>NC_060139.1:393369507-394623882 GCF_021461385.2 Schistocerca piceifrons | reverse complement strand
GCTCTCCGTACACTTGCGCAATTCTTCGATGAATTTCCTTTCCTCGTAAGTCCTTCCGCTGTTAGTAAAAACAGCACAACTCTTTGGTTGTCTTTTGAAGCCTTTGTTTCGCCATTTTCAGCACGGATGAGTGCAATGCACATGCACGTACTCGCTCTGTCGTGTGTGCGCCGATGTCCCTCTAGCAGGGGGTTTGGGGCACCAGCACTCTTACAGGGACCACTCTTTCTTTCGTGGGCAGTGACGATACCTTACCTTCAGCGGTTTTCTTGTTACAGCCTCCTGCTTTTTTCTTTTTTGCACTTGACTGGTAGAAACCGTTGCAAAATTAGGAGATAGATGAATAAGTCGCCGACTGACTAGAGTGGCACTAATTTTTATGACCAACCTAACTAGGTGTTTGTTGCAAGCTCTTAAAGGATCATTCGGAGCTGTTAGGTTGTCAAGCCCTGACGTCCTTTCACCGCCAGCTTCACCTTTAGCGACTCTATACGGAACTGTCCCTTGTTAATGAACAGGAAAACTCTCGGTCACGGAAAATGCTGGAAACCGTGATTCTGATGCACCAGTCGGTTTCTTTCACATATTTGCGCACGCACATCTCTTGCTAGTCTGTGAGTGAGAGGAGTAAAGGTGCTTAGCGACCGACTGAGTGCAACGCAAAATGGTGCGCATTATAAACAGCGCTTGTTCATTGTCGAGTGTTCTGCAGTGCATAAATCGTACAAAACGTGCGGGGAACTCTTTTCGCAAACCACAAGCAAAGTGTGCAATCAAAAACGACGTGGAACTGGCTTTGTAGCGAATAGAAACCGTAACTATCCGAAGAGAGTTCTAACACAAGTAAGCAGTGCTCGACTGAAGGTAAGCCCAGAACAAAGTCCTGCGAAATCTCAACGCCGTTTTCCCAAATAGAAATTAAGAGGTCGTTGTGTCGAATCATCATCAAAATGGATCCTCATCTGTATCCTTAAAATTTTTCTGCTGATAACGAGTTAAAGTTTGCAGTGTCGAATAATCATCAAAATGGATCCTCATCTGTATCCTTAAAATTTTTCTGCTGATAACGAGTTAAAGTTTGCAGGGTGTATTGCGTTCTGCCGGAGGTTTCTGAGTGAAGTGGAACCAGGACTTTAGGATCCTCCGTTTTCCATTTCGACAGATGAAACCTAGTTCAGCCTGTCAGGGATGTGAACGTAAAGAACATACGCAATTATACACAAGAGCCGTTGCATAATTTAGAGACTGTTGTTTGGAGTGCAGTGTCTGGTGCCCTCATCCTAACACGATTCTCTCACAAACGGTTAATGTTAATTGCTTCGTTCAGGAGCTGTTTAATCCAAATGTGGGTCAACTCGCAGATGATGACCAGTTGCGACTGTAAAATATTTTCAGCAAGACTGGCAAAAGCGCACCCAACTTGACAGCCTTGTCACGAGTGCATGAGGTGTTCGGTTAAGAGAGGACACGCGGCAGATTCCTGTGTTTTGTTTTGCCTGAGAGGCAAACTGAATCTTCCCACACTAGAGGCGGTTTAGTGCAACACTGGAAACACTATCGCTGCTATCCCTCAGACAGAGCTACTACTTGTGTGTGTCAGTCTGATAAATCTAGCTCAGCGCTACATCGACCTGAACGGTGGCCATCTTCAGCGCCTTCTCTGATGCTCATTAACAAAGGTCAGTCCTGCGTCAGTCTTTTCGTAATTATTTTCTAGACTCGTTTTATTTCAGCCAATCTGCATTATCACTCGGTCTCCCACGAACTGTCTAAAATTAATATTAAAATTTTTTGCGCCCGTTAATTAATAAATATTTTTCATCAATTTTAGCCTAAATTGCTTTTCTTAATTGCTACCTAATTACGGAATGTAATATTAATACCGCCGCCACTCGAGGCGGTGGCATTACAGTTTGTATGACCTGAGACAGAAAAAATAATTTTCATTTTAAATTTATTTATGGGTAAATGCGAACAGTAACAGTGTGATCAACTAGTACATGTGAGCATCTGTTACTGTGTGTTTGTGTGTCAGAATAACGCTGTCGAAAGTTCCGTTAGCTAGAACGTTGTATTGCTTGAAGAGGAACGGAAAAAGTTTGGGATCTACAATAAAGTTACACGGCTACCAGCGCAAACTTAGAGGTAAAAAATCAGTACGTTAAGAGAATGGAAGGCCATACATTACACTATCATGCCTAAAGGGACCGCTCACACTTTAACGATGAATATTTTCCGAACTCTTTCAGTCCTAGCAGAAGATCACATACTATAAACTTGTAACTCAGCGGATTTGACCTATTTCATAATCCGTAATAAGTAGTCCGAATTTCAATGTTCACTGTAGTTATTTCATTCGGCTCCACAACGTAATAAGTTCATATGTATTGCTGATATTAAGACTTTCCAAAATCATCCCAATAACAACGTATCACTCGTCGAATTCGTACACACGTTCAGACAACCTCTCTAGACACTCTACTGCGTTTTAGACTCTACTATTTTGCAATGACATGCACAATTAAATCTGGGATTTTAAGGGTAATTTTAGCGGTGTGGCTATTCGATGATTTACTTATTCTAGGCGGGAAATGATGTACAAAAATTTTCTCTTGTACCGACGGACAGCGATATCGCACATTAGTTTAGATGCATTATAATAGGATAATTCAGTCTCTGTAGCCTTGCTACATGACACGCTAAAACGGAGATGCGAAAGATCGAAAGGAAACGATGGTCTTCGTGAGGTGTATAGTTCGCTGAGTTTACCCACCATGTACGGGTTGAAGCAGAACTCCTTCGACAAACTGCCGGACGTGGTTGTAACGACTGTACAAGAAAGTATTCTAGTAAACATGGACTGTAAAATACATACCTTAAAAGTTATGAGCACTTTTCCACTTTGGTATTGTGAAACATATGTCTTCTACTGCAAGCACTTTACTTTCTACACTTTCGGCGGAAGTAGTTTGCGCTACAACAAGGAAAATTGTCCAGTAAAAATGGGCTCTAAAAATCATGCCCTAAGAGTTACGAGCACTGGCTCCATAGAGGAGATATATTTCACAGTAGTGAAGATGAGCAAGTGGTAATAGCTCTTAAGATATGCATTTTAGAGCCCATGTATACGAGACATTTTTTTCTTGCTTTTGTCCATACTACCACCTATGAAAGTTCGTCGGTAGGAGTTCTGGTTCACCCTGTAGAGAAATCAGTGCACATGAAGAGTTTGGAAGAAGACGAAACATAAAAGGTCTCTAAATATAAAAGAATCTACGAACATTTACATAAACTTTGTGGCATGCGGGAGTGGACGAACTACAGTCATAGTTCCACAGGTAAAACGCAGTGTAAAGGAGCAAATGGAAAGTTGTAAATTGAACAGGAAACATCTGTAAGATAGATCTGTTAGATGGAATAAGATGGTGTTAGGAAGTGGTCTAACAAAGAAATAATGTATTTTAGTAGTGCACAGACCTTGCTATGTATACGACGAGAACCGGTTAAAGAGCATTAGATCGCTGAACCCGTAACACCTGTATCTGTCCTTCGGAAATAATCGTACTATCTCAATGATTGGCCTGGTTCCATGTGGATGTAGCGCATAGAATCCATCCTGCGGTGTCCCGGGATAACTTATAAACTGTTAGCGGTTTTGCACTGTCCTCATGAAATATATGAATATTTATCATTTTTTAGTAACGAAAAATCTTTATCACTATCATTTTGACCACAGGAAATGACTTCATGCAGCAACCTGTGTAACGGATGTAAAGAAAGTATATCTACATTTCAGTTATGGTTCGTAGAGGTTGCTGCATCGCCTGTAGCGAAGAGGTCAATGCGACTCATGTACTATGGTCAGTATGTCGACAGGCCTTGATATTTCATGAACGGTATCTGCAATGTCACTTTACGAAAGGTTATCAGTGTGGCAGGTAGACTGCCAACTAACGTATACCCGGTGTATCTGTCGCTTGTGGCAAACACCAGCTGATGATCGCAGCCTAAAAAATATATACTGTGCGTGCAACACAATTAAGGGCTGCCTTTTGGGAGGCAATTGAGGAGGGCTGTGTTGATAAAGGCAGTACGAAACCGTCTGCACACGATCAGTTCGATTCATAGGTGTCCCCTCTTCACTGACGAATGCGGGACGTCTCTGATAACTGGTGAACGTCGTAGAGGAATGGGCGAAAAACCAATGTTCGTCTGACACCTGCAGGTTCAATGGAGTATTGGGCTGATATCACATATGGATGTTGGCAACCTCAATATTGAAGGTAATTTGAGGGCTATGCAGTATTGAGACAGGCTCCTTCCAATCTATTGTCAAGACCTGCAATAAACATTTTAGTGGAGGATTCGTCTTCTAAGACAATTATACACAAGCAACACGCGCCCCTCTTGGGATTTCCTCTGGACGATACAAACTCATTGAAGTAAATGGCCTGTGCTATCGGATTATATGCAATGAGCGTGCCAGGCACCAGCAGTCGTCAAAGCAACTGCCCGCAGACTCTATATGACCTCAGTAGGACTCTTATGCCAAGTGTGTGAGAACGTATGGGCTCAGGCAACAAGGTATCAAACGTTACCCAGCAGCAGAATTTGATTTCACATATGTGTAGCGATGTGCACATTCAAGCAGACTGCCTTTATTTTGATTATTGTTCGGCTTTTATTTTGCAAAAAAGATACATTTTAAGTTTCGTAAGGGTTACTCTTTCACTCCTTGTTACAACTTAATCTGTGGCCGTACACAATTGAAGATACTTTTGCGGTGCAGAATGCAGAAACTACTTTGGGGTAGTTTAGTTGCGACTGTAGCAAACTAGTATAGAACCGAAACTGAAGAAATGCAGACATAGGGCGTAACAAAAACTTTACTATGCAGTGTGTACTGTAGTAGGATAGCAGAGCTGATTCTGGATGACCTTGATCTTGACCTTGAGTATCATGTTAAGCTTCCGATGTCAGCAATACTCTGCACTACTGCCAGTGCCACCATGCCCAAGCTGCAAACGAGGGTTCTCTACACAGCCATCTCCCATCATATGATAGGAATGGTAAAGAAATGCACTTCAGTTATTTAATGATGAATACACCCCTGCTTAGACCTTCTACAAGGACACTGACGAATGATCATATCCCTCTATTACTCTTTACTGTTACCTTGGATACTTAACAAGAGACCACCTTGATCCAAACACTCTAGCTCTAGCAGGTCCCTGCCGCCCAAGAGAAGCCTTCCCTTCTCTCTCTCTCTCTCTCTCTCTCTCTCTTTCTCTCTCCCTCTCCCTCTCCAGACCAATAAGAATCAAGCCACCCCTCCCACTTTTATTACTGGAGCAAATGCTTGGACGGCATCTTTGTTGTTCTGGTCAACACAGAGTGGATTATCATGAAACATATGCAACAGCAGGGACCAGCGAGCCCCACTTTCCCCACAGGCAGAATAAAAAGAATAAGAAGGCATGTAAGCACAAGTAACCTACCACAACGAAATTGAAACAAATTCGGAATTAAGTGCATTTCTCATGGTGCGTTACTTAAAACTACCTCAGTTTACTGTAACTGGTCATTAGGAAAAGACCCTTACCACTTCAGATTAATAAATAAACCTAGATCAAACATACGTTCCCTGAAAATTATCCAGCAGAGTGCAAAGTATAGGAGGAAATTATCACTTTTAAGGATTAGAGAAGCTTTCCAGATAAGAAGTAATGCATTAACCATCTTACAACAGAATAAAAAAAAAATTAGGCAGAGATATATAGGTAAGAACCTCGAATACGCCTGGCGGATTAACAGAGAGGGCCGATGTGCCGGCCAGTCTGGTTGTGGTTTTTAGGCGGTTTTCCACATCCCGCTAGGTGAATACCTGGCTGGTCCCCATGTTCCACCTCAGTTACACGGCTTGCAGACATCTGAACACATTCGCACTATTCCATGCATTACACTCGACGCAGACAGTTGGGGGTGCACTCATTTCGTCCCGGAGGGGTATGGGGTGGGGGCACGAAGGGCATCTGGCCACCCCTTAACCATTAACATGCCAAATACGATTAATGATGGCTGACCCTTCGTAACTGCGGGACAAGGCTCAAGCGATAGAATATAAGTAAGATCCTATCTACTGACTTCTGATTTCAGCTGCATCATACATTGGCCATTAACATTAACTACTGAACGTTACTCACATTATTCTTTCCTTGCTTTGTCTTCAATGACACTGTCTTCAAAATTTACATCGAATGCTCCTCTCTTGTTTCTTTTACATAGTTATAGCAGTAAAAGCTCCGACAACGTCCTTTCTGCGACAAGTTTGTGCTGCAATCTCACTATGCTACGCTGTTGGTAACGATGCACCATAAAATATGTAAGTTTACCCATTTAGATTGATCGAAAAACTCGGATTACGCCTAGACGTTGACGTGGAAGATGGTAAGAGGTTTTATGGTGAAAGCAATGTTAAGATCATAGAATAATATAGTGAAATTGTCTCCACTACAGTAAATCTGAAATGAAAAGGACAGCTATACATCTCTGCTAACAAAGGAGGGACCTGATTTTCGCTGGCAAGACAACCTCTAAGAAGAAATGATTGGTAAATAACAATACGTAGTTGAAGCTGTAAGCTTGCCACTACTTACAAATGTATATATGAATTTCTTTCGATCCTAATTGAGAAACACCTGCCTGTAATGAAAGGATTTGATGTTGGTCCATACACTCGACATACGTAGGACTTAAGAGAGAGATTAAAGTATGACCGAACCTTACCAGTATGTGGAAAATAATAATATTCATTTCTGGAGAATATGCTCGAGAGTAGAGAGACTTGTAATGAAGATATTTTACTGTTTTTAACCAAGCTTGCATTTTTCTTTCTTCTGAGTGCGTAACGTGTTATCGCCAGTATAGCGTCTGATACATGATCACAGGTGCTACCGAAAAGTTGGCGTTTCCTGGCATTCCCCCAGCTGTTGTTGTATTGTTTCAGTGGTCACAGTGAGCTGTGCGCCTTCTCGACGTTACCTGTTGTTTCTCGTCGATGGCTTATCAAACATGTGTAGGCATCTTAGATATGCATCTACATGGTTCAGTGCGCAGGCGCATGGAGAGGCGAACTTGACCATCTACTAGGGTGACACGTGTCAGGTGCATACCCCTCAGGTGCATATAATGCTTAGATGTCTCATGTGCGACTCGGTTGTGTTACCTCGGCTCATTAAGAGATGATGGGCGAAAGCTACAGATCTCTATGGCTGGGCACTGTATCGTATTTATTGTACGGTGGTAGGCTCGAACGAGGCTCCCGTGTACACACAGTCGATGGCTTGGTATATAGCATTAGTTTCATTTACTTAGTGCAGTGTGTTACTTGTTCAGTCAAGTATTTATGAGCGTCATCTTGAAAAAAAAGTGAGAATAGTCAGTCAAAATAATTTGAATAGCGATAGGTGTTCGCACATTGGACAGTTTTTGCTGATTTTTTTAAACACTATGAGGTTGCTTATTAACCCCATTTTGTATACACGTAAGGCATGTTACCAAGGCAAATATTTATGAGCAAAAGCACAATTTAATCTTAGTTTAATCAAACAACGATCAAATAAATTTATTTTATGAGTTAATCACTGTTTAATTGAACCATACTAAAAGAAACTTTTATTATATCACTCTGATGATGCCTATCAATGTTACTCCACAGTATGACCCACTTGAAGCGTTACACAGTGCAGTTGCATCAGATCATAGCCAACAGTTCATTCGATTGCTATTTGTCTCGTATATAACTGCCTCATTGTGGAATTGTGCCACTAGCTCGGAATCTAGCTAATTTTCTTGCAGCAACGGAACATTTCTCACTTTGCTCGCTGTTTACTTTGTATTACTGCTGATCACTTGGACGTATTTCAGAAAAACTGTTGTTACTTAGTCAATTGGGTAATTTATTAAACACTGAAGTGCCTATATGTGTTTTGGAACACTGATTGAAAGTCATGCTTTGTAGTGCTTACAAACGATATCGTGACATCATTAAATTATAATTAATCTATTGATAGGACAGCAAGTCCATTTTTAACACAGATAACGATGTCACACAAACAGTAATAATATAGGAGTGATGTACAGTAGATTGGGCACATAGCAAGAATTTATTTGTTTAAATTACGTGTTGTGATAGATCAGTTGTGCTTACGTGCATTCTTACGGTTTTTATTCTGCCAACGGGGCGGGGAGCACTTGTTGATACCTGCTGTTGCTTGTATTTTGTGATGGTCCATTCTCTAAGGTTACCAGAACAAGAGAGATGCTGCCCTCCGCATTTGCCCCTGTAATAAAATTGTGGGTGTAGGCGGGTGGGGGGAGAGAAGGTAAAGGGTTGCTTCTTGTGGATGGTAGAGACTTTTTAGAGTTTCAGATAATAGCTTTCTCTCATCAACCATCCAAGGTACTAGTAAAGAGTAATGGAAACATGTGATCATTTACCATTGTGATTGCAGAAGGTATAAGCAGGGACGTATTCGATTTTAAATAAATGAAATGCATTTTCTACCACTCATATCAGATGGTGGGGAGATGTGGAGCTGGAGGTCAGTCGTTCATAGCTTGGTCATTGGCGGTGACGGTAGTGCAGACTATTGCCTACAACAAAGGCTTCTCACTTGCTTTCGGCTCGTAGCAGCAGCGTTCGCTGGCATTGGTGGTAATACTTCGCCCTGGAAGTGCAGGTTGTTTGTAGAGCGGCACGGTAGCGCTGGGAAGATTCCTCGTAGCTCTGTTATAAATAAAATGTGAGTCCACTGGTGGTGATGGTAATTGTTTAAATGTAAATTTAGCAAAACATGTACATACTTGAACTTTTTTCCATCATTATTTTACAAGTCTGTTATCATTCTACAATACTGCCCTTGAGACAACTTGATACAGATACTGCACATTAATAAACAGGAGTGAGTTCCTCGTAATATTGAAATGTGTTTGTAGCAGTGTGGTATTTGTTACCATATTACACTGGGCTAATTGATACATTTGCCATACCAAAAGAATTTTTTTCTATAGGAATTTATGCACTTTGTAAGAGCTGGAGGACTTGCATTGAAAATTTTACTTGAAAAAGTGATACAGCTTTGTACGACTTCTACACAATAAATAATATTTCAAAAATATTTAAGGTTTTCATTTGACTCACTCTCGTAAAAACTGTAAAATAGCAATTATGAGAGTAAGAGGTTGATTTTATTTACAGGTTTATTATTCTGCCCGGGGTTGGCGGCTCCCGCCCCAGTGCCTCATGGTGATCCTTAGACTTTGACATACAGACCTCTAGTTATAAAAGGAGGAAGAGAGGGAGACATTGTTTCAGGGTGGTGGTGGTGGTGGTGGTGGTGGTGGTGGTAACATGATAATCCTGTCGAGGTCAAAAATAACCTGACATTGGTAGCATAACCTGATGCTCAAGATCAAGGTCGTCCAGAACCCGCTCTGCTGTCCTGCGTCTGGTCGTTTCATCTCAAAAAATGGTTAAAAAGGCTCTGAGCACTATGGGACAACATCTGTGGTCATCAGTCCCCTAGAACTTAGAACTACTTAAACCTAACTAACCTAAGGACAGCACACACATCCATGCCCGAGGCAGGATTCGAACCTGCGACCGTAGCAGTCACGCGGTGCCGGACTGAGCGCCTAGAACCGCGAGACCACCGCGGCCGGCCGTTTCATCTCACAGACTGCTAGTATTTACTTGTCCGAGATGTCTTGCAGCTTCTATTACTTTCCAAACAATACAGCTATTGAGTGGTTGTTTAGCTTGAATGACGATTGCCAAGTTGGCTGAAATTTCCGTTTTTTATGCTATTCTATTAACTCAGATTGATCTGAAGATCATTACCGATCGAAAGTATTTATCAAATCAAATACAAAAAACTTTGTGATCGTGAACTAGTATAAATGGTATTATTACACCCTTATATCGTACCAGTTACTCTGTACTCTGTATCATTGTTTGTATATGGTATGATCTCATTACTGTTAGGTTTCATGATGACAAATTTATGTTACCAAGCAGATCTTACGTGAATGCAAGCTGAGAAGAAGGGTGACAGTCCACTGGACTTCTATTTAATTATTTAAGCATTCTATCCCATTTACTGTTAGGAGCTGCAAATGTAACAGTATCAACACCGAAACCCAGTTACTTGGGCACACTTAAATATTATTTAAATGATTGAGTTTATTGAAGTAATTAATGTTTCCGTTCCGTAACAGATTATTATAGACAGTTGGGTTCGTAAGAGCTGTCTGCTTCACGTACGTCCTGGCGGAGTGGATATTTGGAGCTTGGTTGGTACCTTGCACCTGTTTCATACTGAGTCGAAAGGTTACGGTTTGTTTGCATCAGGACATCTAAGATGTTACTGTCACAAGTCAGTTCTCTGATTAACTGCTCAAGGTAATTTTAGGACAATGCATTTATAACAATTTAATATGATTCCCTGTCCTTACTACCTGCCGTTATCACTTGAGTCTACCAGTATCTAGCTGTTAAGTTGAAATCTCCACATAAGAGCATAGCATGACTAGGAAATTTAGCGAAACTATTAACATCTGGCTTTTAGTCACGTTTCTGTTTCTGGCACTATGTGGCTACTGGTACTGTTAATAAGTGAGACTCTTTCCGTAGATGCTTCTGCAGTTAACTAATGATATATTAACATTTTCTTCCTCCGAACTGCTGCGTGGAATCGGAACGCATCTTATCGGACCTGTGGAGGGATTTCTCTGCCCTAAAATACCTACATGTGTGTGACTCGGGTACTCTGCTACCTTAGGAGCTGCTTGCTAAATGTTGTGCATGCCGACGTATCAAGGGGAGGGGTCCTGCAATTCCCCAACCAGCAGCGGAGATCAAGAAATCCGCATCAAATATCCTCAAAGAATCACCTGAGCCTCTGGTTTAAGCCTCACGCTTGACCCTAAACCAGAGGGCTGGAACCGGTTCTGAGAATGGTCAGCAGCGAGCCGCCTGTAGGAATCGAGGATGGCCTCAGAACCCAGGCGGCAGGCGTCTTTCGTGCCTACAGGAGCCACGGTTTGCAGCCAGGTGCATCCAATGCGCTCAGTTGCTGCTGGGAGAGTCTCCTCAAAGCTCGTGAACGAGACCCCCTGGCAAGCAGAGTCGATACTGGGCCTTCTTTTCCGGCCTGCCCGCTATTTCCCTAAGGAGCTCCATCACCCAGTCTTTCACTGGAACTCCCACTGAAAAACAGTTCCATTCTCTACTCTTGCACGGACCTATCAAGAAGATCAGTCCCAATTCCAACGGGTGCGGCGTCCCGTTCTAGCTCAGATGTATTTTCAGAAATAAGTTATGCTCCAACCTGTTTTGAAGGCATAGGGGGCAGCCGTGCTGCTACTATCCCCTTTCTCCTTCCGCCCAGAGATTCTCGACCCCACCACTGTCAGGTAAGCGTCGAGCGGGCGGGACGCTCCAATCGGAAGTCGCTGCGGCATCAAGGATCCCAGATGAACTCATAGACTCTAGAGGTACCAAAGCAATTTGTCTCGGGCGTCTCAACGCCACCGCAACCCAGAGCAGTAGTCTGAAGCCTACTGGTCATTGCCAACACAGCTCCAGTTATACATCAGCACATCAGGGATTCACTGCGGTGGCATGTTGATGCATGCTTACTGAAGGAGGGCATTTTAATTATTCCATTTAGGAAAGTGTTTCATACTGTAAGGAAGAGGATATGTTGAACATTTAATGTAAGATACTGTTTCATGTAATGTTGGTACGTTCTGTTCCTGATCGTTTCCCATGATTAGTGTGATTATGAAGAGGGGTAGAAAATATATTTTGTTTCTCTACGTGTGAGGAATGTTTCCTAAAAAGTTTGGCCATCCCTTTTTATTGCACTCTGTAAACCGCACTCTGGATAGACCCTACTGCCGCTGTTGAATTCACACTCACTGGTAGCTGCTCCTCCTTACATGATCTTTCCACACTCAGCCAATATCCAAACGTGATTTATGAATGAGAAACTCTTTGCAAAACCCTTCCTTATATGTATCCGTAAAAGCTAATCATTTGCATGCTATAGACTTCATTTCAGTTTGACATGTGTTGGACGCAACCTTCATGGGGTTTGGAATTTTAATAGCGAGAAATTTAGAACTAAACATTTCTAGTGTTCTAGTTTCGTCTCCTTTGTCGCCAACAATTTTCTCTAAATACTCTCAATACTCTGTGGTACAATAATTTGCGTCCAAAGACAAAAAATTTTTCAGGATTTGGCAATAGGATCTTGATTCTGTTGCTACTGAAAATTTCGCACATTGCTGTTGGATACGCAAACGGGTCTCAAATAACTAACATCATCTGCCTCTGTAGCTGCGGGGTCAACGTGGAAAATTGGGAAACGAAGGCTCCAGGTTCGATTCCAGGCCAGGTCGGAGATTGTGTCCGCTCGGGGCTGGGTGTTGTGTTGTCCTTACGTTCGTATCATCGTAACTGACAAGAAAATTGACTCCAGTGGTCTGTCGTCATGTCTTCCCATTATTATGATGGCTGGCTGAATGGGCGTGAACCTAAAGCCAAAAAATAGAAATAATAATTAAAAAAAACATCTTCAGGGCTGCAGTTTTGTTTTTTGTTTTGTTTCTCTTGTGCAACCAAAGAGGTAATACTTACCAGTTCCAATCATTTAATTACAAGGGTCACTACAAAAGTAGTGAACACTATTTTTTAAATCCATCTTTTATTCTACATGTTTGAAAGTTTTACAGTGTGTAGATACATCCTTTAGGGACAAGATTTTCATTTTTCCACATAATTTCCATCCCTCTCAACTGCCTTACGCCATCTTGGAACTAGCGCCTGTATACCCGCACGGTAGAATTCTGGACCAACCTGTTGGAGCCACTGTTTGGCAGTGTGCACAAGGGAGTCATCATCTTCAAACCTTGTTCCACTAAGAGAGTCTTTCAGTTTCCCAAAGATATGATAGTCACATGGAGCCAGGTCAGGACTGTAAGGCGGGCGTTTCAGTGTTGTCCATCCGAGTTTTGTGATCGCTTTCATGGTTTTTTGACTGACATGTGGCCGTGCATTGTCGTGCAACAGCAAAACATCCTGCTTTTGCCGATGTGGTCGAACACGACTCAGTCGAGCTTGAAGTTTCTTCAGTGTCGTCTCATATGCATCAGAATTTATGGTGGTTCCACTTGGCATGATGTCCACAAGCAAGAGTCCTTTGGAATCGAAAAACACCGTAGCCATAACTTTTCCTGCGGAAGGTGTGGTTTTGAATTTTTTTTTCCTTGGGTGAATTTGCATGATGCCACTCCATTGATTGCCTCTTCGTCTCTGGTGAAAAACGATGGAGCCATGTTTTATCACCTGTCACAATCCTTCCAAGAAATTCATCCCCACCATTCTCGTACTGTTCCAAACGTTCGCTGCATACCGTTTTTCTTGTTTCTTTGTGAGCCACTGTCAACATCCTTGGAACCTACCTGGCACAAACCTTTTTTAACTCCATCACTTCCAGTATTCTGCAAACACTTCCTTCCCCTATCCCAACGTAGCGTGACAACTCGTTCACTGTGATGCGTCTGTCAGCAGTCACTAATTCGTTAACCCTCTGCACATTGTCTGGAGTGTGTACAGTATGAGGCCTGCCGCTGCGTGGACAATCCTCAATATTGCCGTGCCCGCTTTCATCACGTAACCTGCTTGCCCACCGACTAACTGTACTGCGATCGACAGCACCATCTCCATACACCTTTTTCAACCTCTTGTGGATGTTTACAACTGTCTCGTTTTCACAGCACAGGAATTCTATGACAGCATGTTGCTTCTGACGAACGCCAAGTGTAGCAGGCATCTTGAAGACATGCTGTGACGGCGCCACTAACGGGAATAGGTTGAACTAAGTTTGAAAACAAGCGGGAAGGATGTATCTACACACTGTAAGACTTTCACACATGCGGAATGAAAACTGTATTTTTACAAAAATAGTGTGCATTTCTTTTGGACTGACCCTCGTACATTGTTTTTTAGGTCTTGATCGACTATTCATTTGAACTTAAGCCACTATTGCTCAAAATGTTCATTGCCTGAGTTTAAAGCTAGTAATTCTTGTCTGAGAAACGTTTTCCTTATCTGCTGAGGATGTTGGGTATTCTGATTATTTTTGTATTGATTTCTACCTAGGGGATCATTGTTACTACAACTTAATCACGAAGACTAACAGTCACCACGCGAACGTTCTCAGAGATCACGCGTTTGTCGTTGACCAGTATTATGTTAGCGTCATTCGTCGCTTTCTGATCTGTTGTAGACAGTTACCAGGAATCGGCGGAAGAAAGTTTTCGAAGACATTTTTACTCATTATGTAAAAATGAAACTAAAAGTTTCCCTGTTCGGTTGTCGGGTGAAGCGTTAAGGAGAAATTCAGTTTATGAAGATTCAAGAGAACATATTATACCGTACTATAACTGCATCGAGACACAGTCAGAGCGGATTAGGGAAACGTTCGACAATGTGGGATTTCCTGGCATTGAAGTCAATACTGAATGAAAGCCCCTTCCCCCTCTCGTGGCACAATACCGTCTGCGGACTGCAATGCTGATGCGTGTTGTCTGATACAGACTGCGAATGTCATCCTTTGATAGACGGTCCCTACTGTCGCGCGCTTCGGGTTGCAATTCAATGATGATTGGTGATATAATGGTGCACTGCTTCTACATGATTACTATGCATGTTCACTGCGATGGTATCCAGTCTGACAGCTACCTACACGAGGTTGTCCATTTCTCTGCGTACAGTTCATGCAAGTACGTATCACAGATACTTGTACCGGAGAACGCTGACAGGACAGTTCATTCCGCCTTAGGAACGGAGATGCCTTTTTTTGTTTTCAAAGACATTTTATTTTGCAACAGTCTCCTTTTTTGATTTGTATGCATATCCGAGATACTATTGACTCCTCCGGCGAATACTGTGGTAGGCGCTAGCAATTCGTAATGCAATTCATTCATTAATTCATAGCTGATAGTGGTGGCTGTCGATTAAATTATTAAACATGGTCATTTCCGCCTATGGCTGCCAAAAATTATGTATTTATTGCGATTGTAATTTAGATATTACACATCTTCCAGCAGAAATATGAAATGCAAATATGAACACATGCATAAATACAGTCGCTAGTGCAACACCAAGCGAGTAAGTACAGCGTCCAAGTCAGAACAGACAAATATATACGACACCGGATAAAAGCCACGAGAGTAACATATTATCCCACGTTCGTATGATTACACTTGCCAGTTGGATAATAACTTGCAATCACAATAATTTTTTTTTTGCCTGTCTTAATCTGAAACATGTTTAATACTTACGTGAAGGGTGTGGCCCACCCCATATTACACAGTGTATTAAATACTTGAGGAAATACCGCAACCAGCCACGTTTTGAACAAACTTTTTTACGCCAAGACATGTTACGGGTTTACACCCATCTTCAGTTGGCAAAACAAAAATATATCGTCATCAACGCTTTGTATAGCCGATTGAAATTTGAGCGTCGCAGCTCCTTTTATTTTGTAACTTGTAACTCCTTCTTGCGAATTTACAGTACAGTATATGCAAAACACACGTGCTGATAAATTTATTGGTGTGTTGATGCAGCTTAGTATTCGCTATGAGGCCGGAGGCTGAATAAATAAAGATATATAAAAATGGATGCCTGATGTATTTCTTACCCACTTCTGTGGCGACTACTTCAGATGAATCCCTAGCGCGTTGACGAGATCAAACAGCACATTCTCCTCCGCCAAATAAAACCGTGTTTCCTTAAGTTTTTCGTTAAAGCTGGCCAATATGCTGCTGTAGTATTTCTCAGTGATAGTGATTTCTTTTTCTGAGCATGATGGCCTACGTATCTGAAACAACCATCACAACTTGTTCATGATGGTAAAGTCTGCGTTTACTTCGGAGCACTTTCGCCAGAAACAAATTGATTAGACTGTTGCCTTGTTGCCAGGCTATAACGATGAATTCATGTCTCATCAAGAGCTAAAACTCAACGCAAAAATAATTTAGTGTCTCGCTTAAAGTACCCCAAAACGGCTTCGAAATCGAAAGTCACAGCCCATTGGCCACTGTCAGCAACAGGGGTCTCGTTAGGCTGGCAGCTCTATCATCGCCGATTTATCACGTAACGCATTGTCACCCGTCTGCACACGCCTGCGGCCTCCGCTACGCGCACTTTCATTTGATGATGATGGATGATGGATGATGATGATGATGATGATGATGATGATGGATGATGATGATGGATGATGATGATATGGATGATGATGATGATATGGATGATGATGATGATATGGATGATGATGATGATATGGATGATGATGATGATATGGATGATGATGATGATATGGATGATGATGATGATATGGATGATGATGATGATATGGATGATGATGATGATATGGATGATGATGATGATATGGATGATGATGATGATATGGATGATGATGATGATATGGATGATGATGATGATATGGATGATGATGATGATATGGATGATGATGATATGGGGGGGGACATGGGGGGGGGGACATGGGGGGGGGACATGGGGGGGGGACATGGGGGGGGGACATGGGGGGGGGGATATGGGGGGGGGAATATGGGGGGTCTTTTGTTGAATACAATCTTCTTGGCACGAATTACAGAATTGGAAGACTATCTGGTAGTTCATCACTATATTAAAATGGGTGATAAGAATCACGCACAGATTAATGCAATCATGACTTAAAATACGGAGTGAAACGAAAGTTACCTAAAAAAGTGCTAAAGCCTATTTTCTGGTACATGAGACTGGCTGATCACTAACAACAGAGTGCCAGCCACAGTGAGAATAAGTTAAAGTTGATCAACAAAGCTCTACTCGGATGATAAAATTGCTTTCAATACAAACATCAGTCTCAGTTAAATAAGAGTATTAAAAGACAAAGGCACACGCTGGCGATACAGTAAAACTGTGATGCAGGTAATCATGGTTCGTTTGATCACTGACGAAAAAAAGAGTTAATCAGTTACATTAAAATAGTGAAAACAGTAGGCAAACTTGGGCTAGAGTCCGTCAAAACACAAAACTTGTCTTTTCCACATTGCTCGGCGGGAAGCACATCGTGGCATTTTTATGCCTTGCGTCCCGGGCGATCATCATCCACGTGAGTTTATTGCCAGTTTTTTCTTATTTATGTGACTGGAAGAATCAACGCCCCAGCCGAATATTTGATTTGCCACACTCTCATTCGTGCCGGATGATTTGATGCAATAGATGCAGTGGTTCGCGAGAAGCGAAAGGAAATCTCCTCAGTCTGGCTTGGACAATCTTCCTTGGCAGCTATGTCAGCTTCATTTCTCTTGATACAGGCGTTCTCCGATACAGAGGAGAATTGGGTTTTCTCTCAGCTTTTGCAGCTGAAGAAAGAATATCTTTATTCTTTCTGATCCTCTGCTATTTTTGGACCATCCGTTGAATAGCTTGAAAAGAGCAGAGAAGAGAGACAAGTTAGACAATTCTTATGAGCATGCCTAGTTCGCAACAGTGCATTATGTCTACGTCTACGTCAACGCCGATAGTCCGCAATCCACCTCACGGCGGGCGGCGGAGGTTACCACTATTAGCCATTTCATTTCCTGTCCCAGTGGCAAATAGAACGACAGAAAAGCGACATTCTATTCTAATTTCTCGTGTCTTATTTTCGTGGTTCTCACGTGCAATGTATGATGGAGGCAGAAAAATCTTTCTGCGGTCAGTTTAAAATGCCGGCTCTCTAGATTTGCTCAACAGTGTTCCTCGAAAAGAACGTCGCCTTCCCACTTGAGTTTCCGAAGCATCTCCGTAACATTTGGGTATTGTTCGAACCTACCAGTAACAAGTCTAGCACCCCGCCTCTAAATTGCTTCAATGTCTTACTTTAATCCGACCTGGTATGGATCCCAAACACTCTAACAGTATTCAAGAATAGATCGCACTAGCGTCTTAAATGCGGTCTCCTTTATAGATGAACCATACTTCCCTAGAATTATCCCAATAAATAGAAATCGCCCATTCACCTTACAACCACACACATTTATGAATTCGTTTGCCATTTGAACCTGGAAAGATGACCACAAAATATAGTCTACGACAATGCCTACAAATTCTTATTCCACGTAAACAACGGCATATTGCTGAGAAAAATCTGGATTGTTGTATGTATTATTTACTCTGGTACCACGCGCCGCGGAATTTGAATCCCCCCCCCTCCCCCCCAGACGTCATGGACGTCGAAGACCCCTAGAGGTCTCTGCACCATTTAGAGTGAGTGCGCCACAGTGGAACACGTGTTCCGGCGGCCAATAGCGGCGCCCCCGATTGAGTATTTAAGCGCCTGCCTCTCGCTCAGCCAACTCCCGGCAATTCCCTTCGTCCACCCCCTACTGCTGAGGACATCATCAGATTCCTCACCATCGTCCTTCAGAATGTTCGTCCTTTTCAGCACCCGCACACCCTCCAACAGATCTTCCTCGCCGCCCGTTCCGTTTTCCAACTCAAAATGTACGCCACCTACTCAACAACCAGGCCCATTTCACCTTCTCCCATCCTGACACCCTCGTTTAACTTCCTGTCATGGCGCGACAGCACCGTATCCTTTTCAACAACATCCACTCCCTTGCCGCCAACAAGAACCTCTTCCTGCACACCGTTGCCACCCACCGCGTGGATGCCTTCCTCCTCAATGAAACCTTCCTCCAACCCCACCACACCGTCCACACTTCACCCTACCTCCTCCACCGCTCCGATAATCCCCTCCCGATTGCGCGTGGCGGAGTTGTCATTGGTCACCACTCCCCATCTCTGGACAATCCAAGCCAAGGCACACTCCTGACTGTCTCCTCAAGCTCCTTTCCGGCCGTACGTGGGGTCTGGACCCCTCCACCATCCTCCACACCTATAAATCACTTATCCGCCCTATCCTTTGTTACGCCCATCCAGCCTGGATCTCCGCCCCCCCCCCCTAGCTTTTATAAATCCCTCCAAATCCTTGAACACCATGCTCTCCGCCTCGCCTATCGCATCCGTCTCCCCTCCCCCACGCGGATCCTGTATGATCTCATCCCCTTCCCCCAACTCCTCCTTTTCCTTGAAAGAATACGGATCCTGCACACCTCCCGCAAACTCGATCCTCCTCATCCGCTTGTCTTACCCATCCTCTCCCACCCCCACCCACTGCCGCACCTATATTCCCACGTCCCACCCGGTCTCCATCTCTCCACCCTCCTTACCCTCTCCCAAGGTGGCTTCCGCCAGCTCCCCCTCCCTGATGATGTCCTCCTCCCCTCCATCTACCCCTCCTATCAACTTTGATCCTCCCCCCACTTCCTATGTCCTTTCCTTTAGGCACCCTCCCTCCCTCCCTTTTCCTTTTCCCCGTCCCCTCCCTCCACCCCTCTTCCCCCGGGCTTCCCCTCCCCCTTCCTCCCTTCCCCCTGTCCCCCCTGCACATGGCATCTGCTCTCCCGTCTCCCTCCCACTCAAACTCCTCCTCTCTTGACATTCGCGCGCCGGAGATCAACGCCTCGTGTTCTGTGTGTGCCGTCGTTTTGTGCTTAAGTGGTTCAGTGTTGTTCGTTTTGTGCACCTACGTTCACGTGTGACAATTTTCGTTTCTGTCTGTGTCCAAGTGTCTGAACAAGTTTATCTTGGACTCTACACCCGTGAACAGCACCTTGTATTTTAAAAAGTGTTTGTCTCCGTCTATATGTCCACCATCTTTTTTCTCTAATTGTCTTCATTGTATATTTGTGTTTCTCTGCGGCCAATGAGCGGCGTAGTATGCTGCTGCAGGCCTGCCTGTATACAGGTTTCAAAATGACAATAAAAAAAATAAGAAAAAAGAGCTCAGCCAGCGGGTCTAATCGTTGCGTGAGTCTCGGCACATCGCCTCGACAACAGACAGCGTGTTTATCGTTCTGCGTTTTCATTCCTAGTGGATGTCTTGGATTCGTTTGGTTGTCTCTGTCACTCCGTTGCCTTTTGCGTGTTGTCGTCGTAAGGTCTCTCGCCGTCGTCCGTCGTTGTTTTGTGTCCGTCCTTTCCGTTCGTTTGTTTGTTCGTAGGCCGCTCTCCGTTTGGTCCCGCTGCGCTTTCTCGGCCACCCCGCGACCGTTCCGGTCGCGGTCACAACAGGTCACAACATTCACCATGAAACGATCTTATGTCGTTGTTTTGGACATTTAACGGGGGAGAATTCCCACATTGTAGACCATTTCCCAGACGTTTGTGTAGTGAAGACGTATGTCAAGATACACAGAAGGCTGAGGCCAACTGAGGTACAATATTCCTCATGTAATAAACGAACCTTCGCATCCTCACTTCAGCTTGTACTATGAGGCGTGCAGTGTAACATTTTCTAACGGCTTGGAGGACTGACCATATCTATTATTTCGCCTGATAATATCTCTCGCGTCAGAGCGTCCACCTGGCCTACATCTCTAGAAATTTCTACAGAATTTTTAAAATTAACAGCAGGTACAGGTTACGCCTTATACTACGAAGGTATGAGAGGTTAGTATACATTCTGACTCTCAGCGGAAGCAATCATTTTTGCATTTTGACTGTGCACGTCCTTGTAATAAAAGAAACACCTCAGTATGCAGCTAATCGTCTGAAGAAATCCTTTTGTTTTCTTTTTGTCATCATTCTTCTGACTGGTTTGATGCAGCCCGTCACGAATTCCTCTCCTGTACTAACCTCTTCATCTCAGAGTAACACTTGTAACCTACGTTCTCAATTATTTGCTGGATGTATTCCAATCTCTGTCTTCCTCTACAGTTTTTGCCCTCTACAGCTCTCTAGTACCATGGATGTCATTCCCTCATGTCTTAACAGATGTCTCATCACCCTGTCCCTTCTCCTTATCAGTGTTTTCCACATATTCCTTTCCTCTCTGATTCTGCGGAGAACCTCCTCATTCCTTACCTTATCAGTCCACCTAATTTTCAACATTCGTCTGTAGCACCACATCTCAAATGCTTCCATTTTCTTCTGTTCCGGTTTTCCCACAGTCCATGTTTCACTACCATACAATGCTGTACTCCAGACGTACATTCTCAGAAATTTCTTCCTCAAATTAAGGCCGATATTTGATATTAGTAGACTTCTCTTGGCAGGAATGCATTTATTGCCATAGCTGGTCTGCTCGCTCTGTCCATCATTGATTATTTTACTGCCTACGTAGCGTCCTATAGTCACTAATTATCGAAGAGCCTCAGAAATAACAGAGCATCGGAAAAGGGAATCTAAACTGGCCGCCATACACAGGACATACTCCAGAAATACTAACTCCAACATAAACACGTAGAATCATTTTGGATCAAAGGACACTCTGGGATCATACAAAACAATGTGGAAGACAAACTACCAAAGCAGAGTAGATTACATCACACTGACCACATGTCTTGAAGTAGCAGAACTTACAGAAATGTGAAGCATTGTAGCAATCCTCCATATTGACAAAGAAACAACATGGTGTGAAATTCTCGTCTCATACCCCTAAAATACACTGTAAGATAAAACTACATACGACGAAGGAATTATCCGAAAGGGACGGAAATCAGCAGATGTAATGTACATGTACATGTACATACGAACAAATGATTACAACTTCAGGAAAGTTATATTATTTATTCACGAGAATGGCCTTCAGTAATTGAGCAAGTCAATAACGCGATGGTTTACCTCTGGTCCTTATGCAATGAGTTATTCGGCTTGGCCTTTCTTGATGTCCTGAGTAACATCACGCCAAACTCTGTGCAATTTAAGCGCTAGGTCGTAAGAATCCCGAAATGGTTGGAGGGCGCTCCCACAACGATCCAAACATTCTCAACTACGGAAAGATGCGGCGCTCTTACTGTCCATAGCAGCGTTTGACAAGCACGAAGATAAGCGGTAGAAACTCTCGCCGTGTGTGGATTGACATTATCTTGCTGAAATGTAAGCCCAGAGTGGTTTGCCGTGAAGGACAACGAAATGGGGCACAGAATATCGTCAACGTACTACTGTGGTATAAGGGTGTCTTGTATGACAACCAAAGGAGTCTTTGTCAGACCGTATGGCGGGCGACAAACATGTTGGTAATTCCACCGCTGTCCGGGTCGTCTGTAGACACGTCTCCCTGATCATCGGGGCTCATTTCGAAGCCAGAATCATCACTGAAGACAATTCTACACCAGTCTTTGAGATTCCAGGTCGAAGACTATGAAACCACTTCTCCATAGCAGCACATTCGTATATTTTTGTGCTGCGAGTTGTGAGAAGTTTCAATTCTCTGAAATGTCAAAAATCCGTAAAATTTAAAGCGAAAGTTCCAGACCGTACTGCCGCAATAATAAACATATTAAAGCCACAGTGAACATTTTTACCAGTGCTTTTGCCGCGTATTAGTCATCGTCATATTAAGAAGACCCAACACGCAGAGACAATAATTCACGAAAGTTCCACTGCCGTGATAGATTAAGGCACGGGGATGCAGGAAGGTGGGTGCTATGGGATCAATGATGATTCAAATGATTCATAAGCAATGTGAGAGGACTGTTCAGTAAATATCAGTGTTTTAAGCAAGATTCCGATGTTGCCTCAAGCTGGTGATGCCATTATCCCCATCACATAAATGACACTGATTCATGGATGCCCATTTCGCTTTTGGATAGGAATAAGAAGCGAAAGTGGACGCTGTTTATGGTGAACTTTCGCCATCAGTGAAAATTGTTAGATATCGGTTCAACGGGTGTAAACTTCATCTAACATTCGTTTCTGGTGATGAGGGGCGTGGCGAGGTATTAAAGGGGCAGAGAGTGGGGCATGGCGGGAGTTGCATCGGTTGGACAATAACCGGCCATCTTTCGCTAGCCTATATTTATCTCGGGATCAACGCCGTTCATGTCCTGCCTCGCGTCCATAGAAAATGAAGCCAGTGAAGAGTATTGTTCTCCGAATCACTCATTTCTATTTCGATGGCAGGACCTATTTGTCTGTAGTTCCAGTGATGGATGCATTTCAGTTGGTCGGCGGGGACATTGTAATGACCCATTTCAAGGGCGATCAATTTCATAACTACGCAGTGAAAAATACTTCTTCAAAAATGCAACAACTCTCACTGTTGTCGATATATATAGGTGTATTCTAATTGGTAGCTAAAGTTGAGATGGGTGAAAGTATACGAGAACAGCAGCCAAAACATTCCGGTAGACACGGCTCCATTAAGGAGCCGTGTGCGAGATTATTGCGAATCTGTAGTGACGATTCGCCACTGTCCTGCCTTAACAAGAAATACAGTTCTGCAGATCATCTCGTAAATCTTGACAAGATCAAATAACTCACTGCAACAGTTCTTTAACCGTATCAGTGGAAGTGCTGTACACTTGAGTTTTGAGATGACCCCGGACAGAAAAATCCAGAGGACTGTGACCCCAGGTTATTTTGTAGGTTAAAGTACAGACCCAGCTTGACCTGTCCTACTTGGAATATATATAAGACTAGTCTGAGATTTTAACTCTGCAGTGGAGTGTGCGCTGATATGAAACTTCCTGGCAGATTAAAACTGTGTGCCGGACCGAGACTGGAACTCGGGACCTTTGCCTTTCGCGGGCAAATGCTCTACCATCTGGGCTACCCGAGCACGACTCACGCCCCGTCCTCAGTACCTCGTCTCCTACCTTCCAAACTTTACAGCTCTCCTTCGCTGCTCTCCTTCCTGCAAAGGAGACCTGTAAAGTTTGGAAGGTAGGAGACGAGGTACTGGCAGAAGTAAAGCTGTGAGGACGGGGCGTGAGTCGTGCTTGGGTAGCTCAGATGGTAGAGCATTTGCCCGCGAAAGGCAAAGGTCCCGAGTTCGAGTCTCGGTCCGGCACACAGTTTTAATCTGCCAGGAAGTTTTATATTAGACTAACTTAACACCCTCTGCTTCGTCCGCATGGACTGTATAATCTGCACAGATATTTTTATTTTTCTTTAATCAAATTTTTTGAATTGTTCACAAACTGCAGCACCTAATGAAGACGTTAGAAACATATTTCCTAAATGTAGTTCTGACCAAAATCAGTTCTGGTAGATGGAATCTGAGGTTTTGTTCACTAAGCCTTTTCAGTTCTTGTGGTGATATTTTCATAGCATCATGTCATCTCCAATCACACGTTTCTTTATATCTAAACGAGAAGCCAAATATAAATTTTCATAGTTAGCTTTAAAAATATTTTAATATAAGGAAATATTTTCTTGAAACTTTTCGTCTCTTATTTCTTCCCCTCAAGGGTTGAATTTCCAAAAATAGTGAAACAAGTATTTTTTAATTTCTGACCGAGAAGTCAATCATCAGATTTCATAGGTGTAGCTTTAAAAATACTTTATTAGTCTTCAAATAAAAATTAATTTTCAAAAAATCTTTCGTGCACTGTTTTACACACTTAATGGCTGAATTTCCAAAAATGCTGAAATACGTATTTCTTTTTTTCCTAGCCGAGAAACCAAATACCAATTTCGGTAGTTCTAGCTTCAAAATTGCCTTGATAACGACATATTTTGGAAAAACTTTTCATCTCGTACTTCAGCCCCCTTTTGCTGCTGCCGCCCAGGTCCGGACACCGTTTCGAGCATACTTACGGTGTCTTCAACGAATGTGAAGAAAAGAGTAAGAAAATCTTAACGCCTAACTTCATTGATATTTTACGCCCGGCAAGAGTATGAATAAAGCACTTATTTGGTGGAGCGGACATAAGAAAGGATGATGGTGATATGGGGGGTCGGAATCTATACTTTAGTAAAATAATTCTCTGAGCTGTAATTATTTAACAGCACGCAACTCACCGCCTTGTTGATATAGGATTGCGTGAAGTGCTTTTAGAATCTGTTGAAATTGATGTCTGCGTGGAGCGTTCATAGAAAAAAAAAACGTAAACGTAATCTCAGGGATTATACTTCGTGTTATCACATTAAAATATTGCTGCAGGATATCTTTAACGTAGCGAAATTTAATTAAAAGGAACCTTACAATTAAAGTATTACCTTTTTTAAACGGATTAATCTTTGTTTTGCCTAGAAGCGGTCAGTGTCGGTACTGAACTGCATGTTCTTAGTTTTTACTTTAATACGAAATAAATTAATTTGTGCACTTTCTTTGTTTTTACTAATTATGATGTGAGTCTTTTAAAGCGTCCGTTGATGACGGAACACAATGAAATCACAGTGAAATTATTCCTACGCAAGATGGCTCTCAATTATGGTCAATTGTTCGGCCGTTCTTGTTGTTTATCCAGCGTACTGAAAACTTTGAAAAATAAACCTTATTATTACTTCTGCATGGACGTCATTATACACATGAAATAAAAATGCCGAATTACCATAAACTACCATATATTATTTAAAATTCACAACTTACAATGCGAGATGGCCGCCGTAGCGTGCGTTTTCTTTAAGTCTAGAACAGAGAGTGTGTGTAATAACGCTGGTCTTTTTGGTTTCTTCCACCCGCGAATAAAAGAACAATTACACTACTACATAGATTCTATACAGTTATCTTGCAGAGTCTTTTGCTTCGTTGTCATTTAGCTTCATTACAAATTACCGTTCTGACAGTTAATTTCACACGCATTTTCAGAGTTTTAAAATTTTCATTTTGCTTTGTTTTGCATTCGACTCGTCGCAGGATTTAATATTTTGCAAGGTTTCGAAAAATCTCTTGCTAAACGATGTATCTCCGGGGCTGGTGCCCCCGGACTGTAGGAAGAGTGTAAGACCTTCGAGCTGTGCCTCCAATTGTCTTCTTTGTTGTGGTCTTCTCTCTTCTCTTCCTGGTTCTTCTTCTTAGTATACTAGTAAATTTTTAATACCTTTTACATATAATAGATTGCAGTGAACTTCACTGTTTATGGCTGTTTTTACGCCTGAGTGACAGGTGTTGCCTGGTGTTAAAATACTGTGATTTTTTTATTACACACGTCGTCTTATATCTGCAACAAAAGGTCATTCACAGTGGCCCGCGCCCTGTTAGACTGCCAAAATTTGGCTGCTTTGCGGTGATACCTTAAACTTTGATACGCTACCTCTGGGCTAGCGGGCGACACCAAAGTGGCTGACCTGGTTTTACGTTTCACCCACTAAGAGGGTTTCTACTGGTTCCTGTGAGTTGGGGCACGTTGGCCCATTGACGGCCTGAAGGGTTGGAGGGGTACCCACCGTTTACTCTGGCGCAGGGAACCCACGGCGGTCCGGCATGGCCTCACCTTCTTATTCTCCTCATTCTTCTATGTTTGCCGCTTTTAATTTTTTTCTTTCTTAAAATTTTATCATCTTGAAACTTCCTGGCAGATTGAAAACTGTGTGCCCGAACGAGACTCGAACTCGGGACCTTTGCCTTTCGCGGGCAAGTGCTCTACCATCTGAGCTACCGAAGCACGACTCTGTATTGCTCGTTTTCTTTGGGTAACGGATGGAGAGGAACGGCTAGTGGGATGCAGAGGGCGCGTCTTCCACTGTATACCATGCCTTGGGGACCCCCAACTGGCTTCTGGGCAAAGCAGCTCGCCCACCTTACCCCCTATCACTCCCCCCTTGATTTTATCTCTGTGCCGGCCGGAGTGGCCGTGCGGTCCTAGGCGCTATAGTCTGGAGCCGAGCGACCGCTACAGTCGCAGGTTCGAATCCTGCCTCGGGCATGGATGTGTGTGATGTCCTTAGGTTAGTTAGGTTTAAGTAGTTCTAAGTTCTAGGCGACTGATGACCTTAGAGCCATTTGAACCATTTTTATCTCTGTCTTATTGTATCTTGGTAACAGTTTGGCTTCCCAGGCTTTGCCTTGTGTATCCTTTCTCTGAGGATTATTCCTGGTTTGATACACATAGGACGAAGAGGACTGATGACGCTATAGTTTAGTCCCTTTAACTCCAATAGGCTACCAACCCACCATGCACGTAGTACATCCCCGAGCTATGGGTCATGGATGAAATTCTAGCTAAATAAGTTGGAGACTTAACAGAAAAGTGTAAATTTCATATACGAGGAGATTTCAAAAAATGGTTCAAATGGATCTTAGCACTATGGGACTTAACATCTGAGGTCATCAGTCCCCTAGACTTAGAACTACTTAAACCTAACGACATCACACGCACCCATGCCCGAGGGAGGATTCGAACCGCCACCGTAGCAGCAGCGCGGTTCCGGACTGAAGCGCCTAGAGCCGCTCGGCCACAACGGCAGGCGAGGAGATTGCCAATAGTAAGTTACACATGTACTCTCCTCTGAAAAAGCGCCACTCTTATTGCGCAATGGTCTTTACGTAGAAAGGAATGTTCTGCCTTCCAGCAGACAGAGTTCTGCTACGGAACGGATAACAAGTGCACCACCTTGGGGAAATGAAATGACGCGGCAGCTGGAAACTATTCCAGAGTTGCAGTACGCGGGACAGTAAGATTCTTGTGGGCAAAACGGCCAGACTGCACTCAGATTTACCGCGACAGAGGCCGCACAGACGTGTCTGAAGCTGATGGGGAAGGAAGGCCACCATCGGCGTCGACCACAGATGACATTATCCAGGCAATCGAAGAATTGATTCGCACCAATGGCAGATTTTCCACGATGAGGACGTTAACACATAGATTCTCGACTGGCCCCGTGACCAGAGAGCGGATTTCTATCGTCGAGAAGTTGAAGGATTGGTAGAACAATACGACCACTGATTATGGTGACTACGTGTAAAAATAGTGTTTTGTACTCGTATCTGTGTCACTTTGAAGTCTAGTGAAGCATTCAATAAAAGTTACTTGGCATGTCATGATATTGTATAACTTACTCTCTTCCTTTGATAGTAAGCATATTTTTGCAATTAACTGGCAAATAGCTAGCTCGCGGACCAATCTTTTCCGGAATGTTTTTGCTTTTATTATATACTTTGAAACGTCCCCTTAGAAAGATTTATGAATGATCGTGCTGATAAACCTCTTACGTTATTTGATTTTCAAACAGCTGAGCAGAACTGAAGGTACTCAGACATTTCTCTTTTCTTATTCTGATCAACACTAAACTGACACACAATATTTTTAGCGCAACGCAATCTGACTTTCCACAATCCCTACAAAAGAATGGCCCTGACTAACAATAACATATACCTTTCATGAATCACTTACCTCACAAAAATCTTCGTTACTCGAACTACTGCAATACAGCGAGCGCCAATACTGCCAGCTAAATAAAAGATTCTAACTACTGAAGTCACGAACTACTGATAGGCATAGTTAGCAAATGAAAGATTTTGATAGAGAACAGCCAGCCGAAGTGGCCGCGCGGTTCTGGCGCTGCACTCTGGAACAGCGAGACCGCTACGGTCGCAGGTTCGAATCCTGCCTCGGGCATGGATGTGTGTGATGTCCTTAGGTTAGTTAGGTTTAACTAGTTCTAAGTTCTAGGGGACTAATGACCTCAGCAGTTGAGTCCCATAGTGCTCAGAGCCATTTGAACCATTTTTTTTATAGAGAACAAACAATGTATTTACCTTAATAGTGTTCAAAAGTCATAATATATATAGCAGTTCATGACATCCAGTTTTACAAATTTACTCTCCCTGATGGACACACGTCCAGATAATCCGCTCTCAAAACTCCGCCATCTCTCTCCCCACATTCACCACTGCCGGCGGCTCACCTCCAACTGCGCAACGCTACGCGCTGTTTACATCCAACTGCCAACACTACAATAGCGAATATTACAACGTCAACCAGCCACAGACTGCACACAGCACACTCAGTGATTTTCATACAGAGCGCTATGTGACGTTATCAACAAAAAAACCTAAACAGCCAACTTACAACTTCCGTTCTGCTAGTTTTTAGTTATTTATGTGACCCTTCCGTATATATTGGTTCATACCAGTTTCATAACAGCAGGACAGAAAAGTTGAAATTCCGGACAGAAGCATTGCCTACAGGAGACTGCTAGTTGTCTCCAACTTGTTAGGTAAGCTGTTGGAAAACTATTCCACGTACAAGGCGTCATTTACGTATATAACAACACTCGAGTAATCTTTGCGGTGGGCGCGAGCAGTTAATTGTTTGTTTTATTCCAGACTCAGATTGTGATTTATGTTTAATATTTCGGAACTCTCTGGGACAGTATAGCAGCATCCCTAGAGGTGGAGGAGAAGGGGGGGGGGGGATGAGCGGTTGTTGTTTGCAGAAAGCTGCTTAAACCTCGCACGGCGACGCTGTCTATGGACCCTATTCAGGACACGAACTTAATGACTAGGCGGCGTTTAGCCCGAGATAAATATCGCCTGGCGAAACGGCCGGTAATTCCCCGAGTGCCCAAAGTCCCGCCACGCCGCCATGCCCGCCACTCCCTAACCTCCCTCCAACACGCGTTGCCTCAGGAATTTATTGCCAGCTTCGCGAACCGCCTCATCTCACTGCAGCCGGCTAATCTTCAGCTTAAGCTCTGCTCCGAGCGCAAAGTTGTTGTCTGCAGACAATTTTTCGTGTCGTCCCACTGAGCCGAAACTTGGCTCCATTGCAGACTGCATTTTGTTCTGCTCCCTCGCTGCCCCTCGTCCTTCCCTCTCCTTCTGACCCCACCCTATACTACCTCTCTCTAACCCCTCTTTCCTTCCCCTCCATGTTTCTTCGCTTTGCTGCCCCTTTGACACCGTGTCTTCTTCTTTCCATACTCCCTCCCTCCTCTCCTCCCCCTCTCACCCTTAACACCTACCTCTCTCTCTCTCTCTCTCTCTCTTCTCTCTCTCTTCTCTCTCTCTCTACCCCTCCCCCCTCTCCCCTCTCCCCCCCTCACCACCCCCACCGCCCCCATACCTCGCCTCAGGTTGCGATATCCTCGCCACAGCTTTGGTTACCTTGCCACAGCCCATCACGTGTCGATGGCGAAAGTACTATTTTCGTATCCAGTCTACACTGTCTTCGGAGAAGCGTGACACCCAGTGATCTGTACCCAAGCTGGTGTCCAACAGCAGAAAACTGTGTCTGCTGGCCAAGCCTTCTCAACGTCATTTCTTGCAGAACCAAAAGATGTCAGCCACTAGGTGTCAATAGAAAGTAAAAAAAATATGCTTCCCTATTTTCATCACTCATGCATTTCTTAAATCGGTTGTTCCAAATATTCTTCAAACAACTGAATAAACAGTATGAAAACAAATGACCATGATAGTGAATGTTCTGCTATATCATTTCAAAGAGTGTGAAGAAGACAGGCTGATTTTAAAACTGATACTGCTTCCTTTATCTCATATTTCCAACACTGTCTGCTACTACTAAATTACTAATTAGCTGATAATGTTATTCCTGTGAAAGGATTTTTATTTGACCACGATGGTGTGAAATATTTAAGGTATCTATTTTAATTTCTCGAAATACACTCCTGGAAATGGAAAAAAGAACACATTGACACCGGTGTGTCAGACCCACCATACTTGCTCCGGACACTGCGAGAGGGCTGTACAAGCAATGATCACACGCACGGCACAGCGGACACACCAGGAACCGCAGTGTTGGCCGTCGAATGGCGCTAGCTGCGCAGCATTTGTGCACCGCCGCCGTCAGTGTCAGCCAGTTTGCCGTGGCATACGGAGCTCCATCGCAGTCTTTAACACTGGTAGCATGCCGCGACAGCGTGGACGTGAACCGTATGTGCAGTTGACGGACTTTGAGCGAGGGCGTATAGTGGGCATGCGGGAGGCCGGGTGGACGTACCGCCGAATTGCTCAACACGTGGGGCGTGAGGTCTCCACAGTACATCGATGTTGTAGCCAGTGGTCGGCGGAAGGTGCACGTGCCCGTCGACCTGGGACCGGACCGCAGCGACGCACGGATGCACGCCAAGACCGTAGGATCCTACGCAGTGCCGTAGGGGACCGCACCGCCACTTCCCAGCAAATTAGGGACACTGTTGCTCCTGGGGTATCGGCGAGGACCATTCGCAACCGTCTCCATGAAGCTGGGCTACGGTCCCGCACACCGTTAGGCCGTCTTCCGCTCACGCCCGAACATCGTGCAGCCCGCCTCCAGTGGTGTCGCGACAGGCGTGAATGGAGGGACGAATGGAGACGTGTCGTCTTCAGCGATGAGAGTCGCTTCTGCCTTGGTGCCAATGATGGTCGTATGCGTGTTTGGCGCCGTGCAGGTGAGCGCCACAATCAGGACTGCATACGACCGAGGCACACAGGGCCAACACCCGGCATCATGGTGTGGGGAGCGATCTCCTACACTGGCCTTACACCACTGGTGATCGTCGAGGGGACACTGAATAGTGCACGGTACATCCAAACCGTCATCGAACCCATCGTTCTACCATTCCTAGACCGGCAAGGGAACTTGCTGTTCCAACAGGACAATGCACGTCCGCATGTATCCCGTGCCACCCAACGTACTCTAGAAGGTGTAAGTCAACTACCCTGGCCAGCAAGATCTCCGGATCTGTCCCCGTTGAGCATGTTTGGGACTGGATGAAGCGTCGTCTCACGCGGTCTGCACGTCCAGCACGAACGCTGGTCCAACTGAGGCGCCAGGTGGAAATGGCATGGCTAGCCGTTCCACAGGACTACATCCAGCATCTCTACGATCGTCTCCATGGGAGAATAGCAGCCTGCATTGCTGCGAAAGGTGGATATACACTGTACTAGTGCCGATATTGTGCATGCTCTGTTGCCTGTGTCTATGTGCCTGTGGTTCTGTCAGTGTGATCATGTGATGTATCTGACCCCAGGAATGTGTCAATAAAGTTTCCCCTTCCTGGGACAATGAATTCACGGTGTTCTTATTTCAATTTCCAGGAGTGTATTTCTATTGAAAGGAAGCAATAGCAGGACAAACGGGATTCGAAGCAAGATTCTGTTAGTTGTAAGTAAACTGCTAGTACGTAAAAGGAAACTGTCGCCAGCCTAAGTAGGCAAATCTGAAGCAAATACTAGCACTGTTCATAAAGAAAGTTTCACTATTGGGATTGACTTTGCTTTGTACTGAACTGCTGTTTTTCTTTATGGGACACGATACAGTAGTACTCTTCAGCAAGCAACATACCAATGGTTTGGAGTGAATAACACAGGAATAGTATAAAAACGTTTTGGCAACAATTGGCCCTCAGTAACACTTATTGCCCGCATATTAAAGCAGAAAGTTAGTGATCATTCCAGGTAAACAATTATTGATGTTGGAACAATAACTTGAACAAGAGGTTCTTTTATCAGTTTAATTGTTCGAAAATACGGTTATTGAAACGGTTTTCAGGTAATTATATTCTGTATTATGATTACTATTTGTTTTCTGAAAGAGCATTCACTTATTTGTACTACATAGGTCAAATGAAACATGTGGTCCCTTGATCTTTCACAGTTTTAACAGTGGCAGCCAGTTAATTACTATAGCACACGCAAGTTACAAGAATGAAATTTGCATTTCATTTGTACTGTGGAAAGTAAAGCTGGCTCGAGAATTTCTATAGGTGGCTATCAATCTATCTATCCACGACTAAGAGAAGTATGCCTGGTTTTGTTAACACACGGTGCGAGTAAACACTATTAACTGTAAACGAACGAAATACACACATTATAGCAAATCTGTACATTAATTGTTTCTTACGCTGAAATTTCGAGTTTACCGTATAGTAACTAGTCAAATTGATTGCAGTTCTATGCATGTAACTTTGACACTGTAGTGATGTTTCAATAAGAATGACACTTAAGCAAAGAACTTTGGACCTTTTCATGGCAATTGCAGTTTAGTGAAACTTTAACCATTCTTGTACGAAAATCACTTCGAATGCTTCAGAAGCAAGACTCATTGAATAATTATTAAATTAACTGCTTCATAAAAGTTATTAAATTTTTCTATAGAAAAAATTACTTTTCAGTTCAGTAAAGTAGGATTCTGGGAAAAGGACTCTGCCTCGGCAAATTACTAGGGATTAAATATGGGTCTTCGGCACAATTTTTAAAGAAAATAGCATCATTATCTAGATAAAAAAAACTAAACTGGTTCATGCAATTATTTAGTGCTCAACTGATTGTTTGAGGCGAAGGTGGGTGGCTGTGGCGATTTCCTGTGGTTACTAAAACAGGTGGCAAAAATAACCATGGTCTTAGCTGCGTAAAAAGCTCTGAAAATTCTCCTCTTAGCGTCGGATTTCCGTAGTACACCTTGTTAATAAACCAAATTGATTCCACAGCCGAGGCTATATTATGTAATGTTGTTGCCCTTCTAGCCTTGTTCAGCACACAAGATGGGAACACTTTGTCTGCTAACCACTCACTAACTTGTGACACAAAAGTGTCTTGCAGTTTGACCGCCAAATTCATCTTTCCTATTCCCCCCCTCCGAGGCGCGTTTCGTTGCGAGGGGCTTCCCTCCAGCTTCTACATTATTAAAAACTTTAGACCGTATGCATAAACCTGTATTACAAGTATGTTTCTAACAGTTCCATTCTTTCAAAGAACACAATTTATAAAACCACTACCATAGATAAGTTACATTTACATAAGTGAACATAACTAATGAGCAAAACATTTACATGGATGTTACACCAAAGAGCACGGTTATACGTATGTCACATTATGTAAAAGCTGACAAAGATGGGTATAGATAATAGCGAAATTGGTGTTACACTAATCACATATACCATTGCCCTGTGAAGCAACGACACGGCATGCAGTAGAAGTCTATAAATTAAGTGCTATGTTAGTCAAACATGTAAGGACGTATAATTCGTGTAATCTAGACCTCAAACAATGCATACGCCTCTTGAACTACACTACTGGCCATTAAAATTGCTACACCACGAAGATGACGTGCTACAGACGCGAAATTTAACCAACAGGAAGATGATACTGTGATATGCAAATGATCAGCTTTTCAAATCATTCACAAAAGGTTGGCGCCGGTGGCGACACCTACAACGTGCTGATATGAGGAAAGTTTCCAACTGATTTCTCATACACAAACACCAGTTGACCGGCGTTGCCTGGTGAAACGTTGTTGTGATGCCACGTGTAGGGAGGAGAAATGCGTACCATCACGTTTCAGACTTTGGTAAAGGTCGGATTGTAGCCTATCGCGATTGTGGTTTATCGTATCGCGACATTGCTGCTCGCGTTGGTCGAGATCCAGTGACTGATACCAGAATGTGGAATCGGTGGGTTTAGGAGGGTAATTGTAGCATATCGCGATTGCGGTTTATTGTATCGCGACATTGCTGCTCGCGTTGGTAGAGATCCAACGACAGTTAGCAGAATATGGAAACGGTGCGTTCAGGAGGGTAATATGGAACGCCTTGCTGGATCCCAACGGCCTCGTATCACTAGCAGTCGAGATGACAGGCATCTTATCCGCATGGATGTAACGGATCGTGCAGCCACGTCTCGATCCCTGAGTCAACAGATGGGGACGTTTGCAAAACAACAACCATCTGCACGAACAGTTCGACGACGTTTGCAGCAGCATGGACTATCAGCTCGGAGACCATGGCTGCGGTTAACCTTGACGCTGCATCACAGACAGGAGCGCCTGCGATGGTGTACTCTACAACGAACCTGGGTGCACGAATGGCGAAACGACATTTTTTCGGATGAATCCAGGTTCTGTTTACAGCATCATGGTGGTCGCGTCCGAGTTTGACGACATCGCGGTGAACGCACATTGGAGGCGTGTATTCGTCATTGCCGTACTGGCGTATCACCAGGCATGATGGTATGGAGTGCCATTGGTTACACGTCTCTGTTACCTCTTGTTCGCATTGACGGCCCTTTGAACAGTGGACGTTACATTTCAGATGTGTTACGACCCGTGGCTCTACCCTTCATTCGATCCCTGCGAAACCCTACATTTCAGCAGGATAATGCACGACCACATGTTGCAGGTCCTGTACGGACCTTTCTGGATACAAAAAATGTTAGACTGCTGCCCTGGCCAGCACATTCTCCAGATCTCTCACCAACTGAAAACGTCTGGTCAATGGTGGCCGAGCAGCTGGCTCGTCACAATACGCCAGTCACTAGTCTTGATGAACTGTGGTATGGCGTTGAAGCTGCATGGGCAGCTGTACCTGTACACGCCATCCAAGGTTTGTTTGACTGAATGCTCAGGCGTATCAAGGCCGGTATTACGGCCAGAGGTGGTTGTTCTGCGTACGGATTTCTCGGTGTCTATGCACCCAAACTGTGTGAAAATGGAATCACATGTCAGTTTTAGTATAATATATTTGTACAATGAATACCCGTTTATCTGCATTTCTTCTTGGTGTAGAATTTTTATGGCTAGTAGTGTATATTACAGTTAAAAGATAGTAACTGATAAATGTGAATGATGCCATCGTGTAACGGTGATGGTAGGTGAAACACGAAAAAATAATGATAAAGGTTCAATGGTACGACTACGGGCCAGGCAGAATTGCAGGTAACAACCAGAAGTCGGTAAGATGGACGAAGGGGGAACGATGAAATGGAAGGATGGTGTGAGGTAGAGCGTTGTGATTAGGATTTAAAGAGGGTTATGTGGTGTCACCGCCAGACACCACACTTTCTAGGTGGTAGCCTTTAAATCGGCCGCGGTCCGTTAGTATACGTCGGACCCGCGTGTCGCCACTATCAGTGATTGCAGACCGAGCGCCGCCACACGGCAGGTCTATAGACACTTCCTAGCACTCGCCCCAGTTGTACAGCCGACTTTGCTAGCGATGGTTCACTGACAAATTACGCTCTCATTTGTCGAGACGATAGTTAGCATAGCCTCCAGATACGTCATTTGCTACGACCTAGCAAGGCGCCATTATCATTTGCTATTTATCTTGTGATGCATGTACCGTCAGACCGATGTTCACCAATTATGGATTAAAGTTAAGTATTCCAGAAGCTACGTACCTTTTTTTGCTAGTCTCTATTCCTTTAACTGTTCCAGACCTCACGCCAGCCTGCGTGAGCTTAAACGCGTGCCTTCGGCTATCTCATAGTGGCTTGACTGTCTTGCCAAGTCACAACAGGTTATATCTCGGGATGGATTTTACTGTCGGGAATCGGGAATTAGTTAAAATTCCGACGGGAGAGGATGGATAAGATATGTAGATGCATGGAAGGTGGAATATGGATGTACTGGCACAGGAGAGCACATGGACTGGTTATTAGTGTGTGGGAAATAGGGTGCTGGACAGGGTTTTGCAATTAATGTATCGAACACGAAGGCTCCCTGGGAAAAGAAGTGGGAAGTAGATCAGTTGGTACAGCATGAGAGTTGGGGAAGGTAGGTGGATGCCGAAGGCAACGTGGAGTGCATGTTTTTACAGGATTTCAAGGGATTTATAGAATTAAGGCGAGACAGAGACCGAGGCAACGTTGACATAGGTTAGGATGGGGCGTATGAGGGACTTACCGGTGTTGATAATAGTAGGATGTAGGCCACAGGTGCGGCCTGTAGGATGTCAGTTTCGGTATTTGCGTTGGATGGTAAGGAAATGTGCATTCCATGTTAGTTTTCTGTTGGGAGTTAGTCCTAAATATTTTATCCTACTAGTCAGAGGGATGGGTTGGTTCTAGATGGAAATCTGGACGAAGGATAAAACTGAATGGTGGCTTGGTTTTGCTGTGGATTTTCTTGAAGTTTCCACGTATTACACGACTCGACTAAGAGATTCAGGTGGCGTTATAAGGAGCCATAGGTGTGGCGAGAGGCTAGGTAGGCGGAGTCCTCAGCGTATTGCAGGGGGTATGTTGTGAGTGGCAGACTGTGAATGTCTGCAGTGTGCAGGATGTAACAAAAGGGCGAAAGATCAGATCGTTGAGGCACACCTGCACCTGGGTGAAAGAAGTGGCAGCAGGCGTGGAAAATTGTGACACGTGCAGGACATTGTTGTTGGCATGACTTCGAACACCTTCTGTAAATGGACGTTCATGCCACCTTTGTGACCTTCGTTGACCTTTACTGTTACATATGATTGGATTCGTCTCGATAAATGCTATCAGAAAATACGTACCAAACTATAGCATCTCATTAAAAAAAAGTTGGCCTTCATATTTTTGACGCCACCCCACTGAGCAACAAAAAACAAACGTCGTATTATGGTCCCCGTTATCGCATGCAACTTTTGTCCCACAAACTTTTCAGCTCCTATCATACTTCCGGAGTTATTCTTGGTGGTGACTCACGCTGTATAATAGTTTAAATGGCTCTGAGCATTATGGGACTAAACTTCTGAGGTCATCAGTGCCCTAGAACTTAGAACTACTTAAACCTAACTAACCTACAGACGTCACACACATCCATGCCCGAGGCAGGATTCGAACCTGCGACCGTAGCGGTCGCGCGGTTCCAGACTGAAGCGCTTAGAACCGCTCGGCCACTGCGGCCGGCCCCTGTTTAATAAATATGGATCGACACACTAATAAAGCAAAAATTTTTGTACCATCGGGTGGTGAGCAGAGATGACGGCGGAGTACTAGTAAATAGTGTCAAAAATTCTACGCGTTACAAAGAGGAAGCTCTGTCCCTCGCCTGCTGCTTGACATTATAGAGACCCAGTACGATGGTAACATACGTAAAACAAAAAAAAATCGATCTAGACGTAAATAAACTACAATATTAAGGATGATATAAAGAAAGTAGGACGCGGTAATGATAATTTTACATTGGCGGAACTAATTACGAACAAATGTAAACCACTAGCAGAAATGGAGGTAAGAACGCTAAACCGCCATCTACGGGAGTTGCGTGGAAATTCAAACTTAAATATTGCAGCAGAAATAAGCGTAGCGACGTCAATCTTCGCAGGGGTGACTATAGCTTGAAACCTCTCGACGCATAGTGTCGATAACCAGGAATTTGGCGCGCCTCACATGTAACGGCAAAACGACGCAGTCGGTCACCATGGAGACAAGGATCAATGAATGACGATCGTAATCGAATCTTAAGAGGTGTAAAACCTAAAACTCGATGGTAACTCGTTATGAGTGGCGAAAGAGTATCAGAATCGTTATTGCTAAATCGATAAATAAAAATGCACTGACAGTCGAAAAACACTGTAAATACAGTGACAGACTTATGCCTTAATTTCATGACAGAAATGTCATAATTACCACTTCCATAGATTAAAACGAGTCATATAAGAAAACGAAATACATGTTTTATAAAAAGGGGAAGAACGGAAATTACAGATACTTTAAAACGAGAGAAGCAAAAAAGCAGAGATGCATTACAGCAGATCGTCAAAAAGAAAAAAAGTTCTCCTTAAAGTCTCATTGCTCATTCAGTATAGTACATGACTGTCTTTTATAATGATATAGGTTTCGATTTCTTCAAAGGCATTTAATAAGATCACCTTACAATCCAGCCCTCCCGAATGTTGTTTATATATGAGATGCTGTTCGAACGATGATTGAGTTTTCTTTGCAGCGGGTATGCGAATCACGACCTGTTTGCCCTATACAACTGCTGCAATCATTTAAAAAACAAACTTGTAAACCCCCGAGTTAAAATTTTTTTATTTCGACTTCCTATGTTAGGTCTCAGCTTATTTTGCAGTAGGTGGGCAGTAAAGCCCAGGCTTATACCCATATTTTAAAAAATCTATTTAGTCTATCAGACAGGTTTCCAACACATGTGAATTTAACGAATTGGGAGATAGTGGTGGCAGGAGCATCTGAGGACTTTCGTTTAAACTTATTAAATATGTCAATCTCATTTGCACTGAAATCGTTAGCTGTATATATTTGTTTCAGTATAGCAGTTTCCTTATGAACTTCAGCTTTAGTTAGTTGATAGATTAACGCTTTGTGAACCATTGAAAAACAGGAAGCTGTTTTATATTTCATTGAATGACAAGAAGCAGCGTTGATAATGGTATCAGTTACCGTAGGTTTTCTGTAAATTGCAAAATATTTCCCATTGTTAATGGAGATAGTAAGCTCGAGAAAATTAATGCTTTGATTTTTTTCGTGTTCAACAATAAAAGATAGTTTTGGATGAATGCTATCTAAACCCGAGGCTAAATGATTAATTTCTTCTTCTGAACCTGTATAAAGTGTGACGTATCATTCACATATCTTTTACCGTATTTGTTATGTAGATGAAGAGTGTAATTTTGACGCCTGTTTCCATCTAAAGAATATTTACGTTAAACGTTTCGGGACGTGGTCTGAAGATCATTTTTGATAAAATCGAAACAAGTTAACATTTTGACGTGTGAGTTTTAGTTTTTAATAAATCCTTGCGATCAAGACTGATTAGTATTTTAGTAAAAAGTCTTGTTCTTAATGACAAGTTGCTCACTGAGACTTCAGTCTCCCGAATAAATCAAGAATTTTGTTATTTCAGATGCCTCTAGTAGAGTTATTTTTACTCTTTTTTGCCACGTGGAGGATTTTTAAAGAATTTGTTGTTGGTTCGCTAACCTTTAGATACTCCCCAACCGAAGAATTGTCTTCACGCAGCCTCCCTTCTAGTAGGTAAGTGCTCATTAAAACGCGTTCTAACCTCAGATCCCATATGTCCGATGTATGCACGATAGTACTGGGCGCGAGTACTAGGCATCTAGTTATAAGTAAACCGATTCTGAACCCAATCCTAGGTGGAATAAAAGATTCTAACGCTATCCTTCTTAAGGAGATCCGCAAGTCTGTATGATATATTACCTACAAATGCCACAATGATGTAAGTACACTCAGAGGTTTTATAAGAAACGTGAAACCTAATGTTCAAATTGCCTAATTTCAACGGTTTATCCTATCTGCAAGATTGGGGCTATAGCCATTAGACAAATTTTACAGCTGGTGTTATGAATGGCAGCTAGCCCCTAACGTGGAAAAATGTAAGTTAATGCGGATGAGTAGGAAGAACAAACATGTAATGTTCGGACACAGTACTACCAGTTGCCAGCTTGAAACAGTCAAGTCGTTTAAATATCTGGGAGTAGCTTTGCAAAGCGATATGAAATGAAACGAGCCAGTAGGGAAGGTAAATGGTAGACTTGTGTTATTGGGAGAATTTTAGAAAAGAATGGTTCCCTTGTAAAGGAGATAGAATATAGGGCGATGGTGCGGCCTGTTCTTGACTATTGCTCGAGTGTTTGGGATCCGTACCAGGTCGGATTGAAGGAAGACTTCGAAGCACATCAGGAGAGGGCTGCTAGATTTGTTATCGGTAAGTTGGAATAAAACGTAAGTGTTACAGAGATGCTCCACGAACACAAATGAGACTCCCTGGCGTGAATACGGGGTTCTTTTCGGGAAACACTATTAAGAAAATTCAGAGAACCGGCATTTGAAGCTGACTACCGAAGGATTCTGCTCCCACCAGCGTGCATATCGCGTAAGGACCACGAAGGAAAGATACAAGAAATTAGGGTCATATGGAGCCCTACAACAGTCGTTTTTCCCTATCTCTATTTGCGAGTGGACCAGGAGGGGAAATGACAAGTAGTATTACAGGGTACCCCCCACCACGCTCCTTACAGTGGCTTGCAGAATATGTATGTAGATGTAAAGTATGCGATGTGTTTCAAATTATCCATTTCAAGTTCTAAAGATTCGTGACTTCACTGAGCACTCGTCGCTCCATCAATCATGGACAAAAAGAAACTGTGTTTATGAGCTACAGGGGACACGAGGATACATGGATAAGATCATCACTTGTTATGGATTTGCAGAAACATCATACTTAATGCACCCTTCTACTAATTGATTGTTTAAACCCAGATAGTTCAGTGGCTGATTGGGCGCCATTAGTTCAGTATCAGGTTGTACATAACGAACTACCTATTAGAGATAGCATTGCTAATTCTGGAGTCTACAAATTGATACTGCGCACTGTATCCTCATGCACGCACCGGACAGGTGGAACGCGACGTCAGAACGCGTTTTCTTGAGCACTTACGTAATAGGAGGGGACTGTGAAAAACAATTCTTCGTTTGCAGGGCATCTAAATGTTAGCGGACAGGCCGTACCAACAATAGAGTCTTTACAAATCCTTCATGTGGCAAATAAATGTAAAACGTTAACTCTACGAGAGGAAATTTAAATAGCAAAATGTTCGTAGTATTTGGAAGATTTAAGTCTCAATAAGCAACTTGTCACCAAGACCAACATTTTTTGTTACACTATGACGACAGCTTTACAACAATTTCACTATCCGTTTCCTTTATGGCTATGAAACCACCAGCAAGATTGCCTTTTGACACTCGCCACTATGACCTCGTATTTACTCCTTTGATTTTCGACTTCATGTTTTTAAATACTTCTAAGGGATTATTTAACAACTATTAATTCATTTATACTATGTACTTCTGGCACTATCACTATACCATTGTTTTCAATTATCCTTCAATATGTAAATGATGGACACATATCAGGCACAACTAACGCCATCACTTGGCGCTTACAGTCAGCTGTTAATTCACGTTAGATCAGTACGCGACTCGCTGTCTCAGCTGACACGCTGCATAGCGCAGTTATGGTTTACTATTGTACTACATACCTGTTTTCCGCAAGCCTGTCGACACGTCGGTTTTCTCCATGATTTGGCTTCCGGTTTTATGTTTGACGATTGCAGTTACGTTCTATTAAACGTTTTCATTTGGACTAGTGCGCTTTACGCTGCCTGCAACGCGTCAGTTTTAAAATAAATACCTGCAACAAAACACCATATAAAGGATGGTTTGTTGATCTGCAAAGAGCTCGGCCCCCCACTTAATATCGACGCTTATGTAAATAACAAGGACTCCTCCCCCAACATTTGGTCATAAAAAATGCGGCTCCTGCGGATACATTTATTTTGGAACCATCTGTCAACAGTTCGGAGCAGTCACGCCAGTAGCAATCAAATTTGACAGCTTACAGGCTCTCGGTTCACACCAGGAAACATACGATTTAGTTCTCGTCCATAATATCAGCCGGCTGATTGACTAATCCAGCCGCATAGTATACACTGTTCGTTTTTACGGGGCCGGAGCGCCAATGTGCTGTTCCCGAGAGATTTCTGGCTTGGTTTGATGGATGTGGAAGGTAGCTTTATAACGATTTGAATAACGCTGTATGTGAATGTGGTGTGGCTACCAATGAAAACCTGCCAGCGACTGGAAACACACATAAATACAGGCTTGTTAGCATAATACGAGTATTTACTTAGTAACGATAAGCTTAGGCTGACTGTCAGCCTTCGGTTAATCCCGTAGTCGACGCACGCTCCAAACATTTACAAATTTTCTCTCTGTTACTTTACTTTCTCAAATGCTACACCAGTTTCATGACGTTTTCCACATACATTGGTACTACAGACGTCATAACAATTACTGTGTAGAATTCAAAAAAGCTTATGATTGCACCCTCAGAGCTTCAATGATGAAGATACTGAGGAAACTCTTTCTCCAACCCAAACTGATAAAAATATTAAACTTAACTTCAACAAACGCCAAACTAAAGTTCAGAGGAGAAATGCCTGAGCCATTTTCATTTAAAACAGGGTTAAGACAGGGAGATGGATTATCGCCGTTACTTTTCAACTGTGGAGACGAGTACGTGATGTGGAACTGGTGCAAGCCAATTTCTAAAACCGTAAGTACTGGAACCAAGAAATATGAAAATAAAGTTAAATTGCTTGGGATTCGCAGATTTAGCGTTACTAACTAATAACATTCAAGAATCCTGGAATCAAATAACAAGTCTACAAAATATACACAAAAATAGGACTCCAGATATCGTTTGAAAAGACTCAATGGCAGCAGATCCACTAGTAATCAACCATATAACAGTAAACAACAGGAAAGTAAAAACAGTGAAACAATTTAAATAGCTAGGAGAAATTTTAACAGACAACTAGAACGAGAGACCTGCATGCCAAGTAAGAACTAACAAAATGGTAAAAGCTCAGTAACTAACATGGTCTACGTGCAATACAGAATACCTATCAATCAAAGCTAAATTTAAACATTACAAGACACTAGTTCAACCAGAAGTGACATACGGAAGTGAAACTCGTTTGAAAGTCACCCAGGAAAATAGAATCTACATAATCCTGAAAGTAGAGAGAATAGTTAGAACATGCATGGATAAGAGATACCAAAAAGTTGGACCATGCGGACAGTGCCAAATGAAGTAGTGTACAGAGAACTGGAGCGCATTCCAGATACTATACAGAAAAAACGATCTCTCTTTATTTTGGTCACATTATGAAGCTACCAGAACCCAGTTTATCAAGAAAAGTAACAGAAACTTCGGAGCATGAATCAAAAAGTAGGATGGATAAAGAAACCAGAGAGGATATGGAAGATCTAGAACTAATCCTGGGTGATACGCAAAACAAAACAGAAAATTTGAAGAAACTGAAAACATATAAAGTAGATTAAAAAAAATAGACAAACGACAAACAATAAAAAGGGTATTTACAGATGAGAAACGACAAAAATGTCAGAACGAATGAAGAGATACTGCGCAACTCAGTAACAAAATCTAATGAAGAAGAGGACCAGAAAATGATTAACTGATTGGTCCAATGAGGCCATAAAAGCAGCAACACAAGAATAATAATAATAATAATAATAATAATAATAATAATAATAATAATATACTGTTGTTCCATTAAATCCTCTTTCCACGAGAGTGATTACCAGCATCATCAAGGGCATATTGTTCCTATTGTAAACAATAAAATTAAAACTTACTTTTCTTCGTTTCTTGTGGGTGGTACGTATGAAGTTTCGGGGGATGAGGTTAGACTCTGCAGATCTGCACCGTTAGTGACAAGGATCTTAGACTGCCAAGTCCATATAAAATACAAGAAAAATTGTGATCAGTAGAACTTAATAAGCAACCAGGCATAGCTGTGAGGAGTAGAAGTAGCTGCATTGTGTGATCAGAGATGGATGTACTCTCGTCATTACGTATCTGCATGCTAGACTGTGATCCTTGTTTCACTTTGTTGTTCACATATTTTAATTTTTATGTGCTTAAATAGTTTTGGTGACGCTCGCTATCAGCGAGTCTTTACTATTTCACAGTAATTCATTGCAAACGTCACTGCGTCAACACTGTCTTTCGACTGAAGTCCAAAACTAGTACTTCAAGATTTATGTTACATCTTTATTAATTCACATACAAACGTATGTCTCAGCCTCAAATTATCTCATATGATAGTAATTTGCACAACTGAGATTCTAGAGCCAATGTTGAAATCAGATGTCATGATATATGCACATCTGGACATGTAACCGCGTCATCTCATTTTGTAAACGTTGCGCCCGCTGTTGAAAGTGGTCTACGTGAGGTTGCTGTATTTATTACTGGGCCAGTGCCGCGTTCACATGTTACATAGAGCAATTTCATCCTGCTCGTTATTTAATTTTTTCAAGAATGCTAAAGAAATTTGTTGTTTGGATGTTAGGAATAGGGAGATAGTGACTGATATCCTTTATTGCTATTAGTTTTCATTTTAATTGCTGCTGCCTGGTACCTCTGAATGAGGATGAGGGCAAGTGAGTACAGAGACATTTTGCTCTGGTGTTGGCCGATGGCGGCGCTGTGGGGCCCGAAGCCGGCTGCCGCTGGCGGTCAAGGTAATAGTTGCGTATGAAATGAAATATTAACATGTGGTTTACATGATATCCACCAATTCACCAGCTACGTTTTGTACATGCTCGTACATCTCCACAAGAGTCGGTTTTGAAATTGTCATGCTATGTTACGTTAAGATATACACTCCTGGAAATGGAAAAAAGAACACATTGACACCGGTGTGTCAGACCCACCATACTTGCTCCGGACACTGCGAGAGGGCTGTACAAGCAATGATCACACGCACGGCACAGCGGACACACCAGGAACCGCGGTGTTGGCCGTCGAATGGCGCTAGCTGCGCAGCATTTGTGCACCGCCGCCGTCAGTGTCAGCCAGTTTGCCGTGGCATACGGAGCTCCATCGCAGTCTTTAACACTGGTAGCATGCCGCGACAGCGTGGACGTGAACCGTATGCGCAGTTGACGGACTTTGAGCGAGGGCGTATAGAGGGCATGCGGGAGGCCGGGTGGACGTACCGCCGAATTGCTCAACACGTGGGGCGTGAGGTCTCCACAGTACATCGATGTTGTCGCCAGTGGTCGGCGGAAGGTGCACGTGCCCGTCGACCTGGGACCGGACCGCAGCGACGCACGGATGCACGCCAAGACCGTAGAATCCTACGCAGTGCCGTAGGGGACCGCACCGCCACTTCCCAGCAAATTACGGACACTGTTGCTCCTGGGGTATCGGCGAGGACCATTCGCAACCGTCTCCATGAAGCTGGGCTACGGTCCCGCACACCGTTAGGCCGTCTTCCGCTCACGCCCGAACATCGTGCAGCCCGCCTCCAGTGGTGTCGCGACAGGCGTGAATGGAGGGACGAATGGAGACGTGTCGTCTTCAGCGATGAGAGTCGCTTCTGCCTTGGTGCCAATGATGGTCGTATGCGTGTTTGGCGCCGTGCAGGTGAGCGCCACAATCAGGACTGCATACGACCGAGGCACACAGGGCCAACACCCGGCATCATGGTGTGGGGAGCGATCTCCTACACTGGCCGTACACCACTGGTGATCGTCGAGGGGACACTGAATAGTGCACGGTACATCCAAACCGTCGTCGAACCCATCGTTCTACCATTCCTAGACCGGCAAGGGAACTTGCTGTTCCAACAGGACAATGCACGTCCGCATGTATCCCGTGCCACCCAACGTGCTCTAGAAGGTGTAAGTCAACTACCCTGGCCAGCAAGATCTCCGGATCTGTCCCCCATTGAGCATGTTTGGGACTGGATGAAGCGTCGTCTCACGCGATCTGCACGTCCAGCACGAACGCTGGTCCAACTGAGGCGCCAGGTGGAAATGGCATGGCAAGCCGTTCCACAGGACTACATCCAGCATCTCTACGATCGTCTCCATGGGAGAATAGCAGCCTGCATTGCTGCGAAAGGTGGATATACACTGTACTAGTGCCGACATTGTGCATGCTCTGTTGTCTGTGTCTATGTGCCTGTGGTTCTGTCAGTGTGATCAAGTGATGTATCTGACCCCAGGAATGTGTCAATAAAGTTTCCCCTTCCTGGGACAATGAATTCACGGTGTTCTTATTTCAATTTCCAGGAGTGTATATACGGGGTTACATATACAGATTTAAACATTGAAAACAAAAATGAAACTAAAAATTGATGTGTGATTTTTTTTTTCCAGGCTGTTTACTATGATGTGATAAACATTTATACAGGGACTCGTGAAACTTCATTATTCAATAACCTTTTGAAATTTTCAAATGACAAACAAAACATTTATATATTTCAGTTGCCATTATTTACAAACGTCACAATGCTAAAGTATTATTAATTCATACGTTTTTATCTTTAAGATCATGATAAACGTTTTGAATGCTTGGAATTTGTACTTTTGAGTGGCCGATTAGGTTGTTTTACGTCGTTTTCCTTAGATTTTTGTAATTCATATTCGCTTCTTTTTTGTTCAAACAGTGTATTAATAAATGAATTTGTCTTCTTGAATTTGAAACTTATACACGAAATTTTAATGTGCATGTTTCCGTAAATTTTGTGTGCCGGGCGAAGTGGCCGTGCGGTTCTAGGCCCTGCAGTCCGGAACCGCGAGACCTCTACGGTCGCAGGTTCGAATCCTGCCACGGGCATGGATATGTGTGATGTCCTTAGGTTAGTTAGGTTTAACTAGCTCTAAGTTCTAGGGGACTAATGACCTCAGAAGTTGAGTCCCATAGTGCTCAGAGCCATTTTTTGTGTATTAAATGTCATTTACCAGTCATTAAATTACTGTAAATGATAGTAAACACAGATATGCTCAAGTAAACACAAATATCGCATAATTCGTTAGAAAAGTGAATCAGCTACATTTATATCAAGCAAGTATCCGGTGTTTCGTTATGTATTTTTGTGATATTACAAGCGGTCAGTCCGCTATTCAAGATATTGTGAAGTAAACAATTTGGTCTGTAAAGTCAAGCATTTTTTTATGTATCTATTGTGTTAAATAACTACCTACGTGAGGCCACCACCCGCAATACATTTTGCGTGATTTGAATAAGCGTATCATTAATGCCAATCCTTTGGCTGGGGGAGTGTTACTAACTTGCGAGGATTGAATCACAAATAGTTTTTCCTTTTTTATTTAGTTATTTTGTTTGCATGTTTCTCTAAATTAAGGTTCCACATGACTGATCCTTGTTTGTAACGGCTTCAAGCAACAGTACACGACCGAACCCCTCTTATACAATTCAGCCACTTCAATTTTAAGATCATGTACTCGCCCTCTGGTGGTTAGGTTGCAATGAGTTACGCTGATGGCGATAGATTTCTCGTCTTTAATTTGTCAGCGTGCGCCAACACAGTTGCCACTGCCCTATCGCCGCAATTACACTGCAACCTGCAAGTCTGACACGTGTTATGTTAGTTTATACACACATAATTTTGTAGACTATGACTGCATTCTACCTTGTGACTTCGTTTAGGTGACACTAGGAAAATATTTCTCGAGCGTTTCGCTCTTAAAAGGGGTAGGACGTCAAACGGGCTGACTTGTAGCAGGAGAGACACCAGAGGACATTTTAATTTCCACTGTCTATACTTTTACAAGTAAATTCATAAAACTTTGTCAGCATGACCAGGAAGGATTCAGGTTTCTCACTCGTAGCAGCGAAAGTTAAAAAAAAAATAAATTATTTTACATGTGATCTTTCATTTTTTTCGCTTACTATTGGCTGCATTTGTTGCTATAGGTACACTTTTCTTCATAAATAAGAGAGACTGTTCGATGAATTTTGCGCAGCATACACACCATACTTACAGGTGTCTGAAACTCTAGAATCTATTTAATTTATGAAAAAATGAATGAGCTGTTACGTTTTAAACTTTGTTTAGAAAAAAATCTAATTTTGTAGTTAATTATCTCAATTTTTACCACAATTTTTAATAGATTTGGAAAGTTCTAGAGTTTCATACACCTGTAAGTATGGTTTGTATGCTGTGCAAAATTCATCGAAGAATCTCTCTTAATTGTGAAGAAAAATGTACCTATAGCAACAAATGCAGCCAACAGTAAGTGAAAAATGATGAAATTTCAAAACCAAAAAATTTTACTTTGTTAGCCGGCCGCGGTGGTCTCGCGGTTCTAGGCGCGCAGTCCGGAACCGCGCGACTGCTACGGTCGCAGGTTCGAATCCTGCCTCGGGCATGGATGTGTGTGATGTCCTTAGGTTAGTTAGGTTTAAGTAGTTCTAAGTTCTAGGGGACTGATGACCTCAGATGTTAAGTCCCATAGTGCTCAGAGCCATTTTTTTTTTTACTTTGTTATGTTTTTGCACTTCCACTGCTATGAGTGTGAATCCCGAATTCTTCCTGGTCATGCTGACAAAGTTTTATGAATTTATTTGTAAAAGTATGGACAGTAGAAAATAAAATGTCTTGTGGTGCCTCTCCTGCTCTAAGTCGGCCCGTTTAACGTCCTACCCCCCTTAAATAGCGAGCAAAACGGACACAAAAAGCTTCTGTGCTGAATCTGATTTCTCTCGTTTTGTAACGGTGGTTATTTCTCCCTATTGAGTCGTGTTGTGCGATTTGTCGGTAACATTTGATCTTTGCCATTGGTCGATAGGTGGCATCTTCGGTTTTTTGTCACCAAGGGTCAGGCGGAAGATACGTGGATACAGAGGCGCGCATGCGCGGGTAGACATCGCTGACGTCAGTACTCCTGAGCGAGAACAAGTGTGTTATCGGCAAGAATGCCCAGCTTTGTCTCCGGGTTTGACTTGGTGCAGGAGAGGATAGTGTAGCGTGGGGTGTAGTTGATAACCGTCAGTAAGCAACAGGCTCCAGACTCCCATCAAGAGGCGTGAATGCTTTGGGAGGTTTGCTAGTCAGGGCTATACAAGACGGACCTGCCTCTGCAGTGGGGTGCCTCAGGAGGAGGTGGCATGGAAGTTGAGCCGCGTATTCAATTTCAACACGATCACGTTGTGGTTTATACACTACTGGCCATTAAAATTGCTGCACCAAGAAGAAATGCAGATGATAAACGGGTTTCATTGGACAAATATATTATACTAGAACAGACTTGTGATTACATTTTTACGCAATTTGGGTGCATAGATCCTGAGAAATCAGTACCCAGGACAACCACCTCTGGCCGTAATAACGGCCTTGATATGCCTCGGCATGGAGTCAAACAGAGCTTGGATGGCGTGTACAGGTACAGCTGCCCATTCAGCTTCAACACGATACCACAGTTCACCAAGAGTAGTGATTGGCGTATTGTGATAAGCCAGTTTCTCGGTCACCATAGACCAGACGTTTTCAATTGGTGAGAGATCTGGAGAATCTGCTGGGCAGCGCAGCAGTCGAACATTTTCTGTATCCAGAAAGGCCCGTACAGGACCTGCAACATGAGGTCGTGCACTATCTTGATGAAATGTTGGGTTTCGCAGGGATCGAATGAAGAGTAGAGCCACGGGTTGTAACACATCTGAAATGTAACATCCACTGTTGAAAGTGCCGCCAATGCGAACAAGCGGTGACCGAGACGTGTAACCAATGGCACCCTATACCATCACGCTGGGTGATACGCCAGTATGGCGATGACGAATACACGCTTCCAACGTGCGTTCACCGCGATGTCGCCAAACACGGATGCGACCATCATGATGCCGTAAACAGAACCTGGATTCATCCGAAAAAATGACGTTTTGCCATTCGTGCACCCAGGTTCTTCGTTGAGTACACCATCGCAGGCGCTCCTGTCTGTGATGCAGCGTCAAGGGTAACCGCAGCTATGGTCTCAGAGCTGATAGTCCATGCTGCTGCAAACGTCGGTGGCCGTGCGGTTCTAGGCGCTGCAAGAACCGCGAGACCTCTACGGTCGCAGGTTCGAATCCTGCCTCGGGCATGGATGTGTGTGATGTCCTTAGGTTAGTTAGGTTTAACTAGTTCTAAGTTCTAGGGGACTAATGATCTCAGAAGTTGAGTCCCATAGTGTTCAGAGCCATTTTGCAAACGTCGTCGAACTGTTCGTGCAGATGGTTGTTGCCTTGCAAAGGTATCCATCTGTTGACTCAGGGATCGAGACGTGGCTGCACAGCCATGCGGATAAAATGCTTGTCATCTCGACTGCTAGTGATACGAGGCCGTTGGGATCCAGCACGGCGTCCCGTATTACCCTCCTGAACCCACCGATTCCATATTCTGCTAACAGACATCGGATCTCGACCAACTCGAGCAGCAATGTCGCGATACGATAAACCGAAATCGCGATATGCTACAATCCGACCTTTATGAAAGTCGGAAACGTGAAGGTACGCATTTCTCCTCTTTACACGAGGCATCACAACAACCGGTCAACTGCTGCTCGTGTATGAGAAATCGGTTGGAAACTTTCCTCGTGTCAGCACGTTGTTGGTGTCGCCACCGGCGCCAACCTTGTGTGAATGCTCTGAAAAGCTAATCATTTGCATATCACAGCATCCTCTTCCTGTCGGTTAAAATTCACCTCTGTAGCACGTCATCTTCGTGGTGTAGCAATTTTTATGGCCAGTAGTGTACTATGGCATTAGACCAGCTTACTTCGAGAGTATTGCGTCTGTGTTACAATGATGAGCATCTCCCTTTACGAAACTCTTGAAAGAAGTTATCCACTTCGCTCTAGGGAGCCTACCAGTTTTCATCGTCCTGGCTTCCAGTCTGTTGCTCTGTGGTTCAATAAGAAGTCACTGAGAGTGCAGAAGAATAGTCTAAAAAGTGTTTAGAAAAAAAAGGTGTGACATAAAGTAATGCGTCCTGCTGCCTTGCGGGTAAGAAAGTGTTGCCATTTACCAGAAGTTGTTGTTTAACTCAGACGGGAGTGACAGACGAGTGCTCGTTGCGGTTAAGCTTAACTACGGTTACTGAGTGCTTCGTTGTTTCTGGCCTATTAATTTCCCGAGCCGTTAGAAAATTGCTTCAAGCAAAAAACTTCAAAAAATGTGGTGGCTCATTCAGCTGTGGCTGTTGTGTAATAATTGAAAGTGTGTGTTCAAGTTTTAAGTACTTTCGGCTGTTGAAGATAGGACGGATTATTTTATTGCATGTTTGTGTAAACTGTGCCTGTTATATATATTTGATATGTTACAGGCAGCTTATTTATAGTACTGTAAAAGTCCTGAAACTATAATCGGTTGTGTGGAGGCCGTGACGCCCTCTCTAGTAAACAGAAGTTTTTCTTTGCGACCACATTGAAACTGGGGTCTTCACTTCGCACAGCAGAGTTTCCATGACCGCGGCTTCTGGAGATTACGATTGTAAACCTTGGGTTTTCTTTTCTTTTAAGAAAATCTTATAAACATTCGAAGTTCATTGTTTTAAAGTTCATTTATCATCGTTTTTACCGAGTTTAATTGGCTGAAGAATTTATTGAAATACGTTCAGGTCTTTTAAATACGAAATAATAATTGCTTTTGGTTGGAGGTTTTTTAAAGTTCATTTTGATCAAAACTATTATTTTCTAACGGCCGCCGGCCGGGATGGCCGAGCGGTTCTAGGCGCTACAGTCTGGAACCGCGCGACCGCTACGGTCGCAGGTTCGAATCCTGCCTCGAGCATGGATGTGTGTGATGTCCTTAGGTTAGCTAGGTTTAATTAGTTCTAAGTTCTAGGGGACTGATGACCTTAGAAGTTAAGTCCCATATTAGTCAGAGCCATTTGAACCATTTTTTCTAACGGCCATTGAGGAAGTGTTGTAATGTTAAAGAAAAAGTTAAAGCTTTTTTCACACTCTGGGTTCTTTGAATATCTACATAAATTTGTTTAAAGTGTTTTAGCTTTTATTAGAGCTCAGCACCTTACCACTCCACCACCTAGCTCCCCAATTATTTCAGCTGTGTAGGTGCGAACCACCAATATTTTCATATTCGGAGAGAACGTTGGCGACAGAAATTTTGTGAAAAGTTCCCGCCGTAACGAAAAACACCTTCCTTTTGATGATTACCACCTCAGCTCGTATATCGTCTCCGTGACAGTCTCTCTCTTTTACTTCGCGATAAAACAAAACGAGCTTCACTTGTTTGAAAGTGAAAGATTAATGCTGAAAACGGTCTCTTAGACTGTGACAAAACAATTGCCCCGCAGTACCCTTTCTTTCCGGGGTGACAATCTCGCAACGGATGCAGCAGAACGTCTGTAGAGTATGAAGAGTGCAAGAGAGAGACTGGAGGAAGTTTAGCTTTGAAGGCGGGGCGTATAGCTCAGCTACTAAGAGCATTTACCATGAAAAATGACGTCCTAAGTTCGAGTCCCGGCCTGGCACACAATTGTAATCTGCCAGGAATTTTCAAAACAGCGCACATTCAACTGCAGAAAGGTTCATTCTGGAAAGTAGGAAGAGTCTACCTGTTCCCTTAAGATACTTGTTTCACGTTACAAATGGCCCACGAACGTTTTTAAAGTGTTTTTCTGACAAACACTTATACTTCCAATTATTATCGATCATAGCGATGTTACCCTGCAAGGTCTTTCTCAAAAAAGCTCACGGCGCCTGGAACTGGTCACGAATGCCTGTGTTCGTTATCTCTCTGATGTTAGACTCCTTGATCATAAATCGTAAGCACGGCTATTCCGGCTGCGTGCAAACAAGTGCAGAGATTTGCACATCTCCTGTCTTCTCAGCTGTCTTATCAATCTACAGTCTCCCTCATATGTCTCCTCGACCGTAACGCTCTTGTCTGAAGAAAATGGTAGAAACATAAGTTCCCATCTGAGCAAAATCCCTTCTGTTTCACTCCATCGTTCAGCCTCTTCCTCGAAGGCCTCCTCAGTAGCGGGAACTCGACTGTGGAATAACCTCCCATATTATGCTAGAGAAGTGAATAACATCTGCAGCTTCAGAAGACCGTTCATGGCATATCTACTAAAGCAACAATAAGGACTACCATTGTCCCTGTACGCATTCGTTACCTCTGTATAACCTTCGTTCCAAACAGATGTTTATTTTACAATATTCTTCGCTGGTGCAGTCTCCTTAAATTTCCTTTCCCCAGAACACGCTATATCATTTCCTGTTTTGTGCACATATAAATTCTTCTCATATCTGCCACAGTTCTTATCGGCAGCAGCACCTGTTTTAGAAGTGCTCCCAGTATTGATTTTTTTGGTTCAAATGCTCCAATGGCTCTAAGCACTATGGGACTTAACATCTGAGGTCATCAGTCCCCTAGAACCTAGAACTACTTAAACCTAACTAACCTAAGGACATCATACATCTACATGATTACTCTGCAATTCACATTTAAGTGCTTAGCAGAGGGTTCATCGAGCCACAATCATACTATCTCTCTACCATTCCACTCCCGAACAGCACGCGGGATAAACGAACACCTAAACCTTTCTGTTCGAGCTCTGATTTCTCTTATTTTATTTTGATGATCATTCCTACCTACGTAGGTTGGGCTCAACAAAATATTTTCGCATTCGGAAGAGAAAGTAGGTGACTGAAATTTCGTAAATAGATCTCGCCGCGACGAAAAACGTCTTTGCTTTAATGACTTCCATCCCAATTCGCGTATCATATCTGCCACACTCTCCCCCCTATTAGGTGATAATACAAAACGAGCTGCCCTTTTTTTGCATCCTTTCGATGTCCTCCGTCAATCCCACCTGGTAAGGATCCCACACCGCGCAGCAATATTCTAACAGAGGACGAACGAGTGTAGCGTAAGCTGTCTCTTTAGTGGACTTGTTGCATCTTCTAAGTGTCCTGCCAATGAAACGCAACCTTTGGCTCGCCTTACCCACAATATTATCTATGTGGTCTTTCCAACTGAAGTTATTCGTAATTTTAACACCCAGGTACTTAGTTGAATTGACAGCCTTGAGAATTGTACTATTTATCGAGTAATCGAATTCCAACGGATTTCTTTTGGAACTCATGTGGATCACCTCACACTTTTCGTTATTTAGCGTCAACTGCCATCTGCCACACCATACAGCAATCTTTTCTAAATCGCTTTGCAACTGATACTGGTCTTCGGATGACCTTACTAGACGGTAAATTACAGCATCATCTGCGAACAACCTAAGAGAACTGGTCAGATTGTCACCCAGGTCATTTATATAGATCAGGAACAGCAGAGGTCCCAGGACGCTTCCCTGGGAAACACCTGATACCACTTCAGTTTTACTCGATGATTTGCCGTCTATTACTACGAACTGCGACCGTCCTGACAGGAAATCACGAATCCAGTCGCACAACTGAGACGATACCCCATAGGCCCGCAGCTTGATTAGAAGTGGCTTGTGAGGAACGGTGTCAAAAGCTTTCCGGAAATCTAGAAATACGGAATCAACTTGAGATCCCCTTTCGATAGCGGCCATTACTTCGTGCGAATAAAGAGCTGGCTGCGTTGCACAAGAACGATGTTTTCTGAAACCATGCTGATTACGTATTAATAGATCGTTCCCTTCGAGGTGATTCATAATGTTTGAATACAGTATATGCTCCAAAACCCCACTGCAAACCGACGTCAATGATATAGGTCTGGAGTTCGATGGATTACTCCTACTACCCTTCTTAAACACTGGTGCGACCTGCGCAATTTTCCAATCTGTAGGTACAGATCTATCGGTGAGCGAGCGGTTGTATCAGCGAAATCTGAAAGGAACCTAATCGGTATACGATCTGGACCTGAAGACTTGCCCGTGTCAAGCGATTGGAGTTGCTTCGCAACCCCTAAGGTATCTACTTCTAAGAAGCTCATGCTAGCAGCTGTTCGTGTTTAAAATTCTGGAGTATTCTATTCGTCTTCCCTGGTGAAGGAATTTCGGAAAACTTCGTTCAATAACTCCGCTTTAGCGGCACAGTCGTCGGTAACAGTACCATCGGTACTGCGCAGCGAAGGTATTGACTGCGTCTTGCCGCTTGTGTACTATACATACGACCAGAATTTCTTCGGATTTTCTACCAAATTTGGAGACAATGTTTCGTGGTGGAACGTTTTAAAGGGATCTCGCATTGAAGTCCGTGCCAAATTTCGCGCGTCTGTAAATTTTAGCCAATCTTCGGGATTTCGCGTTCTTCTGAACTTCGCATGCTTTTTCCGTTGCCTCTGCAACAGCGTTCGGACCTGTTTCGTGTACCATGGGGGATCAGTTCCATCTCTTACCAATTTATGATGTATGAATCTCTCAGTTGCTGTTGCTACTATATCTTTGAATTTGAGCCACATCTCGTCTACATTTGCATAGTCAGTTTGGAAGGAATGGAAATTGTCTCTTAGGAAGGCTTCTAGTGACACTTTATCCGCTTTTCTTAAATAAAATTATTTTGCGTTTGTTTCTGGTGGATTTGGAAGAAACGGTATTGAGCCTAGCCCGAGGCAGGATTCGAAGCTGCGACCGTAGCGTTCGCGCGGTTCCAGACTGAAGTGACTAGAACCGCGCGGCCACACTGGCCGGCCATCGGTTCATACTTAGTATTCGTTACTCAAATCAGTTTAATACTATTTGTCGTATTAAAGTTATTTCTAAGGTAGCTGTGACGTAAAGAAGGCACTTTATGTGTGAAACCCTGGTCCAGTGTAAGAGAAGACCTGATATCTGTAATCAGACCGGGTCAAATAAAGTAAGTTCTAGCCCATTTGCTCCACTTTCTGGAAATGGTGGTGACACGGCGTAACCACGTGTCCGGGAGACAGTGAGAGCATGTGACCAGCGCAACGAGTGCGGCAGGGCGGGACGGGACGGGGTGGGGCGTGGCCCGCAGCGGCGGCCGAGTGTCTCATTAGCGGACGTGCCCCGCAGTTAATTAGAGGCTCGGCGCCGCCGCGGCCACACAGGACAGCCGCCACAGACTGCCGCCCTCGCCTCCACGCGCTGGCAGCCAGAGAGCGCCGCCGCGGCAGCTTGCCTGTCACCCCGTCACCTCCGAGCCGACGCGCGCGGCTTGCCTCATTTACGTCGACACTCCTCAGTGACGTTCGCCATGAACACCCTGCGATTGTTGCAGAATTGGGGGTAAGGCAGTCAGTTGGTATCACTCTTCTTTGTACTACGAAGCAGATGGTTGTACACACAACTGGCCATTAAAATTGCTACACCAAGAAGAAATGCAGATGATACACGGGTATTCATTGCACAAATATATTATACTAGAACTGACATGTGATTTCATTTCCACGCAATTTGGGTGCATAGATCCTGAGAAATCAGTACCCAGAACAACCACCTTTGGCCGTAATAACGGCCTTGATACGCCTGGGCATTGACTCAAACAGAGCTTGGATGGCGTGTACAGGCACAGCTGCCCATGCAGCTTCAACACTGTACCACACTTCGTCAAGAGTAGTGACTGGCGTATTGTGACGAGCCAGTTGCTCGGCGACCATTGACCAGACGTTTTCAGTTGGTGAGAGATCTGGAGAATGTGCTGGCCAGGGCAGCAGTCGAACATGTTCTGTATCCAGAAAGGCCCGTACAGGACCTGCAACATGCGGTCGTGCATTATCCTGCTGAAATGTAGGGTTTCACAGGGATCGAATGAAGGGTAGAGCCACGGTTTGTAACACATCTGAAATGTAACGTACACTGTTCAAAGAGCCGTCAATGCGAACAAGAGGTAACAGACGTGTAACCAATGGCACCCCATACCATCATGCCTGGTGATACGCCAGTACGGCAATGACGAATACACGCTTCCAATGTGCGTTCACCGCGATGTCGTCAAACTCGGATGCGACCACCATGATGCTGTAAACAGAACCTGAATTCATCCGAAAAAATGTCGTTTCGCCATTCGTGCACCCATGTTCGTCGTAGAGTACACCATCGCAGGCGCTCCTGTCTGTGATGCAGCGTCAAGGTTAACCGCAGCCATGGTCTCCGAGCTGATAGTCCATGCTGCTGCAAACGTCGTAGAACTGTTCGTGCAGATGGTTGTTGTCTTGCAAACTTCCCCATCTGTTGACTCAGGGATCGAGACGTGGCTGCACGATCCGTTACAGCCATACGGATAAGACGCCTGTCATCTCGACTGCTAGTGATTCGACGTCGTTGGGATGCAGCACGGCGTTCCGTATTACCCTCCTGAACCCACCGATTCCTTATGCTACTAAGAGTCATTGGTTCTCGACCAACGCGAGCAGCAATGTCGCGATACGATAAACCGCAATCGCGATATGCTAGAATCCGACCTTTATCAACGTCGGAAACGTGATGGTACTCATTTCTCCTCCTTACACGAGGCATCACAACTACTTTTCACCAGGCAACGCCGGTCAACTGCTGTTTGTGTGTGAGAAATCGGTTGGAAACTTTCCGCATGTCAGCACGTTGTAGGTGTCGCCAGCGGTGCCAACCTTGTGTGAATCCTCTGAAAAGCTAATCATTTGCATATCACAGCATTTTGTTCCTGTCGGTTAAGTTTCGCGTCTGTAGCACGTCATCTTCGTGGTGTAGCAGTTTTAATGGCCATTAGTGCATTTCAACTGTCTGCAAAAACTTTAACATGGGTCTTCATGACTTACAAATGCATACGTGTTAGTGGGGCTTCGCAGTTACATGAAGTATAACTGAGGTGATAAGTCGTATGATAGCGATATGCACATATACAGATGGCGGTAGTATCATGTGCGCAAGGTATAAAATGGTACTGCATTGCCGGAGCTGTCATTTGACTGTGATTATTCAAATGAAAAGATTTCATACGTGATTATGGTCGCATGATAGGAATCAGCATACTTTTAACGCGGAATAGTAATTGGAGTTAGACGCATGGGACATTCCATTTCGCATCTCGGTAGTGAATTCAATATTCCGAGATCCACAGTGTCAAAGGTGTGCCGGGAATACCAAATTCCAGACATTACCTCTCACCACAGACAAAGCAGTGGCCGACGAATTTCACTTAACGACCGAGAGCAGCGACATTTGGGTAGAGTTGTCAGTGCCAACAGACAAAAATGGTTCAAATGGCTTTGAGCACTATGGTCATCAGTCCCCTAGAACTTACAACTACTTAAACCTAACTAACCTAAGGACATCACACACATCCATGCCCGAGGCAGGATTCGAACCTGCGACCGTAGCGGTCGCACGGTTCCACACTGTAGCGCCTAGAACCGCTCGGCCACCCCGGCCGGCGCTAACAGACAAGCAACACTGTATCAAATAACCGCAGAAATTGTGGGACGTTCGACGAACGTATCCGTTGGCTCACTGCGACGAAATCTGACGTTAAGTGCTCTTGCTAATAGCAGGACATCGCCTATAGTGTCTCAGCTGAGTTCGGGACCATATCGGTTGTGCCTCAGACAACTGAAAAACCATGGCCTGGTCAGACTGGTCCAGATTTCAGTTTTAAGAGCTGATGGGTAGGGTTCGAGTGTGGCGCAGACCCCACGAAGCTATGTAGCCAAATCGTCAACAAGCCAATGTGTAAGCTGGGGGTGGCTCCAGAATGGTGTGGGCTGTGTTTACATTGCGTGGACTGGGGCCTCTTGTCAAAGCGAACCGGTCATTGAATGGAAATGGTTATGTCCGGCTACTTGGAGACCATCTGCAACCATTTATGGATTTGGGGTTTCCGAACAACGATGGAATTTTTATGTATGACAATGCGCCGTGTCACCAGGCCACAATTGTTAGCGATTGGTTTGAAGAACATTCTGGACAGTTCGCCCAACATGAATACCATCGAACGTTCGTGAGACATAATTGAGACGCCAGTTCGTGGACAAAATCTTGCTCCCACATGCCACAAAATTTCTGCAGGGGGCTTCCAACGACTTACTGTGTCCATGCCACGTCGAGTTGCTGCACTATGTCGGGCAAAAGGAGATCCGACACGATATTAGGAGTATCCCATGACTTTTATCACATCAGTATATAGCACTCACTTCTTTACGATCACCTCACTCAGATGAGCGCTAATGTAGACGAGCTGTGAACCTGCTACAGAAAGTGTTCTCCAATACAGCAACAGGTTTTTAGGGCGATTTTAGAACACTCTGGAATTAACGATATCCCACAGGAAGAAATCGGGAGCCATCATATCACGTGTACGTCCCGGCCAAATAAATTACCAGATCTGAAGACGAAACCTCCAGAAAACCGTTCACGCATTTCGTCCATTGACAGAACGGGGGGGGGGGGGGGGGGGGGGGGTTGCAGTTACACCGTCAAGTTGATGTCACGCGATTGAACGGGGATGCTGTTGTAGCGCAGGGACGACAAAATTCCGAATGATGGACAAGCATCGGTCGGAAGTCACAGTACATGTTACACCGTTGTCGTCCCGAAAGAAATATGAACCGACGATCCTAGCTGTAGTGAGTACACAGCAAACATTAATTTTGGGTCGTGTAGCGCCTGTGCCCCAAAAGCCGCAGTTTTGCCTGTTAACTGCCTCTGACAATAAAAATGGTTCAAATGGCTCTGAGCACTATGGGACTTAACATCTGAGGTCATCAGTCCCTTAGAACTACTTAAACCTAACTAACCTAAGGACATCACACACATCCATGCCCGAGGCAGGATTCGAACCTGCGACCGTAGCGGTCGCGTGGTTCCACACTGTAGCGCCTAGAACCGCTCGGCCACTTCGGCCGGCCCTCTGACAATAAGCGGAGTGCCTTGTCAGTCATCAGCCTGTCAACAATTACTTGGTTAGGTGCCAACATTCCCAGAAGCCTTAGCTAAACCGAACGCGTGATGCCTTGTCAGTGGGCTTTAAACGTTGCACTATCTTGTAGGGCTGTGCATGAGAACGTAAATTGCGCCGTACACTGCCGTAGGTCATGTTTAATGTGTAGGATATGCGGCGGAGAGATCGTGGATGAGCTGTTTAAGAAAGACGAATGTAGTATCATCTTTTTGTTATCGCTGCTATTTATTTCACAACACCCGCTCCCTTTTTTTTAAAAAAAAATTACAAATAAGTATAAACGATGCTATTGGCACCCATCCTCTATCTTATCAGGAAATGCATGTTACTGTGCGCTTGAAGCACAGCTGTCACAGTGAATAACAAAAATAGGATGGAGTATCGCGCCTGCATATGTTATGTTGCGGTACAGATTGAGTAAAAAAACGCCCCTTTTCAGTGACTTATTGTAACTGTGGGTGCGTGTGCAGGTACTCGATGACACGTTAGCAGCATCTCAATGGAGTGGTAAATGCAGTTACGAGGGAGAGGGAGCGAGTGCAAGATCGTGTCCACGTGGTAGAGCTTTACTCGTTCATTGAAACAGTCAACAATAGGAACACAAGTACCTTTCTGCAGATCAAACCATCGGAGACACATCCTGGATGCCCATACCATACGGCAATGGATAGTTAAGTGGCGCAGGGATGGGTCATAAGTGATTGCTATTGAACAAGTTTGGTATGTTGGCAGTGCTGTTTAGCATTCCCTTAGGTGTTAAACTCAAATCTCTGGTGACCTACAGAGTAGGAAAGCACCCTATATGCTTATGCAAATTAATTAAATAATAATGTCGTGCAATGCGAACGTTTTACTGAATGACGATTAGTGGGGGTGGCCCAATCGAACATGACTATATGGGTACTGCACCACACATACACACATTGAGAGCAGGACTCATCTAATCTATAACAGAAACAAGTGGTCACTACAACAATCGGATTTATTATCGTAAAGTAAAACACATGATTTACCTGCTGAAATAAACCACTGAACATTAAATATTTGGACAGTGGATTTCTAACGGTGAACTGTAAAGTTCTGTAGATAGTACACAAATACTACCAGTAACTGAAAGTATGATTAGTAAAATCCAGGAGGAATGCGGAAAAATAGGATGAAAAATCAATGAAATTGACAAAGCGCGTATTGATAGATCAGTTGGCTGTGGAGTATTAAAACTGGCTTCCGAAGAGAGTGAACTAAAACTGCATTCCTACGACATAGTCGATCACAATGATGGCACTCTTAGTGTAATGCGAAAGTCTGTGGCGGCAGCAACTGGATGCTCTCGTTCGGTCCACAGATCTCGAGTCTCTGCTGCCGCAGGGCTCGCCTGATCAGTCGTCTAGCAACAAATTTTTACTCCATGATCTCCGACCGGCAAGTGTGCTCTTCCGCCGCCTAACATGAGGTCATTACCCTGCAAAAGCCTAATGTGAAATGTTCTCTTTCTGGGTGCCGTGTAGCTTGGCTGTTCTGCGCCAGAGGAGGAATTCGCCAGCCATTCGTGGCAGATGTTGCTAGTTTCATTCATTAAAACCCAAGTAAACATGTTTAACAGTCTCATACTCTATGGAATTTTTGCCATTCCAATAGTACTCTGAGGTAATAAGGAAGACAGAAAATCTCGCCCAGTACATGGTACAATTTTGAAACAGACCTATGAGACGGATGATATGTAGGCACGGCCGGCAAACTGCGTAATGCCCCTGTCTAGTAAACGTTATTTTCTTTTTTTGGTGTAAGGAACCTGTCGCTAAAGTTTGTAAAAGTATTCTTTAAACACTGTGCACTATATCATAAAAATCTATGTATGTATGTACACCGATGAGTCAAGCCATTATGACCACTGCCCAGCGCGAAGTTGTATACTGCCTGGTAGCGATGAGGGCACGTGACACAGTGAGAAAAGTATTCGAGCGGAGCAGATACAAATGGTTAATCACTCTAGCGACGATAAGTGACGCAAATGCGGAAATCTGCTGACTTAAGCGACTCTGACAAAATCCAGACTGTTGTGGCCTAGTGCCTGGGAGCGAGCACCTCAGAAACGGCGAAATTCGTCGGTGGTTCGTGTGCTAATGTCGTGAGCATCTGTGGAAAGTGGTTGAAGAATGCTGAAACCACCAGTAGGCGACCAGAAGTTGGACGTCCATACCTCATCAAACAACATAGGAATCGGAGGCTTGCCCGCTCTCTAAAGGAAGGATAGGCTGCGATCTGTGGCACATCTGGCGACGGAGTACAGTGCTGGCGCAGGCAAAATTGTTTTGGGGCACACTGTTCGGCGCACAGTGTTGAACTTGGTGTTCTGCAGCGGAGGACCCCCCACGTGTTCCCATGTCGACCCAACAACATCGTCGTTGTGATTACAGTGGACACGGGGTCAATGGAACCGTGTCGCCTGGTCGGATGAATCCTGTTTTATTGTTAAGCCAAGTCGATGGTCGTGTCCAGATACACCGTCATCCATGCGAACGGCTACTTGAAACACGCAGCACACCAAGGACGCAGGCCAATGGGAGCAGTATTAGGTTACGGGGGACATTCACGTGGGCTTTCTGGCACCTGCGGTAGTAATCGTTGACATCATGATACCTGTGGCCTACTTGAACTTTATTAGGGACCACCTGTAATCCGTTCATTTGGTGTCTTCCCCAACAGCGATGGTATCTTCCAACAGGGTAACTGTCAGTGTCACAGGAGTCACAAGGCCAGAATCGTGCTACAATGGTTTGAGGAGCATGATAGTGAACTCACTTTGAGGTCTTGGCCATCAAATTCAGCTTATCTGAGTCCTATGAAACCCAACTGGGACGCTATCTGGCGCCAGCTCCGTGACCACAAACCAAGCGCCCATAAATTACGGGAAGTGTGTGACCTGTGCGTAGACATCTGGTGCCACAAACCTCTATCAAGTACTTGTCGAAATCATGGCACGTAGAATCACTGTTGAACTGCGTTCCAGAAGCTGACCAACATGCTCCAGTAGGTGGTCATAATGCTTTAGCTCATCAGTGTATGTTCATTCCACATCGCCTCCCAAACCATTGCTATAATTTCAGCCAAACTTCATACACATATCAGCTACTATCTGGATGGAAACTCTGTAATAGTAAGAATCACCTGCCTCTCATAGGGACAGGGGTGGGGGTGGGGCGTATAGGAGGTACGGAAGCATAACTAAGGAACGACTGCGGCAATGCCTAAAATCTGGTATACACCTGTCTCATTATTTGATAAAAATACTAGGTGTTAAGATGCCCCTGCTGACACAATGGGTGGGGAAGACGGTGAGAAGATGTGCATTTAGAAACGAGGGCCGGCCGAAGTGTCCGACCGGTTCTAGGCGTTACAGTTTGGAACCACGCAACCGCTACGGTCGCAGGTTCGAATTCTGCCTCGGGCATGGATGTCTGTGATGTCCTTAGGTTAGTCAGATTTAAGTAGTTCTAAGTTCTAGGGGACTGATGACCTCAGAAGTTAAGTCCCATAGTGCTCAAGGCCATTAGAAACGAGGGAAAACAACTTCTTGGTATTTCTTTGTTGTAATCAATTTACTCGGAAAATTTCGGAAGTACGAAGCGCAGTCTCCCTTGTGTGTATTGTTCAGTGCTTCAAACATTACAAGAACGAGCACTGCAGCAAGCCAATAACTTCGTCTGCGTATTTCGGGCCAAAGATCAGGCCATACGGCTCAGTATCTGATGCGTCTAACGTATTCTTAGGAGTCACGTGGTCTAAAGTAGCTGAGAATCAGGCAATTGCCTGCGTGAAATATATCAGGGACATGAGTATATGGGCGTAGCCACGGGCTAAAAGCTAGTATCGTATAATTATCATCGAATGTAAAAATTTAAAATATTGTCATAGTGTCATCATTTAGAAGTAATTTTACGTTAAAAGTTTAACGCTAGAAGTCAAGTATTAAAGTTACAAAGTGTGTAACATATGTCTTGAGGCAGCATAACTCACGGAAAGTAAATTATCCACACTGTAATCATCCAGTATTTGAGAATGATAGCACTTAACGAGTTACTACAAACTTTATACAATGTTACAAACCTTCCCGAAACTACTACTCGTTATGCCCATCTCCCCACCCCATTCCCTCACAAAATAATGAATGAAGAAAAGTTTACATTTTACTAAATTTCCGCTTTTCATGCGGTACAACTTCAGCATAACTTACTCAATTCGCAACTCATTTTGCAGACCGTATATACATATACCACTGAATGTACCAGCAGACGTATATTACTGAACGACACACAGTTCAAGAGATAGCGCATCATAAACATAGAGATGCGTGAAACGTTAGTTTTGCTACAAAGGAGCGCAGTTGCCCATTAAGCTATCCGTAAATAATCCAAAGCTAAGAAAACCAACATTATTATGGTTTTGCTTTATCATCTACAAAGGTTTTAGATGATTAACGTCAAATATTTAACGTTAACTCATTTCTAAACTAGTCAGATGTCTGAAGCTGTTTTGTACGTAGAGCTTTGAATCTTTGAAGTATCGGGGACGAGGGTGCGACTAGTGTGTATCTAAACAGTTACGCTAAGTGTTGTTCACTAAAATTCTTCCAAAATCAGTTGAAGGATGCGAAAAATTGGAAACTAGTATGGAACACAGTAATAACATTATTTAATGTACCAAATAATCCATTGCATCTGTAACTGAAGAGGGGACCATTTGTCGCTTCCCCGCACAAGTCCAAGCTACCAGTATAGAGTTGGTGTGGCTAGCGTAGCCCAATCAGGACATGAATGGCAATACTACACGATTGTGTTTCCGCTAATTAACCTTTATGTTACGGAGTCGAGAGGAAGTAGAATCGCCCCTGTGACTGGGGCTGGTGTTGGGAACAGAAAAGGATCTTTGACAGAGAAGGTGATCTGCAACAGTAGCAAAATGATTTGAACTCTTTAAGCAGGTTTATTTACCATTAGGTATATTTATATGCGAGGTATCTGACCAACAAATCCCTCAATACATGTACATAAGCCAGACTTGATACGAAATTTTTACTCTTGAAACAGCGTTCACCTAGTACACGTGACAACCCTGTTATCACGTGACAAGAGCTACCTGGCTTCTTGTTCTACTCACTACTGTACCTGACTACCTGTGGTCCCTAGATCAGGGACGAGTGCAATTGTTGCCACTTCTTTGCAGTCTACTGAATCAAGGGACACTTAGCCTAACTGTTAAATCAGTGGACTCTTCGCCTAATTCGCAGGAGGCAAGTGCTATGCAGCTAGTTGTTCCTGCTAAACCGCTATTTGACACAAAGGCAGGCTGTCTCTTAAACACTATTCAATGAAACATACAAGACACTTGTAAAATAGCTACTCATCTATCAGTAGTTGCGCTGTCAGAATGAGAATGGCTTCTCGCGGATGAAGTCGTACTGTTCCATCAGTCGAGGCTACTGTCAATCAGTACTGCTGGCTCCTCCTGGATACGAGGGCGTGCTGAAGAGTAATGCCTCCGAATCTTTTATGTGAAAACTTTTACAGCTTTTTAAATAAATCAAACGTTATTAACATTCTACATCTTTATTCTTCATGTATACATACGTATCTCTTAATACACTCTGAGTACGAACACATTTCTCCCAACGGGAGACCTGTTGGTTGTCACCGTCACTGTGTAATGCTAGACTTTTTTGACGGAGCCACAGCCTCCCCTCTGCTTGCACTGCTTCATCACTATCAGAGTGAAGTCCTCGAAGGTGTACTTTAAGTTTTGGAAACAGATGAAAATCGGATGGCGCTAACGCGGGACTGTATGGAGGATGATCAGTGACAATGAACCCAAGGGTCAGATTGTTGCAGATGTTGCAGCGCCTGTGTGCAGTGTGGCATTGTCATGCTGAAGGGGCCGGCCGCAGTAGCCGAGCGGTTCTAGGCGCCACAGTCTGGAATCGAGCGACCGCTACGGGCGCAGTTTCGAATCCTGCCTCGGGCATGGATGTGTGTGCTGTCCTTACGTTAGTTAGGTTTAAGTAGTTAAGTCCCATAGTGCTCAGAGCCATTTTGAAACATGCTGAAGGAGAGGGAGCTCCATATGTGGACGAATCTCCGAGTTCGAACTCCATTACAGCAGGCTGTTTTTCACACATCGGCATAGTTAAATTTCACATCGCCATGTTACACACTAAAATTCTGACCCATCCAGAGGCAGAGGACTGTAAATATGTAGACATGAAGAATGTTGTGAAATGTTAATAATGTTTGTTTTATTTAAAAAGCTTTGAGAGTTTCCACGTAAACTCAATACTCTATTAATGTATTACTGATTTGATACTGCCTATGACTGTCCGTGTAGGCTCTTAATAAGAACCTTTCTCCACTCTGATCTGGTTGCGTAGGTCCTGCTTCATTATCTTTCTGGAACAGTCCATCGATCGCCTTAATTTCTAGCGGCCAAGAATCGTAGTGCGATGCTCCCTTTCACGAACGATGGACTCGACCTTCGCTTTATTTTTTTGCGTTTTGAAAAGTGGTAGCCACGTGTTGGCGCCTTGGCCGACCTTAAAGTCATAACTCGCTTTCAGCTATGTCCAGAGCGTTATTATAGCAAACGTCCTGCCCACCTGGGTGGTTCCTTATGCACACAAATGCCTTCCTGCCAAGAGGTTTTGTAGGAAGCTGATCGGCTCATACTCTGACATTGAACCAAAATATTTACCGGTCACGACAAACACACGTGATAATAAAACGTCAAAAAAATAAAACTGTTTCACAACACAGAAGAAACAAATTCTGCAATTCTTCGCAGCAACAATCTGTTCTTCAGTCTCCTCCTTAAGTGTTCCGTTGGTCATCCAAGGCCAGAACTTTACCTAATGTATTTTGCTTTCGATAGTCTTCAAAAATTGTCCGTGCAATGCTTCATCGCGCGAGTTGTCAGTCTGCGTTTTGAATACAACTTTCCAGTATTCATTATTCTTCAGCTTTTGTATATGACTACGGAATCAGGCTCTGATAGAACAACCTCGGGAATGGAAAGTTTCACTTCAGCTGTACTGGATGATCCTTTCCTCGTATCTTTCGATTTTCCTTGCTGTTGCAGTTATTTCTTGCTTCACAAGTTCCATAGCTTCATCGATTTTTTTTTCCCCGTATTCATTCACCACTTTCTTCATCAGTTACTCCTTGGTCTTCTGGTTTTGAAATTTATGCTCTTGCATGTTGCCAAGGTTGATTGCATCAGATCTAAGGCTCGTGATTTTCATTTTGAACTTTCCACTTTGGTTTTCCTGTCGATTTTCTGACAGGCTTCAATTGCAGTAACACAAATTCTACTGTTACTTTTGCAAGAACATCATGGTTCATAGTGTAGGTAGTGACGGACAGTACATTTGACAGACATACATTCCATTACTGACGCAATTAACAACACCGATTACAATAGTAAAATGACATACAATTATTAAAGCGATAATCCCGATTTCGTGACAGAAGATGCAGGGATGAGAAACTTGTACACACATTAAAACTATATATTTCTGTAAAGTACTGAAATCACTGCTTCAAGAGTGTGTGTACCCAGTCCACAATGTTATGAACGTAGAATTATACCACAAAACGTCAAGATAGCCTCTTAACAAAATTAGCACAATTCTTAAAAGCTCCAATGTGGAAATAGAAAATTAGCCATACAAATTTACGACTTCCATAACACAATTCTGGCAGATTCACGCTGGTCAAGCTCCAGCTGCAGCACTATCAAATTAATGTCTTTAAATCATTAAACAAACTATCCGCCCAAATATCATAACCTACACAAGTAGCAGCTACAAAACACATGTGCTGGTCAAGTTTCAGCATTAAGATTTCAATAAGCTCCAACGTCCATATCAATAGTTAATGTGCGCTTAACGCAACTAACAGTTAATATCATAGTTTTAAGGACAAAAAGTAGTAAGTACACAGTCAAGATCTTACGAATGACGCTTCTGTAAAGACTAATCAATACAAAATAGGAACGTCCCGTGACGGGTTACACAAGGGGAGTGCATCAAGATGTTTGGTACATAAATGACATTATGCTTGGCTATTCAACAAGGCAATTATCACTTCATAGAATTTGCTCCTTGCTGTGGCCGCACACTTCCGACATCGTAGCGCTTTCTGCATCGGCATCCCTCTTTACATCCAACCATCATGGGATGCCTGCGTCGTCGGTTGTATATTCATCAGGAAAACCTACGTCATCTGTGTTGTCAAAACACTTACAGGCGGCCAGAACACAACACACAAAAAATGGTTCAAATGGCTCTGACCACTATGGGACTTAACTTCTGAGGTCATCAGTCCCCTAGAACTTAGAACTACTTAAACCTAACTAACCTAAGGACATCACACACACCCATGCCCGAGGCAGGATTCGAACCTGCGACTGTAGCGGTCGCGCATTTCCAGACTGAAGCGCCTAGAACCGCTCGGTCACAGCTGCCGGCCACAACACACCATCAGGTCTCCACCAGCGGCCGCCAGGGACCGCTACCCGTTCGCAGAGCCTGCAGAACAGCTTCACCAGAGGTCGCAGCTAGCCTTGGAACTACTTTGCTATGCCAGGCACGTGATCGCAAATAGTTCCGGCAGATACATCCGCCAACGGTCTTTATGAGGCGGCGCACTGCCTGCAAAAGGCAGTTAGACATACCGCTCGGAAGGATACAGAGCTGCCGCACCGGCAGCCACGGCCAGACGCCTCTTCTAGCTGGCAGATCTCTTGGTACAGTCACGAACCTCTTGACGTTGTAAAACTGTGTCGCTTCCCGGGAAGAGTGGCGTCTTTGTTATTTTGTAGTTGGGGTCGAGTCCGTTGTTCTTTCGGATATTGTATTATTATTTCGTTTTGGTGAGTCCAATAAATTGTTTTCGGACTTGCGTTTTCCGCACTTCTATTCTGCTAGCGCAGATACTTCAGTGTGCACAAGCACAAGTTGCTTATTTGGCTACCAACAAGAAGAGGAAAACAGCAACAACTTCTTGCAAGCTGTTCCTTAGCTGCTAAACACTCTGCTAAAAAGATGCCTACCTCGTTAACAGCACGACAAGTTTCACAAGATGTCAAGCTATCAATATGTAGCAACAGAACGAGAAAGAACAGAAATATATCAGTGTCCACGCAATACCCTTTGAGTTTGACCCACTCTGGCCATGGAATGAGCCATTAGGACTAAGGGGATACAGGGATGCGCTCCTGTTATTCGGAATCCTCCCTCGTACCAACTCACTCAGATTAATACCGACCCAAAAAAGCTCGATGGCTGCCAGTTCAGTCGGTGAAATCGAAACAGTGCCGTCTCGCCACAAGCCAGTCCGCCCCGTGTGAGTTCCGCCCTCACTGGCGATGTTGACCTCTCGCTCGCTGACTGCTGAGAGGTACCAGCAACTTCCAACGCCTTCCGGACTGACGTATTGCAGCGAGCGTGACAGCCCTGGTGTTTTCTCTAACGACGCGCTCTTCCCCCACTGCGGCTGACAGCGGGAGTTTCAAATGGTCCCGCGTGTGGTGATGGCTAGTACTATCATGGATATGACATTAAATCAGAATTCGTATATAGGCGCGCTAATCAGAATCTTAGTCGACCCCAGAAGACATCGCGTTGATACTGTGTAACACCGCCTTCGGCCTTGATAGTGGCCCCAGGTCGGCGAAGAGGAGAGTCCACAAGTTGCTTCAGGTATGCCACATCCAACTGAACCCACTCATTAATGATTACTTCCTGTAGAGCTACTAAAATACGAGGATGTCGACTACCATGTTTCACTCGATTTCCCAAATAGTCCCAGACAATTTCTGTGGGATCAAAGTCGGGGTGATTTAGCGGGCCAGTCGAGGTGCGACAGGGTGCCTGAATGTTCGTCAAATCAGAAACTTGTGCGTGCAGTCTTGTGAACGCAGTTGTGTCCATAGACGGAAGTGTCCGCATTATACTCATGGTAAGGATGTAGAAGGAAGGATGAACAAAAGTGTTAAACAACTAGTTTCATGTTCATGATGACCTAAATAAGTGAACCCACTTCACGGTACGAAAAGCATCTTCAAAACATTAAGGGACGACTTCCAGCCTGAACTATGCCCTTTGTGTACAGCGGGTCAAAGCCCCATTTAGCCACCGGGCACTCGACATCTTAAATGATTTGCAAAACAGGTAGAATCGCGACTTGAAGGAACCCATTGAAACGAAAGGAATTTTACTTGCAAGGAGCAAGGGAGTGCTTGGCTGGAGTAAACACATAAAATGGAGCCCATAGTTAGTAATTCATCAATAATGCCAATATCAAAATTAACACAGTTGTTGGTATTAACAAGAAAAAAGTTTCCAGAATGAGATTTTCACCCTGCAGTGGGGTGTGCGCTGATATCAAACTTCCTGGCAGATTAAAACTGTGTGCCAGACCGAGACTCGAAATTGGGATGGTAGAGCACTTGCCCACGAAACGCAACGGTCCCGAGTTCGAGTCTCGGTCCGGCACACAGTTTTAATCTGCCAGGAAGTTTTAGGAAAAAAGTTGTTTGTAGACTCAAAATTTATGAATGTAAAACAAAACCTTTTAAATAAATAATTTGGATAACTGAGTAACAAGTCTATTTTTACTTGATGTGAGTGTTTTTCTTCATAATCTTACTTATTTAAATTAGATTATGATGAAAAACACCCAGATCAAGACTGCTCTTATAAAGCTACTCATTATTTTCTGCCGTAGCAGAATACAGTTCCGAAATTTGCTTGTTTGTTGTAAAAATACTAATGAGTTGTAGTGGGTTGGGTGCCAGGAGGTGCCATATTGAAACTCAGCAAGAACTTTCCAAATGATTTATTTGTTTCCACTACAGTGCTCCATTCACCTCAGTTAGCGTCACAGGGCCCCTCAATGCTGAGGAAGCACCCCAGTGGTCTGTGCAATGCAATGGTGTGTCGTGCCAGCCTTGGCTGGCCCGCTCAGTTCCGATGATGTCAGGATGGCTGTGCCAGCAGCCGAATCAGCACTGCTCAGTGTGAGCTGCAGGCAGCCAGCTGCATCCTTCTCTTTGCCAGCGTGGCTGAGATCACAGTGATGAACAAGCACCCGCTATCTGCCGCCTGAATCTGTGGCCCTCACCTCGACAAGTCTCCGGCGTGTGTCGGGAGCTGAGACGACTGCCCGCGGTAGCGAGCCGAAGAGTGGCCCGCCCTGGCTGGCTGCGGACCCTGCGTCAGCCTCAGAGGGTCGAACCAATGACCCACTGTGGGCTGGGACGCTGGCGCCCCGTCTTTTGCTGCGTGTAGCCCAGTGGTATGATACGCTCCGCCGTCCAGGAGAGATGCCACATTTGAATAAATATCGTTAGAAAACGGCACCTATTTGTACTCGGCTGACACCTCTATTTTGCCAAGCACGCCGCTTCGCGTCACGTATGCATAACACTTAGGTTGGCCAGTGGTCCTCTTCTGTCTGTGACTTGCGCCGTGGAAACTGCTGTGTGCGGCCTCTCCGGCAGTTCTACGCCCCTGTGGCGTCTACTTTACTTCGCAACTGTTGGTATGCGTAACTTACTGCAATCCGGCCAGCGCCTGGCTATAACTTGTGCTCCAAATATCGCACAAAACTAAATTTCCCTATTCTAAATAGTGGTGCCGCTACACTGTGTTTAAGAAGAGAACTCTATGATGATGCTGAAGTTTTTGTTTAAGTAGTTGTTGGCGTCAGCTTCCAGGAGTTGCGATGTCTGCAGAACCTTGTAAAGAAAACATAAGGTCCTGTGTGTGTTTTTTATAGATTAGGCTGAAGCATATTGTTAAAATTTCACGTATCTTCCATTTATTTCCATTGTCTGTTGTAGAAGGTAGAGCTGGCAGAGGCTGCAAGTAAGATGGGGCTGGACGTTTTAGCTGTTACTGACATTCGGGTAAGGGGTGAGAAAGAAGATGAAGTGGGAGAATACAAGGTCTACCTGTCAGGAGTCAAAGCAGGAATAGCACAATGGGGTGTAGGGCTTTACATCAGGAAAGATATGGAACCCAGTGTAGTTGCAATAAGGTATGTAAACGATCGACTGATGTGGATAGATTTGACAGTGTCTAGCAAGAAAATTAGGATTGTGTCAGTATATTCGCATTGTGAAGGGGCAGATCAAGATAAGATGGATAGTTTTTATGAGGCACTCAGTGATGTAGTTGTTAGAGTAAAGGACAAGGACAGTGTTCTGCTCATGGGTGATTTTAACGCCAGGATTGGAAATCGAACAGAAGGGTATGAAAACGTTATGGGTAAATTTGGAGAGGATATGGAGGCCAACAGGAACGGGAAACAACTCTTGGATTTCTGTGCCAGTATGGGCTTAGTAACCACAAACTCCTTTTTTAAACATAAGAACATTCACCGGTGTACTTGGGAAGGCAGGGGAACCAGATCTGTCATTGACTGTATAATAACAGATCAGGAATTCAGGAAGGCTGTGAGGGACACACGTGTATTCAGGGGATTCTTTGATGACACTGATCATTATTTAATCTGCAGTGAAATTGGGATTGTGAGGCCGAAAGTGCAGGAGGTTAGGGCCATATGTAGGAGGATAAGAGTGGAGAAACTTCAGGATAAGGAAATCGGGCACAAGTACATAACAGCGATCTCAGAAAGGTACCAGTTAGTTGAATGTAGTCAATTACAGTCATTGGAAAAGGAATGGACAAGGTACAGGGACACAGTACTAGACGTGGCTAAAGAATGTCTTGGGACAGTAGTGTGTAAAAGTAGGATGAAGCAAACAGCTTGGTGGAATGATACAGTCAAGGCAGCCTGTAAAAGGAAAAAGAAGGCGTATCAAAAATGGCTACATACCAGAACCCAGGTAGACAGAGAAAGTTATGTTGAAGAAAGAAACAAAGCCAAACAGATAATTGCAGCATCCAAGAAGAAATCGTGGGAAGACTTTGGAAACAGGTTGGAGACTATGGGTCAAGCTGCTGGAAAACCATTCTGGAGTGTAATTAGCAGTCTTCGAAAGGGAGGTAAGAAGGAAATGACAAGTATTTTGGACAGGTCAGGAAAACTGCTGGTGAATCCTGTGGATGCCTTGGGCAGATGGAGGAAATATTTTGAAGAGTTGCTCAATGTAGGTGAAAATGCGATCAGTAATGTTTCAGATTTCGAGGTAGAATGGGATAGGAATGATGATGGAAATAGGATCACATTTGAGGAAGTGGAAAAAATGGTCAATAGATTGCAGTGCAATAAAGCGGCTGGGGTGGATGAAATTAAGTTGGAATTCATAAAATACAGTGGAATGTCAGGTCTTAAATGGCTACACAGGATAATTGAAATGGCCTGGGAGTCGGGACAGGATCAATCAGACTGGACAAAAGCAGTAATCACACCAATCTTTAAACATGGAAACAGAAAAGATTGTAACAACTACAGAGGTATCTCTTTAATCAGCGTTGTGGGTAAAATCTTCTCAGGTATTGTTGAAAGGAAAGTGCGAGTATTAGTTGAGGACCAATTGGATGAAAATCAGTGTGGGTTTACGCCTCTTAGAGGTTGTCAGAACCAGATCTTTAGCTTACGGCAAATAATGGAGAAGTGTTATGAGTGGAACAGGGAATTGTATCTATGCTTTATAGATCTAGAAAAGGCATATGACCGGGTTCCTAGGAGGAAGTTATTGTCTGTTCTACAAGATTATGGAATAAGAGGCAAACTTTTGCAAGCAATTAAAGGTCTTTACATGGGTAGTCAGGCAGCAGTTAGAGTTGACGGTAAACTGAGTTCATGGTTCAGAGTAGTTTCAGGGGTAAGACAAGGCTGCAACCTGTCTCCACTGTTGTTCATATTATTTATGGATATTATGTTGAAAACAGTAGACTGGCTGGGTGAGATTAAGATATGTGAACACAAAATAAGCAGTCTTGCATATGCGGATGACTTAGTTGTGATGGCAGATTCGATTGAAAGTTTGCAAAGTAATATTTCAGAGCTAGATCAGAAATGTAAGGACTATTGTATGAAGATTAGCATCTCCAAAACGAAAGTAATGTCAGTGGGAAAGAAATATAAACGGATTGAGTGCCAAATAGGAGGAACAACGTTAGAACAGGTGGACGGTTTCAAGTACTTACGATGCATATTCTCACAGGATGGCAACATAGTGAAAGAACTGGAAGCGAGGTGTAGCAAAGCTAATGCAGTGAGCGCTCAGCTACGATCTACTCTCTTCTGCAAGAAGGAAGTCAGTACCAAGACTAAGTTATCTGTGCACCGTTCAATCTTTCGACCAACTTTGTTGTACGGGGGCGAAAGCTGCGTGGATTCAGGTTACCTTATCAACAAGGTTGAGGTTACGGATATGAAAGTAGCTAGGATGATTGCAGTAGATGGGAACAATGGCAGGTGGGTGTCCACAATGAGGAAATCAAAGAAAAACTGGGAATGAACACTATAGATGTAGCAGTCAGGGCGAACAGGCTTAGATGGTGGGGTCATGTTACACGCATGGGAGAAGCAAGGTTACCCAAGAGACTCATGGATTCAGCAGTAGAGGGTAGGAGGAGTCGGGGCAGACCGAGGAGAAGGTACCTGGATTCGGTTAAGAATGATTTTGAAGTAATAGGTTTAACATCAAAGAGGCACCAATGTTAGCACTGAATAGGGGATCATGGAGGAACTGTATAAGGGAGGCTATGCTCCAGACTGAACGCTGAAAGGCATAATCAGTCTTAGATGATGATGATGATGATGATGATGATGATGATGATGTCTGTTGTTTAATAAGCACAAAGTCACAAGCACTCTTTACACCCAGAAAAATTTCACAACAAAGTTAAGAGAAAATGTATAGTTGTTCATTGACATCTAGCAAAGAGCATCATATTCTTCAGCGCTGTCGGAATAAAAATGCTGAAGTTATTAGCTCCAACGCAAGAAAATCTATAACTCAAATTAATAATTTACAAATTTCTGTATAAGTTTTAACATAATTCCAAATTAGTAGTTGTAACTTCCACATGTGAATTTTGTGAAAGTATTATGAAAATGAAAGACATTGACAGATGTCAAAATATATTGAATATTTCTAAAATTACCGATCTTATGCCGCATCATTAATTTCACATAATATCGATTGGTAAATTAATAAAAAAATTAGTGGCATTTGTCTTGAATAACGTCGGGTTGAATTTAAAACATAGGAATAAGTTGTTACGTTGTTTCACATTCTTTTAATGCCATTTATATGAAAACTGAGTTTCATGATATAACCTGGTAGCGTATGAAATTATCGATATATAATCACTAAAATGTGTGTTTCGGCCAAAACATCGGCCAAGTGCTAATAAAATTCGTAAATATCCAGGAACATGAATCAGGTACCTCACAACCGGAATAAAAATATCGTTAAAAAGCAAGTGGTAGAGTAGATATTCGTAATTTACACGTTCGGTGTCCTGCCCAGCCAGACGTGATAGTTCGGGGAACGGCACCTGACCGACGTTATGCCTAGCCTGTTCTGACTATCGGCACCGTCTACCTTATGCTTTGATTACTGTGACGGTCGGATTACCTTCGTCCGCACCCAGGCACTCTGCAGTGAACGTCGGACAAAACGTAGCCTAAGTTTCATATTTTGCCCTTATTTTCGATCGACCTGGTAGAATGAGAAGGTCTTAGTAAATCACAAGAAGAAATTTAGTCCTCTGATTCAACTGGAAATTGCATACATTCCGTGTCAGATAATCTCAGAATATTTCACTGAGAGAGAAAGTTATTGAACATGTAGTGAAAATTCTCTAATAAAATTAGGATATCGAAAGCGTGCAGTGAACAAAGATAATGAACGACAAAGCAAAATACGAAGGATACGTATTTTAATTTACACTTATTACAAATTCACCTAAACAGGAAATAATTTCCTCTTACGTCTACCTCTGTTTTCAGACACGTTTATAAAAATAAAATTTGTGTGTAATTACGCTGAAAATAATTATTTTATAGATAAATGACGATAAATTTCAAACAAATGCACTTGACTGCACACGTTTCTCCGCAGAATGGTAGAAAGATAAACCGATAGGTTAAGTGCAACCGCCGTTCACTGAAGTGTGCCTGGGCACGGACTGAGGCAAACCCGACCTAAACAGTAAACAAAACAGGCTAGACGGCGCTGACAGTGAAAACACGCCAGGCGTGGCGTCGGCCTCCTGCCGTTCCCAGAGCTACCACGCCTGGCAGGGCGGAGGCACTCTCGCGTCCGTCGGCCGTCGTAATTTAATATATTATTATTATTGTTGCCGACTTACGTGGTGGGCCTTAATAAAAATGGTATTTCATTCAATTTTGATTTACGATTAAATGCTTTTGTGAAGTTCCCCTTTTCAACAATATTAATCTTAAATTATTTGTTACGTTAAGGAATGTTAGACTCACTGAATCTTAAAACAGGAGCATATAAATTGAACAATGGAATAAACTTTTTATATTAATTTCCTCAGCTAGTCACTTTAAAGCAAAAAATCTTTAGTTATTAATTACAATTGCGGCCCACACACGCGCGACAGTATTTATTGTTACCTCCGTTAACCATTGCGTTGTAGTCGGAGTCCTGGCTCTGGCTCTCGTTTATGGTACTGAAAATAAGAATCTTAAAGCCACGTATTTCTGCAACGTCGTGCGGCTGTGGAGAAAAATGTATATTATGTTAATAGCGAGCGAGTTTTTCACTTCCGCTAAATTTTATAAGTTAATATCGTCACGTAATGGCGTCGTTGGCTGCATCGGCCGCTGCGATTGTTGTACTGTAAATTACTCGAATGCAGGTTAATTTAAGGAAGGCGGACATGAAATCGGGATCACCTTTTACAAATTAAAAGTGCACAATAATATTAAATCAATATATTATCTGCTTAATTCATACAAATATGCTTACATTTGCCAGCACTCGCAAGATGTTCGTCTACATGCAACCAAGACAAGAGAAGAAGTGAAGACTATAAAATTAACGAAAGAGCGTATCTTCTTGTCTCTTTAGATCATTTTGTTATATTTCTTTGCCTTCGAAACTTACACAGAGAAATTATTATAATACGGAGAAAAATTTATGTTCGCCTAAGCGGCTAGTTTCCACTTATTATTCAAATTTTAAATGTTTCTTCTTTATAAATACTGTTTTTTAAGTCTTTTCTTATTATTTCGCTGGGGACGCTATAGCACCGAACGTATTAAGAGGAATTCCACAACACCCTGACTTATTACAATGTCATATATATATATATATATATATATATATATATATATATATATATATATATATAAGAGAGAGAGAGACTGCTGATCTATCAGGGCAGCCCGAGACGGCGTCTGCAGTCGGCGGCAGTGCAGGGAGCATCCACCAGCAACGAGAAGTCTACCACCAGGCCCAGGGCGAAGGTTGAGCAGCTGGGCAAAGAGCAACCTTCTGCATATGACAAGCCTGTGAGTTACCTGATTGAGGACTGTAAGGTTTGATTGCGGGAAGCCTGTTGGTGAGCAAGTGGAAGTTCGAAAAAATGTAACATTGTTCTCCAACTAGGCCCCCGAAGCTGTTGCTGTATTTGCAGTCTATACACTACCTCTCTGTAGGTATTTTAATTTTATTCATGCTATATATATATATATATATATATATATATAGTATTAATGAAAACAATATTCCTAGCGTGAGCCAATGCTTACGAAAGCATGAATAAAATTAAAATACCTACAGAGAGGTAGTGTATAGACTGCAAATACAGCAACAGCTTCGGGGGCCTAGTTAGAGAACAATGTTACATTTTTCGAACTTCCACTTGCTCACCAACAGGCTTCCCGCAATCAAACCTTACATTCCTCAATCAGGTAACTCACAGGCTTGTCATATGCAGAAGGTTGCTCTTTGCCCAGCTGCTCAACCTTCGCCCTGGGTCTGGTGGTAGACTTCCCGCTGCTGGTGGATGCTCCCTGCACTGCCGCCGACTGCAGACGCCGTCTCGCGCTGCCCTGATAGATCAGCAGTCTAGGCGACACCCGGCTGCGCTACGGCAGGGCGTGCGCCAAGCGGGAAGTTAACAGCCTATGTGCAGGAAGACCCGGCGCAACACTAACGACTATTGTCCACGTTACCTGTAGTTTGGCCCACTGAAGTCGTGAAGCTTTATATGCTGCTGTGAGCAATGATCTCAAGCTAGCAGTTACTGCTAATCAAGGAACATTCCGCGATAATGTAAAATTACAACCGCATTTTGTATTTACCAATTTACTTACTTCTTTTATTACATTGTAGCCTGTTACCTGTAATTTCAACACAGGTTGTATTCATTCTTATCCAAATTTTTACTATCAACAGCAATTATTTTTCCCATACATCGGCAACTAATGATAAAATACCCATTCTCACATCCAGCCCAATAGTACTTGACACCACCCTATCTATTTCATCTCTTGATACTTTTTATTACTGTTTTTACTATTTTAGACGCTTCAGTATGCCTCTGCTAGGAAGGACAAGGAAGACCTGGGAAAATAGGGTTCATTCGCTAACGCACATTTGAACTACAATTTCTTAAAATTACAAAATTCCACATAATTCACCAAAACTGCAAACTTAAAAGGATGGCCCCCAAAAGCAAAGGGTGTAACACTTACATAAACTCAGAGTAACACCCAACTGAACCTTAACTGGGCACATCCAGGGACATTTAAATCAATTTAAAGAGTATTTTGAGCAAAGATGTATGCAACTGTAATAAGAAATCTGAAAAAGATGAACGTTAATTCTCTGAACAATGTCCTAGTATACCAGACAAACGTGTTGTTCCTGAAGAGGGGCAGCAGCCTTTTCAGTAGTTGTAGGGGCAACAGTGTGGATGATTGACTGATCTGGCCGTGTAACATTAACTGCGAACGGCTGAAATCAAGGGGAAACTTCAGCCATAATTTTTCCCGAGGGCATGCGGCTTCACTGTATGGTTAAACGATGATGGCGTTCTCTTGGGTATAAAATATTCCGGAGGTAAAATAGTCCCCCATTCGGATCTCCGGGGGGAGGGGGGGGGACTACTCAGGAGGATGTCGTTATCAGGAGAAAGAAAAATGGTGTTCTACGGATCGGAGCGTGGAATGTCAGATCCCTTAATCCGGCAGGTAGCTCAGAAAATTTAAAAAAGGAAATGGATAGTGTGGGGTCTTGCCCGCTCGTCGCTAATAGTGTGCCTAAGGGGTGTTGCGTTCTCAGAATGCTATACAACAATTCAAACAAATAACATTAGTATTTTTATTCCTAGAAAGCAAATTGACAGTAACTAACTTTACTACAGCAAATGTCGCTAGCGAGTACAGTTCTTGCTACACATAGTGTCCAAGGAAACACTTGATACGGATCACGGCAATCAGATAGCATAGCTCAAAGGTTCGTTGCAGCCTCGGACCGATCTCAGCTGCCGAGTCTAGCAGGAGCTGCGTTTATATCCTCTTCTTCTAGGTGTCGTTCCGCGCACCATTGGCCGACCTTTTCTCACTGCCTTCCGTGCTCTTGCGTCCCGCATCTTCGTCCCGGCGCTTGTGGTTACGCAAGAACAGACAGGTTAAAGTTAGATTTAGTGGGATTTAGTGAAGTTCTGTGGCAGGAGGTACAGGACTTCTGGTCAAGTGGACACAGGGCTATAAATACAAAATCAAATAGGGGTAATGCAGGAGTAGGTTTGATAATGAATAAAATAACAGGAGCGCGGGTAAGCTACTACAAACAGCATAATAAACGCATTATTGTAGCCAAGACAGACACAAAGCCCACGTCTACCACAGAAGTACAATTTATATGCCAACAAGCCCCGCAGATGACGAAGAGCTCGAGGATATGTATGAGGAGATAAAATAATCAGATAGTGAAGGGAGACGAGAATTTAATAGTCATAGGGTACTGGAATTCGACAGCAGGAAAAAGAAGAGAAGAAAAAATAGTACGTGAATATTAAATGGGGGTAAGAAATGAAAGAGGAAGCCGCCTGGTAGAATTTTGCACAGAGCATAACGTAATCATAGCTAACACTTGGTTCAAGAATCATAAAAGAAGGTTTTATAAGTGGAAGAGGCCTGAAGACACTGGAAGGTTTCAGATAGATTGTATAATGGTAAGACAGACATTTAGGAACCAGGTTTTAAATTGTAAGACATTTCCGGGGGCAGATATGGTCCCTGAGCCTAAATTTATTGGTTATTAACTGTAGGTTAAAACTGAAGAAACTACAGAAATGTGGCAGTTTAAGGAGATAGGATCTGGATAAACTGACAGAACTAGAGGTTGTAGAGAGTTTCAGAGCGCATTAGGGAACGATTGACAAGAACAGAGCAAAGAAATAAAGTAGAAGAAAAACTGGTAGCTATGAGACATGAAATAGTAAAGGCAGCAGAGGATCAAGTAGGTAAAAAGACGAGGGCAAATAGAAAACCTTGGGTAACGAAAGAGCTATTGAATTTAATTGATGAAAGGAGAAAATATAAAAATGCGGTAAATGAAGCAGGCAAAAAGGAATACAAACGTCCGCAAAAATTAGATCGACAGAAAGTGCAAAATGGCTAAACAGGGATGGCTAGAGGACAAATGTAAGGATGTAGAGGCATATATCACTAGCGGTAAGATAGATACTGCCTACAGGAAATTTAAAGAGACGTTTGGATAAAAGAATACCACTTCTATATCACGAGCTTAGATGGAAAACCAGTGCTAAGCAAAGCAGGGAAACTAACAAGGTGGAAGGAGTATGTAGTGGGTCTATACAAGGGCGATGTGCTTGAGGGTAATGTTATGTAAATGGTAGAGGACGTAGATGAAGATGAAATCTGAGATATGATACTGTGAGAACATTTTGACAGAGCACTGAGAGACCTAAGTCGAAACAAGCCCTGGCAGTAGACAACATTCCATTAGACCTACTGATAGCCTTGGGAGAGCCATCCCTGACAAAACTCTACCGTCTAGTGAGCAAGATGTATGCGACAGACGAAATACCCTCAGACTTCAAGAAGAATATGATAATTCCAGTCCCAAGGAAATCAATGTCGACAGGTGTGAAAATTACCGAACTATAAGTTTAGTAAGTCACGACTGCAAAATACTAACACGAATTCTTTACAGACGAATGGAAATGGTAGAAGCCGACCTCGGGGAAGATCAGTTTGGACTCCGTAGAAATGCTGGAAAACGTGAGGCAATACTGATCCTACGACTTACCTTAGAAAATAGATTAAGGAAAGACAAACCTACGTTTCTAGCATTTGTGCGCTCAGAGAAGGCGTTTGACAATGTTGACTGTAATACTCTCTTTCAAATTATGAAGGTGGCAGAGGTCAAATACAGGGAGCGAAAGGCTATTCACAATTTGTACAGAAATCAGATAGCAGTTATAAGAGCCGAGGAGCATGAAAGGGAAACAGTGGTTGGGAAGGGAGTGAGAGTTGTAGCCTCTCCCCCCTGTTATTCAATATGTATATTAAGATATTGAGCAAGCAGTAAAGGAAACAGAAGGAATATTATGAGTTGGAATTAAAATCCATGGAGAAGAAATAAAAACTTTGAGGTTCGCCGATGACATTGTAATTCTGTCAGAGACAGCAAAGAATCTGGAAGAGCAGTTGAACGGAATGGACAGTGTCTTGAAAGGAGATTATAAGACGAATATCAACAAAAGCAAAACGAGGATAATGGAATGTAGTCAAATTAAATCAGGTGATGCTGAGGGAATTAGATTAGGAAATGAGACACTTAAAGTAGTAAATGAATTTTGCTATTTGGGGAGCAAAATAACTGATGATGGTCGAAGTAGACAGGATATAAAATGTAGTCTGTCAATGGCAAGGAAAGCGTTTCTGATGAAGAGAAATTTGTTAACATCGAGTATAGATTTAGGTGTCAGGAAGTCTTTCCTGAAAGTACTTGTAAGTAGGGTAGCTAGTATGGAAGTGAAACATGGACCATAAATAGGTTAGACCGTAAGAGAATAGAAGCTTTCGAAATGTGATGCTACAGAAGAATGCTGAAGATTAGATGGGTAGATCACATAACTAATGAGGAGGTATTGAATAGAATTGGAGAGAAAAGAAATTTGTGGCACAATTTGACTAGAAGAAGGGATCGGTTGGTAGGGCATATTCTGAGGCATCAAGGGGTCACCGATTTGGTATTGGAGGGCAGCGTCGAAGGTAAAAATCGTAGAGGGAGACCAAGAGATGAATACACCAAGCAGATTCGGAAGGCTGTAGGTTGCAGTAGGTACTGGGAGATGAATAGTCTTGCACAGGATAGAGTAGGATGGAGAACTGCATCAAACCAGTCTCAGGACTGAAGACCACAACAACAACAAGGGTGTATAATAATTATGTAAATTAATTGTGTTACTTTATAGTTTTGTATTTTAATCATATATTATTTGTTGTTGTTTAAAGCAGTTATTCGGCAGAAAAAGACGTAAAGACTTATTATAGGTTAAGTGAACATTTTAGAGACTTTGACACATTCATTAACAACATTCGGAAGCGGCAGCCGTCGGACAAGGAGCCGATGATCAGTGGAGTTTGCGCTGCGGCAGTCAGCACTTCGACAGATCAGCGACCGAGCAATGCTTCCAAGGAGAACAACGACCAGCGCAGTTCGCACATCAGTGGTCAATGCACCGTGATCTGACAGCATACTGAGCTCGCCTGAATGGGCGGACCTATGGTTAGTCAGCGGACGTCATACTTCGCTGCAACGACTAAGACGCTACGCTGCTCGACAGATGTTGTCGGTACTGCGCCAGTAGGTCATCGTGGAAGTTGCCCTTCCAGATATTACAAGGAAGAAGTTCGTGTGGTACTTACTCAGGTGGCTAGCGAGGACGAAGGGACTGCGGCCTCACCAAATGGGTCACCTCACCTTTGAACCTAGAGGGTTATTAACACCGCCAGAAGACGCCGAACCTGAGGGTCGCTGGTTCAATTCCGGGACGGAGCACTCCACGCCATACCGTAGGCGCTTATTAATAACGCAAAGAGCGTATCCATAAGGAGAAGACCGCGCCGCTGCCGCAGAGGGTCACAGGCACGGTACTGAGGGAAGAGTACGCCGCCCGGCGCTCCGCTGTAAGCAACGACCCCACGCCGCTCAGCTGCAGCGAGGAATTAAACGGGTTAAAACACATTGTCTTACTCTGTTTGTTTAAAGGGTCTTATGTCTCAATTAGTGACGGACAGTGGAACCACCAATGTTTCGCTCACACCCCACCCAGCGAGCCAAGAAAACAGTCCACTTCACTGCCCACAAATTATCAGCTTCGCTCCCACCATCCGTGACAGAATTATGACCTTTGCTCCTATGTCACTGACGCTCAGTTTGTAGTCTCCCAAAACGTCGACCTGCTACACTACGTTAAATTTCCGAAAACAACGCCCAATTCATTTTTTCTGTAGAACTAAAAGTTTATGCATAGCGAGCGAATGATTTTTGAATGTGCTGCGGGTTGCATAAAAGCCATAGATAGGGGCAGTTGAATCATCCTGGGTATATAGGAATAAGAGTGGTAGTGTGACACGTCCCTGGGGACTCCTGACGATACCTCTGTCTCTGATAAACACTTCATTCACCCGCGATATCCCGGGAAGTGCGGAGTGAGACCTTTGCTTATATTCTGCTACTGTTCTTCGTTTATAGATGGTGGGGTATATTTGACAGTACTCCGGATTCTCAAAGTATATAGCTAGTCCAATTTTTTTGCGTAACTGTAACAAACACATTGTTTACTATTTTTGCTTTTGGTGCACTTTAAAGCCGATCCGAACTCTGGTCTGCGAGAGTCCATTTCGGAGCTGAGAAGCTTAACACCTCCGCTGTTGTTGCGCGCAGCCTTCCCTGCCGGTTTTCCTTGACGGCTGAGTGAATCAGGGCCCACAACGTGTGCCGGAGTGGCCCCTAAGCCGTGGCGTCGCGGCCGCCGGCTGTTTGCGTGGCGCGCCCGGAGACAATGCGGGGATTTGGCTGCGTGAATACGCGCCTGTGGCTTTTCACGCGTTCCGGGCTGTGCTGCACGAAGCCTTTCCGCTGTCCGGCGGCCGCTTTGATGTACCTGCCGCGCACAGCCGTTTAGCGCTAGCACTCCTTCCCTAGATTAATTAGTGGACCACGTCATGTCGCTGCCAGCCACCAACGCAACGGCCCGCGCTGTCGTCCTCGTCCGTCGGCTGACGAAATGCCAAACCACTTGCTGCAATCTCGTTAGCAAGATTAAACTTCCCCTGTTATTGTCATCGTTGTTGGTCGTCGGCGTCGTCGACATCGTCGTAGTCACGAGCACTAACCGTTTATCTTCATGTTATGGGGTGTTTCTCCCCCGAACCTCTCCACCTACACCGCCTGTTCAAAATATTCCCACACTGGCTTATAAGCGATGTTAGCGCTGTAACTACTGTCGGAGATTAATTCACAACAAGCCGGCCGCGGTGACCGAGCGGTTCTAGGCGCTCCAGTCCGGAACAGCGCTGCTTCTACGGTAGGAGATTCTAATCCTGCCTCGGGCATGGATGTGTGTGATGTCCTTAGGTTCAAGTAGTCCTCAGATGTTGAGTCCCATAGTGCTCAGAGCCATTTGAACCTCTTTTTTTTTTTTTTTTTTTTTTTTTTATTCACAACTGTAAGCTACAGATGTGAATACGCCCCGTTAGCTGCAGCCAAGCGGTGTTAATTAGTGTACGTGCGTCTGTAGTGTGTCAACATTGTTTTGTTATAAATCACAATGGAGCAACATCTGTGAATGAAGCGTTTGGGATCTTCTCCAGAATGTTTCGAAGACGCGAGAAATGTGTGCAAAGTCTCTCCTGCACATCTTCACTATTGAACAAAGACGACAACACGTGGACGCCTGCCATGCACTGACTGAAATGCAAATCGCGGACTGTTGTTTCCTGAAAAAAAAAAACCATGGGTGACCAGATGTGGGCTTATCAATAAGAACCCAGCACAAAATGACAAAGTGCAGAATGCGTCTCTGATTGTTCGCCAAGATCGAAGAAGTGGCGAGTGTTATCAGCGAGTTAAAAAACGCCCTAGACAACGTTTCACATGGTTGTATGAAAGCTCTGTTCGTTGTACACAGGTGGGACAGAGCACAGAGAACACTTGAAGGATTAAAGTCACCATCTTAAACTTACTTTGGTTTTTGTTAATCCAGTGTCGAAACTTTTTTTTTTACTGACAGGGTATAACAATACTAAAATCTGCACATAATCGTTCAGTGACGAACTTTAATATTCAGTCGCCCTATTGTGTCAACAATTCCTTAGAATGAACTCAAAAAATAAACACTCAAGACTGTACATAATTGCGTTACGATGTGTGGTCCCAAATAGGTAAGGTCAGTAGATGAAATGTCAGTCACCCCTTAAAACATCGCAATGGTCACTTTGGAGCGCTGTATATGGTACAGAACTGGTACCAGGTGGTGATGTGTCCCTCCAAGTCATGGCAGTGAAGTGGTGTGTCAGTCGGTTGAATGGAACCGACGCAGTCTGCATGGAGGTGCGACAGAATGGCAGGAAGATGGTGGTGTGTTTTGCACGAGCCCTTGACCACGGTGTCAATAGATTGCGCTGGTTGTTGACGCATCAGTTTGGACAATCCAGTGTACATGCAAGGAATGCTGTAGAGTCTGTGGACAGTAATGTGGCTGGTAGATGCGCAGTCAGCAGGGCACACATGGGGAGAAGGTAGTGGTGGGATTACGGGCAGGCCCTGGAGGGGAAATGCTGAGCCCTGGAGGGGAAGTGCCGAGCCCTGGAGGGTAAGTGCCGTTCTAAACTGAAGCTTAGGCTCACATTTTTTGTAAATATTGTGTATAGTGCCTCCAAGTCCACATCTGCATGGTGATGATTCAAAAATATCTATCACATCTGCTTTGTTTAATATGGAAAAATAATTCCACCGAAAATGCAACAAAAGCAGCGTTTTATTTTCGCCTGCCTTGTTAAAAATTTGTAACTTCCAGAAACGCGATATGAGTGGCGAATTTTGAGCAAAACCTACACATTTCTCTTGTTGCCACACTAAAATTTACTTCTTTTGTTAAAACACAGCAAAGTTTACTCAGTGTCACATGTTGTGCAGACAAAATTGCGATAGAATTCGGAAACAGTTGTTTATTAAGTTTATTAACCAAGGAAATGAAGAAAAGCGAGGTCAGGGCCCTTAAAAATTACAAAAATGGTTCAAATGGTTCTGAGCACTATGGGACTTAACTTCTAAGGTCATCAGTCCCCTAGAACTTAGAACCACTTAAACCTAACTAACCTAAGGACATCACACACATCCATGCCTGAGGCAGGATTCGAACCTGCGACCGTATCGTTCGTGCGGTTCCAGACTGTAGTGCCTAGAACCGTAAAAATTACATTATTTCATCGAAAAAGTCTGTAGTTAGAGGAAAACACGTTAGAAAATAAAGTTTTGTGTAGTAATCATATGGCAAAATACTCTCTCCTTTGCATGCTAACATGCTAGAGGCAATGTTACACAGTATTAGCGTCGTGTCTAGTGAAGATGACTAATTTTTTTATGCAACGTGCTAAAATGGACTGAAGGGCGCCAAACCCTTCTTCGAGCAAGAACCGCTGGAGATGTGATTCGGAAGGAAAGGGGGGGGGGGGGTAGAGCTCGACGTCCCCTCGACGACGAGGTGTTTACGGGCGATTCCAGCATTCCTACACTTGCTTTAAGCTATTTGAGAAAACCACGAAAAACCTAAACCTTGATGACTGGGCAACGAGCTGAACTGCCGTCCTCCCAAAAATGATTCCAGTGTCTTAGCGTGCACCACCTAGTTCTGAACAAAATTTGATGAAAATAAACCTTGCAGTGTATTACAGCGAAGTCTATCTTGGGCCCTATATTAATGAGAGAGACCGCAGCAAAACTCTTGGCCTTAAAAGTAATATGGGACTTATTCTTTCTTTCGAGACTGTGGAATGACTTATCTGCAAGAGACGCGTTATATTTATCTGTAGCATCTTCAGTGGCCACTGTAACAACTTTGGTTCTCTTTACAAATCGATATTACGAAAGTTTTAACACCATCTTAAAATTACTTTTACTCTTTTTGTTACTCAACTTCTTTGGCTCCTACATTATTTCAGTGCTTTGATGTTTAGCACTGCACTCCATTGATACTGAATTTTCTCTTCTGCGTGCTTTTATACAGGCTGTTCCAATACAGGACAGGTCTTGTGCACCAAAACAATAAAAAAACTTCTAGCAAACGTATATCCGAAAATCTTTTTCGTTTTCGAGTTATTAATAAAAGTTGACGTTCAACGGCTATACAGATACTTCACTTACCTGTGCAACCGTTCGACATATTGTATTCTAGATGGCATTATATGGGTAGGGAGACTTCTTTACATTCGTCATTCGTCTCTCTCTTCAATGTGTCCATTGTGTACATGTACTACAGGTAGTGAATTAACATGCTTCGTTCAAACATGACAGGATATTCATTTCGTGAGCAGGCAGAGATGATTTATGTGTTTGGCCATTCTAGTGGTAATGGACACGAAGCTGCACGGCTGTATCAGACGGCGTTTCCGGACTGAAGACAGCAGACATCCAACCTTTGGTGCTGTGTATAGTCACGAGACAGGATCCGTAGCGCCACGGACTATTGATCGAGAAAGACCACTTGTGCTCGTACGCGTGACAAGGAAGACCACGTCCCAAGAGCTGACAAAGAAGAGCCAGATGTCAGTTCAAGCAAGTGGCTCTGACGTGTAGTACATCGCAAAGTTGAGAATGGAGGATACTCCACGAGCAAGTCACATATCCGTGTCATACTCAACGTCTGCACGCCCTTACGCCTACAGGAGAACTTTTGCCGATGGTTTGTTGCACAAACATCCAATCCGTTGTTCGTCTCTTCAGTTTTGTTCAGAGACGAGGCAACGTTTGAAAGAGATGGAATAAAAATGTTTCCACAACCAACACATACGCGGCGATCGCAATACTCACGCTATAATACAGGCTAGACACCAGCATCAAATTAAGATTAATGTGTGGGCTTGAATTGTACATGATTGTCTGGTATGAGCATTCCTTCTGCCAGCACGCCTTACGGGTGCTGTCTACAACGACTTTATTCAGGAGTCTCCAAGACCTACTAGAAGATGTGCCCTTGTTCGTACACTGAAGAGCCAGAGAAACTAGTACACCTGCCTAATATCATGTAGGGCCCACAAGAGCACGCAGAAGTGCCGCAATACCACGTGGCATGGACTCGACGAATGTCTGGAATAATGCTGGAGGTCATTGACGACACGAATCTTGCAGGGATGTCCATAAATCCGTGGAGATCTCTCCTGAGCAGCACGTTGCCAGGCATCCCAGATACGGTCTGTTATGTTCATGTCTGGGGACTTTGGTGGTCAGCGGAAGTGTTTGAACTCAGTGTGCTCTTGGAGCCACCCTGTAGCAATTTTGGACGTGTGAGTGTCGCATTGTCCTGCTGGAATTGCCCAAGTCCGTCGGAATGCACAATGGACATGAATGGGTGCAGGTGATCAGACAGGATGCTTACGTACGTGTCACCTATCAGCATCGTATCTAGATGTATCAGGGGTTCCATAACGCTGCAACTGCACACTCCCCACTCTGTTACAGAGCCCCCTTCTGAGAGGCAGGGTCCATGGATTCATGGGGTTGTCTCCATACCTCTACACGTCCATCCACTCGATACAGTTTGAAACGAGACTCGTCCGACCAGGCAACAGGTTTCCAGTCATAAACAGTCCAATGTGTATTGACTGACCCAGGCGAGGCGTAAACCTTCATGTCGTGCAGTCATCAAGGGTACACGAGTGGGTCTTAGGCTCCGAAAACCCATATCGATGGTGTTCGCACGCTGACACTTGTTGATGCCCCAGCATTGAAATCTGCAACAATTTGCGGAAGGGTTGCACTTCTGTCATGTTGAATGTTCTCTTAAGTCGTCGTTGGTCCCGTTCTCGCAGGATCTTTTTCCGGCCGAAGCGATATCCGAGATTTGACGCCATACCGGGTTCCTAATATTCACGGTTTACTCGTGAAATAGTCGTACGGGAAAATCCCCACTTCATCGCTACTTCGGAGATGCTGTGTCCCATCGCTCATGCGCCGGCTATAACACTTTCAGACTCACTTAAATCTTGATAACTTGCCATTCTAGCAGCGGTAACGGATCTAACATCCGTGCCAGACACTTGTTGTCTTATATAGGTGTTGCCGACCGCAGCGTCGTATTCAGCTTGTTTACATACTCTGTACTTGAATTGCATGCCTGTACCAGTTTCTTTGGAGCTTCAGTGTAAGAAGTAACATGCGGTTTATCCATGATGAAACGCCAGGCAATTTCAATCTCAGTGTTCGAGATGCACTGGGTGGTATCCACCACGACAGATGGATAGGTAAAGGAGGCTTGCTCATTCCCCCTACGTCATTCTTTGGATTGTTATATCTGGAGGAATCCTGTGCAACTGAAACAATTGGCCGATGTAGAAAAAGTCATTCATGTGTCAGGGATGCCTGTGAACCCATTTAAAAGTCAGGGAGTGTGTAAAGGGTGCGGAAGTCTACAATTCGATCTGTGCATGCGTGTTGAGAAGCGAGAAAGAAAGAGAGAAAGGAAGAGAAAGAAAGGAAGAGAGAGAGAGAGAGAGAGAGAGAGAGAGAGAGAGAGAGAGAGAGAGAGAGAGAGAACAAAACTACGATATTGCATTCCGCGGATCTAAACAAAGTACACTAGGTAAATGTGGCTACATAAAAAAATATAAAAGAGAAAATACTGTGTGTTAATGGATAGCAGGTGTTAAAAATCGTACGCCAATGTATAGAAGAACGCATGGAAATAAAGTGGGGGCCAAAATATATGCATAATAAAAAAAGTAAAAGTAATTTTAAATATCAGGACTGTTTACGCTCTCGTGTAACCGATCTGTGAACAACCTAATATCGTTACAGTGATCACTGAATATTCTTTAAATAAAACGAAATGCGTCTATCCAAATGAGACACATTACGGTTGCAAAAAAAAAAACAAAAAACAAAGGAATGTATCCAATGTTACTTGTAAAACTGCGACTGCAGAAGAGAGCCCGCTAAAATGAGAAGACACCATGTCGGAATAAGCAAGCAGTTACGTAAGAAAGGACTCTGACGCCGGGGACGTCTTTCAGTCACTGAAATCAGACGTATGCACAAAGACTTGGTAGGGTGTGTGGTTCAACGAACCCTGTGTTGCAAAAGAAAAATCTTAAGACCACACTAAAGCCCCGCGGATGCAGTATAATTGTTCAGAGTACTTCTCTTGTTCACAATGTGATGTCACGAAAGCATATTCATGCTGCTCTCTACGCGCTCCAGGTTACTCCGGTGAAGTAAGCGATGTAATTGTATTACGAGCGGCAAAGCAACTCTCTTCACTGCTGAATTATTGAAAGTCGGCTTTTTCACGTGTACCCTCGTCTGGGAAAGGGTGAGTTTCCCAGATATTGTTGGCAGGAGGAACAGTTAAGTCATTTTCTTATCTACATGTATTGTGAGCTTCGTAGAATAATCTATTAGAAGCATAGCACTGTATTTCTACGCTATCTATATGATCCTTTCTCATACCTCTGATTCATACCAATTAGTTTGTCAAATTCGCGTAGCAAAGAGCAGATTTTGTAAATCAAGATAATACGAGATTTTGCGTTAAGAACTTCAACAGTTGTCGTGAAACAATGAAATAAGACCACGAGCCTACGGTTTCTTGGTCATTCGTTGCAGCTCTTCGCAGAAGTTAAAACAATGTGATGTAAAACGCCGGGACGCCTTTGAGGCTTCAGAAGGAAGAAGTCTTACATGCCGGCCATCGCGGTTCGCAGTTGGACATTTTGCTGGGTTCAGAAACCTTGGAAACGGAGCTGAGGCGACGCTAGCGTGACTGGAGATAAAAAGCCAACAGTTCTTCGTCGCGTTGATACAGTCATTCTCGTTGTTTTTAACGTGCCTACTAAATAACTGTATACTACTGTACCTAGTTTGCAGTTAAAATGATAATTATTTGGTGGGCAACCAAATACTAATTTCATACTCTAATGCATTACGTATCCTGTGTGAACTTCAGTTCTATAAATATACGTGGAAAGATATCAATGAAAAAAAATAAAGGTATTAAAAGAAAGTATTCCGTATTTTGAAAGGTGCTGATATGGAAGAAAACACGAAAAACGTCCATAAATATAGGCTATAAAATGGATGCCATTAGAGATGAACACTTGTTCATGTTAGCTACTGTGATACACATCTCTTCTACAGCAGGCTCTTTGCTATTACGAACGACCTGCAGAATGCAGAAAACAAATGGAACACTTTTTCTGTTACTGAGGAACAGACGATTTCCTGTCTTAATCTGCTTGCTGTTGCATACAGCTTGCAGTTGTGAGTCGTCGCTAAAGGAGGTGCTCAGTATGGCGTCCATTCAGAGTAAGGTATGCTTCTGCCGAACGTCTTAGGAAATCACGCTCTCTGAAAAGCTACAAGTCGGTCACAGATACGCTGACAAGAATTATTGACAAGTTCCTGAATTGTTTGTACATCATTAATGAACTTCGCATATACCAAAGGTTGGAAGTGTTACTGCAACCAAAAATCCAAGAGTTCAAGATCAGAGGAAACAACCTTGCAAACGTACTGGAGCTCATTGGCCAATCCTTTCCCCATTAAACGTCTGTGCAGGGTCATCTTTGGCATCTCAGAGGAAATGGTTTGGTACCTGATCATGCGTGAACCATTTATTTGGTCGTTGTTCGCATGGTACCTCCTCTAACAGGACAGTTAAGATCAGGGGGGACGACCTTGCAAACGTACTAGACCTTCCTGGCCACTCCTATTAGTCTATTGCATATAATTACTACCCATAGATTAATTAAAAACTGGCGCTGATGCCTTTCTGCTGCTGCAGGTGTATTTGCATCAGTCCACACATGATGGTTATGAAGATTGGTAATCTCACCTCGCGTGAAAACAGTCTCGACTATGAACAGTATCTTTATTGTAAAAAGTAGTCCTCCATGTCTTTGCAGGAGGTATTGGCACAACTACATTTTGACAGGCTGATCGTGTGGTGGCAGGGCTTTGACATTCTGTACGTGATATGGATGTAGCAACTGTTAACGGAGGGTCACCAAGACTAGAGGATGGCTAATCCCGATGTACGTGAAATAATACGTACACTAGTTCCAGGCTCTTCTTTCACGCGTTGCAATACTCGTTCTTCCACAGGTGGAGTACGAATGGTGTGAGACCTGCGACGATTCGCCGTTGTTGGATCTACAGAACCAGAGTCAACTAGTCACTGTAAAAGTCGGCTGAATAACTGTTCCGGACACAGAATCAGCGGTTGATTCTATTTGCTATAGTCTAGACCATAACAGAAGATCGTAACTGCCGTTTCCCGTGCGGAATAGTAGTCTTCCATTATACTGGCAAGCGCAGAAATAAAAAAATACATTGTAAAAGCATTTCATAAGCCTATCAAAACACAAACTGGTTCCATGAGAACTAATACAACGCTGTACTGACCCAGAACTATGATTATGTTTTATAGTAACAACACTAACCTATGTTCACTGCATGCTGTATCATGCCAATAACAAAGGACCGTGTTCCCATGTGTTAATTGCATTTTGTACGTCGTTCGTAATAGCACAGAGCTTGCAGTAGAAGATGTGTGTACCACAGTAGAGCAGATGAAAAACTGCTCACAGCTCTTAGTGTATGTATGTTTACTGGGAATTTTTCTTGCCTTGGTCTATAGTAACACCTCTCAAAATATGGAGCATGTTTTTTATGAAAACATACATACGCACTTAGGAGCCAAAGCACCTGCGTATTGAGATGTTGGTCCAGCTTCGGAAAGCAATACAGCGGTGACTCTGTGGCATGGATTCGACAAGTCCTTGGCAGGTTTTTGGGAGTACTTGGCACCAGTTGTCTACGCCAGGGGTTCCCGATCTTTGCCTCTGACCGAACATTTTGAGAAACCTTGTACTTTGAAGGAACACCTTGTTTACTTTGAGGGTTAATAAATTTTTTTTTTAAATTGGATAACCTTGTCTTAGTCTTCAGTTTTAAATCATAACTGATAAAACAGAAATCTTAATAAATATTTAAAAAGTAAACAATTATTGATTTCAGATGTATTTAGTAATTCTTTTCTGCCTTAACACACAACAACAATGTGGTATAAAGTTTTCAAAGGCTCCAGTGATTTTGGGTCCTAAAATTACAAATCGTCTTGATATCAGGCACAATAGTAGAAAGTTGAATTCTTACCTGGGACGACTCGACTTGATCCCGAACTTTATATTCGTTGCAGCACAATAAGAAAACACCGCTTCACATAAATATGTAGTGGTAAACGGAAGACAAACAAAACAGCTTGTTTTGGTAGACTCGAATATTCTTCGCCTAGAAAATATATAATGGCTGATGGTTTTTTTTGTGCTTTCCGTTTACCTGTTAGTCACTTATTAAGTCACTTAGTTTCTCATAGTATCTTGCAATTAAGTCTTCTGGCTTACTTTTAAAGCAAACCTATTTCGAATGTAGGAATTGTCTTTAGTAATCTTTGGAAAAAATTGCAGAAGACTTTTCCCAAGTCATGTAAGTATTCCTTAAATTACTGAGAAACTTAATGTTTTTCAAAACTCTTTTCAGTGAAGCTGGAAAGCAGTTAAATCAGTTTTCTTGAACTGAAGAAATTCAAAATTCCAATTTTCTCTCAAAAGATGCAATTTTTTTCTGTTGTATTAAAAACTGTAACACTCTTTCCTTGCAGTGACATATGTTTCACATATGTATTTTAATCAGATTTATGAAGACTGTATCAGCAATACTGTCAACAGTATTGTGCTGCCGTGATAACTAACACTTTGCCAAGCAGAACGCTGGTAACAGATGATTTGGTACCAAAGCGATCTGAATTGTTAAGAGGGTTGGAGGTGCGATGAAACGACTTTTCCCCATTCTCGTTCTGTGTCCACAACAAAAGCGTGCCATAGACATCAGATGGGTGTCGAGAAAGTGCATTACAGAGAAGTTCTTGCCGAAACAAGGTGCTGGTTTGTCGTAATGATTATGAAGTGAGTTATATGGAGGGTGTTTGAGCTCAATTACTATATTTGAATAGAAGAGGGATAACAATCTGAATATGTATGCAGCCAACGTGTAAGTACATTGTTAGATTGCATAGGTTGGTAGTTGTTCCAACAATGTCTACATCCAACTTCTGCCGACCATTTTTATTAAGAGCAAGGGACCAAGATAACGGCGGACGCACGGTATAAGCTATTGCCACGAAGAATATCAACGGGAAGAAATGGCTAATGTTATTGGTGATCACGCGCACATGACTGAGACCTGGTACCAAGGCAGGCAGGATTGGGTTAAGATTGTGGACAGGGCCGTAATCAATTGCTGTTGATTAGTTTTTCAATCTCGTACACTTTATTTGTAAACAACAACAAATAAAAGGTGACAGTAAATGAAGAACTGTTCCACGGCTGAAGGCCTTAATGACAAAAAATTCAAAACTATTTCTCGGCTAAAGGCACCAATAGTAATAATTTGAATACTGTTTCACGGCTGAAGGCCTGAACAGCAATCCCTTAAGAACCAATTAAACATCTTCAAACTTGAAATTACAGTTATTAAAATTTAAAAAAAAATCAAAATCTGACCAAACCATGGGGGAGGGGGAGCGCAGACGTTGCTCCAAGGATCGACCTGGGAAAGTCCCTCAAAACTTCGCAAGCGATGAGACAGGCAACCAAGAGTTGCATTCACTTCACGAGATGGTAACTCACACTAGTGGCAGTTTAAACGCATGACCAATATCATTTGTCGAATCTATCTAATGTCCGATGACCAATGCAACGCCGGCCGAAGTGGCCGTGCGGTTAAAGGCGCTGCAGTCTGGAATCGCGAGACCGCTACGGTCGCAGGTTCGAATCCTGCCTCGGGCATGGATGTTTGTGATGTCCTTAGGTTAGTTAGGTTTAACTAGTTCTAAGTTCTAGGGGACTAATGACCTCAGCAGTTGAGTCCCATAGTGCTCAGAGCCATTTGAACCATTTTGAACCAATGCAACGATGGAATAGCACACCCAAGCCTGAACCAGCGGTCAGCACTACGTCGTCAGACTCTGGTCTTTAGAACATCCGGAAGCAGAAAGGAACCACTACTACCAGATTAGGAAACAAACCACCACTTGGCCCACAAATCAATGAAGCTGTCGAACTACACGCCTTACCGGACAGCAGCGGCAAGGAGAGGAAAAGTACACTGTCGTAACATACACTAAGCTCCAGGGCAGGTAACTGGGGCGTTAGCGGCCACTAGGCAGGAAAAGTACCACTGGTTGAACTTAACAAATAACATATAGAATGCAACAATTAATAAGCGGAGGAAGGCTAAGTAGGTTCGCCTTCTCCAAATGCTCCACTCGCTGCTCTTCGTCTCGGCGACACTGCGAGCAGCAACACGCAAGCAAATGGCGAGATCTCACAGTGGTGGAGGTTTCACTACTTGAATTAAAGTCCATCCAACTTAAATTTCCTGGGTCCGGTTGTAAACGAGGTTGTGTCCCTCGCGGCTACAGCCCTTCCATCCAGTAGTGCATGTGTGCCGCCAGTGGTCCCCAACATGTTTGCCGCGCTGCGCGGACCTGGCTGTTCGTCCATCCCCAACCGAACTGCCGACTCACACGACACGGAAACACCACAACGTCGCCCCAAAGATAGTACCACCGTAACTAGATATCGAGAACCGCCGCTGCTGCCACTAGCGGACAGACAACGCTTGAAAACAAAGTGGCGCCAATGAACACAAGAGAAGAAGACAACCATAACGGCACCAACGCGAGCTGTAACACGGCTCAATGACGTTTTCTCTGTTACTGAAAAACATTCAACGGCCTAGCTCGCATAAAATATTTCTTTATTTAAAACAACCCGTTTGGACAGACTGCTGTCATCTTCGGGTCTTAAGATTTTTAAGACCTGAAGATCACAAAGTCTGTCGAAACCGGTTGTCTTAAATAAAGAAATATTTCATGCTATCTAAGCTGTTAAATATTTTTTAGCAAGTAAAACAGATCGCGCCTTCAGTACTTCCAAAATTAGAAAATTCAAGCGGCCAGTTAGTTAGATAGTTACGTGTCACATATATCATCTGAACGATTCTTTTATCGAAATGATGTGGCACGAATCTATTTGCAGGATATGTATACAAAATTACTCTTAAAGTTAATGAAACATAATCATTTCGTTCCTACTCGTGCAGCTACACTTAAAGACAAAGTTGTTTTTTTTTTCAACTGGCTACCAGTTTTTAAGCAGAAATTCGTCAATGGGATAGGAGGAGATGACCAGGAGAAATGATTTGAAATTAGATTTAAAGCTTGCTTCGCTACCTGTCGGACATTGGGCAAATGATCAAAAATTTTTATTGCTGCATATTGAACTCCACTCTAAGTCACGGACAGCCTTAACAATGAGTAATAAAGGTCGTTTTTCCTTCTATGTTGTTGGTATGTACATCATTGTTGTTCTCGATTTTCATGGGTTATTTATGACAAATTTCGTAAGCAAAAAATGTATTGTGATGACACAGTTAAAATGCCTAGCTCCTTGATGAGGAACCTACATGACGTCCGTGGGTGAAGACCACATACTATTCTTACTGCTCGCTTTATGCAATCAATAAAACTTAGTGTCTAAGTAATAAATTGCTGCAGAAAATTATTCCGTACAACATTTTGAGTGGAGGTATGAAAATACGTCAGGAGGTTGATACGTGTGATTTCAAGATTAGCAATCATACGAAGAGCAAAAGTAGCTGAACTCAGTTGTTTGAGGAGCTCAGTAATATGCTTCTTCGAGTTCAGATGTGCTCCGTGGAACTCAGGGAAACCCTGGTCTAGGCATAGGTCACGCAATTCCCGTAAATTACGGGCCGGTGGTTCGTGGACACGGTGGTGGTGCCCGATAGCGTCCAAGATGGGCTCCGTCAGATATAGAGGAGGCGAATCTGGTGCCAAGTCATTAATGTGAGTTGACTATCACGTTTCTCAGACCACTGTAGCACGTCTTGGTCTTGGCACAGAGGCTGTCATCTTGCTGGAAGATGCCATTGTCGTCGAGGAAGATATCTAGCAATGAAGGGATGTAGGTGGTCCGCAATAGTGTTTATGTGGTCCATAGCCGTCATGATCCCTTAGACCACTGACATAGGTCCCATGAAAGCCCAGATAAATGACGCTCACAGTGAAGTATTGCCCTCACCAACCTGGTGCGGTGCATGTTTTGAGAAGCCTTTCACCTGGACGAAGGCGCACCAGGACAGGATTGGTGCAACAAGGAACGTAATTCATTAGGCCAGGGGACACATTTCGGATGCTCCTCGTCCACTGCAGTCGTAATCAACGATTTCGTTGGGTCAGTATGGGAAAGTGTAGGGATAGTCTCAGTGGTGACCCATATTCAAAAATGAGCGCTGAACGATGTGCTCCGAAACACTAGTGTCTGCACCAGCTTCGTATTCTATCGTCAGATTAGCCAAAAATCGCAGTCCATCCTACATATTTTGTGATGAAACGTGGACGTCCTACACTTAGTCACCTACTCGTGGTTTCACCGCCATTCAACCACTTCCCACAGATGCTCAAGACAGTAGATGCGAATAGGCGACTAGCTTGACCATTTCCGAGAAACTCGTTCCCAGGTTCCGGGCTTTGACGAAGTCCCGTGGGTTTCCCATTTGTGGCCCATATCGTCGCTAGAATGACTTCCCATTGGTCTCTACTTATATACTGTTCTTACTGCGACGTGTGAACGCAACGCCATCAGGGGGCGTTCACTCTGTCGGTGAGCATGGGTTACAAAGCTTTGAGTCACAAGTGAACTTCTTTTATAGTGTCACACACTGAGCTGCAAACACAATATTGTTTTTCCCATGTTCCTGTATGAATAAGTGGCAACGCAAATAAATCGAGAAATTTGGAGGAAACTTTTAGAGTGTTCCTATACACTCGCATAAGTTACGAGGAAACGTCGACACAATTGCAACACTTCCCAGAGTTGTATGCTTCAGTAACAGCAAAAATGGTTATTCTCAACAAACCATAGCGACACTGGTACTTACTACTTTCTGTTTGGAGCAAATTTTAACTCCTAGAGCAGGGACTGCTCATGAGTGGAGAACATATGTTGTTAATAGTCTACATTGAGCAATCGACTGCTCTTTCCGTTTACAGCTCAAGCTTTAAGAGACATCAAACTTTAAATTCTGTCACTGTCGACAAATGGTTCACATGTTCCTACGCGATTGCTCGTACTCACAGAGCGAGCAATTTCTTCCCGTTTCTTCCCAACTCTGATAAAAATCTTCTCTCTTCTGTGTAAGAATTACATGTCCACAGCTTGAGGTTCGCAAGAGTCTCGTTAAATGAGTAACCTTTTTTCTGCATTTTCTATGCAGTAAGTCCTGAAATAACAACCGTTCTTGACTTTCGCGTAGCAACTTGCGTTCCTCGGAATATTTGCGCCCATTTGTAACGCACCCTGTGTTTATGATCTGATCTCGAACCACGGTATGATTTCGGGTGATTTCAGCTCCAGTTTTTATCGTTAGAAACACAAGTGCCTCTTTTTATTCTTAGGGTTATATACAAGAGGGCAATCAGAAAGTACTGCAAGACATTTTTTTCTCTGCCAGTTTCGCTGAAAAAATGCTGAATTTGTTGTTGGACATGGCGGTATATTTCCTCTTGAGCCCCCTATGTATTCATGAAGCTTCGACAGGTGGCGGCGCTATACGTAGCCTTCAAAATGGAGTCTGCAATAGAGATGCGTTCGAAGCAGAAAGCTGTCATTGCGTTTCTTTTGTCGGAAGACCAGAGCATCACGGACATTCAGAGGTGCTTGCGGAATGTCTAGAGACCAGTAGTGAACAAAAGCACGGTAAGTCGTTAGGGACTCTATATTAGATGTGTGGGCAGGACACGGCAGGGAAATTTCCCATTTCATGTATCTCCTCTCTTTTTTAATCAGAAACCCAACAAGCAGTTTCAACACGAAAATTTTGTTACGAAATATACACGATTCTCAGACAAATGACGTACACGTCCATTGTACCACCCGAGTATGAAGTGTTATTGCATTAAGACACCCGGCTGCAAAAACAAAATAATACTGAATCGTACATGAGCGAACGCCCATGACATACTGATACAGAAAATAATGTAAACAATGGGCGCAAGCAGGAGAGAGAGAGAGAGAGAGAGAGAGAGAGAGAGAGAGAGAGAGAGAGAGAGAGAGAGTGAGTGGGCTGCAGTCACGCTATTTGTATATTTGCAATGGACAGATGAATCTGCTGCCCGGTGAAATATACACAAGTATTATCAGTGGTTTAAGCATATTTAGTTCGTGTGGTATAAATTGGCGCATTTGAAATTAAGTATCGATAACTGTGCAAACGCAGATAAACTAATAAGGTAAACAGAAACAGAGCTGGAAGTGCACAACGAGACAGTCAAAACAGTATCGTCAGAATGTAACTGCGGGAGCAGCGGGCCATCGCTTGGCTGCGTGGGTTACAACGACTGATAGAGACGGATTAACCGGCTGGATCGTTCAGCAAACAGTTCGTTCGTTAAATGTTCGATGCAGCGTCCGCTGCAGTTATTCGATACCGTCATACATTAAGCGTGTTTTCCCAAACAGTCATATCGGATGCGGCACGATCCAGTTCGTTTCGTCGTTCCCTGGTGTGAGTTCACGGTGAGTAGGAGATAAAAAAAAAGATTTATTTGGAACTTTCTGGCAGATTAGAACTGTGTGCAGCACTGTGACTCGAACTTGGGCACTTTGCCTTTCGCGAGCAAGGGCTCTATCGGCTGAGCTACCAAAACACGACTCACGACCCGTCCTCACAGCTTTACTCCCGCGAGTACCTCGTTTCCTACGTTCCAAAATTCACGGAATCCCTCCTGCCCGCGAAACTCAAATGTCCCGAATTCGAGTCTCGGTGCGGCATATAGTTTTAATCTCCCGGTTTCATATCAACGCACACGCCGCTGCACAGTGAAAATTTCACTCTGGAAACAATGATTAATTTGTTGCGATGGTGCTGATGTGCATCGTCAAGCAATAAGCACTTTAATTTGCAGGTTTGCACCCGACACTGCTTTTTCTGAAAACTGTAGAGTAGCTTAGGGTGAGGTAAGGCTTCGGTGCCCCAACGAAAATCTGCATGTTGAAAAATAATTACTAGATCGCGTGTAATTTGCAGCTTCATAACTTTTCAGGTAACTATACTTTTAATGCAGCCTTATGCTGCTAATATTACAGGTGAATATGGTACTGGAGGAATTGCTGGTCTCAGGTTTGCTCCCCTGTTGGTATTTTGCGCTGGCCTGTTCAGAACTTAAGATAATTTTGTTTTTGCTTCGTCCTTTTCACTAGGAACTAATGTGATGGTGCTACACAAGGTATACTGAAAGGAAGGAAAAATGCTGTCCTTGTTTTATAAACTGAAGCTGCTTCCAAATTTAGCCTAAAAAAGTCAGAGCCATTATACATACCTATAATACTGTTCACATTCCAAGCCCGTCAAACATATCATCGTTGTTTACTAAGGCTTGAAAATGCCAAATTCCAGTCACATCAAAAATGAAGTAGTAGGACGCAATGAGTTAACAGTAGTTTATCATAGATCATATTCATGATAAATGTTAGGAAGTGGAACGTGTCAGTCAAACAAAAGTTGTACAAATTATTTTTGAAAACGTACTTCAATGGGTACATGCTGAGACAATTATAGGTTTGTAATTATCTACTTCAAACATTGCTCTACAGTATAACAGCTTCAAAACAGAAGTTTTCATATCACCAGAGCACAAGGTCGTTTTCGTTGGCGAGAATACGTAATGCATGCCACAACATTACTCACCCAGGGTGGCTATGTGGCGGGTTCGTGCTGAGGCTACTTAGGCGCTGTTCTAGATCGATTTGCCCCCAGCAGACTGCCTTGTGTCCACGGGTAGCGGTGGACAGCTGTGGACAAGCAGGTGTGACGTTGGTTGCCGAGTTGTAGCAGCACGCGACCGTGCTGCTCTGGCCTAAAGTCCGTGGACATGTGTAGCCAAGTGCTAACGCGCATGCGCGGAACCAACATCCCCTTATTTGGGTGGTTCTCGCAGAAAACGTGCAATAGCGCTACTTGGCGGATAGCTTATACTAGCTACGCCTGCCTACGAGTGAGCTGACAAGCCGGTCCCCAGTGTCCGTACCCCATGGTAAGTGTTGAAACGGTCTTCTGGCAAAAACAGTTGAACAAATTAATTATAACATCCTTGCATGAATTTAAAAAAAAAATCCGCCGTGCTCAATTGGAAAGAAGTCTGGCGATCGTGCTGGCCAGGACATGTTGAGTTTCGTGGGCAATGTGTGGATGAGCACATCATCTTACTGTTGCAAGAATGGTAGAACAACTGTAGAACAACATGTTGCACGTGTCGTGCGCTGCCCTGCGTGCCCTCCGCAAACATCAAAGATGAACAGTTTGTAGTTTATCGCGTCCCAGACGATAAGGCCTGCATGGGATCAGTGTGTCTCGGACGAATTCACGTTTTGAGACAGCATCCACCAACTTTGTCATGAATGACCGTTACTTGCATGCCGGCAGGATATGCTTCCATTACCGAAGACTGAGGCGCGTCATTCCATTCTCCAGGCACTATCTGAGCAGTGCACATCGATGCAGTGGCGTGAGGAGAAGACGGGCTGGAGGCGTGCGTGCCCATAGTCCCATAGATCGTAACATTTGTGGAGTCACATTTGCCCTAGTCTGTGCCGAGGGGTCTGTATCATCTGGAATTATTGACCATACAATACGCCGGTCTTTCTGGGCATTTGTGCTGCCTGGCTGTCCACAACCGCCTCTTAGAGTGTGAGAATGCTTACGTATCCACCGTTGCCAGAATAACTGTACAACTGTAGTGACACGTCCAATTTATGTGGCAGTTCTCAACACAGTCTGCCAATGAACAGAGAACGACGTTGCCAGATCTCGACTGCAGTGCAGAGCATGGACGAGTGTCTTCAGTTTTAGAAACGTTCAGTCATAAATAAAGTAATAGAACAAAAGCAATGTCTTGATAGCAGACTTTCTTTTATACTGGTTTTTCGCAATAAAGAACAGCGGTAATTGTTTATTTCCTATTGTACTTCGACGAAGCGTGAGTAATTCATAGTTATACCAGCAGTGTTTGTCAGTATTTTGCGTGACGTGGTAAAGAGTCCACATGGCATCCTGTAGGTCCCTCATGGCATCCTACAGGCGGACGAGCCGCGATAGCGTAACGGTTAAGCTGATTGGCTTCTATGCGAAAGATTATGAGTTCAAACCTTGTGCAGTGCTTAATATTTTGATTATTTAAAAACAATATCGAAGTGCCTTACTTCACGAATTATATTCGTTTGAGTGCAATTTTTTGGAATTTCTAGTGCTTTGTCTCTTCATTAACCCTTTCGTTGCTGCAGACACGTGCTCCCCGTATTCCGCGCTGTGGGCGATTTTGTCATCACTGCACTGCTCGCCTGTGCAGACACATGGTGTTCCCACTGCCTTGACACGCTTATCATTCGATTTCACAAAAACTATTTGGCCCAAAAATTTGATTTTTACACGTCTTCTTGACTGATAACTTCCCCCCATAAATGACTTAATTTTGTTTAGATGTTCAACGCAGTTATTATGCAGCATTAAATGTAGTAAACCATTGCACGAAATTTTGAAGAGTTTGCAGAGGTAGATGTCCATAGCGTATACTTTCCGTATGGTCGATTTTAGTTGCCACAATGTTGAGAATGAAATGTGGACAAGATACCTAAATTTCATATAAAATTTACTGTATAACAATAACTCATTTAATTTAAGTACCACATAGGTGTCGTAGGTAATATTGAGAAATATTCCGTCTTTCGCGACTGTAATAAAAGTTTTATTTACAACGGACGCGTTTGGCTTTATTTTAAAGCACTTCAATCAATGAAAGGTATGGCACATACACAATGGTACTCATGTTCTCTTTCTTGTGTTTGTTCCACAGTCGCAGTTTTACCAATGGTACTGAAATATATTCCTCTTCTGCAACTGTAATAAGCGACTTATTTAGACCAGACGCGTTTTTCTCTTTTGAAGCATCTTCAGTGAACAGTATTTTGTCTCCTCCATTGCCAAGTCACCTTTCGTAGTTTTGTGCTGCAGTAACACAATATTCAACGTTTGTGTTGGCTGATCAGTGTTTTAGCAAATAAATGATGTTTGTGTGTGCCACACACAAAAATTATATTTGACATAGCTCAGAGCACTTCACTGATAGACGGTATATTCAAGTCCTAATGTTTTTGTAAGCCCACAGTTTTGTTTAACGTATTTTGTCTACTTCCTTTTGATTGATTGAAGTGCTTTAAAATAAAGCCAAACGTGCTCAGTGTAAATAAAACTTTTGTTACAGTCGCGAAAGACGGAATATTTCTCAATATTACATACGACACCTATGTGGTACTTAAATTAAATGAGATATTGTTATACAGTAAATTTTATATGAAATTTAGGTATCTTGTCTACATTTCATTCTCAACATTGTAGCAACTAAAATCGACCATACGGAAAGTATACTCTATGGACTTTTACCTCTGGAAACTCTTCAAAATTTCGTGCAATGGTTTACTATATTTAATGCTGCATAATAACTGCGTTGAACATCGAAACAAAATTGTCATTTATGGGGGGAAGGTATCAGTCAAAAAGATGTGTAAAAATCTAATTTTTGGGCCAAATAATTTTTGTGGAATCGAATGATAAGAGTGTCAAAGCAGTCGGAACACGATGTGTCTGCACAGGCGAGCAGTGCAGTGACAAAATCGCTCACAGCGCGGAATGCAGGGAGCACGTCTTTGTAGCAGCGAAAGGGTTAATGCGGCCGTGGTGGCTTTACTTCATGAACTGCGCGCTTCCCCCTAAACGTAAGCTTGCGAACTACGCTATACTGTGGCGCTGCTTCTATTGGCGCGTGTGTCGTGTGTAATTGGCAACGCAGCAATCTCCCGCTTCTGGGCGGGCATGCGCGAGCCGCCAAGATAAAAGAATTGAACTATAGCTGTAGGTAGCACGAGTGCAGCTCTGTGGTATGATGCCTGCTTGTTCTGTACTTCTGCACTCAGTTATGGTCATGGGGTTCCCTTTTCAAGGCACTCTAGTAGTGATGACACCACGCCATCTGCTGGCACATTTCGCTGAAACCATTGTCAGTATATCTACCATCCCCCTGGAGAATCTGCTATCGAATCAAAGTCGATATCATCCTTAAAGGTATTTAGACTTTTCTCTGGTAGTGTATACTGTAATATTGTCTCGTTCAATTGAAGCATAAGTTTTACATATGACAGCAGACGATCCAAGAAATTGTGCTGAAACGAGTCAATCATCCGCCTCTCATAATTTTGTGGTTTTGCTTTATCCAACGAACTTTCTTTCTCTGCCTGAATTTTCTCATAGTTCGCATGCCAGGGAGGAAGATCACCCACGGTACCGCTCTCTCGCGCTAGTCGTAGCTATGTTACTAACTGAAATTTAATTATAACAAATTGTACCAAGAAAAATGTGTTTTTGGTGGATCCTCAGTGTTTCGTTGCCTTTAAATGGCATACTCTCATAACACGCAAGTTAAAATAATACACGAATAAGATATTTCTCATTTTTTTTTTTTCGCAACGAATTACACAGTTAACAACGGGTTTTTGAGTGATTCCCAATTTGATGGTACTCATAAATGGCATATACACTTGTAGGCTTGAAACGAATGCCAATATGGCGCATCACAGCTCTGTGCTGAAGGGAGATGGGGTGCATGTGACGTAGGTGGCGTTGTGCCATCTCATTGGTCAACGCTCAGCCGCACGCTCAGAATATCTGACCTGCTAGATATTGCCCTAAACGTTCAGGAAGACTCCCGAACGTGCTATTCCACGCTATGACGTCAGAAACTCGGAACGCTCAACGTTCGGATGCACGGTCCGTGAGCCGACGGCTTAAGACCGTTGCATTGTGCGGAGATTGTATTGAAAAGTAGGGTTTTTGTAACCAAAAGAGTGAGGAATACTGTGATGTGTTGGAATTATGAAAAAAAAACTAACCTGCTCTCAGAAAAAGGTGTAGCATTACTTACTGAACACCACTCGTATACACCATATTAGCTTTACAACGACTGAACTAGAGTCTACTTAAGTGACGGGGCGCTCTATTCCAGAAATCTGATAACGCTACATATTACCAAAAATACGTATTGCTTCACGACATCTAAAAAAATTTGAAGGCAGAGGAAAGCTCAGTTTACTTCTTTAAACATAAAGGTTCAGCACAAGAGCCAAATATATTCTACACTATTGGCCATTAAAATTGCTACACCACGAAGATAACGTGCTACTGACGCGAAATTTAACGGACAGGAAGAAGATGCAGTGATATGCAAATGATTAGATTTTCAGAGCATTCACACAAGGTTGGCGCCGGTGGCGACACCTACAACGTGCTGACACGAGGAAAGTTTCAACCGTTTTCTCATACACAAACAGCAGTTGACCAGTGTTGTTGTGATGCCTCGTGTAAGGAGGAGAAATGCGTACCATCACGTTTCCGACTTTGATAAAGGTCGGATCGTAGCCTATCGCGATTGCGGTTTGTCGTATGGCGACATTGCTTCTCGCGTTGGTCGAGATACAATGACTGTTGGCAGAATATGGAATCGGTGGGTTCAAGAGGGTAATACGGAACTCCGTGCTGGATGCCAACGGCCTCGTATCACTAGCAGTCGAAATGACAGGCATCTTATCCGCATGGCTGTAACTGAACGTGCAGCCACGTCTCGATCCCTGAGTCAACAGATGGGGACGTTTGCAAGACAACACCCATCAGCACGAACAGTTCGACGACGTTTGCAGCAGCATGGACTATCAGCTCGGACACCATGGCTGCGGTTACCCTTGATGCTGCATCACAGACAGGAGCGCCTGCGATGGTATACTCAACGACGAACCTGGGTGCACGAATGACAAAATGTCATTTTTTCGGATGAATCCAGGTTCTGTTTACAGCATCATGATGGTCGCATCCGAGTTTGGAGATATCGCGATGAACGCACAGTGGAAACGTGTATTCGTCATCGCCACACTGACGTATCACCCGGCGTAATGGTATGGGGTGCCATTGGTTACACGTCTCGGTCACGTCTTGTTTGCATTGACGGCACTTTGAACAGTGGACGTTACATTTCAGATGTGTTACGACCCGTGGCTCTACCCTTCATTCGATCCCTGTGAAACCCTACATTTCAGCAGGATAATGCACGACCTCGTGTTGCAGGTCCTGTACGGGCCTTTCTGGATACAGAAAATGTTCGACAGTTGCCCTGGCCACCAAATTCTCCAGATCTCCCACCAATTGAAGACGTCTGGTCAATGATGGCCGAGCAACTGGCTCGTCACAATACGCCAGTCACTACTCTTGATGAACTGTGGTATCGTGTTGAAGCTGCGTGGGCAGCTGTACCTGTACACGCCATCCGAGCTCTGTTTTATTCAATGGCCAGGCGCATCAAGGCCGTTATTACGGCCAGAGGTGGTTGTTCTGGGTACCGATTTCTCAGGATATATGCACCCAAATTGCTTGAAAATGTAATCACATGTCAGTTCTAGTATAATATATTTGTCCAATCAAGACCCGTTTACCATCTGCATATCTTCTTGGTGTAGTAATTTTAATGGCCAGTAGTGTATTTCAACTTAGTTGCCTGAAGTTGCAGTTAAGAGACATTTTTATAAAGTAACTTATTTAGTTTCTGTCTTCCGTGAAAAAAAAGGAAGCTTTAAAGCGTCTATTGGGCGCTTCCAGTAATTCTTTTACTTGCCACAGAAAGAAATCGCACTATATCTGATTACTTTAAGGGCACAGGTGTATGGACTCCTAGTGTGTCTCACACGCCTGGCTGCATAGCTATTTGCAAGTTGCAGCAGGCTGTGGCGGGGCGCGGGAACTGCCTATTGAAGAGCTAAGTGAGAAGGTATAACGTCAGCCAGTTACACTGTCGGTGCATTAGACTGCTCGTTTCGCTCTGAAGTTGGTCGGAGTGTAGTAGGCACACTTCATTGTATTAGGCGCACGTCAGCTGCATTAACTGCCGCAGCCGACCTCAGTTAATCGCTGTTGTACTCCTGTGGGTGACGTTTTTGCGACAAGCAGCCTGTGAAGCAAACGCCGTTCCCCTCTCCTCCCCCCCCCTCCCCCCCCCCCCCCTCTCATCCCTTTCTGCGCTTCGTCAGTTTCATTACGCGCTCGCCAGGTGGCAGCGATAAATTTCTAAGCCTGTCTGCCAGGGGCATGTTCGCTCCAGGCTCCCGCAAACTTGTTGGGAACAAGTGAACGAGCCAAGCCGGCCGCAGGTGTCGCCGGAGAACGCTTTTCCAAAGTGTGGCCGCTTCGAATCTGTGGCACCTGGAGTGTGTCTGGAGACGTACTGGCTGAAACCCTTACAGATTCTGATTGCGGGTTCGTAATTCAAAGATGTCCCAAAAAGGAATACTTTACTGTTCTAATATCAGCCACTTCTCCCCACCCCGTCTCTCTCTCTCTCTCTCTCTCTCTCACAGATCCACTTCTCCCTTTTTTCTCTCTCGTCCATATACATCCTTCCCTCTTTTTGCTCATCCATTTCTCCCTCTTCGTGTTTATCTGTCCCTCTAACCCCCCGCCCTTCCTCCACCTGCTCAATCCTCCCTCTCTCTCTCTCTCTCTCTCTCTCTCTCTCTCTCTCTCTCTCTCTCTCTCTGTGTGTGTGTGTGTGTGTGTGTGTGTGTGTGTGTGTGTGTGTGTGTGACCTTAATTATAACTGATAGCACTAGAGGTACCTGTGACCACCTGTCCCAAACATGGATGATTTGTGGACTGAATGAATGTAGGTGTAAATACAAACGTATGCAAGCAGGCAAATTCATGTGGAAACTCTTGGCTAAACTTTGCACTAGCAGCCTCGGGAAGATATTTGAATGTAATCTTCGAAGCCTGATCAGGCGGGGACAGGCTGTTGGGCACTGTGTCGCTACACTCCGCTGGACATACCTAGACATAGGGCCACGCTACACGCTATTGGGCCTTTAGAGTCCAAGAGTAGGGATGCCGTCTTCAGAATTTCAGACGTTGAACGGAATGGAATATCTTAGGCCGAAAGAAACACGTATTGTCTCTGCTGTCTTCTGATGGAGGGAGACACCTGCTCTTACTGACAAACTCATCTCGGTCATGTTAAGTCCCATAGTGCTCAGAGCCATCTCGGTCAGTGCGCCCCCATCAAGTTTGTTCACTCCCTGTACACAGAGGTGAGACAGTTCGAATTTTAGGGAGAACTTATCAGAGCACGGACAGGTCGAGTCGCAACAAACAGTCGCTGCTCCCTGATTATTTAAGTATGATGTGTTGTTTCTGAACACAAATGAATAATGATTTTTGGGTGGGAGTTTCTCGCGAGTGATGATTTCAGTGTTGCTTTACATAAATTCAAATGAAACCGAACTCGGCCCTTAATCGGTCTCAATTCAGTTCATGTATCGTGTGCCCTGTTAACTTCCATGATTCTTCTCTCTGTGAGTTACGAGCTAGCTCTGATGAGTCATTTACTAATGAAAGGCGGTGAACTTTGCTTTCGATTACTCGGTGAGTTTGAATATTCGTGCGTGAGCAGTTGCACGTTCATGTTGCGTTTTATTAATCCATTCAATCCTTGCTGACGAATCGTCGTCAGTACTGTATTATCATTTGCTCATATGGATTCATAGGATTAGTATTTGTGTGTGTGTGTGTGTGTGTGTGTGTGCGTTTTTTTTGTCCCATTCAATGCAGTTTAAGGAGTATACTCCATCTGTCAAGTACATGTTCATTATGCAGCTACTCACTTCGTTAAACTTCGTCACAACGTGCATACAGGGACAGCTTCCTTTCGCCTGTAATCTCGAACCTCACCCTGTGAAAGAAAATTACTCCAAATATTTACTAAGGCGTAAACCCTGATAGATCATTCTGCAGTTCACTAATTATATTTCTGTTGTGCAGTTTTCTCCTTAGGATAGAAACTATTTCAATAATTCTTCGCCAGTTACAGGTTTAAATCCCATACAATCTTGGTCGACCTGGCTGATATTAACGTCCATCTGGTTCCATTAGACATACAAACTGGTGAACCATCAGTCCTCATCAGCATATATAGTTTATATCATAATTAATTACTAAAACGTTAACCTGAAAAAATTCAGCCCACAAGGGGAAAAAAAAACCACGTTACAGGATCAGCTGAAATAGATTTGAACAACTGATCCTGAAAATTGCTCCGATTGACATGCAAGGCAACCTGCGGCATGTAACCTGCCCAGAACATAAAAAAACAAATGACATCAGTTTCCATGGAACCAAAATGGCGCCATTGTTGTGTTTAAGCGAGGACAAGTTTAGCAAAACACGAGTTTGCAGTACCTGATAGCACAACTCCCTAGCGGATACTAAACATATGCAGTTGAGAGTGTCACAATAAGGTTCCTTGTTCAACGTGTCAGAAGTTAAAGCCAGAACTGCCCACATAGCACCAGCGAGCCACACGTTCCAAAACGCAAAGTCTGTACTTCGACCGACAAGACACGGGGCTACCCCCACTGCTGATGCGTGTGTGAAACAAATGGACAGTAATTTAAAGTGTAATGGCTGAAATTTCTTTCAAAACGGTTGCGTACGCAAGTGGTTATGCCACGAGTCCGTGGTCATGCTTGCGAACTCGTGTACTCGCTCTCCTTTCTGAGCGAGTCGAGCCCACTTGGATCCGGCAACAGACTCAGCTGACGACTGGTCTGCAACGGAAACTCAAGAGGAGAGTCTACGGGCACACGGAGACGGCCGGTTCGGAGATTACGTCACAGGACTCACTGCCGAGTTTGAAACTAAGCTAATTATTGATCTCTGCTGCTCGGCTTGGAGAAAAGTCCTTTGGAAACGCGCAGAGCTGCAACATATCACCGTTTCCTGCCAAAGAGTGTAGCCTCCCCCTTACTAATCGGCCTTCTGGACCGCCATGTAATTGACCGTGTTCGCGTATGCTTAATGAAATTTCACAGTGAATCCTTGCCGAAGGAAAATAATATCAGTTAGTAGGAGGAAAGTGTACAGCAGACATGAAGGAAGAATCTGTTCTAAAACTATTCTAAATACTGATAGTAATTTTGAAATGGGTAGAATTTAGCCCACGAACCAAGGGTACCAAGTAATACTTTATTACAAAAAATATTGATAATACAAAAACACTGATTAACAAAACGGATAATTAAACGGTCGCCATTCCACTAGAGCAATGAATATCCACAATCTTAAGAAAGGTCATGGTAAAGAAATTTAAGCAAGAAATCTCTGGCATGACAGCAAAAGGTTGCCCTCTTTTATACACAACAGTTCACGGGAAAAGAAATTAATCAGGAAACACTGAATTCGCAATTACTTATTCTGAAATACTAATTTTCGAAGATAAAATTAAATGAAGTTAATGCTTAAATAAATGACTGTAACTTAAACTTTGTTACGTAATAGATGACTTTCAGTAACCTCAGTGTAACGTAATAAAAAGTTTAGAAAAATACAGGCAATTTACTTTTGATTATTGAAAGATTGAATTCAATTTAAACAAATGAGCCATTGAGTTTTCATTTAATATAACAAGAATAAAAGAAATACCAAGCCAGCAGACGTCACTCGCTAAGCTAAATACCGAATAAATGAATTGCGCGCTCTTAATTTGTGATGTAACTGTAGTTACTTGTTTTTGCGAATGAAATTTTATGCTACTGTAAGTGAATGAATTTAATACTCAAAATTGCAAATTAGTTAAGTCTCCGTTATGCAACACAAGAATGAACAGTTACTGAGGCAGAAAATTTAGACTGAAACAGGTCATTAGCAAAGAAATAAAACTGACAGTAAAGAGCTAATCAATTTTCATATTCTTACTACACTCGGCTATTGCACGGAAAGGGACCCTGCTTGGTAATAATGTGCGAGGACAATGACAACATAAATGTCCTACAGGTTTTAACTATTGCAGGTTATTATTCAGGTTAGTCATGCTTTGTGAAAGAAATATCACAGGTTAATGTTTCTACAATACTACTTAAATTTTGTCACTTAGCAGTCTTACGGTGCTGTAGCACTGCGAACGACAAAGAATGTAGCCGAAGACAACGCTGAGCTGCTACTGTTGCTGTTGCTGGTTGAGAACTACGACTCGTCTTCAGAGCCACGGACAATTATGGGACAGGCAATAGTTAGAACTGCAGCTTCCTCCGCATATCCACTCCTACCGTGTTCCCAATACTCGCGGCTTAACGAATTAGGTGCACCTACACTGGCGCGACCATAGCTGATTTTGTTTATTCTCTGTTCTGAGAGGCTTGCAGTGTGGTGTTGTGAGTTTCGAAACGATTTTCATTTGGCTGTGTTGTTTTGTGTTCGTTTGCGTAATATTATCGCACAAAATTCCTAGAATTCGTTGTTTCAATCGTTAACGATGTCACCATGGTAACAGATACTCAGTAAAGGTGCTACAACAAATGTTACACCAGTGGCTCAAGACTGTAACCTCTCAGAGCCGGTAAACAAACCACCGCCGATTGCTTCAAGAAGGAAACTTATTTTTGGTGGTAATGAAAATGGAGGTTGTGAATCTGAAGGTTCGTGCAATATGATTGTTGATGTTAACATGCTGTCACAATTAATATTGGACAATGTTATGTGCAAGCATTGCTTGGGTATGCAGCGTATTTCTGTGGTGAAAGATGAAAGTGCCAGGAATGGCCTTGCTAAGAACTTATCTGTGATATGCACCAAATGCAACGTTGGTACGTCTTGCATCATATCTAAAATCGTAAACAAAGATTATGATGTTAAATTGAGGGTAGCATATAACATGAACTGTATTGGTAGGGACAGAAAGCAACAACACTTTGTGCAGTGATGAATCTTCCACCTTTTCCAGCAAAATTTGAGAGATATTAAGGCTTACTGCTTGGGGCTGTAAAAGAAGCTGCACAATCATCAATGAAAAGTGCTGCAGAAGAATCTGTTATCGAAAATGATGGTGACAGGGACATAGTGGCTGCTTTTGACGGTACCTGGCAAAAAAGGACACACTTCATTGAATGATGTTACGATAACATCTGTTGACTCTGGCAAAGTACTGGATGTCGAAGTGTTGAGCAAATTTTGTCATAGTTGTATGAATGGGATTCCAGATCATTAATGTAATATGAACTATGAGGGCTCAAGTGGAGATATGGAAATGCAGGAAGTTGTCAGCTTGTTTGCCAGATCTGTTACCTCTCATGTATTCTTACATGTGAAGTACCTTGGTGATGGTGATAGTAAAGCTTTCCTTGAGGTTCAAAAATGTGCTCCATATGGAGCTGAGACTATTGTGCAGAAGTTAGAATGTGTGGGACATGTACAGAAAAGACTTGGCAGTAGACTTAGAAGGCTTGGACAAGATTTGTGAGGAAAAAAATTATCTGATGGGAAGGGAATAAAATGGAGAGGGCGACTGATGGATGCAGAAATTGACAAGCTACAGACATATTATGGCTTGGCAATAAGAAGGAACACAAGGGACTTGAAAAATATGAAACAAGCAGTTTGGGCCTCACACTTCCACAAAATGTCCACAGACAATAACCGCATCCGCAACTTGCGTCAAAAAGGAAGTGAATCATGGTGTGGCTACCAAAGGTTAGTTGCTGGTGGTGAAGAATATCATCATAGGAATTCTCTACCATCTGCTGTAATGCAAGCCATCAAACCTATATTCAGGGACCTTGCAAATGAAAACTTACTGAAGAAATGTCTTCATGGTGCTACCGAAAACCCAAATGAAAGTTTTAACTAACGTGTATTTCATATTGGTGTTTATGACACAGTTTCATGTTTTAATGATGGTACGCAAAGCAGGAAAAATGTTTTAGAGAAAACAGGAATTAAGCCTGGAGTGAATTACATCAAAGGTTTGTGTGCGATAGACAGACAGCGTGTAGTGAAAGCAGATACATCATTTTTGGAGGTAATAAAATCAAGAAGAGCACATCAAAGGAATGTGAAAAGAAAGAAAACTGATTTAGAAAATGAAAAAGAATCTGCTTATGGTGCTGGACATTTCTAAAAGAATGCCAAATACAAGTAGAAAATTTGTCATTTTCTGCAAAACACAAATTTCTGTACTTCGGTACATGTAACATCCAAAATAAATATCCTATTACTATCTAACTTGGTAAGCTTATTAAACGCAAATTCCTTAATGCAAAACTCTAAAATTTTCCAAATCTATATAAAACTGTGGTAGAAATTGAGATAATTAACTGTAAAATTTGCGTTATTTCTAAACATGAAGTTTAAACTGTAACAGCTCATTTATTTTCCGTAAGTTAAATAAATTCTAGAGTTTCTTACACCTGTAAATATGGTTTGTATGCTGTGCAAAATTCATCGAAGAATTTCTCTTACTTATGAAGGAAAGTGTACCTACAGTATGTGTCCGCAATATCCTTTCTTCCAGTAGTGCTAGTTCTGCAAGGTTCGCAGGAGAGCTTCTGTGAAGTTTGGAAGGTAGGAGACGAGGTAATGGCGGAATTAAAGATGTGAGGACGGGGAGTGAGTCGTGCTTCGGTAGCTCAGTCGGCAGCCGGCACGGTAGCTCAGCGTGTTCGGTCAGAGGGTTTAGCTACCCTCTGTAATAAAAAACTGAGTGAACTGATCTACGAACAAACTGAACGGGTGTCATCGGACGTCCGTCACGAACCAATACAACGAACAACATAGGACAAATTGAAATTAAAAAAAAAAAGTCGGTAGAGCACTTCCCCGCGAAGGCAAAGGTCCCGAGTTCGAGTCTCGGTCCGGCACACAGTTTTAATCTGCCAGAAAGTTTCACTTGGAGACTTGCCCATTATGTAAGATGTGTTTTTTGAATTTACCCTGAAGGTTTAGTTTTTACGACGGAAAGTGCGTTAAACATGGACAAGTGCGGTTAAATAAGGGGCGAACGTAAACGTTAGGCTCTGCTACAGGTCAGTCTCACCAGAACAAAGATTTCAGCTGGTGGGTGGGAAGGGGGCGTCCAATATCGTACTGTAGCCCCTTGACTATCAGATTTCTACGGTTCAGTATCAGATTGATTTACAATTTGCACATTATACCGTATCAACACGATTATCGTAAGTTACGATTTAAAATATGTGGCTACTTGTTCCAGGCACAAATTTTCCAAATATAAAATCATACTAAGACCGATTCTCAGAGTAATTTGTACTTTATACCTTGCATATAAAGGGCCTCTGTTATAATTATAATTTAAAACAAATAATGTTTTCACAGAGAACTGCTGATCCTTCCACCTATAATCCACACTTTATAATGTGAAAGAAAACTTCATTTAGTTTCCAGAAAGCAACAAAAATGTTTATTGGAATAAGGCGTACTGCAAGTGTCAAAAACTGAATCTTTCAAAAACAAAAAAAAAAGGACGTAATCGACTATACCTTTCAACCTGCAACTAAGTTTTCAGTTAATAAAATGTTTAAGAGAACTTGGATGAAACAAGCTTTATTAAATAAGTAAATAAATACGTCACTGTACACAAAATACAGCACAATTACCGAACACAATATGTAAGAATGTTTACACCAATCTTCAATCTTTTTTCTAGGTATGTGCGTACATTTATACTCTGGTCGCACCGTTGGCACAATTCCATAAAGAGACTCAGCAACTGCTTCCTTACACAGCCATACTCTCATTTTCAAAACAACCGCAGAATGGCTTCGCGAAGCATGGCAACTACTAGAACGGCTTGGCACCATAGGGAACGCTGAATAACGTGCCACAGCCTCTCCATGTATTCTGTGTCTTTGGCTCGGCTTTTTTTCAGTTTTTTTGTTATTTCGTCCACCCCACCCCATATTGGCTGGAGGGGGGGGGGGCTGTCAGTGGACACAATTTGCCTCTATTCAGCCACGTGAGAGAGAACTTTTAAAAAACATAAAAACTGGACATGGCGTTTGACAAAATAAATGTTTTGTACAATAAGAAGACAGATCGTCAGCTGCGTAAGTTAAAATATAAAATGTTGATTCTGCGATTAATTAAAACATAGACACAGATGAATGGAAAATGATTGTTACACAGAAAAATATAAAAAGCGACAGCATAAGGTAAAACGGAAAAGTCGATGTACGACTTACTAAAAGATATAAATGTAAGAAAGAAGAGATGAGTGGAAGTAGACTTCCAGGGAGAAGGGTATCAGGGGAACGTAGTATTTAGAGGTTGTTCATAGGAGGGAGTTTGTAGGTGGATATTTGGAGAAGGGGTGGGGAAGAGTGGAGAGGGATGCGATTACAAACCAAGAATTAGGAAGTTAGTGGAGAGGACTGGAGGGGAAGGAAGCCCTGACGAGGGGTGGGTGGTAGGGTAGGTTGGATTTCATGGTCGGGTAACGGGAGGCGATTAAAGTTTCGCTGGGAGAGGATGTGGAGCGTATGAAGGGGGAATGTGGTGGTACCGACGTGGCAGTGTACCAGCATCAGTGAGCACTAGCGAAACTAGGTGGGGGGATAGCTTAGAGCTTATGGGTAATATAGGATATTAGGTGTTCAAGATGGAAAAGTAGGTTGGGGAATTTGATAAGTCCGCAGAGGACGCGGGTAGGGGAGGGTAAGCAGATCCGATATGCTAGGCAGAGTGCATGGCGTTCTAGGATCTGTAGCGTGTGACAAAAGGAGGGAGGAGAGGAAGTACATGCCACTTTAACACAGCAGAAGGTGAGTCGTATTGGGGATTCCTAGGTGTGGAGGATCTTGGAAGGGTGGAATCCCCATGTTCGGCTGGTTAGTAGTTTTAGTAAATTAGTATTGTGGGCTTTCTGTTGAATGGTTAGTAGATGAAGCTTTTATGTCAGTCAGCGACCAGTGTTAGTCCAAGGTATTTCAGTGTGTTAGTTAATTGGATACCACAGTCGTAAATGGTAAGATAAAAGTAATCGGGACGGAAACTGCGGGTGGTTCGGCCTATAATTGTTGCCTGCACTTCCGGTAGGTTTGATTTTGAGGAGCCACTGGTTGCACCAGGAGGTGAACTGATTGAGAAGGCGCTGGAAGAATCATTGGGATTTCTGGAGGGTGAGGAAGGCAGTATTATCGGCATACTGGAGAAGATGAACAGAGGGAGGGAGCTTGGGCAAGAGGACTTAAAGGAGAGGTGAGAGGGCAGAAACTGCAGTAGAATGGAGAAGTGCATGTCTGGAGCTTAAAGAGGAGCCCAGAATGCCATACACATTCACAAGCTTTCTGAAGATCTAGGGAGACGGAAATGTCGGATCTGTGGTTGTTGATTTGGTGGGATAGGGTATGGGTAAGGTACAGGAGTTGGACATCGCAGGAAAAGTTGGACGGAAGCCACATTGATGGACAGGAATGGGTAGGCGATCAACAGAACGAAAAACCAGTCCTTTCATTCGATCACTAGTTTCGGACCGAGACCCATTTTCAAATCATCCTACAGGACAGACAACTAAATTTACACTCATGCGTAGTACAGTTATTACCAAATACTTAAGCATATACCAAAGATACAGAATATATCGTTTTAAACTTACATAACAAAGTCGAAAATGGCATTTCCGAATATGTCAAAAAATGTGTAATGTACATTTACAGTGCTTACAGATAACTGGAGTTTTCTCCTTCCTCTGTCGTAAGGAAACCTAGGAAAGGAGCGCCCTGTCAGGATATAGGAAACATTTTTATTTATTAAACGTTCTCCAACCATCAATAATACAACTGATACAAAAACCGTACCAGTCCACAATAACATTAATACTTCTTAAAATCTTTGCCAAAAAGAGTTAAATACTTAAAATCACCGACTAGTAGTACACAGCAGTACCACATACTGCGCGTATTACAAAACTATATGCCATATTGGCACGTAATACTCATGAAATGTGAAACCGTGCAGAAAACGAAGTTCTCTTAGTGTTTTCTGCACAGAACAGCGCAAGAAGTGTTACCCACTGCGCAAAACTAGTGTGTCATTAGTACGGCGTATTTCAACGCGTCAGTTACTCATTACCGATCGTGTGCTTCTTGTTATTTTATGGTTTTGAAGTTCGGTTTTGACCATGGCTTATAGCCACTTTAAATGTTGGAGCACTCCTCATTATGGCGTTGTAATTTTAATCTTCCTGGCTTAAGACGGTTTTAAATAGTACGTCAACAGTTCTTTAGTATATATCACGTGCCGTAAAATGTGTACTTGGATTTGTACTGCTTGATACAGGGGAAGATTATCACTGTAGAAGCATGAAGGATCTAAAGCTTCGCGGCGCGGAAAGATAGCATATGAAGCCGCTAGTGACGTGTATCGAGTCCTTTCAACGCGGTCATAACGTGGATTTTCACTATACTACGGACGGTTGGTGGGAGCTGTCATTTTTGGTCTTTGTGAAGTTGGTGGCTCTCTATTACAACTGCTATTTTATACTTGTTTAGGAATCAGACCAATTGTGTGATTGGATTGAAGAGTTCCTAGATAACAGAGCGCAGCATGTCATTCTCAATGGAGAGAAGTCTTCCGAAGTAAGAGTGATTACAGGTGTGCCGCAGGGGAGTGTCGTAGGACCGTTGCTATTCACAATATACATAAATGACCTTGTGGATGACATCGGAAGTTCACTGAGGCTTTTTGCAGATGATGCTGTGGTGTATCGAGAGGTTGTAACAATGGAAAATTGTACTGAAATGCAGGAGGATCTGCAGCCAATAGACGCATGGTGCAGGGAATGGCAATTGAATCTCAATGTAGAAAAGTGTAATGTGCTGCGAATACGTAGAAAGATAGTTCCCTTATCATTTAGCTACAAAACACCAGGTGAGCAACTGGAAGCAGTTAATTCCATAAATTATCTGGGAGTACGCATTAGGAGTGATTTAAAATGGAATGATCATATAAATTTGATCGTCGGTAATGCAGATGCCAGACTGAGATTCATTGGAAGAATCCTGAGGAAATGCAATCCGAAAACAAAGGAAGTAGGGTACAGTACGCTTGTTCGCCCACTGCTTGAATACTGCTCAACAGTGTGGGATCCGTACCAGATAGGGTTGATAGAAGAGATAGAGAAGATCCAACGGAGAGCAGCGCGCTTCGTTACAGGATCATTTAGTAATCGCGAAAGCGTTACGGAGTTGATAGATAAGCTCCAGTGGAAGACTCTGCAGGAGAGACGCTCAGTAGCTCGGTTCGGGCTTTTGTTGAAGTTTCGTGAACATAGCTTCACCGAAGAGTCAAGCAGTATATTGCTCCCTCCTACGTATATCTCGCGAAGAGACCATGAGGATAAAATCAGAGAGATTAGAGCCCACACAGAAGCATACCGACAATCCTTCTTTCCACGAACAATACGAGACTGGAATAGAGGGGAGAACCGATAGAGGTACTCAGGGTACCCTCCGCCACACACCGTCAGGTGGCTTGCGGAGTATGGATGTAGATGTAGATGTAGATACTAATTATGGCTAGTACATGTGTGTGCCCTGCTGGAAATACAGGGTGTTACAATAAGGTACGGCCAAACTTTCAGGAAACATTCCTCACACACAAATAAAGAAAAGATGTTATGTGGACATGTGTCCGGAAACGCTTAATTTCCATGTTAGGGTTCATTTTAGTTTCGTCAGTATGTTCTTCCACCTACGCTCAATGGAGCACGTTATCATGATTTCATACGGGATGCTCTACCTGTGCCTCTAGAACATGTGCCTTTACAGGTACGACACAACATGTGGTTCATGCAATTGGAGCTCCTGCACATTTCAGTCGAGGTGTTCGTACGCTTCTCAACAACAGATTCGGTGACCGATGGATTGGTAGGGGCGGACGAAATGCATGGCCTCCACGCTCTCCTGACCTCAACCCTCTTGACTTTCATTTATGGGGGCATTTGAAAGCTCTTGTCTACGCAACCCCGGTACCAAATGTAGAGACTCTTCGTGTTCGTACTGTGGACGGCTGTGATACAATACGCCGTTCTCCAGGGCTGCATCAGCGCATCAGGGATTGCATGCGACGGAGGGTGGATGCATGTATCCTCGGTAACGGAGGACATTTTGAACATTTCCTGTAACAAAGTGTTTGAAGTCACGCTGGTACGTTCTGTTGCTGTGTGTTTCCATTCCATGATTAGTGTGATTTGAAGAGAAGTAATAAAATGAGCTCTAACATGGAAAGTAAGCGTTTCCGGACACATGTCCACATAACATATTTTCTTACTTTGTGTGTGAGGAATGTTTCCTGAAAGTTTGGCCGTACCTTTTTGTAACACCCTGTATACGTAAACATTTACAGTGACGGTGTGTGACTAATGAGTTGTTTCGTTTTCGGGTGTGTGAAAATTTTAAAACCTCTTTTATAGATTAACAGCTATCTGTTGTTTGTAGGCTATGCTTTGAGAATGTAAATGTAATCCGAAACTAGTCCCGACAAGTAAAAAATGTTTTTAATGCAACTGTGAGAGAAACTGAAAAAAACAGAATTTAGTAGTCCAAGCTGCTGATCCTCGCTCCTACATTGCATAGGAACTTCACAAGGATTTTCGTTGCACATTCTTTCTGAAATGAAAGTATTTATGTTGATGACTGACAGTCTTTCGAAGTTCTATCGAAATAAATTCGCTGAATGCGAATAACTTGGAGTCAGCTGTATTAGGTACTGATGTTCTGTCCATTGAAGGCGTATGATACCACTTATCACGAGCGATCGCTTTACCACTAAGCAATCTGTGGACGTGTGCGTGCGTGCGTGCACCACTCAAAAATTTCTTCGTTGCCGCTTTTATCCACACTCGTGTTTCGATATGTTCACTCGATATGTCCTCCGAAGACCTTAATCCCATCATAATTATAATTAATTACCGCCATTGTAGTCTTTATGGGTGAGGATGTACCGTGATTCGTAGTACAGATGGTGTTAGGACACGCTGAATTTGATTTATGGAAGTTTCATAAGACAAAACTGAGGAGTTGATTGGAAAAAAATGACAAAGATAAAAATGAGGAAGTTTTGACCTTCAGGTAGGTGTTTGGGTGCTTCCATGAAGATCAGTAGCAAGAATAATATTAAAATACTTAGTTCGGTGAGCAGTACAGCCAATCAGAAAGTCTGATCCAGTTAAATCACAGTGTAAAAAAATCACTGATACAAAATGGCACCAGCTGGGATTGTGTGTGTTTGGCCAAAGACACCTCACTGCGATCCGTGACAATATACTGGGGCACAGGGCACTAATGGTAGTACAGAATAATTTTTTTTTTTTTTCTTACTTCCCTGTTCCTCTTTGAAGCATAGCTCGTTTGTTGCTGTCCCGGTAGCTACTCGCACACGTCGCCAGGCCGGGCCATTTGTCAAAGCTGCGTCTCGCCTAGTACCTCACCTTGCAGCGTGCTGCGCTCTTTCATTGTCGGCTGGTCGCGTGATCTACGTTCGCAATTTCCTGCGCAGTCTTCCTCTTTCTCTTTGTGACGAAGCTGCATTTTCTCGTTACACGTGAGGGATCACCCGCATTATTTTTGTTGTAGAGGCCAGTTTCATTGCAACGCTTTAATTCTTTTTTTTTGTGTAAATTAATTATTCCATATACAGCGCCTTTCTCTGTCCGGCGTGTTTTATGGAAATGCTGGACACTCAGTCAACATTTTCCGTAAAGGAAGGGACATTTTTCTTGAGTTAACAGTAATTCTGTGACAATAGAGTCGACTCATTCAGAGGGAGTGCTCTTGGGGAGATGCAAAATGTTTGATGATGCCGAGCCACTTAACTCTTTGTTCGTTTTTTAAACTACCGGTACTTCAGAAAATTTTGTGGCCTTCATTAATTTTCTGGAGTATTTCAGCATCTGTGTTCGCGTTGCTAACATTGATAAGCGTTGTTTCGCGGATGTTGGTTTATCTTGGTAATTAAGTCTCACAGCATTTGTGTTATCTTTAACTCTTGTTCCGAGATCTTTTCCCCTTCTAACTGAGACTTATAGAACAAAGTATGTTACAAATATCACCGTTGCTGTATGCGTAAATATTGACTGTTGTTATATGACAAAAATTTGTGGTGTTTTGCCTTTGTTTGTAAACCGAAATTCGTATACTCTGAGAACTGACCCGTCTGCCGACTGTAACGAAGGTAGCCGAGTGATCGTAGCAGACAGCCACTGAAGAGGATTGTAACGAAAAATAAGAGGACGACAGCTACATAAGTCATTGTGGAACTGAATGTCGCAATCGGGAACCCTGTCAGCACAAAAAAAGACACGAAAAAAGGTCCATAAGTTGAGGGACGAGCAGGAATTCCAAAACCGCACAGCAGTGATGCAAATGCCCGTAACAGGAAAACATGGTGCCGAAGACATAAAATCTAGGCTTTGGAGGAATAAAACACTCATTTGGTCGGATGAGTATTGTTTCACACTGTCTCTAATTTAAGGCCAGGTTTACGTCCGAAGATTGAGATATGATGCAGGTTCGGTGCTGATTCTGGCAGCCATATAGTGGTATTACATGGGCCCCATCGGTACTCTACAACGCAGCATTGCGGCCAAGGACTACGTGACCATTTTGGCTGATCAGGTCCAACCCATGGTACAGTTTCTGTTACCCAATGATGCTGCTGTATTCAAAGACGACAGCGCCTCTGCTCACACATGTTGCACATTTGCAGGACTGTTTCGTATGGACGAGGATGATATGCCCCATCTCCCCTTTCCATCACAGTCACCATGTACGTTGGGGAGAAGGGTGCGCGATCGCTGTCTAACTTAACCTTCGTTATCAAAATTGCTACTACTTTCCAGAGAGAATGGTACAACATTCCGTTGAAGACCATGAACAACCTGTATTTACCGATTCCGAGAGGACTGGAAGCTGTTCTGAATGCCAACGCTTTTCCTACACAGTGTTAGGCATGGTAATGTGTTGCGTTTGTGGTATTTACACATTTTTTTAACCTCTGTGTGTTCAGTACTGCCTGATTCTTCTAGTAACGTTAGTAATTGTAACTATAACCCACACTACGTGCTGCTCTTCTTAGGATCTTCTGTACTTCCTGATTTGATCGTATCTGGTAAGAGTCCCACACGGAGGACTAGTTCTGACCTGTCTGTCGAATAAGTGTTTTGAAATTTGCATGGACGAGGTGGACCACACGCCCTATGGAGAGGAGCAAATTATGTCATACACAATTGGGATTAAGAGTTTTCAGAGTCTCTAGGATAGTCTATTAGTTGATCGTACAGTCTGCAGCCAGTTCATAGCGCCCAGCACGAAAAATAAGAGAGGTGTTCAATAGGTAATGCAACACACTTTTTCTCTGCCAATTTCAAGTGACAAAAAGCGAAATTTGCTGTGGGACATGGAGAAATATTCCCGTTTCAGCCCCTGAAGTTTCATGAGGTTCCGATAGGTAACCTCAAAATGGCGTCTGTAACAGAGGTGCGTTCCAAACAGAGTTTCTTTTTCGAGGAAAACCAGAACATCGCAGATATTCATAGGAGCTTGCAGAGTGTCTACGGAGGCGTGGCACGTGAGTCGTTGGGCGAGGGATAAGACTTCCTAACAAATTAATATCCTCTCTGCCTCGGCCATCGTCATATCACAAAATTAATTATTTTCAGCGTCTCGTTTTCCTATCTGATTCCCTCAGCATCGCCTACTTAGCCAATTTATAAAGTATTTATTGATACATAATTGAAGCCAATGCACATTTCTTTGCCGTCCCACTAAGTCCACAAATAAACGAGTCAAAATTATGTCGAACGATCGAAAGCAAATGAGAGTAGGTTCTCCAAGCGACAGTTGCCGACGCTCTTGGACGTTGGTAGTGGCAGCTGCACGAGGCTATTAAGTTAACGGTTTTTAGCTGTTCTGTCATGGTACTTGACATGACACCAAGTAACTATGGAGCTTTTACAGGCAAGTTAGTTGGCGAGACTGGTTGTGCGATACCCACGTGCGAAATTCACTGTGACCATGGAAAGGTAAATATACACTATGCGAGCAAAAGTATCCGGGCATCTGGCTGAAAATGACTTAAAAGTTCGTGGCACCCTCCATCGGTAACGTTGGAATTCAATACGGTGTTGGCCCACCCTTAGCTTTAATGACAGCGTCCACTCTCGCAGGCATACGTTCAATGAGGTGCTGGGAGGTTTGCTGGGGAATGACAGCCCATTCTTCACGGAGTGCTGCACTGAGGAGAGATATCGATGTCGGTCGGTGAGGCCTGGCACGAAGTCGGCGTTTCAAAACATGCCACCGTATAGGATCCTGGTCAGGACTCTGTGCAGGCCAATCCATTACGGGGATGTTATTGTCCTGTAACCACTCTGCCACAGGCTGTACATTATAAACGTGTGCTCGATCGTGTTGAAAGATGCAATCGCCTTTCCGAATTGCTCTTCAACAGTGGGAAGCAAGAAGGTGCTTAAAACATCAATGGAGGCCTGTGCTGTGATAGTGCCACGCTAAACAACATGGGGTGCAAGCACTGTCCATGATAAACACGACCACACCATAACACAACCACCTCCGAATTTTACTGTTGGCACTACACACGCTGGCAGATGACCTTCTCCGGGCATTCACCATACCCACCCCCTGCCATAGGATCGCCACATTGTGTACCGTGATTCGTCACTCCACAAAACGTTTTCTCTCTGTTCAATCGTCCAATATTTACGCTCCTTACACCAAGCGAAGCGTCGTTTGGTACCATGAAATCCTTATTTTCTCAGCTCCCGCCTAACTGTCACGTTACTTGCAGTGGGTCCTGATGCAGTTTGGAATTCCTGTATGATGGTCTGGATTGACCCTCTTCAACTGTCGGCGGTCTCTGTCACTCAACAGACGAGGTCGGCCTGTACGCTTTTGTGCTGTACGTGTCCCATCACGTTTCCATTTCACATCGGAAACAGTGAACCTACGGATGTTTAGGAGTGTGGAAATCTCACGTACACCCAGTCACCTGACCACGTTCGAAGTCCGTGATTTCCGTGGAACACCCCATTCTGCTCTCGCACGATGTCTAATGACTACTGAGGTCGCTGATTTGGAGTACCTGGCAGTAGGTGGCAGCATAATGCACCTAATATGAAAAACGTATGTATTTTGGGGGTGTCCGGATCTATGGTCGCATAGTCTTTGTGGGGAGCTCAACGATAAAAATTGCAATATCAGCACTTGTGTAGTCAGTCGTTATGTGGCGGTCTACTGCAGTGGAGAGAGACTATCCAGGGCTGTGATTGCGACTGTCGATGGACACAGCAGGGATCAGGATTGGAGCCGTCGTAACAGCTTACCGCCCACTGTGCCAGATGTGCCACAAACTAACGCATCAGCTTTTGCCGCCTGTAATTCTGCCGACAGCGTCAACTGTGCAGACGGGCTTACCAGGTACATTATTAAAACTGCTTCCTTCAAAAACTGCATGCGTGATTGAACAGTACACGGCTATAACGGCGGCCCATAGTGTCCAGAGAACACGCCGGACGATGGAGACTTGTCTGATAGCGGAAATGTGAGGGCTCTTCAATAAGTAACGCAATACTTTATTTTTACTAAAAGCAATTTGGTTTTATTCAGGGTTACAATGCAGTATATTATTCCTCATTCTTTTCATTACAAAACCCTGTTTCTCAACATAATCTCCTTTCAGTGCGATCGTCTTTTTCACCATAATAGCAGGGCCAGTATGTCCGCATGTACCGCTCTAATGGTAATTATAGGAGCCATCAATAATCTCCCCTTCATTCACGCACTGCATCCCACGGAGTGCATTCTTCATTGGGCGAAATGGATGTCGGAAGGCGCAAGATCCGGGCTGTACGGTGGATGAAGAAGAACAGTCCAATGGTGTTTTTTGAATTCCTCTCTGGTGAGCAGATTTGTGTGAGGTCTTGCGTTGTCATGGAGAGGGAGAAGTCCCCATTTTTGTGGCGATGAACACGCTGACGCTCGTTCTTCCATTTCCTGACAGTTGCATAACACACTTCCGAGTTGATCATTACACCGTGAGGGAGGACATAATAATCCCTTCAGAGCCCCAGAAGACCGTTGCCGTAACTTTACCGGCTGAGGTAGCAGCTTTGAACTTTTTCTTCGGACGAGAAGTGGTTTGGCGCTACTCGGCGGATCCCCGTTTTGTTTTCGGTTCGATGTGCTGAACCCATGTTTCATCACCTGTGATGTTGTTCGACAAAAAATTGTCACGATCAGTTTCGTAATTCGCAAGTAGTTCCGCACGAACGGTCCTACAAAAATGGTTCAAATGGCTCTGAGCACTATGGGACTTAACATCTGTGGTCATCAGTCCCCTAGAACTTAGAACTACTTAAACCTAACTAACCTAAGGACATCACACACATCCATGCCCGAGGCAGGATTCGAACCTGCGACCGTAGCGGTCACGCGGTTCCTGACTGAAGCGCCTAGAACCGTACAGCCACACATGCCGGCGAACGATCCTTCGTTGTTCTTTATGGTCTTCTGTTAGGTGACTAGGAACCTACCGGGCACACAGCTTTAACTGGTGGACGAGGGTTTTAGCACTACCACCATAGACGTCCAACTGTGCAGTGGGTTGTGAGCCGTCGATCACCTCGAATGAAAATGTCCGTACGTTCCACCATTGTAGGACTCACAGCTGTTTGCGGCCGGTCGGCAGATAGGAGATTGGAGAGGTTTGCGCAACCTCCTCGTTTTAATAGTGGAGGAAAGCGTGTATGGTTACGTGGGGGGTTAAAATTATTAGAGGGCGACGGTTTGACTGCAGTAATCAGTTTGACAAGTATGTAGTTTGCTGTAGTTACGCAGAGATGAAGAGGCAGTTGTTTATACCAAAGTAGCAACGCCAGAAGATAGTAAGAATTTGCAGAACGATGTGCAGAAAATTGATGAATGGTGTAGACTCTGGTAGCTGACACTGAACGTGAATAAATGTGACATACTGTGCATACATAGGAAAAGAAATCCACTACTGCCGTAAAATACACTCCTGGAAATTGAAATAAGAACACCGTGAATTCATTGTCCCAGGAAGGGGAAACTTTATTGACACATTCCTGGGGTCAGATACATCACATGATCACACTGACAGGGTCGGCACTAGTACAGTGTATATCCACCTTTCGCAGCAATGCACGCTGCTATTCTCCCATGGAGACGATCGTAGAGATGCTGGATGTAGTCCTGTGGAACGGCTTGCCATGCCATTTCCACCTGGCGCCTCAGTTGGACCAGCGTTCGTGCTGGACGTGCAGACCGCGTGAGACGACGCTTCATCCAGTCCCAAACATGCTCAATGGGGGACAGATCCGGAGATCTTGCTGGCCAGGGTAGTTGACTTACACGTTCTAGAGCACGTTGGGTGGCACGGGATACATGCGGACGTGCATTGTCCTGTTGGAACAGCAAGTCCCCTTGCCGGTCTAGGAATGGTAGAACGATGGGTTCGATGACGGTTTGGATGTACCGTGCACTATTCAGTGTCCCCTCGACGATCACCAGTGGTGTACGGCCAGTGTAGGAGATCGCTCCCCACACCATGATGCCGGGTGTTGGCCCTGTGTGCCTCGGTTGTATGCAGTCCTGATTGTGGCGCTCACCTGCACGGCGCCAAACACGCATACGACCATCACTGGCACCAAGGCAGAAGCGACTCTCATCGCTGAAGACGACACGTCTCCATTCGTCCCTCCATTCACGCCTGTCGCGACACCACTGGAGGCGGGCTGCACGATGTTGGGGCGTGAGCGGAAGACGGCCTAACGGTGTGCGGGACCGTAGCCCAGCTTCATGGAGACGGTTGCGAATGGTCCTCGCCGATACCCCAGGAGCAACAGTGTCCCTAATTTGCTGGGAAGTGGCGGTGCAGTCCCCTACGGCACTGCGTAGGATCCTACGGTCTTGGCGTGCATCCGTGCGTCGCTGCGTTCCGGTTCCTGGTCGACGGGCACGTGCACCTTCCGCCGACCACTGGCGACAACATCGATGTACTGTGGAGACCTCACGCCCCACGTGTTGAGAAATTCGGCGGTACGTCCACCCGGCCTCCCGCATGCCCACTATACGCCCTCGCTCAAAGTCCGTCAACTGCACATACGGTTCACGTCCACGCTGTCGCGGCATGCTACCAGTGTTAAAGACTGCGATGGAGCTCCGTATGCCACGGCAAACTGGCTGACACTGACGGCGGCGGTGCAGAAATGCTGCGCAGCTAGCGCCATTCGACGGCCAACACCGCGGTTCCTGGTGTGTCCGCTGTGCAGTGCGTGTGATCATTGCTTGTACAGCCCTCTCGCAGTGTCCGGAGCAAGTATGGTGGGTCTGACACACCGGTGTCAATGTGTTCTTTTTTCCATTTCCAGGAGTGTATCTAGGCGTAATTATCCAGAGCAACCTTAAGTGGAATGACCATATAAAAAAGATAGTGGGAAAAGCAGAAGGGTCTTAAGGAAATGTAACTCATCCACGAAAGAAGTGGCTTATAAGACCCTTGTTCTCCCGATTGTTGAGTATTTTTCATCTATCTGGGATCCCTATCAGGTAGGACTGATAGAGGAGACAGAGAAGATCCAACGAAGAGCGACGCATTTCGTCATGGGATCGTTTAGCTGGCGAGAGAGCGTTACGGAGATGCTAAACAAACTCCACTGACAGACGTTACAAGAGAGACGTTATGCATCACGGAGAGATTTACTATTGAAATTTCGGGACAGCACTTTTCAGGAGGAGTCGAACAACATATTACTTCCCCCACATATATCTCGCGTACTGACCACGAGGAGAAAATTCGAGAAATTTGAGCCAATTCACAGAGGCTTATCGACAATCATTCTTCCCACGCACTATTCGCGAGTGGAACAGGGTTGAAGGGATCAGATAGCGGTACCGAAAGTACCCTCCGCCACACACCATTAGGTGGCTTGCGGAGTATGATGTAGGATAGCACAGTGTGGAGAGCGGCATCAAACCATACCAAAATGAAAAGAATGAGAAGTGTGAGGTTATCCCATGAGTACTAAAAAGGATCCGCTGAATTTCGGTTACGCAACAAATTCCACAAAGGCTATAAGTTCAACTAAATACCTGCGGATAGCAATTAGTAACGTTTGAAAGTGGAAGGATCTCGAAGATTATGTTGTGGGGAAGCGAACCAAAGGTTGCGTTTTATTGGCAGAACGCTTAGAAGATGCAACAAATCTACTGAAGATCTGCCTTCATTACGCTTGTTCGTCTTTTTCTGGAGTATTGCTCTGCTGTATGGGATCCTTGACAGATAGAATTGACGAAGAACATAGGAACGGTTCAAAGAAGGGCACCTCGTTTTGTACTGTCGCGAAATAAGGGAATGTGTGTCGCTGATATGATAAGCGAACTGGAGTGGCAATTACTAAAGCAACGGCGTTTCTCGATGCGCCGAGGTCTTTTCAATAAATTTGAATCTCCAACTGTCTCCTCCGAATGCGAAAATGTTGTGTTGTCCACATACGAGGTGTGGCTGTAAAATAACGGTCCTGATGCTGTTATGCAATAAGTACGCATGACCTAAATATGATCAACCAATAGTTGTGAAGCGTGAGGCTTTCTCAGTCGAACGTGTCATCTCTTGTGTCTGTAGGCAAATCATTGTGGCCGTTGTCTTCGTTCATGTAAGAGCTGTTATTTCGTTTTGCTTGGAAAATAAGAGTAATAATAGAGCAACCTAGTGTAGTGAAGTTTCACATTAAAACTTGGAAAAAGTGCTACTGAAACGTATCTTCAGTAAAATAAGTGTATGGTGAGGAATGTTTATCACGTACCCCGGTTTTTGAGTGGTTCCGGCATTACCATAAGGCCGAGAAGACGACTTACGCCTGGGACGCCCTTCAACATCCAAAACAGATGAATATATGGAAAAGTAGATAATCTGATTAGATCAGACCATCTATTGAGTATTCGTTCGATTGATGACAAAGAATGCGTAGCGCTAATTTTACATAACCATCTGTACATGAGAAAAATTTGTGCAGAACTGGTGCCAAAATTTTTTTAGATCGAACAAAAACGAGCTCGTGAAATATTTGTACTGAACTGACAATTTGAAGACCATTGAAAATGATCCTGATTTCTTGGAAAGTGTGTTAACATGTGACAAATACTAGTTTTCACTTAAGATCCACAAACAAATCGTCTGTTGATCAAATGGGACGGTTCAACTTCACCGGGAGCGAAAAAAGCTCGAATGAGCAAATCAAGATTCAAAGCGATGATGAATCAAAATTTCATGAATATCTGAAAAAAACTATCTTGACTGGGTTCTTGAAGGTCAGGTCCGCACTATTAATCAACAATACTACCTTCAGGTTCTTCCTCAACAGATTGAGAAAATAAAAAAAATAATAAAAAAAACAAGATCCGTATTGTGGACGAGAAAGTCATGAAGATAGTGCACCGACTCATACCGCATTGTGAGGTTTTTGCGAAGTACAGCTTCCCAGTGTTAGACGAACCACCATATTTGCCTGACCTAGCACCGTCTCACTTTTAACTAATCCCCTAGGTTGAATCTGAATTAAAAGGAACAAAATTTCAGGCCGCTGAAGCACTGAAAGAAAAAGGTGTACGCGTCGTGAACGAGATAACAGACTAAGACTTCCAGCAATGCTTCCAGCAATGGAAAATTCGCATGGAACCTTGCAGGGACAGAGGAGGGGGGTATATTCAGGGAGACAATAACTAAATAGGATTATGCATGATTCTGAAATAAAATATTTTACAGCAATAGTTCCGTTATTTTATAGGCACACCTCGTACAAAGGAAGAAATGATCATCGTAACAAAGAAAAGGAAATCGCAGCTTGCACGGAGAGATTTACGTGTTCGTTTTCCCCGTGCGCTGCCCGAGAGTGGAACATTAGATACATACTGTGAATGTGTTTCGATGAACCCTCTGTCAGGCACGTAAATGTGAATTACAGAGTAGACACGTAAATGTAGATGTCTTCAGGCTGAAACCGTAACAACGAAGTCGCAGACCCTCTTAAACCTTGTGATAGGAATCCCATTCTAGCCCTTCAGGTATTCATTTTAATCACGTATGGGGAAACACGCACTTTTGCTGCGTGGTAATAGTGACGAATCAGCGGGAGAGAGGGACTTCTCTTACACCTTTACCTAGACCTAAGGTCAAGACAAGCGCACATTCTGGGTGTTCTTATAGCAGACAGAGTTACACAACTGTGCAATGCAAAAACTGAATATTCTTACAGATTTTTAATTAATTCAGAGCAGTGTAGGATGATATAAGTGCAAAATATACAACGTTTGAGCAAAATCCAGTAAGTAATTTCCACAAAAATCTTTATTTTTCGTAATTTGACATCTGGCAGTGTCTACAGACGTAAAGCTAAAATGTTGAGAATATATGCGTTTTGTAAAACTAGGGTGTAGATGATTTGTAAAAGTTATCAAGAGTTTTCGAGATTTTTAAAAAATACAAAATTTAAATTAAAGGACAGAAAAACTTAGTAGATTACCCAGTGTAGAAAATACAGCAGTACATTCAGTGGAGGAGAAACGACGAAGGACCAAACTGTAGTGAAGTAATGGATTTTACGAGGGTACAGTGATAGCAAAATCGTCAGTTCAGGGGATAAAGCCCACTCAGGGCTCTAGTGAGAAAACTGTAACAGTTATAATTAGAAAGGCAGAAAAGTAAATTAAACTGAGATGTTCTTCAAGTATGGATTTACAATGGGAAAAATTATAGACACGATTTGTTCCCAACTAGAGAAGTTATTAATAATTTAGTATGCAGAGAGGGAGCTTTTCGAGAACCCATCAGGGTAGCCCTGAGCGCTAATGCGCTGCTTCCTGGACTCGGGTAGGCGCGCTGGCCCCGAATCGAATCCGCCCAGCGGATTAACGACGAGGGCCGGTATGCCGGCCATCCTGGATGTGGTTTTTAGGCAGTTTTCCACATCCCACTAGGTGAATACCAGGCTGGTGCCCACGTTCCGCCTCAGTTAAGCGACTCGCAGACATTTGAAAACGTTTGTACTGTTCCATGGCTTACACTAGATGCAGACAGCTGGGGTACACTACTTACATCCTGGGGGGGGGGGGGGGTTCGGGGTGACTGCAGGAAGGGCATCCGGCTACCCTCCGCAACTAACACTGTCAAATCCGTAATAACAACGCTGACCCCGGATGACGCGGGACAAAGATCCAAAGAAAGAAAATAGGGAGCTTTTTGAGAAGAGAGGAAGGACTACTTTTGTCTTGACAGCGGTGGTTATGCTTTGCTGTCCATTCCAAACGCAACCGAGCCCGCAGAGTGATTTGAAAACCGTGTGTGTCACCGTAAAACGTGGCTGCAACGCGATTTTGCAGATATCTCTATAGCAACGTCCCTTTATAGCTCTATAGACGCCTATTGTTCGCGCCTACAGCCTTTTGCGCTTCGCAGTTGAAAGCTGTCAAAAGCACTACCACATTCCAGGGGATTTCCTTAAGTTGACTCGTCAGTAGGAATGTCTTACTGGTACAGAATAAGTATACTAAAACTTCATGCACGATGCTGCATTTTCTCACGCACTCAGTGTTCACGACGTCATGTCTCCTAATCTATGTATCATACGATCATATAATTTTGTAGGTGCATTCAGCGGCACATGTGGATACTGCCTGCAAAATGTGTTGGAGTATAGAGTTAGTAGCAAAGAAGTAATTCTGAAGTTTTTCACGCATCTCATTGTTTATGACGTCGTATCTCCTGAACAGAGGCCTACGAGAAAGACAGGCCACCGCTCGTGCGTCACGAGTGTAGTGTTCGCTCAAATCAGCAGACAAACTTCGTTTCTGCCCCTGTTAACTCGTAACTAGGCGTGTCCGTACAAACGAAAACTGAATGTTCTACTGGAATCCGCTATTATGGAATCTTCCTGTTATTAGTTCTGTAATGATGGAAAGTCCATGGGCTTACATATAATTTGTTACGGCTGTATTGGCGTACAATAAAATAAAATCATGTTTAAAAGATTATCAGTTGCATAAGGCACAACTTCCAGCACGTAATGATTACTGTTAAGCAGAAGAGACTAAATGCTATAAACAAGCCGCTGTACCATTTACATCGAGTATTGATCTTAAATTAAATTTTGCTGTAGTACTGTTAATCAGTAAGACTTCATAATAGCAGATTCTGGTGGAAGATGCAATTCTCGTTAGTACTTGCACGCGCAGCTGCTAGTTAACAGGTTTAGAAACGCATTTTGTTTGCTGAGCTGAGCGAGCGAGCGAGTGAGTTCAGGACTACCTCCGTGACGTACGCACTGCGGCCTGTCTTTCTCGTGGGCCTCGTCCTGAACTGTGATAAGTAGGTGGTGATTCTTACCGCCACAGAAATTGTTGTCGGACAGTATGGGATGTGTGTACCACGTTTGGTTGAAGTCGGTCCAGTGGCTTAGGAACAGATGCAGAACATACACCGACGAAAATAGAATAGAAACACCAAGAAGGTGATGTGCGACGTAAACGAAAATTGGTAGGCGTATTTCTACATCTGAAAGATGATGTAAATTAACACTTTCCGCCAGTCGCATAAGAGTGGAGCTAGTAGCGCTACTAAGAGGGTGCTAATCAGATTTGATTCAAATACACGCTGTAACGGTCATGAGCGTTAGTTACTTTTGAGACTGGACGTGGCGAGTTGATGTTAGGCAAGAAAGCCTCTATGGTGATACAGATGTCATTATCGACACCTCACTGAGTTCCAACGATGTCGTGTAATAGGGCTACGAGAAGCTGGGGCTTCTTTCTGCGAAATTACAAAAAGATTTGGCAGGAATGTAGCCACTGTACATGATTGCTGGCAGCTGTGGTCACGAGAATGTACAGTCGCAAGGAGGCCGGACTCCGGACGGCCACGTGTCACTACCGAGAGAGACCGTCGTGTTCGGCGTATGGCGCTGACGCATCGTACTGCATCTGCAGCAGCAATTTCAGCAGCCGGCGGCTCTACAGTGACACAACGAATTGTTACAAATCGGTTGCTTCAACAACAGCTCCGAGCCAGAAGCCCTGTAGCATGTCTTCCACAGACCCCAAACAATCGCTATTTGCGGCTTCAGTGGTGTCAAGCCAGAGCTCACTGGACGGCAGGGAGGAGGTCTGTTCTGTTTTACGATGGAAGCTGGTTCTGCCTCGGTGCCAGCGATGCCGTGCATTAGTTAGGAGGACATCAGTTGAGCAGCTGCATCCAGTGTGTCTGCGTGCTACACAAATTGGACCTACACCTAGACTCACGGTCTGGAGTACGATTTTGTATGACACCGGGAGCACTTTCGTGGTTATCCCACACAGTCTGACTGCGAATTTGTGCGTCAATCTGGTGATTCGACCTTTTGTGCTGCCATTCATGAACAGCATACCAGTGGATGTTTTCCAATAGGATAATACTCGTCCACATACTGCTGTTATAACCCGACAGGCTCTACAGAGTGTAGACATGTTGGCTTGGTCTGCTCGGTCACCAGATCCGTCTCAAATCTGTAAGACAACTCCAGCGTCAAGCACAAACAGCCTTAACGGTCTCTGTATCCGCAGACCAGATGCAACAGACGTGGATCTCCATCCCACAGACTGACTTTCGGGACCTGCACAACACAGTGCATGTTCATTCAACGGACTGGCGGTTACACCGAATATTAATGAACCAGCATTTCACATTTGCAATGGCTTATCTCGCGCTTACATTAACCTGTACTCAATTAAATATGTTCTACAGACAAATGTATTCCCAAAATTTCATTACCTGCATTAATAATTTTTTCGTGTTGCGATTTTTCCGTCAGTGTGCTCTCTCTCTCTCTCTCTCTCTCTCTCTCTCTCTCTCTCTCTCTCTCTCACACACACACACACACACACACACACACACACACACACACACACAGAGATATATATATCGGTTTTTTTACTAAATGTGTTTGCCTCTGTAAGTTACGAAGTAATAGGCGACGGAAATATTTATTGCGGTAGGTCACCATAGGAAACACTGTCTGCGGAGCTATGAACGTAGTTCCAAAAAGTTACAGCAAAAGGATTCCATTTTTTAAACTGAGCAATAGTTGTTTCTATCATGCACTGGAATCAGTAACACCAGCTGTGTATACATGAAATTAAATTTGGTTCCTATCACTTTAGCTACAACCCTTCAAAGTTTCCGGGGGAGATACCACACGCTGTACATAATACATGGCTGTGTGGCGGGTGATGGATGTTCTGGCGGTGGGAAGTTGATTTAAATGAGATGTTTAAATGCGTGTCCATGTTCCTGAATGCACAATGCAATTCGCCCTCTAAAGGATTTGCGGATGAGATGCAACATCGCCGGTGTCACGGTGCAACATTTAGTCAAACATATATCCATTTTTATAATATGTATGGATTTTGTGCGTTTTGAGCAACAGATTTTTTGAATATTGATTACTGAAAACAGTGAACTTCTAATTTTCTTACCGCTTTCAAAGTAGCGAGTACTTATTTTCAGTCGTTGTTAGCTGAAATATAGACAAGTGGAACGTAGATGGTGAGCATCAAGATTTCAGGCTGTTTCCCGGATGCTCATAAAAGTAATTTGCAAACCCCTGTGGCATGATTTTAACGTTACATTACTAGAACACGCATTATTAACAAAACTAGTAAGACAAACCTATCGCCTCACACAGTGCTTAATATTAATGTAATACAGCATCACTTGCAGTAACGCAGCGTACTAGAAGTATTGGAACTTAGAGTAGGGGTATGCAGAGGTTCACATGACTGTGAAAGACGTTTTTATTTCAGTTTTAAGATTGTTTTTCTTTACTGATTCTGTATTGCAGTGACATGGAGATAGATTATTTAGATGTGCCTTCAGCTGCCTTTCACCTGAAATAAAATTCTATGTAAATACAAGTGTCCATATTTGCGCATGGGACATGGGAGAAAGGGAGTGGGCAGTGGGTGGCTGGAAATCGATGTAATTTGGTTTATACCACTGTCACGAAGTGTGTATGTTTCATTTGAATTTTGCGTAAACTGGCGTCATGTTAAAAAGTACTGGATTACTTATCAAAAATACGTAAAGATATATACAATACCAGTGTAACATGGCGCTCGTGATACGATTTGTACGTTAAACAGCATTGTCAAAGAACTTAGTTCTATTAATTTATTGTACTTGGTGGAAAGCACAATGGACCCTAGAATTAAATACTTGCACACGTGTGCTTACACACACACACACACACACACACACACACACACACACACACACACACACACACACACACACAAAAACCCATGCTCCAACATACCAGAATTTGTATCCACGTTCCAAAGTACAAGAATGGCTTTTATAAATATCAGCATATGTAAATTTCACCTAATCCGGATAAGCTGGTATTATGTTGAAAGTATGCAAGCGATCTGTATTATTCTTTAAAAAACTGTGTGAAGACCGCAATTACAATAGTTCAATGTTTAAAATGTGGGTGAAAAATACATCAGCGGGACTATGCTTCTGTAAAGAGTCACAATGTTATTTTCATGTCTAAAAAGGGCGAAGTTACAGTGTTTCCACAACTAAATTGTTCTATAACCGTACAAAACAGATGCGCATTAGCAAAATAACATGCTAAGTAGGTAGCTGACATTTTATCCCACGTCTAATGAGTCGGGAGGGGAACATGGCATTTTGGTGGATCGTTAATTCATTGTATCACTTGATATAAATGTTATATTAACTTAATATGCAAAAATAAATTAATAATCCTCCGGATATGAGATATAAGCATACAACATGGTTAAAGACAGTGATGGACCAGCTTCCATCCATAGGCAGCAAAGTTCTGGGTCTGAAAAATACGATCTGTTCACCAAAATAATTTTTTTATCAAAACAAATGCATGTAGCTTATGATAATAAGGAAGTACAATTACACATCTCCGATTATGAATGGAAAATCGATCTTTGCATCAAAATAAAATTGTGTATCAAAATACGTATCTATTTCGAAGAAAATGAAGTGAGGAATATTAGGGTTGAACATCTCATCATTTTTTTAGGTCATCAGAGATGGAGCCCATGCTTAGAATGTTTCAAGAACTTGGAAGGGTATTGACTATGCCCTTTCAACCACCTTGGCATTTACCTAGAGCGATTGAGGGAAACCACAGAGAATCTAAATCTGGGTGGCCGAACACAGACATGAACTTTCGTCCTCCTGAATGAGAGTCCAGGGTGATAACCATAGCACAGTCTAGCGTGGCAAAACGATTTTGAGTGCACAACACAGGTGGCACTACTGCTGTAATTTAGTTGTTCTATAAGAAAAAATGCATAGCTTGCATAACAGCACTAAAAGAAACGGATGTCTTTCCCAGGACATTTGATGAGGACAACAGAAAATAGAATTAGCAAGGGAATAATTTAGAAGTTATGGAATAGTAAGAGCGGCATTAGATGGATTGCAGAGATTGAGGAGGACTTGATGTGAAATGACAGATTACAATGGAGAATTTTAAAGGCAAGACAGACCCACTCAAGATACTTCAGGACAAACGTATCACACTACCAATAAAAATCAACAAACAGAGAATGAGAAGGGTGATCTCGGATGAGGAAAGAAGGGCTCGATATGAAATAATGAAAAGAGACAGAAGAACCTAATTCATAATATTCACTAAAGTGGTACAATGTAGGCCATAAAATAAAAATAAATAAATAATAGCACTACTGGCAAAACTTACAGGTTAAGCAGTACTTCTCAGTGACTAATGTTCAATGTATGTTCCACACGTTGGAGGGCACAATCAATCCTCAAATGAAATACACTCCTGGAAATTGAAATAAGAACACCGTGAATTCATTGTCCCAGGAAGGGGAAACTTTATTGACACATTCCTGGGGGCAGATACATCACATGATCACACTGACAGAACCACAGGCACATAGACACAGGCAACAGAGCATGCACAATGTCGGCACTAGTACAGTGTATATCCACCTTTCGCAGCAATGCAGGCTGCTATTCTCCCATGGAGACGATCGTAGAGATGCTGGATGTAGTCCTGTGGAACGGCTTGCCATGCCATTTCCACCTGGCGCCTCAGTTGGACCAGCGTTCGTGCTGGACGTGCAGACCGCGTGAGACGACGCTTCATCCAGTCCCAAACATGCTCAATGGGGGACAGATCCGGAGATCTTGCTGGCCAGGGTAGTTGACTTACACCTTCTAGAGCACGTTAGGTGGCACGGGATACATGCGGACGTGCATTGTCCTGTTGGAACAGCAAGTTCCCTTGCCGGTCTAGGAATGGTAGAACGATGGGTTCGATGACGGTTTGGATGTACCGTGCACTATTCAGTGTCCCCTCGACGATCACCAGTGGTGTACGGCCAGTGTAGGAGATCGCTCCCCACACCATGATGCCGGGTGTTGGCCCTGTGTGCCTCGGTCGTATGCAGTCCTGATTGTGGCGCTCACCTGCACGGCGCCAAACACGCATACGACCATCATTGGCACCAAGGCAGAAGCGACTCTCATCGCTGAAGACGAGACGTCTCCATTCGTCCCTCCATTCACGCCTGTGGCGACACCACTGGAGGCGGGCTGCACGATGTTGGGGCGTGAGCGGAAGACGGCCTAACGGTGTGCGGGACCGTAGCCCAGCTTCATGGAGACGGTTGCGAATGGTCCTCGCCGATACCCCAGGAGCAACAGTGTCCCTAATTTGCTGGGAAGTGGCGGTGCGGTCCCCTACGGCACTGCGTAGGATCCTACGGTCTTGGCGTGCATCCGTGCGTCGCTGCGGTCCGGTCCCAGGTCGACGGGCACGTGCACCTTCCGCCGACCACTGGCGACAACATCGATGTACTGTGGAGACCTCACGCCCCACGTGTTGAGCAATTCGGCGGTACGTCCACCCGGCCTTCCGCATGCCCACTATACGCCCTCGCTCAAAGTCCGTCAACTGCACATACGGTTCACGTCCACGCTGTCGCGGCATGCTACCAGTGTTAAAGACTGCGATGGAGCTCCGTATGCCACGGCAAACTAGCTGACACTGACGGCGGCGGTGCACAAATGCTGCGCAGCTAGCGCCATTCGACGGCCAACACCGCGGTTCCTGGTGTGTCCGCTGTGCCGTGCGTGTGATCATTGCTTGTACAGCAAGTATGGTGGGTCTGACACACCGGTGTCAATGTGTTCTTTTTTCCATTTCCAGGAGTGTATTTTCACATTTGAATTGTCTGTATTAGTTATGAAAATACTCTTGGTTCACTTATAAGCACCACTGATATAGCTTACAGCATGAAGTACACTTGTCGACCAGAATACGCACAGGCAGTTGATCTTCGCCCAAAGTAAACAACATTATTCCCACGTCGAATTTGTGTGTAATATTTGTACAAAATCGTCTTAGTTTGCCTATAACTAGTATAAAAGTCAGCCAAACACTCTAGTGTCCCTGACAATAGGCCACGAACTTCATCTTGCTGCACAAAACGTTTGTCTTCTGTTGATAACGCTAACTTATCGTTGATCTTGACATTGCCCACATAACATCACAATCCAGAGTGACAAAACCCATGATGTCATGGTGGCGTTATATACCCATGAAAACAAAATAATCAATAACAGTGCAAAATTTTTAAGGCTTATTAAAACATACGTGACTGTCACGTCATGTATTCTGCATCTTGGATTTCAACACCTAACAGTCGAAGTCACTGATCCAGTATAAAGGGGTGTGACTTGTGATGTCATAAATGTGGGGTACTGGCCTGCACATGTAACATCATTAATCTGGCTAAGCGTTATACTGATTGAAACAAGACACAACTTACCAGAACAACTCTCAACTAGCGTAGATGCCGATATATAGGACAGTTTGTTACATTTTTATGTAAAAGTAGTGATGTTGCACCACCGAGTGGTAGCCAGAGTAATGGTTGTCGCCCTGTGAACTGACGATCAATGCCCCACCCCGTAAACTGTCATTGCTCCACCCTTTAAACTGACCAACATAGGCGCACTCAATGTCAATAGCATAAGTTAGCAGCATTAGCAGAAGAAGAAAAAACGTTTTGTACTGGAAGGTAAAGTTAATACCTTAGTGTGGAGTAAATTATAATGTTTGGATGACTTTGAAAGTGGGAAGCCAAAAGCATAGCAATTCTCATTTCTTATCTATACACATGTGTATTCCTTACGTTCAGTATATTATTTCATCAGAGTGTCTTCTAGTTTCCAACGCGTGACATTGTAAGTTAGCACTATTAGCAGATGAGAAACTTTTTTACTGCCAGATGATGTTAATGCAGGAGGGGAGGCACTATAATAAATGCCTGAACAGCCATGTTTTTGACAAATAATACAAACAACTTAGATGTGGGGATAACAGCGTTTACTTTGGAATAAAGATCGAACTATCCTCATCAACAAGTGCATTTCACGCTGTAAGTTATTTCAGGTCTGTCAGTAAATGAGACAAATTTATTTGCAAAATAATACACACAGTAGTTATGGAAATAGTTATTTTGGGGGTCCATTGTGCCTTGAAAAGTGCGGTACAGGTACTGAACTATAAGTCACTGACAAGTGCTGCTTAGCCTGCAACGTTTTTCGCTAATGCTAATTCGCAAGCCATGTTATTATTTAAAAATATTATTGAATAATTAAGTTATGACAGTAGTACCAAGTGTGTTTTGTATCAGTAATCATTACCTATTTTGATAAATAATTTTATATGGTGCATAGATCAATTTTTCATTCACAGAGATCTGTAATTATACTTCTGCATTACGAAAAGCAACCTGCGTTCGTTTTGTTAAATGATTCTATGTTGGATCAAAGGTCATATTTTCGAGATATAAAACTTTCCTCTTTGTCAAACATTTTCTTTGGCCATGTGGTATGTTTACAGCTCATATTCAGAGCATTATGAAGCTGCATTTGTGAACAGCGAAATATGTTGTTTAGGTGATACAACAAATTAAAACACCTTGTTCTCCCCTAAAACGGTGCTTGGTCAATTTATTTGTCTTTCGCTATATTGTGTGTTTGCATCTCAGTTATCACATTACTATTAGATTTTGGTATTATTTAGAATCTGATTTTTCGAACTGCAGCCCGTAAACGTTTCGGAGTGTCGTTGGTACCATAGATGCAATTGGTACACGTTGCAGCCTTCCTCAAAAGTCAATATCATCAGTAATATTTTTATAGTATAGAACTTCATCCATTATCTTCTTTCCTCCTAAAATGATGGTTGGTGAGGTGAAGAAATACTGAAAAACTACTGAAAAACGTCAGGTACTTATAGTTCGATCTTTGTACCATGAGTAACATAACCTCAACTAACTTTACTGTAGAAATGCCAACAGCCTTTACGTATTGTGACAGATATTTTAAATTTTAAAATGACGTTGTGGCATTTGATATAAGCATTGTATTGCTAATATATTTTCCACATAAATTTTAGACACAGAAATACAGAAAGTATCACAATTTATTTTTTAAAATAAAGCAGGTCGTTTAGAAACTTCGAACACAAATTTGGGCTGTTTAGGTAAAGCTTACACATTTTGATAAATAATGAAAGTCGTTCGGATGCTTTCGATCATTGGTGTGTGTGTGTGTGTGTGTGTGTGTGTGTGTGTGTGTGTGTGTGTGGTGTTTGTTTATGTCACTAATGCCAAATTACATTGTTACTACCAACATCTTGACGTAGTTTTGATAAATAATCCGTATTGAACACGGTGCCAATTTACGCATGATTCAGGTGAAGTTTATGTACCTTTAATGTGGAAATACTGCAGTATTGTTAATACCTTTACATATTTTCGAACATGACAAAAATTTTAGATCGGTTCTCACTGCCTGCTAGTACAAGTAAGGTAGTTCCACCCTCTCCGATTTTTTCTCTTTCTTTCAATTTCCTGCCCGTACAACTGGTTTCGTTCTGCCATGCTACGTTTCTCAGTTTCTCACTACCACCACCAACTTACGTTTTTGAATTTGCCGCCGGAACCGCCATTTCGCGAATGCAGTGGCTAGGCAGGAGCACTGACTGGTGTCGGACGCTTGAACAAAGTAGCGATGAGTTGATAACTGTGCCGCTATAGTTAACATTCAGGAAGGGACAATATTTGATGTTGTATGGGTTACCTTTTACTTTTGTTTATATATTAACTAGATATACTTTTCCTTCTATTTATCTTTCATCATAAATAAGTTTATTTCATTGGTTACTTTTCCATGTTTTGGTTTGTTGTCTTGCGTTACTATGAAGCACACGAGCAACCATAGTTTTCTGCTTACCTAGAAACTTAACCAAGGAGCGTAATGTTATTAGCATTGTTTAGATAGAATGAGCTTGGTGAATAACGGTCGATTTCCTGTATCTCAGATTCATTCGAACAGTTCTAAATAGTCACTTTGACAGACCATCGTAATCCAGTGCGTTAGACTTCTTTCCAGTGCTTCTCGCGATAGCTACCTCGAAATTTTTAAAAAATTATGGCGTATCATTGTAATTAAAGCACCAAAAATTTAGTTTCCCTAGTTTCAGTTAGTGTTCAATTTTACACGAAACAGGTCATGGTAGAAATGTGCTTGTCCTACAATAATTGAAAAGAAAATTATGAAATTGTACTGTAACCAACTGCCTACCAAATGGCTCTGAGCACTATGGGACTTAACATCTTACCAGTCCCCTAGAACTTAGAACTACTTAAACCTAACTAACCTAAGGACATCACACACATCCATGCCCGAGGCAGGATTCGAACCTGCGACCGTAGCAGCCCCGCGGTTCCGGACTGCAGCGCCTAGAACCGCACGGCCACCGCGGCCGGCAAGCGCCTACCAATGAAGTTCTAAAATACATAGTACTCCCCATGACAGTCGTCGTTATGAAGAATTCTGTCAGGCAACACACACGCGCGCGCGCGAATGCGCGCGCACGCACACACACACACACACACACACACACACACACACACACACACACACACACACACACACTTGCCGCGCATAATGTTTAATTAATTTCACAGTATGCACGTCGTATAGAACAATAATTACTTTCTGTCTTCACACTGTTAAAAATGTCAAAGTTCGGAGTGGTAACCATGGCCACGAATGAAATAAAAGTGCACGGGAAATATTGTACCGTACCATTTTCGAGAAACAAAATGAACAATACTAGAAAAATCTCCAAAATTGGAGATGATGAAATTTTAAGCTCACTTTCTTTCCACGACAATCTTAGAACCTAGCGGATCATCAGACGCTGTGCAAGTATGAAAATATCGAGAGACAAAACCCTGACACTATAGGGTATCTATTCGCATTATTTGACACAACAATACATCAAAAACAAATTTCGAAGCTATGATCGAAAAGCCATTACAAAAAGCTGTGTGCGTCTAAAAAAAAAAAAAAAAAAAAAAAAAAATGCTCAGAAAATGCCACACTACATCGAATACAGCAATTGCAATTTGTCGGATGTGAAGTTAGACCACCAACTACAGTAGTGATGTTCAAAACAAGATGCCTGATTATCATAAATATGATGATCAATTAAAAGAACTCCGGGTCGACTCTGTAGTAAGCACAAATAAAATTTTTATAACCACTACAGTGAAACAAATTAAACAATAATAAGAAAAGCAAGGTAAAAAGCAGAATTAATGCCACGGAAATAAGATGCTCCAAAAGATGGCAGGGGTATACAAGGCTAAACTTCACAAGAAACAATACAGATGGGAGAGGACTAAAGATCTTTGTCGGAAGTCACAAAAATAAAACGATTTCACTGACACATTTACGGACGGCAGGACCCTGCTTCGTAAAGGATAACTCTAATGTAACAATGGATAGACAAAAAAAAAAGAATGTGAGGTTACAAGGGATACTGTAATAGTATAACTAATTTTCTGGATGTGGTACTGTTTACTGTGGAAGAACAGTTGGGGTGTAGCAAGCACAAGTCAATATATTTATGGAGTCACCTCTTGATAAAGAGAGAAGGCAGCATATAACAGTTTCACATTGAATTACTTAGTTACATAATTGCCTATGTCTCAGTGCATAACTTGGTACAAATGTTAATAATGTAAGGTGTGCTTGTCTTGCTAATCATTGGATTTGCTGGGTATCTGATCACTGAAATAGGAGTACTCCATAAACATAAGAGCTCTTCAAAATAGTTCAAAACTCAGATTTAAAGCATAGTAGCAGGGATAATATTTTGGTCATTAAAGAACATGTTTTATACAAAAATTAACTTGTAGTGATGTTTGAGAACCTCTGCATGATAAGTTATTGTCTTTTATTGTGAAGGTACTGTTCAGTTTTCGATCTATGTAGAACAAAATGAGTATTTCGTATGCCACACCTTTTAGGCAAAGACGCGATTAAACAAAAGAAGAGGGGTGAAACTGCCAAAAAGTGGAGTGCCCTTAAATATGTAAATAGTCTGATGACTGTCTACAAAATAATATAAGGTACTTAGTTTTACGTATTTTAATATTGTAACGTTGTAAATGCATGATGGCCATGTTTAGAAATAATATATTTGACTAATGTAGTGTCACGTGACCGGACACAGGACAGAGGATAGGGGACAAAGGTCGTGGTCTTTTGATCGTGGTCCGTCGGTGCGGTAAGGTCGGTGCGGCTAAGAGCCGCCGACATAGTATCACGTGGCCATCAGTTTGTTTTGTGGATGTGATTTAGTAAAATAAAAACGTTTTCATTCTAAACTGTTGTCGGTGTAAATCATTTGTGAACGATCGTGATTTAGACAAATACTTGAATTCATTCACTGCTGTACTTAGGCTGGCTATTTACTCAATATAGGGCGCGAATGCAACTGTGCACTACCGAACCCGTTTTGCAGACGAGTCTTGATGAAAGATTGTGTAGAAGCCCAAGTGAAGTTGCAAGGAGAAAAATGTATACTGGTTAACCGATAGCTTGTAGTGACTAAAGAGTATTGTGATTGGACACAAATATTTTGCCAGCAGAAAGTCTCCTCTCTCTCTCTCTCTCTCTCTCTCTCTCTGAAAGGTTTTGCCTTCGTGGTTGGATAAGAACTAACATGTACCAGGTTTTTTTATAAGTAATGCAACACATTTTTTTCTCGGCCAGTTTCGGTTGCAAAGATGCGGAATTTGTTGTGGGGCATCGTGGAATATTCCCGCTTCAGCCCTAATAGTTTCATGAAGTTCCTATAGGTAGCGGCACTATTCTTAACCTTCAAAATGGGTCTGTAACTGAGGCGCGTTCCAAACAGAGTTTCTTTTGGTGGAAAACCAGGGCATGGAAAATATTCATAGGCGCTTGCAGAATGTCTACCCAGACGTGGCAGTGAACAAAAGCACGGTGAGCCGTTACGTGAGGCGTCTTGTCATCCCAGCACCGTCGCGTGAAACAGTCCTTTTGTCACGCGCCGACCGGCCATATACAGCTGTGACTTCTGCGATGTTGGGACGTGTGGACACTATCATTTCTTATGTATTACTATCATTTGAGGCGATAGACGTATCAGAAACAAACACCTCGCTGCTCAACTGGGTGTCTCCGTTGGTAGTGCTGACACACTGGTCCACGAGTTGCAGTACTCGAAGGTGTGAACCCGCTGGATTTCTCGCAGCCTAACAGAAGACCATAAAGAATTAAGGATGCACTCCGCAGGAAGCAGTATGTGGGTGGTGGTGAGGAGGAGGAGGAGGAGGAGGAGGAGGAGGTTATTGACGCAGCTACACGCTGGTTCCAAAGTCGACCAGTAGAGTTGCGCCACGCGGGCACACAGGCCCTCCCAGTAACCTAGCGTAAAGCCATCGGCACACGGACCTTGCTGTCGAACGTCAACGTTGAGCGTGCTGAGCTCAACGTGCTGCTGAACGCTCAGAAACGATACGATTTGTGCACACGGTACGCGGGCCACAACGTGCTATACGCGATCACAACGCACTCCAGAGGCAGTTGCGGGATGTTTCTAGCTCGTAAATCACACTGTTTACTTAAATGGGTGCGCGTAAAATTCCCACATTAACTCTATCAAAACGCACATTTCCTCAATTGCCCATAGGCTAGTCACGTAGTTCTATATGTAATATACATAAATAAAAACTTCAATATCCATGTACATGTTTTAAGATGAAAAGGAAAGTATCATGTCAAATAAGTAAGAACACAGACATACAAAAGTTCTATTACAAGCAGTGTGATACAAATGTGCAATAGTTCTCCACTTAAGATAAGCATTAATTCAGCTTTCCCACATTTTAGTAAAACCATAAGATCATTCTTACTTGATTACTGTTCCTACCCAGTAGCAGAATTTTTGCAACATGTGAATTACGAAACGTAAAAGAAAAAGAAGCAAAATATCGTTATACAAGTAGCGCAAGCTGTCTTGTAGATTAAGCCAATCGAACAAACTCACTCCTCAAAAAAAGATGAACTTATATTTACGTAACATAAAATACTATGGTATATACTTATATTAAACTAATAATAATGCGTCAGAACCTATTACCTGAATATCAGAGGAAAAAAAAAATTAGACAGCGCGAGACGCGAACCAACATTTTCTGCGTTTAGGTAGAAGTCGGTAATGCTACTCACTGCGATAGACTGACATGAAAGCTCGCATACCCACTCCTACTATATAACCAGTTGCTAAAAGCGCTAGTCGTAGCTATGTTACTAACTGAAATTTAATTATAACAAATTGTACCAAGAAAAATGTGTTTTTGGTGGATCCTCAGTGTTTCGTTGCCTTTAAATGGCATACTCTCATAACACGCAAGTTAAAATAATACACGAATAAGATATTTCTCATTTTTTTTTTCGCAACGAATTACACAGTTAACAACGGGTTTTTGAGTGATTCCCAATTTGATGGTACTCATAAATGGCATATACACTTGTAGGCTTGAAACGAATGCCAATATGGCGCATCACAGCTCTGTGCAGAAGGGAGATGGGGTGCATGTGACGTAGGTGGCGTTGTGCCATCTCATTGGTCAACGCTCAGCCGCACGCTCAGAATATCTGACCTGCTAGATATTGCCCTAAACGTTCAGGAAGACTCCCGAACGTGCTATTCCACGCTATGACGTCAGAAACTCGGAACGCTCAACGTTCGGATGCACGGTCCGTGAGCCGACGGCTTAAGACCGTTGCATTGTGCGGAGATTGTATTGAAAAGTAGGGTTTTTGTAACCAAAAGAGTGAGGAATACTGTGATGTGTTGGAATTATGAAAAAAAAACTAACCTGCTCTCAGAAAAAAGGTGTAGCATTACTTACTGAACACCACTCGTATACACCATATTAGCTTTACAACGACTGAACTAGAGTCTACTTAAGTGACGGGGCGCTCTATTCCAGAAATCTGATAACGCTACATATTACCAAAAATACGTATTGCTTCACGACATCTAAAAAAATTTGAAGGCAGAGGAAAGCTCAGTTTACTTCTTTAAACATAAAGGTTCAGCACAAGAGCCAAATATATTCTACACTATTGGCCATTAAAATTGCTACACCACGAAGATAACGTGCTACTGACGCGAAATTTAACGGACAGGAAGAAGATGCAGTGATATGCAAATGATTAGATTTTCAGAGCATTCACACAAGGTTGGCGCCGGTGGCGACACCTACAACGTGCTGACACGAGGAAAGTTTCAACCGTTTTCTCATACACAAACAGCAGTTGACCAGTGTTGTTGTGATGCCTCGTGTAAGGAGGAGAAATGCGTACCATCACGTTTCCGACTTTGATAAAGGTCGGATCGTAGCCTATCGCGATTGCGGTTTGTCGTATGGCGACATTGCTTCTCGCGTTGGTCGAGATCCAATGACTGTTGGCAGAATATGGAATCGGTGGGTTCAAGAGGGTAATACGGAACGCCGTGCTGGATGCCAACGGCCTCGTATCACTAGCAGTCGAAATGACAGGCATCTTATCCGCATGGCTGTAACTGAACGTGCAGCCACGTCTCGATCCCTGAGTCAACAGATGGGGACGTTTGCAAGACAACACCCATCAGCACGAACAGTTCGACGACGTTTGCAGCAGCATGGACTATCAGCTCGGACACCATGGCTGCGGTTACCCTTGATGCTGCATCACAGACAGGAGCGCCTGCGATGGTATACTCAACGACGAACCTGGGTGCACGAATGACAAAATGTCATTTTTTCGGATGAATCCAGGTTCTGTTTACAGCATCATGATGGTCGCATCCGAGTTTGGAGATATCGCGACGAACGCACAGTGGAAGCGTGTATTCGTCATCGCCACACTGACGTATCACCCGGCGTAATGGTATGGGGTGCCATTGGTTACACGTCTCGGTCACGTCTTGTTTGCATTGACGGCACTTTGAACAGTGGACGTTACATTTCAGATGTGTTACGACCCGTGGCTCTACCCTTCATTCGATCCCTGTGAAACCCTACATTTCAGCAGGATAATGCACGACCTCGTGTTGCAGGTCCTGTACGGGCCTTTCTGGATACAGAAAATGTTCGACAGTTGCCCTGGCCACCAAATTCTCCAGATCTCCCACCAATTGAAGACGTCTGGTCAATGATGGCCGAGCAACTGGCTCGTCACAATACGCCAGTCACTACTCTTGATGAACTGTGGTATCGTGTTGAAGCTGCGTGGGCAGCTGTACCTGTACACGCCATCCGAGCTCTGTTTTATTCAATGGCCAGGCGCATCAAGGCCGTTATTACGGCCAGAGGTGGTTGTTCTGGGTACCGATTTCTCAGGATTTATGCACCCAAATTGCTTGAAAATGTAATCACATGTCAGTTCTAGTATAATATATTTGTCCAATCAAGACCCGTTTACCATCTGCATATCTTCTTGGTGTAGTAATTTTAATGGCCAGTAGTGTATTTCAACTTAGTTGCCTGAAGTTGCAGTTAAGAGACATTTTTATAAAGTAACTTATTTAGTTTCTGTCTTCCGTGAAAAAAAAGGAAGCTTTAAAGCGTCTATTGGGCGCTTCCAGTAATTCTTTTACTTGCCACAGAAAGAAATCGCACTATATCTGATTACTTTAAGGGCACAGGTGTATGGACTCCTAGTGTGTCTCACACGCCTGGCTGCATAGCTATTTGCAAGTTGCAGCAGGCTGTGGCGGGGCGCGGGAACTGCCTATTGAAGAGCTAAGTGAGAAGGTATAACGTCAGCCAGTTACACTGTCGGTGCATTAGACTGCTCGTTTCGCTCTGAAGTTGGTCGGAGTGTAGTAGGCACACTTCATTGTATTAGGCGCACGTCAGCTGCATTAACTGCCGCAGCCGACCTCAGTTAATCGCTGTTGTACTCCTGTGGGTGACGTTTTTGCGACAAGCAGCCTGTGAAGCAAACGCCGTTCCCCTCTCCTCCCCCCCTTCCCCCCCCCCCCCCTCTCATCCCTTTCTGCGCTTCGTCAGTTTCATTACGCGCTCGCCAGGTGGCAGCGATAAATTTCTAAGCCTGTCTGCCAGGGGCATGTTCGCTCCAGGCTCCCGCAAACTTGTTGGGAACAAGTGAACGAGCCAAGCCGGCCGCAGGTGTCGCCGGAGAACGCTTTTCCAAAGTGTGGCCGCTTCGAATCTGTGGCACCTGGAGTGTGTCTGGAGACGTACTGGCTGAAACCCTTACAGATTCTGATTGCGGGTTCGTAATTCAAAGATGTCCCAAAAAGGAATACTTTACTGTTCTAATATCAGCCACTTCTCCCCACCCCGTCTCTCTCTCTCTCTCACAGATCCACTTCTCCCTTTTTTCTCTCTCGTCCATATACATCCTTCCCTCTTTTTGCTCATCCATTTCTCCCTCTTCGTGTTTATCTGTCCCTCTAACCCCCCGCCCTTCCTCCACCTGCTCAATCCTCTCTCTCTCTCTCTCTCTCTCTCTCTCTCTCTGTGTGTGTGTGTGTGTGTGTGTGTGTGTGTGTGTGTGTGTGTGTGTGTGTGTGTGTGTTTCTCCTTTTCTTTTATTCCCCATTACTCGCCTTGTTTGTTTCTCTTTCCTTTTACTTGTTTGATATTGCAATGTAACTTCATGTGTTTTGTGTATTGCTTGCCCATATTATGGCAGATAGGGAAGAAAAGATAAGGGGGGAATACGACGTTAACCATAACAAGTTCAGTGTTGAAGTAAACATAGGCACCTTATATTTCGAATATTTTTTTTCTAGAAACAGGAATTTTTTTGTCTTTCCGTGAAAGATGGTTTTAATTTTGTTTGTATAACAACTGGCTGTTTCTCTCCTGTTTATTAAGTTTTCATCATAAGTAAGTGTGAATATTTTATTTGTTATGTTTTTCACCTTTGATTTTGTTATGCTACTAGTACACCACTATTAAGCACAGAAGCGATTATGGTCATATTGCGCATTGTGTGATACAGGCTTGGTCACTATAATAAAATACTTCGTAAAAAAATCCACAGCTTTGCTACAACTGGACTAGAAATGGGATTTCTGTTTACCGCGAGCAGCGGCGTTAACAATTAGGCTCTCTGAGCACACCTCCAGGAATAACTCAAAAATTTCATTGTCACTGATGTTTCAACCTATAAATTTTCGAACATTACTGCCAGACGCCTTTTCTACGGGGTTTATGGCAACAGAAACACTGGAGGAACGGAATCAGTGGAGGAACTTGTTTTACGATGGCACTTCATATACCTGAAACGAACTGAATGCACTGAAATGAAAGGAATGAACAGATGGGTACGAAATCAGTGAACATACAGTGACAGAAAATGCAGGCAGAGCTAAGCATTCAGATTTGCTGAGCCTGGAGCTAAGTGGTGACGGATGCCAGTCGATACTAGACAGAAGCTCCGAGCACCGGCTGCTCAAGTCATCTGGAGCCTTCCGTCTCAGGATGATATTACAGGCGGGAACAGGCTACCAGAGTAAAGAAACAAAGAATTATTGCATTCGGTACTGCTTTTTATTTTTAAAAAAGGTTGTTCTGTGAACTTAGATATTTGTTTGAAATACTGCATATTATTTTAAGGAATACACCAACCGTCCACTATTTATGTATTTTTGTTCACGCGTTTCAGGCTGTGAACCATCTTCAACTGCCGTAATACATATTTCAATCTTCAATAATCACATCATCAAAAACATCGACTCTGGCTTGTGGAAAATAACAATTTTGTTTATATCCTGTACTTCGTGAGCTCTGAACTGGCATCACTCGTCAGACGTACTTACTTTCTACTTTGCTTGCGTGAGCTCATCCAATGTATACAGTAGGCGTGCATCTTGTTAAGTTGTTTGTTCTGCCTTTACTCATTGTTAGTCAGTCCACTATGTGAAATTTATGAACTGAGTAAAATATGTAAACGTAGTATACTTTTTTTGCAATACTCAAAATAGTTTATTTAATAAGTCACTAATGTACTTTGTAAATAATCGCATGTAGCACTCAATACTGTCGTGCTAAATAGTTTCAACCCCTTAGACAGAAACTTAAATTAAAAATATTTAATTTATTTACCCGCTTGACTTTAGCAGTACTTTCAGAAACTGAAGTAAAATTAAATTTGGCCTTAGACGTAATTTTCCGATGCAAAGAAAGATGTCGGTCGAAAACATGGTGGATGCTCCGCTACTTTTGTGCAAAATACAAATGAAAAAGTGTTAGTGCCACAACGCGAAAATTGCAACAGTAAGCAGAGTAGAAAGTAGCCTCATCTAACGAGTAATACGTGGTAAATTACAACTCGCGAAGTATAGTAGTTAAACAAAATTGTTATTTCGCTTTGGATAGCTGCAGCGTCCACATTGAGTCGATGCTTTGTCGATGTACTAACATGAAGACCAATTGCAGACGAGCGAAAGTCCGAAACACGTATTTGCATAAATAAAAGTACATAAAAAGTGGCTGGTTGCTCTATAACATAATATAATCCACAGCCACAGAGTGGTGTGTGTATGGGGGAGGGGGGAGGGGGGGGAGGGGAGGGACGGGACTTGTAGAATGATGGCATTTGCATATCTCCAAATACTTCATTATTATGTAATAATTCAGTGTCCAATATTAAAGCAAATTCAATCGTATCAACATACCCACGACACCAAAGTGCATTTACTAAGGCCTTAATCTGAAAATTACCACACAAGCTATAGAATGTACATTAACCACTGAAAATTGTTAACTACTGAACAATTCATACTATCTGAAGTGGTTCCTTTCGGGTTGTTGTTGTTGTCTTAAGTCTGAAGACTGATTTGATGCAGCTCTCTGTACAACTCTGTTCTGTGCAAACCTCTTCATGTACGAAGACATACTGCAACCTACATCCTTGTGAATCTGCTTATTGTTTCATCTCTTGGCCTCCCTCTACACTTTTTACTCCCCAAACTTCCCTCCAGTACTAAATTGATGGTTCCTTAATGTCTCATGATGTATCCTATATGTTGATCCCTTCATCTAGTCAGACTGCGCCAGAAATTTTTCTCTCCAATTCTGTTCGGTACCTCCTCATTAGTTACGTGACCTACCCATCTAATCTTCAGCGTTCTTCTGTAGCACCACATCTCAAAAAGCTGCTCTTCTCTTTTATGTCTAAACTGTTACTCGTCCATGTTTCATTTCCATACGTGGTTACACTTCACATAAATATTTTCAGAAAACACTTCCTAACACTTCACTCTACATTCGATGTTAACAAATTTCTCTTTATCAGAAACGCATCCCTTGCCATTGCGAGTCAACATTTTATATCTTCTGTGCTTCGGCCAAAATCAGTTATTTTGCTACCCAAGCAGCAAAACACATCTAATACGCTGAGCCTCGTTTGCTAATCTAATTCCATCGGCATTACCTGATTTAATTCGACTACATTCCATTATCCTCGTTTTGCTTTGGTTGATGTTCCTCCTATATTCTCCTTTCAAGACAATGTCCATTCCGTTCAACTGCTCTTCCAAGTGCTTCACTGTCTCTGACATAATTACAGTGTCAGTGGAAAACTTCAGAATTTTTATTTCTTCTCCCTGAACTTAAATTCCTACTCCAAATTTTCCTTTCGTTCCCTTCACTACTTGCTCAATATACAGATTGAATAACATTGGGGATAGGCTACAACCCTGTCTCAATCCCTTCTGAACTACTTCTTCCATGCCCCTCGACTCTTATTACTGCTGTCTTGTTTCTGTACATGCTGTAAATAGCCTTTCGCTGCCTGTATTTTACCCAGGCTACCTTCCAAATTCCTTTCGTATAAATTATTAATTTTTCAGATATCTGAAAGTCTCAATCAAAAGGACCTACTCCAAAGGCGATAAAAGAGCTAAAATTGATCTGTTGTCGTCTTGTAACCGACAGTATTGTAAATGCTTATTTTTACATCCAATGAAGTTACGCTCGTTGACTTTAATAAACAAAACGAGAATTAGCTTCTGACGAAGACGTCATTGTTGGTTCACACTGACGGTGTAACTAGACAATGTTCATACAAAAGAAGTTATTCTGTAAAAAGTTAATCGGACTTTGAATCATTGTGAAGGCTTCACTTCTTAGTACTAAAATAACTAACAACAGAGTGCTTATGGCGCTCGCTCATTATGTCACCAAACCAGTCGCTTCCAAGTTAATTTAAGCGGCTAGAAATTAATTGCTCGATTTAATTAAAGAAGTAGAACTGAGAGGTATGTAATTTTACAGAATAAAAACAGGTTTAAAATGTAATATTCCAATTAACATTGGCAGAAAGATACATTTAATCCAACTTCACCCGTTTCATGTCGATGCCAGAACAAGTAGAAAAAGACAATCTAGTGTCGCATATTTCACAGACAGAACAATTATTGGAGAACAGTGTGTGGTATAACACCAATGTGTTATAGATATTGAGTTTTTCAAGACTTTGCTTTTACATAAGTACAACTAAAGGAAATTTTTTTTTTCAGTTCATTCAATAGAGTTAACATGAACTTGTAAACATTTTAACTTAAATGTAGTAGCAGTTACGTGGCAGTTCACAAGCAGGAACATCATTTAGCATTGTCACTATCATGTCACTTTAGCATTATCTAATTACCCACAAGAGCTCACAATGAATTTTTATCAAAATATATTTTATAGATAGTAACAGACAAGGAGTTGGATAACAACCTTGCACTGCAGCTGTCATCATAGGAAGCCAATCGTTCGTACATACAATATTTCATTATTATGTAGTTTAAATATTTTTGCTTTATATAAATGTGTCAGACCGCCGTATTCTCCACAGTCACATAAAAAAGCTGTGTGGAATTTCTCTTTTGTCTCCATACGCAACCAAATAATCTGCCTAGATTATAGTTTTCTGATTGAACTAAAAATCAGTTCCGCCAGTGTTAAGAACGCTAGTAGCTCAGAAAAGACAAATCATTGGTACGATTTGACGATGTCACTAGACTGAGCGTGAAAAGACACATCAATGGAGTGGGCGAAGTTCATTATTTCATATAAACTTTATTATTTGTCAGATCTACATCTACTTGATTACTCTGTAATTCACAGTTAAGTACCTTCATGGAATCACCTTCAAGCTATTTCTCTACCGTTCCAGTCTTGAATGGCGCGCGGGAAAAACGAGCACAAAAATCTTTCTGTGCAAGTGATGATGACTGAAATATGAGAAGATCATACAGCAACGAAAATCGCCTTTGCGTAATGATTACCATCCCAATTCGCAAATCATATCCGTGGCACTCTGTCCTCTACTTCGCTATAATTCAAAACGAGTTGACCTTCATTGAACTGTTTCAGTGTCCTCCGTCGGTCGTATCCGATGCGGATCCCACAACGCACAGCAATACTCCAGAAGAGGGCAGACAAGCATAGTGTAAGGAGTCTATTCAGTAGACATGTTCCACTTTCGAAGTGTTCTGCCAGTAAATAGTAGTCTTTGATTTGCTTTCTCCACCGCATTATTTATGTGATCGCTCCAATTTAAGTTATTCGTAATTGTAATTGCTAGGTGTTTAGTCGAATTTGTAGCCTTTAGATTTCTGTGTTTTATCCTGTAACTGAAATTTAGCGGATTCCTTTTACTACTCATGTGGATGACTTCCCATATTTCATTATTTGGAGTCATCTGCCACTTTTCGCACCTTCTTGTCTAAATTGTTTTGCAATTGGTTTTAATCATCTGATGACTTTAGAAGATTGTAAATGACATCGTTACCTGCAAACAATCTAAAAGGCTGCTCATATTCTCCCCTAAATCATTTATGTATGTCAAGAACAGCAGAGGGCCCGTAACATTTCCTTTGGGAACACCAGATACTACTTCTGTCTTACTCAATGACTTCCGTCAGTTACTACGAACTTTACCTTTCTGACAGGAAATCACGAATCCATTCACACAACCGAGACGATACTCCATAGGCACGCAATTTGATTACAAATTGCTTGTAAGGAACGGTGTCAAAAGCCTTCTGGAAATCTAAAAACATGGAATCAGTTTCACATATTCTGGTGATGGCACCCATTACTTCGTGAGAATAAAGACCTAGTTGAGTTTCACACGAACGATAATTTCCGAGTCGGTGTTGGCTGCTTATCAATAAATTGTTTTCTTCAAGGTAACCCATAATGTTGGAACGCAGCATATATTCCAAAATGCTACTGCAAATCGACGTTAGCGATATGGGTCTGTACTTCAGCGGATTACTCCCATTTCCTTTCTTGGGTGTTGATGTGACTTGTGAAACTTTACAGCCTTTAGGTACCGATCTTTCGACGAGCTAGCGGTTGCAGATTATTGCTAAGTAAGGAGCTATTGTATCAGTAAACTCTGAAAGGAACCTACATGTGCTGGCAGTTGTTCTTCATTCAATTCAGGAACATTTACTTCGACTTCTATGTTGAAGTAATTTCGGGAAACTGTTTAGTAACTCTGCTTTAGTGAAACTGTCATTCGAAACATCACCATTGTTGTCGCGAAGTGAGCATATTGATTGCGTCTTTGCGCCGGTGTACTTCACATACGACTAGAATCTCTATAGATTTTCTGCCAGGTACCGAGACAGAGATTCGTTGTGGAAATTATTAATAGCATATCACATTGAAGTTCGCACTGTAAAACGTTGCCACTCTTAGAAGTTTTGCTTTCTTTGAAATTTGACATGCTTGATATTATTTCTTTAAATTGAAACGACATTTGGTCTACACGTACATAGTTAGGCTGGCAGGAATGGAGACTGTTTCTTAGAAAGGCGCCATGCGAAATTTCATCCGATTTTTAAATAGACGTATTTTGCATCTATTTTTGATGGGTTTTGTAGTTACAGTAATTGGCGTTACTACAACCACCTTGTGGTCGTTAATCCCTGCGACCGTCATGATGCTCCATATTTCCTCAGGATTCTTTGTTGCAAAGATGTCTAATATGTTTTCACAACCATTTACTCTTCGAGTGGACTCCTGAACTAATTGTTGAAAATAATTTTCTGAGAAGGCATTCAGAAAGATTTCGAACAACGTGTTATGGCTACCACCGAATTCAGACGCGTATTTTCGCCAGCATATCGAGGATAGATTGAAGTCAGCACCAACTATAATTATATGAGTGGGGTTCTGAATCCCCCAATTGAGAACCCTGAGTCTGAAGACCAAGTTTTCTGAAAAGAGCAAAGCTGAAAAATCTGTCTAGGCTTCATAAAATAAAATAAAAGAATCAAAGCTCCTATTATTAAACGCGAAAGAGAGACCAAAATATTTCGTCAGAGCTCACACAAAACAGCAAAAACTCTATCCGCTGATGTCAGTTCTCCGCGATAGATTGACTTACGACACATCTCTCACAGACCTGCTATTGCGCAAGCAGGAAGAAAACCATTCCCGTTTAGGTTGCTGAAGCCTATTGCGTATCTATTGAGTGTCAGATGGGTGGCACTGTTTCAAGATCTTATTGATAATCAGGTAACTGGCGGGTCCATTCACGAGAAAACTGAGATCTTTTTATGTGAGTACTGATGAGTTTATAGAGACAACTAATTTATTTCCTTGTTGTGATATAATTAGAGCCTGATGTAACTGTCTTGTTTTATTTTAATTGTAGTACTTTAACCGTCAACGAAATAACGTGTGTTCAGTGCGTAGCATAATTGTTAGATTACACGACTGGCGAGAAACCGCTGGAAGCTAGAACAACAGTAAAACATCGGGGAGCGACCTGTAATGGAAAGATAACATAAAATAGTAGCAGCTGCCAGACGTACTCGTTGGAAGAATCCTAAAAAAATGTAATTGTGTAGCGAGTACTTCCTACCCCTTCCTAACTAATTAGAAAGGGATGTGGCTGTTCCTGCCGTGATACACTACTGCATGGGAAATGCTAACAGCGCAAGGTGTTCTTTGCGAACTGCTGTATGTCGAGGGCTACATAGACCAACGCGTAACGACAAGGTCCAATAAACTACTTGCAATTTCCCTAGATCAAAAGGAGGAAGTTGACGTACCTCTTGTCTTGTAAAGCTGTCTCTATGTCCCCATTGTCTTTCTCCTCCTCCCGTCGCAGATTCTAACACGTGTACGATCAACAGTGAATAATGGAATGGCAAATGGGAAAGTCTCAACGCCACTACAATGAAAGTCTCTAAATGAAAGGATGCCACCTCGTTTGTTAAAAGCAAGGAAAAAATAGTCTTTAGAGCGAGCCTAATGGCAGTTCTTGAATTTTACTTTGCGGAATCTAATTTTCAATCATTGAGCACCATTGCAAGTTAAAAATATTATCTCCACACGAATTTAATTGCTCTACGGAATAGCACACACACGAGATCTCACGCAAATAATTTCCAAGGCACTTTGGACCATTAATTCATTGTCACGTGGAAATACAATCCGTCCACAGAATATACGTGTTACCTCTCCAAAAATTAAGTCCAAGGCGGGGTGGTAAGGTAGCTTTAATGTTTAGCGCCCGCTTGCACGTTTCTGAACGAGCGGTTTATTCAGCCTGTAGTTGAAAATATTACATAAAAATTCTAATTAATATTTGAGCTTGACTTTGAAGTTAGTTTCGACAGTATGGTTGGACGCACATATAAGCATTTAAACAGTCAACGTTAATAAACGAGATCATACCTTTGCCACCAAATCTTGCAGTGAGAATCATCGCACTATCTGTAGTTTTCCGTACAACATGGTTACTAAATGCAGCTTCGTTGCCACGCTTTGTGACCATGTGGCGTTTTCTTTTCTTTCTTTTTTATTTATTTATTTATTTATTTTTTTTGGATGGAGAGTGCTGTCGATCTTTCATGCCTGCTGGCTTAGAGCAGCGTTAGTCTTATCATACTGTATGATGAAACATAATAAAACGTGGGCTGCGATGTGGCATAAACAACACAGTTGACCAACGGTACAGGTTGGCTACAAAGCTATAGCTCAGTCGATTACTGACTGATGGTGACAAGCCTGCGACCCTTATTAAACAGAATGAACAGAGAAGACCCATTGACGAGCGGCGCATTTCTTCACAGTCTCATTCAGCATGAGCGAGAGCGGCACGGTGATGATCAACTCCTGTAGCAGACCCTAACATCGTTCAAAGCGTTTTGCAAGTATCCCTCCAGCCATCTAGTTTCATGTTTTTGATGGCTAGCCTGAATCATTTGAGTTGGACTGCGGGATGCTTCTTTTGTAAAGGACACGGCCGATTTTTATTCCTTTCGTGGTTCAAATCCAATCCCGTGTACCGCATCGTCGATAAGAATGTCAAACCGTAATCTTTCTCCTTTTTTCGCAGCTTAATGTGTTTCCAATGGGCCCGTTTCCCACTATCGGGGTTCTTACAATAAAAGCTTTCTCTCTCCATTCGACTACGTTGTCTGTCTCACTGACCTCCTCTTGATCTCTCAACACCAACTACCGTTTTGCTGTCAGACGTGCAGTTGTCTGTTACGTGCAGAAGAATGAATGGAAGGGAAGCAGCACAATTTGTTTCTTATGGGCAGATTTGTGAGAAACATATACAACTTCTTTCGGGATAAATTTCAGTCAACACTTGCAAATAAATTTTATTATTTTTACCGGTTTCGGCAAATTGCTTTGTCATCTTCAGAAGCTTAGTTTAGCAGACAGTCAATATATTCTTCATAGAAGCATAATGACATGGTATGTTCAGAAATTTAGATATTGTATGTGATTATTTTGAACACTGTCTGACAATTTAAACGAAAGATGTGAGGTCATCCACATGAGTGCTAAAAGGAACTCGTTAAACTTCGGTTACACGATAAATCAGTCTAATCTAACAGCCGTAAATTCAACTAAGAACCTAGGTATTACAATTACGAGCAATTAAATTGGAAGAAACACACAGAAAATGTTGTGGGGAAGGCTAACCAAAGACTATCTTTTATTGGCAGGACACTTAGAAAATGTAACAGATCTACTAAGGAGGCTGCCTACACTACGCTTGTCCGTCCTCTTTTAGAATACTGCTCCGCGGTTTGGGATCCTTGCCAGATGGGACTGACGGAGTACATCGTAAAAGTTCAAAGAAAGGCAGCACGTTTTGTATTATCGCGAAATATGGGAGAGTGTGTCACAGAAATGATACAGGATTTGGGATGGACATCGTTAAAAGAAAGGCGTTTCTCGTTGCGACGGAGTCTTGTCACGAAATTCCAATCACCAACTTTCTCCTCCGAATGCGAAAATATTTTGTTGACACCGACCTACATAGGGAAGAACGATCACCTAGATAAAATAAGGGAAATCAGAGCTAGTACGGAAACATAAAGGTGTTCATTCTTTCCGCACGCTATACGAGATTGGAATAATAGAGAATTGTGAAGGTGGTTCGATGAACCCTCTGCCAGGCACTTAAATGTGATTTGCAGAGTATCGATGTAGATGTAGAATTTACAATAACAATAATACCTACGTTCCTTGCTGCTAGGGCAATAGATACGTCGATGTGATTCAGATGTTGTAAATTGTCAAACATAATTATATACAACATGTAAATTTCTGAACCAGCCATGGCATTATCTTTCTGTAAAGAAGCATCTGAAGACGACAAATTAATTTGTCGAAACCAGTAAAGATAAAAAAATTTATTTTCAACTGATGAATGAAATTTAGCCTGAAAAAATAATACTGCAGTTGCTGAAAATTACACCATTCTTGTTCGTAAATGGTGCCAGTTTTGCGGATCTTTTATAGTTCACGGAATTCAGTTTGCCACTTTTTACGTGGTTGTATTAGTTAGACTAGAATTCATAATTCTGAGACATGGTGGTACAGAATGCTTGATTATGTGGTATTATGTTGACTAACTTCGAATCTTTCGCTGTTTTTCCTTTTCGGTCTATTCACTTCATTTTCACTGCGTCTGGAAAAGACGAAAAGGGACGAATCATTTGTAACCTATACTTCAGAAGCTATATAGAAAGGTGACAAATGGGGTCATCTGTGTAATACAAAGACGGATGTACGGTGAAGTGTGCACCAATGCCATCCAAACTATCTCACTACTGTGTATTGCTTTTGCAAATAATCCTGGCGTTATGAAACTTGCTGGCAGATTAAAACTGTGTGCCGAACCATGACTCGACGCTGGTATATCAGCCTTTCGCAGCCAAGTGCTTTACCGACTGAGCTATCCAATCACGACTCACGAATCGCACTCCAGCTCTACTTCCACCAGTATCTCGTCTTCTACCTTCCGAACTTCTCGGACGGGCTCCTGCATGCCTTGTCGTACTAGTTGTCCTGGAAGAAAGGATACTGCGCAGACGTGGCTTAAACACAGCCTAGCGGGTGAGGTACAGTGGAATGTAGGGCTGTGAGAGTGGGTCTTGCGTCATACTTCCGTAGCCCACTCGGTAGACCACTTACACGTGAAAGGCAGAGGTCCCAGATTCGAGTCCCGGTCCGTCACAAAGTTTCAATCCGCCGAGAAGGTCGATATCAACACACAGTCCGTTGCAGACTGGAAAGTGATTCTGGAATCCTGGTGTTATTGCTATTAATGAAATAAAAGCGTTAGGCTACTGGAGCAGTGCGGAAGGCGCTGTCTTACTTGGGACGCATGCCTATTATTATTATTATTATTATTATTATTATTATTATTATTATTCTAGTTTAAAAGTTACACACCGTGCCTCACCGTCAGGGGCTTGAGTAGCTTAGTGTCATTTATTCAGACACCAGTTGTGGTAGTAAGATATTATCGTGCGTGTAAATTATTGCATCAATGATATAATTTCAATAGTTTGCGTACCTAGACATATGAAAATTTTATGCATCACGTAGTTGAAGAAACCGATTTTGTAGCTTTTCTGGGATATGTCTCGAAGACGCGAGACATGTCTCATAAGTAAGGACCTTCTGACCACGACATGTGCTTGCCCTGAAACCCTTTCGTGTCCTCAGTCTGTATTTTTCTCATTGCCTGAGAGTTACGGTGGTTACAAGGAAAAAACCATTACTACTTCTCCCCCTCCTCTTTCCCTTCGTGCTTACGTCAGTCGATTTGATTTCACTGTGCGATGAGGATAATGAGGAAGCGTGTGACATTATGTACCTTCAATAATAACCGAAGGGAATGTGAGGCGCATTCATACGATTTGCTCTAAATGCACAACACTGTTGAAAATAAGAGGAGTGAGAGTGCTAGAGCTGTGTACTTTTCACTGGTGTCTCAATCAGATATATGGTGAATTGTTACTAACAGACTAAATAGTTCAAAACTGTGTGCAAAATAGGTATCAAACCGAACACAAGGAACGATATATGAACATTTTTACAATGATACCAAAGATTTGTATATTTTCCTAACTAGTCACGAAATACGGATTTCTTACAACAGTGAAGGGGAGGAAGAGGTTTAACAGCATTACGTGTAGAAAGTACATTACAACTGGTCAAAATTAAATATGCTCAAATTAATAGAGTGAACCAGGAAAATCAAATCAACTGTGTAATGGTGCAACAAAACTTTGTTACTGATGTATTTCATGGAAGTGGAGTCCGCAGCTGGTGGTGTGATGTTTAGTGCCACCACATCTAGGTTGCAGGGCCCTGGCCTCGATTCCTGGGCGGGTCACAGCTTTTCTTTGCTCAGGGACTGTGTCTTTGTGTTGTGTTAATCATTTCATCTTATCTTCATCACAAACACGCACATATCGCCAAAGTGGCGCGAAGTATAAAGAACTGCATCAGCAGGCCAGACAACCCCAGGCGATCTACATCTACATCTATACTCCGCGAGCCACCTTACGGTGTGTGGCGGAGGGTACTTATTGTACCACTATCTGATCCCCCCTTCCCTGTTCCATTCACGAATTGTGCGTGGGAAGAACGACTGCTTGTAAATCTCCGTATTTGCTCTAATTTCTCGGATCTTTTCGTTGTGATCATTACGCGAGATATATGTGGGCGGTAGTAATATGTTGCTCATCTCTTCCCGGAATGTGCTCTCTCGTAATTTCGATAATAAACCTCTCCGTATTGCGTAACGCCTTTCTTGAAGTGTCCGCCACTGGAGCTTGTTCAGCATCTCCGTAACGCTCTCGCGCTGACTAAATGTCCCCATGACGAATCGCGCTGCTTTTCGCTGGATCATGTCTATCTCTTCTATTAATCCAACCTGGTAAGGGTCCCATACTGATGAGCAATACTCAAGAATCGGACGAACAAGCGTTTTGTAAGCTACTTCTTTCGTCGATGAGTCACATTTTCTTAGAATTCTTCCTATGAATCTCAACCTGGCGCCTGCTTTTCCCACTATTTGTTTTATGTGATCATTCCACTTCAGATCGCTCCGGATAGTAACTCCTAAGTATTTTACGGTCGTTACCGCTTCCAATGATTTACCACCTATGGCATAATCGTACTGGAATGGATTTCTGCCCCTATGTATGCGCATTATATTACATTTATCTACGTTTAGGGAAAGCTGCCAGCTGTCGCACCATGCATTAATCCTCTGCAGGTCCTCCTGGAGTACGTACGAGTCTTCTGATGTTGCTACTTTCTTGTAGACAACCGTGTCATCTGCAAATAGCCTCACGGAGCTACCGATGTTGTCAACTAAGTCATTTATGTATATTGTAAACAATAAAGGTCCTATCACGCTTCCCTGCGGTACTCCCGAAATTACCTCTACATCTGCAGATTTTGAACCGTTAAGAATGACATGTTGTGTTCTTTCTTCTAGGAAATCCTGAATCCAATCACAAACCTGGTCCGATATTCCGTAAGCTCGTATTTTTTTCACTAAACGTAAGTGCGGAACCGTATCAAATGCCTTCCTGAAGTCCAGGAATACGGCATCAATCTGCTCGCCAGTGTCTACGGCACTGTGAATTTCTTGGGCAAATAGGGCGAGCTGAGTTTCACATGATCTCTGTTTGCGGAATCCATGTTGGTTATGATGAAGGAGATTTGTATTATCTAAGAACGTCATAATACGAGAACACAAAACATGTTCCATTATTCTACAACAGATTGACGTAAGCGAAATAGGCCTATAATTATTCGCATCTGATTTATGACCCTTCTTGAAAATGGGAACGACCTGCGCTTTCTTCCAGTCGCTAGGTACTTTACGTTCTTCCAGCGATCTACGATAAATTGCTGATAGAAAGGGGGCAAGTTCTTTAGCATAATCACTGTAGAATCTTAAGGGTATCTCGTCTGGTCCGGATGCTTTTCCGCTACTAAGTGATAGCAGTTGTTTTTCAATTCCGATATCGTTTATTTCAATATTTTCCATTTTGGCGTCCGTGCGACGGCTGAAGTCAGGGACCGTGTTACGATTTTCCGCAGTGAAACAGTTTCGGAACACTGAATTCAGTATTTCTGCCTTTCTTCGGTCGTCCTCTGTTTCGGTGCCATCGTGGTCAACGAGTGACTGAATAGGGGATTTAGATCCGCTTACCGATTTTACATATGACCAAAACTTTGGTTGGTCACCACGACTTAATCAGGTGTGAAGGTATGTAGAGTCCGTGCAGAATACCGTGGCTGGTAGATGCGTAGTCAGCAGGGCACGCATGCGGAGAGGGTAGTGGTGGGGGTACGGGCAGGCGCTGTAGGTGAATTGCCGAGCGCTGGAGGGGGAAGTGCCGTTCTAAGCTGAAGCCTACGCTCACATTTTTTGTAGATATTAAGTGAAGCTCCATCCTCACACTTGCATGGTCAGAGAAGCGTCCTGAGTGGCGAATTTTGAGTAAAACGTACTCATTCTTCCTGTAGCCACGTTAATATTTGCCTCTTTTTGCCGAAACACAGCGGAGCTTACAGTGTCACTTCTCTAACATGTTAAGTTTATTAAGTGAAGAACTGAGGAAATATAAGGTCAGTAGCTTATTAAAAAAGCACGTCCTCGGTACAAAATAAACGTGTGAAGTCTTCACTTATGTTGTTCCAAAACTCAAAGCATTTTTTGTTTCACCAACTGTAGATGGCCACTAAAAAATGCATTCGTTCATCGAAAAAGTCTGTAGTTAGTGGAATATCAAGGTAGATAATAAAGTTTTACGTAATAAATACGTGACAAAATACTCTCCTCTTTGTGTGCTATCATTTGCCAAAATCTCAAAAAATGGTTCAAATGGCTCTGAGCACTATGGGACTCAACTGCAGTGGTCATTAGTCCCCTAGAACTTAGAACTACTTAAACCTAACTAACCTAAGGACATCACACACACCCATGTCCGAGGCAGGATTCGAACCTGCGACCGTAGCAGCAGCGCGGCTCCGGACTGGAGCGCCTAGAACCGCACGACCACCGCGCCAAAATCTCATTTCGATATCTGAAACCATTTATGAAATATGAGAAGTGTTGTGGATATTTCATTCTGGATTTATCGCTGGCGTGGCGTGATCGCAAATGAGTGTGATACATGAGATCAGTTTTTTCGAGACTGGTGACAGAGACCTCCTACCAAGTCTTAGGAAAACTCGGTATGTTAACTAAATTTCATAAGCAGCAACATGTTATGTAATTTGCACCAAACGCAAAATCATACTACCCCTACTTTTCATGTGCTGCTTCCATCTAAATATGACAATAACTTTGATCATTAATGAAACTATAAGTACATCATCATGAATTGGACGATGCTATAACTAACTCAAAAATGAATTTTATTACTGAATGGTTTCTGTAAAATCATTTGAGAAAGATTGCAGGGCGTGTGCCTCGATTATGTGACCACCCATCGGCCAAAAGGTGGCAAACACTTGTCGCCCAGCACTTTGAACGAAAACTAGTAACTGCTCATCGGCCAGATTATCCTCTGCGGACTATACTAAAAAGTACAACATGCCAAGAATGAGCGGAGAATAAAGAGGGCTATGTAGGAAAATAGTAAATGAGTGTATGTATTTGGATCACATACTACATTTGTTGTCCACCCGTTGTATTCTCTTTTTGAGTACAGCAACCCCTTCCTTATGAGATGCACTCTCGTGCTTCCAATCATTCCTTAGTTGTCGTCTTACAGAACCCTGTGCTAGTGAGCGACAGAAAAAGGATATTACAAAGTAAGCGACATAATAAGGTCTGAGGCGGAGCAGAATTTATTTCTCAGTTGCTTGTTTCGACTTAAGTGGATGCCTCGGAGTACAAGACTCTAAACATAATGCAAGAAATTTCAGTCCGCGCCATCTCAGACTCTCGGATTGCGTCTTCCTTCTGCACTTCCATTGCTGCAAAGTCCGCATGAGGGTCCCTGCGAAGGTTATAGGAGAGGGATGAAAGTGTGAGAGATGTGTGTGTGTGGGGAGGGGGGCTGGGCGTACCAGGAGTTGTGAGAACTCATTACGGGAGTGAGATCGCCATCTCACACCCGAGCTATCGCTCGATGTAGCTACGTTGCAGAGTAACATCCTAGTATGCCATGCATTGGAATAAGAATGCTACCCGAGTGTAATATCAAGCTTTTATATAATATGACTTCGTCTAACCATAGCTATTAGGGGCCTAAGATAATTAACTCCTGGAAAAATTAGTTTACCAGCTCAAAAATCATGAATGAGGCCCTACCTTCACTGCGTGATAGCATTGATTATATTCCCGATGACAGTGCCACTAAAGCGAAAGTGCTGAACACGATTTTTCGAAATTCATTCACAACAAAAAACGAAATAAATATTCCAGAATTCGAATCATGAACGAGCAATTTAGAAGTAGATAGAAGTACACAGCCTCGGTGTAGTGAAGCAGCTTAAATCATGTAATAAAGAAAAGTTTTCCGGTCCACAATATATAGTCATTAGGTTCCTTTCAGAGTATGTTGATACAATAACGCCATATTTAACAATCACATACAACCACTCGGCTAAAGACTGGAAGCTGCACAAAATATGCAACAAAGGAAATAAGAGTAATTCTCTGAATTACAGACTAATGTTACTGACGCCGATTCGTAGTGGAAGTTTGGAAGACATACTGTGTTCGAACGTCATTCATTACGTCATAAGTAACGATCTATTGACACACAGCAAGGAAACGCAGGTAGGTCATTATTCGCAGGAAGTAATGAGTGCTATCGACAGAGGATTTTAAATTGATTCCATATTTCTAGATTTTCAGAAGGCTTTTGTCACCGTTCCACACAAGAGACATCCAATCAAATAGCGTTCTTAAGCAGTACTGTATCAGTTGTGCGACTGTATTCGTGAGTTCCTTTCGGAAAGTCCTCAGTTCGTAGTAACTGACGGAGAGTCACCGAGAAAAAAATAACTGATATCTGACATTACCCAAGGAAGTTTTACTGGCCCTCTGCTGTTCCCAATCTATATAAACGATTTAGGGGATAATCTGAGCAGCCGGCTTATACTGTTTGCAGGTGATTCTGTCATTTAACGTCCCGTAAAGTCGCCGGATGATCAAAACCAATTGTACAATGATTTAGACAAGATGTCTGTATGGTGCTATAAGTTGCATTTGACTCTAAATAATGAAAAGTGTGCAGTCACCCATATGAGCAGGGAAATAAGTCTTTTACGTTTCGGTTACACAATAAATCACAGAAATATAAAGACTTTCAGTTCAACTAAATGTATAGGAATTATATTTATGAGCAACTTATACTGGAACGATCACACAGATAACGTTGTGTGGATGGCAAACAAAAGACTGCGTTTTTCTGGCAGAATCCTTAGAACAGGTCTACTAAGGAGACTGCCTACACTACACTTGTTCGTCCTCTTCAAGAGCACTGCTGTGCGGTATGGTGTCCTTACCAGAGAGGATTGACGGAGGACATTCAAAAAGTTCAAAGAAGGCAGCTCGGTTTGTGGTATCGCGAAATAGGGGGGAGAGCGTCACGGGTATGATAAGCAAGATGGTGTGCCAATCATTAAAACAAAGGCATTTTTCGCTGAGGCGAGATCTTTTCGCGAAATTTTAGTCAGCATCCTTCTTCCCCTAATGCGAAAATACTTTTTTGACGCCCATCTACATAGAGAGGAAAGATTATCGTAAAAAAATAAGAGATATCGGAGCCCGTACGCAAAGATATAATTGTTCGTTTTTTCCCGCACGCTGTTAGTAAGTGGAGACGTACAGTAGTAGTCTCAAGGTGGTTCGAAGAACCTTCTGCCAGGTGCTTCATTGTCAACTGCAGAGTAGTCATGTAGGTGTAGAATACGCATCTGTTTCCGGTAATAACGTTCCGCCACTCCGGGCTTGGTTAACTCCAACGGACACCGAAAGATAAAATATGGAACAACCAACTTTTTCAATCCTATGCGGCAATTAATAAAAAAATGCACCGTCTACAAATTGACTAAAATAATCTCCCTTTTGTAAAGGAAACGACTAACTGCTGAGATCAACAAATGAAGTATTCTTTGAAGAAAATTACAGGCACTGCGTCTCGTCGTAATAACTTCCTCTACAGTTTCGAATCAGTGTTAACAATAATAGCAGTGTCCATAGCCTGATATAAACACGTCAGTCCAGCATGGACAGAAATCTAAGACTGACGAATAGATTCAGGGGGGTGACCAAGGATATGAAAACACCCAAAACACAATATACTGAGATGCATAATATAAAGTAGTTGATACTCAAAACAGCTATCAGTCGCCTCAGAATGGATAAATACAGGTCCTGCATAGCTTTCAAGCGAATGTACTTCATTTATTGTGCAAAATAGTGGGAAGTCCAGTTAAAGACGACGGAGGTGGATAGCAATCACACGCTCATCTCTCCAAAGTAGACCACAAAGGTTCAGAAATACTGTGATCTACTGACTGTGGTTGCCATGGAGATGCGACAATTCATCCTCGTGCTCACAAAATCAGTGCTGAATGGTGCGACCTGTCTGAACAGGGGTGCCATTGTCTTGGAACACATCATCATCATTCGGGAACAAACATTGTAACACGGGATGGACCTGATTAGCCGAAATGGTCAGATAGCTCGTGGCAGTAATTCGACCTTGCACAATAACCACGGCGCCCAAATGGCTGCCCAAATCATCACGGAACCCCTGTCTTGTTTCAATCTTGGGACGTAAACTCGGCCGGAAGATTTGGTCCAGCTTTCATTGCTCCATAGGGGCACTGATTAACGACTTCGGAATTTCAGCTTGTCTATTAATTCCCAGCTTACGGAACGGCCTCCGTATTGTTTTGGTGCTGGCAGAGTTCGCGAGTGCGACATTCAGCTCTACAGTGACTTACGCAGCTGTCACACTTGTATTTTTTTGGTCACATTCCTCTTCAGTGACCATCTGTTAGGATCACTGGACACACATTCGCCCAGGTTGTGACTTAGCTGATGACGTTTTCACTCTTTCCTTGTATGCGGTATAAATCTTCGACAAGGTCTCTCTTCAAATACCAAAAACTTCAGCTACCTTGGTTACGGAAGCATCCACCATATGAACGGCTAGAATTTGCCCACATTCGAATTCACTTCGCTCCGAAATAAAGCACTCACACTACACAGAACGCTGTTCTGACACCTAGCGAGTGGCTCAGTGGTCAGTACATTGGACTCGCATTCGACCATCCTGATCTAGGTTTTCCGTGATTTCCGTAAATCGCTTCAGGCAAATGCCGGGATGGTTCCTTTGACAGGGCACGGCCGACTTCCTTCCCCATCCTTCCCTAATCTGATGGTAGCGATGACCTCTCTATTTGGTTCCCTTCCTCAAAGCCAACCAACTAACTGTTCTGACCACGACTGACTCTTGCAATGTGTTGAAGGCACTGCACAGGTGCCGTTCATGGTCAAATACAACGGCGTCACCTACAGGCTTGTCTAGCATCTATATTTATGTTCAAGCATGCATTTCTGGCTGTGTTTCAATATTTCCGTCATACCACTGTAGTTCAAATATCTTCTTTCTTTTTCGATGATGGTGACGGGTTGCGGATGTCGCCGAGTAATTCATTGTTCCACTGCTTTCGCGTCAGTCAGTTACAGAAGAATACTGAAGATGAGATGGGTAGATCGCATATCTGATGAGGAGGTACTGAACAGAATCGGGGGAACAAGAAATTTGTGGCTCAACTTTACTAAAAGAAGGGACTGGTTGATGGGACATGTTCTGAGACATCAAGGGGTCACCAATTTAGCACTGGAGGGAAGATTACGAGGTAAAAATCGTAGAGAGAGACCAGGATATGAGTACAGTAAGCAGATTCAGAAGAATGTAGGTTTCAGTAGCTGCTGGGAATGAATAGGCTTGAACAGGATGGAGTGGCACGGAGAGCTGCATCAAACCACTTTTCGGACTGAAGAGGGCAACCACAGTATGGAATTACGATCGGGAGATTTAGTGTCGAAGTATGGTAGGGCGTCTGATTCTTCGTGAAACTAAAAAGTAGGCGTGCGGCCCCGTGAACATAACTGTTGTCAACCCCAAAGAGGAAAGTGTCTGCAATATACCCACCGTGAAGACGTAGAAGAAAAGACAACACTTGTTCAACGAGAATGTTGAATTAAGTAGTAAAATTCATTTTCACCTAAACAGTGAGTTTAAGCGAAGGCACGAACGACATCCTCAAAGCATGACGGAGCCACTTGGCAATCACACCACGCACAGACAGCGGATTAAGCGCCACATTGGACCTGCGATACACTCGACGCCTTGTATCATTCGAACTTCAAAATGACGATTCGTCGGAGCACACTACTCGACTTGTGTCAGCTGTAGTTCAGTTTCTGTTTCGTTTGATCCACTTTAGACGTTCAGCCTTGTGTGCCATATTGAGCCACGACCTTTAGTAAAATACCGTCTTGAAACATCCGTTGTATGGATTTCGCTTCGCAATGTTCTCTCGCTAGCCGGTGAGGCTGACCTGAATTCGTTGACGGGAGCAGTTCTCACCGGATTTGAAAGCAGTTTTCATTAAGAGGTGGTTTTGGTCGAGAAGCACGAAAAATGTGTAAAGTTCAGAAATTTGTTCATAAAAGGATTGTTTTTATCTAAATGGGGGTTTTACGACTTTATGACGCATACACTGATGTACGAAAACATTTTTGTTATCTCATAACAAACTGAAAATGTAGACTCTAGCCCATTTCAACGTAAGCTCTTCGCTGTGGGTACCGGTTTGTGCGAAGAAAATGTTTTAAAAAATATTTACAATTCGAATAAAAAAAAAGCTCTCGCTACGACTGCCTAAATTTAATTATTTCAGTTAAAAAGTAAATGAACATGTTAATCTATAGACCCTCTAGAGCGGTTTGCGCCTTGAAAAAATGTTCCGAGAAAAACGCGTTTAAAGTTCGGAGTAACAAAGAGAAACGTTGTTTCAGTACTTACCGTTAATCTGAAACCCCATATCACCAGAGGTATCCCTTCTGTTACTCAAACATACTGTGTTTCTGAATTGGGTGCTGTATTTTCGTTTCAATTCGAGCTCTTTTAACGAACGGAGACATTCCTTACTGCGCAGAGGCCACACATTTCCCGTCAGATACCTCCGCAAAGTTTCTGCTCTTCGTCCATTTGACGATTCCTAAGAAGTTCGTGGTATTCAGCGTAGACGAACAGCATTCGCTGTATATATCTGCAGTTATACACCCTGCTATTTCAACAATTTTTGCCCCATAATGCAGATATTTCGGTACCGGTTTCCAAATTCACGGACTGAACTCTCGTTGTCATTTTGTGTACTGGCGACAGTGCATCGTTTAATCTTTACTGAACAGCAATTCGCTTACTGGTCGAAGCTTTCATCCAACTAATTCATCGAGCCCCTACAGCTGCCTACGTTTCGGTCGGCTCATGGTTCCATTCAGCACTCTGTAACTTCTAAAACACTCTAAAATCAACAAATCTACATCTGCATCTACGTAGATACTCCACAAGCCACTGTACTGTGGGTGGCGGAGGGTACTCTGTACCACTACTTGTCATTCCCTTTGCTCTTCCACTCGCAAATAGAGCGAGGAGAAAACGACTGTCTATATGCCTCCGTATGAGCCCTAATTTCTCGTATCTTATGTTCCTGGTCCTTACGCGCAGTGTATGTTGGCGACAGCAGAATCTTTCGGAAGTTAGCTTCAAATGCCGGTTCTCTAAATTTTCTCAATACCCCGGAGATTCCCACCTAAGAGTTCCCGAAACATCTCCGCAACACATGTTGTTCGAACCTACCGGTAACAAATCGAGCAGTCCGCCTCTGAATTGCTGCAATCTGGCCTGGTACGGATCCCAAACACTCGAGCTATACTCAAGAATAGATTGCACCAGCGTCATATATGGGGTATCCTTTACAATTCTGGTCGTATGTGAAGTACACAAGCGGCAAGACGCAGTCGATACCTTCGCTGCGCGGTGCCGATGGTACTCTTACCGACGACTGTGCCGCCAAAGCGGAGTTATTGAACGCAGTTTTCCGAAATTCCTTCACCAGGGAAGACGAATGGAATATTCCAGAATTTGAAACACGCACAGCTGCTAGCATGAGTTTCTTAGAAGTAGATACCTTAGGGGTTGCGAAGCAACTCAAATCGCTTGATACGGGCAAGTCTCCAGGTCCAGATTGTATACCGATTAGGTTCCTTTCAGATTACGCTGATACAACCGCTCGCTCACCGATAGATCTGTACCTACAGATTGGAAAATTGCGCAGGTCGCACCAGTTTTTAAGAAGGGTAGTAGGAGTAATCCATCGAACTACAGACCTATATCATTGACGTCGGTTTGCAGTAGGGTTTTGGAGCATATACTGTATTCAAACATTATGGATCACCTCGAAGGGAACGATCTATTGATACGTAATCAGCATGGTTTGAGAAAACATCGTTCTTGTGCAACGCAGCTAGCTCTTTATTCGCACGAAGTAATGGCCGCTATCGAAAGGGGATCTCAGGTTGATTCCGTATTTCTGGATTTCCGGAAGGCTTTTGACACCGTTCCTCACAAGCGACTTCTAATCAAGCTGCGGGCCTGTGGGGTATCGTCTCAGTTGTGCGACTGGATTCGTGATTTCGTGTCAGGAAGGTCGCAGTTCGTAGTAATAGACGGCAAATCATCGAGTAAAACTGAAGTGATATCAGGTGTTCCCCAGGGAAGCGTCCTGGGACCTCTGCTGTTCCTGATCTATATAAATGACCTGGGTGACAATCTGAGGAGTTCTCTTTGGTTGTTCGCAGATGATGCTGTAATTTACCGTCTAGTAAGGTCATCCGAAGACCAGTATCAGTTGCAAAGCCATTTAGAAAAGATTGCTGTATGGTGTGGCAGGTGGCAGTTGACGCTAAATAACGAAAAGTGTGAGGTGATCCACATGAGTTCCAAAAGAAATCCGTTGGAGTTCGATTACTCGATAAATAGTACAATTCTCAAGGCTGTCAATTCAACTAAGTACCTGGGTGTTAAAATTACGAACAACTTCAGTTGGAAAGACCACATAGATAATATTGTGGGGAAGGTGAGCCAAAGGTTGCGTTTCATTGGCAGGACACTTGGAAGATGCAACAAGTCTACTAAAGAGACAGCTTACACTACACTCGTTCGTCCTCTGTTAGAATATTGCTGCACGGTGTGGGATCCTTACGAAGTGGGATTGACGGAGTACATCGAAAGGGTGAAAAAAAGGGCAGCTCGTTTTGTATTATCATGTAATAAGGGAGAGAGTGTGGCAGATATGATACGCAAGTTGGGATGGAAGTCATTAAAGCAAAGACGTTTTTCGTCGCGGCGAGATCTATTTACGAAATTTCAGTCACCGAGAGAAATCAGAGCTCGAACGGAAAGGTTTAGCTGTTAGTTTTCCCCGCGCGCTGTTCGGGAGTGGAATGGTAGAGAGATAGTATGATTGTGGTTCGATGAACCCTCTGCCAAGCACTTAAATGTGAACTGCAGAGTAATCATATAGATGTAGATGAACCACTTTTTCCTAAATTTCACCCAATAAACCGTAGTCGATGATTCGCCTTTCCTTCCATAATTCTCACATGGTCGTTCCACCTCGTATCGTTTTGCAGTGTTGAGCCCAGACATTTAAACGACTTGACTGCGTCAAGCAGGACGCTAGTAATACTGTATCCGAACATTACGGGTTTGATCTTTCTCCTCATCCGCATTAAGCGACATTTTTCCACATTTAGGGTTAGCTGCCATTCATCACACCAATCGGAAATTTTGTGTAAGTCGTCTTGTGTTTTCCTACATTCACTAAACTTCGACAGAATGATTTGTGGTATATACAGAGAACAAAAGCGGTCCTATTACACATCCCTGGGCTCTCCTGACGATACCCTTGTCTCTGATGAAGACTCGCCGTCGAAGACAACATACTGGGTTTTGTTGTTTAAGAAGGCACCGTGTCAAATACTTTTGCAGGCCTAATCTGCATACTTCTGGGATACAAATTGTTAATAAAAAGTCCAAGTTTTTCATCAGTCTCGACCATAACCTTCCCTTAACAAGGCTTTACAATCGTTTCTGGTCTCTGTCGGCTACGATGCTCTTACGACCACGACCACTGCTGTTATGCCGTCTTACATGACTGCGAATCGCAGCGTTCTATGACGACACATTGCATATGGCGCGTTGCTGCATGGAATAATCAACCAACAAATCGGGCAACTTCATTCACATTGTTGTCATAGATGCGTTTAAACATGATAGCTCCTTTTTGTAATCGTGCCACGTCTCCAAGTTGCCCTACCTTACTGCGCTGATCGTGTGTAACCGACTGACTCCTGGCAGCCACTTCACTTTCATGACCTGAGGCATGTGTGGATCGGTGGTGGGTCACATGACCGCCTGGTACCGATTTCACATCGTCTGTAGTGCGCTAGAGTGACCAGTCTGTTGTTTTGATGAGGTGACTATTATTTTGCCTGATCAGATTATTTACATCGCTTCTAATACTATTCCGGCGTTTGAAGAAACTTTTGTTTTACAGATCCTTTTTCCTACAAGCGTGTCGAAGACACAGTGCTAACTATAATTGACACAAAAGCTACAAGCATTTTGCAACTTCCTTGTCTATACCTGAAAGGTATTACGTTGTATGATTCACTTGTTGCATTTTCCGTTCGTAGCAACATATCTACGCTTTACGAAATAATTATTGACTACAGAACATAGTTCCTCAATAACATAACGTCGCGCAGGGTTGAGTTTCTCCGTATTTGGAAACGTGTGAAATCTTCAGTTTTCGTTAACAATATGCATATACGCCACCTAACGCTGGCACACATTGTCACATCTGCTTGCCGTGTAGTCGAAAACGGTACAGTTAGCGCGGTCTTTCTTGCATCCAGTGTTGTCCGATCAGAGAGCATAGGATAGCACACATGTATGCTCAGGTTTTTCTGCATCACGCTTTCATCATCCCTCCAAAAGTTCCGTGAAAAAGTTTCACACTAGAAAATCGGAAACGAGGAAAAAAGGAAGGATGAAAGATTAGGGTTAAATGTCCCGTCGACGTTGAGCTCATCAGAGGTGGAACACAAGCTCGAATTGCGTAAGGATAGCGAAGGAAATTGCGCGTGTCCTTTCTAAGGAAGTATCCACGCATTTGCCTTAAAAGATGCGTGTGCGTGTGTGTGTGTTGTGTGTGTGTGTGTGTGTGTGTGTGTGTGTGTGTGTGTGTGTGTGGGTGTGGGAAGGGGGCGGGGGGCGATATCTACGCAAAACCTAAATTTGAATGGCAGGATGGGGATCTGAATCGCTGTTCCCCCCCCCCCCCCCCCCTCCCACCCCAGTCTGAGTTCATTGTCTTGACCACTGCGAAACATGGCTCGCGGAAACGAAGATGATGTACCAGGACTGTCGATTGTCGCAGTTCTGAATGTGGAAGAATCTACTACAGAAAAAGGCCCCACGTTGCGAACGTTGCGAAGATTTCACTCACTCAGACATTGAGCCAAAAAAGCTATCAGCGGCTCTTATTATGTCTCAGAAATGACTTAGTGCCGTTAAAGTGTATGTGAAATTTCCGAACAGCATAGGTAATTGCTAATGTTTCTTTTTCAGTCTCCGAACATTTCTGTCGTGTCGCCGTAATGTCGTTGACGAGAAACTATTGAGTGCTCTGATTAGGTTGCAGATTATTTTAATGGATTCTTTCATCGCTTCTTTGTAGAAAATTTACATATTTATTGCTTAAAAGCAAACAAAATGCGTTTTGTTCCATAAATGCATGACGGAGGCTACTTACTGTCCCAAGTCAGTAAGTAGGATTTTTCCCGATCCATTCACGCATGTTGCGCGGGAAGAATGATTGTTTAAATGCCTCACGATATCTAGGGTGTTCTAATATATTCCTAGTTATCATTTAACGCTGCTTCCTAAAACTTTGTTACTAGAGTTTCTCGGGATGGTTTCCATCTATCTTCGAGAGTCTGCCACTCCACTTGCTTCAACATCTCACTGACACCTTCCCTGTCACCGTTGGTGCTGCCCTTCTCTGTATACGTTCAATACCCCTTCTAGTCCTATTTGGTAAGAGTCGCACACGCTGTTGCAATGTTATAGGATGGGACGCACGGGCGGTTTGTAAGCAATCTTCTTTGTAGGATTATTGCATTTCCCTAGTATTCTACCAGTAAACCGAAGTCCGCTGCCTGCTTTACGCACGACTGAGCCTACATGATCGTTCCATTTCACGTTCCTTCTAAGAGTTACATCCAGGTATTCGTATGAGTGTACCGATTCCAGTTGTGACTCACTGATATTTTAATCGCAGGACACAAGATTTTTTTGTTTTGTAAGATGCACAATTTTACGTTTCTGAATATTTAAAGGAAGTTGCCAATATTTGCACTTCTTTGAAATGCTATCAAAGTCTGACGGAATATTTGTGCAGCTTCGTTTACACTGCGCTTCACTGTAGATAACTGCATCGTCTGCGAAGAATCTGAGGTTGCTATTAGTACTGTCCGCAATATCATTAACAAACAACATGAACAGCAAGGGTTCCACCACACGACCTTCGGGCATCCCTGAAGGTCCTTCTAGTTTCAGTCGATACGCTGCGTATTTCCCACCAACGGCTTCTCATCCCAGTGACAAATCTTCTTTAGTACTTCATATAATCGTACTTCGGTTACCAAACATTGATACTGAACTGACTCCAACGGTTTTTTAAAGTCGAGAAATATTTCTACCAACTTACTGCTATAATCCATGGCTTTAAGAATGTGATTGAGGAAAGCATAATTGATTTTCGCATGATCGACTTTTCAGAATCCATGCAAATTAGCACATAGGAGGTAATTATGTACTAAGTACCTCGGTACATTTAAGTTTAGATTATGTTCTAGTATAAGGCAATAGATGGACTTAATTTAAATACCAAAACATACAATCTCTAATTACTAAGACAATATAGACATGATTACGACTATTATTTTTTTTTTTTTGTGTTAGGAAGGCGACCTCTATGCCATAAGAACGTGAATCTGCTGCTGAGACCACTGTTTTCGCGGGAGTGTTAGAAGAATGGCGGCTTGGTCGCGGGAGTCAGAGAGAAAAAGACAAACTGAGTTCTGCAAGAAATTCCAGTTAGTACTAGCAAATCAACTGTTCAAAAGTCGCAAAAGGAGGAGATGGAAAAGGCCTGTAGATACAGAAAGATTCCAACTGGATTACATCTTTGTCAGACAGAACTTTCGAAATCAGATACTGGACTTCAAGGTTTACCCAGGAGCAGTTACAGACTCAGATCACAATTCTGCAATGATGGAGTGTAGACTGAAGTTTAAGAAAATCGTCAGGAATAACAAATGAGAGGACGAAAGAGGTAGCACGAGCACAGAAACGTTCTGTGAAATATAGGAATACAGCAATATAAATTAGTTGCAAATGAAATAACGGAATTTTGCAGGGAAGCCAAGCCGAAATGTCTGGAGAAAAAAATGTGAAGGAACCAAAAACGAAATGACCGTCGGAAGGGCGGACTCATTCATAGAATGTAAAGGCTTTATGAATGCAGTGGGAATTCCTCTGGTAAATGCAGACGAGAGAGCGGGTAGGTGGATAGAGTACATTGAAGGTCTCTATTAGGGGGAGGACGAGCCTGATGTCCTCATAGAAGTAATAATTGGAGATGATATGGACGACATAGGGGATCCAGTAATAGAATCAGAATTTAAGAGCTTTGAAAAGCTTAAGATCAAGTAATGCGGAAGGAATGGATAACACGCCACTGAAATTTCTAAAAGTACAGGATGTTTCAAAATGAATATACGGGTATTAAGGCTTTGTGGTACATACTACATTCACCTTGCAATTATAAATAATACACCAAATGAAAGAGAAACACAAACAGTTTTACTTACAATTATTCAGTGTGAACACCGATTACACATCGAGTCGATAGGCGGGTTGTTCCGAAACCTTGATCAATGTGTCAGGAGTAACTGTTGCAATAATACTGTTCCTAAAGTCGGATAGATCAGCTGGTATCGGAGGCATGTACAGATGATCGCGTCAGATCGTGTGTGAACATGAAGGTCATGCAGAAAATGCTGTGTCAACCGGCCCCTCACGCCCTGTCCTCCGGTCGGATGCAACGCCGTTTAATGTGTTGCGTACTGAGTTATGCCAGTGAGGCGGCGCACCTCCTTTCTCCCAAATGAAGATGTGTTGTTCAGCTTCTTCCCATTGAGGCACGCACCATATCTGTAGCACATCAAGATAAGAAATATCAGAGTCAGTTGATTCACCGAAAAAGAAACTTTCCGCGGGGATATTTCTTGGGACTAAGCGTGAACGACTCGCACTCGTTCAACACGTTTTTCAGTCACTCTTTGTCATTCCATGCTCTTCCCAGGTAAACATACAAAACTGTTTGATTTGATCTTTCATTTGGTGTATTATTTACTATTGTGAGTTGAGCGTGACAAATGTTACAACGCTTTAAAACCGGTATGTTCATTTTGAAGCACCCTGTATTAGGGGAAGAGTCATACAACCGAATATTCAAGTTGGTGTGTACAATCCGAGGCTGGCGACGTACTACAAACTTTCGAAACATGTCATCCGCACAATTCCCAAGATAGAGAGAACATATAAGTGCGAGAAGTATCGCACAATCAGGGTCAACAACTAATGCATCAAAGCTGCTGACAAGAATAATATACAGCAGAATGGGAAAGAAAATTGAGGATGTGTTAGATGATGGTCAGTTAGGCTTTAGGATGGGTAAAGGCACCAGAGAGGCAGTTCTGATGTTGCGCTTGACAGTGGAAGCAACGATGAAGAAAAATCAGAGATGAAAAAGCGTTCTACAGTGTAAAACTGATGCAGGATGTTAGAAATTATAAGAAAAGTTGGGGTAAACTATAGGGAAAGACGGGTAATACACAATACGTACAAGAACCAAGAGGGAACAGTAAGACTGAAAGATCAAGAACGAAGAGTTCGGGTTTAAAAGGGTGTAAGACAGGGGTGCAGCTTTTCGCACCTAGTGCTGAAGTTATACATCGAAGAAGCAATGACAGAAGAAAAAGAATCAAGAGTGGAATTAAAATTCAAGGTGAAAGGATATCAGTGATAAGACATGCTATTCTCGTTATCTTCGGAACTGTGTGGTCAATATCTTTCCGAAAGTCTTCAGTTAAGGTGAAGAAGAATAACAAAATCTCTTGAAGAGAAAGAACTGTCTAATGAGTACAGATAATGTATTGACAGTAAATCTAAGAAAGACGAAATAGAAGTAGTAGAAATGAAAATAACGAGAAACTTTACACCAAAATTGGAGCTCACAAAGTAAACGAAATTAAATAATACTGCTGCCTTGGAAGAAAAATAACCTATGACGGACGAAGCAAGCACGACATAAACAGCAGACTAGGAAAGGGAAAGACAGCATTACTCGCCAAAAAACGTCTTTCATCGGATTTGGCACAAAGACCTTACCTTGCGAAAGAAATAGCTGGGAATGTACGTTTGGAGCACAGCATAGTATGGTAGTGAATCATGGAGTGTTGGAAATCCGGAACAGAACAGAACAGAATGGAGAAGAACAGAACTGAAGCGTTTGAGATGTGGTGCCACAGAATAATGTTGAAAATTAGGTGGCCTGATAAGGTAAGGAATGAGGAGGTTCTTGGTACAGAATAGGTGAAGCAACGAACATATGGAAAACACAGGCAAGAAGAAGGGACAGAATGATATGACAACTGTTAAAACATCAGGGGATGAAGAGGTTGGCACAGGAGAGGAGCCGGCCGAAGTGGCCGAGCGGTTCTAGGCGCTACAGTCTGGAACCGCGCGACCGCTACGGTCGCAGGTTCGAATCCTGCCTCGGGCATGGATGTGTGTGATGTCCTTAGGTTAGTTAGGTTTAAGTAGTTCTAAGTTCTAGGGGACTGATGACCTCAGAAGTTAAGTCGCATAGTGCTCAGAGCCATTTTGAACAGGTGAGGAATTCGTGGGGGTCACCTTCAAGCCATTTAGAAGGCTGATGACTCAGAAATGTGGCTAGAAGTGGTGCCGCGCTTGGTCGCAGTTTGATCTGCTGAAAAGCACAGTCACTTGCTAGTGAAAATTAACCGCTTCTAATCTTCCGCTTTGTACACTAATGTGAAAATAAGGCATTAGTGTGGGCTCCATTTTATCCAGCTACTTGCAGTATCTAAATAAATTGCGAAGGACTTGGAACTGTTCTTGATGTGTAATTTTAGAGAATGGTATGGCTTGAATTAACTGTTCAAAAAACATGTGCGAAAGAAAAGACATCACGTATTCATGTAATTGATTCATCACGATGGGCAATGAATCCACAATCTTCAGTGCGGATACACAATTACGTTCGACCTCCAGCGGAAATCTACGAGGGCTATTCGGAAAGTAAGGAACGATAGGTCGCGAAATGGAAACCACAGTGAAAATCAAAACTGTTCTATTTGCAACAGTTAGCTACAACTTCCAGCTACTTATCTCCATAGTTGCCGATCCGACTTAGCCGTCTGTCGTAGCGTTGTACCAACTTTCCAATGCCCTCGTTATAGAAGGCAGCCGGCAGTGTTTTCCGCCAATTCTCTACGCTGGCCTACAGCTCGTTGCCTGTGCCAAAATGTTGTCTTCATAGCCAGCGGTTCATGTGAGCAGAGATGAAACTCAGAGGGAGACAATTACGTGCTGTATTATGGGTAATCAAACATTTCCAATTGAAAACGATGCAGGAGCATCTTAATTGCCCCTGAAGAATTCGGCTGAGAATTGTCTTGAAGAAGCAACCGCATGACAGTTACCTAATGTTGGCTGCATAGCTTCAGGCGAAATTTCTCACCAGGCCCTCGTACTCGGCGGGAGACACTATTGTTCTAGGTATCTTTATGTGCTCCCTGTGTGCTCAGAACTAAAAAGAACGACGTAACGTGATCGACGGGCATACTAGAGGCTCTGCCCAACACACATGTGCGAAACGTCATCGGATTTTCACAGTGGTTTCCATTTCGCGACCGATCGTTCCTTACTTTCCGAGTAACCCTCGTAAAATTAGCAAGCATGGAGGAGATGGGCGGGGTCTACGGATAGGTGGATAGGTGGCGGTAAGTGAGTGCGTGACACCGCCGGGGAGCTTACCGAGATACCCCTCATATTTATGATAAACACTTTGACCGGTTGGCGCACTGGTTTACACAACTGCCTAGTAAGCAGGAGATGCCGGGTTCGAGTACCGGTCCGGCACACTTTCTCACTCGTCGCCACTGATTCTACATGAAGTCCCGAAGCAAATGACATCATTAGTTCCTTCCCTTCCCTTTCCTTTCCTTTCCCTCTTAAATTTACTTATTAATCGTTTGTACCGTTGCAATCTGAAATGTGCGTTGCCTGCCGCAACTTTCCCTGGTGTAGGGTCGAGTGCTACCTGCAATAACTGTAAGCACTTCATAGATCTGTTAGTTCAATAAGCGTTTCCTGAAAGGATCTTATGTCTGCTAACAAGTTTTTTTGTAGCGTTATTCTCTTTCATCGGATTTGACACAAATTTTGTTCGGTGCCCAGAATAATCTTCTACAATCAAGTTGTCCCTCCCGAAGATGGGAGGAAAGTTTTGTATGCCATATATCTGCGACCCTTGTAAATTTTACTCACTGCTTTTTTGTGTTGTACCTGTTCTCTTGCTTTTTTTTTCGTGGGATTTGTCGAGACATGTGCTGGGGAAAAGGATAAAAGTAAGATGTAATCCATGGCCTTTCCAATTTCATGTTTGATTCGAACCTCGCATTTCACCTCCTTGTCGAGTGCTTTGTACATTTGGATCAATCTCCACTGTTAATTCTGAATTCTGTAAGTCTTCGGTTGAACATTGCCGATTGTCAACTGTTTAGTGGTCTGAGCAATCTCACACAGTGAGTGCCTGCAATGATAACGTTCGACATACCTGTAGATCTGCGCAACAAATATACGTGCAGTTGTCAAAAACTCATTCAAAAGATAGTCGCAACATACGCTGAAGCGCCACGGAGACTGGTATAGGTATTCGTATTCAAATACAGAGATACAGAGATATTTAAACAGGCAGAATACGGCGCTGCGGTCGGAACGCCTATATAAGACAAGTGTCGGGCGCTGTTGTTAGATCGGTTACTGCTGCTACAATGGCAGGTTATCAAGATTTAAGTGAGGCTGAACGTGGTGTTATAGTCGGCCTACAAGCGATGCGGCACAACATCTCCGAGATAGCGATGAAGTGGGGATTTTCCCGTACGTCCATTTCACGAGTGTACCTGGAATATCAGGTATCCGGTAAAACATCAAATCTCCGACATCGCTGCGGCTGGAAAAATGTTTCTGCAAGAACGGGACCAACGACGACTGAAGAGAATCGTTCAGCATGACAGAAATGCAACCCTTCCGCAAATTGCTGCAGATTTCAATGCTAAGCCATCAACAAGTGCGAACCATTCATCTAAACATAATCGATATGGGCTTTCGGAACCGAAGGCCCATTCGTGTGCCCTTGATGGCTGCACGATACAAAGCTTTATAACTCGCCTGGGCTGTCAACACCGCCATTGAACTGTAGATGACTGGAAACATGTTGCCTGGTCGGACGAGTCTCGTTTCAAATTATATCGAGCGGATGGTCGTGTACTGGTATGGAGACAACCTCATGAATCCATGGACTCTGCATGTCGGCAGGGGACTGTTCAAGCTGGTGGAGGCCCTGTAATGGTGTGGGCATGTGCAGTAGATACGTCTCTGACAGGTGACACGTACGTCTGATCACGTACATCCACTCATGTCCATTGTGCGTTCCGACGGACTTGGGCAATTTCAGCAGGACAATGGGACACCACACACGTTCAGAATTGCTACAGAGTGGCTCTTTTGAGTTTAAACACTTCCGATGGCCATCAAACTCCCTAGACATGAACATTATTGAGCATATCTGGGAGATCTCCAGCCCCTTGTACTCCTACTAATTTATGGACAGTCCTGCAGGATTCATGATATCAGTTCCGTCCGGCAATACTTGAGACATTAGCCGAGTGCATGGCACGTCGTGTAGCGTCACTTCTGCATGCCCGCGGGGTCCCTACACGATATTATTCTGGTGCACCAGTTTCTTTGGCTCTTTAGTGTATATTCACAGTGGACAGTTGATGCACCTAGTTCAAAGTAACAACTATACAAAAAACCTGAAGAAAGTGAAGCACCCGGGAGGCAAGGTGGAAACAAAACGAAACTTCACGACTGGAGAGGATATGAGGCATTACTGGAGTTATTACAAAATCGAGTGAAATGTATAAAGAACTTGGCAGTGTGAGCACGCTTATTGGTATGACGTTGGACACCCTCTGGCGGTTAGGAAGTTTGTCATAAAGTCGTTGTATCCTCTCATAAGGTATGCTGACCCACAAGTGCGGTAGCTGGTCTTTCATGTCATGGATACTGGCATTGACGCGCTGGTTCCACTCATGTTCTATCGGGGACAGACGTGAGGAACTTGCTGGCCAAGAGAGTTCCTCAGCATCACGCACAGATTCGTAGAATGTGCCCTGCGCAGACGAGAATTGTTGCATTGAAAATTGGCACTTCGATACTGTGGCATGAGAGGTGGCTAACGAGGCCGCAGGAGGACGGTAGGTTAAAGTTCGCTCCATCGGAGTTCCCTCAGTCACAACTAATCGTGACCTAAGACCATACACAATGGCTCCACACATCGTGACACAAGGACTAACACTTCGGTACCTCTGCAAAACTGGAAGAAAGCGACCTCTCCCCAGGTCACCGCTGCAGCCGTCGACAACGGTCGTCTGAGGTAGTGTAGAAACGCGTTTCATCTCTACGTCAACAGCTGAGGCTTCTCTGTCACGGCGTCTATCCATTTCTGTTGTGGTGTTAACGGCAGCATACGCTTACTCGCTCCCCTGTAGCAAGCGCAGATGTGTAAGGGTCACTATGCGCTGCCCGCCGCTGTGGCCGAGCGGTTCTAGGCGCTTCAGTCTGGAACCGCGCGACCGCTGCGGTCGCAGGTTCGTATCCTGCCTCGGGCGTGGATGTGTGTGATGTCCTTAGGTTAGTTAGGTTTAAGTATTTCTAAGTCTAGGGGACTGATGGCCTGAGAAGTTAAGTCTCATAGTGCTCAGAGCCATTTGAACCACTATGCGCTTGGTGCACAGTAGGGCTATCCTCCCTTGTGGTGGTCAGACGAGATCGACTCCGACTTTGACTAAGAGTATGCCTGCCTTCGTGTTCCCAGATAGTCCTACTTTAGGCCAACATTACATCGCCATGCATCACAGATTTGTATATTGCACGTTTCCACCAGCTATCCAAATGGAGACACAATATGAAGCTCCTTTAAAATTCTGTCAGGTGGTTGATGACGTGTCTGGAGCTACTATGTGGCATCTACGTGTCCTTCACACTGAACCTATGGCGTGTACGTGAACGATGTTTCATTCACATTCGACCATGTCTTCCTAATGCTTCATTTCGTTCTGCAGACAATGTATACTCCTTCATTAGTGTGGCAATTTGACGGTAGCTAATGTATAATTATTTAATGTGTTTTAAAGTCGTCTTTGCACCTACAAAAAGTGTCTGTTCATTCTATTTTACGCGATTCGCTTTACTCATTTAAAATATCATCTATGATCTCCAGTCACGCGTATTTATAATATTGATTTTGGTTCTAGATTTAGAAACAGTTTCATAAGCTATTGAAGTGATTTATCCGGAAATTGAGCAAAAAGCGCAATATATGTAAAAATATGCTTCAGATGCCTATGAAACGAATAATTTTTAGATCTAGAACCAATACCAGAATTTTAATTATGTTTGATACAGTACCACTGATGTTGTTTTAAAATAAAAAAAATCTTATGATAGAATGAATATACATTTTTAGTATTTGCAAAAGTGGTTAAGAAATACACACACAGTCTCATGATGAGGAGTCCCATGATCGCTACAGCCGGTCGCTGGTGGCCGAGCGGTTCTAGGCGCTTCAGTCTGGAACTGCGCGACCGCTACGGTCGCAGGTTCGAATCCCGCCTCGGCATGGACGTGTGTGATGTCCTTAGGTTAGTTAGGTTTAAGGAGTTCTAAGTTCTATGGGACTTATGACCTGAGATGTTAAGTCCCATAGTGCTCAGAGCCATTTGAACCATTTTGATCGTTACAGATACACACACCAGTGACTTTTCTGTAACACCTGTTCCGTCTTAGATTTCCTGACCTGTTCTGCTTAAAATTAAAATGAAGCTGTCGCCGACCCGCAGGTTGATTTGAACAACGCAGTGCCTTAGCAGCGACGGTCCTAACTGGTAGTACGCTCTTGCGTTCCTCCTGAGCCGGTCCGCTGTCGACACCTAAAAGATACCAAGGCCGCGTCTCTAGGCAAGGCTTACGTCAGCGACCCATTAGACGGCAGCAGAGTCGCGGATTGGCTCATGGTCTTATCACCTCCACCGAATGACAGTGTTAGTAAGTCCTGTGGGTCAGGGGGCGGGGGGGAAAGGCTGTTCTCGTGTGGAGCTGCTGCCGAGTGGCGGCTGAGTGTTACCGTGGACGGGAACGCGGTGACACCATTTATAGTATAAGCTTGCAATGTCACGTGAAACCAAAGTGGAATTTCAGGTTATGTCTTCAGTCATTGGTGTGAAAGCGGTAGGCTTGGTGGATCAGCTAGTCTTCCGTCGAGATTTCGAGCTGCACCACTGGATGTGCTGTTTGGATTATCTAAAGGGAAGGTCAACAGGCGCAACCAGTACAGCATGGGACATTCATTAATTAGCTGAATTCCACCATATTGCTTCTGGATTTTTCATGGTATGAAACGGAGGAATAATGCAAACCAATGGGCGGTGAGCTTTACAGTTTAGTACGCAAACACTTGTCTGCTTGTGCTATTAATGTACGCCACTGATTAACTTTGTTCATTACTTTGATGGTGTTTGGGAGTGTTTGTATTAACGTTTCACAACGCTAATGGTACACTGTGTTGTCAGACTGTTCACCGATCTCTTCAGTATTTGATTTTGGCTGAGAACCGTTAAGCATTTTGATTACTCATTCTGGTGGTTTTTGGTGCAGTGTTTTAAAATCTATATATGACCAGGTACTTCTTTTCTCCCTAAAAGATTTAAATATTTTAAATTGTTGTAGAAAGGAAATACAATACACCTTTGCCCTTAGTTAAATTTCATAATATGTTTTTCTTAGAGAGATTTTGGCTAGGATATGGCTCATTTCAATCTAGGTGTTCCTGAAGTCATATTTGAAGAGTTCTTTTAAAAAGTTTTTTATGTGTAGTTTTCTGATAAATTATTAGTAAAACCTTTATTATTTAAACCAATTTAAACCATATTCAAGGGTTAAATTATTGTTCAATGAGGGGCCTTGCTTTAAGATCTGTTCTAGGCCAGTACTTGCTTTTCAAATTATATTACCCAAAATGTTTCATTGCCTGTTCCAAAGGGGCTTCTGTGTAAGGTGTTTCATTATTTTATAATGTAAAATATTTTATCTGGTTATTCTGTTTTATGACAATTATTACAATTGTTTTTGTGTATTTTAGTTCAGTGAATATTGTGGTCCCCTCTGTATAATGATTGATATGTGGTTGAGAAGTGGCCATTTTTGGAATATTAGACTCTGCAAATGCTGTTGGAACATGTTGCACGTATATTTTAAGGAAATGTTATTCATTTTTGGTAGCTTTTATTGTTCTTAGTAAAATTTTTAAGCTGGCCGTTTACCTAGGAGTTACTTGGTAAGAATAAAATTACTCTGTATGTGCGGTTGGTACATTCGACTACCGAATGGAGTGTGTTATCTTCAGGTAATTTTAAGATAACTCACCTCGGATCTCCAAATCTAAACCTACAACTGTGAATAAACTTACAACACGAGTGCAGCTTAGCGTTTTTCACTTAGAGAAATCTTTGCCAGAGCTGAAAGAAACAACGATGAGAGAAAATCTTACGACCAACGTGAGGACGGAACTCTGCATCTTTCGGCTCTTAAACCGACACGTACCCTTTTACGTACGGAGCCACACTAAGTAACATGTTGCCGAACTAAATTGTTCAATCCATGAACTCAGTGAGTCTATCTGAAATGCGTCGTGATTACTGCTAACACACACTGTTGCCCTGCTGTCTAATTAGGCAAACGTCGGCTATAGTCGGTCATCATCGTGTTTCATTGTTTGTCTAGAAGTCAGTAAATACTCAAGCACTGCGTGATTTTTTGTAAAGCGAAGTTTTTTCTTCTCGTTTTTCTATAGAGTGTAATTTCACAGACCAAAACGTATTTCTGTCCAATTAGAAAGCTTGCCACACTTCCGCGCCAGTGGCTTTGTGTGATTCTCAAAGCCATGAATGCGGACGCTCTGGTGGGATTCGGCTCACATCCTGCACGTACAAAGCGCAAGCGAATGTATCATATCTAATCGTGGAGAAAGGCAGCCAGAGTGGCGGTCTGCTGCAAGTGAAGTGGGAGGCAGACGTCATTAGCATCAAGGAGCTGTGTCGAACTTTCTTTTTTTTTAAGCCACCGCAACAGTGATAGTCAGGTCAATAGCTTTTCTGGAAGACATGGAGGCAGACTACAGTAAAGCTGTCAGTTTCACGCTATACATTGGCTCAGTAGAGGCATAGCTCATGACATGTTCTGTGGAATTAACGAAGAAATCGCCATATTTGTGGAAATGCAAAGTAAGGCACACTACTCAACGGATAATGAAAGAAAAATGGATCTCTAAGGCTTTCTCGCTACTGCAACGAGGCTTTTAAATAGTCAGCTATGTCGGAACAAACCATTTATTATCCCGTCAGTGGCAGAAAAGACGTTGTGACAAAGGATATATGAAAGGCATAAAAAAAACCGGCAGAAGGCCTGTAAACAGAAACTTACGCCTTTATTTCAGAAGGTTTAGCCAGCACTGTTGAGACACTTGCGTCCGCAGCTCGTGGTCGTGCGGTAGCGTTCTCGCTTCCCACGCCCGGGTTCCCGCGTTCGATCCCCGGCGGGGTCAGGGATTTTCTCTGCCTCGTGATGACTGGGTGTTGTGTGATGTCCTTAGGTTAGTTAGGTTTAGGTAGTTCTAAGTTCTAGGGGACTGATGACCGTAGATGTTAAGTCCCATAGTGCTCAGAGCCATTTGAACCATTTTTGAGACACTTGCCTCACTGCGGCACATATCGGTTAATGATCCATCTCAAAAAATACCTGGTGCTGCATTGTGAAACAGTTCCGAAAAACTGCTTGTCGTCCTCGTGTGAGATGAAACGTTTGCCTCTCAAGACTTTCTTCAGCTCACCAAAAGTGTCGTAAACGCAGGGAGACAGGTCAGGACTCTGTGGAGGGAATGGGGACCTCCTTTTTGAATGTCTGCAGGAACTCCTTGACGTTTGCTGTATGGGACCTTGCACAGTCCTGGAGCGGAATGACCCGGCAGGTGAGCTGCGATTGTTGTTTCGATTTGATCGCTATGCGAATGGTGGTAAAATTCTGAGAGTATAGTTGTACACTCACCATTGTCCCATGCTGCAGGAAGTGCTTAAGTAGGGAGGGATGTTTCGCTCAAAGACGAAGGTGAGCATAATCTTTACTGCACATGCGTTGACGGCCTTGAATTTTTTAGGTGAGTTAAGAATTGAATTAATTCGTCTTTTTCACGCAAGCCTGGCAAATATTTTTGTGGTCAGCCGGAAAGTGATGGAGAACATACTGACCGTAGTTTCCAGTCCGCACGTCCACATTCTTGTCCAGCCCACTGAAAGAAATACTTTTATTCTACAGGTTGTTATAAAAAGGTACGGACAAAGAAAAGATGTTATGTTGGCATGTGTCCGGAAACGCTTAATTTCCATGTTAGAGCTCATTTTAGTTTCGTCAGTATGTACTGTACGTCCTCGATTCACCGCCAGTTGGCCCAATTAAAGGAAGGTAATGTTGACTTCGGTGCTTGTGTTGACATGCGACTCATTGCTCTACAGTACTAGCATCAAGCACATCAGTACGTAGCATCAACAGGTTAGTGTTCATCACGAACGTGGTTTTGCAGTCAGTGCGATGTTTACAAATGCGGAGTTGGCAGATGCCCATTTGATGGTTGGATTAGCACGGGGCAATAGCCGTGGCGCGGTACGTTTGTATCGAGACCGATTTCCAGAACGAAAGTGTCCAGACAGGAAGACGTTCGAAGCAATTGATCGGCGTCTTAGGGAGCACGGAACATTCCAGCCTATGACTCGCGACTGGGGAAGACCTGGAACGACGAGGACACCTGCAATGGACGAGGCAATTCTTCGTGCAGTTGACGATAACCCTAATGTCAGCGTCAGAGAAGTTGCTGCTGTACAAGGTAACGTTGACCACGTCACTGTATGGAGAGTGCTACGGGAGAACCAGTTGTTTTCGTACCATGTACAGCGTGTGCAGGCACTATCTGCAGCTGATTGGCCTCCACGGGTACCCTTCTGCGAATGGTTCATCCAACAATGTGTCAATCCTCATTTCAGTGCAAGTGTTCTCTTTACGGATGAGGCTTCATTCCAACGTAATCAAATTGTAAATTGGGCTGACGAGAATCCGCACGCAATTGTGCAATCACGTCATCAACACAGATTTTCTGTGAACGTTTGGGCAGGCATTGTTGGTGACGTCGTGATTGGGCCCCATGTTCTTCCACCTACGCTCAATGGAGCACGTTATCATGATTTCATACGGGATACTCTACCTGTGCCTCTAGAACATGTGCCTTTACAAGTATGACACAACATGTGGTTCATGCACGATGGAGCTCCTGCACATTTCAGTCGAAGTGTTCGTACGCTTCTCAACAACAGATTCGGTGACCGATGGATTGGTAGAGGTGGACCAGTTCCATGGCCTCCACGCTCTCCTGACCTCAGCCCTCTTGACTTTCATTTATGGGGGCAGTTGAAAGCTCTTGTCTACGCAACCCCGGTACCAAGTGTAGAGACTCTTCGTGCTCGTATTGTGGACGGCTGTGATACAATACGCCACTCTCCAGGGCTGCATCAGCGCATCAGGGATTCCATGCGACGGAGGGTGGATGCATGTATCCTCGCTAACGGAGGACATTTTGAACATTTCCTGTAACAAAGTGTTTGAAGTCACGCTGGTACGTTCTGTTGCTGTGTTTTTCCATTCCATGATTAATGTGATTTGAAGAGAAGTAATAAAATGAGCTCTAACATGGAAAGTAAGCGTTTCCGGACATATGTCCACATAACATACTTTCTTTCTTTGTGTGTGAAGAATGTTTCCTAAAAGTTTGGCCATACCTTTTTGTAACACCCTGTATATTTCTTTAGCGGGATCAGGACTACGATCATAAATCAAGATTTAGAGTCCTGGTTGATAGATATATTTAGTAAAGTTCCTCACCCACAACATGAAGTACTCATGATGTTCGTACTGACAGTAAATCGTTCTATCTTAAACAGCACAATAAGCAGTTCAGACGCGACCTCTACGGTAAGTTCCTACCAAATTGTCTTTCGCCCTGACTACTGATACTCAAATTAAATACCCGAAATAAATGCTCGCCACAAAAGTGGAAAATAATTGTCACCACTTGCCACGCGGATTTGTAAATATCACGGAAGGCATGCTAACAGATAATTTAGCGAAATTTAAACGACCCAGGACGGTGTGCAGTCCTCGCTAGTTCACTATGAATTATTGCAGATAATACGCGTTTTGTCACAGTCTGTCTCTGACGTCAGCCGGCCGGTGTGGCCGAGCGGTTCTAAGTGCTACAGTTTGGAACCGCACGACCGCTACGGTCGCAGGTTCGGATCCTGCCTTGGGCATGGATGTCTGTGATGTCCTTAGGTTAGTTAGGTTCAAGTCGTTCTAAGTTCTAGGGGACCGATGACCTCAGATGTTAAGTCCCATAGTGCTCAGAGCAATTTGAACCATTTCTATTTGTCTCTGACGTCATCCGAGGTAGCGCACATCCGGCGTTTGACAGACGCGGGTCTTAACAGTAGCTGGGTGCGAAGTGAAGCTTCGTCTTACCTCTCGGGCTGTACATATGCGGCGCAGCGGACGGCCAAGGGAACACCTGCTGTCATCTGGCTTATGTATACGGCAGCAGTCTCTAAACGGCCGCTTTCTCGTGCACATAATCTTTAATAACAAAGTTATGAATTAATTTAGAATATTCTCATTTTTTGCATGCATTTAGGCAAGTTGGTCGAAATCACAAAAAGTGTTTCAGTTCGCTTGCATAAAAACTTTGCCTTCTAGAATTTTTAGAGTCGAACTGACAGTAAATCGTTCTCTCTGAACTATAACTTTAAGAGACCTTGTATTGGTTGTTATTAACATTATGGTCCCGAAATTTGCTATAGCGCTACTATTTAATAGATTTTATCATGTGCTGTAAACAAGATTTTCTAGCATTAATATTACAGATACTTACTGTACTACAAATAAGGACTTTCTATTCCAAATTTAGTTTTCCTTAAATTACTCGAAAACTATTAGAGGTAGTTCAATGTGGTCAAGTAGTTGTTAATTTTACGTTGAACTGATGCATCATACTAATGTTTGCATTTATAAGTCTAATATTTAGCGCCTTCAATTTTTCTTAAAAACATGGATTCTGACCACAATTTTTATTTTATCATGTTGAGACTTGCACCAGTTAATTTTGACATACATTGGCACATTATGAACAATTTCTGGCTTTCTAGCTTTATTATTTAGAGCAAATTACTTTTTTCGTTAAAGCGATGTATTTAGGAAAACTATTGATTTAATCACTCTAAAACGTTATTACATTAAATTAGTAGTAGCAGTAGTAGCTTAATTCATCCGTAGATCTCTTTTTACAAGGATATAGAACATTTCAAAGTATTTACAAGTTTAGATCAATTTAAAATAACCTAATTCGTATACACGTATATTTACAGAATTCTAGTTAGAGGCAGTCATTAGATTTGCTCCTGGTATACAGTACTTTTCTCACAAATAACTTATTAAATAATATAATGCCACACTGTTCACTCATATCTCACTATCAGTCACTGCACACAAATAATAATAATAATAATAATAATAATAATAATAATAATAATAATAAATTATTATTATTATTATTATCATTTACTTGTATAACATTTTTTTATCAAACCCCTGCTCTGTTTTATCTAAGTAATCCTTAAATGTATAAAATTTATTGCATAACAGGTACTTTCTAGCTGCCTTTTTAAATAAGTGTATTTTTGCAATTTATTTAATCTCTTTTAGTAATTTATTGTACAGTTTTATTCCTTGGTATAAGATGCTGTTTTGAGTTTTATGTTTATTTTTTCTTGGCAAATGTAAGTTGAGTCTATCTCTTCTTGCATGGTGATGGACAGAACTGTTTGTGCAGTAATTACCAACGTTATTTTTGATGTGTACAACTGACTGGTAAACGTATTCACATGGAGCAGTTAAAATTCCTAGTGTATTGAACAGAAATTTACAATGAGCTCGACTAGTATTTTTGGTTATTGCAATACTTGTGCGCTACGCGCAGATGCGTTATGGTGACGATGCGCTACTAGCAGAGAGGTGCGGTAAGTCCCGGCACACTCGCTCGCCTCTGTATCTCACAAACGATACAGCGCTTGTTTCGCTACTGCTCTTAGTTGTTGTACGTAGTGTACACTGGCCTTCAAACATCTTGCACCATTTTACACCATCGAAGTTTGACTTTAACAAGATATCCTGTATATGAATAATAAAAAAAAGTCAGTGTGCATCCTGTGACAAGTTTCATGACGTGTTGGTCTCCGGTGTTGCGCAGGCTGGCGGCTGCCACAGGAGGGGGCGCCGGCCGCGGCGGGCGTCGCTGATCCGGAAAGGTAAGCACTGCCACGCACCACATCGACGAGCTACTCTTCTGCACTACGTCACGGCAGTCCTCTCCCCTCCTTCCCACGCTGTCTCCCTCTCAGTTCCATGTGCCACGATGGATTTGCACCAACGCGAATAATACGAGGGGACTTCAGAAAGTAAGTTAGATATTATTATGGAAGGATAAGTAATTGCCGTCAAATACTGCACTGCAGTTCAAAGCGACACAGATGAACCACACCGGTTTCCAACATAGTCACCACTGTAAACAGCAGTCGGAAAGTCCTACCAGCCGTTCAGTTCGTTGACGATAAAAATCCTCTTCTTGGTTACGGTGCCAATCGAGAACAGCTGTGTGAAACGTCCTCGTCGTCGGAAAATCTTTGATTGCTGCGGATTAGTTTTTCGATTACCTAGACGTTAGGCCGGCCGGAGTGGCCGTGCGGTTCTAGGCGCTACAGTCTGGAACCGAGCGACCGCTAAGTTCGCAGGTTCGAATCCTGCCTCGTGCGTGGATGTGTGTGCTGACCTTAGGTTAGTTAGGTTTAAGTAGTTCTAAGTTCTAGCCGACGGATGACCTCAGAAGTTGAGTCGCATAGTGCTCAGAGCCATTTGAACCAAGACGTTAGCGTATGTGGTCGAAGTCGATGGTCTTCCTTCGCGATCAGCGCCACCCAAGTCTGTGCGCCCTTGGTCAAATTCTTCGAACTGTTTCGCGTCGGTAGGGCGCGACATTTCCTCTACTGCCGGAATTTAGCGGTGAATATATGTACAATTAAGACGCTCTGCCTATAAGAATCGCACTGTCCCGCCTACCTCATCTTTGCCGTAGGTTTGCAGTTGCCGCGCCATTTCAATGTCACGCTGTGACGCGCTTGTTAACCGTGCCGCAGCAGAAACCTCTTCTGACAATGCACTACTCTGGTGGCACAGTGATCTTGGCGCGGGGAAACATGCGTATCTTACTTTTGATGTCCTCCGTATTGATTAATCTATGGTTTGTTATAAACTTGACGATCCAAATGATCTAAAAGTTAAAACCAGTTCAGAAAATGTTCGTACCTTATCTGAAATCTCCTACGGCTATATGCTTTACTTGTCCAACACAAAAATTCTTCAGCTACCCATGTACGACATCGATGACCAGCTCAAACAAAAAAAAAAAAATGGTTCAAATGGCTCTGAGCACTGTGGGATTTAACTCCTGAGGTCATCAGTCCCCTAGAACTTAGAACTACTTAAACCTAAGGACATCACAAACATCCATGCCCGAGGCAGGATACGAACCTGCGACCGTAGCGGTCGCGCGGTTCCAGACTGTAGCGCCTAGAACTGATCGGCCACCTCGGCCGGCCAGCTCAAACAAATACGGCCTAAGTTCGCACTGTTACCTCGTCATCAAGACCAAAAACTGAGTTGATGGAGAATACTATTATATTTTAATCACGTTTTCATGTATGTGAATAAGTTACGGTACATAACAATGTGAATAGGGAGGTCTGAGAAGATTCTGTTGACAAAAAAAAAAAAAAATAAAATAAAATAAAAAGCGTTTGACTGGGTTCGGTCTATTAAACTTCTGAGTGTCCTGAAGAAGATCGGAATTAAGGGAAAGGACAGGAGGCTCCTAAGCAATGTATATACTTCACACAAAAATAAAAATAGGAATACGATGTGATATGACAGATTGGGAAAGGAGTTAGACAAGGACGTTATCTTTCACCCATTGTGTCTAATATACAAGTAGGTGATTTAGTTAGAAAAGCTTCTAACAAAGTTGTGGTGTACCAGTAGGCCGAAGGATAGTAAAATACATAAGATTTGCAGATGATACTGTATTACTGACTCAAAATTAAAACACACTTCAAAATATATTGAAAGAGCTGAACATCACTGAGTTACTATTTTTCAATCTATCTAGTTTTTATTTGACTGGCCGTATACACAAAACAAATTCATTGTTACTGGCGCTGACTCGTATTTGGAGGTAGTACGCTTCGTATTCCCATTTGACCATTCAAATTTCTGGGCTTCGTTGTTTCCTTAAGTCACTTACGGCAACCGGCTTTGAAAAGGTCAAAGTCAGCTTGCCGCCCTGTCTCTACTGCCTTCGCTGTCGATGGGTCAGCAAAATATTATTCCTTCCTGTCTCCTTTATTATGGATGCATCAACTGGGCGGACGGCGATTGTTTATCCTCGGGGTTAAGTACTTGAGGTCCGATTGTAATGCAAGATACCTGGTGCCATACAAAAATCAGATAACTTCACGACCATGACCTAGTAAATTTTAAACACGTCGTAATAATATAAGCTCATTTCGTGCCGTCTTGGTAACTGACTTGTCTATTATTCATACAAAATGCAGAGACATGTACAGCTAATAATACCTCCGGATGATAGGCTTAAATCCTTAACTCTATGGCTATCTTCGGAATACTACGTAATTGTTAGTAACTTAGTACGACAAAGCATTCTTCACCATGAGATGTAATATGTAAATGTGGTTTGCCCGAGCATGCTGCTATAACTTCGTCTATCACTAAAACTTCCACCCACCCCCACAGCTTCATGAGAGGTATATGATACGTTACCCTTCCATCCCCAAACCATGAACAACGTTTCGCTTTGGAAGTGCGAAGATTTGTTTTGAAGGTAAGGGTGTCAAAAGACGGCATCGCGCCAACGGACGTCTTATTGTAAGTCAGCGAAGCAACTGGGAATCAAGTGCTCAAGTAACCGTGCATTGTCATAATGTTCGAGAATGTTGAAGAATTTATGGATATCCTTCTTACTGCCTGGACGAGGGTCTTCAGCTGATGTTATATATGAGAAAAAGTACCACCACAGCTTTATCTTGAGAACATATTTATTCTGTCAAACGACTAGTTTCGACTGCACGCCATCCTCAGGTGCCACTACTGCCGAAAGAGTATTTCCTTGACGCATTTTCTATTAGATCTTTGTTACTAGCCCACGTGTGATAGTAGCAAGGATCGCACGATGAAAATAAAATAAACTTCCCGGCCACTATTTTGCCACTATTCTCAGAAAATATTTGCTATTCCAAAAAGATGAAATTAGTTCCACTTATGACATTGGCTCTAACTAAACCACTTTCCCACTATCATATAGATGATAACTGTCACCTCAGCAAGAATCTGTTTACGCTCTTGCAGTAGGAAAGCGTTTTTTAATTTCCCTCATCAGAAGTTATTAAGGAAACGATACACAATCTGTGGTCAGTTCAGTCAAATACGTCTGTTTCTCGGCAGCTCTACATGGTATTTGGGAGAGAACAGAAGTGCATTTCGCTACCATCACATTTATAACAATACAAGTCGCCTTAAAATTTCGCCCAGAGTCACGCCGTATTCTTACTTGTCCTAATTTTCTGGGACCAGTCTAAGCTCACGCTATTACAGCTTTGCTGGCGACGCGTAATCACTTAGTACTCGATTTCAATACCGCGTGATCCGCTAACGTACAAAAATATACAGAAACATATATCATTACACTAATTATTATATATGAAAGCAAAATGCATAGACCTTTTGGTGTTGCACAAACATTACTTTTTACTTTTTACTTCTTACTCTGTGCCGAGCTGAAATACTTACTTTTAAAATAATTTTTTTCAAAATATACGCTTGTGGTATTGAAGGCATTATTAATGTTTCTAGTGGGAATGGGAATAATCACGTAGCACATTTTAGAATCGTTTGCTACATCATCTATTAACCCCTTAAGTGGGTATTTTTCGTGTACTACCAGAGCGAGTAATTTCTTGTGGCGGCGGCTGGCGCAATCGCGTCACACTGCTTGCTCACTCGTTAAAACATTTCTTTGCTCATTTTAATTTAATCACCACCACCATCACCACCACCACCACCATCTCCTTCCGGGGATTAGGTGTTAGTCACCTATGCCGGTATCAAACATTCGTTGACATGTTACGAGGTCAATTCTCTCTTTCCAGACGCCCGATAATTCATTTTTTTTAAAGTCTAATTTCTATCTTTCTATCAACATGATACTTCCTTTTTATTCTATTATCTTATATTTAACTGAAACGATTTTTTTCATTAGTCATTTTATCCGTTTTGAAATAGCCCCTTACATACCTAATGAATTTCATCTCTGCTGCTTGCATACGTGATTTTTTCTTATGGAGCACGATTCGGAATCGGGTACAAGAGCAGGTTACATAATTTCATTTGTGTTTCCTTTCTTTTTTTCCCAAAATTCTTGCAATTGTTTCGCAGATAGCATGAGCTTAATTAACCTTCCGCTCAATATCTATTTCGTACTTGAAGCTAATATCACATCCTATATACCAGAAGCAAGATACTTGTGCTAAAATTTTCTCATTTATTATTATTATTATTTTCGATGTGACTGGATTGTTCCCTTTGAAACCAGTTATTTGCAGATACAACTAAACTGTAGTAAATTTCGTTTTGGCTCAGTCGATATACTTCTGTTTGTAAATTATATCCAGTTTCCTGTATAATTATCTGGTCATCAGCATGTAATGGAGTATTTAATAGTACACTAGACTATTGTAATTATTAACTTTATTTCACCTTTCCACTTTATAACAAGGTCGTCGATAGATAAATAAAATAAAGCTGTTCATTTTAGAATGCGATTTTCACTCTGCAGCGGAGTGTGCGCTGATATGAAACTTCCTGGCAGATTAAAACTGTGTGCCCGACCGAGACTCGAACTCGGGACCTTTGTCTTTCGCGGGCAGGTGCGAAAGGCAAAGGTCCCGAGTTCGAGTCTCGGTCGGGCACACAGTTTTAATCTGCCAGGAAGTTTCTGTTCATTTTAGTTTATGGACCAAAACTAAAATGGATTACGATAGAACAGAAGGTATTAAAGAAGAGGATTGGATTTTATTTTCATATAATTGCTGGCAGTATTCTGCGTGAAATATTTTAAATCATGGTGCTACCCAGAGACGAACTTCACGATGTGGAAACCAATAAGACGTCTCTTTTCGAAGACCACCTCTTGCTGATTTATTCTTCGTTGTGCTTTTCGAAAAATCTGGAAAATGCCTGACTATGAACGAGTAGCTTCTGGTGTCCGAGGTGGGAATGCAATTCATGACTCTTGTTTTGGAGAGGATACAACCAACTGTTTCCCGAGAGCCACCGTGAATTTCAATCTACTTTTCTCGCCGCCATGTTTATTTTACACTACGTGTGTATTGAAGCATGGTATGTCTTATACAAGGCGAAAAATAATCTGACAGTAATTTTTCAGTCTCCTCTATGTCGCTTGGTACCTTTGAAACTGGGATTCGCTCGTATCCTTGCCTCTCGTATTCTTGTTGTAATCCATGAAAATACACGGCTTTTGCACGATGCCCTTAGTGAAATTTAATTCTTGAAACAATCACGATGTCTCTGCTGTCCTTCCATTTTATCAATATCTGTTTGTTTCTATGCGATGTTACGTGGTTGTCATCCTTCAGTTATTCATTCTTCATGAAGTCAGAGAAATCCTTTCTGTTTTGCCATATTCTGGCGTTAACGTCAGTAACAACTCGTTACTCTCTCAACCACATTTGTACTACCGTAGCAGTTGTTGAGGTATCTGACCTATATAAATGACCTGACTGACAATCTGAGTAGTTCTCTTAGGTTGTCCGCGGATGATGCTGTAATTTACCGTCTAGTAAGGTCATCCGAAGACCAGTGTCCGTTGCAAAGCCATTTAGAAAAGATTGCTGTATGGTGTGGCAGGTGGCAGTTGACGCTAAATAACGAAAAGTGTGAGGTGATCCACATGAGTTCCAAAAGAAATCCGTTGGAATTCGATTACTCGATAAATAGTTGAATTTACAGCCTTGAGAATTGTACTAAGTACCTGGGTGTTAAAATTACGAACAACTTCAGTTGGAAAGACCACATAGATAATATTGTGGGGAAGGCGAGCCAAAGGTTGCGTTTCATTGGCAGGACACTTAGAAGATGCAACAAGTCCACTAAAGAGACAGCTTACACTACACTCGTTCGTCCTCTGTTAGAATATTTTGCGCAGTGTGGGATCCTTACCAGGTGGGATTGACGGAGGACATCGAAAGGGCGCAAAAAAGGGCAGCTCGTTTTGTATTATCACGTAGTAGGGGAGAGAGTGTGGCAGATATGATACGCGTGTTGGGATGGAAGTCATTAAAGCAAAGACGTTTTTCGTCGCGGCGAGATCTATTTACGAAATTTCAGTCACCAACTTTCTCTTCCGAATGCGAAAATATTTTGTTGAGCCCAACCTGCATTGGTAGGAATGATCATCAAAATAAAAGAAGAGAAATCAGAGCTCGAACAGAAAGGTTTAGGTGTTCGTCTTCCCCGCGCGCTGTTCGGGAGTGGAATGGTAGAGAGATAGTATGATTGTGGTTCGATGAACCCTCTGCCAAGCACTTAAATATGAATTGCAGAGTAATCATGTAGATGTAGATGCATATAAAATAACCTTCCCTGAAAAAATCGTGAGGTAACTCCAAAACAATTTTAGGAGTTATTTTCTTTCCAGGACAGTGGTGCCATAATTTGTGTCCTTACCAGTATAAACAGTGAAAAACGTTACAACTGACCAAGAATACGCTGTTTTGACTAAACGAGAAATACCATGTAGTGGAGGAAGCATGAACTAGTACCACTATAACTCCCTCTGGCCTGTATCTCGTCCCTCCCATTAATTAAAGGCTACAAAATGCTGCGGGTGGATATATACGTCGAACCCACTGAGAACGTGCAGTGCATGGAATGAACATCCGTCCACCTGCCATGCCCAGTTACAGGGTTAAAAGTACACTGCACAAAAGAATTTGCACGTTGCTTGTCTGCCATACTCCTTTGAGCAATAACTGGAAAAACTGAATATGTTACCAAATTATAACTGTATCTTTCAGAAATTAAGTACACAACAAAACATCGTTATATCCACGATCGCTTACATAAAAAGAACTGAAATGTCAGACAGATAGAAACAATCATTCATCCCATGGTACTGGCTGCTTTTCATTGGACTTCGACAGCTTCAGTGACGTATGTACCCTCAAAGAACATCTATCACTGCGGAGAGATCTAAGTGGCCTACTCCATACAAGTCAATGGAGATCTCCATGTGATACCCTTTGTTAGTCTTCTATGAGATCCCATGAGCGTTATTTAAGAATGTGTAGTGGAACAGGGTGACCACGAACATGTCTGCCAAGCATATCCCATATATGCATGATTATTTGCAGGTCGGAAAAAAATGGCTCTGAGCACTATGGGACTTAACATCTGAGGTCATCAGTCCCCTAGACCTTAGAACTACTTAAACTTAACTAACCTAAGGACATGACACACATCCATGCCCGAGGCAGGATTCGAATCTGCGACCGTAGCGGTCGCGCGGTGCGGTTCCAGACTGAAGCGCCTAAAACCGCTTGGCCACCGCGGCCGGCTTCACGTTGGAACTCACCGTCCGGCATTCTATTACTTTGTAGTGGCACCACCGTTTAGGATAGGGAAAGTTACTTTCGTGAAATATTCTGAGCACAAGTTACAGCCAGGTGCGGACCGGATTGCAGTGAGTTACGCATACCAACAGTTGCGAAGTAGAATAGTGGCCACAGGGAAAATTGCTGGAAGAGTATACGTAGCAGTTCTGCATGTTGCAAATCACAGGCAGAAGGGGCCCACTGGTCAACCTAGCATGTTATGAGTACGCAACGCAAAGTGATGCGTATGGCAAAACAGAGGCTCACAGCCATGTATAAATAGGTGCGGGTTTCTAACGAGATTCATTCAAGTGTGGCACTTCTCCTGGATGGCGGGGCGTGTCACACCACCAGCTACACACAGCAGCAGATGGGGCGCCAGCATTCCAGTCCCCGGCGGGTCGCTGGTTCGACCCTCTGAGGCCTACGTGGGGTCCGTATCCAGCCAGTGGCGGGCCATTCCACGGCTCACTACTGTGGGCAGGCGTCCTGGCTTCCAACACATGCCGGAGACATCTCGAGGCGAGGGCCACAGATTCGGATGCCGGATAGCGGGCGCTTGTTGTCGCCGTGATCTCAGCCATGCTGGCGAGAAGCACACCTGGCCACCTACGGCTCACACCGAGCGGCGCTGAGTCGGCAGGGACGCTGACCACTGAGTCGTCTGCCGGCATCCTGATGACGCCGCAACTCTGCTGGCGTACAAGACCGACACACAGCAGTGCGTCCATTGGTTGCTGAGGCAGCCATTCTGTGACAAGCCATTTCGCAGACAGGGAAGTGGTGTCCTCAGCATTGTGGGACCTGGTGACGCAGACTGAGGGGAACATGACACTGTAGTTGGAAACAATAAATCACTTGGAAAGCTCGGACGAGTCTTAATATGGTGCCTTCTACCTCTTCCCGCTACATTTGGTCATCCTGATACATTCGGTAGCAGGAGTGGCCACTACAACGTCAATGTCCAGGCTTCGCAAGACATCCAGCTGAAGCCCGCCACACAGGCTCAGGCATTGAAAGGAATTCAGGGCCACAACCGTACACAGCAGCCAACACATGGTGCAGCAGGATTTGTTCGATGTATAGCCTCACCGTAAGGCGACCATGAACAACGACAAGATCTGTATGGCTGTCAATAATGAAGCCTCCCCACAGAAGCTTGGAAAGCCGTCGGCTTCCTGAACAACATAGTAAAGGTACAACTAACTGGACTCGTCTGTGAATAACAAATTACTCAAGGGCGAAGCTGCTAGATGACATTTGAACAGCAGAATCTAAGGCAAGCTACAAGATGTCTGACATCTGGATCGTCCAGTACATTCATGTAACCTGTTCATTACAGTCTGATCAGACACAGTGGCTCCCGTGGCCCTTATGATACCGTCTTGCACTGCTCTGGCAACGCAGAGATTGATAGATATCGGTCTTCAAGTGGGGCTGTAATGCGTTGGTGACTTTATCCAACTCGCTTTGTTTACTGACCTGTCTCCCTGAAGCGCAAAAAGTTGCTCTGAGCACTATGGGAGTTAACATCTCAGGTCATCAGTCCCCTAGAACTTAGAACTACTTAAACCTAACTAACCTAAGGACATCACACACATCCATGCCCGAGGCAGGATTCTAACCTGCGACCGTAGCGGTCACGCGGTTCCAGACCTGAAGCGCATCCACAACCTATGGATGAAGATGGAGACACATTGGCATCTGCAGCAACACGGCTGGAAGTTCATCCTTTCGTTATCAGACAGAGCGCCCTTGCAACTTGCACTGCGTTATTATGTCGCATTGCTTGCGCTAGGTTGAATAGAACGTAAACAAATAACTACCATCTGTGTACCTCACTAGAAAACGCTGGGACACCGGTGCTCACTTCCTTCTGAGGGATCACCTGGCACCACAATAAATGACATAGCCAATAAATGGCGAATGCTTTCGATTGACGCATACATTGAAAGTGAAGAAGCCCAGCGATAAGACCACAGGCATCACGTGTATCAAACTAATTTAACATACCGGATGTTGATTCACATGTTCCCCTTATTCTTTGGAACAGTGCAACTTTCAAATCCACCTGCAAAACGGAGAGAACAATAATTTTGTAATAATTATACGCTGATACAATATATTTATACGTTTTCATATCCACATTCTGTGAACGATAGTGACTGGGCTAATGGTTTGGATCGTACAGATCAAATTGGCCTTTTAGAAAGCGGGAGCAGGATGCAACAATTTCGCCTTCACGGAGCTGTAGTAAAGTTCGGAGCCGCTGGCTTCTCTCGCCACGTTTACGGGCAGTTAATAGAGGCGGTTACATTACGGAGAGCCGAGTTTGTGCCGGCCAGTGGATACCCCATCTCCACCACTGCCTTCTGTGGCCGTCATTTTGCCTCGGCACCAGAGAGCAGCCGTTCTCTTCAAAAACTCTCAGCACACTGGCACAATAGCGAAGGCACGCTGGTGAGTTTTCAGACAAAACAATGGCCGTGTTACCAGGTAATGGTTCCCTGACCTGAAACCGCACGCAGTAGACAGTTCTTTCACAACTCTTGATATAGCAACGAATCATTTTAAATTTCAGGGAATTTCTTAAAAGTTCATGTTATTTCCGTAATGACTGCACATTTGGATATAGAGGCTGTTTCACAATTCGCATTACAAGTTATCTACAGGTTGTGAAGGGTACTTAGTAGATGAAATTTGGATAAGAAATCCATTCCGGAAATTACCATTCGGATATAAAATAAGTTTGAAGGTCGGATCACTTTCATATACAATGTGTACTGTTTGCTCTACAGAAGCTGCTGCTAATTGCTTAAGGTGTATCTTCGACACGCGCTTCAATACACACGGTTCATAAACCCTGGAGTGTGCTGGATAATTTCTGCTGCCGCCTGAACTCGTTGAGGACGATCTTCTTTTTCCGTCAGTACGGAAGTCTCTTACACAAGAGTCTCAACATAGGATTAAACAGCCAACCGGTTGCACATAAACGGTAGGTACACTGACCTAGGTTTTGACAACTACTAGGGGTGTCTTCATCATAATGAAATGTTGCTAAATCGTAAAATTACATTCCAAAAATACAATAGTCAGTGTCTGAAGCACCTATCCTCAAGTCAAAAGAAAAAATAAAACGTTCTAGCATTTGCCATGTGTGCCCAGCTGGAAACATCAGACTCTGGGCATACTTGGCAAAGGCTACAATGTTTTATTTTACTTTTGGCTTGAGGATAGCTGCTTCAGACTCTGACTGTTGCTTTTTAGCAATGTAATTTTACGACTCAGCAACATTTCATTATGATGAAGACACCCATAGTAGTTGTCGAAACATAGGTCAGTATATCTACCGTTTATGTGCAACCGGTTGGCTGTTTAATCCTATGTTGAAACTAGCATACGGCTGCTGAGTAACAGCCATGTTCAAAACTGTAAGACAGACAAGAATCTTCATATAGCCCCACAAGAAAAAAACTAGAGGAGTTAAGTCTGCCCTATCATGTTGGAACCACATTTTCTGACGGAGTGGCAGTGGCAAACCTTCCCGTAGCTCCACCAACACCTCTTTCAGGGATGTCAAGCATATGGGATCCGTTAGACGGGAACGAAAGAAATTACCATCCAATAAGACTACCATCAATGATACCAGCCGAGTCACTGATACCGAACCGTTCCTGAAATCCACGTGAATATGTGGCATCGGAATTTTCGTCATGCCAGACTCTTTCAGCAGTTCAAAACAACCTTCTTGGTAAAGTGAGCTTCATCAGTAGAACGAATACGACGTGGGAATGATGTGAAAACCAAATAATGAAATTTACACGTAGTGGAAATCTGCCGGAGTCAGACTATGCACGTTCTGTCACCGGTAATGCTGAAGTTGCTGATCATCCAGAACAGGTCAGACGCTCACGTGAGACGCGCCCATGGCATGGAGAATATTTCAAGTGCTCGTCGCCGGGTTCTCTTCTACGTTACGAAGGGCGTCCTCTTCAAAGTTGAGAGGGCGTCGCGTCTGTGGAGCACCACAGTCAAAGCTCCTAATTCTGAATGTACCAGTTTATCGCATCCGTCCTTGTGGTGAGTCGAAAATAAATTGTGGTGGAGTGGAGCGATCCGGAAAACCTTCTCGATACTTGCTTTGTGCAGTTCTGTTATTGCGTCCATCTTCACCTAAGTTATCAATAATTCTGTGCACTCTTCAAGCGAGTGCCCCGTGTACTGTCACGAGCGTCCCGTGTACTGTCACGAGCGTCCTTACTGCTCAATAACCGACTGACAGGTGAACAGGGTGCTGAAGCAGTGAGTGTAAACGGAGGGCACATTACGCCAGGGGAGTGACGGCGGCGCCCTCTGCGGACGTGCTACAGTACGGCTACACAGTGCATCCCACACGAGCTCGATGGGATTTAGCCAAAGTTGGGGGAACGGGTAAACCAGTACATTCGACGAATATCCTCTGGTTCCAAAAGCTCCTACACCTGAGCTGTTCGATGTGGTTGCGCATTGTCATCCTTAAAAATCAGGCCAGGGCCAAACGCACCCTAAAAAGTCGCAAATAGTACAGGGAGTACAATGTCACATGAACGTTGACTGGTCTGCGTACCATGTTCACGTCCATACAACATTATGTCTCATCACACCGTAACACCCGAACCTCCAAAATGATCATGCTCGAAAATGCTGAACGTAGCTTCATATGGCTAGACATGGAAACACACAACATGGAACATGGGCGAACATGTTCGTTTTCAAAATGGTTCAAATGGCTCTGAGCACTATGGGACTTAACTTCTGAGGTCATCAGTCCCCTAGAACTTAGAACTACTTAAACCTAAGTAACCTAAGGACATCACACACATCCACACCCGAGGCAGGATTCGAGCCTGCGACCGTAGCGGTCGCGCGGTTCCAGACTGTAGCGCCTAGAACCGCTCGGCCACTCCGGCCGGCCATGTTCGTTTTGGTGGTCCATGTGTTATGGTGTGGGGAAGCATAACGTTACGTGGGTTTTGTGAGCACCACATCTTTGTACACGGTACATTCGCCGGTCAACGTTATTACGACACTATACTCCTATCCCATGTGCATCCTTTCGGGAGTGCATTCTGCTCTGACGTAATTGTTATCGATGACAACGCTCGACTCTGTCAAACACTGCAGGTACAGTAACTCGTGCAATGAGAGGATATTAGGCGAACGGACTGGCCTTCCCGTTCCTCCGACGTGTTTACCTTCGAGCGTAGGTAGGCGCATTGGAGAGATGTACTGCAGCAAATGCACATGCACAAACTACATCCAAAACTTGTCAGCCGCGCCGGTGGGGGACTGGAACGTCCTACCACAAGAACTTGTTACTAACCATGTGGTCAGCATGGGAATAATCATAGCAGGCATTGCGGTCCGCGGCGATTACACACTCTATTAACGACAATGTCCGCCTTTCCTAATGTCCGTAGTGTTATGAATCGCAGTGACATTTGTGTAATTATTGTCTTTGAGTAAATCTGTAATTTCTGTTCGTCTCAATGCAAATTTGATTCAGTTGCTTTCTGTTCTATAGCGCAGCCGTTTGTTCCACGTACAGTCCATGTTTCATTGAGCTATGTTAATTGGCAGTAACACATCATGCGGAAGTTTCTTTCGGCCCTGAAGTTTTGCACACAGTTTATTTGAGGTTGACAAGTTAGCTTACTCACCTGTGTGTTCCTTCCCTTTCTTCTCACGGGTGGACGTCGGAAGATAATTTACTGGGAAGCCACCGCACATACCAAATGAACGGTGAATTTACTTTCAAAATCTATTCTTAAAGAATTTACTTTATTTACTAGCGATTCATCAAGAACATTAACATATTTAATCACACTAGGTGAGGGTGGAAGTAGTTGCGATTGAGTAACTGATGAAAATGAAATTACCTTTAAGAAATGGGAATTTTATTCATAAAAGCCTTTCCAAAAACAGATTTAAAATTTATGAGCAGAAAAGCACCCTCGAAATATCAAGTTAAAATTTTATTTAGAGGCAGAAAGAACAATATTGACAGTACCAGCCTTCGGACTGAGAAACTTGCCGCTCCCTTTCAACACGGCCGAAGTCACGACCGCTCACAGCAACCTCTGAAAGACTAAACGGGTGCAAATCTGCAACACACCAGATGACTTTAAACTAAAAATTTTAAGAACCCACACAAACACACTAACTATGCACCTGGTAAGAGGGATGGAAATGGTACAAACACTCACACTAAGAAATTATTTGCCACAGAAAGTGCAATTTGTTTTTAAAAGGTCTCTTACGGTGGAAGAGTGCCAACTTTATAAAAATGACTATTTAAATAAAACTCATAAAATTCAAACTTACATAATATATACAACATGCTCTACATTGCACATATACCGCCTCGCAAGATGTTAGGCAAGATAAAAACATATTTCAGGAATTTGGCCTTTACACATTAATTCTATAAATTCGTTAATCCGACAAACATGATAGAGGCGGCTATTAACGTATGGCAGATTGACAGGGGGATTACTGAACGACCCGAACCGCAGATTGCTCTAACCCTCCCTATCTCCATAAGGGAAAACGGACCATCCAATTCGCAAATAACCACCTTCCTGCGGGTGGGCAAACGGAGAAGAATGGTGGGACGACCCCAAAACAAAGCGGCTGGTGACCTCACCAAAAAAACAAGTAGAATTTAACAAGTAAATGAAACAACATATCTCCAATCACTTAACTTCTAATAAACTGCGCTTTCTGGCGAAGACCTGGCGCAGCATCCCCAACGCTCTCCCGAACCGTCCGCTGCCAGCCGCTTCAACGGACGCAGGAAGGCGCGCCGATCTCCCGTCTCACGGCGTCGCAGCTCGCCCCGGCCAGCCCGATGTCGTGGTTTCACCCCTGTTTCTCTTGTGTCAACCGCGAAGCCACTACCCCTTTCTATACGGCGCGGCCCACTGGACTCACGTGGGGACCTCAGATGCGCCGATGCTCAAGGCGGAGAAGTCATCTCGTGTCTCAGTGCGCGACCGACTAACCGACCGATCCAACCGCCAATGACGGTTGCCCGAGCAACTCGAGCAGACTGGCGGTGTAACGCGCAGACTCAGATGCAGGAACTCAACCCCGACCGGGCGACCAATAGCTGAGTTCTGTTACTGGCGGAGTGGCAAGACCCGACCGGGCGACCACTAGCTGAGTTCTGTTACTGGCGGAGTGTAAAGTCTCTCATTTTCTGGCTCAAAGTTTGATGCAAACGACAGACATACCCGCACTCCGACGACAGACAGACACTAACTGCGGCACAAATGCGAACGAGAGAGAGACCAGCAACTGGTGACGCGAGACTGACCTAGCCTCACCCCGACTGACCAACTGACCAGACTCGCCCGACTGACAGACTGACCCCTTTTCCGAGCTCATAGCGCCCCTTAAATGCACGTGAACAGGCAACCTTTCCCCTTTCCCACCAGAGGGAGACACCAAAGCTGCGATTGACACAGCGGCGCCACCGCCAGAAACGGAAGGTGACTGCTTTACACTACGCGCTGCGGCGCACTCTTCAAAACAGCAAATTTTACCACGGCTCACATACAAGTGTTTTTATGTACATGGTCTTTACTGCTACGATACGTGCGTGAAGTAGAATATCTGTAGCTTCCGGTCACGAATGCCAATTCTTTGAATGTTCCAAATAAATCTTCTCTTCTGTCTTCGTGTGTCTGCAATCTTGAGATCTCACCGTAAAAAACGCGTATGAGCATTTAGGCTCGTCTTATTTGCTCATGATCGATGTAATTAGTCCTGTCTCTTACGGATCCCACACACTTAAGCGATGTTTCGCTATGAACAGTATATATTTTGTAAGCTACCTTCCGCAAAAAAAAAAAAATCCTATATCTGAATAACATCCGTCCAATAAATCGAAACATGCCATTCGACTTACCTTCAACTGATACTGTGCGATCGTTGCACCCCTTATGCCGTCATCTTCTTACTAACAGGTATCACTTATTACTCCCTAAGTCAAACTGTATCACGTTTTCCTGTTTTGTGAAATACAAAAGTTCTTAGTTGGTCTGTGTTATGGACTATTTGCCAGCCGTTCCACCAATTTGGTATTTTCTCCACGTGCCTCATAGATAACTACATCATCTCCGAAAAATCAGCGGTTGGAACTAATAATAATTCCTGGAGCGCCTCTGATGTTCCCAGTTTTTGTAAAACAGTGCCCATCCTGGGCCATATGCTGTCTCAAGAGATTTTCAGCCTCGTTTCTAACCTGGTTAGACATAGTACACGTTGTTATTTCAGAGTCTTGTCTTACATGACACTAACTGGACCTTTTTATGAAATCTTACGCCCAGTTTACGAAAAAAATCCTCGCTTTACTAATGAATTTGCAATATCTGTAACGATTATTTCCAGAAAGACCACTATTGACGTACATGTCATATGCTACTCATCGAGATTACGCATTATGGAAAATTCCGTCGTTTTTCTAGAAACGAGGTCAAATATTTACGCAGTATCTTTGGTTGAACCGATGCAAATATCCAAAATGAAATCTAATACGAGGAGTGAAAGAAAGCTTAATTCTTCATTCGCTCAGTGATGATATAGAGTTTCTACAGCGATATTCTGTAGCTGGTAGATTATTGTGAGAGTCCTCTCTATGAAACTGCTTCATTTGGATCGTGCCACGAGAGGAGCTGGGCTGCACTGCTTTGTGCAAAACCTCCGTACTGCAGAGGACACACTGCAAGCAAAATAAACAAGGGCAAGTCAGCACCGCAGACAGAGAACGTCGAATAGACCTCACTTTGTAACGCTTCTACAAAGTACGTAGCAATAACTTTCATTGCCTTTTGTAAGGTGGATGAGAGGGAGCCTTAATTGGGCGAATCATTTTGTACCTTTTCTCCATCATTTATAGAAACTGAAAATAGTTCAGTATATTAGTCATCCTGGACTGTTTCGTATTTTGAGAGAACGAATCGAAAAGTAAACCTGACGACTGAGAGAAGACACGGCTAACAGAAAATAAGATCCCAGACTAGTGTTTTCTGATAGATGCTCGGCGTTCTGATGTGTGTTCTGTATCTACAGGGCGTCGATAATTCCAGTTTCAAATCGCTGTAGAAAGAGAACCACTGCTCAGAATGACGTCAAATTTGGACAGTACATTATTAACGCAGTAAGAAACGTCATGGAACAAAAAAACGAAAATTTTATCAATAGATGGCGCTGCAAGCGTTAGAATATGCACACCAATAGACGCGCGGCACACAGGTTTTCCTCAGTTTGCATACGAGATGCCAAACATGACTGTCGCCATTAAGGATCGCCCGCAACTCTTTTTACAAGAATGATGACTGTGCTACTCAAAGCTATGAAAAAAGGCATTTGTCCGATGTCCGCTAAGGATCTGGAGGAAATGATTACAATATTTGAAAAGACAAGTTCTTTTGAGGTGCAATGTGGCAGAGGGAGAAAAGGAATTGGTACGACGTTTGTCCCAACTGTGGCCACAGCATTGCAGGGGGGATCGAGCGGCGATGCGCAAATATGCAGTGCGCGGTGAATTACCCATACGTTGGACATGCCTGAGAGCACGGCACTTAAGATACGACTAAACATCTTGCACTGCTGTACACACAAAATCACCCCTGTTGAGGGGACGCTTCTTGCTGATCTGCTATCGAGACTGTGGTTCAATCTGAAATTTCTTGCTTGCACGGAAGTGGACGATCATTCGCCATGGAACATTATGTTGACAGACGAAACCCATCTACATCTCCAAGGACAAGTGAATACGTAGACCTGCAGAATATGGGAAACGGAAAATCCGTACACACATAAATGGGTAACACTATAGTCTGCAAAGGTGACTGTTTGGTATGGACTGACAGCATCGTTTTCGTAGGGCCGCATTTTTTTTCGAGGAGATGAGTCCTGCGGGTCGTGTTACCTGTACCGTCAACGATAAACGCATTGAGAGTCTTTTGCTCACCAACGTCATACCAGCACTTCAACAGCGTGGATGTGTGAGTAGGATCATTTTTTGCAAGATGGCGCTCCTCCGCACATTACACACCCAGTGAAGCGGCTGTTGCAGAGGCATTTGGGAAATGCTAACCGTCATTTACCTACAGCCTGGCCGTCCAGATCACTTCGTCTTAATTCGCGTGACATCTGGCTATAGTTATCTAAAAGTTGCTATGTTCAGTGCTACAATGACGAACGTAGGTGAATTGAAGGCTCGCATTGCAACACCCAAGACGCTCCGATTTACTATGGGACATGCTGTTTCTCCATTTCAACTTGTGGCACAAAACGATGGATAGCATATTGAACATGTATTGTGCCACTTCCCCGACGGTTGGAAACAGATGTCATTTTGCTTTTTATTCGGTTTTTGGCTCCAGGAGAATTAAAAAGCGATATCACTTTACTTCTCATGTGGGTTTCGGCCACAGAACTATTAAAAACAGATTTTATTTTCCATTTTACGCGGTTTTTTAGCCTCTGGACAATTGTAAATAGTTCATTCTGCCGTGGTGGATGGGTTTACCTGATAAACAGTGTCACAACTGTTGACTGCTGAGCTTGTGCAGTCGTGCACGTCCAATAGTACGGATAGTGTAACGTGCAACTCAGACCATAACCGTCGTATTCGTCTGTCATTTCTAGCCGACCCCATTTACGTTAAGAAGTATGCAGCGCCAGCTAATGGTTAAATTTTTGCTATTTTTTGCTGTGACGTTACCCCCTGCGTCAAAAATATGCTGTTCAAATTGGCCTCATTACAAGCAATGGTTCTCTATCTACAGCGTTTTGAAACTGGAACTTTAATTATGATCATCCTGTATATTAGTTTCGTATAATTTCAAGTTCCACATGCAACTAAAGTGACGGAAACACACAGCTTCCTGTAGCACCACTCGAAGAACACCACTTTTAGCCATGCTACTAAAATTTATTCACTTGCGCTTCATGACGCCGCTTTCCTTCACCCACCACCGAGTAGCCACATTCGACTGACACCTCGTGGCTGAGTTTCTACGCAGCTTGGTTGTATTACTAGGTCTACAACTTTGCTTCCACCGTTTTGCAATAGACGGCAGAAGCGGCAAGTGGGGTTCAGGTGGTTGGTCATAGGTGTAATGCAATAAGCTTAGGCATCTGTAAACATAATGCCATAAAAATATTAGTCGATTTGCGATTGCATCATAAGGTTATTCTCGATTAAGTACGTCAACTTACGCACCCATTTCTCGCCATTTGCAGGAAGTTTTAATTTTCTGCTTTAACATGAAGAAATCTGCGACTGTGGCTCTTAAAAACGCTGGGTAAGACCAATGGTGAGGGAGCTATTAGCGGAAGAACGTGCAAAGAATGTTTTCAACGCCTTAAGAACGGTGATCTTGATGTCGAAGACCGGCATGGCGGTGGAAGACAGGACGTTTTCGTAGCTACTGAAACAGACGAAGACAGTCACATGACATCATTATCGAAAGCAGTTGATGCGTTCGAACCCAGCACTGAAACACAAACGGCCACAATACAGCGACAGACACGTAAAGGTAATTTTACAGCAGGTCAGTGTTCGACCACATGTCGCAAAACCCGTCAAAATATACATGGAAACTTTGAAATGAGAAGTCCTATTCCTCCCGCCGTATTCTCAATACGTTAATCTCTCTCTCTTTCTCCTACCTTTTTCGATCAGTGGCATACACTCTGGCTGACCAGCAATTGCGATCATATGAAGAAGTGTAAAATTTAATCGACCCATGGATCGCCACAAAGACGCCCAGTTCCTCTGCCACGGGATTCGTATGCTATCCGAAAGACGCGAGAATGTAGTGGCCAGCGATGAGCAATAATATGAATCATAATTTTTTTGTAAATTTTTCACAATAAAGCCCCAAACGTCGAGAAAAAACGGCGGAAGCAAAGTTGTAGACCTAGTAGATAAACGCTTCAAAAAAAAAAAAAAAAAGTTCAAATGTGTGTGAAATCTTATGGGACTTAACTGCTAAGGTCATCAGTCCCTAAGCTTACACCCTACTTAACCTAAATTATCCTAAGGACAAACACACACACCCATGCCCGAGGCAGGACTCGAACCTCCGCCGGGACCAGCCGCACAGTCCATGACTGCAGCGCCTTAGAACGTTCGGCTAATCCCGCGCGGCGATAAACGCTTGTCCAATGAATTTGAGAAAGGAAGTAACAAGGTTTCGGTAACATTTTCAATGCGTGTGACGTCTTCTTTGACTTACTGATGGTGGGGTGCAAGAGCGAAAATATTGCCTGTCAGGGCATTGTATACAGCATCTATTATGTTATACAAGAACTCTGGAAATATACTTTTTGGGACAGTGTACATTACAGAAGAGAAAAATCGCCACATGTCAAATATCGAAGTGTCGCTTGTAGTTACACTCGAGCCAGTACTGCATCTCTAATACGATTATCAAGTTTTTTCGTGGAGATCGAACACAGTTCAACAAGCACTCGAGATATTTTTTGTTATTCTAAGGTGGTTCACGGTTGGATCCTAGTTCACGAGTAGTACTTCCTTTATAAGTGCGTTTGATCATTTGTGTTATTTCTGCGCAAAATCTACTTCCGAACGCAATATTTATGCTTAACGAATAATCTCAGTTGACGCCATAGTGAAAACAGTACCACCACAATTCTGACAGGAGCGTGTGGAAAAACAGCACCATACGACGCCACTGCCGTATATCAGTCGTTGTGTCACCTGCTGTGGCGTCACCCAAATCAAGACACAGCACGGTTGTGGCATGCAGCATGTAGTAACCCTGCATTACCTTCTCCCTGTTTTCCCCCCATCCCCCTCTTAAATTGCAATCGTGGGTTGTTGATAGCAACGGCTATCGGTATGCTTCCGAGTAAGCCGAAATGTCGCTAATTTTATAGACTACAGTCGGAATCATTATGTGTGATGCAGATCAGGGAAGGTAATACATTTACCCCTTTGTCTTGGAAGATGCACTCTCCAACATACAGCATCCTTTCTCTAGTGCCTCTCAGTTATGATTTTTCTCCATCTATGAGGACTATTAATGTTGTTGTTATTATTATTATTATTATTATTTGAAGGTCTGATCGTTCACGAAATTCACACCACAGTGAAAACCCAATGAAGCTTTGCGCAGATGTATTGCTCAGTGTTTCTAGTACTCCCTTCGATCGCGTCATGTCGCACTTCTCAATTCTGAGCACACAGTGGTCATATAAACAAGCCTAGAACATTATAGACTCCCGCCAAGTGCTATCATTCGATTTCTTCTTGCTGGGATGGGGGGGGGGGGGAGGAGAGGGTGGACGGAAACAGCCAGATTTCATGCAGCCCACATGACGTAACTGCCATGCGCGTCTTTCATGACAATACTCGGCCCCACACTGTAAGAGCAGCAAATATGTTCATGCAGCGTTTTACGACCCGTAAATGGTCCTCTCTGCTTACATGAACCGCTGTATATGACAGCATTTTGGCACAAGCAACGAACTGCAGACCAGCATAGGGAATTGGTGGGAAGCACAGCTGCCTTCTACGACGAAGGTACTGGAAAGTTGGTACCACGCTAAGACAAAATATTTTAAGTCGGAATGGCGACATTCTATGCATTGTACTCAAGTTGGAGGCGGGGAGAGACAACGTTGAACGGAATGATAAAAGTCTTTTTTTTTTTAACATGAATGTTCGGGAGTAAAATGCTCTTGCAAGGAAAGTCGAGTCAAAGAAACGCTGCACACTGCTACTTGTTGCATGTGTTCTCCACTATGTTACGTTTACACTGTCACTCCAAAGATTTGTTAGAGATATTTTTACTGACACTGAGTGCAAAACACAATGTATCACCAGCAAAAGACGCAACTTACTTTCACTTTGTCTGCTGCTGTTGAAAAGCGCCTGAGCTCTTTACTAATACCAGCTATGAAACTAGACAGTTCTCCACCAAAAGGTGATGACTTGAATCATCGAATGCGTAGCGGCGAAATGAATAAGTGACTGACACAGTAAACGACGCTGCTGCTGGACGAAAATTCGCTGGACAATTTCCTAACAACAGAGTAGCAGATTCAAGAGTGGTTACTCGTGCTTTCACTAAACTGCATGAGCCTGTCGCAGTCATGTCTATTCTAAACGTGCAAATGAACAGATCGTGGACGAAGTAAAGATAATATTCAGTTGCTAGTTCGTTGCCCTTCAACAAACACACGCAAAGCTCTTACACGTAAACCAATAAGGCTGCCGTTACGAATTCACGGTGACTCTCATTTTCATTTACAACGGTTCAACGCATTCAAGCACGAGATGAAGGCAGACGATTGTACTTTCTTCGTTGGCCAATTGTAAATCATCGAATACAAACATTAATACTGTTTATTGTTGAAATCTCTTTCACTCGTGACGATGTCAATAGCTTTTGAGTCCTTATTTTGGCCTCTAGTCTGTAAATGCACGCAAATGATTGATGATTTCACAGGTACGACTAGTATGACGCTATACATTTATTGCAGCCTCTTCAGAGAAACGTCAAGTCCCACATTAGACAGTAATAACAGAAGTGATCGTCCGGGTTCGCAGCAATCTACAAATCAGTCCAAAGAAATGTCAGTTCAATAATCAGTGTAGCACAATTACACAGTAGCACTGCGTCCCCATGAAGATAGCCATGCGCGGTGTGGGGTTTAGGTGTGTGGTGGTGATGATGTGTGTGAGGGTGTGGATTCGGCTGCAGCTTCAACAGATGGGTCGCCTTGGGCAGAACTGCGAGTACAACTGGCTGTTGGAGTTTACACCGCGGCGGAGGAATATTCACGAGCTCTGGATGACCACGTGACCTTTGGACGCAAGCTAATCCCCGATAACAGCACCACCGTATTTGGTGCGAGCGCTACCTATGAGCGATGATGGTGGTTTCTGGTGGCGCCTGCTGGAAATAAACGTGTAAAATATTGATTATTTTGAGCTCCGAATCCAAACGTGCGATGTACTACGGAGTTGCATGAAGCGTCCCCGGACGAGGAGCGCCTGCAAACCAACGGCCGGCAACCCGCATCTCGCAGACGTCGTTCTGGAATGACGCACAACGTGGGGGCACAGCTCTGAATATCACTCGTGACCGTCACCGGTTGTCCGACGAAAGCCCGGATGCCTTTGTGGGGATGCATTTTCATAGATGCGTCTCTGAAAATGTGTGGTGTATCAGGATAGACAGTCAACGGCCTTGCCAGCAGTGATAACACAGGTTCCCATCAGATCACCGACGTTAAGCGCTGTCGGGCTTTGCTAGCACTTGGACTGGCGACCGTCCGGTCTGCCGAGCGCTGTTGGGAAGAGGTGTGCACTCAGCCCTTGTGAGGCAAACTGGGGAGCTACTTGTTTGAGAAGCAGCGGCTCCGGTCACGAAAACTGGCAACGGCCGAGAGAGCGGTATGCTGACAACACGCGCCTCCATATCCGCATCCAGTGACGCCTGTTGGCTGAGGATGACACGGAGGTCGGTCAGTACAGTTAGGATCTTCCGAGACCTTTTCGGGCACAGTTTACTTAAGTGTTTAGTTATTATAGACAGTCATTTGATTGGGCCTGTTGTGTTGTCTCGTAGTCTCAAAGGACTCTTCTATTTGACTTTCTTCAAAAAGTGCTTCGAGCGTTACTGGAAGAGGTTCCTTTGGCAACAAGTATGGATATGTTCTTCCAACACGAAGGGCAATGCACATTTTAATCTCGAGGCAACACATCATCAAAAAATAAAATTACATGAAATATGGATGGGTAGAAATGGTATCGTTTCTTTGCCACCAATGTTCTCAGGCCTTACCCCTCTAGATTTTTACCTATGAGGGTGGTTGAAAGGCGAAGTCTGCGAAGGAAAAGGAAACACACGAGACGAACTGATCATTCGGACAGCGCTGCCCTCATAAAAGAACTCCAACAAGAAACCCCTTGAGTGTGAGGTAGCGAAAAGGCCGATGATATTCACGGCATTCTGCGCCCCAGATATTGTCTACCATGCAGCCACAATATCGGCTGCTAATGGCACCAGGGGGCGGGACCGGAGGCGTCCAATGGCGAGCACAGCATGAGGCTACGAAACATACCTGAAAGGCTTAGTCGACAAGTAACTCAAAATAGTGCTACAGTGCTAGTGGTGTTCATACAGAGCAAAGCAGGGGCAACGATCAACAAAGAAAACATTGCATTATACCTACAACAGTTGCCAAAGTTGACATTTCGTGAGAAAGGAACCCAAAGGAATTGGCAGATAAAACATTAGCGTTTCTGCAAGCTGGGCTAGTGGAATGTGTTGTCTCGCGGACGCTCAACTGTGTGGACAATATACATAAGCAGCACACTGATGATGATAATACGTGCGTAACAAATGAAAGTGATATTGAAAAAGATGTAGTAGTTCATTATTCCTGTAGGACAGGGAGCGACAAATCCAGTCTGTAATGCAACTTAATGAAGGAAAATCATTGTTCAAGGAGACGGTAGTAAACATAACTATGTACATGGAAGATCATCTGTAGCAGAGTAAAAAAAAAAAGCTATGAACAGATTTCGAATAAGTCCGCAGCAATATGACCATGGAGTGCACAAGGAAAACTACGGATATTCTAGGGAGGAAAAGGCGCACTTGTTACAAAAACTACTGTTTGCGCATATCAAGGAAGCTCGATACAATTTACAGGATGTACATGACTGTGACCAACTACGTTATGCACATCAAATTGCACGCGACGTAGATTACAGTAATTTCAGGGGAAGCAGTGGACGGTTGCGTTACTTCAGTCCTACAGAAATGGAAGACGTAAGATAACGAAATTTCAAACAAACGTCAACTTGACTATGCACAGAAATCTGCGAAATAGGCGTGAAAATTTGCAGATGAGACAAACAAACTTATCCCACCACGCAGTAAGGAATTTGTTTTCAACTCCGACCAATCGAGATTTGAAGAGGAAATGCAATGAAAGGAACCCTGGAAATTATTAGAGGTACAAAGAGAGTTGTATAAAGATAACCCAACATCAATGCCTTAACTCATTCGTATATAATATGATGACTGTTAGTCTGAATGGTGAATTGGTTGGAAAGTTATTTATTATGCTGCGAGAAGTTGGAGGTGCTCTGCCACTTACGGTTCTTTCTGGTGTGCCTGATCTTCCAAGGTGAAACGTATGGAAAATTGACGTCACAGCAAGCAAGAGTGGGAAAATGAGCGCAAGAGAACTACAGCTACGCTATGAGCACTGGGTTTGACTCATAGATGGTCAAAATCACTTACTTTTGCTGGATTCCTGATCTGCGTATAAAAATCATACTCCTTTAGAGCAGAATATCCCTGCTGAAAAATGTGTGACATTGCAGTTCATACCACATGGAACCACCGGGCATATTCAATCTCCAAATTTTTCTTTATCGCACTATCTGCAGCTACGCCTTAAATGATAGACAGTTTCACGGTAAGTTCCACGACAGACTATTTCGCAGTTGCTAGCATGCCATCAATTTTCATTACCTCGATACATCGATACCATTCTGTGTCCATTCCTTAAGACAGGGTACCTAGCTGAACGTCCTGCACAATTTATTACTCCCAAGGCGTTCGCCTTCGATCTTGATGGTGCGAACCTTTGTAATCACTGTGGCGCGCCATTTTTCATTCGGTATTCATGGTGCAAGTTAATGGTTTGTTCCGAACATTTCTTGAATGCCGACGATGTCCATTTTGTGAAGTGTAATACATACATCCCATAGAAGGTTGATGTCTGCACCTCCCAGACACTGATTTTCTGTCACCCTCCTGATGCACATGGTGTCTCATTAGCAGCTAATATTTTTCCTGTCATAATTTTTAACACAAGACTTTCAAATGAGCCTTACTAAAGATTGAACTTGCGGCTTGTACTTAAGGGGTTCCTTGTAAGACGACCTCAAAAGAGCTGCATGTGGTGCTGTCAAGAGAATTCGAAATTGCATCGAAGTATGGGGTGGAATTTATGAAAAGCATCTCCGAAATTAATAAATTGTCTTTGCTTAACATGTTCTGCGATTGTTTCCTTGGGTTACATTCTAACAGGTTTCTCTTTGTGATAAATGAACATTGATATATATTACATGGAATATTTTACTCGAATTACTCGACGTATATTACCGCTTCCTACGATGTTTTCTGTTCCTCCTATAGCACCCTACAGAGTATTTCTATTGATTGACGTTTTGAAAATTCGGAAATTTGTGGTAAGGTCTTATGGGACCAAACTGCTGAGGTCATCGGTCCCTAAGAATACGCACTACTTAATCTAACTTATGATGACAAAATACACACACACACACACACACACACACACACACACACACACACACACCCCATGCTCGAGGGAGGACTCGAACCTCTCACGGAGGGGGCCGCGCGCACCGTGACAAGACGCCTAAGACCGCACGTCTACCCCGCGCGGCGATTGATGTTTCTTCTGCGTAGTTGTCGGTACTGTTAAACTTCTCTCTTACGCGACTAGTTGAAAGTTACTGATCAAACACGTGAATGAAGCACCCTCTTTTGTCCAGAACATGTCTGTGTTTGAAACTTCCTGGCAGATTAAAACTGTGTGCCGGACCGAGACTCGAACTCGGGAGCTTTGCCTTTCGCGGGCAAGTGCTCTACCAACTGAGCTACCCAAGCACGACTCACGCCCCCTCGACACAGCTTTACTTCTGCCAGTACCTAGTCTCCTACCTTCCAAACTTTACAGAAGCTCTCCTGCGAACCTTGCAGAACTAGCACTCCTGAAAGAAAAGATATTGTGGAGACATGGCTTTGCCACAGCCTAGGGGATGTTTCCAGAATGAGATTTTCACTCTGCAGCGGACTGTGCACTGATATGAAACTTCCTGGCAGATTAAGGTAGGAGACTGGGTACTGGCAGAAGTAAAGCTGTGTGGTGTGGGCGTGAGTCGTGCTTGTGTAGCTCAGTTGGTAGAACACTTGCCCCCGAAAGGCAAAGGTCCCGAGTTCGCGTCTCGGTCCGGCACACAGTTTTAATCTGCCAGGAAGTTTCATATCAGCGCACACTCCGCTGCAGAGTGAAAATCTCATTCTGGGAATGTCTGTGTTTACTGCAGCGGCAGTAACCATCAAGCAACCTTCCCCATTCGTCAGGCCGCTTGGAGTGAACAAGATCTTGATCTGGTAGTTCAGTTGTAGAGTGCCCCATCAGCTGTGAATTCCCGATAAAGAAGAGAGGGTCACAGACGTTCATGTTATGAACACAATGCGAAAGATGATTCACCTGGAGCGGTATGGAACTTTTCGTGAATTTGCTCTGGATTCCAATGGCACCTAGACCTACAACGAAAGGAATACACGGACCAGCTCACAAAACGCGCAGCACTCAACATTCACTTACCACCCACGATTTCTATGCACCCGATCACATCCTTGTGCTTACAGCGAGGGGGTAGAATAGGATGGAAAAACGGTCGGAAGTAACATGATGGAAGTACAGTAATGTGGCATGTCACCCCAGAATATCGTACTTTACGATTTGAATGTGCGATAAATGATGACTATCACCGATTTTAGGAATGCTGACAGAGGAACATCCCCAGTTATCTCCATAAGGCAGATGTCATACACTCACAAACTTACTCGTGCGGCTCAACATTACATGATCAGCAGATAAGTACCTTTGTCCTGAAACTAAGAAAATTGAAACATCAGTATTCGACTAGTATCATTATTCTCCTCGCATCACAAAAGACAACAACTTACCGTAGCATCATGAACTTCTGATGTGATTGTATCCTACATATCGAAATTAGTGTCTGTTCCCATGGAGAGCGTCTATAACGTAAGACGGACATGACTGTCTGTTACGCGACAGTGTCACAACTGGGTACTGGTTAAAGTTTATTCTTTGTAAAACATTGTGTAATTGGAACGTTATGTCACAATATCAATGCAGAACAAATTAGTCCCTTTGTACTGTTCATCAACTTTCTCCTTAGTAATATAAAATAACTATGAAGACTTTTTCCACCAGACTCTGTATAAAACGTATATTTTACGCATTACCGGTTTCGGGCATCGCCCATTCACAACTGTCTATGAAAACATAACAACACACCATACCAAGAAACAGCTAAACACAAATCATGTAATTACATTGAACTTACCATTACACAAACATAATATTTACCTCTAGTAACATATGTAGCTACATCGTCGTCGTTAGTTTAAAAATCACGTGCCATGGATAATTTTGCAATTCACAAGCGCCACACACCCTCGTCTAAAATATAAAGGCGTGTGACATAAAGGTGCTTATGGGAACGAAAGTAGCACCACGTTATTTAAATGGTCTTTTCCAGCCAGAAGCACTAATCTTGCAATATTTCCTACGAAACACAGTGTACACTCTCACTCAATGAACTGTCACATGTGCAGTTCACCTGGAACTTCTACATGTAACGGCAGAGTGATGAATATACTTGAAGAAATATACACAGTCTTTTATGTGCACATCCTAACATGATCGTTTGACGCCACCGCCCGTTTATTGGTATTTAATTATTTTACTTGCAGTTCAGATGAAAGGCAATTTCGGGTTGTGACAGATTTTTTTACATTAAAATGGAAAGCAGTGCGGCAACGTTAAAAGAAACTGCGGCCTCTTTCATTAAATGACAGACTTAATTCTGAACCTTTACGAAAGTTAATGCTGTTTCTTCTGAAAGTATTAACGGCGTACAGTTTTGGCTTGGATAGCAAATCTTTCGGTAAAATTTGTTACTGACCATGAATTTAAATATATTTCATTGTGGAATTTAGTATTACATTCATTATCGGACTTCCTAATATTAAAATGATTCCAGGTTCTATTTCACAAGCAGGCCGCGGTGGCCGTGCGGTTCTAGGCGCTGCAGTCCGGAACCGCGGGACTGCTACGGTCGCAGTTTCGAATCCTGCCTCGGGTATGGATGTGTGTGATGTCCTTAGGTTGGTTATGTTTAAGTAGTTCTAAGTTCTAGGGGACTGATGACCTAAGATGTTACGTCCCATAGTGCTCAGAGCCATTTGAACCACCTATTTCACAAACAAAAGACCGCGGCGTATGAAATGGCGCTTGCAAACTATAATAAACAAAAGAAATGTCTCTGTATTTAATAAAACACATAGAATTATGAATCTGTAAAGGAAGGATAAGTTTGTAAATGAAATGTGTGTGTGTGTGTGTGTGTGTGTGTCAATTCCTAACGAACCAAACGAAATGTGGTTAAACTTTATCAGTATATTTTAAAAGATAAAAGTCAACTTACTGTTCCATACAGCAAACATTTGATGCCTAATATTTAAAACAAAACATCCTCTACTTGAAACGCGAGGTATTCAAATGCACGCACTTGATATTCTGATTTCTAATAACAGTTCCAGTTTCAAATAATTAAGTAACAGTCAAAGTAAGATCTCCTAGGACCATTTCATCAAATCCGCGGAGTTAATTGCGTGACATGATCCAGCTAACCAAGACAGAGACACGCACAACGGCAAGAGAATAAAAAGGAGAGCGGTGCCCTTGTTTCACTGCACTTTATACTAATTACAGATTATGATCTTTGTATGTTTATCGATGTATTATCCAGAGGTGTCTGACGTAGTTACATTACTTTGGGTAAATTTTGTGTAAAAGTTTGTGATGTTATAAACCGTCCCTAAATGTTTAGATCACACCGTTTTGACCGTTGGATATCAACATTTAACTAAAGTCACTTAATTTGTTGTTTACATAGTCGAAGAGTATAAGTTCATATTTTACATATTACATGAACACTTTTTCTTTCATTTAGAAAAAAGGTGATTATATGAGTACATATACGCTTTACTGTCGCTCTTGTTATTTGACTGAGGCCTGTGTTCTAACTTGTACCCCGACTGCAAGTACTCGTCCACCTATTCAGGCGCGGTCCCAAGGAAAATGGGGTAAATTACCAAGGGATGGACGTGCAGTCCTGAGTCTATTTCTTCATTGAAAATTAATTGAATATTCTGATAGCAAAAATACAATGATATTTTACATGTTACAAGACAGTACAAATACTGAAGAAATTCATAGACAGTTTGTCATGTCATTTTGAAAACAATTAAATTCTGAAGTCCATAAAATGTTCGTGATAACACTTCAAACAGGATTGCTTCATAAAATGTTCAGTTTTCAAACAATTCTTACGTGTAAGAATCCTTTATCATATAGTTTTTTTTATTTAAAAGTCTTTCGTTATGTGAGTTTGTCATAAATGTTCTTTCTCACAAATGAGAGAATAGAGTTCGATTAAAAATTTGTCACAGTTTTACAAAGTCGAATAAAATTATTTGTAGATAAGAGATAGATCTTGCGACGGATTGCAAGAACGACAGTTCTTGTTGGTGCTTGGTAGTCGATGCCAAGACCCTCAAGTGCAGAAAGGAACATGGGAAGACATACCAGGATTTGCAGCTAGTTACAGGATACAGGTGGCTTGATCTTGCTCTTCCACATGACAGTCATCTCGGGTATGGGCTACATGGAATACAATCGATTGAACATTAATATACAAGTATACAATTACGTGGTTTTGGCTCAAAGAGGGTCTATTAGTACACATATTGTCCTATGGATGCATATAATGATTATATATTCTGTTTGTGTCTGCTCGTGGTGATAGTTTACAGTTAGTTATGTCCATTTATTTCTTTTGTTTGTGTTTTGTTTGCCGCAGTGAAGTTTGCTTTCTGTACTCTTCTCCTCATTCTCGTTTCTTTCTGATTGCATCATTACTGTAATTCGTTTGCACTGAGCACTGCAGTTTATTTATTGGCATATTACGCTATCACTATTTGCACTAAGAGGGCGTTCATAGCTTCGCGGTGATAAGTCTCAATGTTTTGAGATGCTGCGAGTTCAGGGCGATCACGTGACTTATATTCCACCGCGACAATCCAGAGCTTCGCACGTAACATTGTCGAGGTGAGGTTTACGTTGCACGTTGTGTACACTCTGTTCGTAGCAGTGCGAGTCCCATAGAGCGGCTACGTGTGTTTACCTAAGAGTTTCTACACAGGATGCTGCTCCTGCACACTTGATTAAACACTTCACTGAAGGTAAGCGTCAACGTTATTACACGCTTTGCAATCCTAGTACATTCACTGTTCTCACAGACTAGTTCCGTTTGCAAAGTTTTGTTTATTTGCAAACGAAATTCATATACTACCGCCTTCTCTGAAAGTCCTTAATATCACTGACTTTGGCGTTCGTTTTGTTCCTCATTTGCAATTACATACAATCTTTTGAGTCAAATTACACTGATATTGTAGCTATGCGTTTCATGTAAAGTCCAAAATAGCGTGTTTGTTCGCTGTGTGGAGAATCGTTTGGTATGACATCACTTCACACTACTTGTTTAATATTTACGTTGGAACATGGCTGTAGATGAACATTAATTATATGAGTTTTGCAATACCTTTGAAAATTCACGATGCGAACTGTGTTTGGCCATTATTTTGTGTGCTATGCGGCCGTGTTTAACATGTATGTGTTTCGTTCGTATATGGCACCCAGTTTGTTTCTTTATTCCAAGGAAACTCCATTAAGGGGCCATTCCCAATCTTGTACTCCACCGATAAGAAAGCACGCAAACATTAACTCTAAAATGTAAAACTAATGTTCGAGGACATCATAAGTGTCAAAATAAGCACATAATTTAATTGAGAGATATATGACCTGAGCCCCTTGCCTGCTGGCCAATGCATTGACACAGGACATCGTTCTATAGAAAATATGTTCTTTAGTATTTATGTACACGAGTACATATACTATTATTCAACGCTTTGATCTTGAGCTTGTCGGACATGTACTTCTGACATAAATAGTGCACAGTTATTTACAACTAATCGCTTATTTTGGAGCTAACGTATAAATGAGTAATCTTCAAACTAACACACTATTTACCAATTCTGTCTAGAAAACTACACTCATATTTACAATTTATTACGTGAGATGTCTTTATAAGACAGGTTTTGGCTTTACAAGTAAATGGAGTTCTGGAAAAGTAATTTTTTAGTGTTCTTTAAATGCTTTTCAGCTCCTCTTTCCAATATCCATGTAATAGCTTGAGACATTTCTTCTCGCAACTAACTCTACTATATACTCAAAATAGAAATGAAGTATTTACACAAATCTATACAAGTGTCACATTTATAAATAAATTTTTTGAGATGTTTATGCAGGTATAAACCGCTAATTTTATTTGATAGGATGTTTCCCCATTCTAGCATTTTCTAGATTTCTGTGTGTATAGCTTTTCTGTGGATCCAGGGAATCCGGTAGGTTGTGTGACAAAACGCCTCATGAGTCTTCACAAGCGTGTGGTATATGTATCCTTTTCTTCTTCTTCGCGGATGGATCACTTAGGACCACGCGTAATCAACATTTGTTGGCCTTCCTTTTCTACATCTACATCTACATCTACATCCATATTCCGCAAGCCACCTTGTGAGCGCTAACCTGTTTGAGTCCTTTCTTTGTAAATGCCCCATGAATTTGATTCTTCTCATGCGCATTGTGTCTTATTTTTGGAGATATTTTTATATATTTCTGCATTGGGCTTTGGATAATGCACACTATCTTTAGTTCTTGGTCCTAGGAGTTTCCTCATTATTTTACGTTCTTTCACTTCTAATTCTTCTTTTAGTGTTTTGTGTTAAAGGTTTAGTGTCTCAGATGCGTAGAGAGCTTCGGGTTTAATAACTGTTTTGTAGTGTCGTATTTTGCAGTTCCACGAAAGACTCTTTTTGTTGTAAATTTTTTTTGTTAACTGAAACGCCGTCGCCATTTTCTGGACTCTTGATCTGACAGGTTTCTTTTCATTACAATTTTATGCAATCCATTCACCTAAATATTTAAATTCTTTTACTCGAGAGATGTAGTTATTACCAATTTTGAGATCAGAAGGTGCATTTTTTATGTCAGTAATAAATTTTGTTTTTTCAAAGGAAATTTGTAATCCTATTTTTGCTGCCTGCTCTTGTAATAATTCTAGCTGTTTCTGTGCGTCGGTAATGTCTCGTGCGATCAGTGCCATGTCATCAGCAAATGCTAAACAGTCTAATTCTATGCCCTTACGTCTTGGTCCCAGTCTGTGTACTGGTGCACCTGCTTTTCTCCATTCTCTAACAACTGTTTCAAGAGCACAATTGAAGAGCACTGGGGACAGTACATCCCCTTGTCGTACTCCTGTGTCTATTTCAAATTCTGTGCTCAATTCTCCAGTAAATTTTGCTTTGGATTTGGTCTCCGTGAGTGTTTCTTTTATGATGTTTGTTGTCTTTTGATCTAGTCCAAATTCTGCTAATACTTCAAAAAGGGATTCTCGGTCTATACTGTCATATGCTTTTTTTACAAACGTAATGACATAACTTTTGTTTGAAGTACTATGAAAATATTTCATTGAGTTTTTCAAGTTAAGGATTTGTTCTACACATGATCGACCTTTTCTGAATCCACATTGGTATTCGCCTAGTTTTGAATCCAGCTGAGGTTCTGCTCGGTTTAGTAGGGCTTTAGACAGAATTTTGTATGTTATTGACAATAAAGAGATTCCACGATAGTTGTTGGGGTCTGTTTTACTTCCTTTTTGTACAGAGGATGGATGAATGCTGTCTTACAATCTGTGGGTATTTTTTCAGTTTTCCAGATTTCATGTATAATTTCTTTGAGTTTTGCAATAAGATTTTCTCCTGCATTTTTCCATAATTCTACGATGATTTGATCTTCTCCTGATGCTTTGTTATTTTTCAGTGACTGAATTATCTCTTTAATCTCCTTTAAACTTGGTGGCTTTGAGTCTGGGTCTTGTTGTGTGTGATGGAACTCAATTTTTTCAGTAGACTTTTCACAATTCAGTAATTTAGAAAAGTATTTTGCAAGAATTTCACAGTTTTCGGTGTTGGTATGGGAAATTTTCCCATGTTCATTTTTGAATTGGAGTGATGGAGGAGAGTACTTTGTTAATTTTGGTTTGAATACTCTGTAGAAATTTCGGGAATTGTTTTTCTTGAAATCATTTTCTATCTCTCACAACTTTTTGCCTTCGTGTTGTTTACGGACTGTTCGTATTGCTTTTGTGACTGTTTTCCTGGTATCTTTGAGATCTTCCAGGGTCTTTTGATTTTTGTTGCACAACCAATTTTGCCACGCCTGTTGTCTGAGATTTATCAGTTGGTTGCACTCATCTGTTCACCATGGGTGTTTACGTATTCTTGTTTACGATGCTACAGTTTCAGCTGCTTTTAAAAGTCCTGCTTGCAGTTGTTGCCAATTTTGTGGTTTTAAATTTTGTGTTTCTTTTGTAAATTGTTCATTACCATTTATCTTTTGTACATCATATTTATGATGTAGAGATTTCTTAGAGAATTTTCTTTTTTCTGTAATGACATCTAGGGAGAATTTTGTTGGGTAATGGTCGTAATCTAGGTCTAGTCCATTAAGGACTTTCATGATTTCTACTGTATTTACGCGGGAGATCATTAAATGATCCAACTGATATTCACCTAGTAATGGATTAGGTGGGATCCAAGTTTTTGTTTTCGAGGCTCTTTTCCTGAAAAATGTTGAGTTGAAAAATAGGTCGTGGTTTTTGCAGATTTCAATGAGTCGCATGCCATTCCGGTTGGTCTGTGTATGCCCAGACCATTTACCAACCCAATATCGATATTTCTTTTCTTTACCGATTTGTGCATTGAAACGGATCGGAGCGTGGAATGTCAGATCCCTTAATCGGGCAGGTAGGTTAGAAAATTTAAAAAGGGAAATGGATAGGTTGAAGTTAGACATAGTGGGAATTAGTGAAGTTCGGTGGCAGGAGGAACAAGACTTCTGGTCAGGTGACTACAGGGTTATAAACACAAAATCAAATAGGGGTAATGCAGGAGTAGGTTTAATAATGAATAGGAAAATAGGAATGCGGGTAAGCTACTACAAACAGCATAGTGAACGCATTATTGTGGCCAAGATAGACACGAAGCCCACACCTACTACAGTAGTACAAGTTTATATGCCAACTAGCTCTGCAGATGACGAAGAAATTGAAGAAATGTATGATGAAATAAAAGAAATTATTCAGATTGTGAAGGGAGACGAAAATTTAATAGTCATGGGTGACTGGAATTCGAGTGTAGGAAAAGGGAGAGAAGGAAACATAGTAGGTGAATATGGATTGGGGGACAGAAATGAAAGAGGAAGCCGCCTGGTAGAATTTTGCACAGAGCACAACATAATCATAACTAACACTTGGTTTAAGAATCGTGAAAGAAGGTTGTATACATGGAAGAACCCTGGAGATACTAAAAGGTATCAGATAGATTATATAATGGTAAGACAGAGATTTAGGAACCAGGTTTTAAATTGTAAGACATTTCCAGGGGCAGATGTGGACTCTGACCACAATCTATTGGTTATGACCTGTAGATTAAAACTGAAGAAACTGCAAAAAGGTGGGAATTTAAGGAGATGGGACCTGGATAAACTAAAAGAACCAGAGGTTGTACAGAGATTCAGGGAGAGCATAAGGGAGCAATTGACAGGAATAGGGGAAAGAAATACAGTAGAAGAAGAATGGGTAGCTTTGAGGGATGAAGTAGTGAAGGCAGCAGAGGATCAAGTGGGTAAAAAGACGAGGGCTAGTAGAAATCCTTGGGTAACAGAAGAAATATTGAATTTAATTGATGAAAGGAGAAAATATAAAAATGCAGTAAGTGAAACAGGCAAAAAGGAATACAAACGTCTCAAAAATGAGATCGACAGGAAGTGCAAAATGGCTAAGCAGGGATGGCTAGAGGACAAATGTAAGGATGTAGAGGACTATCTCACTAGGGGTAAGATAGATACCGCCTACAGGAAAATTAAAGAGACCTTTGGAGATAAGAGAACGACTTGTATGAATATCAAGAGCTCAGATGGAAACTCAGTTCTAAGCAAAGAAGGGAAAGCAGAAAGGTGGAAGGAGTATATAGAGGGTCTATACAAGGGCGATGTACTTGAGGACAATATTATGGAAATGGAAGAGGATGTAGATGAAGATGAAATGGGAGATATGATACTGCGTGAAGAGTTTGACAGAGCACTGAAAGACCTGAGTCGAAACAAGGCCCCCGGAGTAGACAATATTCCATTGGAACTACTGACGGCCGTGGGAGAGCCAGTCCTGACAAAACTCTACCATCTGGTGAGCAAGATGTATGAAACAGGCGAAATACCCTCAGACTTCAAGAAGAATATAATAATTCCAATCCCAAAGAAAGCAGGTGTTGACAGATGTGAAAATTACCGAACTATCAGCTTAATAAGTCACAGCTGCAAAATACTAACACGAATTCTTTACAGACGAATGGAAAAACTAGTAGAAGCCAACCTCGGGAAGATCAGTTTGGATTCCGTAGAAACACTGGAACACGTGAGGCAATACTGACCTTACGACTTACCTTAGAAGAAAGATTAAGGAAAGGAAAACCTACGTTTCTAGCATTTGTAGACTTAGAGAAAGCTTTTGACAATGTTGACTGGAATACTCTCTTTCAAATTCTAAAGGTGGCAGGGGTAAAATACAGGGAGCGAAAGGCTATTTACAATCTGTACAGAAACCAGATGGCAGTTATGAGAGTCGAGGGACATGAAAGGGAAGCAGTGGTTGGGAAGGGAGTAAGACAGGGTTGTAGCCTCTCCCCGATGTTGTTCAATCTGTATATTGAGCAAGCAGTAAAGGAAACAAAAGAAAAATTCGGGGTAGGTATTAAAATTCATGGAGAAGAAATAAAAACTTTGAGGTTCGCCGATGACATTGTAATTCTGTCAGAGACAGCAAAGGACTTGGAAGAGCAGTTGAATGGAATGGCCAGTGTCTTGAAAGGAGGATATAAGATGAACATCAACAAAAGCAAAACAAGGATAATGGAATGTAGTCTAATTAAGTCGGGTGATGCTGAGGGAATTAGATTAGGAAATGAGGCACTTAAAGTAGTAAAGGAGTTTTGCTATTTGGGGAGCAAAATGACTGATGATGGTCGAAGTAGAGAGGATATAAAATGTAGGCTGGCAATGGCAAGGAAAGCGTTTCTGAAGAAGAGAAATTTGTTAACATCCAGTATTGATTTAAGTGTCAGGAAGTCATTTCTGAAAGTATTCGTATGGAGTGTAGCCATGTATGGAAGTGAAACATGGACGATAAATAGTTTGGACAAGAAGAGAATAGAAGCTTTCGAAATGTGGTGCTACAGAAGAATGCTGAAGATTAGATCGGTAGATCACATAACTAATGAGGAAGCATTGAATAGGATTGGGGAGAAGAGAAGTTTGTGGCACAACTTGACCAGAAGAAGGGATCGGTTGGTAGGACATGTTCTGAGGCAACAAGGGATCACCAATTTAGTATTGGAGGGCAGCGTGGAGGGTAAAAATCGTAGAGGGAGACCAAGAGATGAATACACTAAGCAGATTCAGAAGGATGTAGGTTGCAGTAGGTACTGGGAGATGAAAAAGCTTGCACAGGATAGAGTAGCATGGAGAGCTGCATCAAACCAGTCTCAGGACTGAAGACCACAACAACAACAACAACGCCCATAAGGATTTTGACATGGTTATATGGGATTTTTTGAGAATATTATCAAATTGGTTCCAGAATCCTTCTACTTCTTCTACTTTGTTTTTGTTAGTGATGTTAGTTGGTGCATGTCCGTTGATTAGGGTGTATATGTTATTAGCTGATTTTATTGTCATCGTGGAGAGCCGACCCGAGTAAGATTTGAAAGTCGAGACTGAATCAAGTATTGATGTATCTACTATAAATCCAGTTCCAAATTGTGGACAATTTGCCATGGTTCGTTTTCCAGGTTTTCCTTTGTATATCCTGTATTCTTCTGAATCAAAAGGATTTTCATCTGTATATCGTGATTCCTGAAATGCAGTAATTTTGATTTTACGTTTTCTGGATTTGTCCAAGATATTTTTTAGTTTTCCCATTTTTAACAGAGAATTTATATTAAACGTCATTAGCCAAATTCTCGATTTTGGTTTGATTTTGTTATTATGGAGTTTTGAGGTACTCCGATTTACCTCCATGCACACTTCTGTGGTCTCCCCAGAATCCGAGTAGACCACTTGCGGTTTTTCAACCGTGGGATTTGAACCACTGGGCTAATTTGTCTTTGAAGGTGCTGTACCCATATTGATTTATTTGGACTGGGTTTGTGACTGAAATTGAGATTTCAGTCTGATTAAGCTCAGAGTTCCATTTCTGAGTTTTATAGATCAGCCGCCACTAACATGTGGAACAGACACTTTAGGGTGGAACCGTCGTGCCCTTTGTCCAAATAACCTTGGACGATAGCTTTTATAGTTTCCCAAAAAGCAAGGTTGCCTCTTCCGCCAGTTCCGCCGTACCGATGATCTTCATCTCCGCCTTCACTGCCGTTGAGGTCTTCACCGTGTCCCTGGCAAGGGGCCCTCACGAGGTACTATCACCCGGGCCAGGTGAACCAATGTTTTTTACGAGGTGTTACTCCTCCCCCTCCTCCTTTTTCAACCGGGCTTGGGACCGGCTATGTATCCTTTTATTATACTTGGTTTTTCTGCAAAGACTTGTAGACATATATACAAGAGATTGCATAGCTCATTTCTCTGCTACTCTTTTAAGTAATCTGATTCGAAAATCTTGCCTGGTAATATTGCCTCGATGTCTTGCTTGTTATTGTCAACATTAGCACAATTCGTTACATCAGCTAGAGCAACTGTCAGTGGAGGTTCAATTCCTACAAACTTGATTTCCATTCACTGGTAGAATTTCCCATTGCGAGTTTTTGTTTTGATCAAATCCAAAATGATATTTTTTTCCATCAACTGTAAAATAGCATTTGCCCGCCGACAAGTCTTGCGTCCTTCTCTTGCAGAAATCCTACACCATTATTACAATTTACTGACAAATTCTCAAACACCAGAAACGTGCAGTGAAATTCTCCATTTCCTGTAAATATTTCTGAGTCTTCCAACTAATATTCTTCGACCTGGTGTCTATAGCACCAATAATTCAATATTATAGACAGGTAATACGGTAGGTGTGCCCGTCTCACATATTTGTTTAAGCAAATTATAAGAAATAACGCTCGCAGAGGCATTGGTGTCAATTATTGCTGCTGTAGGTACGTTTCTTACTTCAGCTTCAAATGCAGCCTGTACCACTGTATTGTTTTCCTCTCTGCAGGAATTTTCTTGAGAGATCAATTCATTAGGCATATCAACACCGTTATTATTACGTATCAGATTGATTTTTTTTTATTTTGCACATTTCCCGTCACACCATTCCCGACCACTACCTGAGGACTCGATGTGATCGAAATTAGTTTTTTGGCAGACTATTTGAAGGTTGAGTACTTTCAGGCACTTCAGTTAGCCACACGGGTTGGTTTTGCACCCGCCAGTTCAGCGTTATTATTGTTATTCTAAATACTTTGGTTTAGGTGGTTGTTCTGCGTCGAATGAAGTTGCTCACTGTTTCGTGGTGCGGTATTAGATAGGCAGTTCGCTTGTTCGGTGTTTGACCATGTTTGTGGCATGTACATTGTTACCCTGATTATTCCTGTGATTGTTATTCCGATAACCGGAGTTACACCGATTATCATACGTTCTTTCTTTTTGAAGTGCTGTCGGTTGTTACCTTCCTGTGCACGGTTATTTCTGTAACCTTGCCAGGGGTATATTTCGGTTATTTCCAATCCCGTTACCGTTAATGATTTGATTTCGGTTGTGGTTCCCGTTTTCACTGTTGTTGTGGTACGCATTGCCCTGACTATTAGCTTGCCCGTTGTCTTGAGCCCACGGCCTTGTGTCCTCATGTAACAAGTATATCGAGTCAACACCAGACATGAACTGCTCAATGTCATTTTCGGGAGCATGCAATAGCCTTTGCTTTAAATTGAAAGGTAATTTTACCCTTAAAATTCGTATGACATCTTTTACTGATATGGGATCATCCCAGTTTCTTGTCTTATTGATATATTTCTCAAAGAACTTGCGTAGAATACTTACATTGCTGGCTTGAAGACCAGCATATTGATAAAAATGCTCTCTCGATTTGTTCCCATGTTTCGCATTTCTCTATCATTTCTGTTGCCCACAGCGCACTTTCGCCTTGTACATCTGAGGCAACAAATTGTATTCTTTGGGTGTCTGTCCAGGATCTGGGCAGTATTCCTCTGAAACTCTTTATGAAAGCAACGGGGTGTTGACCACCTTTCTTGTCTGGGCTGTACATCTGAAACTGCCGGTGCTTGAGCAAACTCCCTTGCAACATGATGTTCGCCAAAGCATTTGCCGTACCGTAGTACACGGTGAATAACACTCACGTGTGTACGTGTTGTACGGTACTTCTATGTACGACATATCATACAGTGGAGACGGTAAATGCATATGCGGATTGTTTGTTGCCGTTGCTGCAGGGCTTCCGCCTGCATTGTTGCGCGTAGGTGACAACTCATGGTGCAGTTTGCCTACGTGTTCTTCTACGTCATGCTTCCTCTTAGGAAGATCACATTTTAGCATAGTTTTAAGTTGTTTTAATTTTAAGTTGTTTTGCTGTTGTGCTGAGGTAACACTTCAGCACTGGAATTTTGAATTACGGTGTGCAATTCACTCCTAAGCGCTTCGTTAACCTGTAAATCCTCATAAACTAAGCAATTAACGAAGTCGCTATTAATTCGGTCACTGCTGTTAAGCACTCGGTAACCTGTTTGTCTCTGTCATGCAACCAGGCAACGAACTCTCCATTCCGCTGGTGACTTTGCAGCGCGATTTGTTGTACAGTATTTTGCAATTCATGTAACGTCTCTTTTAGTTCGCTCACTTCAGAAATCAACTGCTTTACCGACTCGGTTATGTCTTCACATGCAAGCTGTAGCTCAGCAAAGTTATTGGTAACAGTTCCTATCTTCGAATTCAGATTTTTTGTTTCCGCAGACTGCTCTTCGGCTAGCCGCCGAAAATCTGCACGTAACTTTTCCTCTAACCGTTCGTTAATTCGCACAGCTTGTTCATTAACGAAGTGTTAGAAATGATCGTTCATCTGGTATTGAATTTCGCCGCTTATTTGTTCCTTCTGCTGATTTTCAGATTGCTTAAAACTTTCGTTCATTTTGTCCTGAATACACGTACTAATTTGTACGGTCTGCTCTCACGCAAGTTGATCGAAATTTTGCAGTATAAGATCTGCCAGACCCTTATACTGAATACAGTAGTGGGTGACTCAATCTTGGCGTCCACCGGAATATCAGCATTGATGGCGGTAGAACTTGTTGCCTCTGAGTCAACGTCCGGAATTTGCCGGTCGTCGATATTTAGTTTCGAATCTTTTACATTCTCCTTTTTCACAACTGTCGGATTCTTTCTTATTTTACCCATATCCATGAGTTCCGCAGAAAAAATCGTAAACACAAAAAATACACTTTCCTACAAACACTTATCCTACACCCGAAAATCACTTTCAAGTGTAATAGCTACAAAGATAAGCAATCTAACCACGCGTAGGCATTATTCGAATCCACGAATAAATTCCGTCATCTTGTAGTGCGTAACTTTTGTACCTAAATATCCAGAAACGACACGAAATAATTTTATAAATTCACACAGGAAAATAATTCAGGCCCATCTAAGACTAAGTACAAGAGTTGGCCTTGAACTGTTTCTGCTTACATTGCAGATGCGATTTCTTATCGCTTTACTGCTTTTATTATTTTTCCTTTTCTTGGTTCACTCTCTTGATGTTTCCCAATTGCAGACATTAGTTACCTGTTTCGTACATGGAGCAGAAAATACATGTAATTACAAACACGAAATTGTAACAATTATAGGTACAATAAAATTTGATTTATTATTTATTCCTTGGCAGTCCTCTCTGAGGTCGCCAATTTAACGTCACTGCCCGTTAATTGGGATTGAATTATTTTACTTGCAGTTAATACGGAAGTCAATTTCGGGTTGTAAATTACTTTTTATATTAAAATGAAAAGCGACGGCGGGCGCGTGAAAATAAATTGAAGCCTCTTTCATTAAACGATTGGCTCAGTTCTAATGTTTTACGAAAGTTAATGCAATTTCTTCTGAACGTAGCAACGGCGCACAGTTTACGTTTGGACAGCAAGTCTTTTGGTAAAATTTGTCACTGACCGAGAATTTAAACATGTTTCCTTGTCGAAATTAGTATTAAATTGATGATCGGACTTCGTAATAAAATGATTCCGGGTTCTATCGTATTTCACAAACAAAAGAGACCAGGGCACATGAAATGGCGTAGGCAAATTATAATAACCAACAGAAATGCTTCCGTATTTAAGAACACACACACAAGTATGAAGCTGTAAAGAAAGGACAGCTTTGTAAATGAAATATGATTGAACTTTAAAAGTATGTTTTAAAGAAATGAAAGTCAACTTACGCTTTTCCGCACAGCAAAGATTTGATGCCTAATATTTAAAACAAATGATGCTGTACATGAAACGCGCGGTATTCAAGTGCGCGCACGTTATATACTGATTTCTAATAACAGTCCCTGTTGCAAATAATTAACAGTATAAGAAAGATCTTCTAGGACCATTTCATCAAATCCGTAGAATTAGTTGCGTAACATGATCCAGTTAACCAAGAGAGAGACACGCACAATGGCAAGAGAGCAAAGAGCAAAAAAGAAATGAACAGAGCGGTGCCCTTGTTTCACTGCTATTTATAGCCTACTAATTACACATTATGATCTTTTTATGGTTATCGATATAGTATCCAGGGGTGTCTGGCGTAGTTACATTACTTTGGATAAATTTTATGTACGAGGGTTATTCAGAAAATAAGGAACGATCGGTCGCGAAATGGAAACCAATGCGATGAAGTTTTGCACAGGTGTGTTGGGCAGTGTCTCTAGTATGCCAGTTGATCGCGTTACGTCGTTCTTTTTAGTTCTGAGCACACAGGGAGCACATAAAGATACCTAGAACAATAGTGTCTCCCGCCTGGTGTGAGGGCCTGCTGAGAAATTTCGCCTGAAGCTATGCAAACAACATTACATAACTGTCATGCTGTTTCTTCTTCAAGACAATTCTCAGCCGCATTCTTCAGGGGCAGTGAAGATGCTCCTGCATCGTTTTCAATTGGAAATGTTTGATGATCCACAATACAGCCCGTAATTGTCTCAACAAGACAACAATTTGGCACAGACAACGAGCTGTAGGCCAGCGTAGAGAACTGGCGGAAAGCACTGGCGGCTGCCTTCTATAACGAGGGTATTGGAAAGTTCGTTCAACGCTACGACAAACGTCTAAGTCGGATCGGCGACTATGGAGATAAGTAGCTGGAAGATGTAGCTAACTGTTGCAATTAAAACAGTTTTGATTTTAACTGTGGTTTCCATTTCGCGACTTATCGTTCCTTACTTTTCGAATAGTCCTCCGTAAAAGTCTGTGACGCTATAATCATCAATCAAAAAACATAACTAAAGAACATAAGATTTTTAGTAGACTCCCAACAGTTCTCTGAACTCGAGCTATTGTCCATGGACTGTATTTGTATTTACGCTATGTGATGTGGGTGTAGTATTTTATTTTTATTTTATACACCATGCCCTATACAAATAATATGTTCAGAATTAACATTCATAATCTACGCTACATTGTTTTCTAAGTTTTATCCTGCTACCATGTTTTATTTTAACCTAAATTTATATTAGTACTATGTTATTACTTTAGAGCAATATGTTATTTTATACTTTAATTTTTATACCATTGCAATTTTATAACCCTGAACGGTACAAACTTTATTTGTTTCATATAAAATGTATTCGGCAGGTGGGCGGATTACTTACAAAACGTATGAGTTTATGCTGGGGTAAAGATTATCTCTGTTAATTATCTCATGTCCATTATAATTATCCGGGCAGTTATGCCGTGGTCGGTAGACGAATTCCGTGCCGATTCCCAACGTTTCGTCTCCGACTGCGGGAGACATCTTCAAGGGGGGTCCGTAGCTCAATGGAAGGTCCAACACACCCACTGGCTCGCTACTGACTGCCGCTAAATTCCGTGTCCGCGCGCTCCCACGCCGCGGCGTGACGTCACGTGTTTTGAAAACGTCAGTGCAATTGGCCGCTGTCCGTCGCCGTCGATCGCCGTTGCCATCATCCAGTAGTGGACGGGTGGTACACATCTTCTTTAACACCGGCATCCATATGCCGTTCAATTTCACACACTCCTCCCTACGGTTGAAATTATTAGGGTGTTTAGCGATTTCGATTGCCTCCCCGTAGAGCCTTTCGTAATATCCGCTTGTGGCCGCTAGTACTTGCGTCTCCTCGAAACGAATATTGTGGTTCCCTGGCTGGAAAGCATGCTCCGCAACAGCTGATCATTGCGTTTCTCCTCTTCTGCAATTTCCCTTATGCTCTTCCAAACGATTAGAAAGAGTTCTTTTAGTGGTACCCACATAAACATCACCACAGCTGCATGGGATCCTATACACTCCAGCTTTTTCCAGTGGTTTGCGAGCGTCCTTGGCAGGCTTAAGGTATTCCTGTATCTTCCTGGTGGGCTTGTAAATTACGGTAATATTCCGATTCGTCAAGATCCTCCCTATTCTTTCCGTTACATTTTTAACAAACCGCAGGAAAACCTTAGATTTTGCAGTAGCCCGTACGTCAGTATGATTTCTGCGTGGATGCCTCAACGCACGTTTTATTTCTTGAAGATGTCTCCCGCAGTCGGAGACGAAACGTTGGGAATCGACACAGAATTCGTCTACCGACCACGGCATAACAGCCCGGATAATTATAATGGACATGATATTTCCGGCTGTGAAAGTCTACATTTTAGTATTAATTATCTCAGTCATTTAATTTTCAGACAACGGTTATAATGAAAGAGATGGTTATGGTATGCCATCAAAATCAATGAACGCTTACACACAATCCTGTGGACACATGCAGTACAAAAAAAGATACGTTTCATGTAGAATAGCCTCTACAGACTGACATATTAATGTCATTTTTATTTTCAGCTTAGATCTACAGTTACTATATGGACATTCTTATTTATGGCACCTAACAAGTTTATTTTGCCCACAATTAATCGTTGACGTCATTTCTCCATGTTTATCACATGCTGTCATTGTGAACACTTCGTTTTACATTAAAGTAGTGGACATATTTTTACATATTTTCTACCTTCCGTACTAAGATACTACATTTGAGTTTCGACATTATATTTCATAATTTAATAATATTATACTGAAAATATACTATATAAATAAGTTTTGTTTAGTCCATTATATGTGTCTCGACATATATTCTGTGATGGTGTTTACTTGTGACACCGATATATATATATATATATATATATATATATATATTTATTCTCAGACTGACAATGATTCAGATTTTCCCATGCAAACAGCACATGTGACAGTTCGTTGAGTGAGTGTATATAGTGTATTTCGTAGGAAATATTGCAAGATTTGTTCTCTTAGTGCTTCTAACTGGATATGACATTCAAATAATTTGGTACCGTTTTCGTTCTCATGAGCACTTTCATGGCATACTCCTTTATATTTTAGACGAGGACATTTGACGACAGTGCTTTGTAAAATTATGCATGACGATGTAACTGCATGTGTTACAAGAGGCAAATATTACGTTTGTGTAATGGCACGTTCAGTGTAATTATACCATTTGTTTTCATCTGTTTCTTGCTGTGGTGTGTTATGTTTTCAGACACACTTGAGAATGGCCAGTGCCCGAAGTCAGTAGTGTAAAAAAATAAAAAGTTTTGTTCTCAATCTGGTGGGAAAATGTCATTATTCATATTTATTGAGGCTGTGGGGCGCACGCAGCAGAAAATAATTGTTTCGTGCTGTATGTGTGTTACACACAGAGAACATAGCTGTACTATATGTTTTGTGTGTACTTCTACAAATCTGTTTCGGTCATGCCACGTACTACTTACTAACAAGGTCAGCGTACATAGTATGTAGGCTGATGGCCAGTAAATAGAAATGAAAATGAAGTTTTTTTATCGTTTCGACCTGCTATGGACCACGAAGATTTTTCTCTCTTCCCTGATTGTGTTTTCCTCTTTTCCTTGTAGATTTTCATTTTGACTGACTGTGCTTCTTTCCCCTGTTTTGACCATTTGTAGGCAGGACGTCGAACTGACGTGTGAGCGAAATAAGGTTTTTAGTACTTGTGACTTTTTCTCTGAAAACTTCTCGATCCTGAATGTCATCAAATGAAATTTCAGCTTCCTGTAAATCCTTTTTAACTTGGCATGCCCATTTTGAATGCGATTTTGTTTTTGAAATTGATGAATGTATGCGATGAGTAAGTCTTTGCGGGTTCATTCTTTCCAGATGACCAAAAAACATCATTCTCCGCTTCCTCATGCTGGTAACGATATCTTCTGTATGTTCGTATAATTCACAGTTGTGTCTTCGGCGGAATTCTCAGTTTTCTGTGATAGGGCCAAGGATTTTCCTCAAAATTTTCCGGTCTTTTATTTCAAGTTTTCGTAGTGGTCCTTTTTTCGTCATGTTTAAACATTCTGATGCATACAAAGCTGACGGTCTAATTACAGTGTTATAATGACAAAGTTTTAGGTTTAAAGACAGGCTTTTGCTTTTGTGTAAGTCTTTGCACAGATGAAAAGCACCTTCTAGTTTAGAACACCTACTTTCTACTGCTGCATTTTCTGAACCGTCAGGTGTAATTATTTCTCCAAGATATTTAAATTTCTTCGACCGCTTGATTTCTCTTGTTGTATTCCACTATGAAGAGGAGCGTGTTTGATGTTTGTGATGAATTCAGATTTGTTAAATGCAATTTTTAGGCCAGTCTTAGCAGTAATTGATTGTAGGCTGGACACTTGAACCTTAGCTTCGTCAATATTATTTGCAATGAGTGCCAGATCATCAGCAAAAGCCAAACAGTTTCTACTGAGGCCATTTCTTTTGTATCCAATTTGAATCCCATAACCTGGCAGTACGGTTGCTTTCCACTCTCTATCTTTTCCAGGACACAGTCGAAAAGCAATGGAGAGAGCAGGTCATCTTGTCTCATCCCAGTACAGATTTCAAATGGCTCTGATAATTCGCCTCAGAACTTGACCTTTTACATTGTGTTATTTAAAGTGGCGCGTATCAGATTGATTGTTTTCCTATCTAGACCAAATGCGGCGGTGTTCTTTATTTTCCTCGATCAATTGAGTCATACGCTTTTTGAAAATCGACAAAGGTCAGAACAAATGTTTTTGATCTTGATTTGGCGTATGATACAACAGATTTCAGGTTATGGATCTGCTCTGCAGAGGATCTTGATGTCCTGAAACTAGCTGGATATTCGCTCAGTTGTTGATCTAAGACTGATTCAGCTCTGTTTAACAACAGTCTGGAAAAGATCTTGTACGTCGTTGGTAGCAAAGAGATTCCTCGGTAATTATTCAGATCACGCTTATCGCCTTTTTTATGAAGTGGGTGAATAATTGCTACGGTCCAATCTGGAGGTAGAGTTTCAGTTTCCAAAATCTTCACTATGATATGATGGAGATGTTTCATTGTATCACGATCTGCGTATTTCCGCATTTCAGCCAAGATGCGATCCTCACCTCCAGATTTGTTATTTTTCAAGCCTTGTGTAGTTTTCATCTAATGTGGGATGGGGACGATCTGCAGTAGGAACAGTAGGATAGAAATCAAGCTTTTCATTTGGATTTTCAGCATTCAGTATGGATGAAAAGTAATTTCCAAAGGCTGCAGCACATGATTTGTCATTCAAATTTAGTTTTCCATCGAGCCTTCTTATATGCAACGTAGGAGGTTTAAACTTCGATAGTTGTGATTTAAAGGCTTTATAAAATTCCCGAGTGTAATATCTTCTAAAATTCGCCTCTATTTCATCGATTTGGTTTTTGTTGAAGAGTCTCTTAGCTGTTCTCAATACTTTTGATATACCTTTCTTAACCTTCAAGAAGTTTTCGTGATTTTCTGGGGTTTCTTGCTATTCCATTTTGTCCAAGCCTGTCTTCACTTTTCAATTGCTTCATTACAATCTTCGTTCCACCACAGGTGTTTATACTTTTTATTGGTCAGTATAGTCTCTGTGGCTGATTGTACCATAGCTTTTTTAATTCTGTTTCAGTCTGTTTTGTTTGGTTTTCTGTGTACAGTTTCTGTAAATTTGTTGTTGACATCTTTCAGTTTACTTATGTCAAATTTAGGAGGTCTGCTTTTTCTTGAAATATTGGAAAGGTTCTTTCGGCTATCTGGGATGATATTCATTTTTACCAGAGACAAGTAATGATCAGAATTAATGTTGGAATTCCTCAGAACTTTTACATTGAAAATTTCCCTGGTGGATTTTTTAGAAATAGCTACATGGTCCAGCTGGAATTCTCCAAACATTGCGTTAGGGTGTTTCCAAGTTTTGGCTTTTCGAGGTAGACGCTTGAAGGCTGTGAATTTTAAAAGAAGATCACAGTTCTTACAAATAGCCGTTAGTCGCTCACCGGTTTTATTTGTTCTTTTATGTGCAGGGTAGTCACCAACAATTTGTTTATACTTTTTTCTCTATCAATTTGTGCATTAAAATCGCCCATCAAAATTATGGAATGGTGTTTTGGAAATTTGTCAATTGTTTCTTCAAGTTTTTCCCAAATTTTGTCGACTGATTGTGATTCTTTTTTGTTTGATTCATTTGTGGGAGCATGGAAATTTACTATCGTATAAGCTTTATTCATAGATTTGAAAGACAGCGTTGACATTCTTCCACAACTTGAAGAGAAGTCCAAGACTGAATCGATCACTTTCTTGTTGACAATAAAACAAGTGCGACGATGTGGTACATTTTTGTGACTCTTTTCCCAGGTTTTCCTTTGAATATTCTAAAGCCTTCTGATTCAAAACAACATTCATCTGTGAATCTGGTCTCCTGTACAGCTGATATCTTTACATTTGTTTCTCTTAGTATGTCTAGCGTTTGTTTCAATTTTCCGACTTGAAGAAGAGAGTTTATATTTATGGTTGCCAAGAAAGTTTTAGGTTTCTTACGACATTATGATGTAGACTCCCCAGAATACGCTGGTCTACTTGTCCCATGAACGGGAGTGGATTGATTACCACCTGGGGTGTGTAATCCAAGAGGTTGTGTTCCCGTCATGAAAAGAGAATAAAAATAAGGAAATTTTGGGTTATCCCGAAGGGTAACGGGGTTTTCACTAATGTGGTAGTGAGCCTCATAGTGTGTGAAATTCAGCAGCCCATTCTGGGTCAGACGCCGTTTGCAGCCGCTCATTCTGAGACAGACGCTACAGTTTACAAGTTTTGGCCCACCCTGGCTATTTCATTTCACCAGTATCACCCATATCTGAGAGACATTCCCGTATCCGCCACCCGGGGAGGCGCCCGATGGGGGACTAGTAAACCCCACACATCATGTGTTTAGTGATGCTGCTTCCTCCGCCCTTTCTGCCGTTGGGGTGTTACTAATCACCGTCTTCCAGGCCGTTGATCATACCAGATGAGAAGTATAGGTTGGGAAATGAAAAACCCCTAGCCCTCGAAACCTAATAGCATCAGGGTCGGAAAGAAGCAAGAGGTGGCCGAGGGTGGCCAGATAGGAAAGACAAAAGTGAGGAGCCTGGCATAAACAAGTGGAAGCAATGCCAGGACTCAGCTCGGGACGCCGTGGTCGCCAGACCCCTACTCACTAGGTGCGAGTCCCTGGGGAGTCCGTCAACAGGCTACTTTTTGTAAAGTTCATGTCCATTTCTGGCAATATGGCTAGGGTAGGTAGTCCAACGCTGACAGCACGAGATAGAAGCAGGTTTTGTGAAGAAACAGCTATAATACTGAGAATGAAATACGAAGAACCCTACGCTATATTAGCTGCAGTTAATCTCATTCCATCAACCCTATGCATTATTATTGTAATTCAGTAGCTCACAAAATTAAACACGATTAACGTACATGCTGGCAATTTGCGAAAAGTTGTCCTTGCTTTATGAAAAGCTGTTAAGAAAGCCACATTATCTTCACTGACGGAAAAACTAGTATTGCTGAAATTCTTAGCTAAGTCCATTAAAGCTACGGGACTTACATCGTGCGTAGGAGCACAGTTCACGAAATGGAGTGTTTTTGGCCGACACGAAAGTATGTTCTGCAAAAAGGCCGTGCAGAAGAGAGGGAGGACGACATAACGAAAGCCGTCGGAGCGATGGAGTGAGACAGCCATTTCCTCTCAAAATCTGCGTGATCCCCAGTGAGGAGGGGAGGCAGGTAGGGAGGATAGAGAGAGAGAGAGAGAGAGAGAGAGAGAGAGAGAGAGACTCTTTGAAAGAGGATCGCTGGCTGGCGGGGCGCAGCCTTCAGTGCAGGCAGAACCGGATCTCCCCGGCACGCCAAGCCAGCTCACATTGTTCGTACGCTGCATGCAAGCTCTCGGCGGGAGCTTAAAATTTTCTCCATCCGTCCATATCTGCAAGTATTGTTAGACACCCTTTCGCTATACTCCAGAAATTGTTGTGGAGAGCTACTCGTAGAATAAGTAGGATCAGAGCCCAACTTCGAGCATTAACGTCCGAATCTCCGTGAATAGTAATACCGTTGCAGCGAGAATTTTTTCGAGTGCGCTGAAATTCTTGGAAAGATAGTTAAGTCTCCGTAAGTTGGTGATGGCTTTGATTCGACCTTGCGTTGATAATCCCGGTCCGGATTGGGCGTATTTCTGAAACTAAATTTTGTTTCCCGTGTTAGAGATTGTCTGTATTCCGATGGAATACGGATACAGTAATTTTTTTCATTTGGAGAGATGTCACACTGACGGAAATCGAAAGTGTTACTCCATGAAACTGCAGCCCCTTATTTATAAAAACCCTGTGGACAGGTTCGTCATCTAGCGGGAATTAAATGATTATATTTTCATTCAATTCGGGACTGATATCCCTCATCTGATCCCCACAGCCATGAATACAATCTTGTATTCCTTGTGACGTGGAAGCTAAAAGCCTCCACATGTCAAATGGTTCAAATGGCTCTGAGCACTATGGGACTAAACTTCTGAGGCCATCAGTCCCCTAGAACTTAAAACTGCAAAATTGGAGAAGTACTAGTCACTTGAATCAGCAGTTGTCTTGTGACAGCCAGAGCGAGAGCACCAGCAGCAGCGAGTACTGTTTGTATAAAGCGTTTATTTTGCATTTTGTTTACGACCTTCCACTAAGGAAGGGATTCTATTTGTGTTTATCTGCTCTGCATAGTAACTAACAGTTCTTGATAAAACTTTACGTAGTTTTCGTGTTAGATTTCTTAGTGTTTTCTTGATCGTTTAGAACAGAAAGCGCCCTAAAACCGTCTTTTGTTTGTTTCGCGGCCGTTAGCCACTAGTCACTTGAATCAGCAGTTGTCTTGTGACAGTCAGAGCGAGAGCACCAGCAGCAGCGAGTACTGTTTGTATAAAGCGTTTATTTTGCATTTTGTTCACGACCTTCCACTAAGGAAGGGATTCTATTTGTGTTTATCTGCTCTGCATAGTAACTAACAGTTCTTGATAAAACTTTACGTAGTTTTCGTGTTAGATTTCTTAGTGTTTTCTTGATCGTTTAGAACAGAAAGCGCCCTAAAACCGTCTTTTGTTTGTTTCGCGGCCGTTAGCCACTAGTCACTTGAATCAGCAATTGTCTTGTGACAGCCAGAGCGAGAGCACCAGCAGCAGCGAGTACTGTTTGTATAAAGCGTTTTTGTACTTATTTGCTGCGCTTAGCTTTTAAATAGTTTTTCTGGGAAAACCTAGCGTAGTTTTCGCGTCTCGTATTTCAGTGAGTGTTTCTTGATTATCAGAGTAGCTCATCAGAAGATTATCTTGGGAATTTGTCACCGTATAGAGTAGGGTAAACATAGTCATGTGTAGGGACTGTGGTTGTTGTGAGCGGACGCAAGGAGAATTGGCCACTCTTCGGGGGCAGGTGGAGGCTTTGTCTGTTAGGCTCATCGAGCTCGAGGCGCAGGCGTCGGCTCGTAGTGGCGTTGGGGCAACTGTGGTGAGACCTATGCCTACTTCGGTGGCCTTGGAATCACATGGAACCCCTGATGTCGCTGCGTCTTCCGGCAGTGAGCATCTTACCGGTCAGCCATCACTCCAGGGTGAATGGCGGACAGTGGTGGGCTCGCGCGTGCCTGGCCGAAAGGCGAAGGTGGGATCTGGCCGCGTGGCAGCTGCCTTACCCCTTTCCAACAGGTACGGGGTGCTTCCTAGTGGTGATGACATCGTTTCCGAGCCACCACAGGATGCCTCGCCTGTTGGGCCAGTGGCCGATTCTCCGGCAAGGTCCCGACAGTCACAGAGGGCGGGCCTATTAGTTATAGGGAGCTCCAACGTTAGGCGGGTTATGGAGCCCCTCAGGAAAATAGCGGGTAGGTCGGGGAAGAATGCCAGTGTGCACTCGGTGTGCTTGCCGGGGGGTCTCGTCCGTAATGTGGAGGAGGCCCTTCCGGCAGCTATTGAACGCACTGGGTGTGACCGGCTGCAGATAGTAGCACATGTCGGAACGAATGACGCCTGCCGCTTGGGTTCTGAGGCCATCCTTGGTTCCTTCCGGCGGCTGGCTGATTTGGTGAAGACAACCAGCATCGCACGCGGAGTGCAAGCTGAGCTTAATATCTGCAGCATAGTGCCCAGAGTCGATCGCGGTCCTCTGGTTTGGAGCCGTGTGGAGGGTCTAAACCAGAGGCTCAGACGACTCTGCGACTATAATGGTTGCAAATTCATCGACCTCCGTTATTGGGTGGAGAACTGTAGGGCCCCCCTAGACAGGTCAGGCGTGCACTACACACCGGAAGCAGCTACTAGGGTAGCAGAGTACGTGTGGCGTGCACACGGGGGTTTTTTAGGTTAGAGGGACCCCCCCTTGGGCGAAACGATAAAATACCTGACGGCTTACCAGAGAGGACATTATCATCGTTGATAAAGAACGTCCGTCCTCAGAGACCAAAAACAGGAAAAGTTAACGTAATATTGGTAAACTGCAGGAGTATCCAGGGCAAGGTTCCTGAATTAGTATCTCTTATTGAAGGAAATACTGCGCATATAGTATTAGGAACGGAAAGTTGGTTAAAACCGGAAGTGAACAGTAACGAAATCCTAGACACAGAATGGAATATATACCGCAAGGATAGGATAAACGCCAATGGTGGAGGAGTATTTATAGCAGTAAAGAATTCAATAATATCCAGTGAAGTTATTAACGAATGCGAACGTGAAATAATCTGGGTTAAGTTAAGTATCAAAGGTGGGTCAGATATGATAGTGGGATGCTTCTATAGACCACCTGCATCAGCAACCGTAGTAGTTGAGCGCCTCAGAGAGAACCTGCAGAACGTCGTGAAGAAGTTTCGTGATCATACTATTGTAATAGGGGGAGACTTCAATCTACCAGGTATAGAATGGGATAGTCACACAATCAGAACTGGAGCCAGGGACAGAGACTCTTGTGACATTATCCTGACTGCCTTGTCCGAGAATTACTTCGAGCAGATAGTTAGAGAACCAACTCGTGAAGCTAACGTTTTAGACCTCATAGCAACAAATAGACCGGAACTTTTCGACTCCGTGAATGTAGAAGAGGGTATCAGTGATCATAAGTCAGTGGTTGCATCAATGACTACAAGTGTAATAAGAAATGCCAAGAAAGGAAGGAAAATATATATGCTTCACAAGAGTGATAGGGCACAAATCGCAGAATATCTGAGTGACCACCATCAAACGTTCATTTCTGAGGAAGAGGATGTGGAACAAAAATGGAAAAAATTCAGAAACATCGTCCAGTACGCCTTACATAAGTTCGTACCGACTAAGGTCCAAAGCGAGGGGAAAGATCCACCGTGGTATAACAATCATGTACGAAAGGTACTACGGAAACAAAGAAAGCTTCATCATAGGTTTAAGAGTAGTCGAATCATAGCTGATAAGGAAAAGCTGAACGAAGCGAAAAAGAGCGTAAAGAGAGCAATGAGAGAAGCATTCAACGAATTCGAACATAAAACATTGGCAAACAATCTAAACAAGAACCCTAAAAAGTTTTGGTCATATGTAAAATCGGTAAGCGGATCTAAATCCCCTATTCAGTCACTCGTTGACCACGATGGCACCGAAACAGAGGACGACCGAAGAAAGGCAGAAATACTGAATTCAGTGTTCCGAAACTGTTTCACTGCGGAAAATCGTAACACGGTCCCTGACTTCAGCCGTCGCACGGACGCCAAAATGGAAAATATTGAAATAAACGATATCGGAATTGAAAAACAACTGCTATCACTTAGTAGCGGAAAAGCATCCGGACCAGACGAGATACCCTTAAGATTCTACAGTGATTATGCTAAAGAACTTGCCCCCTTTCTATCAGCAATTTATCGTAGATCGCTGGAAGAACGTAAAGTACCTAGCGACTGGAAGAAAGCGCAGGTCGTTCCCATTTTCAAGAAGGGTCATAAATCAGATGCGAATAATTATAGGCCTATTTCGCTTACGTCAATCTGTTGTAGAATAATGGAACATGTTTTGTGTTCTCGTATTATGACGTTCTTAGATAATACAAATCTCCTCCATCATAACCAACATGGATTCCGCAAACAGAGATCATGTGAAACTCAGCTCGCCCTATTTGCCCAAGAAATTCACAGTGCCGTAGACACTGGCGAGCAGATTGATGCCGTATTCCTGGACTTCAGGAAGGCATTTGATACGGTTCCGCACTTACGTTTAGTGAAAAAAATACGAGCTTACGGAATATCGGACCAGGTTTGTGATTGGATTCAGGATTTCCTAGAAGAAAGAACACATGTCATTCTTAACGGTTCAAAATCTGCAGATGTAGAGGTAATTTCGGGAGTACCGCAGGGAAGCGTGATAGGACCTTTATTGTTTACAATATACATAAATGACTTAGTTGACAACATCGGTAGCTCCGTGAGGCTATTTGCAGATGATATGGTTGTCTACAAGAAAGTAGCAACATCAGAAGACTCGTACGTACTCCAGGAGGACCTGCAGAGGATTAATGCATGGTGCGACAGCTGGCAGCTTTCCCTAAACGTAGATAAATGTAATATAATGCGCATACATAGGGGCAGAAATCCATTCCAGTACGATTATGCCATAGGTGGTAAATCATTGGAAGCGGTAACGACCGTAAAATACTTAGGAGTTACTATCCGGAGCGATCTGAAGTGGAATGATCACATAAAACAAATAGTGGGAAAAGCAGGCGCCAGGTTGAGATTCATAGGAAGAATTCTAAGAAAATGTGACTCATCGACGAAAGAAGTAGCTTACAAAACGCTTGTTCGTCCGATTCTTGAGTATTGCTCATCAGTATGGGACCCTTACCAGGTTGGATTAATAGAAGAGATAGACATGATCCAGCGAAAAGCAGCGCGATTCGTCATGGGGACATTTAGTCAGCGCGAGAGCGTTACGGAGATGCTGAACAAGCTCCAGTGGCGGACACTTCAAGAAAGGCGTTACGCAATACGGAGAGGTTTATTATCGAAATTACGAGAGAGCACATTCCGGGAAGAGATGGGCAACATATTACTACCGCCCACATATATCTCGCGTAATGATCACAACGAAAAGATCCGAGAAATTAGAGCAAATACGGAGACTTACAAGCAGTCGTTCTTCCCACGCACAATTCGTGAATGGAACAGGGAAGGGGGGATCAGATAGTGGTACAATAAGTACCCTCCGCCACACACCGTAAGGTGGCTCGCGGAGTATAGATGTAGATGTAGATGTACTTAAACCTAACTAAGCTAAGGACATCACACACATCCATGCCCGAGGCAGGATTCGAACCTGCGACCACAGCGTTCGCGCGGTTCCAGACTGTAGCGCCTAGAGCCGCTCGGCCACTCCGACCGGCTGCCGGACATCCATCATGTTGGAAGTACATCGCCATTGTCATGGAGTGAAACATATTGTAGTAACGTCGGTAGAACATTACGTAGGAAATCAGCATACATTACACCATTTAGATTGCCATCGATAAAATGGGGACCAATTATCGTTCCTCCCATAATGCCACACCATACGTTAACCCACCAAGGTCGCTGATGTTCCACTTGTCGCAGCCATCGTGGATTTTCCGTTGCCCAGTAGTGCATCTTATGCCGGTTTACGTTACCGCACTTGGTGAATGACGCTTCGTCGCTAAATAGAACGCGTGCAAAAAATCTGTCATCGCCCCGTAATTTCTCTTGTGCCCAGTGGCAGAACTGTACACGACGTTCAAAGTCGTCGCCATGCAATTCCTGGTGCATAGAAATATGGTACGGGTTTAATCGATGTTGATGTAGCATTCTCAACACCGACGTTTTTGAGATTCCCAATTCTCGCCCAATTTGTCTGCTGCTGAAGTGCGGATTAGCCGCGATAGCAGCTAAATCACCTACTTGGGCATCATCATTTGTTGCAGGTCGTGGTTGGCATTTCAGATGTGGCTGAACACTTCCTGTTTACTTAAATAACGTAACTATCCGGCGAACGGTCCTGACACTTGTATGATGTCGTCCAGGATACCGAACAGCATACATAGCACACGCCGGTTGGGCATTTTGATCATAATAGCCATACATCAACAAGATATCGACCTTTTCCGCAATTGGTAAACGGTCCATTTTAACACATGAAGCAAATACCGTCGACACTGGCGGAATGTTACGTGATACCACGTACTTACACGTTTGTGACTATTACAGCGCCATCTATCACAAAGCGAAAAAAGTGGTCCAACTAAAGCATTCATATTTCTTTACGTACTACACGAATATGTAATAAGAAATGGGGATTGCTATTTAAGAAAACGCAGTTGATATCCGTTTGACCTATGGCAGAGCCATTTAGCGGGCGAACCATAGCACCATCTGGTTTCCCCCTTCAAGCTAGACGTGTTGCGTTCTTTGTAGTTTTTTCGTTTGACGCTTATTTCGTGAGATATTTGGTCCGGTCACTATCAATGGACCACCCTGTATATTCATATCATTCTTCATCTGTAATGACGGGTTTCTTCTATTCAGAAAATACCGAAGATAATCTCGCGTAAGGATGAAATTTTTGTCAAGATATCCCAAAGGCTGAGGGATCACTGTGGTATGTTTCGGGCAAGATCTTCACGGTGCAACTTCCGTCTTCCATTTCCGTCAGTACAGTATTTACGGTAAGAGAAAAATAGGCCACAAAGGATGGTGGTACCAGAAGTATCGTCCTGATAATAGATATTTTGCGATCGTTACATAGTAATTTCCTGTTACTGAAGAAGCATATGTTAATGTTCTTTTGAGAGAAATCTGTTTCAAATAACTTTTTAATCTCTTTCACAAATTTAGAGTTTTATGTCGTGATAGGAGATATAGTTATTCGTTTGGTTCATGTTGGAGGAGAGTAAACTGCGTATGTGTTTGATATTTCATGACCATGGATATAACGGTTTGTCCTGGAAGTGAAGGGTGGTTATAATTAAAGTGCTGCTCACGGAGGTCCAGTTTCGACTGCATTTACCATATGACAGAGAAACTTGGTAGATAAGCTAATGCTTTAATATGCCACCGATTCACCCTGAAACAATTACTTGCAATTTTGGCCACGAGGTGCAAATCTGGCGCTGTGCACGGTATGTCACGCACGCTGTCATTTGATTCAGTGCTGCGCTGAGATAGTATCGCGGACTGTACGGTCTGAGTAGAAGCCCGATGTCATTAAACGGTTACAAGCACACTGAAACTTGAAAATACAGTTGAGTTTGATGTAGCACCTGGAAGACGAAGGCGTCTTATCCCGGTGGAAGTTACTGTCGAGGTGGTTGTTGCTGTAACTGACCTTGCAGCACGTGCTCCGGGGAGTGCTAGTGCTCTTGCAGTCTCACTAGAATTGTCCATTACCTGGTCAACAGCACGGAAAGTTTTGCTATCTGTTTTAGACTATGCAGCAACTGAAACTTCGTGATCCGCAGCAGCGTCCTGGATTTGTTCCTCTGGCATCGATTAAAACTGATGACATGTGGCCGAGCAGTATTCTGCGGAGTGAGTAGACATATTTTATACTACAGAGTGCAATGAATACACAGAACCTTCGTGTACTGCTAAACGGCGTGTTATTCACGAAGATCTACCGCACTCGCTGTATGTGACTGTATGGTGTGGATTCACAAGAACGTTAATTCTTGGTCCGTTCTTTTTTGAAGAGAATATACTGAAAGGACCTGCCAAGTATACCGTGAGGCACGTTGTCAAGACGCTCTAGTACAGCATGTGATTCCGGCTTTGGGAGAGCGCAGCTCTGCGGAAACCACTGTTTCATGCAAGATCGAGAAACAACATGCCGTCCGTCCTGTGAAAAACATGCTTAACGCAACGTTCCACGAGCGTGTTATCTACAGAGTTTTTCCTGATGCGTTGCATATAACGCTGCCTGATACCAATCCGTTACTTTTGGCCGTGGGCATATATAAAAGAATGCTTTTACCAGGGAAAGGTTCTGCCTCTGCTGGATCTGAAGGCCAGTATGTAGGAACACTTTGCTCGTATTCCACCGAGCAACAACAACTCACGTCGTTTTACGGATACAGTATCTCACTGACGTTTCCGTGCTCATACTGAATGAATTCTGGCCACGTGTCCCGTTCCTAATGTATTGCAGATGGAAAAATTTCTATAGGTCTTCCTTACTTTCATAGCGCTAGATTTGCACCTAGTGGCCAAGAGTGAAACTAATTGGCGCCAACCATACGATAATTACAGTCCTCACTTGACGTCTGGGAGTAGCTGCATTTTAATAATAACCACTTCGTACTAAAATGTATAAGGGATAGTGAACTGAAAACGATGCAGAGGGAAAAGAAGCAAGTTAACTATTTAGTATTTTAAAAGTAATCACCATAGCTGTTAACACAGTGCCTTCACTGAAAAATGTTTGCGGTTGCCTACGGAACCGTGATCGTATCCAGGCGTGCAACTCTTCGTCCGAAGCAAATCAACGGCCACGAATGTGTTTGCACAGGGCCCTAAAAATATGGAGATCTCATGGGGAGAGATCGGTACTGTGTAGTGGATGCGTAAGGGCTCATCAGCGAAACTCCTGCAGCGTAGTTGAAATAACAGGCACGCCAGCTCCGTGAAAGCAAAAATGACCTATTTCTGCGACTGTAAGGGCCCGTTGCTCTTTACTTTCTGGTACATGGCACCACAATTAGCGCAGAGGTGTTGTGTGGACACTTCACAAAAACTGAAGCGCACCATCAAGTCGAAACGCCCAGGAATGTTGACAAACATTATAATTATGTTCCAGGTTAATTCCCGCCCACGTATTGCCTAGGTTGTTTCGAGTAAGCTGCAGAAGTTTTTCTAGGAAGCTTTTACACATCCTCCATACAGTCCCGATGCCTTCCAGATTTCCTTATTTTTGGAAACCTGAAGAAAGACATTCGTGCCCGTCGATTTTCTTCCGTCAAAAGGGTGCAGCCCTTGGTACAGTTGTGATTACGTAGGTAAGCCCAAACATTTTTCTATGAAGGCTTTGACAGTTTTGTCTCATAGTGGGATAACTGTATTAACAATTATGACAATTACTTTTGAAATAATAAACAATTTAGTTAAAGTGTCTCGTTTTGATTTATCTGACTTAAAAATTATTATGTACTGCCAACTAAAGGATAACTCGTAAAAGCAGTTAGGGTGCTTAACTTTATGAGAAGTCAGGTGCCACAAGTCCAGTTATTATCCATAATTACATTTATTATTTTTTTGCTGCTTGATTGTTGTTTAAATACTGCAGGCGTATTGAGTGCATCTGATTGCTATAAGTATCTGATAGGTGTAAACACATGAGAACAGTATGTAACTGCACCTTTAAGAGAGAACTTTATTTTCGTCAGTATTCGCTCCTTTGGATTTTCACGTCTGTAACAGAACTTATAGTTATAAACACAATTTAATTTTACGTCATTTCATTATTCTACCGATTGTTTCTGCTGCATGTTGATCATTTAGTTAGCTTCCTGTGTCAGGAGTTTGGACACTGTACAGATGCCTAAAATTACGTAAGCAAGAGCACTTTTTCTCCATTTTTGTCTAGAAGATAATCGACGAATATAAGGAACTTTATTGGTCATAATACGCTATCCTAAAGAACGAAAATCCGGAGAGGACTGAAATGCACAACCTCAACCTAGATATAGTAGGAGCCAGTGAAGTGAAATGGAAAAAAGTAGATATCTGGGCAGACGAATATAGGGCATTATCAACAGCAGTAGAAAATACTATAACGAGAGGAGGATTCGGCATGAATAGGAACGGAGGACACGGAGAAAATAGAAAATTATCGTGAACAGTTCAGTGACAGGATTATTCTCATCAGAATCGAGAGCAAACGAACGCCTTTAATAATAGTCCAGATTTACATACCGACGTCACAGACAGAAGAAGGTGAAGATGTAGGGAAAGTGTATGAGGATATTGAACATATAATTAAGGGCGTAAATGGAGCTAAGAATCTGATAATCTGATAATCATGGATGAGTGGAACGCTATATAGCAGGGGAAGCAACAGAACACTGAGTTACGGGAGAATATGGGCTTGGTAGTAGGAATTAGAGGACTAATTTAGTTCTGCAACAAATTTCAGTAGGTGGTAACTGCATGCTTCAGCGCAATTCAAGGGCATACATACTCTTATTACCCATACCTACTTTAACTTTTAGCCAATTGTTGTGAGTCATAAACACCTACGACGCAATCGAAGCCAACACACAGCTTAAGAGTCCTAAGACAGTCCTAGGTTATATGACATCACAAGATTATCGAATTATAAAACGTCTTTTTAGTGGAAGGTTCTCGGATCGAACCACCTCATGTTTAATTTCCTTAAATTTCGTCCGATTTAAGTAAACTTCTACAGTGAAAGTACCTACATATACCTAAGTACAACCCTACTTTCACATACAGCCAATTATCCTAACAGCCCTGTAACTGTAAGGTATTTAGACAGCTCAAGGGAATAAGACATAGTTAATGTATAAACACAGCCAAGATCTGTGTATAAACCCTGACATTTAGATTATGTTGCTCCTTCATTCAAGAATACTACGGTTTACCTTTACATATATGCTAACAGTATGTTGGTCAAAGCGTGTAAATGTTGGCATAATGACAGATCGTGACTGTGAAGTAATAATAGAACTGAAGAATGACTCATGTAATACTGAAGTGCAGTTTCCCGTGATGGAGTGCAACAATCTACATAGCGAGATGGACTACATCGATGGGTTGATGACAACTGAGTACGACATGTCTCATTTACGTCGACTCGATGGCAACCATACGTCTGGCCACTATTCGAAGACGATGTGAGTTCTGTACGCCAATATAGTGTAAATAGTGATTTAGAACAATATGGAGATGTAAGTATGTGTACAGTACCGAAGTCTACTGCTATCGCACCTGTAATGCCATACAAGCGAAGTTTATTGCATATAAAATCGTTTATTTAAGCAATATTGTAGAACGTAAGGGAAACAGATAAGAAATGTGTTAACAATAATATTTATTTCTGTATAAAAACCTTCGTGAAAATTACTTACAATGCGTTTTTTAAGCAGTTCCAGTGGCAGTATTTTGTTACATTATTTATTTATATGGATAAAATATATGACTTTTATGACCAGCAGCAGGAAGCACATACAGTGTGCAAACTATAAAGAACTACGATAAAACAGGTCATACTATTAGGTTTTAATCCCATTCTCGAAAATGATCCATTTATCCCCATACCACGACAGTCCTATTCTCATTTGCAAGACAGTATGAATCACATATTTTGTTGATTCAAAACTGATTTGACGCAACAAATGTGGAGGAGCATCTTCACCGCTTCAGTTAATCTGCAGCCATGAGGTCCTTTGTAACCACTCGCCACACATTCTTACCTCGTCTAAGGGCTGCACCTATGCTTGTGTATTATGCATATATTTTGGTACGAAGACCTACAAACTCTGTGACCTGCGATCCACCTTCCATGTTTTTAATTAGACTGGTAACCTTATTGTTCCAGACTTTATGCCATAAGGATTATTAGCTGGGTATCAAAATGTATCGAATTCGTCAGGATGGCCCCTTTTCACTTCATATGGCTCACAACTCTTCATCCAATAAATGAAGCTGCATTATTCATGTACGTAAAGTAACAGTGGGCTTCAGAATGGGATCTGACAAGCTCATAATGGAGTCGGTACCTCTGGAGTTTAGATAGGTCCAGTACAAACACAACTACGTCAACAAATTTTGCGAAGTGTACCCGAAACCTTCCCTATCTGTAAAGCAGCGAATTCTTAATTGAATATCGTAGCCTATTTAAGATTTGGCTTGACAATCAGCTGCGTTTCGTCAAACGAATTGAGAATAAATATTGTGGTGGTTTTGAAGATTTTACCATGGCTTCCCTAAAAATTGCATTGTTCATTAGTTTGTAGATACCTCTTTCAAATGAGCACATTGCACAAGTCCTCTTTTTGAGTATTTAAATCAACGTATTCCTTTAATTAGGTAGATTGATAGGATTTAATAATGTGACGGGCGTTACTCGGTTTCATCACCAGCTTTAGACAAGGCTAAAGGTTTCTATAATGTACGACATATCTTGTTTTTCCGTCCAGCGTTCGGAACTTGGTGCTCTGGACATTGAGTTAAATTGCTGAGTATGTCGTGAAAACTATAAGGATATGTCATGTCTGACTCAAAGGCATAGGCTACCTTAGAGTCAGCCGCAACAGATCAGAAATCACGTAATCTGACGATTTCGTTACTAGACAGTCATTGATGTCTTCCAATAGGTAGTGTGTGTTGAATGGCATTTCTGTGTAAGCTAGCATCTAAGTATAAGTTGTAACTAGATTCGACAAATATTTATTTGGCGATCCACTCATTTGTGGATTATCTGCCTCTGTTTATACGCAATGACAAAATCGTGCATGAATCCATCCTTCAAAAAATAGTAATACGTTAACATCTATTAATAGTTCTCTTGTGGCAGGTGTCTTTTTCAGCACTGCATCTAATGAAAGCCCTAGTGTTGTGTGGTATGAGGCAGGATCAAACTTATGTTTGCATGCATACAGTCCAGAATTATTCGAACATGTCTGCAATATCCATGTAAAGACCTACGCCTTCCCCTAAATCAGAGATCTTAAACTCGTCTCAAACACGCAGCACATGTCCTTATTCAGTATTCGATCAACAATCGCCAGTAAATTTACAGGAGACTGCGACTATGTCAGGTAATGTAGTTCTGTGGAGTCTTTCCACCAAATCCTTATATCCATATGAGCATCATTTGAATGTACAGCTCGAGTGAGCTGCGTATCCTCCTGACGCATTGTTTCAGCAAGTTTCTGCAGTGGTGGCTGCGTGAATCTCAGCGAGTCTGTGACATGCTTCGTCATCCTCTTTGAAAAAGAAATATATTTTCCAATGCTCTCATGTAATACTACCCTGATAATTGCGCAAACCGAAGTCAGTCAATATCTCAGATTGTGGAAAAAGACGGGTCTGTGCCAGGGAAGTTTGTAATTCGAATTGCAAGTATGTGCTGCACCTCAGAATTTACTGGTATCGTAGCATTATTAAAAAATAGCGCCCCACAAATGCAGCAGTCAATTGCTTTCTCATTCACTGACTGGTCTTCCATCGGTGGTCGTCATGGAAATGTTGCAGAAAATCACATCAACTTTCTTTGCAAGATCTTGAAGCTCAGAGAGCAACCATCTTTCAGGATCTTCCCCAGTATACGATCTAAAACGTTTACGAGCAGAATCATGGGCTCATACTTACTGGCGCATGTGTAGAGCAATTACACTGACGCTGTGTTAATTTATCACTCGTATAAAATGTGTTCATGTACCACAATGTGTATTTAACTGGGGTGGAAAAAAAGGCTCCACATGTTCCTTATCCAGCAGTAATGTTGCTTGTAGTCATCGGACATGAGCAATAAATTTATACGTTTCTTCCACTGAAATGCAAAACTGGAAAAGTGCAGGGAAGCCACAAACTTATGTACAATCTTATTATCACTAGTCTCATAATCACCCAGGCTGTGTATGGATTCTGCTTCTCAAAATTACTGGTGTGCTAGAGTTTCATGGGGAATTCTATTTTATCACGTTCAGAACATATGGAAACATAATACATGTCTTACTTACCAGTGCGTTGTGCATTCTCTAAATTATTCTCATAGGCCAGAAGGGACCACGCGAAGCAAAGGTCATCGTTACTTTAAACATTAATAACACTCCTTTCTAAAGCTATCTTCCTAGGAAGACAAATAAACGAAGACCATCGCTTTACGTGGGTCATAAACGTATGTGTAAATCTCAAAGTACAGGATTCTGCATGGAACTTTCCCGAAATCTTTCTCTCTGAATTCGGGGAGTCTGAACAATTGCATATTTCTTATACCATCCAGTGAGTGAGGTGCCTCGTGATATAACATCAGTTTGGCTCCACATACGTATAACTGACATCTCATTACTACCATGCAATTCAGCAATTGTGAACTTGTAGCGTGACATTGCTTTGCATTAAATGGGCGGTAACTCCCTGTTCCCAAATGGGTTTGCACCCATTTAGGAATTACGAGGGGGTGTGATACCCAACCATATTGCTGATACAGTTATGTGACATTCTGTCCCTAATATTGCAAATCTGTGTTTGTGCTTATCTCAGGCACATGGTTAGTAGAAAATACAGAGACGCTGCTGGCATTATTATTATTGTTATTGTTACTATTATTATTACAGAAATAACTATACTATCTGCAAATGGAACAACCTAATGCATGCTGAGGCATAGATCATTGCTAACAGCTGCTTTGCGGTAAGCGGTCTACCCATGATGAGACATCAGGTAATGGTGCACCGACATGTCCAGGCTATGGTGGTAGCACACAGAGACACATGATTTGCGGCGACAACAACCATCATGAGCAGTCAGGTCTTGCCGATGAAAGGCTGGCCAACAGTTCAAGCTGTGCCTGGCTGGGCATCGAGGCAAGAGGCGACATGAGCGTTCCAGTTGTGGAGATGAAACATGGCGTGATGATGCCAGTTGTGCCCAACGGGACATCAAGACAGGAGGAAAAGGTGACAGCGAGGCTATGGGAATGAAACTCAGTAACGACCATGCCACCAGCAAGAGTTGTTGATCATGCATGGGCCTTGATTTTGAAAAGTCAATTGCTAGAACAGGCAAACAAACACATGTACGTAAGAGTCATTTTAAACATAAAAATGCTAATAACTGTTGTTACACATGGACTGATACCTGGAAAGCGTTGAGAAGTGGCAACAGCTGCGGAATGCGCGCAGGCTGTGATGATGGAAGGTCAGACTGTATTGACGTTGGTGGTAACAGATGCAGGCTAGGGATGAGCTGCAGTGACGGAAAGTCAGGCTCTGGCCATTCCAGAATTTCTAGAACAGACAAACATACAAGTATCATATGACACATTAATCAAAAAAATGTTAACATAGGGACTCCTAGATAGTGTCTTAGACAGTTCAAATGCCTGAGAGTTGTGCAGGCTTTATACAAAGGCTTGGAATCTCAATTTCCAAAATACATAAGAAGTCGTCATGTCTGTTTGATAATGGCGTAGAGTTACCTCGAAGAGGTTGCGTTATAGTACAATATTCTCATATATAAGACTATTATACACATGTGTAGTAGAGTGTATCAGTACTTACTGAATAATAAATCGACCATATCATTAGCATCACGTTAACGTTGCTGCTCAAGGGCTGTAGTCTATTCCTTCCGATGGAATCAGATATATTTTTTGAGGCTAGTTGTCCACCAATAATGATTATGTCATTTCTAGAAAATGCAAAAGAAAAAGATATGTAACCATAGCATATGAAATACAACAGCATATAAACAACTGTAGGATGGATATGTAAGGCGTACATGTTCTACAGTGGAATATATTCAGCGGAGCTTGAACAGTCGATTAACGGTATCATCTGAAATATAGATAACAATCCTTGATTTGATATGTCTATAAAGGAAGTGTGGAAAGCTAAAATAGATTTATGAAAAATGACCGATACACAGACACTGACGCACGCTGCTGTCGTGAGACCCAACTGCAGTTTGTGGTTTCATGGTGAGAAAGAGGCTTTCAGTGAGTTCTCAGCCATCTTATCTATGGACTGACAAAAAGCATTCCAATGCATACGTACGCTGGAGGGTTTCATGTTTACATAATATCTACACACAAAACCTTCACAACAATGGTGAGGCCATTTTTACTGATACAAAGTAAGAAAGCCTGTCACAATTAAGAGGGTGCATACAGCTAGTTAAAAGTTCATTGTGGTAAATGGATTATAACTGTTAACATTGAGATGCAGGTTGAAAAAAAACTGTTGGCATTGTAGATTGTTAGGTCTGGTGGCATAAGATCATTATCAACTATAGAAAGACACTTGACTGCACTTGTATAGATTATACAGTGTGATACGTATCGTATCCCTGTTAATCATATTCTTCTCATGGTACTAACCATCATCCTCATAATCACCGCTATCAGACGTACCAAGTGCGCAGCTGAACAGTGATGTATTCGCGTATATTCCACACCAATGTTTGTGTCTTTGTAAGGGTTTGGTGCAAAACACCCTCACGCGGGAAATAATAATCTTCTTCCGTCATGCATTAGGCTTTCCCTCATCCTGTTACAGCTACACTTTGTCCTTCCATCGTTTTGGTGGTCTTCCAATGCATCTTCGGCCTTGCGGTGTATATCGCCAAAAATGTTGTGGCAATCTTGATTTGTCCATTCGTGTCAGATGCGCTATCCATTTTTGTTGGTATTCGTCAACCTTACTGTTTATATAAAAAATATTCAATTCCTTCCTGATATCTGTATTTGTTTTGTAGTCTAGCTTGGTGTATCCTGCTATATACCTGAGGAATTTCATTTCATTGGCTTGTAATCTTATTTTATCTTTCTTTTTCATAACCCAAAATTCAATTCCATATAGTAATGTTGATACTGACATAACTTCGTAAAATTTTAGATATGTTTCTGTTCTGTCTTGTTGTTGGAGGGCTCTTCTGATAGTGCCATTTAGGCAGTTAAATTTCTCAATTTTGTCTTTTGACCTAGGTCTCCCCCGTACGACAGCACGGTTCCTAGAAATTTGAATCTATCTATTTGCTCTGTAATCTTGCTGTCTGTAATTATTTTTGTTCTTACTGGATTTTTTTTTCCACAGAAAGCCATGGCTTTTGTTTTTTGTATTGATATTGACATATTATGTATCTGGCATGTTTGGTATAGTTCGTAGGCAGCTCTCTACAGTCCTTCTTCATTATTCGAAATTAATACTTGGTCATCTGCGAATAACAAAGTCATAATGTAATCTTTTTGGTTGAAGTTATATGTATAGTTCTTCAGTTTCATTTTCCATTGCCGTATACTGTCGTCATTGTATATATTAAAAAGCAGTGGAGAGAGGCTGCAACCTTGTCGAAATCCTAAATTAATAACCCTTGTTGTTTCTTCATCATCGCCAATTATTTGGATTCTTATATTAGCATAGATCTTTTGAACTGCCTGTACAATTATTTATTGGTATATCTCGTCTTATTAAAATTTCCCACAATAGCTGTCTATTTACTTTATCAAAGGCTTTTACATAATCGACGAAAAGGATGTGTGTTTCTTTATTGAATTTCTTATGTTCTTCTATAATTTTGCTGTAGCATAAATGTGTTGTCTGTACAGCTTCTCTCCTTTCAGAATCCGTTTTGTTCTTCTGATAGCAAGCATTTCATTATGAGTTTTAGTCATTTGGTTATTATTCTAGCACAGATATTATATGCTGTATTTAATAGTGACATGCCTCTATAATTTTCGGGTTTTGATCTTTCTCCTTTTTTCAATATTGGTTTTATAAGTGAGATCTTCCATTCTTTTGGTATTTCCTTTGTTATCCAGCAAAGATTCAAAACTCAGAGGAACCTTTTTTTAAATGCTACTGAAGAATATTTTATTTTTTCGCTGTTAATGCCATCACTTCCTACTGCCTTTCGGTTGTTTGTATATCTGAGGGTATATTCTAATTCTTGGAATTCAAGATGATCTGGATTTGTTTCAAGATCTTCATCATTTTCTGTGTTCATTTCATCAGTCCACATTTATCTGTAACAATGCAGCCAGTTTTTGTTCTTCATATTTTTATGAAAACGTTAGATGGTCTGTACCTAGAAAAAATCTCCGCACGTTATCATTCTCTTTGACATTGTCGATGCCTGTTTCGTAGCATCTTCCACACAAGTATTTCGCCTATTCGTGGATGTACTATGGACACTTTCTTTTGAACGTAGAAGGCATTGTCGTCTGTCGAATGACTGTGTGAGTAGTAAAGATATAACCCACGTCCAGTTCTTCGTCTGCTGTAATTCAATGAACTGCCCACAGCGCCTCGCTCGTTCAGTGAGCCGCTGACCATGCGACAGGTGTTCATTTAGCGAGAGAAAGTTGTTTATAGGTAATTATCGCACTCAGACTTCGAATCGCATTGCTTAGAAATTTGCAAAACCAATTATTATGAGTGGACTGCGGATTTTTAGGTCGTAAAAATCCTATTTTATGCGCCTAAAACAGGCTTTTTCGGTACCTGATCTAGGCTATGTAGAACCTAAAATCAGGCACAAAAAGTATAATACATAAACACTAAACCTGCTACAAAGTACACACTAGTTGACATATGAGCATATTATTATTCATTAAAAACGAGGAAAATGAAAATATACACAGTTGCACAACACAGCAAACATTACACTGCTTTAATTTTCAAATTGATACCAAACTTTTTAATTTTTTCAAGATAAAAATATGGTATGTAACACTTACAGACACATGTTGAAATACGTATGACATATAATTTAATAGATGCCGGACGAACGAATGGTTTAAAACATACAGGCCATAGCTAACTTCATGGTGAGTAACTACAATCTATTGTAGATTTTCCAGAGCAAAACTATGGCGTTTGTCACTCGGTATTACTTTGTATGCCGAAAAAGAACTTCCTTTGTTTTTGATTCATCAGTCTTCTGACTGGTTTGATGTCGTCCGCAACGAATCCCTCTCCTATGCGAATCTCTTCATCCCAAAGTAGCACTTGCAACTTATGTCCTCAATTATTTGCTCAATATATTCAAATTTCTGTCTTCCTCTACTGTTTCTGACCTGCACAGCTCCATCTAGTACCATGGAAGTCATTCCCTGATGTCTTAACAGGTGTCCTGTCATCTTGTCCGTTCTCCTCGTCAGTGTTTTCTACATATTCCTTTCCTCTCCGATTCTGCGCAAAAACTCCTCATTCCTTACCTTATCAGTGCATCTAATCTTCAACTTTCGCCTGTAGCACCACATCTCAAATGCTTCGATTCTCTTCTGTTCCGGTTTCCCCACAGTCCATGTTTCACTACCATACAGTGCTGTGCTCCTGACGTACATTATCAGAAATTCCTTCCTCAAATTTAAGGCCTATCTTTGATACTAGTAGACTTCTGTTAGCCAGCAATGCCCTTTTTGCCATTGATAGTCTGCTTTTGATGTCGTCCTTGCTCCGTCCGTCATTGGTTATTTTGCTGCTCAGGAAGAAGAATTCCTTAACTTCGCCTACTTCATGACCATTAATCCTGATGTTAAGTTTCTCGCTGTTCTCCTTGCTGCTACTTCTCATTACTTTCGTCTTCGATTTACTCTCGATCCATATTCTTTGCTCATCAGATTGTTCATTCCATTCAGCAGTTTCTATACTTCTCCTTGACTTTCACTCAGGATAGCAATGTCTTCTGCAAATCGTATCATTGATATCTTTTCACCTTGAATTTTAATTCCACTGCTGAACATTTCTTTTATCTTCATCATTGCTTCTTCGAGGTACAGATTGAATAGTAAGGACGAAAGACATCCCTGTCTTACATCCTTCTTAATCCGGGCGCTTCCTTCTTGGTCGTACACTCTTATTATTCCACCTTGGCTGTTGTGCAAATTGCATATTACCTCCCTAAAGCGTAACCCTATTTTTCTGAGAATTTCGAACATCTTGCACCATTCTACATTTCCCAACGCTTTTTCCAGGTCTACAGATCCTATGAACGTGTCTTGATTTTTCTTTAGTCTTGCTTCCATTATCAACCGCAACGTCAGAATTGCCTCTCTGGTGTCTTTACGTTTCCTAAAGCCAAACTATGTAACGCATCCTCAATTTCCTTTTCCATTCTTCTGTATATTATTCTTGTCAGCAACTTGGATGCATGAGCTGTTAAGCTGATAGTGTGATAATTATCACATTGTCGGCTCTTGCAGTGCTTCGGAACTGGTTGGATGATATTTTTCCGAAAGTCAGTTGGTATGTCGCCAGACTCGTACATCCTACTCACCAACAAGAATAGTCGTTTTGTTGGCACTTCCTCCAATGGCTTTAGAAATCGTGATGGAATAATTTATATCCTTTCTTACTTATTTGATCTTAAGTCCTCCAAAGCTCTTTTACATTCTGTTTCTAATACTGGATCCCCTAACTCTTCAAATCGACTCGTCTTTCTTCTCCTATTACACCAGACAAATCGTCCCCCTCATAGAGGCCTTCAATATATTCTTTCCACGTATCCGCTCTCTGCTGCGCATTTAACAGTGGAATACTCGTTGTACTGTTAATGTTACCACCCTTGCTTCTAATTTCATAAAAGGTTGTTTTGACTTTCCTCTTTGCTGAGATAGTCCTTCCGACAATCATTTCTTTGTCGATTAGTTCACATTTTTCATGCAGCCATTTCGTCTTAGCTTTCCTACACTTCCTATTTATTTCGTTCCACAGTGACTTGTATTTCTGTATTCCTGAGTTTCCCTGAACGTTTTTGTACTTCATTCTTTCATGGATCAACTGTAGTATTTCTTCTATTATCCGTGAGTTTTTCGCAGTTATCTTCTTTGTACCTATGTTTCTCCTTCCAACTTCTGTGGTTACCCTTTTTGGAGATGTACATTCCTCTTCAACTATACTACCTGCTGGGCTATTCTTTATTGCTGTGTCTACAGCCTTAGATAACTTCAAGCGTATCTCGTCATTCCTTAGTGCATCCGTGTCCCACTTCTTTGTGTATTGATTCTACCTGACAAATGTCTTAAACTTCAGCCTACACTTCATCACTACTACATTGTGATCTGACTCTATATCTGCTTCTGGGTAAGCCTTACAATCCAGTATCTTATTTCGGAATCTGTCTGTCCAATGTGTAATCTAAATGTATGGAATATCGCCTCATTTGTGCGACTGGTTTCGTGATTTCCTGTCAGAAAGGTCACAGTTTGTAGTAATAGATGGAAAATCATCGAGTAAAACAGAAGTAATATCCGGCGTTCCCCAAGGAAGTGTTATAGGCCCTATATTGTTCCTGATCTATATTAACGACATAGGAGAAAATCTTAGAAGCCGTCTTAGATTCTTTGAAGATGATGCTGTCATTTACCGTCTTGTAAAGTCATCAAATGACCAAAACGAATTGCAAAATGATATAGATAAAATATCTGTATGGTGCGAAAAGTGGTAATTGACCCTGAATAAAGGAAAGTGTGAAGCGATTCACATGAGTACTAAAAGAAATCCACTAAATTTCGATAACGCGGTAAGTCACACAAATCTGAAGGCTGTAAATTCAACCAAATACTTAGGGATTAAATTAAAAATAACCTAAACTGGAACGATCACGTAGATAATTTTGTGGGTAGAGCAAACCAAAGATTGTGATTCATTGGGAGAACAGGAAAGTGCAACAGATCTACTAAAGAGACTTCTTACACCACACTTGTCCGCCCTATTCTGGAGTATTGCTGTGCGGTGTGGAATCCGCACCAGATAGGACAGACGGATGACATCGAAAAAGTACAAAGAAGGGCGGCTCGTTTTGTCCTATCACGAAATAGGGGAGATAGTGCTACAGACGTGATTGGAGTGGAGTGGCAGTCATTAAAGCAAAGGCGTTTTTCGTTGCGACGGGATCGTCTCATGAAATTTCAATCACCAGTTTTCTCCTGAGATTGCGAAGACATTCTGTTGGCACCCACCTACATAGGGAGAAATGGTCATCACTATAAAATAAGAGAAAACAGGGTTCGCACGGGAAAGTTTAAATGCTCGTTTTTCCCGCGCGCCGTTCGAGAATGGAACGGTAGAGAGACAGCTTGAAGGTGGTTCATTGAAACCTCTGCCAGGCGCTTCGTAGTGAATAGCAGAGTAATCACGTACATGTAGAAACGAAATCTTCTCGTATCACCCGGTATTTCCCAAGTATACCTGCTACTTTTGCGATTCTCGAACGGAGTAATCTCTCTTACCAGCTGAAATCTATTGCAGAACTCAATTAGTCTTTCTCCTCTCTCACTCCTTGTCCCAAGCCTATGTTCTCCCGTAAACTTTTCTTTCACTCCTTCCTCTGTAACTGCACTACAATCTCCCTTGGCTATTAAATTTTCATTTCCCTTTACGTAGTGTATTACCCTTTCAATATCCTCATATACTTTCTCTATCTCTTCATCTTCAGCTTGCGACGTCGTTGTCGGTTGGTTTGTTATTGCTGTTGATTCTGATAAGAATAACCCTATTACTGAACTATTCGTAGTAACACATCCTCTGTCCTACCTTCCTATTCCTAACGAATTCTACTCTCGTTGTACCATTTTCTGCTGCTGTTGATATTACCCTATACTCATCTGACCAGAAATCCTTGTCTTCTTCCCATTTTACTTCACAAAGCCATACTGTATATAGATTGAGCCTTTGCATTTCCCTTTTCAGATTTTTTAGCTTCCCTACCACTTTCAAGCTTCTGACATTCCACTCCCCGTCTCTTAGAATGTTATCCTTTCGTTGGTTATTCATGCTTTTTCTCATGGTCGCCTCCCTCTTGGCAGTCGCCTACCAGAGATCCGAATAGGGCTATTCCGGAATCTTTTGCAATGGAGAGATCATCAAGACAACATTTCAGTTACCGGTCACACGTCCTGTGGATACACGTTATGTGTCTTTAATTCAGTGGTTTTCACTGCCTTCTGCATCCTAATGCCGTTGATCATTACAGTCTTCCGCCCTTAGGGGCAGTTTCCCACCCCAAGGACAAGGGAGTGTCTTGAACCTCTTTCCGCTGCCCCGCCCTCTTTGACAAGGTCGTTGGCAGAATCAGGGAGACTTCTTATGCTGGAAGTCTTCAGCCACCAATGCTGGTTACGTCCTACACCCTACATCAACGAATGTAACAGGGCGTACTTCACTTCCGGCACATGTTGAACAGGAATGCTGCAGTCAGGGGAGCTGTAATATGTCTCTGCTGCTAACCGCTTGCTCGAGCGGGTAACAAGAAGTTCAGATAGCGTGAACACATGTGGAATTAGCCCTTTGAATGCCTGTATGCTTGATAATACCTCAACAAGAATTTTGTTTACCGTGGAGATTAATATATATAACTTAGGGAATGCTAGCCTTACTAGCTGTTCTCTACGAGTGATAGCATGTGCTACACAAGTTACATGTTGCATCAAAGGGAAGATAACTTTGCACGTGTGACGGTCACAAACATATTGTATCCATCAACCCCATTTGGATATTGGACATTCAGCTCATTGTTGACCAATTGTGCAATTGTTGGTTGGTTAATTTTTGGAATTGTTTTGCACAAAATGCGTAAGTCCTTGATGTGCATCTTTTTGGGAATCGTTTTGCACAAATCGCGTAAGAGATTGATGTGCATCTGCGTTCAACTTGCCAACATAAGATTTCCAGTATACCGGCCAACACTGCCCCCCCCCCCCCCCCCCAATATCTTCTCGGATTTGTGCAATGCGGTCTTGTAAGTTGAATGCAAGTAACTTTTACGCAACGTTGATTCAGCAAGAAGAGGCTGATCGCAGTACTTACCAAGAAACCCTTTGAAAATAGGGTTTTCTAGTTTACGAAAAGGGATGGTTGAAGCGATCGCCTTACGTAACACTCCATGTGTATGGAGAGTTAAGTGAGACTTTTTATCACTCGAAGCCTAAGACAATAAAGAAATAAGATGCTATGTGGAAGTGAGTACAAAATGTATTTGTTGTTGTTACGGGACACTGGTATTTAATTTTAGGGGAATAAAAAAATTAAATAAAAGGCTTGTAACCTACTTCAGCAATTTTAGGTTTCCAACCGTCCAGTAATTGAAAAGATTTCTGTTACAACTCAAAAGGTGTTTAGTTTTGCATTATATCAAAAATTAACTCAGCAGCTTAATAGTTATAATAAAAGTGAACAGTTGAATCCCATTGTATCTTAGTATAATTTTAAACTATATTTACAAAATGATCCTTTTTACAAATGCTCTGGTGTCTAGAGATGCCCGAAATGGTAAGGAAAACTATGAAGCATAATAACTAACCTCTTTGTCGCATGCTTGGCAGAATATATGTTTTCATTCTGTCGTATAGTGTGGAAACTCTGGCAGCCACAGTATTATAAGACTAGTGTGTGTAGTGAGTGAAGTATTATGAAACAATGTGCGTATAGTGTGTGCAGTGACTGATAGTGAGATATGAATGAACAGTGTGGAATTACATTATTTAATAAGTTATTTGTAAGAAAATTATTGTATACCAGGAGTAAATCTAGAATTCTGTAAATATATGTGCATACGAATTAGCTTATTTTAAATTGATCTTAACTTGTAAATACTTTGATATATCCTATATCCTTGTAAAAAGAGATCTACAGATGAATAAAGGTACTGCTACTGCTACTACTACTACTACTACTACTACTACTGTTGTTGTTGTGGTCTTCAGTCCTTAGACTGGTTTGATGCAGCTCTCCATGCACTACTACTACTAGACGTTAATTTATGTGGTTTCGCAATTTTCTTCTTCTGAATTATTCGCGCACCGAAACTGGAATTTATTTTGAACAATGAACGTGTTACACTTCATACGTCCATCGGTACACTCAGTACATACTAGTTTAATTTGGCGCATGGATAGCATAAATTCGACAGTTATTTCGCTTCACTATAGTGAGAGTCCGTGTATAAAAGGAGACGTAGAGTTTTGTTTACTAAAAGGCTAGGCAGCTTTAACTCTTCTCTTACCTCTGTTTTCTTCGTATTCTTTATAAAAACGAACAGCTGGCTAGGATTTTAGAGCTACAGATTTTTTTCAAATATTGCCTTGAGGTCTCCATGTTCGAGTTTTGTAAGCAATTTTAATCTTTTGAAAATACAAGAGTTTTATGTTATATTAAAGAAATAGGTACCTTTCAGGTTTTTAAAGCTAAAATAGAAAAAATGGGCATTAACGTCGAAACAGGATGTTTTAGGTGCTACAAAATTAGCGGTTTCCAGTTTAATTACTCATGGAATTCATATGTAAAAGTTTATTTGCAACTAGGAACTTAGAAAGTGAATAGGCTTTTAACCTAAACGTTCGCGGTATAATTATGAGCTAGCATATTCATTTCATTGTGCTCACTGTTAACGCTGTCGATATGTCTACGTTATATAGGAAATTTAATCGAAAATTTTTGTTATGGAGAGCATCTCGGCACTCTGAAAGTGACGGTGTAGAAAGCTCTGTCACATACTTACGCAGCAGAGAAATCGGCAGGGAATGCCGTGAGCAGCGGTGTGCCGGGATCGTTACCGGGCTTACTGAGGCTGTCCCACGTCCATCAGTCACTCTTACTACATACAATGTAGAGAGGCAGGAACCGTGAGATATTAATGATAACAGCTTTTTCTATTAAAATAACCATTTATTTGGTCATCAATTTTAAAAGTAATAATGCAGTGTGATACACATTCGTAAATTTATCTCTGCAGCATGTAGGGCTGAACAACCATCTTCTTCTAAATACTATACTTCAGCATGTTCATATATTGTTCCCACCCAAGTTGATTTTTCACATCCTTTGACATAAATAACCGTGTTCATGTGGACAAACGTCAAGAGCATTGCTAATAAACCCACGTGTTGAATACTGGGTTCATTCCACGGTAATCCATGAAATTGTGGGTCAACCAAAGTCCTGTACATGTCTTGGAGCATTTGACGTAATAGTTTTTATGATACGACTTTGGTATCGAATGTTGTAATAACACGTATTTTTTTCCATGTACCGTGAAAGTGAAGTGTTTAGCCGTAAATTACTCCTCATCGAATACTTGGACATCTAAAACAATTTTAAACCATGGAGCCACCAACGTGAATCGATTTAGAATTGCTTTTAAGCAACCCTTTGTACCAATCCATCGAGTGGCGTATAGTTAATTATACGCTCATGCAAAATTGGAGCTTATGTAGATGTGTCAGCTGGGAAGTTGGCTCTGGCTTCAGACTCATTATGTACTTCAACAGGCTCCCTTTTAACAACGTGGTTCTCTTTTGAACAGTAGATTACGACAATGGGTGCTGTTTCTAGAATTCTCTCAGGTTTAACATACAACTACCATCTTTAAGACCCTCACATAAGAGCTTGAAATCTCACATACATGTCATACTGTAAATGTTATGCTCATAATTTTGTTGCAAGTTCTCATATGGACAGAATTCCGAATTAATATATATGAGGGCCGTTCAGAAAGTAACCTCCGGTTGATTTAAAAAAATACACCAAGTTAAATAAAAATATTTTAATATATACATCTTACAACTACATCTTTGCACTATTTTTCTACATAGTCTCCATAGCGATTGAGGCACTTATCGTATCTCTTCACAAGCTTTGAAATTCCTTCTGCATAAAAATCACCCGCTTGTGCCTGGAGCCAGCCTGTGACCGCATCTTTGAGCTCTTCGTCGTCATCAAACCGCTGTGAGCCGAGCCATTTCTTCAAATGCATGAAGAGGTGATAATTACTTGGCGCCAGGTCTGGGCTGTAAGGTGGATGGTTGATAACGTCCCACTTGAAGGACTCAAGAAGGGCCGTTGTTCTGCGAGCAGAGTGAGGACGGGCGTTATCGTGCAAAAAAACGATACCGGAAGTCAGCATACCACGGCGTTTGTTCTGTATAGCCCGTCGTAACTTTTTTATTGTTTCACAGTACACGTCTTGATTAATGGTCGTACCAAGTTCCATGAATTCAACCAACAACACCCCTTTGGCATCCCAAAACACCGTTGCCATCAGTTTTCTGGCAGAAAAATCTTGCGAGGCTTTTCTTGGTTTGGTAGGCGAATTTGAATGTGCCCACATCTTTGATTGTTCTTTTGTCTCAGGGTTCACGTACTTAATCCAGGTTTCGTCACCGGTCACGATTCTGTTTAACAATGGTTCTCCTTCGTCCTCATAACGTGACAGAAAGTCTAATGCAGAGGCCATTCTTTGAGTTTTGTGGTGGTCGGTAAGAATTTTGGGCACCCAGCGTGCACAGAACTTACGGTAACCAAATCTTGCTGTCACTATCTCGTACAAGAGAGTCTTAGAAATCTGTGGAAAACCAGTAGACAACTCCGACATTGAGAAACGTCGATTTTCACGAACTTTTGCATCAACTGTCTGAACGAGTTCGTCAGTCACCAATGATGGTCTACCACTCCTCTCTTCATCATGAACGTTTTCTCGTCCACTTTTAAATAAACGTACCCATTCACGGACAACTCCTTCACTCATAACTCTTGGTCCGTACACGGCACAAAGCTCACGATGAATAGCTGCTGCAGAATATCCTTTGGCTGTAAAAAACCTTATGACAGCACGCACTTCACATTTGGCGGGGGTTTTCTATTGCAGCACACATTTCAAACTGCCACAAAAACTAAACTAGCGCAGGTACGACGTTCACTCGACCACGGCTTGATGCCGACTGACCTGTTGAGTGCGTGAACGCACAGATGGCGTCGCTACTCCCCCCACAACCCGCACTGTGACAAATCGGAGGTTACTTTCTGAACCGCCCTCGTACTTTTGCAGCTGTTAATTTACAATTGTCGATTTGGACTTACTCTGTTGTCTGTCTGCAGTGCTAGTATTATGAAGCTCCGCGTTCAAGTTGTATTTATATTTTAATATTCCATGCCCGTCGTGTGGATATGGGTGGTAGTAGACAGACAGTTACCATGTCCTAAAGCTTAAAGTAGCTGAATCCCTCGACCAATGAAATATAACTACTTTAAGCGTTCTTTGCCGCTTACCGAAATACGCAGCACTTACATTATCTTGTCAATGACGACTTTATTGGATTCATCAGTTCCTTGAATGTGAAAGTTCTTGCCTATCGCACTTCATACGAGGCCCTTTCTTTGCTTAACATTATTAGAATCACATTAAAATATTTAGTGGTCCACAAGCGCTTATAAATTTATTAGGTTAAGGCGTTTTTGTAACCCTGTTCCTATGTTGTAAAGCGATGAACTTTTATTCAAGGCTGATGAAAAAGGTATTCACTTATTTTAGATTTATTTTAATTTTGGAAAAAGGTCAACCAAAAGCAGAAAAAAATCAATTCTCGCAGAATTTCATATTTTTTGTGACCCACACATTACAAATGAATACAAACAATTTTAAGTACAAGTACTTATATCTGATTAGGCAAAATAAGTCGAAGCCAGAGTTTCTTCTTCATTTTACAATATGTGTTAAGATTCTGAAGATACTTAATTGCACATTAATTTGTTCCGAGAATAAATAGCCTCATGTTTCTTGGTTTCAAAACTTTTCACATAGTTTAATGCTTCTTCATGAGCCTCTAAGCTGCTGATAATAATGTGTATTATACATTTGGTCAGTAAACTAATGGTTCACCGTCACTTAGAGATGAACCTACAAATTTGGAGTAGTTAGTCTCTTCTCTCTGGTATCAGAATAAATGCCAAAAGAACTAGTATTTCTCGAGAGACCCATCTTGCGTTACTTAAGATAGATTTTCTGAAACTTCAATTCAGGAAACCTTAAAGCGTCTTCAAAAAAGCGGAAAACTGTCGTTAAATGAAATAGAAATGTCATATTATCACTCCTTCCTACTGTTTCAGTAATCTCTTCTTGATTTTTGTTAAAGTTCGTCTTTCTTACCAAGTTCCGGAATAAATGGATACTCGATATTAGGTGATGTTTTGTTTCCTTAAAGTTAGGCGTCCATTATCACGCTAAGCACTCTGTCAAGAATGTGGTGCTTACACACATCAAATTGTCGTTCTTCCAGTTTTTTTGAGCAGACAGTCTTTGTAACTGAATTACGGTACCATTATTCCTTCTAGTGCTCACATTCGTAGTGACGGCGAAAATGATCTTAATACTCGTCCATAAATCGTATTTATCGATAACAGCTATTATTCCTTTGGAAACAGTACCCGCTTTCCCATTTGGTAAATCTAATACTTCCAGTTTCCTTCGTTCATTCCTCAAAACTAACAAGTGATATTCTTGGTTATCAATATGCGTACCATCAAATTGAAGCGACCAGCTTTACAAGTGTAGTGTTTTCTTCATTTTTTCTTTGAGTTTCACAACTTCTTTAATAGTAGATCAGTAAATACATTTTGAAGGTCTCTCAATGTAAATGCATCTTCAGGTAACTGTCCGCAAATGGCTGCTGCTTTGCAGGTTGGTAACTTTAATCTGGTTACTAATTGGGTTGTAGTGTTTGTTTTGCTATACCACTTCCTTATATTTGTAGATTGTTCACTTGAACTGCCGGACTTTTGATATTCACTGTTGGTCTCTGATGTTGATCTACCTGAAGTGGTAGTATTTATTATTATTATTGTTGTTGTTGTTGTTGTTGCTGCAATTACTGAAGTAGAATGCAAGGGTATTTTACTATTTTTGAGTGGATGGACGGTCCTGGAAATCGCAGTCTCCTAGTTGTTACGCCAACACGTTCTTTGTCTTCAATCTGAAAATGATATAACTTCCTGTCCTCACTGCATAGTCATTACTATTTTCTTTTGTAATGTTAAAAACTTCATTCAGTTGATCATTTTTCTTCGTTTTATACATTCATTGTATGTGTTAGTACCTTATACAGTTTTGCTTCTACGACATGGGTCGATAAGGTCAGGAAATTTAATTTCTTTTAATATAAAATTGTTAATCCCTGTCCAATTTCGTTTAGACGTTCCTTCGTTTCTTTCAAGGATACTCCAAGGTATATATAACGAACAAGAATTGGTACTTTGAGCGGTATCCTGTTTAAGTTCTTGCTCTTCTAGCGGAACGATTCTTCTTTTTCTATTCGATTCTTGAAACAGTACTAGATTGTTCGACCATACTTTCTTTCAGTGGTAGACACACATATTTTAAAATTCATTCTGATTACATATTATACTTAACAAATTAATGGGTAAGAACACAAATAGTTATCCAGAACATGCCACGCTGCATCATCACAAAATGACAGTCAAGTCAACCGAACTCACGGTGAAGTACACCGCAGTACAAAAAAGCTTCAGTTTTATGTTCCTTTGTTCTTTAAGCGGTACTTCCTATCAAATGCCCTGTTGCTGGTCTGCTCGCTTACGTGTTAAGAAGAGAGAATAGAGAATAATGAAATATAAGTATTTCTAGAATGTCACAGTAGGCCTCCACTCGCCTAGATCTTTCGACTGCCCCGCCTATCACAAGGAGAAGAAGATACAAGAATTGAATACCTTGGACCGTCTGTCTTATTCTGAGGCCAGGAAGAAATATGACCGCCTCCATCCCGTGATGTTGACAACGTCGTCTGCTTCAGTCGTGTCCACTCCCTCTGCAGTATCCTCACCCCTATCCTGTCCCCCCTCCAGCTCCTTACCCCCATCTGGGGTCTATGCCTCTGCCTCCCAAATCCCTCCCTTCCAAATCCTCCTCCCTCGCAGCCCCTGCCCCCTCTGCCCCAGGGGCCACCCTTCCTCCTCCTCCTCCACCTCTTCCGCCTGAGAAACGATCCTCTTTTCAAGCGTCCATCGGGGAAACGTTACGGACCCCGGCTTCCAAGGTCCGGCGTTCAAAAAAGGACCCCGAGCGTGAGGATTTTCTTCAGGTCGAGCCCCCACAGCCTACTATCCCTGTGACTCATCGGTCTTCCAAGAAGGCCTCAAAGAAGAAGTCTTTATCCCCCTCTCCACCCCAACGCGTTTCATCTGATGCTCCATCCGACAGGCGCTGCTCCTGGCCGTCCTCAGTTTCGCCGGGATGCTCAGCTGTCAGGTGCTCAGCAGGCCTGTCGCCAGCGGACAATGCTGCCCCTCCTGTGCAACCCAGGAATGTGGCCACAGCTGGCGACGACTTGATGGAACAGGATCCGCCTCCCGACGGTTGTAGCGATGTCCCCTCGAAACCTGTCCCTCTGCGGCCGTCGAGGTGACCAGCTCTTTCCCCGTTTTGTCCCCCCTTTCTCTGACTCGCGATGGCTCTGTTACAAGGAACATAAGAGGTATTTGATCTAATCGGGAGGAATTAAAACTGCTCCTCCGCCTGCACTGTCCGGTCGTCATTGGTCTCCAGGAAACGAAGTTACGTCCAATTGACCATATTGCTTTTACCCACTATACCTCCGAGCGATCTGACCTAACCACTGTGGACGGTATTCCAGCTCATGGTGGTGTCATGTTGTTCGTTCGGGACGATGTCTATTACCATCCCATCCCATTGACCACCCCACTCCAAGCAATAGCTGTCCGTATTACTATTTCTGCCTTTACTTTTTCTGTTTGTGCTGTCTACACTCCATTGTCATCCGCAGTTAGTCGGGCTGACATGATGAACCTGATTGCTCAGCTTCCTCCGCCGTTTTTATCGTTTGGCGACTTCAATGCCCATCATCCCCTTTGGGGTTCTCCTGCATCCTGTCAGAGAGGCTCTCTCTTGGTGGATGTTTTCCAACATCTCAATCTTGTCTGCCTCAATACTGGCGCCCCCGACTTTCCTCTCGGACTCTACTCATACTTACTTGGACCTCTCGATCTGTTCTACCAATCTTGCCCGTCTGTTCGAGTGGTATGTCCTTTCTGACACCTATTCGAGCGACCATTTCCCCTGTGTCGTTCATCTCCTGCACCACACCCCATCCTCACGTCCCTCGAGCTGGAACATACCGAAAGCTGACTGGGGACTTTACTCCTCCCTGGCGACCATTCCGGACCAAGATTTTCTCAGCTGTGACAGTCAGGTCGAATACCTCACAGCTGTTATCAGCAATGCTGCCGAACGTTCCATTCCTCGTACTACCTCTTCTTCATGTCGCGTTTCAGTCCCCTGGTGGAATGGGGCTTGCAGAGACGCTATCCGTGCTCGACGACGTGCTTTACGCACCTTTCGCCGCCATCCTACGCTGGCGAATTGTATTAATTACAAACGGCTGCGAGCACAATGTCGTCGAGTCATCAAAGACAGCAAAAAAGCTTGTTGGGCCTCTTTCACAAGCTCCTTCAACGTTTTTACTCCGTCTTCTGTCGTCTGGGGTAACATGCGCCGTCTGTCGGGCGTTAAGGCCCTCTCCTCGATACCTGGCCTGACTTCAGGTAATGAGGTACTTGTGGACCCTGTGGATGTTCCAACGCCTTCGGCTGCTTTTTCGCGGAGGTTTCAAGGTCCGCCCATTACCACCCTGCCATCTTTCCCAGAAAAAAAAGGCAGAAGAGGCTCGCCGACCTTCCTTCCACTCGCTGAATCTGGAAGAAGATATGCCCCCTTTACCATGCGGGAACTCGAACATGCACTTGCACTGTCCCGGTCCTCTGCTCCGGGGCCAGATGCCATTCACGTTCTGATGCTGACACCCCTTTCTCCGGCAGGCAAATGCTTTCTTCTTCGTACCTATAACCGCGTCTGGACCGAAGGTCAGGTCCCCATGCGTTGGCGTGAGGCCATCGTTCTTCCCATACCCAAACCCGGGAAGGATAAACACCTTCCTTCTAGTTACCGCCCTATTTCTCTTACAAGCTGTGTCTGTAAGGTGATGCAGCGCATGGTTAATGCTCGGTTGGTTTGGATTCTTGAATCTCGTATGCTGTTTATTAATGTTCAATGCTGCTTTCGTCGACGCCGCTCCGCTGTTGACAACCTTGTGACCTCGTAGACGTTCATCATGAACAACTTTTTGCGAAAGCGCCAAACGGTAGCTGTGTTCTTCGATTTGGAGAAGGCTTACGATACCTGTTGGAGAGGAGGTATCCTCCGCACTATGCACAGGTGGGGCCTACGTGGTCGCCTGCTCCTTTTTATTGATTCATTTTTAACAGATCGAATGTTTAGGGTACGTGTGGGTTCCGTATTGTCCTACGTCTTCCTCCAGGAGAACGGAGTGCCTCAGGGCTCGGTTTTGAGCGTAGCCCTTTTTGCCATGGCGATCAATCTCATTATAGATTGCATTCCACCTAACGCCTCCGGCTCTCTTTTCGTCGATGTCTTCGCGATCTACTGCAGTGCCCAGAGAACATGCCTCCTGAAGCGCTGCCTTCAGCGTTGTCTTGACAGCTTATACTCATGGAGTGTGGTTAATGGCTTCCAGTTCTCTGAAGAGAAGACGGTTTGCATCAACTTTTGGCAATATAAAGCAGTCCTTCCACCATCCTTACATCTCGGTCCCGTTGTTCTCCCCTTCGTGGAGTCAACATTTTAGGGCTCACATTGGACAGGAAGCTTTGTTGGTCTCCGCATGTCTCTTATTTGGCTGCCCGTTGTACACGTTCTCTTAATGTCCTTCGTGTTCTTAGTGGTTCATCTTGGAGAGCGGATCGCACTGTCCTGCTTCGCTTATCGGCCAGTGTGGCCGTGCGGTTCTAGGCGCTTCAGTCTGGAACCGCGTGACCGCTACGGCCGCAGGTTCGAATCCTGCCTCGGGCATGGATGTGTGTGATGTCCTTAGGTTAGTTAGGTTTAAGCAGTTCTACGTTCTAGGGGACTGATGACCCTAGATGTTAAGTCCCATAATGCTCAGAGCCACTTTTGAACCTGCTTCGCTTATATCGGTCCATAGTCCGATCAAAGCTGGATTATGGAAGCCTCATCTACTCGTCTGCTCGGCCATCCCTCTTATGCCGTCTCAGCTCCAACCATCATCGGGGGTTACGTCTTGCAACCGGGGCATTCCATACCAGTCCCCTCGAGAGTCTTTATGCTGAAGCTGCTGAATTACCATTGACCTACCGGCGCGACGTACTGCTTTGTCGGTATGCCTGCCGGCTGTTGTCAATGCCTGACCTCCCCTCTTATCAGTCCTTCTTCGACGATTCTCTCGACCGTCAGTATGGGTTGTATGTGTCTGCCCTGCTGCCTCCTGGAGTCCGCTTTCGTCGCCTGGTTCAACAATTGGATTTTGCCCTCCCTACCACCTTCAGAGAGAGTGAGAGCCCGACACCACCTTGGCTCCAGGCTCCGGTTCACATTCATCTTGACCTCTGCTCGCTCCCGAAGGAGGCTATTCCGGTGTATTGCTCACGATTTGTCGAACTTCGTGCTCGACTCGCCAATAACACCTTTATTTACACTGATGGCTCCAAAACTGACGATGGTGTCGGCTGTGCCTTTGTCGTCGGGGACGTCACCTTTAAATACTGGCTCCTCGACCAGTGTTCCAGCTTTATGGCCGAGCTTTTTGCTCTCTCTCTCAGGCCGTTCAGTATGTCCGCCGCCGCCTCCATTCTCAGTATGTAGTCTGTTCTGATTCACTCAGTGCTCTTCAGAGCCTTGGAGCTCCATATCCGGTCCATCCCTTGGTGAAACGGATCCAGCAATCCCTCCATTCTTTTGCTGATGGTGGCTCTCCTGTTAGCTTTATGGGGGTTCCAGGCCATGTAGGAGTGCCTGGGAATGAGGCTGCTGATGCTGTGGCCAACGCTGCAGTCCTCCTGCCTCGGCCAGCCTCCCTTTGTGCCCCATCGTCTGACATTAGTGGGGTTGTTTGTAAGAGGTTTGTGTCATTATGGTGGGATACTTGGTCGTCACTCCGGGCCATAAGACCGTTCCCAACAGCTTGGACAACCTCCTCCCGACCATCTCGGCGAGAGGAGGTCATTTTGGCCAGGTTGCGGATTGGGCATTGCCGGTTTAGCCACCGCTACCTGCTATCCGGTGACCCCGCCCCGCAGTGCCCTTGTGGTAATGCATCGACAGTGCGCCATGTTTTATTGTCGTGTCCTCGTTTCAATCAATCTTGTGTTGTCCTTTTTCTGCACTCTACCCTACAGGAAATTTTAGCTGATGACGCTCGAGCAGTTGCTCGTGTTCTTCGTTTTATTACTTTGACGGACTTATCCAAAGACATCTAACTCTTAATTAATTTATCTGCGTCTTTGTAAGAACTTTCTTGTGTCCCCCCCCCCCCCCCCCTTGAGTTTTACCGTATTATATGTGCACTTACATTTGTGACTGGGCGCTAATGACCTCAGTAGTTGACCGCCCTAAACCCCCCCCCCCCCCCCCCACAAAAAAAAGATTCCATAAATTTATTCTGTCTTTAGGATTCGTCAAGCTATTCCTGGGACTTTTTGGCGTTTCTCACTGTCAGGGCTATTGTAGAGGCGGCTCCTGTTAAATATCGGATCGCTGACAGACCTGCTGATGTGGGTATTAGAACTGGGAAAAGTCCAACTGATGTTTTAGATACTGGTAGAACTGTAGAGTCCTGAATTGCATACTTTTGCGGTTTCTGCTTTAGAACTCATTTAGCTGCTGATAAGATGAGCGAATGTGTGTTGTGAAAGACCTCTTGGGGTTTGCTGAACGATGGGCTGCATTCATAACGTGTCAGAAACTAAGATCAGCACCCCGTTTTCTTTTAAGGACAAAATTTGATGTGCTTATTCTGTAACAGTGTTAAGTACAAGGATTTGTAGTCTACGATTCACTTCTTTTCCTTATGAGAGTGAATTCAGATCAGGATTATAAGAAAGAGAAGTGGTTGTACAATGCTGTACACACTAAAAAGAGAATTTTATACCAAGGGTTGGGTTCGTGAGGCCTTGAAAAATTGCATCTTACATTTCTTTCTATCAACAAATCATCCCATTGCATATGAAAGGTCTCAGAAAAGCACTGGATGGAGTTTCAATAAAAGTATATACAGAAGAACGAACGTCACGTCAGATTTTCATCCATGACACAGTCAAATTGTATTAAAGAAAAGGGATTGGTGAATGGCTAAAAGAGGCTGTGAAAATGAAAGGGGCACTTTATATTTCTCACGCTCTTCGCTTAATACTGGAAACGAAGTCAAGGTACTGGCGCAGAAAACATTCAAAGCCTGAAGCGGCGTCTTGTGACTTTGATCTTGGCAGTAGAGTTAATTACAGCAATTTACTGCCGCTCAGTTGTTCGCTATGTTGCGTAACGAAAGACTGAAGTAACCTTGAGGCTTTGTGACCGTAGCCCTGAGACTGTTCCGAGTCACCTCTCGACCGCCGTAGCTCAAGTTTCGTCAGCCGCCAATGACACAGCTGTGGGGAGACTAAACCCATGCTTTGAATTTCTAGCGGCTCCTGTAGCTTCTGAACCTAGTTTTCTGTACTAGCACACATTTCTGCTTACTGTACTAATTTTTAATGGGAATTATCATGGTTATGTACAGTCTGAAGGCAGATGAGACTGCCAAACATTGCTCACCTCATCGTACTCTGAGTTATAACGAACGCAATTGTAACATTCATACAGCACCTCCACCATACACGAGGTCGTGACATTTGCAATTACTTTTTCACCACGTCATTTCTAAAGTGTTCAGTTAAAGGACTACTATGCAGCAGGCACTGGACTGCGAGATATACTGCTTGCGTGTCAAATTTACCTGTTGCGAAGTAAATGGACTGAAGGGGATGACGTCAGTGCAATTCAATGTAATTATTTTATCCTGACAAATGAAAATTCGTTCGATACGTATTTGGAAACCAGGCGCAATACAAAATTTTGTCATGACGTACTTATCTGATAAAATCAGTTCTTAAAAAAGTGTTATTATGCAAGATGTGGTCTGAGAACTGATTTCGTTGTTTTTTGACAATGTTTACTGTCGTGTAATCAACATTTTATTATATTCGAAGCGATAAATATTTATTGTAGAAAATAAATGATACTCATGTATTAGGAATGTAATATCTAAAGACAGTGAAATTAATGCTTAACAGCGTTTGGTGGCGCTTTCTGTCGGAATTGATTCAAAAGGGGCAGTCATTTCTACACGTCCTCCACTCATCGTTTGAAAATAATCAGAAGTTGAAAATTACATTAATAAAGCACATCACAGAAATAAAGGAGCCGTCCAAACATTTTAGTTACTGTTTTCACTGCATAAGCTGACGACCATTCTTGCAAGTGCGACAGCTTTAACCGTTACACATCCGCCACTAATGTCACAAGATGTAAATATTTGGTCAGTGCTACAAAGCTGTTGTGCTGATAAAGGAAATAAGTCGTCAAATAACGGGAAATTCGGCATTCTCAGAGCTCACTTGTGGTCAGAATAAGGATCTACATAATTACGAAGCAACAGAATCGTAGCAGTACTGGAAGTATTCTCGTGCCTTTAACACACATACGGTCCCCCATACGCAGAAGCGGAGGCTGTATATATTCACCAGTTAGAACATTAGTCAAACGTCTTGTTGTTGATATTCAGTACAGCTGCAGTTTATGGTGTCGTACATCCCACAAGCCCTTCGTACGCGACGGGATGTACTGGCTGAGGTTGTGCAGTTCTGTTAGATTAAGGGATGGATATTTGAGAGCTGTGAGAAGGCACTCCGATGTGTTCGAAAACTGGCTTTCTTAAACCAAAGTATCCATGTGTTTAAAAGATTTTCTGTGGTGACGTTTTCAGCCGAGACTTCAAGTAATGTGATCAGTATTAATGCGGATGTACCTTAGAGGTTTTGTGGTGTCATGTTTAACAAGCGCAACCACAAGGTTCTGAAGAGATTAAGCGTTACACTCCAGTGAATGGAATGGTGCGTAATTCGTAATCTGTCCTTAGTTTTTGCCTGGAGCAGTACAGCACAAGGTCTCTGCGCATCAGTCATTACACGTTTGTACATTACAGTGATGTTATTTGGAAACACTGTATCGCCTCTTCATTGGAAGATATGTTTAGATGCACTGATATACAACGTCTGTGGGAGTCAGAGCCTCAACTTAAATTCCTTATTTTTCTCTTCACACCACTGTGGCCCACTTCTGACACCGTGATGTGTACAATTCTCCTGCTCAAAATTGGCAAGTAAGGTGAAGACATTGGCAGTAAGGCAATATGAACAGTTTGCTTTCAGTTTTTCTCGTAATGTTAGTATTAAACTGTCTTGTGTGACAAGAAAGGCGCAGCGAGTAATTAGAGATAGCGTCTGAGTTTGTGTTTAGAGAGAGAGAGAGAGAGAGAGAGAGAGAGAGAGAGAGAGAGAGAGAGAGACCACGCTCCTCTTTCCATTTCGAATGGACTAGTCAAACGTTTAACACTTTGTGCCTGCCATCGACGTGAAAGTTGCACAAGAAGCGAAATTTCTTTCTGTTTCATTCCAGGCATGAAGTATGTGACAGACAAACGGGATACTCCATGTCCGAGGTCGTGCAAGCTCTGGTCTACTCACATGCACCATATCAAAGATGTGCCTAGAGTACCTCAGTTTGAAGAAAACCGCCGGCGGCAGTGTTAACTGTATGGACAACAACGTGTTCAAGACGGAGGTATCCGTCGAATATTGAGGGTTGTAGAAGGGGCTAGATACGCCACGGTGCACAGTGCAGCACTCTCGCTACTTCAGTGCCGAATAGCAACAGCCTGTGAATAGCTTATCACCCACAATTATCTCGTGACTTAGGGATACACAAACTACAGTCTCCACGTGTTCAACTAAATCTGCTCACTGCACGTTACAGGCAGCGGGAGCATCACCATTGGAACCTCGTTTGTAGAAACGCGTTGCCTGGGTTGTTAATTTGCAGGTAAGTAGACACCTGCGGGGTATTTACGTGAGTTTACAACTTAAGATAAGATTTCCAAAAGGTGATAAAAGAAAACACACTCAATGCCAAAACACACAAAATGAATTGCTACACAGCCTATGTCCGACGGACGAAGAATCATTAGCTAACAAAACGCAAATAAACGATGTTCTTGACCTGATTTAAATAACGAACAATTGTCTCCTTCAGTTCAAGATTAACGGCGGCGGTGGCGACGACGACGACGACGACGACGACGACTTGAAGAAATATGTCCGGGTCAGACGTAAAGAAATACTGAGTGTAGAATTCTAAGGCCATGATTTCACTGACATAGTTCCCGAGAAAATTCACAATAGTTAATTCAGCCACCTGATACCACTCCTGAATGCATGCAAGTACCAGAAGAGATGTAGGTTTCGATGACGGCGGCGGCAGTCTGGCTGCTGTGGCTGCTGTGGTCTATATCCCAGGTCTGTGCTGCAGCTGGAACTGTACCTGTGTAGCTAGACGGCCCCTTAAGTACACCTCAGGCAAACGAATATTGCTCGGTCTAACTCGAAGTGCCCTCCTGGGTGCGCCTCTAGAGGCAATACAAATGTCGCCTGTGTTGAAGCGGACGTCGCTTGTCTTTGTGGCGTCTGCTGGAATCACGCGAAAACAAACCGGTGTAACGTGTGGTCTCCCGCTGTAGCGTCGCTCCTGAAGCCGGCGCTTCGGCAACCCGCTGGACATGACTGTGTTGCTGGTGGACAGAGGTCTCTATGCAGCAATACCGATCCGTATGAGACGGTTTCTTTGTACTCTGAGGTGAAAAATGTCATGGGATAGCGATGTGGAAATATACAGATGGCGGTACTATCACCTACACAAAGGACGTAATTATGGTCACACGACGGGAATTAACATAATTCGAACGCAGAATAGGAGCTAGAAGCATTGAGGCGTAGCGCCGTATACCGATCCTGCCTTGGAGGCGGTTAAGTGGGAGATGTGTCGCGGTGCTGGATAGTGACAGATGGTGACACGAGACTGGACGCGCACGTAGTTTATGATAGCCGATAGAGGACAATATTGGATAAGGGAACTGTGATTTTAGTTTCGATTGTGCCCACTAGAGTGCACTAGAGTAATAGAATGTTCTTCATAAACTGTTCTAGTATTTTCATAAAGTGTTATTATGTCTTTTTGTGTATGTAAAATGTTATAAATGTGTTTTAGCAGTATGAATGATGCGTGAGTGTGGTTTAAGGTTAATATGAAGATAATTGTTTAACGAGTTATGTAGTAGGATTTAGTGTGGGGACATTTCAAAGAAGTATGGATATGGACAAAGGGGATTTTTGTAGAATAGATTTGTAAAGTAAGTTTATGGTAAAGGGAAAGTTAATTCAGGTATAAATAACAATAGTAAATAACTTTATGCATAAGCAAAACTTCAGCATATTAGATAATTACGTCGGTAAAAGGTGCAGTCGTTAGGTTTACTATTTTGCGATTGGTTATTGATGAAAAGCGCGGATTGACGCGGGAGAATGTTGTTTTACTATTGGCTGTTCAGTAAACTGACCAATGGTAAAGCAATATTCTTAACGCGTTTCTCTGCTGGTAGAGAAGACTTAGAGTATTCTAGAGAAGAGTCGGAGCCTAGCCATGAAACAGTTCGGACGTGTGTAGTAGTAGTTCCGATGGAAACGATAAGTTGCCGGATCTAGCAGTGTTTCATACACCAAAAGTGTGGTAAAGTGACCGCAAAATTATTCCGATGGGCGTGTAGAAATTTCGGAATTTTTAAGTGAATTTTGTGACGAGAAAAGACATATATTCCGCGTGGCGTATTGAGCAGGTCGGTGGCTAAAAACTGTGACTGCATTTGATACCGACAGACTTAATATTTGGCGAGTATTCTCAATCAAAAACAGTCAGTAATTTTGTAGCTATTACGTTTTCGGGAAATGCAACACCATAAACTTGCTAACGTGAGTGAAAGGGATTGTGAGTGACTGTGTTAAGACTAGCACGGGCTTTGCAGTGATACTTGTTCACCTAAGTTTCAGAATATATTAAATGAGGACAAAATTTACAACCTTTCATTTCGTGTGAAAACTTTCTCCCAAAACGTAGATTAGTGACTTCAATTGCAGCCTGGTTCACGTCGAAGTACAGTAGGTTTCACTCGGCTTTCCTACTGATGATCTGCTGAGACAATGTTCACAGGTAGGTGCAGGTTCGTCGTAAAGGGACGGAAAGAACCGCGCCGCCGCAGCATGGGCACTTCATTTCAGAAATCGTTAGGGAATCCTATTTACCGAGATCCACTGCGTCAAGAGTGGACCGAGAATACCAAATATCAGGCATTCTCTCTCCCCACCGACAACACAGTGGCCAACGGCCGTCAATAAATGACCGAGAGCAGCGTCTTTTACGTTGTCGCTGGTAACAGACAGGCAGCACTGCGTGAAATGAGTTCAGAAAGCAATGCGGGACGTACGACGAACGAATCGGTTAGGACAGCGTGGTGAAACATGGTAGTGCCTTTGCTAAGAGCACGATATCGCCTGCAGTGCCCCTCCTGGACTGACAATATCGGTTGGGCCCTAAATAACTGGAAAACCCTGGCCTGTTCCGATGAGTCCCGATTTCAGTTAGTAAGAGCTGGTCGTAGAGTTAGAGTGCGGTGCAGATTCCACGAAGCCATGGAACTAAGTTGTCAATAAGGCACAGCGTAAGCTGGGGGTGGCTACGTAGGGACGTGTTTACATAGAATGACTTGGGTCCTCTGGTCCAACTGAACCGATCACTGACTGGAAATAGTACGCTCGGCTACCTGAGACCATTTGTAGCCATTCGTGGATTCCATGTTCCCAAACAACAATGTGCCATATCACCGAATCAGCATTGTTCGCGACTGACTTGAAAAACATTCTGGGCAGTTCGAGCGAGTGATTTGGCCACCCACTTCGCCCTACACCAGTCTCATCGGATATTTATGGGAGATAAACCAGAGGTCAGTTCGTGCACAAGATCTGGCAGCGCCGGCCGCGGTGGTCTCGCGGTTCTAGGCGCGCAGTCCGGAACCGTGCGACTGCTACGGTCGCAGGTTCGAATCCTGCCTCGGGCATGGATGTGTGTGATGTCCTTAGGTTTGTTAGGTTTAAGTAGTTCTAAGCTCTAGGGGACTGATGACCACAGCAGTTGAGTCCCATAGTGCTCAGAGCCATTTGAACCATTTTTGAGATCTGGCAGCGACAACACCATGGACTGCTACAGAGGCACCATGGCTCAATATTTCTGCAAGAGACTTCAAACTACTTGTTGAGTCCTTGCCACGTCGAGTTGTTGCACTACACCGGGAAAAAGCAGGTCCGACGCGATATTGGGTGGTATCCCATGATTTTCTCATTGTGGCTAACAAGGCAACCGTTAATCAGACATGTCAAAACCTACCCAGAAATTTTTCACACAGGAAGAATACATCGAAAGAAATATATTGAAAAATTTTAGCTGCTAAGGCGCACTGCAAGTATTTTTTCTTAAATGCTGAAGTTACACTCTTTCGGCGCTCGAAGAGCGCGGTTTATACAACCTTTCCTGCCTAGCGGGCGCAAATCGGTGAATAAGCAGACGCAGCAGTGACGAGAACGAAACGCCGCGTAGCACGAAGTCCAGTGCTCACACACAAATTTTAAGCACTTAAAGTAGACCAAAAATGCCTCGAATCAATAATCTTTTAATAACTTGCAGTTCTTACTGACGGCTAAACTGTTGGAGATGTTGTTACACAAGTAAACAGTCAAGGAAAGAAAATCAAGGCCGTGTATAATGTTACATTATATACGATTTCCATCAACTTGGGCTTTAGTTTGTTGACATGAAATGTTTTATAACGATTCCTGAAGCGAAGTTGTTATGATAATTTTTCTTTAATGTGTATTTCACTAACAATAAAACAGTTTCTTGTGTATTCCCTGTAGTCGTCACAAAACTGCGAAGTGTGTGTTGAATGACGAAAACAAACTTTTTCTTACGCCTGGCATACCTGAAAAACGAAGTAAAGCATCCGCGCACTTACAGTAATTACTATTTTTATTTGGACAGAATAGGGCTGGAGAAAGAACATGATGGTGGCTGCTATTCTGCCGTGCTGCGTCCGAAAAAGGTGAGACGTGGAGATGCAAACTGAAAATGCACGAATCACTGATGTTAACAATACTTTTCCTCTGATAAACCTGAAATGACAGAGAGCTGTCGTAAATTACATAGTAGGACAGTTTTCTGAAGAAGCCTTCGACTGTCTAAAAGTTTCTTTATTGAGAGGCTGAATCATACTTTTAGTTACCCAGTTTTGTCGTTCCCCTAAAGACAGTGGTGGTATTCCATCCAGGCTGAGAGTCCAATAAAAGCAACTGGTTAGAAAGCGTATCGGATGTAATATGTGAAATTATCCTTAAACATTTTAATATTCGTATAACTGTGAAGTAAAACGGTAAAGGATGCAAAGCTGATTAATTGAGAAATAATCACTGAAAATATCTCAAGCTTCTTAATTTGAGATGGAAATATATGACGCTCACGCTACACGATGTGAAATCCAGAGTAACAGGTCATTTAAATAATACGACTGCGAGAAAAAATGTATTCTCAATAAAATTTCGACTCTGTTACAAAATGATTTTTTGATAAATGTGGTGCTGAATGTTGCGAATCTTAGTTTCGAAAATAATTGCTGTACCGGAACTACGAATAATATCGTAATTACACAACAAATAATCACTGAATTAAACGCTTATGATTTTATCTGTTAAATCTGCTTTAAATAACAAAGTAGCACTTTCACAAAATATTTCACTCATATTAAACCTCTGAACTTATAACGATATTATTCTCGTACGTGGACTCCGACAATAACTGTGCCTGATTCTGAATATTAACTACAATTATAATGAAATTTATGGCTTACCTGTGCGCAATGGACCGCTGCTGTGCTCCGCAAACTAGTCTTTTTTTTTTAATAAAATAATGATCTGACTATCAAAATCAAGTTTCACTTACCGTACTCGCAATGTGTAGTGAGAAACGGGATTTTATCAATACTCAAAAATGTTACTTAGCACACAGTTCGCGATGCGCAATGCGAGTGTGCAGTCAAATAAAACCATCAATGCGAGTGAAAAATCGGATACTAATCCCACCGACAAAAAAAAAAAAAAAAAAAAAAAAATAGAGAGAATCGACACTTCGTTTTAACTGAGCGTAATTAAGGCATAGCAACAATACAACTTTCCACATTTCTCACACATTAACTAATTCGCAAAATGTCTCTTTAACATTTATCACTGCAGTGTAAGACAGAACTACGTAACTTCATTTCAGAAACTTCACAGAAAATCTAAACTGTAAGCACTTTTATAGCAATCGGCATACTAAGTAATTACAAGTATAAAAAACCAAGTTTCGTTTAAATATCATCTTTTCTCGTTCATTCAATATTATAATCATTCTGCTTAATATCTCTCTTTAAACATCGTATTAAAATTGCGCCAAATAATGCCGTCTCCACTCCACGGCAGGCCAACTTCCGTCCATTAAAAACCAACTGCATTACAACACACTTCTATCACGCTTTTACGCTACTGTGAAAAATTAAAGCTAACATCTCTGACCAACATATCTGGTCTCGAAGATAGTTCCGAAATGTATAATTATGAAGGGAATGTAAAAGCGATCTTACAAGGATTGACAAAACTTATCAAATTTGCACATTAACTCATGTTTGTGGTCCATGAATACTCAGAATTATCACAGCAAATAGGACAGCGACCTTTCGTACTGTAACTTGGTCTCTCCCAGTTTTCAAGATTTTGCTACGTCGATTACAATATTTTTGAACCAAACAGTTGTCAGTAGTTTTTTTTTAAATTTTAAGTCCTAATTTACCTTAAGCTTCCTGAAGAAAGAAACCGTTGAAAAAACAGTTATCCGCCGGCAATATTTTATACGAAAGTGTTATAGCACTCATTGACTGCAAGGCGATTCTGTCTTCCTTCGCTCGAAATGATTAAGTGCGGTTTGTACGCAGTTCTTGCACGAACCTGAGTGATTGGCTTTATACACAGAATTCTAGGGGATGGCAAGAATCTCCGTATTCAGTCAGCTTTGAATTTCTCTACAGTATTAACTATTAATGACGTCTCCTTTACACGTTTACATTAAGTAAACTTCTTAATTTTGTGACTTCTTTTTCTGTATAATTTCCTGAACTAGATCGAAGAAGCTCGAAAATCGGTAATGTTCGTCACACTTGCAATTCATGGAGCCTAGTTTCGTGAATATACCTCGGTAACGGTGCATTGACTCTCACGAGCAGTCCTAAGTCTTTCCAGTAGTTTTTCTCTCACACCTCTGAGAGTTTCACTTCGGTGTACATTTCGTGGTTTCTGTAAATCTTTCTTCCATTTATACAATTCATGTTCCGATTTTACGAAACGAATCCGGCTTTGCATACTGCTTAACTATGAGCGTTTTCTCACTTCTTCGTTAAACCAGAAGATTTACAGTTTTTGTCACTGCAATCTGTTGCTGTAGTGTTTTCTTCGGGCTAGGACGGTAATGGGTTTTCTGTTACGGACGTCAATTAGCACAACAGTCGTCATTCGAATCACAATTTACGGAATCATTGGAGTTATTTTCTTCTAATATTTCCGCAGTTTCTAACGAAATATTGAAATCGTTCAAATGAATGTCCAAGAAGTTAACTATTAAAAAACACATATGTACATCTTCTGGAAAAGCAGACGATTTCGACGAGCCGGCTGAGATATTCGCTACCGTGTAGAACGACGTCAAAGAAGGAAAGAAGAGTAATTGCAGTTCAGCATCATACTGACATAAAGTTCATTAGAGACGGGAATTGGATAAGGTAGGACGAGCGAATCGACTGTAATCGCATTCAAGGAAGCGTCCCGTAATCGTCACACACTGGCTTAGAAAATCCACGGGAAGCGAAAAGCAGGATGGTCACAAAGAAATTTAATGGGATCGCCTCCTGAATACGAATCTCCCAACTTCCTAGCTGCTTCTTTGAATGATGTAGTTTAACGACAGTACGGTAGTTATTCTGTACCCATATATTTTACTTCGTCTAAATATTTACTCTGTCCTCTGTTAACGTCTTTATCCTTACAAGTCGCTAATAGTATGTTTCGGTATCTTTGGATGAATGTTGTGTTGTCTGCAAGACTTCTCCGTCAAGATATGTCGCAGTCCATTCAGCACAGCGTTTATTTAAAATATCCATAAGAAAAGAATTCTGAGACAAAATTAGACTTATTATTAAGGTATTCAAGAACTTTGAACCTTTCAGACTTTGAAAAGCTTTGACCACTGTGATTTTTTTTAAAAATTAGCTGTTGGTCCTTGGATAAACTGTTATAAATGCCAATCAGACTTAAGATAAAAGGTGTTCGACTTATCGCTTCGCAGTCTTAACTTTATGAAAGCCGAGAAACACATTTACACACTCCCGATACAACGAACCAAACAGCCACCACACTCATCCTGAGATACTAATATTTTACGCCAGGAACGGGGTACCATCATCTGCTAACACCAACTTCTACTTAGCCTACGCATTTGGAAGATCACAGTAATGAAGCCAGGTTTCATTGTCTGTAGCTGTGCTAGTAACAAAAGCGAAACTTGCTACTTTTAAATTTTTTTAGTATTCATTCAGCCCCCCCCCCTCCTCCTCCTCCCCCTTCCCACTACAATATGATCGCCTTCCCCGCTGTGATGCCAGAGAGTATTACCAACAAGAAACCGAACTCTACCTCTTTTACGTAATCATGCAGAAAGGCATAAAATGTCGTAGCAAATAAGAAAAGGATTTTGTGGTACGACAACCGAGAGAGGTGGTGCAGTGGTTAGCACACTGGCCTTTCAGGTTGCTCGGTTCAAATCTAAGCCCAGCCATCTTTCGTTTCCGCATTAACTTATTACTTACTTCGTTCCTTCTGCCGTGGGTAGAACACATAATAATAGCTCACCATTTTTTGTTTCCACATCTGTTTCTCTGTGAGATTTCTCTTTCTTATTTGTTACGCTGTTTATTTTCCTCGATAGTCTCCCCGCGCAGTAGACTCTCCTGTAATTTCCAGAAACCAGAGAGTCTCCCCGCGCAGTAGACTCTCCTGTAATTTCCAGAAACCAGAGGAAGCGTAAATCTGGAAGAATGAAGTAATTGTCTACGACTCACAGTTGCATTTTAAGCGAAACAAATACGGGCGAATGTGCGAGTGGACATCGTTGTCGAGTGATATACCAGCCATGTTAGCACGGCACTTAATCTCCAGACTTCTCTGCAACCACAGTTTTTATGCTAGGGGAGGACTGAATAATCGTTCACAGTGTGTAATCAATATTTGAAGCTTGCGATAAACAGAATGACTTGCGACTATTGCTGCTGTTTTCTGATCCATGTAAGTAACAAACAGGAACAAAAAGGTGGGAGCCACTTGAGTTGTGGTACGTGTGAGTGTAATGCAAATAAAACGGATCAGTTTCGTATTATCTTCAGCACACACAAAATAAGAAGGTAACTTTTTACTTTCATCTGAATTGTTATTGGAGCCTGTGATTCGCTGAATCGTTGCATGGATTTGATTTCTAGAGGTGGGAGAGTAATATATAGAATATGATCGCGTTGAATTGTATTGGCAAATTGGTTTGGGTATACTGAAAGAGAACGAGTGAATATCCCCATGACTCCGAAGTTTCAGGATGCTGAAATGAAGAAGACAGAGTGGGTTAAAGAACAAGAATGGGTCAGCTGTACCTGGGTGCTGTGCTGAGCAGACAGAAAAGAATACAGCAGAGCCGTCGGAGGTATTGGATATTTCAAGCATTTGTGATCTCGACGATGACGATTATTACCATAACCATTCACCACCTAAACTCAATAAGGAACATACTGAATTATGTTACACCCTTGAATTGTGATACAAGTGTACTGGGTAATGTCCTTGGAATCATGCTGAAAGCAGTAGAGAAGACATCCAAAAACTAAGTTTGTCATTACCACTTATTAAGTTAATTAGTTAGTTAATTACATGTTCCATAGATAATGTGAATGATTCTTTTATCTAAATGATATGGAAAGAGTCAGTTTATAGGATATGTATACATGATTAGTGTGGTTAGTGTTAACGTTAATGAACACATTTTTTTAGTCCTACTCATGCAACTGCACTTAAAAACAAGGCTTTTTTCTTTTTTTTTTTTACATGCCACCAGTTTATAAATAGAAATTCGTCCATAGAATAGAAGGGATCGTCCAGGAGAAATTATTTTTAGGTTAGGTTTTAAATATGCTTTGCTACCTGGCAGACATCCTATGCTATTGGACAAATGATCAGAGATTTCTGTGGCTGCATATTGAACTCCTTTCTGCGCCACTGGCAGCTATAATAATAAGTAATAAAGGTCATTTTTGCCTCTTGCGTTGTAGGTATGTACATCACTGTTCTTCTCTAGTTGTGATATATTATTTATCACGAATTTCATAAGCCGATATATGTACTATGATGGAACAATTAAAATGCCTAGAGGTTCGTACACATGCCTCCTGTGGGTGAACACCACATCCTATTTTTACTGCTCGCTTTTGTGCAATCAATATTTATCCCACAAAAACTATTACATTCGACAACATTGAGTGGAAGTATGTAAAATATGTTACTATGTTAATTCGTTTCTTACTAAGGTTAGTAATTATACAAAGAACGAAAGTAACTGAACTTAATTCTTTGAGAAGCTCAGTAATACGTTTCTTCCAGTTAAAGTTATCATCAATATGTACGCCCAAAAGTTTGGAGGGTCTGCCCTATGCTGACTCCTGCTCCTGTACTACATCAGTTGTTGGTATGACTTTGTTTGTTGAGTAGAAATGAATGTAGTGCGTCTTTTCAAAATTCAAGGGTAGCCCGTTATCTGAGAACAGCTTAATAATTCTTTGGAAAACATCATTTACAATCTCTTCTCTTGCTTTTTCTTTAATGGGCTTTATTTTAATAATGGCATTGTCTGCAAAAAGAAAAATTCGGCTTGTTGAATGATAAGTGGAAGGTCTTTTACAAATATAAACATTCGGAGTGGACCCAGAATTGATCCCTGAATCCAACAGTATTTAAATTTTTCAACACAACGTTTTGTATTCTGTTCCTTAAGAATGATTCAAACCAGCTAGGTTTGAAGCCATCATTTCCATAAAACTTGAGTTTTTGTAGGAGAGTAATAAAAGTTAGTGTCAAACAGATCACAAAAAATACAATCTGGTGTTATTTTATTACTTAAGGTTTGTACTATTTGATGACTGATTCTATAAATAGCATTCTCAGTCGAGAAACTCATCTGGATCGTAACTGTGGTATGCTATGTAAACTGTTTCTAATTACACTACCGGCCATTAAAAATTGCTACACCACGAAGATGACGTGCTACAGACGCGACGTTTAACAGACAGGAAGAAGATGCTGTGATACGCAAATGATTAGCTTTTCAGAGCATTCACACAAGGTTGGCGACTCCTACAACGTGCTGACATGAGGAATGTTTACAACGGATTTCTCATACACAAACAGCAGTTGACCGGCGTTGCCTGGTGAAACGTTGTTTTGATGCCTGGTGTAAGGAGGAGAAATGCGCACCATCACGTTTCCGACTTTGATAAAGGTCGGATCGTAGCCCATCGCGATTGCAGTTTATCGTATTGCGACATTGCTGCTCACGTTGGTCGAGATCCAATGACTGTTAGCGGAATATGGAATCGGTGGATTCAGGAGGGTAATACGGAACGCAGCGATGGATCCCAACGGCCTCGTATCACTAGCAGTCGAGAAGACAGGCATCTTATCCGCGTGGCTGAAACGGATCGTACAGCCACGTCTCGATCCCTGAGTCAACAGATGGGAACGTTTGCAAGACAACAACCATCTGCACGAACAGTTCGACGACATTTGCAGCAGTATGGACTATCAGCTCGGAGACCATGGCTGCGGTTATCCTTGATGCTGCATCACAGACAGGAGCGCCTGCGATGGTGTACTCAACGACGAATCTGGGTGCACGAATGGCAAAACGTCATTTTTTCGCATGAATCCAGGTTCTGTTTACAGCATCATGATGGTCACATCCGTGTTTGGCGACATCGCGGTGAACGCACATTGGAAGCGTGTATTCGTCATCGCCATACTGTCGTATCACCCGGCGTGATGGTATGAGGTGCCATTGGTTACACGTCTCGGTCACGTCTTGTTCGCATTGATGGCACTTTGAACAGTGGACGTTACATTTCAGATGTGTTACGACTCGTGGCCCTACCCTTCATTCGATCCCTGCGAAACCCTATATTTGAGTAGGATAATGCAGGCCCTGTACGGACCTTTTTGGATACAGAAAATGTTAGACTGCTGCCCTGGCCAGCACATTCTCCAGATCTCTCACCAACTAAAAACATCTGGTCAATGGTGGCCGAGCAAGTCGCTCGTCACAATACACCGGTCACTACTCCTGATGAACTGTGGTATCTTGTTGTCAAGCTCTGCTTGACTCAGTGCCGAGGCGTATCAAGGCCGTTATTACGGTCAGAGGTGGTTGTTCTGGGTACTGATTTCTCAGGATCTATGCACCCGAATTGCGTGAAAATGGAATCACATGTCAGTTCTAGTATAATATATTTGTCCAATGAATACCCGTTTATATCTGCATTTCTTCTTGGTGTAGCAATTTTAATGGCCAGTAGTGTGGTATCACGCTTACGCATGCATCTGGGCGCCATAGACTGAGTAATATTCGAAGGGAGCTGTAAACTCAACAGAAGTGTTGCTACGCGTATGTGTCTCCTCGCCAGTTTTTGGTATAACGTTAGCGATGTGCATTACCAACATTAAATATTCTTTACGCTGTGAAAATTTCAAGGATAAAACACTGTATAGTGCTCAGAATGGAAACCCAAGAACGAAATGCTCGAATTAAAAAGCGTGTAAGATTAAATGTAGTCTTTCGCCATCACTGTTGAATCTGTAAAACGAAGAAGCAATGATGGAAATAAAAGGAAGATACAACAGAGGAATTAAAATTCAAGGTCAAAGGATATCTATGATAAGATTCACTAATCCTGAGTGAAAGTGAAGAATTTCATGATCTGCTGAACGGAACTAATAATCTAATGAGTACAAAATATGGATTGGGAGTAAATCGAAGGAAGATGACAGTAATGAGAAGCATCAGAAAGGAGAACAGTGAGAAAGTTTGGTGACGACGATGTAGATGAAGTTATGCAAATCTGTTGGTTAGGCAGCAAAGTAACCCTTGTCCCATGATGGATGAAGCAAGGAGGACATCAGAAGCAGACCAACACTGGCAAAAAGGGGCATTCCCGGCCAAGAGAATTCTGCTACTATCAAATATGGGCCCTAATGTCAGGAAAAATTTTTTGAGGTTGTACGTTTGGGGCACAGCACTGTATGATAGTGAAACCGGAACGGAAGAGAATCGAAGCATTCGAGATGTGGCGCTACAGAAGAATGTTGAAAATCACGTGGAGCGATAAGGTAAGGAATGGGGAGGTTCTGCGCAGAATCGGAGAGGAAGGGAATGTGTGGAAAATACTGACAAGGAGGAGGAACAGGGTGGTAGGAGTTCTGTTAAGACATCGCGAGATAACTTCAATGGTATTAGGGGAACTGTGAAGGGTAAAAACTGTAGAGGAAGGCAGAGATTGGAATACATCCAGCAAATAATTGAGGACGTCCTTTGAAAGTGCTACTCTTTTTGTTGGCACATGGGAGGAATTCGTGGCGAGCGTCATCAAACCCGTCAAAAGGCAGATGATGAAAAAAAAATTTTAGACACCTACGATTTCTTCAGCTGTAGAAGGCGATTCAGCGGTTGGTGCTCACTGCATCGTTCTTGCACAGTTCACATGGTTTGTTTCAGATGCAAGCCGGAAAAAATTATACAGTACTGTATCTGACGGGAAATCTTGCGGAATCAAATCTTCCTGGTGTATCAAATGTTCAAATGTGTGTGAAATCTTATGGGACTTACCTGCTAAGGTCATCAGTCCCTAAGCTTACAAACTACTTAACCTGAATTATCCTAAGGACAAACACACACACACACACACATGTCCGAGAGCCGGCCGGGGTGGCCGAGCGGTTCTAGGCGCTACAGTCTGGAACCGCGCGACCGCTACGGTCGCAGGTTCGAATCCTGCCTCGGGCCTGGATGTGTGTGATGTCCTTAGGTTAGTTAGGTTTAAGTAGTTCTAAGTTCTAGGGGACTAATGACCTCAGAAGTTAAGTCCCATAGTACTCAGAGCCAGACCATGCCCGAGGGAGGACTCGAACCTCCACCGGGACCAGCCGCACAGTGCATGACTGCAGCGCCTTAGACCGCTCGTCTAATCCCCCTGGTTTATCAAATTCACTTGAGTTGAAAGTGGGGATGATTCTTCCAAGAACGAACTTTTTCAGAGTATAATTTTTTTCTCTTTAATACTCTTTAAGAAATCGTAATGAGGAATTCTGAATTCTGATCTTTCATCCGGCTTCTGTACCGTAGAAATTTCGCGAGTGTGATTGGTGTTTGCAAGCAAGCAGAAGTGGGCATTGTTTCCGTCTCGGTCTGTTGTTATTTTGATGGGAGCTGGAATTTCGATTGGCGATGGTAGGAGTCGTATTGGGAAGAAACAAGTATGGAGTGTTTCGAGGTGAGGCTTTGGTAAAGCGCCGGGCTGCTGTTTCCAGCATTGTGCGGAGCCGGCAGTGATCGCCCTGCGGCGCGACCGTCTTTTGGGTTCCCACTCGGCGCTCCCCGCCTTCCTCTTTCGATGTATATTTGATGCACAGTGGTGGGCGGCGCGTTCGGGACCGCCGTGTCGCACACAAAGGCACGCGCGCTGTGCGCGGTAAGCGCTAGCGCCTGGCTGGCCCGGAGCGGACAACTCTAGCACAGCACGGCACGGCACCCCGGCGGTCGATCGTAGGCTCCGTGCCCCAGGCAGCGCGCAAGGTCGGGGACGCGGCGCCGCGCGGCCGCGGCGAGCGGTCACCACGAGTCACGCACGCTCCTACTGTCCAATTTTCTTTGTAATAAACTTCCATTACTATCTTACGAACGTACGTAGTTAACGCAACATTCTAAACTGGAAATGATTTGACAGTTCATATACCCGTTCATTGTGGCTGGGTGGTACTGAGACCGACTCCTTGTAGAGGGGTGCCTAGTTCGTCTGGCACCTGCTGCGTCTTGATGTTGACAGAAGCCCGTTGATTTCTTGCTAAACAGTTCGTTGGCCGACCTGACTGCCGACGTTCACCACAATGTTTTAAGGGGGGTAGGGCGTCAAACAGGCCGACTTTCAGCAGGAGAGGCAACACAGGACATTTTAATTTCCACTGTCTATACTTTTACACGTAAATTCATAAAACTTTGTCAGCATGATCAAGAAGGATTCAGAATTCAGGATTCACACTCATAGCAGTGGAAGTTCAAAAACATAACAAAATAATTTTTTTACGTGTGAAATTTCATCATTTTTTCACTTACTATTGGCTGCATTTGTTGCTATAGGTACACTTTTCTTCATAAGTAAGAGAGACTGTTCGATGAATTTTGCACAGCATACAAACCATACTTACAGGTGTCTGAAACTCTAGAATCTATTTAATTTATAAAAAAATGAATGAGCTGTTACATTTTAAACTTTATGTTTAGAAAAAATCAAATTTTGTAGTTAATTATCTCAATTTTTACCACAGTTTTTAATAGATTTGGAAAATTCTAGAGTTTCGTACATCTGTAAGTATGGTTTGTATGCTGTGCAAAGTTCATCAAGGAATCTCTCTTACTTGTGAAGAAAAATGTACCTATAGCAACAAATGCAGCCAACAGTAAGTGAAAAATGATGAAATTTTATATCTAAAAAAATTATTTTGTTATGTTTTTGCACTTCCACTGCTATGAGTGTGAATGCTGAATCCTTCCTGGTCATGCTGACAAAGTTTTATGAATTTATTTCTAAAACTATAGACAGTAGAAAATAAAATGTCCTGTGGTGCCTCTCCTGCTCAAAGTCAGCCCGTTTGACGTCCTACCCCCCTTAAACATTATGGCTAATGCAACGATTAAAAATATTTGCCCAGGTGGGAGCACAGGACTCGCGCTCTGTGGGTTCTGTACAAATATGGTTACGTATGTAGACAATTTATCGATTCCGAGAATCGAGACGATTTTTGACTGTTATTCATATGGATACTGGCAAGATGTCGGTTCCAGTATTTTTGAGAATGTTTTAATTTTTGAAGTCGGCTAACAAATGACAAGAGAAATATTTTTGTGCGATATAATTACAAATTAACAATTTTCACATTTCTTCCTTTACTTGTACTGTGAAAACTCGCTTCTTGCCAAATTTCGTGATTGCAGGTCTACGTGAAGAACCCTATAGGTTTTGACAAGTGTTTTTTTATTTTTTTTATTATCGAGTATCAAAGTACATGACAAAAATAGCCGTACATTTTGACTGGATCGACTTTGAAGCTTCAATTTTTTATACTGACAAGAGACCTTTCGCCTACCTTAGTATATGGCATAAATTTCAATGTCATACGTTTACCCGTTCTTGAGAAAAAGGGTCGAATGGACTGAAAGACTGACAGACGGACAACAAAACTGATCGTATAAGGGCTTTTGCCGGTTGAGGTGTGGAATCGTAAAAGTCGTTTAAATTTCTTCATATTATGGTATTTTCCTTGTTTTCTCATTTTGCTCCCATAGATAATTTAGAAATTGTAATTTTTGAGTGTGTCGCAGCTGATAGTGTGTGTGGGCCATTGTCCATTTCCGCTTAAAATCAGACGCAGTGGTTGTTGTTGCGGCGAAATGATTGGGCGTGCTCCTGTTTATCAGGCAGAGTTTTCCAAACATCTAAGATAGTTTGACACAGAATGTTATGCTCCAGAGTGTCTGCCTCACTGCACATGTCGCGGTCATGTCGCCTGAGCAAGTGTGTGCCTGCTACTTGTTCATTGGTCTCGGTATCGTCCTGTTAACAACCTTGTACTAGTGCTGTGGACCTGTGGTGAGAAAGAAAATGCTCTGCGACGTATTGCCATATCATGTTCTGCCGATATTATGGAAGTTTTGAGGACATGTTCCTTCAGAATGGTTCGAATGGCTCTACGCACTATGGGGCTTAACATCTGAGGTCACCAGTCTCCTAAACTACTTAAACCTAACTAGCCTAAGGACATCACACACATCCATGCTCGAGGCAGGATTCGACATGTTCCTTACACCTAAACAACGAAAAAAGTCTAGTAAAATGAGCACTTGCTCATCCTCGTTACTACGAAACATCTCTTCTATTGAACAAATGTTCACGGCTCTTAAGGTATGCATCCTAAAGTCCATGTTTACTGGACATTATTTATCTTGTTTTGGTTCGTACTACTTCCTCCAAAAAGGTGGAAAGCAACGAGTTTACAATCTAAGAGATGTGTTTCACAGTATAGAAGAGAAAAAGTGCTCATAGTTCTTAAGGATTGAATTTTAGAGCCCATGTCTGCTGGACATTCTTTTTCTTGTTTTGGACTACATTATCTCCTCCCAAAGCTTCGAAAGCGAAGAGCTTGCTGTGTAAGAGATGTTTCAGAGTTTCGACGATTAAAGAGTACTCATAGCTCTTTGGGTATGCATTTTAGATTCCCTTCATGGGTCATTTTTTCTTCTTTCCCTTTGAGGAACGTGTCGTCTAAGTCTGTAAAGGGAATTTAGTTACACTCTGTATATAAATTGTTTCAATCTTCGCCCTCTGATTGAGGGCACATACCATTATGCAGCTCTTCTGCATACATCCGTTCACAGTATTTCACACTGCGTAAAAAAACGATGGCAACAAATTTCGAGGCGCTATAAAGAACGCCTTGAGAATGGGAATTAACGTCTTTAAATGTCATCGAACGACGCCTATAGAGCGTAGAATTTATAGGGAAAAAACGCTGCCAGACAAAGTTTTCTGTTTTTAGTAAGCCGGCTACGTAAGGCAACAATGACGATGATATTAAATACGACGCACTTGTCTTTGTAATAAATCCCTCAGTATGTATAGAAAAATGTGTTATCTAATACGCTCTGGTGGAACAATATCATTGTAGCCAGTTAAAGCGATTATTTTCGTAAGAACTTTAAATTCTACCACTATTAACTTATGGTAACAGGATTTGCGCATGTTAAAGACTTTCAAATTAAGCATAATGCTACTTTTTTTCCAACAGAAATTCAGAACTTGTGGTCTTCTCTCCCAACAGAACTCAGGTATTTCCTCGTTTCACCCTTCCGGTCGAATGCTGGAACACCTCTATCGTAAACAGCTCGTCTGCTGTTAGTAAATCAATTTTGAAGGGTATCACCTCAGTACAAGGGCGCTATTCAAGGTTCAAAGAATTTGTTAGTTACTTAATTAATTTTGAGAAAAAACACTATGTTCAATCCTGTACAACAAATAGTTAGTTAGTTGGTTAGTTAGTTGGTTAGTTAGTTGGTTGCGCGTTCCATTGATCAATCGCACGGTACAGTAGCCATTATGATGTGGAATGTGTCAAGTGCACAAGAAATGCACATATGAAACAAGATTTTTAATATATATATATATATATATATATATATAATACAGATTTAAAAATTAATATTTCCATTACTTACCCCATTCCCTTAAATGTTTATAGATTTATTTATTCCTATTCAAGAATTCATTTATGTATAGAAGGAGTTGCAAGGAAATATGACCTCAATTTATTTTTGAAGCTATTACTGGTGTCTGTCAGACATTTTATTTCACCTGGTAATTTGTCGAAAATTTTTATAGCAGCATATTTTACTCCTTTCTGTGCCAAAGGTAGGTTGAGTAAAGGATAGTGTCTTTCTTTTTTCTGGTATCATAATCATGAATGTCACAGTTGTTTTTAAATGGGTCCATGTTGTTGAGAACAAATTTCATTAGTGAGTAAATGTACTGTGAGGCTGTTGTAAGAATTTCTAATCTTTTAAAACGATGCCTACAAGATGTGTGACTATGAACCCCACACATTATTCTAACCACTTTCTTTTGAGCAGTGAATACTTTTTGTCTAAATGTTGAGTTATCCCAAAATATTATTCTGTATGATATTAGAAAGTGAAAGTATGCAAAGTATGTTAGCTTACAATTGAAAGAAAAACAGCTCTCAGTCACTATTTTTAACAAATTAACCTGGTTTTAACAGTGCTAGGAGTGTCTTCTTCAGACTTTAAATCAAAGAATGGTCTACAGTCTATAACATGGTCACCATTCTTTGATTTAAATTCTAAAGAAGACACTCCTGGCAGTGTTGAAACCAAGTTAATTTGTTAAAAATAGTGACCAAGGGCTGTTATTCTTTCAATTGTAATTATTCACGGTCTCTGAATGTGCAGCCATGTACAAAATTTTATGTTAGTTTACTAACTTCTATATCCTCAAAATTGACAATTATTCTGATTGCAAAAGTTGCTGAACCTAGTCGCTTCAGAAGATCCAAAATATCAATTTTCCAATTAAGATTTTCATCTATGTGTACACCCAAAAACTTAATATGCTCTACCCTGTCTACTGTCTTCTGTTGATGTATTATATTTATTTAAGGAACTGTACTTTTTGCAGCAGAAAATTGGATGTACTGTGTTTTTTCAAAGTTTAGAGCAAGCCCATTTGCAGAGAACCAATTAATGACTTTTCCAAAGACCTTCTTTGTGTCATTTTCAATTAGAGTTTCTTATACCAGATTAATAATGATGCTTGCACCATCAGCAAAAAGTGTCAGTTCAGCTTCCTGATTCAGATGGGAAGGGAGGTCGTTCATATATATCAAGAACAGAAGGGGACCCATGATTGAACCCTGTGGAACACCTAATGTAATTTCACCCCAGTTAGATGAAGTGGCAAACTTCTTTAAATCACTTGGTCCATATAAGGAAACTTTTTTGCTTCCTGTTCTGTAGGTATGAGTTAAACCACTCATATGCTATTCCATTTATACCATAGACATGTAATTTCCATAACATAACGTCATGGTTCACACAATCAAATGCTTTGGACGAGTCACAGAAAATTCCTATTGGTGACATTTTAGTATTTAAAGGCTCTATTATGTGGACAGTGAAACTATATTGCTGTCTCAGTAGTACAGCATTTTTGGAATCCGAATTGTGATTTACCAAGTACCCCATTACTGTTGAGATGACTAACCACTCTTGAGTACATTACTTTCTCAAAGATTTTTTAAAATGCTGTAAGGAGGGATACTGGCCGATAATTATTGACATCTGTGGTGTCCCCCATTTTGTAGAGTGGCCTGACAATGACACATTTTAGCCTGTCTGGGAAAATACCTTGAGTTAGTGATGCATTACATAGGTGACTCAGAACATCAGCTGTAATTGCTCCACATTATTTTAATATCTTATTAGAGATGTCATCTACTCCAACAGAACAAAATTCTTTTTCAAAGATTTAATAATTGTACTTATTTCACAAGAGGCTGTTAGGTGAAAATTAATCTGACTAATTTTTTTTCGAAACCAGCTCTTCCATTTACTGCCTGGCTTTTTGTTTTGAATTGTTCTCACCAATTTTTTTCTCCTACACTTAAGAAATGGTTGTTAAATACATTAACACCTTGTGTACTGTTGGTTAGGACAGTCTTGTTCTCCTTAATAGTAATACTACCAACCCCAGTGGTTACTTTTCCTGTCTCCCGTCTAGCAACATTCCATATTGATTTTATTTTATTGCCAGAGTTGTTAACTTCTTCTCTAACATACATATTTCTTGATTTCCTTACAATTTTTCTCAGTATGTTACAATAATTTTTATAGTGTAAAACTACTTCTGTATCTTTACTAGTTCTTGCTGTCTCATAAAGTTTTCCTTTTCTTTCTCAAGACACTTTAAGACCTGTGGTAATTCAAGGTTTCTTTGGAAAGTGTGTGGTGTTACATTTAGTAATTTTCTTTGGGAAACAATGCTTAAAAAGGGATATAAATTTATCAAGAAATATGTTTTATTTATCATTAGCATTTGGCTCATTATTTACATCTCCCCAATTAACATTTTTAAGCTTTGTTTGAAGTGCTCTATAGATACTGGGTTGAGCGACCTCACATTTTTACGTTATGGTTTCCGAACTGTACACCCTGTTAGGTTTTGTAAGTTAATCAGTTGTGCATAATGGTCTGACAATCCATTTACCACAGGGAAAGCATGTGTTTGTTATTCATCTTCTTTCTTTACAAATACATTATCTATTAGTGTGCTACTGTCTTGAGCTATACGTGTAGGGAAATTGATCACTGATTTTAAGTTATATGTTGTTAATAGCACTTCTAGTTCACTTTTCCTCACAGAATTATTTAGAAAATTTACATTGAAATCACCACAGATTAAGAACTTCTTTTTGTCTGACAGGCAGTATAATAGGGAGTCTAACTTTTTTTATGAATAGCTCCTAGTCTCCTAATGGGGACCTATACACTGTTGCTAATATCAATACTACATTATCTAGCTGATGTTCACATGCACAAACCTCAAAGTGCTGATCGACACAAAATTTGCTTACTTTTACAGTTTTTCATTTATATCCTTGTTTTTTAAAAATGGCAACTCCTCCTTTATCCATCCTAGATCTACAAGTGTAAGATGCTAAATTACATCCACTTATACTGACACCAACAATTGATTTACAACATGACCAGGGTCAGTAAACAGGGAGCATACTTTAAATTTTTAGGTATACATTTTGAAGAAGACTTGAACTGGAAGGAGCATTTTACTGTAGTTCTCAAACAATTAAGTTAAATTACTTTTGCTCTTCGTAGTGTTCCTGGTCCTTGAAACAAAGGAATCCATCCACTGGCATATTTCTATTAAGTAATCTCTCATGAAATAATTTTTTGGGGTTACTGATCACTTAGAAAGTATTGACTGCAAAATAAGAATAATACGTCGTGTTCACCCACGGTCGTCATTTAGGTACCTCTTGAAGAAGTTAGGCATTTTAGACGCAGCATCGCAAAGTGTGTGTTCGCTGCTGAAACTCGTCATAAATAATCCGTCACAACTTGAGAAGAATAGTGATGTCCATACCTATAATAATAATAATAATAATAATAATAATAATAATAACGGAAAAAATGACCATTATTGCCCATTATTAAAGCTGTCAGTGGCTCAGAAAAAGAGTTAAAAATGCAGGAACAAAACTTTCTGATCATTTGACAAATAATATAAAATGCCTGACAGGCAGCAAAGCAAACTATAAATCTAACCGAAAATCATTTCTCTTGGACAAGTCCTATTTCACGGACGAATTTCTATTTAAAATAAAACGTGTAGCAGGTAAAAAAGGAAAAAAGCTAGTTTTTAAACGTAGTTGCGTGAGTTAGACTAAAAAAATTAATGCTTTCATTAATATTAACATTAATTATGTATACATATCGTGTAAACTGCTACATTCCACATCATTTGGATAAAACAATCGTTAACTAAGTAACTAATTACCTAAGCAATATAAATTTTCAATGTCGCTCTACATTAGCACAAGAAACTCACATGAGCATACGTCTCAAAACTGATGGAATTTATAACTTTACAGTCTTACAAAAGTCTCAGTTACAAATACTGCAAAGAAACACATGGTATAAGAGTGAATCCAAACTGTCCGGCTTGATAGCTGGTATTAAGAGACAGATTTTGGAATGTTAGATGTACTCAGTGTAATAGTCCGCTATTTTTCAAGACTATAGCCTGGGAGCCTATATATCACATTTTGTTGTGATTTCTGTTACGAATACGAAAACCGTAACTGGCCAACGTGGATGAAAATTGTGCCATACCGGATACATTTTGCGGTTAATGGAAGATCAAGAAAAATAACGCAGTCCAATTGTAGTTATTTGCTTGTTTAGCATGACCGATATTATGTCGTGGGATGAGCAATTCAACAGTCACTCAGCCATGATGGTTAGCACTGACACAACCTTAGACACCTGATATGTACCGACACTGGTCTGGCGATGACCCTGGTCTGGCGATGACCCTGTAGCAGTTGTATGTAGTGCAATTGAAATGTCTTTTCATGGTGGTGGTGGTGGTGGTGGTGGTGGTGGTGGACATCGACTTGGAACTCGAAATAATATGTGGGAACCATTCATAATCGTTGTATGTTCAGACTCCTGTACAAAACACCCAACCGACCCGGTAAAAGAGACATGCAAAGGCGAGTGACTCAGAGCCAACCTACTGACGCGCTGGCCTAATACAATGAAGTCTTGAATGCCAAACCACGAAGGGTGTCCTAACGAAACATGAAAACCTGCACTTTTCATTTCTACAGTTTCGTCCCTGTCACTTAGTGCGTAATCTGTATGACATTAAAATAAATATTGATAAGAAGGGTAGTCATAATTAAAACTTAAATATCATGTGACGACCATTAAACTTCGTGTTACTCTTTCTATTCATATTCGCCCTTAAATGCGACATATTCCTTCCAACGATTCATGGCTCGATGGAGGCCATGCTTGTGGAAATATGCATTTTGGTAATTAAGAGGAGGCTACATCTCGAATATCACCGCGTCATTTGGGAAATGCCTGTCACGCAATGGTTTCTTCGTCTGAGGAAACAGGAACAAGTCGCTGGAAACTGTGTCGGAAGAATAAGAGTGGGAGTGTACAAAGTTTGATTCCCCGAGGAAGAAGCAGGTGCAGAATGAGCTGGGGTGCTGCTGCAGAACAAAAACACTTCCTTGGACAGCTACTAGCGACGCTATGTCTTGACAACTTTCCGTAACCTCGGCATCAATCGCCTGTGGCAATTTTGCCCCAAAGAGCATAATGTGTTAGCATTGCGGCATGGCAGCCCCAAAAAACACTCAGCATTTCCTTTGCCTTTTTACTCGATGATGAAGCCACACGTTTGCACTGCTTGCTTTGCGTCTTTGCTTCGGTGTCGCAAAGGTACACCCAGTACTCGCCAACGGGGATTAGGCGGATAAAGAAATCTTCCAGACTGACTTGACACAACTGCAACATTTTCGCTGCTACCTTTCTACCTTTGTTCGGTAGACTTTTTGAATGGATGTGAGCAGTCGAGGAATCCAGCGGACAGCGTCCTTTTGTCATGTTCAAAATGTCTTGCAATACGTTGCAAACAGATCCGTGACTGTTTTGTACTTTTTCTGCTCACACGTCGATTGGGATACGCCGCTTTTTGAAAACCACGACCTCCATTCCCCTTGCGATTCCAGATTCATCACAGATGGTCTGCCATTTCGTTAGTTGTAATTCAGACTTGTTGGACCGCACTGGAAGCCTCTTCGCCATCTAGGCATTATATCATATGGTGGTGCATTGTTGCCGTATACTTCCTTCAGCTCAGCACGCATTGTTCCTCTTAAAATATAGCAGACGATTTACCACATGGCACTTCAGTGTATCAGTGGGCTGCGCCTCGTTCCTGCAGTGACGTCCTGCTCTTTGCGTGTCAGGACTGCAGGTACGGGGTGTTACGAGTATAGATACAGATACTGTGATGATTAGTACCTTAATATGAACCAACTTTAGTGTGTTGTTTTTGCTCTGCATCTAACAGTCTTCCTACAAACATACCACATAATTTCCCACCTGATATTCTCTGCACGGTCGTAACTGTACTGTGAAGTAGACTACGCCTGCCGTTACGGACTATCCGTTCGGCATCCAAACGTCCACACTTCAGTACCTGACCTGCTGCTCAAGGATAAACAAAGATTATGGGCTTGCTTGTGCCAAGCATACTTGGAGTTAGTAACCAACCTAAAAACATTCTACTCGTAATAGCTATATTTATTATTCGGCAAATCAAGTAAATACTGATGCTCAATACACCCTTCTCAGTGATCAATAGAAATACACTCCTGGAAATGGAAAAAAGAACACATTGACACCGGTGTGTCAGACCCACCATACTTGCTCCGGACACTGAGAGAGGGCTGTACAAGCAATGATCACACGCACGGCACAGCGGACACACCAGGAACCGCGGTGTTGGCCGTCGAATGGCGCTAGCTGCGCAACATTTGTGCACCGCCGCCGTCAGTGTCAGCCAGTTTGCCGTGGCATACGGAGCTCCATCGCAGTCTTTAACACTGGTAGCATGCCGCGACAGCGTGGACGTGAACCGTATGTGCAGTTGACGGACTTTGAGCGAGGGCGTATAGTGGGCATGCGGGAGGCCGGGTGGACGTACCGCCGAATTGCTCAACACGTGGGGCGTGAGGTCTCCACAGTACATCGATGTTGTCGCCAGTGGTCGGCGGAAGGTGCACATGCCCGTCGACCTGGGACCGGACCGCAGCGACGCACGGATGCACGCCAAGACCGTAGGATCCTACGCAGTGCCGTAGGGGACCGCACCGCCACTTCCCAGCAAATTAGGGACACTGTTGCTCCTGGGGTATCGGCGAGGACCATTCGCAACCGTCTCCATGAAGCTGGGCTACGGTCCCGCACACCGTTAGGCCGTCTTCCGCTCACGCCCCAACATCGTGCAGCCCGCCTCCAGTGGTGTCGCGACAGGCGTGAATGGAGGGACGAATGGAGACGCGTCGTCTTCAGCGATGAGAGTCGCTTCTGCCTTGGTGCCAATGATGGTCGTATGCGTGTTTGGCGCCGTGCAGGTGAGCGCCACAATCAGGACTGCATACGACCGAGGCACACAGGGCCAACACCCGGCATCATGGTGTGGGGACCGATCTCCTACACTGGCCGTACACCACTGGTGATCGTCGAGGGGACACTGAATAGTGCACGGTACATCCAAACCGTCATCGAACCCATCGTTCTACCATTCCTAGACCGGCAAGGGAACTTGCTGTTCCAACAGGACAATGCACGTCCGCATGTATCCCGTGCCACCCAACGTGCTCTAGAAGGTGTAAGTCAACTACCCTGGCCAGCAAGATCTCCGGATCTGTCCCCCATTGAGCATGTTTGGGACTGGATGAAGCGTCGTCTCACGCGGTCTGCACGTCCAGCACGAACGCTGGTCCAACTGAGGCACCAGGTGGAAATGGCATGGCAAGCCGTTCCACAGGACTACATCCAGCATCTCTACGATCGTCTCCATGGGAGAATAGCAGCCTGCATTGCTGCGAAAGGTGGATATACACTGTACTAGTGCCGACATTGTGCATGCTCTGTTGTCTGTGTCTATGTGCCTGTGGTTCTGTCAGTGTGATCATGTGATGTATCTGACCCCAGGAATGTGTCAATAAAGTTTCCCCTTCCTGGGACAATGAATTCACGGTGTTCTTATTTCAATTTCCAGGAGTGTATCTGCTCTTACACCCCTAACAATCTGTATGTGCCTTCAAATAACAAATAATTATGAAACATATTTTAGAGGTGAAAATTAGAGGGTGATTTTTCCTCATAATAATAATAATAATAATAATAATAATAACAATAAATTATTATTTCTACGAGGCGTTTTCACTTTTTTGTCCTGTAGCTTGAAACCACCTTCACAGCTTACGATCACTGTGTTTCCGTTTATGGACGAAAACCACACCGTTATTCATTGTTCTACTTTATCTGAAAGCCAAAGAGCGGCGCATTACCTTGCTGGCGGGGATCCTACTTTAGACAAGAGTTTGAATATCCTCACATATGTATCAGATGCAGTAGAGTGCAGAAAATTATGCGTTGTGGCGCAAATATCACAAAATGGTGCTGCTGCAAATGCCATTCAGATGAGGAAGAAATTAGTAATTAAGGGATGAAACCAGTGACTGCTACTTTTCACGTGATCCAAAGCTTTCTGAAACCATTTCTCGTCCCAGGTCACCATAATAAAATACTGTAAAACTTCGTTAGGAACTGGAAGTATTCACGTCGAATAAGTGTCTTCTAGGAAAACAACGCAAAAGGCATGAGACTCTTCGCATTACTTGTGAACTCTTTGTCGTAGCTGTTAATGCGATACAGCTTTTGAATAGTGTCCTTATGCTGTGGTAAGCTCAATGGAAATCGATCGACTTAGTGACGGCTGAAGAGCACTTTATGACACAATCATGTATTACAGCAATCTGCCGGAAGGAGAAAACGGCGGAATACGTAAGCAACACAAAAAAAAAAAAATGCAGAAATTCTTAAAGCAGTGGAAGGACAGAGTAACAGTCATATATGACCTCAAATGGATCCCAACTGAAGGCCAACACCACTGGCTGAACATTTTTTACCGAGTTGATTGATTTTGATGAAGTGTGTCACATCAGAAGGCTATTGCCCATGGTGGCCAATACGACACGATAAACGTGTGCTCACTGCCTGTAGAACAACCAAACAAAGTGTGGTGGAAGCCCAGGCATTGGGCATTTTAGACAAATTTTAGAGCTAGCTGTTTGTAGCTTTTCATGAAAACGTAGAAGTCAGTCATCAAATCTGTTTGTAAAGTAATTGATTTAGCGAATAGGGTTTTGAATGATATTAACTTGTGGCTTACAGAAAAAAGAGATTGTCACCTGAATGCAACAAAACTCGGTGCTTACAGTTTCTGACAGGGAGTTCTTGTAGAAGCGAAATTTTACTGTAAGGGGGAGATCAAATAACTCACATAGGATATTCTAAATTATTTGTAATGAAAATGGCTGAAAAGCTCCTTCGGAAGTATCACAGTCAATATCTTGTGAAGGAAGTAGTTATTGCTGTATTTACAAATAAGAACAGTATCCATCGTCCCAGATACTGGAACACGATGCTGGCTTACGTTCTTTTTTAATCTAGTGTATCTTATGGGGTAACTGTGCATTTACAAAGAACATTCTTAGATCAGAAATGGGTTGTTAGAAAGATCTTCGTTGTAAGTTCATGAATGTCATGCAAGTTTGTGATCGACTGCCTTAGAATTCTAACTTTCCTGTCTCTGTACATATACTCTTTCTTGCTGTGATGTAACTATAGCCATTGAGGACCCGGACCAAAAGTCTAGACTAGGGTCCTCTCCCCTTCCTCCACACCGTAGCCCTCCCCATTTCCCGACTCACAACAAACATCGCCAACGCTTACCCCCTCAGACTCGTCGACTCCCTAAAAAAAGCACTAACCACACTATCCAATAAACTGTGCCACTTTCCTCAAACTGCGGTCAAAAAAACATAATTAGGAAAAACTTTCTGAGACATATCTGTTTTATTTTTAATATTTGAGTTAAAAACAGTAAAATCTTATGAATATTTTCTCCGACATATGAATACTTGGAACAGTTGTTTGTCGCTAGGTCACTGCACCTAAAAAATACCAACCTTCTAATCTTAATTTCATCCTAACTACCCAATGTAAACTGTTCTTAAAATCTGTATTTAACTAGTAACGTAACCGTTTTATGTATAAAATAATGATTTACGACACATAATAACTTCACGAAAAGTTGTAAACTTCCTGATACGCTTTGAAGAAAGGAATAGCTGTAAAACGAATAATCCTGAATCAAAAAATTTCCTCTCATAAAAAAAGTTTGGCTCCGTGAATCGAACTAGAAACGTGATCTGACTGGAAAATGTATAGAATATGAGCTAGGCAGGAATGGTTTACATAGCACAGTGATTTACAATGCGCATGGGAAAGGAAAACTGAAGTTACATGAACCTCAATAGTCGTAACAAACTTCTGGCTTTGTAAAAAAGGAATGTAAGCTACAGGGCTTGTAGTACTTTAGCGTCCGTTGAGCATGTGGGTACACACGTTACTACAGCACACAAATATGACACTCAAATAATCACACTTCGTCAGAGGAAGGAGCTGCGACTCTGCCAGCTGCTTCAAACTCCGACACCTACCTTTTGTACTGAAAGTCATGCATATAATCACGCGTCTAACGTACACTGTGATTGGTTCAAATATTCATGTTAATCATAGTAAGAATTCTATTCAGGTGATACCACTACTAAAGACAAGTTGTACACTTTGCATAGATTGAACTAGTTTAAATAGGAAAGCGTGGAAAAGGAAAGATAACTTATTTAAGATATTTGAATATAAAGTCATATAATTGCCTTTAAAAGTGATTGTCATGATTAACGTCGAAAATTAGTGTTAGAACCATGTCGTACATAAAGTTCTTAACACATGAACGAAAGAAACAATGCAAAATCTATATGTAGTGAAAATCGTTAGGGAGTGTGACAAATTTAAATTTTCTACCGTGCAGATGGATTATTAGCAAACAGAGTCCGTATGTTGCATCGAAATCTATCGTCCGCCCCCGGTAGCTGAGTGGTCAGCGCTATAGACTGTCAATCCTAAGGGCCCGGGTTCGATTCCCGGCTGGGTCGGAGATTTTCTGTGCTCAGGGACTGGGTGTTGTGTTGTCCTAATCATCATCATTTCATCCTCATCGACACGCAAGTCGCCGAAGTGGCGTCAAATCGAAAGACTTGCACCAGGCGACCGGTTTACCCGACGGGAGGCCCTCGTCACACGACATTTCATTTCATCGAAATCTATCCACCTGACAAAGACACAGAGACCACGTCTCCACATGGAAGACACACTTCCAAATCATGAGAGTTTCATTGAAACCTATCTTAAGCTTTGTGATACTAACTGCAGTGCCGTCACTGTTCTTTGGGCAGTACTGTGACAAATGACGCCCCAGTCACAGCAGTTGAAGAAACCATAAGGAAACAGCAGGCGCAAAGCCATCGGCATGCCTGTTGCAGCAGCAGGGTTGTTTACACACTGAGAGGTGAGCCAGTCCAAGTGCCATAATGATAACAATGCAGCGGAAAGACGTGGCATTAGCAGGACATGCTGGGCAGTTCTCACCCCGCAGTGCCACGGATTTGTAATTCCGTCCCTATAGCACAACAAATGAAATTGTTGCCGGCATAAATACCTGGCAGTTGTAACAGAGGCACTCGGTCAAATCACCTTCTATGATTTCTATGCCACTACAGAACCAAGGAAATAGTTACGCGAGGCCACAGGACCTCTTTTATTAATAATCTCGTATTGCAAATGTACTCATCTAGCACAGAGCCAAACTGCTGCTTACGGCACTGTGAAGCTGCAAAGAGCCAGACGCTCTATTAGACACTAAGCACACGAGTAATAAAAGTGTTTTCAGGCCCATTAACCAGAGCTCTCCAGCGCCTGCTGGGACGTGATTAGTTGCTAAACTGGAGTTCAAAGAGAACTTCCTAAACACCGTCCATTTATTTTACCTATTTATTTAACCTGATATGATTGGGGCCATCAGGACGTCTCTCACATTGGACCAGGGTTTCACAAATACCTAAGAAATAAGTCTCTTCTAAAGACAACATTTTTAGCAATCAATGGGTACGTACAGAGTTATAGATTTACAATAAATCTGCATTAACTGGTACACGAAATAACTGAATAATGGAACCTACAAATGAAATGACCATTTTCAAAGTGAAATATATATAAACGATATTTTTGGATAAAACAGAAACGAAAAATTTATTTCAAAGAGTGAATTTCTATCTATCGCTTGAGCCTTGTCCCACAGTTACGCAGGGTCAGCCATCGTTAATCAGATTTGGCATGTTAAGGGGTGGCCGGATGCCCTTCCTGCCACCAACCCGTACCCCCAGGACGGAATTAGTGTACCCCAACTGTCTGCGTCGAGTGTAATCCATGGAATAGTGCGAATGTGTTCAGATGTCTGCGAGCCGTGTAACTGAGGCGGAACATGGGGACCAGCCCAGTATTCACCTATCGGGATATGGAAAACCGCCTAAAAACCACATCCAGACTGGCCGGCACGTCGGCCCTCGTCGTTAATCCGCCGAGCGGACTCGATCTGGTGCCGGCGCGCCTATCAGAGTCCAGGAAGCAGCGCGTTAGCGCTCTCGGCTACTGTGGCGGGTCATTTCAAAGAGTGAATATCCACCTCAAAATAAAAGATTGTAATGAAATGTGCGATCTTACTTTCTCTTACAGGGACTGAAGTTTATACCTGTCCTCTAAATTTTGTACCTGTCTAGGGACTCGCAGAGGAACTGTTCACTCTTACTTTACGCCCACCAGAAAATTAGCAGATTCATGAAATCTCGAAGCAGCGATGAATCTCAATAAGATATAGTGACAGATATTGCTTCTGTATCACTCAGTTTACCGAAGTTAGTCGAATTTATTATATTTCTAAAACAATGCAGCGCACTGTGAGGAACATATGTAGCGTGGAAGTCTAGTAATGAATGCTAGAAAGTTCAGTCCACTATTAAACTTCCGCCTGTTATCAGATAACAGCCTGCACTTCATAAAATTATTTCCAAGTCCATTGTGTGCGTAAAATACAACTTCCTCGCGAACTCGAACGAATCTAAGTGCAGCGACTGTCGGAATGTTTCTGTTCCACACACCAGCAAAAATTCTGAACGCTAAACAGCGCAGGAGTTACTCTGCTCGTCTGCTGAACCTGCGCTGGCTAGCAAGAGAGCGACCACAATGGCTAGCGAAAGACTGACCACCGAGCACTCTTTTGAGGCGCTATTTTTAATACTAAAATAATTCTTAGCAGCTTAAATGTTCAAACAAAGACAACTTGCTTAAAATTAGTACAATGTTGTTACGTTGACAAGAAAAGGTAGAACACCAGCTTTTATGTGACGAGTGTTCTTTGGAGAGAGTTCTATTTCGTTGGAGCTATTTTAGGCAAGAGCAACGACGATCGCTTGTTTCTAAATCACTCAGCGCCGAGTTTTCGAGTCAGACAGATGTGCACCTTAGGTTGTCCCACCTACGCCGACTTGTAGTAAGATCAATTTTTCATGCTGCATTGCGTTTCTCGTCTGGTAGCGTAGCTGAGTGGTTCGCTCGGCTGACTGCCACGCGGACGACCCGGTTTCTATTCCTGGCACTGCCAAGGATTTTTCCTTAGCGGAAGGGCTGGAACTGAGTCCAGACACTCTCGTGATGTCAGCTGAGGAGCTACTTGAATGAGGAGTAGCTTCTCCAAGCCGACAACAGTCGGAGAGCAGTGTGCTCCCGATTTGCGTGCCTGCAGCCAGACCCGCGGAGCTTTGTAGTAGTAGTAGTAGTAGTAGTAGTAGTAACAGCAGTAGTACTGGTGGTGGCAGTGGTCGTTGTAGTTGTTGTTTCTCTTTATAATTTACATTTACGATAGTCTTACTAACACAGCGGACAAAATGTACACTACTAGCCATTAAAATTGCTACTCCAAGAAGAAATGCAGATGATAAACGGGTATTCGTTGGACAAATATATTATACTAGAACTGACATGTGATTACATTTTCACGCAATTTGGGTGCATAGATCATGAGAAATCAGTGCCCAGAACAACCACCTTTGGCGGTAATAACGGCCCTGATACGCATGGGCATTCAGTCAAACAGAGCTTGGATGGCGTGTACAGGTACAGCTGCCCATGCAGCTTCAACACGATACCACAGTTCATCAAGAGTAGTGACTAGGGTATTGTGACGAGCCAGTTGCTCGGCCACCATTGACCAGACGTTTTCAGTTGGCGAGAGATCTGGAAAATGTGCTGGCCAGGGCAGCAGTCGAACATTTTCTGTATCCAGAAAGGCCCGTGCAGGACCTGCAACATGCGGCCGTGCATTATCCTGCTGAAATGTAGGGTTTCGCAGCGATCGAATGAAGGTTGGAACCACGGGTCGTAACAGATCTGAAATGTAACGTCCACTGTGCAAAGTGCCTTCAATGCGAACAAGAGGTGACCGAGACGTGTAACCAATGGTACCCCATACCATCATGCCGGGTGATACGCCAGTATGGCGATGACGAATACACGCTTCCAACGTGCGTTCACCGTGATGTCGCCAAATACGGATGCGACCATCATGATACTGTGAACAGAACTTGGATTCATCCAAAAAAATGACGTTTTGCCATTCGTGCACCCAGGTTCGTCGTTGAGTACACCATCGCAGGCGCTCCTGTCTGTGATGCAGCGTCAAGGATAACCGCAGCCATGGTCTCCGAGCTGATAGTCCATGCTGCTGCAAACGTCGTCGAACTGTTCGTGCAGATGGTTGTGGTCTTGCAAACGTCCCCATCTGTTGACTCAGGGATCGAGACGTGGCTGCACGATCCGTTTCAGCCATGCGGATAAGATGCCTGTCATCTAGACTGCTAGTGATACGAGGCCATTGGGATCCAGCACGGCGTTCCGTATTACCATCCTGAACCCACCGATTCCATATTCTGCTAACAGTCATTGGATCTCGAGCAACGCGAGCAGCAATGTTGCGATACGATAAACCGCAATCGCGATAGGCTACAATCCGACCTTTATCAACGTCGGAAACGTGATGGTGCGCGTTTCTCCTCCTTACACGAGGCATCACAACAACGTTTCACCAGGCAACGCCGGTCAACTGCTGTTTGTGTATGAAAAATCGGTTGGAAACTTTCCCCATGTCAGCACATTTTAGGTGTTTACAGCGGCGCCAACCTTGTGTGAATGCTCTGAAAAGCTAATCATTTGCATATCACCGCATCTCCTTCCTGTCGGTTAAATTTCTCATGTGTAGCACGTTATCTTCTTGGTGAAGCAATTTTAATGGCAAGTAGTGTAGAATAGTTCCAATAACATTTAAACAATGGAAATCAAGGATGGAATGTAACAATTTTATGAAAAGGATACCTGCTACTCACCATATTGCAGAGATGCTGAGTTGCAGATAAGCACAACCAAAAAGACTGACACACAGTAAGCTTTCGGCCAACAAGGCCTTTGTCAAAAATAGACAACAGACACACACACACTAACGCTAAAGCAACTCTCACACGCTTGACCACAGCCTCTGGCAGCTTCTGCGACTTAGCATCTCGACTAACATTTAAATATACATTATTAGTTTTTGATGTCGGATTAATATTTTACTCTAGTTTGGCTTTCTTCTGAGCCGTCGTTCAGTTTTATGGAGTCAATACAATGAAAGAAACTTCTTTTCTAAATTTAAGATAATTGATGTGTTTCTCTCTGTGTATCTTCTAAACTAACTGTGGTACAAGGTTCAGTGTGGCTCATTCTTTTGCCATCGAGGGAACTTTAATTTGACAAGCATATCTCTTCTCTATAATAGAGGCGGCATAAATGACTTGACAACTGGCTGCGTAAACGGGTGGAAGCGGAAACAACAGTCGTCTAGGAAACTGCAACAACAATGTCATTGCCATGGAGATGTACACAAAATCGCGTTTCATGACTGATTTAGGTAGACGCACGAAGCAGCCGCAGCAAAGTAATGGCGTTGGAAGTAAGCCAGAGAAAGTCATTGCGCTGTTTAGCTCTCCTTACTAGCGTGCGAATACCAGCTGTTCAGAGCTGAACGTAACTTAAGCTGACATATTAAAATTTGACGGTAGTGCATTGGCTGACCAATCCAGATATTGTGATTCTGTGTAATTACTGCAACTGGTTATTACAGTCTGCACGTGGAGGAGAGGTCGAGCTTAAGATGCTCTGTCGGCACATGGCAGCTTCTTTCTAGGTATATGAACTTGCAGAACAATTGATGTTGGAGTTGTGGTAATCCTCATCCACAAGAGGCCTCTGCATGATGTGAAAGAAGGCGTGTGATGTGCAATTACTACAACACGAACGACTGGACCAATCTTTTTTCACCTAACCATAACTTCTGATAGGCATGGGTACAATGCTAACAACTAGCCAAAAATTAGTCCGTACAATACAATGCAGGAATATGTGCCCCCAATGCGTATCAGTCTATATTATGAGGAGGTGTTTTAGATGATAACTATCTTCGTAATACTGTCACCAAAATACAGTGAAAAATGTGTAGGTTGCGTTAGTAACGCGATCACCAATTAGCGAAGCTGTTTTACCACCATTCCAATGGCAACCGTTTCTTAATCAATTAGGTGGTGCAGCGGCTAAGGCGATGAACTCATTTGGGACAAGCGGAGTTCAAATCTCCATCCAGCAGCGCTTATAATAGTTCACTTGGTTTTTGTAAATGATTAGATGGCTCCAGCGCAAAAGGCATGGAAAATTTTATTTACTATCTTTGTTTTTTCTGAGCCTGTGGTTCATTAACAATGGCCTCATTAAAAACCAAAAGTTAAACTCTAATTTTCTTGCTTGTAACGAATTTTAATGTAATTTTACCGTTCTGATGGCTTTCCTTATTTTTTAAGAACTAGACATGTTTATGCGGTTAGACTTAAGCTATAATCCGTGTTTGTCAGATGTCAAATAAACGAATGAGAAGTAATTTATCTCTGTCTCTGTCTGTCTGTCTGTCTCTCTCTCTCTCTCTCTCTCTCTCTCTCTCTCTCTCTCTCTCTCTCTCTCTCTGGCAGAACGTTATTCTAATATTAAATAAGAAACCCTTTACGATACTGCTTATTCAAACACTCTACACGTCGCCATGTTTGTATATTTTGTAAGAGTAGCCTCTTTGTAAACAGTATCTGCATAAGTCGCAGTCAATGTTTGGAACATTCAGTTATCACTTGAAATAGACGAAGAAACCTAAAACCAATTTGTGATCAAATAATTTTGCAGAACACCAGGAAGTGTTTCCTAGTTAATGATAATTAGATTACGACGACGGGATTTCACCGTACGATCACGATCTATTGAGCAGGAGTTCAGCATACTATCTATTCCAGTATATTGATAGATTGATTCTTAACAAAAAACCATAAGAATGAGTGTATCTTATCGAGGAAAGATATTTTAAAAACGAATCAGGAATTCTGATAGACTTCGCCCACCGCCCTTCACACGGAGCAGATGGTTGGATGATAAGGCAGCGTAAAATGTACACGAACGTGGCAGAGCGCATACCCTATGCATCTTCCAGGGGTACAACCAGTCTCAAACGAGGCCTTGCGTCGCCAGAAAGCGTCAGCAAACATTCTAACACATGTTGTTTCCCATGACGTGATCTATCATGCCGAAATGCTCGATGCAAAACTTTGAAACACCCTCTGTTTGGACGTCAAGTTCCTATAGACAACTAGGCAACCATATTACAAACTGGAAACGCCATATTGACTCCTTTCAGTTCACAGCTAACAAATCTGACTCCATTTACCATTCATTATTGTGACATTTGTTATTTAGAATCAGATATGAGCAGAATCTGTTTTCTTTGGATTTAAAGTTGTATTGTATTGTACTGTATTGTATTGTATGTTAACCGAGAGCAACCGCCGCAGCCGCAGTGGTCCACAACCCCACGCAACAACTACCGCAGTCCAATTCACCCCCCCGCCGCCCCATACCGACCGCAGCGTTAAGCGTTATTGTGCGGTTCGGCCTCCGGTGGACCCCCCCCCCCCCCCCTTCCCCAGGGAACGTCAACCAGCAGACGAGTGTAACCCCTATGTTTGCGTGGCAGAGTAATGGTGGTGTACGCGTACGTGGAGAATTTGTTTGCGCAGCAATCGCCGACATAGTGTAGCTGAGGCGGAGTAAGGGGAACCAGCCCGCATTCGCCGAGGCAGATGGAAAACCGCCTAAAAACCATCCACAGACTGGCCGGCTCACCGAACCTCGACCTAAGTCCGCCGGGCGGATTCGTGCCGGGGACCAGGCTCTCCTTCCCGCTCCGGAAAAGCCGTGCGTTAGACCGTGCGGCTAACGGATTTAAAGTTAGTTTTACAATTTATGGACTCTGAATTTAAACATCATTAAGATCATATGAACCATACGTATTTACATACTTTACTTAGCATATCAGTAATTTTTTGTGAACAGACTCGTACTGCGAGACGGTACAACTTTCTCGCCAGCTGCTCGCAACGCTGTCGACCAACACTTCATTGTCGTTAGACAAAATTCCACCATATAATGCAAATAACCGAAAAGATAAAATAAAATAAAGATACCACATTTCCATAACTTGACGTGTGGGGATACTGGATCTCCCTTTTGGACTACTGTTAACTGTTTGGCGAGGCAGCGTGCCCTAAATAAAACAAACTGGAGCCGTTAGGTAACTTCAGTGCAGTACGTTTTTCACTTTGTAGTTTCTTTTCGTTTTAACGTTTAACATCAAAATTCCCGAGGTGCGAGTTCGTTTACATGTAGATATCATAAAACGCAAATATGTTACCAAAGTCTTTATTTCCACAGGAAAGTCTGTGCATCCTAATTTTATGTCGCGTGCAAAAAGACGCAGTCTCAAGCGACGCTAACGATCGCGGAGTCAGTTGGAGTAGTTTCAGACGCTTAAAATGGCTTAACATGTGATATAGGACAGACTGTATAGCTGTCAATTATAAAATGGGATCGGAATTTTAATTGTACTATTTACCTCTTGTGGTCTGAAAAATAACACCCTGTCATACATTCGCAGATATAGTTGTCTCAGTTGTATATTGGACTTTTTTGCTGTGATTGGGTGTACCGTAGCAAACGAAATTCGTTTGCTTAATGTTCATGCTGAAATTCAGCCACGTCCATTGAAGAATAGCTTACCTAAATTGTTCAGATTCTTCTAAAAGTCAAGCTCAGATGTCGTCATTGGAGAGTGGGAACCCTTGGTGACGTAGGAGCGTGATTACATTAAACTGCAATGTAATAAAAGATTTGCTTCGTAAAAGAAAAATTAGTCTGCAGGTTCGATTTGTGAAAGACGTAAATGTACATCCGATAGCGCGCTGATGACGCGTAATAATCATGTCACTAAATCGTCCACTTCCAACGGCTTAATTGTCTGGACATATAAACACTAGTTTTCAGATAACAGTAGTAGAAGGAATGAATTTCTTTACTCATAAATGAAAACGCGTTTATGCTCATTATGTATACTATGAAAACCAACTTACATAGGATAAATCATACAGAAGCTTTCAGCCTGGCGGTCTGGAGAAAAAAGAGGTAGCAAGAAGAAGAAGAAGAAGAAGACCCAACTTACAATATGTTGTTTTTAAAGGGTAATATATAACGAAAATGAATCATAGGCACCTTTATTTGCACAGAGATCAGTCCAGCTATAAACTCTCAGAATGATCGGATCGCTGACATAACAAACACAGTGATTCGTTATAGTGCAGATATTCCAGCAGCCGTGGGTTATAATTAAACACTGATATTGTGCAGTTGGCGGATACAAATTACGTTGCATAGTAATTACGGTACGTATATAACAACAGTTTTGGATTTAATGATAAGAATGCCACTCTGTTATTCCCGGTTGCCGTATCACTGGTTTAGCTGAATGTACGCAGGACTCTAATTGGGGGCGCACATTAATTCATTACTGCCGACTGACACGCGCCGAATCTGTAGCCACGTGTCATTCTCGTCAATATATTCGAAACGACGTGATTAGTAAGCAGATGAATTCCTGATACAGAACTTACAGCGTAATCAAGCTCTAAGGAGGAAGCGCAGCACAACACAAATATCGACGAAACTTGAGGCAGCAGGAGAAGAACATAGGTTTAGGCTGTCAGTTTCTTTTAAATTGAATCGCTGTTAATGCATATTTTGCAATATGGAAACGTTTTTAGCATTAATCTGAAATAAGTAACAAGATTTGGAGAGCTAGCCACTATCCTCAGGTGTAATGTGATGTAATAAGGTGTAACGAAACCAGACTAATACTTGTTGTTTTCGTCTGTTTACTAAGCTGTATTTTTGTACACTGAACAGATGATAAACTGAAAATTTCTCCATCTGTAAGGCCTGTCTTTGCACGTCCATAAAAACGGCGCTTTTCATTTTATATAGTTTCAAAACATGCTCGGTTGGGTACATTACGTGACTATACTCAGTATTTACTAACATATGCGTGTAACGTAATTCTGAATGTACACGTACAGTCGGTTTTCTGTTTCGTGTTGTGCATAATTTTACCTCTTTTTCAGATGGACTTATAAACTCAAAAATGTAAACGTCGTGTGACTAGGGCCTCCCGTCGGGTAGACCGTTCACCGGGTGCAAGTCTTTCGATGTGACGCCACTTCGGCGACTTGCGCGTCGATGGGGATGAAAGGTTTCACGCAAAAATTGGCATAATTAGTATTAAAAAACAACCATATATAAGTCACTATTTATTCTTCTTTCTTCGATGGCTCATTACTTTCATTATTTATTTGCATGAAGGGTACTTGTTATATTATATGCTATGTAGAGGTCTTGCTTTTTTTGATACATAGGCAGTGGAAAATTTCAATTACAAAATAAAAGCTAAAATACATAAAAGAAATCACACATGCAGGATAGAAGACAATACAAAAATCAACAGACCATATACAAAGGTAATATGTTCATATGAAAAGCACAGTACACAGATGAAAAGGGCATTGTATGTAGTGGCTAGCTCTGAGCACTATGCGACTTAACTGCTAAGGTCATCAGTCCCCTAGAACTTAGAACTACTTAAACCTAACTAACCTAAGGACATCACACACATCCATGCCCGAGGCAGGATTTGAACCTGCGACCGTAGCGGTCGCTCGGTTCCAGACTGCAGCGCCTAGAACCGCACGGCCACTCCGGCCGGCATTGTATGTAGTGACATAGGCAAGTAAACTAACACAAAAGTTCGCAATATATAACCCACAAATCAACAAATACCCTAGAAACATATTTAAACGACTCAACAATCAAAAGAGACGAATTAGAGGATTCAGGCATACACCAGTTCAAATGCCAAACCTGCAGTGAAGTATATGTCGGGATGACTTGCAGAAATTGCAGCACAAGACGTAAAGAAAACATCAGGTGTTGGAAGTATAACACTAACCATTTCCCCTTTGAAGAATATTTAAAACAGTTTGGCCCTCACTCCTCAAATGTAGAGCAAGACTTCAAAATTATCAGAATAAATAATCACATTAGATATCTCGTCCCATTACAAGAAAACTGTCACATTCAAAAAGCCATAGCGCAAAGCAAGAAGCAGATGAGTGACCACACACATCAAATACAAATATAACTTTTCGCCGTTGGCATTACAGTATACACTGAACGGATGGCGACAATACGTAACACTAAACAGCTTGGCATATTAGAAGGATGAGTGTACAGTTTGTGTCCTGTGTTAAAAGTGAGATTTAATGGTTCAGGCAGAACAATAGCTGCACCAGCAGCATAGAAAATATGCATGTACAACAATATCAGTACGCACAATAAGTAATACAACATATTATTTTGAACAAAAAGTGCCTAGTCAGAACTGTTCGTAGCTTACATTTGAAATGACAGAATATTAGGAAGTGCTGCATAGAAATGAAAAATCTGTTTGTGTTTGAGGGCACTAATGATATAAAAAACTGAGGTGAAAACGCTTCTGACAAAATAAACATTGCCTTTATTCATTTGGTTATAGGCAGTCTTACCCTAAAAATTGTCTATATAACCTTCACGGTGGTTTCTCATTTATCGCAGATGTTTTCAGGTCAATATCATTTCTGAGTATATAAAAAACTTGTTACTTAGAGGCAGTAGTGCTCGTTCCTCCCCGCGCATCAGTCAAGTAAGTTTCGCCACGGCCCATCACAGTCTCTTTCTGTTCGCCCTCATTTTTGTGCGCGCAAGTTTTCGCTCGCGGGAAGAGCTCTTTCGGCTCTTAAAGGAGCGTATCGCGGCAGGTAGCGACACATTAATTTCCGTCTGCGTCGCCGCAGAGAGCAATAAATGACCCGCAGACTTGGTGCCATCAATCACTGGCCGGTACCGCGTCGCAAGAAGCGCGCCGACTACAGTTCCAGTTCCAGCTGCAGCTGAAAGGAAACCAAAGGGAGGGCCGTGCTATATGGCGGCGACTGGCGATGCTCTGTCCTCCGAAGTGTTCCGTCTACTAGTGGAATGGCGCAACCAGAGCGATCTGGTTTGACAACTGCGCACGTAGGCAGGACATAAGTGTACTGGGTATTTTTTTAAATAAGGTTCCTTTATGATTGATAGTGGGAATTTCGCGCTATCGCCGCAGTGCGCATGCGAGATGGCTCCCAACATGCAGCGCGCGTGTAGACGCTATTTGGAGCCGTATCGTTTGCTCTATAGAATTTAGTGTTTTAAGAAGACTGTATCAATTATTGAGTGCGAGAAACATGGCAACAGCGGAAATTCACCGCCAGAGTTGTGCATTTTACGCTAATAAGAGCTATAGTGGCAGTAAGGTTGGGTGAGAAATTCAAGGACGGGTGGGTTGATGTGGCTGACCCTGGCCGAATTTCTCTGATTTCTCAAGTTTTGTTCGTGACGTGAAGAACAAAATTCGATTGGCCCGACGATTCGTGATCTCAAAATTATCATAAAATCTTTGAAAACATTATCAGAAATCTTAATATGATAATTAAAAAACAGTCCTGATCGCAAATTTCTTTTAATCCGAGTGACCGGTTTCAATCCTTAAGGATCATCTTCAGACTCCAGAACGGTAGGGGGACTTCCATGGAGCAAGCTGCGCTGACCCACGACGCTGAACTGACTGTAGCGGAGTCAGTGCTGACAGACGAGCAACACTGCGTGAAATAACTGCAGAAATCAATGTAAGACGTACGACTAATGTATCTGTTAGGACAGTGTGGCGAAAGTTGGCGTTAATAGGCTATGGCTAACAGCACGACATCGCCTGCAGCGCGTCTAGTGGGCTCGTGACCATATCGGTTCGAACCTAGACGAATGCAAAACCGTGGCCTGGTCAGATGAGTCCCGATTTCGGTTGATAAGAGCTGATAGTAGGGTTAGAGTATGGTGCAGACTCCACAAGGCATTGTGCGAGCTGGTGGTTACTTGATAATGGTGTGGACTGTGTTTACATGGGCTACATTGGTTCTTCTGGTCCAACTATACCTATCATTGACTGGAAACGGTTATGTTCGGCTACTTGGAGTCCATTTGCAGCCATTCGTGGATTTCGTGTTCCCAGACAACGATGGAATTTTTGAGCACTACATTGCACCATGTCACTGGGCCACAGTTGTTCGCGATAGGTTTCAAACACATTCTGGACAATTCGAGCGAATTATTTTCTAACCCCGATCATCCGACATGGGGCATAATCGAGAGCTCAGTTCGTGTAAAAATTCTACACTTTCAAACATTCGCAGTTATGGACGTCTAGATAGGCAGCGTAGCTCACTATCTCTACAGGGGACTTCCAACGACATGAGGAGTGCATGCCTCGCCGAATTGCTGCAGTACGCCGGGAAAAACGAGGTCGAACACGAGGTATCCCATAAATTTTGTCTTCTGAATGTGTGTTTAACAAATTCCCATTTTTCAGAAATGTTTTTCTTGCTACAGACAGTGTGCATTTTATATCATGTCTCCACCGGCCATTCTGTTTGTTTTTTTTTCTGTTCAGATAACAAATTTCGCCTACATTTGATGTCTCATTTCCTACTCCAGTTCTCTGAGAATCTCTTGACTGAATTGGGCTTTCGTTCATTACCCTTGTTGTACTGTTGTTCGTGTTATTTTAGGGCCTAATAAGTGTGTTGGGATTTTCCTGTTCATATTGTATATTAATGACGTGCAGAACATATTAATAGTAACCTCATACTATTCGCAGACGATGCAGTTACCATATTTGTAAAGAAGTTCAGTCTGAAAGAAACTGCACAAATATTCAAGCATATCTTGATAAGACTTCAAAATAGTGAGAAGATCGGCAAATTGCTGTAAATGTTCAGAAATGTAAAACTGTGCCCTTCACAAAGCCAAGAAACATAGTATCCTATGACTACAATATCTATGAATCAGAATCAGTCGCCGGCCGCGGTGACCGTGCGGTTCTAGGCGCTGCAGTCAGGAACCGCGGGACTGCTACGGTCGCAGGTTCGAATCCTGCCTCGGGCATGGATGTGTGTGATGTCCTTAGGTTAGTTAGGTTTAAGTAATTCTAAGTTCTAGGTGACTGATGACCACAGACGTTGAGTCCCATAGTGCTCAGAGCCATTTGAACCATTTGTGGTCCCCCATAGCAATAAGACTAACAGGGGATATTGAACGTATACAAAGAAGGGCAGTACGAATGGCCACAAGTTTGTTTGACCCAAGGTAGAGTGCCACGCAGATGATGAAAAAACTGAACTGCCAAATGCTTAAACATGATGGAAATAATCCAGTTAAAGTCTGCTTAGAAAGTTTAAAGAATAAACTCAAGTGACGAGCCTAGGAATATACATTCCTGGAAATCGAAAAAAGAACACATTGACACCGGTGTGTCAGACCCACCATACTTGCTCCGGACACTGCGAGAGGGCTGTACAAGCAATGATCACACGCACGACACAGCGGACACACCAGGAACCGCGGTGTTGGCCGTCGAATGGCGCTAGCTGCGCAGCATTTGTGCACCGCCGCCGTCAGTGTCAGCCAGTTTGCCGTGACATACGGAGCTCCATCGCAGTCTTTAACACTGGTAGCATGCCGCGACAGCGTGGACGTGAACCGTATGTGCAGTTGACGGACTTTGAGCGAGGGCGTATAGTGGGCATGCGGGAGGCCAGGTGGACGTACCGCCGAATTGCTCAACACGTGGGGCGTGAGGTCTCCACAGTACATCGATGTTGTCGCCAGTGGTCGGCGGAAGGTGCACGTGCCCGTCGACCTGGGACCGGACCGCAGCGACGCACGGATGCACGCCAAGACCGTAGGATCCTACGCAGTGCCGTAGGGGACCGCACCGCCAGTTCCCAGCAAATTAGGGACACTTGCTCCTGGGGTATCGGCGAGGACCATTCGCAACCGTCTCCATGAAGCTGGGCTACGGTCCCGCACACCGTTAGGCCGTCTTCCGCTCACGCCCCAACATCGTGCAGCCCGCCTCCAGTGGTGTCGCGACAGGCGTGAATGGAGGGACGAATGGAGACGTGTCGTCTACAGCGATGAGAGTCGCTTCTGCCTTGGTGCCAATGATGGTCGTATGCGTGTTTGGCGCCGTGCAGGTGAGCGCCACAATCAGGACTGCATACGACCGAGGCACACAGGGCCAACACCCGGCATCATGGTGTGGGGAGCGATCTCCTACACTGGCCGTACACCACTGGTGATCGTCGAGGGGACACTGAATAGTGCACGGTACATCCAAACCGTCATCGAACCCATCGTTCTACCATTCCTAGACCGGCAAGGGAACTTGCTGTTCCAACAGGACAATGCACGTCCGTATGTATCCCGTGCCACCCAACGTGCTCTAGAAGGTATAAGTCAACTACCCTGGCCAGCAAGATCTCCGGATCTGTCCCCCATTGAGCATGTTTGGGACTGGATGAAGCGTCGTCTCACGCGGTCTGCACGTCCAGCACGAACGCTGGTCCAACTGAGGCGCCAGGTGGAAATGGCATGGCAAGCCGTTCCACAGGACTACATCCAGCATCTCTACGATCGTCTCCATGGGAGAATAGCAGCCTGCATTGCTGCGAAAGGTGGATATACACTGTACTAGTGCCGACATTGTGCATGCTCTGTTGCCTGTGTCTAAGTGCCTGTGGTTCTGTCAGTGTGATCATGTGATGTATCTGACCCCAGGAATGTGTCAATAAAGTTTCCCCTTCCTGGGACAATGAATTCACGGTGTTCTTATTTCAATTTCCAGGAGTGTAGCTACTACAACTCTGTCCTGTAGGGATCGAGAAGACAAGATTAGTCTAATTTCAGAGACGCAAAGAGGCAATCGTTGTTCTCGCGCTCTATACGTGAATGTGACGGAAAGATGCACTAATAACTGGTACAATGGGAAGTACCCTTTGCCATGCCCTTCACAGTGGCAGGGTATGGATATAGATTTAGATGTAGAGCCAAATTGTTTCTACGGCAGGACACCTAGTGGTCGAACGTTGTAACATTTCTAGACACCATTACAACGTTGTTTGATTATAATCTTCAAGAAATGACGAGTCACTGATCGAGATCAGAGTTTCCTCACACTGACACGTATGTTAGGAAACAGATTTGAGTTATCCTCTGTAATGAACACTCGTGGCTACTTCAAATGAAACAAAACTTGTTTTTTCACAAGAACAGCGAATTTCTTACTGGAGGAAATGAAAAAGGGGGATCTCATTGTCAGTTACTGAGTGATTTTAATTGTGGAAAAAGTAAAATACATGATGCAATTGCAAATCACAGCAGGTATGTTAAGGTATGGGAAGAAAATGCAAAACAAAAAAATTCGAAGAAAAGATGGTGGCAAAAATTTCAAGACGTTAATAATGTTGTTTAGAGTGGGTTAATAAAAAAATGGGTCAAATGGCTCTGAGCACTATGGGACTTAACATCTGTGGTCATCAGTCCCCTAGAACTTAGAACTACTTAAACCTAACTAACCTAAGGACATCACACACATCCATGCCCGAGGCAGGATTCGAACCTGCGACCGTAGCAGCCGCGCGGCTCCGGACTGAGCGCCTAGAACCGCTAGACCACCGCGGCCGGCGTGGGTTAATAGAGCACGTGCCAAAGGATTGCCTATTCGTGGACCGATGTTACAAGAAAAAGCTCTTAAATGTGCTTCTGATCTTGTAATTCCTAATTTCAATACAAGCAACGGCTGCTTGGACCGATTTCGTGTTTGACACGGTATTGTTTTCCGAACAGTCTGTGGAGAAAGTGCAAAAGTTAATGAAGGTGTTGTATCCGACTGGAAGTCGAGATTTAATGTAATTGAAAGAGGCTATTATGTTAGTGACATTTACAACATGGCTGACACTGGTCTATTTTCAAAGCTATTCCAGACAATACACTAACTTTGAAGGGTGATCAGTGCAAATGCGCAAAAAAAAAATGGCGAAACGAATATTACCGATCTAACCTCTGTGGTTAAAAAGAACAACATACAGCAAATCGTCTACGGTGCTTCAAAAAAATGGCATTTCCTTGTTTAGTATTTCTAAGGATCAAATAAAAATGCATTGATCATGAATGACATTTTTGGTATTGACTGAATAACTTAAATTCAAAAAAGAGCATTCAGAAACGTGAAATACTACTTTTAGTAGATAATGCACCATGCCACTGCAGCGTAATGTTATCAAATGTAAAAGTAAAATTTTTTCCTGCCAACGCAACATCGTGTGGTCAGGATCTTGTCCAGGGAGTGATCCGGCATTTCAAATTAAATTACCGAAAGAAGTCCTTGCGTTCCCTATTTGCGTAAATGATCAGTGCCACATCCTTGTATGATCCAGCTACGTTTGTGGCCGTTGGTGATGCTGTCAGCTGGATTAAAAGTGCGTGGAATGAAGCACAAAACGAAACAATTAGAAAATGGTTCATTCATTCTGGTTTTCCGTCTTCACCAAGTTTGAACGCTGGGGAAGGAGGTGGGGATGAATCAGTAAATATCCTCAGTCACCAGTGCGAAGCTTCTAATACTGTATTGGACATTTCTATAGTGAAAGAAGAAATTGAATGCTTCAGTAGTGGTGACAATTGGGAAGACGACGTTACGGAAATGAATCCAAGTCTTCAATGCAGTGACAACCAAAACAGTGATGGTGAAGATGATGCAATTTCTGTAGAAGCAGTCCGCAGTCCCATTAGGCGATGTCCTGCATAGTATTGCTAGACACAAGGCCCTTGCTTCTGAGCTTTCCAACCAGAGACCAGCGTACTTTCCGTCTGAGGTGGAAGAGAAATATGAGAATATGATTGTAAACAAACATACGAAAAAGTGTGTGCAGATGCCAATTTCGGCGTATTTTACAGCGTAAAAAATAGGAACGTACTGCATTATTATTACTGTTATTATACATTATAAGAGCTTGTTTTTCATTTTAGTAGTTGTTGTCATTAATTTTGTTTATATCACTATGTTCAGCATCACATTTTACCTTGATCACCCTTTAAGAAGACCACTTCTGCCGATCACAACTTACTCACAAAAATTCAAGTGGTCTGCTTAAAGAGGTTTCACTGTACATTACTGATGCAGTCACACAGATAAAAACTAAGTAATCTCTTGCCTGGAAGCAGACAGCCAAGACTTGAAAAATATCAGATACAATGATTCTACAGACCATAGCATTACTTAGGTGCCCTTAAATGCGACAAATAACGATGGTACTTTCCAATGTTTTTCCGAAAACGGGAAAATTTCGTAAAGACTTTCGTATGATATAAATAATTCGAACTACCTCACGTACTGAAGTTAAAATCTTCTGGGTTGTTAGGCCGCGTCATGTTTGTTCTAAAATGTTCGACGTTTCGACCCATCTGCTGGGATCTTCCTCAGGATCTAGCAGTGTTCTAGCCGTAGTGGACACTAAAAGATCCTGAGGAAGATCCCAGCGGAGGGGTCGAAACGTCGAACATTTTAGAACAAACATGACGCGACCTAACAACCCAGAAGATTTTAACTTCAGTGACAACGGCCACGAAAGCCTGCAGACTTACATACCTCACGTACGTTTCAAAGATATAGGCAGTGCAATGTCGTCCTAACCTGATGTTTCAACGATCACTGTCGACGCCTGGTTTCCTGAGCCGGGGACTGGTGAGCGCCGCTTGGGCATTCATCAGCAACCACCGTGCAGCGAAAAGGTAGAACGTTGTATGCCACAAGGAATGACGTGCTTGGCTTAACAGCCCGAATCGCGAGGACGTTCAAAACTTTTAAAAATAAATTCCTAAATCTCAACGTATACTGCCCACAGACGAGATGCATGGCTGTTGGGGCAGAGCAGTCGTTTGCGGGCAACCACTGGAGACCCTGCCGCAACTCAGTTGTATAAGATTTACCCAAGCAAGCGAGACTGTATGGGTAGATGCTTTCTTATCAAGCTACTCGTGGGTCTTCCATGAAGCCTATATCAGTTACCTCTACTCCGATCGGTTCGGGTAGTCCATTGGGCAATATTAATACTCAAACTCGAAAGATATCTCATACTTAGTCACCTGCGAGGTCTGTGAATGTAAGAGAAAGCAGCAATAATGATAGACGATCTATTTATTGTGATACCTGTGTTCTTCCCGGCGTATACAACGTTCAGATAACACAAGAGGATGCAGCCGGGTGGCGTCGTCTGCAACCGCCGCTGTATCGACAGGAGACCACTCTATTTTAAAGGCAAAACAACTGCAGCAGGAAAGCGGTGTGCAAGGAAATTTAAAACACCACGCCCCCCCCCCCCCCCCACACACACACACACACACCCTGTCAACACTAATGACACCATACCAACCATAGGTGACCGACATCAGAAGTTATCGATATTGAAAATTACTGAACAACGGGTGAAGCAGCCTGAACTCTATACCCCTGCTTTTGACAAGGGGGAGAAGTAGGATTACACTCAGAATTTTGCAAAAGACTCCATGTCTATTTGAGACGCCCTGCTTAACCCGCAGGACAGGACAGATAGAATAAATTGTGGAAAGGTGCCAAAATAAGGGGCTTCAGCTAGACTCGAACATATAACTTTATTATTTGATCAAACATTACAAGAGCCCAAAAAAATTTTTAAACACACAGCTTTAATCTTTGGGACCTAATTACCTGCTGAAAGCCGCTTTAATTTAGAAACGGCTGAAGGCTAATAACTTAAAACGCAAGCATAATCAGAAATTTAAAAGGCAAGCCTTATCTGAAAACAGTTCTTTAGTTAGGCTGAAGTAAACAACAGTTTTTTTTTAAATACCAAAGTCCTTACGTGAAACAGTAATTTAAACTAGGCTGAAGGCCTTAAGAGTAAAACAACTCTAATTTAAACACAAAACCGGCAAGAAGCCATACAAGTACAAACAACAAGAACAAATTTAAAAAAAGGCACTACACACAAGGGCGCCCAGATGTAAGAGGGTCGGCCTGTAATTCAAACACTAACGCTCGTTTAGGCGAGACAGGCAGTCGGGCCAACCATTCACAATCTGACGACAACCCAACCGACTGAGACTCAGCGGACCCACCGACAAGATAACTTCCACTTCACCCGACCAGGGCACAACAACGAGTTCAACGGAACAACGTAGAAGATATTGGCGCCCACAACCAATCGTACACGGAGCTGTGAAACTACACACCGTGCTGGTCAGCAACAACACGGTGAGGAAACTACACTGCCTGAAATTTACGTCAACGGCCAGGGCAGGTAACCGGAAAGTTAACGCCCACAAGGCAGAAGATTCCGTTGGTGCACTTCAATTGAAATAACGAAATACAGTGAAACTGCACCTTAGGGTGGCTAGAACTTTCCAACTTGAAAACCATGTTGTTACTCGCGGGTATATCTCAACAGCCGACAACGAACTCCAAACGACACAATTTGAACAATGTTGATTTGCTGGTAGGTTAAATGAAAACTCCACTTTCGTGCCCAGGGTCGGTGACCCACGGACCTCATAGCAATGGGAACTGCGCCACACTTTCTGACACCGCGTAGAGACCGCCAGCGGTCCCCGGCCAAAGTACGCCCTGCAGAGAATTCCTCGCTGCTCCACGTCAACCGACCGACTCCTTGCAGCCAGTACGCCGACAACATTGACAAAATAACTTTTCAATCAAAATCACACAAACTACACACTGTTTCACGAACGCTTCCACGAAGAACCAGACAATGCGAACGACAGTGGCAGTCCAATAACAAGGACGAATCACGAGTTGGCACACACACAGCCACCCCATAAGCGATCGCCAGCCAAAATACACGTCGTCCGACAAGACGACCGACTGACGACCAACCAAGGTGATCCGCACTCAAGTGATACGTGTCGGGAACCGTCGGGCGAGTCACGGCTGTTCGGACCTCACTGCTGCCGCGCCCCGACTGAACTTCTGCCACGTGCTAACTCAAACACTCGCAGGTCCGAACTAACTCACATCACACGACGACCGGGAAGTCATAGCAGTCCAGAAAAAATAATAAGGCAGGGCTTACATCGACAAGCGCTGCCGCTGCCGCTCACGGGCAGGCAAAGCAGCGACTCAGTGACACAAGTCATTGAAACTAACATAACGTGGTGGCAGTACGGCAGAAACAGGATATTAAATAAGAGATGGTACCACCACGAGCCACGCACGGCTCACTATTGACAAAGTTACTAGCTAATTTAATTTCAAATTGCTTCCCCAATAACAGTACTCCCACAGCAGCGTTCCTACTTTAGTTTTTCCTTAGTCCCCTGTCGAAATATCGGCGGTTGTCGTTCTATATCCATAAAACTCTAGGAGGACTTCCAGGGTACGTTAAGGCCTGTGCATTGGTACACTCCTGATAGAGACACTCAACGAAACCCAAGTGAACAAGTTCTTAAATGCCAAATTACTTCGCGAATAAGCTATCATTAGTCAGTTGTACACGGAGCTAAATTGTTGTAAAGGAGTTGTGACGTACCAAGTTATTACAGATATGGATACCAAGGAACTTCGACAGGAATGGAAAAGCGAACGTGTCACTGAAGTACACAATTTTTTGAAAAGGGTTGGCTATGAACTCCAGAACTCAGGGTTTTTTTTATGCTGACACTCAGTCTATCGAACCTTCGTACTAAGGTTTACCCCGTCTGTACCTAGTACGATGCGCTGCTTTAAATGTCATGTCTTCGGTCACACCACCGTGGTTGTGAAAGTCGGGCCACAATTGGAAGATACTGCCCCGCTGCCAACGATTCATGTATTCAGAGTATTCTCCCATTCATGTGTGACAATTGCTCCCAAACCCGTCCAGTCTGGAACAAGGTGTGTCCCATCTTCACGGAAGGGAACACAAGAGACTGAAGTGATCCAACACATCTATTCTGATGCGAAGAAGGCGTTTAAGGCCACACAGCCACCCACTTTTGTCAAGTCGTTTGCCTCAGGATTGAAGCAGCATGTACAGAAAACTAGTGTTGGCACTCGCACTTTGACAGCTGAGCAGAGAACATCAACCTGCGCGTGTAAATACAGCTGCAGGCTTACATCGTTAATCCTACAATCAACCAATCCTACCACTGAAATAATGGCGGTTGTGAAACCTAATGTCGGATAAGATAGCAGACTCTCACCGAATATAGTGAAGAGACCCAGAAAAATGTTTGTGTTGACCCTCGCATGGTATCAGCTCTGGAGAAACATCTTGTATGCCTGGGGTCTTTTTTGACCCCAAAATGATCCTAGCGACTTTATGGCGATAAAATTTGAAATATGTCCACAAAAGTAGTTATAATTTATTGAGAAACTTATGCATGATGTTGATATTACAACTCCACAGTTGCTTAATATAATTAGGTTACATATAAATTGTAATTATTTACTACATTTGTTTGAAATATGAAAACTTACTTTGTTTGGTTCCAAAAATAATTTTAACACAAAATATTCATAACCCACACAGTATGTAACAGTACTGTAATTTATTAATGTTATGTGTAATATCACTTACATGGAAGTTTATTAGAAATGCACTCTTACTCGCTCTCCATGTCATATGGCGAACAATCACTACACAACACTCTTACGCTAGCATGTTATTTACAGACAAACTGACCTAGCGAGGTGGCGCAGTGGTTAGACTCTGGACTCGGGAGGACGACGGTTCAATCCCGCGTCCGGCCATCCTGATTTAGGTTTTCCGTAATTTCCCTAAATCGCTCCAGGCAAATGCCGGGATGGTCCCTTTGAAAGGGCACGGCCGACTTCCTTCCCCATCCTTCCCTAATCCGATGAGACCGATGACCTCGCTGTCTGGTCTCCTTCCCCAAACAACCAGACAGACAAACTCGTGACAGCCATCACATTGTTGATTCACTTTCTTGTCCTTTGACGTTGAGCAGGAATCACACCGTTATCTTCTCACATTTGGAACATCTGCTTCCTGGTTGTTATGTTGTTTTTCCTTTAAAAGATCCGTGAAGCCTGAAGATATTGCTGAACGAATGTGTTGTGTTCTGCACTGGGGCGACAAGATTCGTCGTTGACTGTGGGGTCTGACTAGTTCTTTTCCTATTTCTGAGATGAATTCTCTTTTTGCATTTTTATTTCTCATATCATGTAAAAATTTACAATACAGGACGTAAGCACTGAGACAAGCTAAATCTAGTATATCGAAAAATTTAGCAAGTGGTCACCTTCTTTTTTCACTGAATAATGTCTAGCAAGCTTAATAACTGTACCAACTGCTGACTTTGTTGGGTTGTAGAATATTATTATTTCAGGTTTTTTGCGCTCATGCTCACTTACATCAAATGTTTGGTGCAGAGTAGACAACAAAATGACTGATTTATTTTGTGTAGGAACGTATGAAGCTAAAACAGTGCTCTGTGCATACCCAAAAGTGATCGATAATTGACGCCTCTGTTTTGATGGCAACATTTATTTTGGTATCTCCTTTCGGTTGGCCTCAAGAGCTCCCATAAGTGTCAATTTGTTAGCAAGAAGTTCTTGCCCCAATTCAAAACTTGTGAAAAAGCTATCAGTGGTAATGTTCGTACTATTTCCCTTCAGGTGATCAACTAAATCTTGTAACACTTGTTTCCCTTCATTTATTTCCATCCCTTCAGCAGATTTACCTGTATATACTTGTGCATTTATGACTTAAGTGGTCTCTCAATCTGCAGCAGCCCAAACTTTTTCCCGTACTTTCCAGTTTTCGAAGGAATGTAAACCTTGAATGGCCACCATCCCGTGAAAGTACACAGATGCTGATCAACTGTAATATAAGTTTCAGGCATCAACGAACATTTTAAACGCAACCCTTATAGGTCCAGCTTTTGATCCAGAAGTAGCTTTTCTTTCTTCCCTTGTAAATTTATCAACGAACCGGAGGCACGTAAAAGTATCACGACATCTTGAAAAACTCACTGTGGCTCGAAAAAATAGGTAAGTCATACTCTTACGACCAAGATTCACTCAAAGGCTTCCCATCTGCCTTATGCAAGCCAGATGTTATTGGTAGACCACAGAATGCCTGCAGCTCTGTAGAATCAAGTTCAATCCAGCGTTCAAGAGTTGGGTAAAGAATTTTACTATCTTTTGCGTGATTATGGGTAAACATTACTATTACACTTAGCATGTGATTGGTGATAAAAAGTCTGAAACAATGTGACGTTGTCTGTAATTGTGGTCTAAGGTGACGTGGAATATGTTTAGTTTCACGTGTTACATTCCTTGAAACCTGCTTGTGCACATCATGTGGTACATCTTATGTGTTATCTGTCCACTTCTAGACACAAAAGTACAGTAGATGCACTCGTTACCAGAATACAATTATCATGTTCTTCAGTCACTCGTATCCACTTCGTCTCCGACTTGTATATCTTCCTCTATCGTATCTCCGTCAGCATCACTGTCATCCTCGTTTCCAATAATTGATTCATTATCCCTATCACTCTTCTGTAAATCTGCCAAAGCTTGCTCGAGACCGTAGCCACTTGCAAGACGTGTATCACCATCCATGACGAATAAACTATAACACCACGTCTTCCTTCCACAAAACTCAACAGACTGTGAATCTGTTGTAAACATGCACCTGAATGTATTTTCTATTCATTGTTTACAACAATGTACAAATGAATGTCGGTTTAGAAGGTGCATCGATGCCAAGATTTATTTCCGTAAAAAAAACTTATGTATATAACACTGAAAATTACGTATTGCGTACCTGGGGTATTTTCTGACCCCATTGCAAAAATTTCAAATTGTTATACTACAAACTATGATAAAATCATAAATATTTTACCCAGTTACAAAAAAGTCCGTGAATAGCATATGTGGAGGATGAGTTTTGTAGTCAAACGAGCCTTGGGGTCTAAAAAGACACCATACATCACGCGATGGAACGGTATTGCCACCATTCCAGAAACCCAAATGGGTACAAAAATCAGCAGCACAAAACGATTAGGTCCAAAGCCATCAGACCATGATACCTTTGTCTTGTCCAGTGGATCAGACAATGACCAAACATCGACGTCTGCCTGAGGCAAGTGGTGAGTCCCTCAAGTATCCCCCCTTCCACTGTAGTCCCCAACCACGGAAGAACGACAGGGGGAAAGGCAGAGGAAAACTCACTATTATCATGACTTGATTGCTAACGTGGAACCTGAATGGGCTCAGGACACATGTGGAGGAACTACATCTATTAGGTCAGGGTAGACATGTGTGTCTGTCTTCAAGAGACATGTTTTAAATTCTGATGGCCCTGAGCTACGTGGCTACATTCTGCACAAGAACAACGACATTGGAGGAGATAGAGCTAAGCTACTAGAGGCCTACCACTCCTGAATTCTCTCCCTCGCAACCATCCTACATGCTGTTGCTGTATCAATGCATATACATCGCAGATTGACAGTATTTGTCCCTCCCTGTCCCCACATGAAATATTCGATAAAGAGGCTCTCAGTAAATTCTACAGCTCCCCCAACTCTTCCTCTCCTGAGGTGATTTTAACACAAATTGGCTTCAGGACTCTAAAACCACCTGCCCCAGTGGTAGAGCAATTGAGAGCCTTTCGTCCTCGTGTGCATATTTGTTGAACACATGCTTCAGCATTCCAACAGGGTTGTTCATGGCTGTCGATCTCTCGCAATGCTCTCCGGCTCTTTCAGCGGGAAGCGGTCGATGACTTGCACTCAAGTGATCACTTCCTGAATTGTATTCACCTGCCAGATAGAGTGGTGCCCAAAGGAACGGTGTCACCATGGGTGCTTAGTACGACAGACTAGACGCTTTCCAGCCAAGTTGCTGTGTTTGAACACCTTGACAGCTCCCAGGTGTGGGCTGATCATAGGATCAAATGGTGCATCAAGCTTCTGAAGCATCCATACTGGAGTCCTCAAGCCAGCTTAAAAAGCAGCCTGTCTCTTGGTGGTGTGATGAATGCCATTCTGCGATCAGGACTAGGCGAGCAATTTTGCTTATGTCCAAGGACACTGCAGCCTTTTGGGTAGCTAAGGTGAAAGTCGCCTAATTATAGAGACAACAAAAAGAGATTGTGTCAATAATTCCATTTCACTAAGAGTACGGTCGTACGGGAGACATCAGGAGGGTTTCTCAAAGAGGAGGTAGCTGTCCAGTGGCTGGTGTAAAGGAGAAAGAAAGTCTCCAGACCAACCCATATGACACTGACCAGACTATGGCCACTCCCAGGCAGGATTCAGCTTTCCGCCTCTATAGAATCATTGCTGAGAGTCGCAACTGTCCCTTCTCATGTTTGAGCTGGCTTTTGCGTTATCTACAGATCGTGAGATGTCACCGGGTCATGATAGGGTCAATTATAGAATGTTACGGCATCTCACAGGCCGGAGTGAAGAAATCATCCTCGGTTTAATGTCACTTGGGCGCCAGGAAACTTTCCCGACTCGTGGCGAGAGGCAATTTTATCTCTAAGTTTAGAATATGGGAGAACCACACATACCAGAGAAGTGAGCTTAGTGTTGTCCTTACTAGTTTCGCGGGAAAGACTTTGGAGTGAATGGTCAACTGTGGGCCCTTGTCTGGATCATAGAATCCAGCCAGCTCCGTAGTCGCTTTCAGTGTGGGTTCAGGAGATATTTCTCCCCTCCTTTGGTAACCTTGTCCTCCCAGAAATGACTGTACAACAGGTTTTCCTGCACTGGCATCACTTAATGGGTATATTTTTTTCCATCGAGAAACCCTACAATATTACTTGGAGGCATACTATGCATTTTCATGGTTCAAATGGCTCTAAGCACTATGGGACTTAACAGCTGAGGTCATCAGTCCCCTAGAACTTAGAACTACTTAAACCTAACTAATCTAAGGACATCACAAACATCCATGCCCGAGGCAGGATTCGAACCTGCGACCGTTGCTGTCGCGCGGTTCCAGACTGAAGCGCCTAGAACCGCTCGGCCACCCCAGCCGGCGCAGTTTCATGAATCGAGGACATCTTCCCATCTTTATACGGTCCTTCCTCTCACCACACTATTTTAGATAGCGAGTAGGTGACGTCTTCTGTGATCGCTATGAGCAGGAGAACGGCGTCCCTCAAGGTATTGTATTCAGTGTGACTGTCTTTGCCGCAGCTATTAATAGTATAACGTCGTGGTTTTAAACATCCTGTCCAGTGTTTATTGTCTGTTGACGACCTCTTGGTCTCTCATTCGTCTTTGAGCCTTGCAACGAATACTTTTCAGCTGCAACTGATTATTCGACGGCTGGAGGTATGGGAGGAGAAGACGGTTTTTAGTTTTTCCACCGAGAAGTCTGTGTGCGTTCTTTTTAACCGTTCACGTTCTGTTTTACACTTTCCCGAGTTAAGGAAGAGGGACGCTGTTTTTAATTTTAAAGACATTTTGAAGTTTCTGGGCCTAACATTTGACTAAACTTACTTGGTTACTACACCTTCTGGGTCTGAAGAGACGGTTCCTAAAAGCATTCAGTATTTTACAATGTCTTAGCCAAAGCTTATGGGGAGCAGACGGAACTCGTCTTTTTCAGTTTTACAGGAGCTTCATGCGATCTCGGCTTGATCATGGGTGCACGGTGTGTGGGTCTGCACGACCCTCTTACTTATAAATATTGGACGAGTGCAATGTGAAGTAATTCGTCTGGCCTCTGGGGCCTCTAGAGCCAGCTCCATACCGAGCCTTCGCACTGAGGCTAGTGAGCCGCCGCTTCACATCAGGCGAAAACTCCTCAAGCTGCGCCAAGCCTATAAGACACTGTCCACATCATTCACACTTGCGCACCATACTGTTCCTCGGCCAGCAATGGAAGAGCTTTTTAGGCCTATAATCTAGAACGGTGTCGAGGTACTACAGGATTCGCAAAAAGTATTGCTTTTCAGAGGCGGGTGTGGCTGGTTTTCAAGTTTTACACTAAGGTTGGAGCAGATCTTCACCTTGGCTCCCACAGAGGCCAAAAATTATCTTAGAATTAGGCACTGTAAGAAATCTGCACGCCATATTTCATTTGCGTTTCACTCTCTGTATTTTAACGTTTTATGTAGGCATATCAGTTTTACAATTATGTACACTGATTGAAGCCAACAAGGGAACTCACTTATCCAGTCAGTAATGTTGCTCAACGATGTCTTCAGGATTCGTCTTTCCTGTAAACATACTGTATTTATTGCGGAGCTCCACGTGATCCTGAAAATACTGGAACTCGAACAGATGAGTCGAACATTTTCTTGTCTGTTCCGATTCCATTAGTGACCTACAGTCGTCGCAGTACATGTACCCAGCAGAGAAAATGGTCCAGCTAATGCATGGCCAACTGCATTTCCTTAAAATGGGAGTGGGGGGGGTGTATCGTTTTGCTGGGTGTTGTGGCATGTGAGAATTTTGAAAAATGAACAGGCTGACCAAGCTACCAAGGACAGTTGCGGCGAGCAAGACGGGATAATAAGTGCCATTCCCCTGCGGTCTGTCACTTCGGTGGTGAGTCGGAGATCCATGTAGTTGTGGGAGGAGGAGGAATGGCTGGCAGTGCGGGACGAAAAGCTGCAGATGGTGAAGCCAACGATCCAGCCGTGGCATTGCTCATGTCGATCACCTCGACAGGGTGAAGTGACTCTGACCCGCCCCGGATTAGACACTGTCCCGTGATGAATGACTTTTTACTCCAGCGAGAACACCCACCAGTATGTGACAGTTGCAGCGTGCAAATCACTGTACGACAAATTTTAACAGAGTGCATTTTATAATATGATAAGTGGGAAGAAGCAAATTTAGCTGGAGATCTGCTCTCTATTTTGACTGATCATGAGACGATTTTGGTCAAGAGTTTAAAATTCTGTGACGTGTCTGGAGGAACTGAAACCTTTTAGGCGAATCTCTGTTTGGTTTCCGAAGTGGTAGGAGTACAGAATGAGCCATAGCAGAATTCGCAAAATAACAGCTGATGCTCTCTTAAAAGATGAATTGGTCACAGGCAAATTTTTAGATCTTTGTAAGACTTTTGATACTGTTACCATAAGATTCTAGTAAATAAGCGAGAAGCATTAGGAATGTGAGGTGTAGGGTAATGATTGGTTCATATTATACCTAAAGGACAGGGTACAAAGAGCAGAGATAACCCATATCTCAAAAAAGTCTAAATTTTTAGTAAAACACTTACGGTAACCAAAATACATTAGTATACGAGTTCCTGAGGGTAGCATATCAGGGAATATGCTGTTCCTGATGTACATCAATGACTTTCCCTACAGTATTAGGCATGGGGAACAGCAAATGAAACCCGCGAAGTAGTTTACAATTGGTCAAGCTGCAATAAAGTGACATTGAACATAAAGAAAACAGATGCTTTGAATTTCAGATTGAAAAGAGAAAATGACACTGTTAATTTAATTGTAGATGACACCCCTATAGACTGCTGACAATCACAAAATTTCTAGGAATGAATATTGATTCTCAGCTGAAGTTATGTGAACATACAAAGATACTTGTAAACAGAATGTCAGCAGTATTTCATGCCTTTAGATTCCTGTCATCAGGACGTAATAGATTGTGTGTTTCAGTTACATAGTATTCACATGCACACTCAATTGTCTGCTATAGAATTCGTTTCTGGGAAACAAATGCACAATATATAAAAACAGTTTTCAAACAATAATAATAAGAATAACAACTAAAAATGATAGTCGACCTCATTGTAAAGATATGCTCAAAACTCTGGGGATTTTTAGGTACACCATGTGAGTACATTTACCAATCAGTTATACACAACTCTGTTCACAACCGTGGAACAAGAACTACACTGTCTTCCCATTTGCCAAGAAAGAATAAACGCAAACGTTGAAACAGAATTTTCTACCAAGGCGTAAAACTCTATATCAGACTGTCCACGGAGATTACTAAAACGAACTTATTTCAGAAGGCTGTTGATAAGTACTTGCGAAGCAATACATTCTATGTAGCGAAGGTTTACTTAGAAAAGACAAAGTTGCGGATTTGGTAAATAAGTGAAACACACATAAATAACAATAACTATGGTAAAGCATATATTACTTCACGTAACAAGTTCACACACTGTTTTACTTCATTTCTTTTCTGGAAAAAACGTATTCCCAAAGCAATGTAATGCACAGTATTAATTTCTTGTCCTCTTTCTGAACTCAAGAAATCATTCGTTGTTGAGGGATGCTGACTCTGTTTTACGGGCTAGCAAACGGCAAGTTGGGGTACACAAAACAGAAACCAGGGATCATTGCTATAATCCAAAAATCAGTTGATAGTTTGTGTAGTGTTACGTTATGAAAACATGTGTGTAGTGTGTGCAGTGACTGGGATTGAGGAAAGAATGAACAACATAGGACTAGCCTTTTATATTATTAAATTATTTCTTTGTAAAACTGTGTTGTACACTAGGGATACACCGAGTGATGAGGCACTGTTTTAGACTGCCATTGTGTTTGGGAGGGTGGAGGCTCCAGTTTTCATCTGGCCATCCTCATTTAGTTTCTCCGTAGTTTCGCTAAATTAGTTTAGGTAAATGTCGCGATGGTTCCCACGGCCGACTACCTGTCCCATCTTTGTCTAACTAGACCTGTAAGTATGTCAATGCACGTGTATATTAATGTTTTTCTTGTTCTTAAATTGTAATACCAAGACATGTCGAGTATCCTAGTAAAAATACCTACAGGTGATTAACGCTACCACTGGTATTCCTACTACTACTACCACCACCACCACTACTACTACTACTACTACTACTACTACTAATACTACCACTTAGCGCGTGAAAATGACCTCATACAAGTGAACGCGACACTGTATTTTGACTGTGTTGTCATCCACAAGGCAACAATGGAATCCTGAAGAAGATACAAACAGAGGGATTGAAACGTCGACCAGTGGAGAAGTTTGAAGAGGAAAATGACGTAGCCTGACGATTCAGAAGATTTTATCATCAATCAGAACTGCCGTGACAGTCTTCTGGCTTACATAACACCTTCATCCCGTTCACACATCGGATCCAATATCCCGTAGGTGTGTGTTTTCTTTATTAGGCTGTCTGTACCCCAAGAAAGAAGGTATCAACCTGAGCTGCATACCGACAGCCTTTTGAAAATCGCGGGCAGGGCTTCCAGTATCCATGTTAGTTCTTATAGGGCAACTGTTCGGTCTCTGAAAAAAATTATATGTAGTAAAATTCATGTAGCATGAATGTAAAACCATTTAGTGTGAGGGATGCACATTTGTCCTTCGTCTCTTCCGAACAACTGCAACGACAATTAATAATTGCAACAGAAGGCCCGGTGCTCCAGGGAGAGAGGGATATTCTTACGCATAAATGGTGTAGAATCTAATTTGCTTGACCGTTTTCAGTGACCTTCTCTCTAAAGAAAGGTATCTCAAAACTTAGAATCGAGACTCGGTTCAAGCTAATGTACGGGATCACGCGTGGCCTTTCCAAAGGCCGGCCGTGGTAGCCGAGCGGTTCTAGGCGCCTCAGTCCGGAACCGCGCGTCTGCTACGGTTGCAGGTTCGAATCCTGCCTCGGGCATGGATGTGTGTGATGTCCTTAGGTTAGTTAGGCTTAAGTAGTTCTAAGTTCTAGGGGACTGATGACCTCAGATGTTAAGTCCCATAGTGCTCAGAGCCATTTGAACCGTTTGAGCCTTTCCAAAGGGATCATTCTGACCTCGTTACCATCTGACTTCTGTTAAATTTCTGTTCAACGATCACTTATTTCTGTAACATTTTATTTTGTTCAGGCGGAGATCGGAAAGAGAAACTTCAGCTTTTTTAAGTGAAAGAACTGTCGAATGTAGATTTCGTATTTTAGCGCCAATACATCGTGTTCTGTTTCAGTACCAGTACGATCAAACACACCTCGCTGTTTTTCAAGGCATGCATTCATGCAGTGCACACTGTATAGTAGGCTCCTAGTTTGTGCCATGATACTCTTACTTTTTTCTGGGCAGAGCTAGTTATCTCGAATAGAATAATTTTCATATTTTACATGTTGTGCTAACCTGTTTCTCTGTCCTTGTGATCACTAATTATGAATGGATGTGGGTGCTTGAAGTACACATATCCAGTTCCGATCAGCGAGTATGACCAAAGCAGATGTCCACTTCTCGCTTCTCCGACATCTGAATCAAATGGGACTGCAGTAGTTATTTGGTAAGAAAATATCTAAACGAATTTCACATATAGTCACGCGCTACCATGCCGGCTACTTTTGTCTACGTATTTCGTTAAGGAAATCCGAGAGGTGCTTGTGAAGATTACCGTAAACAGTTTCTAATATACAGAGTAAAAGATAACTTTGTAGTCGTAGGCGTAAGTTACAATTCACTTCACGTTTCTGTTTTCATTCATGTAGAAGACACAGTGCTGCAAAATCGGATGATCCTGTTTCAGATTCCCTACACAGTAATTAATTAAGCCGGTCACCACAGGCTTGTAAAACAATATTCGCTAATAAACAATACTCATATTTTTTAAATTCTGAATTAATTTGCCCGATGAAAAGCGAAACTTGTTAGAGGCCATTACCAGAATTGTATGAGAATTTAACTGTCAGTTCTTTCCACAAAGTCTCGGCTAACACACGTAGCGGGCTTTGTCTGTTTGATGAAATCACCGCGGTATCGAACACGGAAACGTTGACCCGAGGCGAAGCATCACTCGTCAACTCCTGAGAAGGCGTCTCCAAAACGGCACGGCTGGGTCTTGCGCGACATTCAGTCTCCGGTCATCATGGACGTCCCAGCACTCTTACGCCATTCACTGCTCCTTCCTAGCATCTAGGAGACACTTTCAGGGCGGGGAACTCTCCAACCGGGCCGTGCGTTTCTTGAAGGAGACTTCGAGTTTATGCGCGAATCATGTCTTCGCTTTATGTGAGCGAATCTGTAAAGTTTGTCCCGGCCTCTCGTGCTGTGGAATTCTCAAACACTTCATCCTACTTCCACTTTGGTGGTTGTTCGTCGTGTCCCGTAGCTGAGGAAGGAAACGGCCGTGGGTAAACAAGGTTAAGCACAATGTGCAAAAAAACGCATTAAGTGTTTCTCCAAGCACGTCCTTTTTTTACGTGGTGCGTATATCGCCGACCTAAAAATACAGTTTAAGTATCCATCACCCCACTATGTTATCAGATCACATCCATCTACGTCTGGAGCAACATCCAAAGACGTCGAATATCAATGTACTGTAATGTAATGTATTGCGAATACATAGAAAGAAGGATCTATTATTGTAAGATTATATGATAGCGGAACAAACACTGGTAGCAGTTACTTCTGTAAAATATCTGGGAGTATGCGTGCGGAACGATTTGAAGTGGAATGATCATATAAAATTAATTGTTGGTAAGGCGGGTACCAGGTTGAGATTCATTGGGAGAGTGCTTAGAAAATGTAGTCCATCAACAAAGGAGGTGGCTTACAAAACACTCGTTCGACCTATACTTGAGTATTGCTCATCAGTGTGGGATCCGTACCAGACCGGGTTGACGGAGGAGATAGAGAAGATCCAAAGAAGAGCGGCGCGTTTCGTCACAGGGTTATTTGGTAACCGTGATAGCGTTACGGAGATGTTTAGCAAACTCAAGTGGCAGACTCTGCAAGAGAGGCGCTCTGCATCGCGGTGTAGCTTGCTCGCCAGGTTTCGAGAGGGTGCGTTTCTGGATGAGGTATCGAATATATTGCTTCCCCCTACTTATACCTCCCGAGGAGATCACGAATGTAAAATTAGAGAGATTAGAGCGCGCACGGAGGCTTTCAGATAGTCGTTCTTCCCGCGAACCATACGCGACTGGAACAGGAAAGGGAGGTAATGACAGTGGCACGTAAAGTGCCCTCCGCCACACACCGTTGGGTGGCTCTGCGGAGTATAAATGTAGATGTAGATGTAGAATGTTTCGATCAGTCTCAGAATTCTTAAAAAAATCGAACTCCCGTTTAGTGAGCGATAATGTGTATTCTTTCCATTATTTTGTGGAGCTGTAGGCGAGATGAAGTTTAGAAAAGTTTTGAAATCACCTTTAAATTTTGTTGGAAGTCGCTAAGTTCTCCCGTTGTCAAACGCTGGGTGAATATACTTTCGGTAATTTGCACGCTGTGATCTACGCTGTCTAAAGACATATTCACGGTTTCTAACTTAAATAATTTTCTGGAATGGTGGTGAACATACTCTCAGTAAACTGCGTGCTGTGACTTACACTGCCTAAAGACATACGTACAGTTTCTAACTTCAATATTTGCATTTTATGTTGAACCTTTAACGCAATATTATGTCTCTTAATGAGTAGATTATAACAGTAATCCGTGAATAATTATGGCATACCGAAAATCAAATTTTCGTTTCCCTGGACACTGTTAGGTACGCATTCCGCATCTGATAGACGAGGTGACAATTTCAGCCGTTTATTAATATAGATACGTTGGCACACGTTTATTGTGTCCAAAATGGATTACTTTGGTGTACGTTTACTGTTACCCTACGGAAGATTAGATAAAATATCTTCCAGGGTGACTTTATGGAGTGGTCCTCTTCGATATTCCATATGCTTAAAACGTTCACTGCGGCTCACACTAGGTTCTCCGATCCGAGTGGCATATACTAGCAGTGGTTCACGCTCTACTCTACGACTTATGCTACCAGCAATACACCAACTTGTGATGTATTACCTATCTGGCAGGCGCAACCAACAACTGTGAATCAAATTTGTATGACATGTCAACGACAGCCTCTCTCTACCCCCTCTCTCGCTCTGAAAAAATGAGTTCAGATAATTTGGGATTAGTGTAAAATTAGTTTTGTGATAACTCGTTGTTTTAAAAGAATGGATTCACGCCACTTTCAAAACGAAGGCTCAGTATGTTGAAACAGTAACCCAGGATGTTTAAATACGACTGCCGTTCCACGGCGAGACACAGGGAGAGTAGCGCCTCCAGATGAACGGAAGCATGAATACGAGAGTCGTCAGACAGCGAGAAACAGAATTCCCAGCGCCAGCGTGAACGTATTAAAGGATTTGAAGCTCAATGTCCGGACATCAGTTTCCTAAAGCAGTGCGAGAAAATTATCAACAAAAATGACAAAAAATGGTCTTTGTAGATCATATTATTTGCGAACGCTGTTAAATACAAAACATTTCCAACTAATTAACATAATCACAATAGCTAAGTGTGAAAAAGAAGTTCGTTAAGTTGTAATGTCTTGTAATTGTAATATCAGTCGTCCGAATATGACTAGTACTAACGACTTTTTTATACTTTTATTTACAAATAGAAATGCTGTTAGAAATTATGAGCCAGAAAACGGTGCCTAATAAAAACAGTGAAAAAAGCAGGAGGGGCCAAGGAAACGGAACGAAACTCCACGAGTTTGGAGGTTATTTGATGTTATTTCAGTTATTACAAAATCGAGTGAAATTTGCAAAGAACTTGGGAGTATGAATCTACTTACCGGTATGATGTTGCAGTTCCTCTGGCCTGGATGTATGCATTGGTTCGGTTGGGAAGGGCGTCATAATGCCGTTGTATCCTCTCGTCAGCCAAGTCTGGCCCACAGCTCTTGTCACGGCTCATTGACGTCCTGGACACTGCCACTGGGACGGTGTTGACGCCTTAGCTAGTCACCCACATGTTCCGTCGGAAACCGATCTGGGAATTTTGCTGTGCACGGGACTACCTCAACATCATCGCAGGGAGTTCATAGACACGAGTGCCATGTTTGTGCGATCATTGTCCTGTCCGTGACGTACCGTTGTGCCCTCACAGTTTCCCTAGTCACAGCCAGCCATGACCCGAAGTCATACCCGATTGATAACCACAGCACGACGTTAGGAGTAACGCCGCGGAGCCTCTACGAAGTATTGGAAGAATGGGACCTCTCCCCAGGTCGGTGCCATACTCGACAAAGATGGTCATCGAGGGTAATGCAGAGCCATTATTTGTCGTTGAACGCAATGGGACGACATTCATCAGCAGTTTGTGCTTCCACACTCCAAATGCAGCCGTCTGTGTCAGCGTCTTAACGGCAGCCTACGAATGGGACGGTAATTCCCTAGTTCGGCTGCTACTGACCCCCACCAATGGTGCGGGATGGCACAGAATGTTGCAGAGAATCACTTGTTGTCGAAGGCAGGCACAGATGTGGTGGTGTTACGATGTGCCTGGTGCACAATTTGATTATCCTTTCTTATGGTTGTTAGACATGGACGACTGAAGCCTTTAGAGCAAGTATGCTTGCTACCATGTTCATATGCAGTCCAACATCGGGCCACTGTCACATCCGAATGCACCACATGTCTGCTGGTGGTGGTGGTGTGTATAGGGCGCTCAATAGCGAGATCATCAGCGCCATTACTCAACTAACTGGATGCAAATGTGGTTTTCTCTTGTGGAAAGGTAGAATGTAAAATGAAATCCACAGCCAGCCTGAGACGTTTAACACACCAACAACAGGACGAGACATCCTCTCCCTCGGATGGTACGGAGCATTAATGGACTTGCTCTGTAATCCCAGGTTTTAACTTTCTTTGACGACTAGTGCCTGTGACACGAGAACAACTGTTTAAAAGAATTCTCATCATCGTGTTTACTTCAACGCAGCAAGTGGGTCACTTTTAATATTTATTGCGGGCTAATTTCTCAACCGATATACTGAGTGTGATATGACCCGCCCGGATAGTCGACTGTGTTAACGCGCTTTTTCCGAGATTCGGGGAGACGTGCCTTTCACGAATCGAATGAGCCACGTGCATAAACTACAAAGACTGGGAGCCGGCCAGCCTATATGTTATTTTTAGGTGGTTTGCCACATCTAACTAGGTTAATTCCGTGCTGGTACCCACGTTCCCACGCAGGGCCACACTGCGCATAGATTTTGAAAACGTTCTCAAACTTCTATATGAGATTTACTCCGGATGCTAATAGGAAATACAAATTACGTCCGAAAGAGGGGGTTAGGGGGGAGATAGTGTCATAAGGAAGGCTGTGGCACTGTACAGAGATCGCATGGCCACATCAAAGTTCGGAATACCATAGGCGCTAGCGAAGGTGCACTGCAATCCTCAACAACGTATGGGAGGCGCTCCCGAAGGCCACGCCTCCTCTCTCAGCATAACAGCACCCTCATGCTGAGGTCAATATAGTGTCTAGCTAGCAAGAGCTCTGCCGCAGTCAGAGACATTAGCTACAGAACTCAACATCGTAGTAGAAGACAAACGATTGTAAAGTTTCAGATTAAATTGTAATCTTATACCGTGAATGTTGAACATGCCATTTCATGAAAAAAGTTTGTTACTTAGTGCATCAAGTGATGCTTTGCTAGTCCATGCCACCTGTAAATTAGCCAGTGCTTCTGGGGCAAAGAATTGTGTCAAAGTTAAGTAAACCTTTTATTCATTTTGTAGTAAGTTAAATAATATTTCATGTATTCCAGTGTCACCGAGCAATCAAAGAACCCACAATTGTGGCCAGAGGAAAGCAGCTTCGCTGTCGCCGACACAGCCAAAACACGCAACGCCGAGGGAAAAGAATAAGAATAAGAAGGAGAAGATACTCGGTGCGATTTGAAATAAAGTAACAGTAGATTACCGAATATGCTTAAGTCTTTCGTTGGCCTGTATAGTAAATAGTTAGTAGCGTTCTGGCAGAATGAGTTAGTGTTTTCAAATGTGTTTGTGCTTTGCCTTTTTTGCCAATAGCGTCCGTTCTCTGAACGTATCTCATTGCTGGCATACAGTGCAAAGAAGTTGACGAGGACGGAAGTAATTCTTTAGAAGTAAAACAGCTTTTCAGTGATGGGTTATAAGCATAAAAAGAATTGTCTCTAGAAACGTCAAGTATTGCTTTCTCATTACAAATACTTCGATGAAAACTGTGACACAACGTTTCGGCCACTTCAAAAGATGTCAGCCCAAAACAATAGAACAAAACTAGATATTCATGTGGACGCATGCAATAATCATTGTGATAAAACGTTCATAGCCCTGAATAAGACCGGCAATATCAGTTGAAGAATTCCCGGATATCTTGCGAAACTTATTTCCGGCGGCATATGGCTAATAAACGACGGCTACCTGATTAGTTCGGCTGGGAACTAATTTTAGCGCCGAATGACGTCAACTGCTACTGTGCTGGAGAGAGCCAATAATAATCTGTCTCTCCTTTTCCAAATGGCGCCACAAGCGATAAACCGACTGACATAAGTTTCCAATTGTGGGTCTTGAGGCTGTGCTAAGCCACGATTCAAGCCATATCCCAGTCCTTTAAAATACGCACCGAAAGCGTAGCAGACAATCTGCTAAGAGTGAAATCAACTGGGCGGTTGCCTGCTTTCGGTAAATATCCCAACGCCTACATTGCTTTCCAATGGAATTCAGCTATTGTTTATAAACTGTTTTATCTTACGCCATTACGAAGGAATTACAGGATAATATCAGTAAAACGTTTATTTAAGCAGGGGCCCCAAATTTTACAGTAAGAGTCAGTGTTGACAATTTCGGTTCTTAAAAATTATCATGAGTCCTATTTTCAGTGGGTCGGTAATTGAAGTTTTTTGAATTTTGTGCATAAAAGTAAAGCTCATAATATGATCAAGAGCACACAAATAATATACGGAAGCACGTTTAGCAGCAAGAAATATAAGTTAATAAATTACACCAGCTTGATCTAAATTTTATGAAATGTATACGGTGTTATCAAACCAATTTGGAACGCTCTTCATATACTTACGTGAACCTATATAGCAAACGTCTTCCTGGGATTTTATGAGGAACGGCATTGCTCATAATGAAAACAAGTTGTTCGCTTTATTCCAGAATCCACAGACAAAAAGTTATTAGGGTTACATCGAGCGGCCTTCACAGCCAATTCACAAGACTGTCGCGGTGGGTTTGCCTTTCAGTGAATCTTAAATCTATTTGCTGTGTTAACTGAGGCGCAGAATGAAAGGAGTTCGTCATACTGAAACAACGTTCGTAGTCTTGAGGTTAAAGGACTGTCTTACAGTAACAGTTGAAACTCAATCTACAGGAAAACTACCTACAGATCCAACTAACCGATTATCGATCATAGGATACTACGCATCTAAAAGTAAGCTATGTTAAAAAAATTCGTTCCTATAATTTTCGTTCTTCATAGTCAGTGATGACTGCATGGCTAACAAGATTTTCCATAAAGAATCACAGTAGTAAAATTATCAGTTATCAGTTACCAGTGACCGTAAGTAAAATTTCAATCATCGAACATCGATCACAGACGTGTTGCACCTGCAGATTATGAAAGGTACACAGACTATATTGATGTAATATTCGCCATTCTTGTGAATACCAACAGGTATCCGAGATCTTAGTATCGCTGTCTTAGGACTACGTTCTACCGAATAAAGAGTGATTCCTGCTTCACTGGCGTCTGCGTGTTCAATGGGAGCGTGTATCTCAATCAGGAACTTCTCGAAAGCCCCCCCCCCCCCCAAAAAAAAAAATTGAATCCAGTTACAATCTTGGGTTGTTTTTAGCAATTAAGTTCAGAAATCAAAGTTTTGTGATTAATGTTTTATGTGCAATATACCCTGCGCTGAAAGCACGACCAACATCAGATGATAACAAAACTGTTGCGAAGACGTCTGCAGTTAACGGCTTTCTCTACTGTTGCCATGTGATATCTCCGCCGACCGGAAGTAGTTGTAAGACGAGTAACGTAGACGGAGTCTTTCACAAATCCCCACAAATATAAAATCACATACCCTGAAATCAGGCGATCTTGGAGGACAATAGGGCAACGCAGAGATCCTACATCCATTATGGCCAATCCATCGTTCAGGCAGCTCATTATTAAGAAGTGTTCTTACAGTTACCAACACAATGGTGCTTCAAAATGATATTTTCCACGCGATCTCGCAATTGCAGGAAGACCTAGACGAAAAAACGGCTGACTTGAATGTAAACTTCTAATTTCGAGTCGTTGGTTAAAATTCACTGCAAGTTTCTATCTTTACTCATGTTGAAGATATAGTCTTGTGAAACCAATGAATTTTTTGAAGCACTCTGTTTCACTTAGCTATACGAAAGTATGCCATTTCTCTACATAACTGCTCTCTTTGCCCTTATGTCTGCAACTAAAATTGTTTTGGCCTCATCATTTTTCTCAAATCATCGTCAAATCAATGTTGGTCGCACGACCGAAATCAGACCCGTGTGTAATATTGCTTAATGAATCATTGTACGTCCTTTTTATTGATATGAGATAATGCTGAAATAAGTAGTCATTACTAATTACAGTTTCTTAAGTACCGTCACAATCTTCGACGAAAAGCAGCTTCTCCCCGTGAATTTAAAGGCATACACAGCAACTCGCAATCCATCAAGATGCAGTTACCGTAGAAAGAGACCGGCTTCGATTATGAAAACCACTCGTGAAAAAAGCCATGAAACTGCACACGTCTCAGTTCAACATAACGGTCTCTTGGCAACGAGACTGGACAGAGACTTTCCCTCCACATTGCCAGAACATGCCCTGCATGAGAAAGAAACCCTCTGCCCACGACTCATCGCGCAGGACATGGACAACGGTTAACAGAATTCTCGCCCCTCATGACAGAAACGCGGACTCTCTTCATGGATGGGGTAAGACTCCATCTGCGAAAATCTATTGTGGAACAGACAGGTAAGCCGTTCGCCACATTGTTACAGAACGTCCCAGCAGACCGTACCGTGGAACTCTCGACGATTTCCTCATGGCAATAAACTATGCAATTGATTGTATTAAAATATTTAAATATCTGTCTGTAAATTAGATGTGTTATTGGTCGTATTTTATTTAATATTGCGCTTAAAAAACCATACGATAAACACATAAGTAAATAAATGTTTTTAGCTAAATATTGCTGTCACACTTGTAAGCGCCTATATGGTAATACGGTTTGTTGCGTTATTCAATCGTACCAAACATTTTCAATCCATCAAGCCAAACTGTTTAGCCTATAATCGTATATACATATTACGAACTTAAAGAAGCGAGATGTGTTCATACGTTTGTTAATACCTACCTGTCATACAACACACTTATTTATTTTTTATTTACATGTCAAGTTCAAATGGTTCAAATGGCTCTGAGCACTATGGGACTCAACTGCTGAGGTCATTAGTCCCCTAGAACTTAGAACCAGTTAAACCTAACTAACCTAAGGACATCACAAACATCCATGCCCGAGGCAGGATTCGAACCTGCGACCGTAGCGGTCTTGCGGTTACAGACTGCAGCGCCTTTAACCGCACGGCCACTTTGGCCGGCATGTCAAGTTTCGTAGGGCCAAATTGAGGAGCAAATCTCCAAGGTCATGGAACGTGTCAGTACATGAACTTACAACATAAAAGTAATAACAGATAAAAATAAATGTTCATGAACCTGAAAGAAAATCAGTCCATAAGTTTAAGCAAACGCTATCAGCAATACAATGAGAATCAGCTTAATTTTTCAAGGAACTCCTTGACAGAATAGAAGGAGTGACCCATGAGGAAACTCTTCAGTTTCAATTTGAAAGCTCGTGGATTACTGCTAAGATTTTTGAATTCGAGTGGCAGCTTATTGAAAATGGATGCAGCAGTATACTGCACACCTTTTTGCACAAGATTTAAGGAAGTCCGATCCAAATGGAGGTTTGATTTCTGCCAAGTATTAACCAAGTGAAAGCTGCTTATTGTTGGAAATAAACTAATATTGGTAACAAGAAACGACAATAAGGAATATACATACTGAGAGGCCAATGTCAAAATACCCAGACTCGTGAACAGAGTTCAACAAGAGGTTCGTGAACTCACACCACTTATTGCCCGAACCGCCCGTTTCTGAGCCAAAAATATCCTTCTAGAATGGGAAGAGTTACCCCAAAACATAATACCATACGACATAAGTGAATGAAAATAAGCAAAGTAGACTAATTTACGTGTCGAAGTATCACTCACTTTCGATACCGTTCGAATAGTGAAAATGGCAGTATTAAGTCTTTGAACAAGATCCTGAACGTGGGCTTTCCACGACAGCTTACTATCTATCTGAACACCTAGGAATTCAATTGTTCAGTTTCACTAATCATATGCCCGTTCTGTGAGATTAAAACGTCAGGTTTTGTTGAATTGTGTGTTAGGAACTGTAAAAACCGAGTCTTACTGTGATTTAACGTTAGTTTATTTTCTACAAGCCATGAACTGAGGTCATGTACTGCACTACTTGAAACCGAGTCAATGTTGCACACAACATCCTTTACTACCAAGCTAGTGTCATCAGCAAACATAAGTATTTTAGAGTTACCCATAATACTAGAGGGCATATCATTTTTATAAATAAGGAACAGGAGCGGTCCCAACACTGATCCCTGGGGCACCCCCCACTTGACAGTACCCCACTCAGATCCCACATCGGAGCCGTTATCAACATTGTGAATAATGACCTTTTGCTGCCTGTTGCTAAAGTAAGAGGTGAACCAATTGTGAGCTACTCCCCTTATTCCGTAATGGTCCAACTTCTGGAGCAATATTGTGAGATCAACACAGTCAAATGCCTTTGTTAAATCAAAAAAATACGCCAAGCGTTCGAATCTTTTCGTTTAGCGCATCCAGTACCTCACAGAGAAAAGAGAATATAGCATTTTCAGTTGTCAAACGACTTTGATAGCAAATCGTGTGATATGAAATGATCCATTAACCTTACATACATAGCCTTTTCGATAACTTTTGCAAACACTGATGGCATAGAAATAGGTCTAAAATTATCTACATTATCCCTTTCTCCCTTTTTATAAAGCGGCTTTACTACTGAGTACCTTAATCGCTCGGGAAACTGACCATTCCTAAAGGAAAAATTACAAATATGGCTAAATACAGGGCTAACATGTGCAGCACAGTACTTAAATATTCTACTAGACACTCCATCATAACCATGAGAGTCCTTAGTCTTCAGTGATTTAATTACTGACTCAATCTCCCTCTTGTCTGTATCACAGAGGAGTATTTCAGACGTCAATCTCGGAAAGGCATTTGCTAAGAAATTTATGATTTCCTGTAGAAACTAAATTTTTATTTAATTCACCAGCAATGTTCAGAAAATGGTTGTTAAATACTGTACATATATCTGATTTATCAGTAACAGAAATATTATTACTGCAAACTTCCTTCACAACTGACCATATGGCTTTAATTTTATCCTGTGAATTAGCTATTCTATTTGCATACCACACACTTTTTGCCTTGCTAATAACATTTTTAAGCACCTTACAATACTGTTTGTAATGGGCTACTGTAGCTTGATTGTGATTACTTCTAACATTTTGATATAATTCCCGCATTGTTCTACATGATATCCTTATCCCACTAGTCAGCCAACCGGGCTGTCCATTACTGCTAGTACCCCGTTTAGAATGTTCTAATGGAAATCAACTCTCAAAGAGCATGAGAAATGTGTTATGGAAAGCATTGTATTGATCATCTATATTATCGGCACTATAAACATCTTGCCACTCTTGTTCCTTGACAAGTTTTGAAAAACTCTCTATTGCTGTTGGATTAATTTTCCTACGTAGTTTGTAATTAAATACGACATTGGTTTGAGTACAAAAACCTTTTAGTGTTAAAATTTGTGCATCATGGTTGAAACACGTATGTAACGCAGCAGCGATGGCGAGGCATTGCAGCGTCTCTGACCAGAGAGTATGCGCTTGACCGCGCGAGAGTTGCGAGCAGTTCGCTAGTTGTCGCTATGCAGAGCAGTACTCTGTCTGTAGTCGTGAAAGTCGGTAGCTCGGTTGAGTTGCGAGCGGTCGGTCAGGAGTAGCAGCCCAGTGCGGGTGTGTGATGTAGGCGGTCGGCAACACTGGTCAAGATGCTGAATGAGGTATACTGTTAATTAATATAATCATTAGATAATGTAAAATTTATTTATTGTAATTAATCTCCAACAAATCCCCCAATAATAATTTTGATTTCAAAAGCATTTTTTCAAAAATTTTATTTTTTATTGAACTAAAGATTTAATTGCACTTCCCATTTCATTCCACTTCTTTTAAAGAAAATTTTCAGTAAAATCACAGAAAAAAGGAATATTATTATTTGCAATGCAGTTCCTCCAAGCCGTGCGCAAAGATAAGAGCAGAAATTTGACATCCAGTTATACTGAGGTAAGAATTTAACTCTGATTGTTTTACACAGGGCCAAAGACCGATATTTCGGTTTAATTGAATTTTCTTATCACTGAATGGACTTTAATTGTTGTGAAGAATTTACATTTGAGTCAGATTGCGAATTTCACATTTTTGTTGCCATTGTCAGTACATTTCATTGTGGGCAGGTTACGCTTAGCGCAATGTCCATTAGGATTTCTAAATAATATTGTCATTTCATTTTAAAATAATTGTGGGCGAGGTTACACTCGGCTCCCATTTGTATTAAGTATTGTCATTTCCTTTTAAATTACGGTGGGGAGGTTACACTTGGCGACCCTGCCAGGATCGTATTTCGTTGAGAGTCTTTTGAACAACAGTCAGATATCTGCTCTTATTTGCTTAGATATAATTAGGATTTGGCGCTACGCTTTTATTAACTTATGACTTTCTTTCTACAGGTCAACGGCAATTCGTTGCTCTGTTGTATTTGTGTGTTGCTTTCGCATTGTGCTTATTTATTTTGTGAAAAATTGTGACTATTGTAAAAATGCCGCGAAAGACTGTGAATAGTGTATCGCGAAGTATTTTGAATGAAATTACCGACTTAAACAGCGTGACCGATAGTAATTGTGACACGCAGTGTAATGATGACAATCCTGCGTTCACTAACAATCAGTGCATTCCAACCACTAATGATGAATTTTATCTTAATGATGAACAAACGAACTCAATTGTCTCTTCTGTTAATTTGACGACAATTGATGACGCGGGACACGCTATTGTAATGAGCGCTCCCCAGCTTAACACACCCGGTTCGGAAAATTCAAGTGATGTACAGACAAATTTTTCTAATGAGAGTGATCAGGATACTCAAAGTAGGACGGATTTATTTAATTCCGAAATAGTGTCTGACAGTGTACATTTGACTGGCAAACCTTTTTCTAAAATGCAGAATGACCAAATGGTCGCACAAAACGTGACAATTGCACATATACCACCACACAGTACTGAGAATGCAACAGCTACTTTTGGGTGGGATCAAGTTATGGCATTTTTACGACAAATGGCTGAAAAACAGGATAATGATTCCAAACACTTAAATGAAAAACTTGACAATAATGACAAAAAACAAGACAAACTTAGTGAACAGGTCAAACAACAGAGTGTAGATAACAAACAAGATAACGAAAAACTCAAACAATACTTAAATGAAAAATTAGACGACAATTCCAGACAACTTAGTGAACAAATTAGAGCCGTTGCCGCGCAGTGTCATGACACTAAGGAACAGTTGCGCGTGGAAATTGAGGCTTGTTCACAAAAAAATAGCGAAGAAATTAAGTCTGTTGCGCAGGAATTAAGGGAAATGCAAACAGCCGCAACAGACACACTCAGAGACGAAATTAGCGGAGTCGCTAAACAATGTTCTGAAAAAGCTACACAATTACGGGACGAGTTTAAAGCAATGACGGTAGAACTTTCGCGCACTATGGACGCAAAGATAGACGCGAAATTCGAACAGCAGAACACTCAGATTAACGAGCGCTTTAATTAGCACATACAGAACAGTGATACGCGTTTCCGCAGATTTATTCAGGATCAAAACAAAGTAAAACGACAAGTCATGGAAACAATCACTGCACAAAGACAAGAGGACAAACGTAAAATATTCGCGAAAGCGAAGACGTATGTAGACAATAATATTACTACAGTGTCCGACAAAATTAATACCATAGAACAATTGAACGCGGAATTACGGGATGAAATTTCTGATCTTAAATCAAAAACAGATACACACACAGTAAATATTCAAACAGTGACAGATAGATTCGAACAATTAGATCTAACACAGGATTGCGATGTTATCAAAGCTGATGTTAAAAAACTGAGCGAAACTACGCGCAAGTTGCAAAAACAGATTAATGCGTCTGATTCTAAAACCGATGATCAGGTTAAAATACTGACTGAAAAATGTGATGAATTGGCCAGTCGTATGGATGTTATCGAAAATACTAATGACAATAAATCAGACGATACTGCACCGGTTTCATTTATCCAAACACCTGAATTTCAAAATTTACAGCAGACAATTAATGAGATCGATTCATCTAACAACACGTTACGTAGGAAGGTGTCAAATTTACAACAAGAAGTAACACAGATGAAAAACATTTCAGTTAATAACATACCACAACAGAAACCGCCACGTTGCGAGCATTTGTCAGAGTCACGCAGCGTGTATAATGTGAGCAATTTACAGCAACTACGCGATTTAAAATCTGAAAAGCCACGCGACTTAAAATCTGAAAAGCTACGCGACTTGAAGTATGAAATGACACAGACGAACAGATTCACTCACAAACCCGAACGTGTTTTCAAATTCAATGACGAGAACGTAGATTACGAGCAATTTTTATTCGCCAGAAAATGTAAAGAATTTAATAATGACAGAACACAGGTACACGCTTTGAGCTGTATACGACAATTTGTTTTTATGCTTTCACCGCTATTGCCTGTAATGCAAAAGCTAGCTTTGAACCAGATGCGACAATTTATTTTTGTATTTACAACAGCATTGCCTATAATGAAGAAACTAGAATTAGCATGCAGACAGCAATTTATTTCTGAATTTGTACCGCCGTTGCCTATAACACAAAAGCTAAAAATTATTTGCAGTGCGTAATTGACCTCAGGGGATTCATTACGCTTTAATGAATATGTGCCGTAGCGAGCATAGGGCCCCGAGCTGGAGTAGTGCTGTTTCATCTTTAGTTTTCTGCACTGCTGCCTTCTCTTCTACTATCCTTTATATCTATCAAAACTGCTCTTTAACTATTGCTCTATCTAGAATTAAGAATCATTGTAATGAAAAACCGATATGACAAATCTTTTACCGAATGTGACAATTTTCAGTAGGCACTCCCGTAATGACAACTACCGCCGTAACTTTAATAACAGATAAAATCGTAATCATCAGTATGTACAAAATTTTCGGCAGTCGCAACCACATTTTTGTAACAATAGATGTTTTTCACCACAATAGCATGAAAGTCAACCGCTTAGCATACCTAACCAACAATGCAGTCTACAAGGTCAACCAAACTTTAATGTTTCGCCGCGTGCACGTATAGTCCCAGCCCCAACAAATAGTAACGCATGGCAGCAAAGAAATAACTACGTACAGACAACACACCATTTCAATTCGTATCGCAATGTGCCGTATAGAAATTACTATCATGTCAGACGTAAAGATAACGAGCACAATTTTCAGCGTACATTTAATAACAGTCGATCTTATTAGCAGCAAGAACATCAGCAACAACACATTATGATGAATGAAACAGACAATAGGTGTCATCCATAGCGTAACACGTCAGTAAGAAATAACAGAGCAGTTCAAATAATCGAAATGCCACAGCATCCTCCCGTAAATAATAACACGTACGATAGATTTTAACCAGATACAGCACAGATTGCATATTACAGTAACGTAAGCAATAATTTTCACACGCAGAATCTTCTTCACGAAAATGTTATTAATTTTGACGACATCCGACACACGTTTGCATTAAGGACAGAATTACGACGTATGTAGACGATATTCTTATTGCAGAAGCTAACTGGTCTGAACACAATCTGATTCTTGAACAACTGTTACAAACTTTTCATGCACAAGGACTTACAGTTAATCTTAGTAAATCGCACTTTGGCAAAACTTCTATAAAATTTCTTGGACACGTAATTTCAGCAGAAGGCATTGCGCCTGATCCGGAAAAACTTCAAGCTCTACGTGACATTACTGTTCCTACGACGAAAAAGCAACTACGCAGTTTTTTGGGCTTAATTAACTTTTTTCGTAAATTTATTCATCACTCTGCATTAGACACGCCTAGATTATGCCAATTAACAGGTAAAAACAGTATTTGGTCTTGGGATAAGCAAGCACATTCTGAATTTGTGAACCTGAAACACGCTTTGTTGAATGCTCCACTTTTATCGCACCCAGATCTTACGAGAAATTTTTCCATTGCCACCGACAGTTCTAACACCGCTTTAGGCGTACACATTTTCCAGGAAATTGAAGAAGATGGTTCTATAGTAATTAAAAACATCGCATTTGCAAGTCGCATTTTGTCATCCGCTGAACGAAATTATTCCGTTACAGAACTGGAAACATTATGTGTTGTATGGGCTTTCACGAGATTTAGGCATTTTCTTTATGGCAGACATACCACCGTTTACACGGACCATAGAGCTATACAATTTTTGCTTTCAGCTAAATTTACTCACGACAGGTTAAGCAGATGGAAACTATATTTACAAGAATTTAATTTTACGATTGTCCACATTCCCGGCACACAAAATGTTATAGCAGACGCACTATCGCGTTCTCTCGGCAACAATCAGCAAGACGTAGCAACCAACTTCTGCAAAACAAATTTCAGTGTCATGTACATTCAGCAAGTTGCATTTGAAAACTTTATTTCATCGTCATTACAGGACATAGCAAAGGAGCAAAATAAAGACAATGTGTGGAAAGAAATTAAACACCTTTGGCAAGATAGAAAAAATGTTACGATTAGAAACCATTACACTGTACGCAATGACATTCTGTTTCGCCGCTCTCATCCTGACAGCAACAATTGGTTATTATGCATTCCTGACGAACTGGTCAACAAATTAATCTGGTACACTCATTTAAGCTACGCACATTACGGAGCACGAAAATGTTTTCTTATACTGAGACAGAACTGTTATTTCACCAACATGGAGAAACGTATACGACGAGTTTTAGCGTCTTGTAAAATTTGCCAGAAAGCTAAATCAGACACCACTTCACATATTCCTCCTTTATATCCCATTATACCTGTTAAATTAAGACATATGGCCGCTGTAGACATTTTTGGTCCGATTCCGAGAACTAACAGAGGTTTTTGCTACATCTTTGTCGCTGTTGAGCTCACTTCAAAATTTGTTACTTTCACTCCGTTACGCAAAGCTACTGCTAAAACTGTTTCGAAAGCATTTGTAAAACATTTTCTATTTCATGTAGGGCATGTGATGAGAGTAATTTCTGACAATGGATCTCAATTTCGTAGTGCCATATGGACACGTATGTTACGAGCTAGAAACATTTCTCCGATCTATATATCCAAGTACCATGCTGCTTCGAACCCCTGTGAAAGATTAATGAAAGAAATTGGTAAACTGTGTAGAATATACTGCCACAAAAGACATATTGATTGGGATACACACATACTCTCATTCCAAGATGTAATTAATTCCGTTCCAAATGAATCCACTATGCTATCTCCGTCTGTTATATTGAAAAACGTTGAACCACCAAACAAAATTAAAGAATTAGTAAACTTCCCTAAATGTCGTCGACTACGACACCATGAAATAATTGACATTGCGCTGAACAACATCAAACGTGCCGCAGAGCGCCGGAGAAGACAGCAAAAACAGGTTTGTACACGCCGCGACTTTCACGTTGGACAGAAGATATTAGTACGTACACACTATTTATCCAGCAAATCAAAAGGTAAGTGCAGTAAATTTGAACTTCTATACGCAGGTCCATATCGGATTCGCAGCATCCCTCACCCCAATGTTGTACACGTCGAAACTTTGAGAACTAGAAAATCGAAAGGCAATCACCATATCTCAAACATTAAACCGTTTATTGAATGAAGACACTTTATGATTCAACACACTATGATGCCATTTACTAATGCAATTGTATTCACCTGATTAATTACTGATGATTATCGTATTTTTTCTTGGCAAGTGCCCGGCAAGGTAAGGTTAGCAGGTCGCTTTTCTTGTCGTTACACATCAGACCGTGCACATTTTCCATATTTTTTGTGTATACGATTGTATTCCAGTTTTGTTTGTATGCACTGTAAAATAGTTAAGATATAACACACCAGTGACTTTGACATATTTTTACCTTATGACATCTCAACATCGTGACTGTTTTACATTTTTGCTGCTGCATCGTATTATTCTGTGTACATTTTTGCATCTGAACACTGTCAATGTCTTTGACATATTACGTTTTCTGTCATGTTATGCTATATGGTTAATTGTGTCACCATAAACCAGTCATTATTTAGTGAGTATATGATTTAAATGCAAGACATTAATCTTTGTTCATGAATTTCAGAAAGAAATGATGCGTGTAAGAGATAAATTCAACAGAAATGGGAATTTCACCTACGGAATAAACGAAAGAAGGTGCAATAACTTTATGAGGAAGAGTAAATGGATCAGGATTGGCAGGCATTAACAAGAATATACAATACTCATCATAGAATAGCAGTCTTAACTAATTTTTTCTTTCAGAATACAAGGTGATTGATGCAGGCTGTCAGACTGAACTACACATCTTAGTTTTAGTGATGAAATATGCTAGAGATAAGGAATAGTTGTATAATGATTAATGAAGTGATTTTTTGCAGATGAAAATGAATACTGATGAATAATGATGAAGGATTATGAATAATGAAGTTTTTCTTTACAGGTGATGATAATAGTGAAGTTATGATGGTATTGATAATGAAGTTTTTTCTTTACAGATGAGGATAATGTTGGAGTTATGTATTTATGCTACGTAGTTATTTAAGTATTTGTTGCAGTTTGTTTTGACAGCAGGTGTTATATTGCATAGTAGGATGCCGGAAAGTTTTGGAAAGGACAGCTATGGAACACATTTTATACACATTTCACTACCTGTTAATTCGAAGTTCACTACTTTTCAGCATAGTGTGCGTTTCTTCTTTCAGGTCAATAATCCATTTTGTATATTTTTCCAGGAGAAGCTTTTCATGATACTTACTAAACCTGTTACCTATTATACCTGTTCTAGTACTTGCATTTTTATTTTTTTACCCATTTGTGTTTATCATTTATAAATGTGATCACATATACTGCCTTGTTACATAACCTTGCTACAGCTGACTCATGACGAATGACGTTACCTATCCTCATTTGCAGCAATAGGTCAAAAGCAAATACTGTTATGCCTCAGCAATTAATTATCGATCCCAATGCAATGCATTGCTAACAAAAAAAAAAAAACATGTATTACCAGTCCCAAGTAGTGATACCAGTTTGAGAAAATTCTGAATAATACTGATTAGCTCTGAATAGTATGTCACTTGAGTAATGACTTCCTAATGAGACAAAAAAAATATATATATATATAAAATAATGCTTTGTCACTAGCTAATAACTGCCACTGTTTATTGTAATGAGACTACTTATAATGCCCACGATTATTAATACTATGACTGTAATTAACTGATTTTTAATAATGACTTTGTAATGATCTGAATACTACTGAATGAGGAACAATGTTTTATTGTAATGAGACTACTTATAATTTCATGATTATTAATGCTATGACTAATTAGCTGATTTTTAATAATGACTTCGTAATGATCTGAATAATACTGAATGATGAACTATGTTTTATTCTATTCAATACTTGCTGGCCACTGAGTGCCAATAATTAATGTCAATCAACGAATTATGTTATTAATTATGCCATTAATTAGCTCTTGTTTTCAATGTTCATACTTTGTTATTGGAAATGAATGTGATTGTTTAATAATGCTTTGTAATTAGGAGAAGACTAATGATTCTTACTATTGGAATGACAAATGATTAATTAACGACAAATGATTAATTACCTGTAATTAGGAAAAGGCTAATGATTATTATTGGAATGACAAATGATTAATTAACTGTAATTAGGAGAAGGTTAATGATTCTTAATTATACTCTGTAACTGGAAAAGAATGTGATTGTTTCATAATGCTTTGTAATCAGGAGAAGGCTAATGATTCTTACTATATTGGAATGACAAATGATTAATTAACCATGCTACATTTTGTAACTAGGAAAAGAAGACTACTGATTCTATGTAAAACAATTAATGAACATTTTTCTGTAATACTACATACTTGGTACAGAAATGTTCAATAACTGGGCTATGAATGCCACAAACTGCTAATTAAGTGTGTAATTGTCAATATTATGTGACTTGATGTCCTTCACCTCATGAGCTAACTACCCTGAATTACTGCAATGTCCATTTGTCCTGTCTATCCTAGTGATCATGGAGCACTATCTTTGGTTTTGCACTAATTCTACGTGGGTGTGCCTTGTAAGAGCGTGGTGTTGACACGACATGCTGTCCACCACCGTGAGCGATGAAGACATTATTATGGTCCCACTGTTTGGTGTACCTAATGTACTGCCAAAATGAAAACATGGAACATTACTACGACAGTTCAGTGTCTTGGCTACACTGATAAATTCTGATGGGAAAAGAACTTTCAAGTTGTGTCACTTGGTGTTGTACTTCTGTGGAAAGATATGGACTTTCAGAACAGTGCTACAACCATGATGCAATCCTTCCCTTTCCTATCCTGATTCTTGTCACATAAAGAAAAAAAAAATTTTTTTTGGTAACATCATTTATGTTCATAGGTTATACATTTTTCGATTTGTTGAACTCCAGTGCGAGTACACTTATGGCACTGGTCGACATGATGTTTGCCATTATGTTTATTTATTGCGAAAATACTAAAGACATTTTTTTTTATTTGTTCTCAAGTACAGTATTAGCACTCTTGTCTTTTATATTGTATATATACATTTTTATTTTTAATGATATGTTCTGAACTACAGTACATGTGCACTTATGTTAGGTGTTAATATGTTTTCTATTGAACTTCAGTGCCTGTACACTTTTCTCATTTTTCAATATGATTTGTACCATTCAATACTTCAATGTGTATGCACTTATGTCATTTGTTACTAATTGTATATACATTTCATCATTTGCTGATATGTTCTCAACTGCAGTGCATGTGCACTCATGTCACTTTTCAACATAATATTTTTTGCCAGTCTGTTCATTTGTTCTGAATATGCTAAAGAATTTTTTCAGTGCCTGTGCACTTTGTTATCTGTCAAATAATTTTTATATACAGTTTTCTGATTTGCTACTATGTTTTGTACTCATATCTTGTCTTTGTCTTATATATTTTGTACTTAGTGCGTGTGCACAACATTTAATTCATGTACTACATCTAAATATTCTGTAAATTGTAGAAGTTTATTAATTAAAGAAAAATTTTGCCGCGATTGGCAAGTCCAAATGACTCACCGTCGCTGCCAAATTTTTGCCCCCCCCAGTGGAGGGTTATGAAACACGTATGTAACGCAGCAGCGATGGCGAGGCATTGCAGCGTCTCTGACCAGAGAGTATGCGCTTGACCGCGCGAGAGTTGCGAGCAGTTCGCTAGTTGTCGCTATGCAGAGCAGTACTCTGTCTGTAGTCGTGAAAGTCGGTAGCTCGGTTGAGTTGCGAGCGGTCTGGTCAGGAGTAGCAGCCCAGTGCGGGTGTGTGATGTAGGCGGTCGGCAACACTGGTCAAGATGCTGAATGAGGTATACTGTTAATTAATATAATCATTAGATAATGTAAAATTTATTTATTGTAATTAATCTCCAACAAATCCCCCAATAATAATTTTGATTTCAAAAGCATTTTTTCAAAAATTTTATTTTTTATTGAACTAAAGATTTAATTGCACTTCCCATTTCATTCCACTTCTTTTAAAGAAAATTTTCAGTAAAATCACAGAAAAAAGGAATATTATTATTTGCAATGCAGTTCCTCCAAGCCGTGCGCAAAGATAAGAGCAGAAATTTGACATCCAGTTATACTGAGGTAAGAATTTAATTCTGATTGTTTTACACAGGGCCAAAGACCGATATTTCGGTTTAATTGAATTTTCTTATCACTGAATGGACTTTAATTGTTGTGAAGAATTTACATTTGAGTCAGATTGCGAATTTCACATTTTTGTTGCCATTGTCAGTACATTTCATTGTGGGCAGGTTACGCTTAGCGCAATGTCCATTAGGATTTCTAAATAATATTGTCATTTCATTTTAAAATAATTGTGGGCGAGGTTACACTCGGCTCCCATTTGTATTAAGTATTGTCATTTCCTTTTAAATTACGGTGGGGAGGTTACATGGTCTGAAAGGCCGTTCACCCCTTTACTAACAGAATGCCCATCTAGTAATGAAGAATGAATAAAAATATTGTCAATGACTGTGCAACTGTTCTCCTGCACCCTAGCTGGAAAAAACACAGTTTGCATCAGATCATATGAATTTAGGAGATCTACCAACATCCCTTTTCTTGCACAATCATGTACAAAATTAATATTGAAGTCACCACATATAACTACTTTCTGGTACTTCCTACAAAGTGAATCAAGAACCCTCTGTAGCTTAAGCAAAAATGCTCTGAAGTCGGAGTCAGGGGACCTATAAACAACAGCAATTAGAAGTTTAGTTTCACTAAATTCAACTAATGCTGCACAACTTTCAAATATCTGTTCAGTGCAGTATCGTGATACGTCTATGGACTCAAATGAAATACTGCTTTTTACGTACAGAGTCACTCCCCCACCCCGGAAGGAACTCCTTGAGAAACAGCCAGCTAATCTGTAGCCTGGTAAAGGAAGCCTCTGAATCATCAAATTATTTAAGTGGTGCTCTGATATACCAATAATTTCAGAGTTAACATCTATTAGCAGGTCACTAACTTTATCTCTAATATCTCTTATATTTTGATGAAATATGCTAATTCCTTCTCTACTTGGAAACATTACATCCTCTGTAGGTGAGCCCTTAGTTAGAGGCACTTTCTTTAAGTAGCTATACCTATCAGCTGACTTCAGTCTAAAAAAAGGTGCAGCTCTAACACCAACTACTACAGGAATTTTTCCATGAGTGATACCACTACCACCACCACCACCACCCACTACACTGTCACCTATAAGCTTAGCCAGCCTCCCCTTCCCATACCTATTGAGGTGCAGGCCATGCCTAGTGAAACCCCATCTACTGATAGTTTAAATAATGTATATAGGGACGATGACCTCAGCAGTTTGGTCCCTTGGGAATTCACACACATTTGAACATTTGATAACCCCACCCACTGAATATTATTCAAACACCTCTTGATCGTTTGTCTGCTGCAATCACTGTCCATACTACAACAGGTCATAGCTGAGAGCGCTAAGTATACTCGTATATTCAGTGGGTGGGGTTACCAAATGTTCAAATGTGTGTGAATTCCCAAGGGACCAAACTGCTGAGGTCATCGTCCCTATACACACTATTTAAACTAACTTATGCTAAGAACAAGACACACAATCATGCCCGAGGGAGGACTTGCATCTCCGGCGGGAGGGGCCGTTCAATCCGTGACATGGCGCCTTAAACCGCGCCGCCACTCCACGCGGCGGTAGTGCTATCGAATAATGTCCCACAAAGTTCATAAATAAGTTCAACTGTAAGTTGATTTTTGCAAAAAAAGATAACAGCAATCAGTCACTGTTAATAATGCCACTCATTTAGGCAAAAAACGCCGTTGCCTGTTTCGAACCGACAGATTCATTTTCAGTCGGCTGTTCTCGTTCAGTCATTGTTTACATTAATTTTCTTCTATTTTTTTCCACCTTGTGGAAAGCTTCACGTTACGGTAGTGCCACACTACATTTCAATTGTCTACGACTTTCTTACATTCGCAGCACCAAATTTGTACCTGACGGTCAAATCTGGAACTTTTTTTTTCAGCGTGAATCGGTTTCGCACTAACATATTAGAATATCTACCAAATTTCGCTGTCATGTGATGATTACAGCCCACGCTGTACCTCGGTGAGTAGCTACTAAACAACCACCTGGTATACAAAGCTGCAGCGTTCTTAATGCGCAGATAAATCGAATTAGTTTCAATTTAAGTAGATGAACAATTCAGTATAGTGGAAACACAACCTGTCTTAGTCAGTATGTCAAATGTAAATTTCAGCAAATGAAAAAGATGTGTGTTTAGATACAGTCATTCCCTGTTCTTACGGACGTTACTTTTATGTTTTCGGACTGAAGAAGAAAAGTGAAAAGGCTTCCCAAGGCTTCCCGACTACTTTCAGTTCATACAGCTCATTTCGCTCGGAGTTTTCGGAATTTTCGTCGTGGCAGTCTGCTGCCGATTGCCGGGGAAAATTCAGCAGCCGACTCGGCGCCTTTGATAGCGGAGGAGGGCTTTGTGTAGGACAGGCCGCGCTGCGCCGCGACGCGCCGTGACAGTCGTAAGCCGCTCAAAGGAAGTCCCTGCCTGCCGCCGCCGCCTTAGGCGCCTCCGCCTCCACTACCAACACGCCTCCCTAATGGAATTTGCTGGCCACTGCTGCCTCTCGCTGCCCCGTCGATACCTGCCACTATTAACATTTCACCCCGTCCCCTACCCGCCATTAAGCGTCACTGGCATTTGGTTTATGACTGGCTGGCCCCAACCATGTTTGGAAATTAAATTGTGGGACTGGGTTCTGTCTGATTATGTAAACAACAATATTTTCTTACTGGAACGGTTTAGCACATTTGTGCCATCAATAGTAGGGCATATTTTATTCAGTCTGGTTAGTAAATCTTTTACGGAATAGTTACCTAAAAACATTAGACCCAAAATATTTTATGACTACTCTAATCCTGAACTAACAGCAGCGTACGGTAGTTAGCTGGAAAGCGAAGCGTTCCTGTTGATTAGAATCCAGATCATTCCCATTTACAAGAAGGGTAGGCAAACATACCGTCAAAACTACAGGTTTATGTCGTGACGTCAGTGTGTTGTAGCCTATCAGAACACGTTTTATTCTCGCGTAGTACACTTCTCGAGACTTAAAATCTCCTCTGTAGATTCAATGTGGAATCTGCAAACAACGAATGTATAGAACCCAGTTTCCCTTTTCGTGTGCGACACTCGGAAGGCAGTGCATACCACCGCCCGTTGACGCATTATTCTTGGAACTCCAGAAAGCCTTCGATACAATTCTGCACTGTCACCTAGTGGATAAATACGTGAGTACGGAATATCAGACGAGATTTGCGGCTTGAGTTCCTAGCAAACAGAGCATTCTTAATGGAGTGGAATCTTTATAGATAAAAGTAACTTGACGGTACCACAACGGAGTGTTATAGTACCGTTACTCTTCACAACATACTACACTGCCTGTTACGATTAGTCGTAGTTCGCTACGCGTTCACAAGGCTGTCCCCTTTTCGTTTTGTCGAAGGAATACAATTTTGAGAATGGGGTTTCCTGCAGTATGGAGATGGGGGTTAATTCTAAAGTCACTGGATAGCATTTTGAAACATATGATTTTCTACCCATTTTGACTTTTCCATTTATAGCGCCATCTGCCGCGAAACGAAAAAAAAAAAATGTTTCAGACAAAACTTGCGTATTTTTTTCTGTAGAATCCGAATCTCTAATAGAAATTAGGGTTCCCATTTAAGATTTCAAACTTTCCACGCTCTCCGCCCTCTCCCCCTCCCCCCCCTCGCCCCCTCCCCCTCTCCACACACACACAGTCGGGGTAGGATGGGAAGTATAGTTTGGTGTTATTGGATGTGTTAGCTCCCCCCCCCCCCCCTCCCTCCGTCGAGACGAATAAATTTTTATCATAAATTGTTTGGATTCGATGAGAAGTTATCGAGATATTTCAACGTCTTCAGATAAACTGAACACCCTTTATATCAGTAAACGTATTTGCACATCTCAAAAGGAAACAGGCAGTGGCCCACTGGACAATAAAAAAATATGTTTCGGTGACACACAGCTGGAATGGAAATTGAGAGATTCATCTAGGATTTGTAAATAAACTTGAATTCTGCGTTCATCTTTACTCGACAAAGAGAATATTAGACCCGGCTGTCCAGGAGCTAACTTGGTCACGTTGTTAGGTACAGCCAGTTTCCATTAGCATATGTTGAAACTCACCACCATTCATCTCTTGGCACTTCTGAGCCCTGATCAGCATCGAAGCTGGACTGCTAGAATTATTGCAGTCTCATCCGAAATGTGCTGTTGCAGTTCTTGAAAGACTATTAGGATTGTTGTGATACACCTTAGACTTGAAGGCTTCCCACACAAAGCAATCGCACACTAACAGATCAAGCTGGGGCCGCGACCAGACTGACCTCTGCTAACTACTCTGTCAGGTTAGAACATAGAGTAAATGTGCTTTAAGGTTCGGCCGGCTGTATGGGCAGCTGCTCCATCTTGTTGGAAGTAGTGTAGGTCTTTTCCTCTCCCACTAATGCTGTCACAAATTCACGACCAATCGTATGCACTCATCTGGGTCACTTTTATTTGCTCCACCCTGTACAAGTTGAAATACGTGCTTCCAGATTGAATATTCACTCTGCGGCGGAGGGTGCGCCGATTTCAAACTTCCTGGCACATGAAAGCTGTTTGTCGGATTAGACTTCGAACCTGGGACCTGACGGAGGTAGGGCTCGAGGCGTGTTTGCACAGCTTAGTTAGTAGAGCACTTGATCAAGAAAGGGAAGGTCCCTGGTTCGAGTCCCTGTCCGGCACATAGTTTTAAAAAGCCAGGAATTTTCAAGGCTGAGGTCCTTTTCTAAATTACGTTTAGGATCGAAGTTTTCATTTAACCTATAAAATTTTCAATGTGCCCTCCACCTTATTCTCAAACTTCCATACGATAGTAAAAGCCGTCCCACATCTTGCTTGTGTTCTGTTACTTTATTTTCTGCAGTTATTGGAAAAGGAGGCACTTATGCAGAGTCCGTCACAAGTCCCCTCCCTCCCCCTCCCCAAAAAAACCTGTAGGAAGTGCACAGCCGTCCTCTAGATGGAAACAATGCCGCACAGCTGCAAATGGACTGCACCCACCGAAACATAGAAAGATAAACGCCTTTAAACAAGTTTCTTGTGGTGGTCATTTTTGCAGCTGCTGTTTATAAACTGCAGCGGTATCAAGAATAACACTTTTTCAAGTTGCGTTTTAATTTTTTATGCATTCATACGCTTTTCGCCAAGCCATCTTTAGCGAGTGTCCTGGAATATTATAGGACGTTTTCGTTGTCACATATTTGTTTTATATTTCAAACAGTTCATAGGAATTTTTCATAATTAAATAGAAAGGTACTTACAGATCAGCGTTCAATTCATTCTTTGAAAACCAAGTAGCCCTCCCTCATGTGGAAAACCGGTCGAAAGCCTCCAATTTTTCTTGTAGTCGCCGGCCGCGGTGGTCTCGTGGTTCTAGGCGCGCAGTCCGGAACCGCGCGACTACTACGGTCGCAGGTTCGAATCCTGCCTCGGGCATGGATGTGTGTGATGTCCTTAGGTTAGTTAGGTTTACGTAGTTCTAAGTTCTAGGGGACTGATGACCACAGCTGTTAAGTCCCATAGTGCTCAGAGCCATTTTTTTTTCTTGTAGTCAATGTGTTTCCGTAACATAACACTTTAACTGCCATTACCTGGGTGTAGTGTGCCATTTGTGTTTGCAAGTGCTGCAAACTTTCACTTGTTTTTTTTTGTTTGACTATTTTTAACATTGTCACCAGAAATGTCGAAAAGTTCTTGATCAGTTTACATCCGATTTTTAGACGATGCTCATATAAACTTTCGGACTGAAACTGGCTTACATCTAACATATTACGGAGATACTTTGTTAGGACTCCTTCTGCAATTTATTTCAAGTTGTTACACAGTACTATTCGAACGCCAAAGCGCGCTTTTCTAAACAGTAATGTACGGTTTTCCTTTTAAAAGTGACTGCGAGAAAGAAAATACTGTGCTGTGAAAATGCAAGGTTTCGTTTGCATTCCAGCAGTCAGTTTTAGCTTAACTATGAGAGCATTTAAACCATTGGACAAATTTTTTCTTCCACATATATTCTTCCTCCTAATATATAATTTTAAACGAAAATTATGTACAAAACGGTGTGTTGTTTTATTTTCTATGTTTAAGAGGAATAACGAATCTTGTATTTATAGCTTATCGACTTATGATTAGAAAACTATCATGGAAACTTTGCAGTCCTAGCCGGTCACAGATTAAAACTATGAGAAAAATTGTCGTTAAAGTTACTATCATCACACATCATGCAGCGTAAGAGGTCTCTCGCCCACCACTTTATACGGGGTGTTCAAAAATTCTCTCCGCAGTGCCGTTTGATTGTCAGCTGCGCGTGCCGTTACGATTGTTCGCCTGCCTGGATTTTTCAACGAAACAATAAACGCACAACGATACTGCAGTGATATTCTATACCCATTCATTGCAGAACTTGTGTTAAGTGAAATATTGAACGGTTATTTTCAACAAGATGGTGCAACCGCGCATACAGCTCGCGTTTCAATGTCAGTGCCTGCTGATGTTTTTGGTGATCGCATGATTTCACAGGGACTTTGGCCTCCTCGATCGCCTGACCTCACACCACCTGACTTTTTCTTCTGGGGTGCAGTGAAAGCAACTGTCTATAAAAACCGTCCAAAATCCAACTGAAAACTGCAATATCCACTTTCAGTGCTTCTGTTACAGAAGGAATGTTACAGCTTTTGTTTGGAAACGTGATTAGACGAGCTGAATTGTGTATTCAACAACAGGGTGATACTTTCACGATTTAATTTGAAAACTTGTAAGTAAAAATGAATATTCAATAAATTAATAACTTGTATTTCACTGAGTTTCATTTCGTTATATTCACTGCGGCATAGAGCACGCGCTGCTAACGATCATACGGCGCTGCGCAGAGCTTTTTTGAACACTCCGTATTAATGATAACAAGCGATTTACCCATTGAGTTTGTCTTCATTTCCCAACTGTGGTTTCAATAAACAAGGCTTAAAGTGAGAGAGAGAGATGGGAAGAGGAGATAGATAGCGAGGGGAAGGGGAGGGGGAATGGACAGAGAGAGGAAGAAGGGGGACATAGAGAGAGAGACGAGGAGAAGATGGGCAGAGAGAGGTGGAGGAGGAGATTAGGACCTATATACAATTTCCGTACATATGTAGCTGTTGCGAAGCATTGCCGGGTTCGCTAGTCTGTTACATAGTCAGTTAGTGTAAACAGTGAGTGGTTGACCATATTCGCTTGGTAGTTTAGTAGTAGCTTCTTTTCTGATGGTTGTTTTGTAAATGTTTCCTCTACAGTTAGCAATGTCTTTCATTGTTTGTTCTATTTTGATATATTTCTCTATTGTAGTAGGCTTTTGATTCATTTCTCTTAAATATTCTCTAGAAGTTGAATACCTTGTACCAGATTCCCATGGTCTGCTATGTTGTTTGCATCGGTTGTCGAATGTTGTGTTGGTTTTTCCTATATACCTTCCGCCACATGTGTTGCATAGTAGTTGTAAACTATTGCAATTTAAAAGTCTTTTATTGGCATGGTATCTCTATGTCGACTTGAGTAATGAATGAACGAACGAGCTAGCTCCACCTGGGAGTCTCCTACAGGCAACTGCATAAACCCGCAAGTTACAACTGGCGCCAGCGTTAATATTTCATTTCAATGCGTAAATTACCATTTACCCCCATCCGTATAAAATGCGCAGTCTTGAGAAAAGGCCTGAGCGTTCTTGAAATGCCTTGTAGTTTCTAGCCAGTTACCCCATTCTTGGGGATACAACTGCTACACAGTGGCGTGATGCGAAAGAAGATACTGGGGACGATGACTGAGCTAAATGAAATAAAATCGTGATAACTTCTGAATTAGGACGTTCAAACTGCAAGTTGGCCGCGATGCACGCTACGAATCAGTATGAAACTTCCTGGCAGATTAAAACTGTGTGCCGGACCGAGACTCGAACTCGGGACCTTTGCCTTTCGCGGGCAAGTGCTCTACCAACTGAGCTACCAAGTACGACTCACGCCCCGTCCTCACAGCTCTACTTCTGCCAGTACCTCGTCTCCTACCTTCCAGACTTTACAGAAGCTCTCCTGCGAAAGGTCCTGAGTTCGAGTCTCGGTCCGGCCCACAGCTTTAATCTGCCAGGAAGTTTCATATCAGCTCACACTCTGCTGCAGAGTGAAAACATCTCTTTCAAGAATTAGCATGATTTGGCTTAGCGACGAAGCCCACTTTCATTTGGATGGGTTCGTCAATAAGCGACATTGGTGCATTTTGGGGACTGAGAATTTGCATTTCGCGATCGAGAGTCTGTTCAGCCTCAATGGGTAAATGTGTTGTGTGCAATGTCCAGTCACGGAATAGCCGATGCGATATCCCTTAACGGCACGGTGACTACCGAACGGTAAATGAAGGGTTTGGAAGATGATTTCCTCCCCATTATCCAAAGTCACTCTGATCTCGACAAGATGTGGTTCCTGCAAGACGCAGCTCGACTCCCATCGAAACAGGAGGGCATGGGCCTCGATTGGCCACCATATGCTCCGGATCTGGACACACGTGACTCCTTTTTGTGGGGCTATATTAAAGACAAAGTGTACAGCAGTAAACTCAAAACCATTGCTGAGCTGAAAACAGCCATTCAGCAGGTCATCGACAGCATCGATGTAATGATGATTCAGCAGGTCATGCAGAATTTCGCTATGCGTCTGCGTCACATCGTCGCCAATGATGGCAGGCATATCGAACATGTCATAACCTGAATACGAATATCTTAAGTGCCGTATACATGTTGAATAATATGCTCGCACGCCGTAGTTTGTAACTAATCTACTTTTTTTTTCATGTAGTTCAGTAATCGTCACCTTGTCGCTGCGCTGTGTCGTTGCTGAGAGGTTGGTGTGCCTGTGTGCAGGGTGGCGCGCCACCTGTCCGGCGTGCCTGACGGCGGCGAGGGCGGCGCGGAGCCGCACCGCGTGCGCCACGGCAAGGCGCGCCACCACCAGCACCAGCACCAGGGCCGCCCCGCCCCCGCCCCCACCCCCGCCGCCCCCGGCGCGCCGACCGCAGCCGCGGCCGCAGCTGCCGCCACCGCCGCCCCGGTCGTCGCCGTCGCCGCTGCCGCCGTCGCGCCCGACGTCGACACCGGTTCTGACGCGGCCACCACCACCGCCTACAGTCACGAGCCGGGTAATGTTGCTTGCCTCTGGCCCAGGCTGCCAACTACACTGTCTGATCAAAACTAACCGGACACCTATTATTGGCCATTAGTGTGTGTCCACCTTTATGACGGCTTGAACTCTGCTGGAGGCACTTTCGGTGAAGTGTAGAGGAATGGCCGTCCATTCTTCTTCAATAGCCGAAACCATGAGGGAGTGACGTTGGACGCTGGGTTTGGAGCGACATCGATGTCGTAACTCACTCTAACGGCGTTCCCTCGGGTACAGTTCGGGTCTCTCGGCAGGAAAGTCCACTTCAGTAATGGTAATGTCCACAAACCATTGCCTCCTAGGTGCTTTATGATAAGCTGCATTGTTGAGATTATACAATCATCGTCTCCCCACTGTTCGTCTACTGTACACAATACTCATTTCTGTAAAATTTGTTCATATTTTTGTGCATCAAACGTTTCCATAAGCACGATGAGAGAACCACACTCCAACCACGAAAAATACCCAATCCCTAATACCACCATACCTCACTTTTAGCACTACACAAGATACAGGAAACGTTCTCCAGGCATTCGCCAAATGGCTCTGAGCACTATGCCACTTACCTCCTGAGGTCATCAGCCGCCTAGAACTTAGAACTAATTAACTAACCTAAGGACATCACACACATCCATGAACGAGGCAGGATTCGAACCGGTGACCGTAGCGGTCGCTCGGTTCCAGACTGTAGCGCCTAGAACCGCACAGCCACTCCGGCCGGCGCATTCGCCAAACTCAAACTCTTACATCCGATTGCTACAATGTAAAGCGATTCCTCACTCCAAATCACGTGTGTCCGGTCAGTCACTGTCCATTGGCGTCGGTCTTTACACCATCTCAAATGCCGCTTAGTTTTGACGACAGAAATGTGTGGCTTATGATCTACCACAAGCCCATTCTTTTTAATTTCCTACGCACGCTAAATACGTTAGCCGGACTGATGGCACTACCCTGGAACTGAGGAGTGACTACTTCCACTGATCTCATGCGCTTCTTACAACCACCCTACGTAATGTTCGACCATAGCTGTCCGCGAGTACATGAGGTCTCTTTGGTCTTGGTTTAGCTGTGTCTGTTCCTCCTCATTCGCGCTTCACAGTCACATCACCCACAGTCCACTTGGGCACCTTTAGACAGGTTGAAATGTCCTTCATGGATTTGTAACTCATGTGACATCCAGTGACTAATCCAAGTTCTAAATCACTGAACCTTTTTATATGCTGATGAGTCCGCCTCTCGTGATATCCGGTGATCATCTCCGCATATGGATATCCGGATACTTTTGATCAGCTAGCGTACTTAACAATGCCTGAATGATTACATTCTGCCACTGTAGCTGTCATTGGAAGGATTAAAACACCCCTTTATTTTGTTTCCCTTACTACAGTCTTTTGACTGTGAAGACTTACATATTTTTGGCCCACTTACAGTCATTTTTATGTATTGTGCTTACGGAGAGTCGAAGAATAAAATCATTTAAATAATACTGTAAACGTATTAATATGGCCGTATTCCAGTACTTCACTTCAGAAGCATGACAAGTGCATCTTGTACTAATAATATGCGGAAATTCACGGAGTTACACTTTATACTTACATGGATATGGTTTCTGTTCTTTCGGACATCTCCGCAAGAACAGACACCATTGATGACTTGCAGCCGTCTACAACGAAATTAGAATTATATTAATACATTCAGCTGCTAACGGGCGTTAATATATATCAATGGGGAAAGGTGAAAATGTGTGCCCCGACCGGGACTCGAACCCGGGATCTCCTGCTTACATGACAGACGCTCTATCCATCTGAGCCACAGAGGGCACAGAGGATAGCGTGACTGCAGGGACTATCTTACGCACGCCTCCCGCGAGACCCACATTCTCACCTTGTATGTCCACACACTGTATTCGTATTGTCCCGCCGCCGCGACCGAACCCAGTTCCCTCTGAGCAGCCATAGCGTACGGATCTGCGTGCCAGCACGTTCACAGGAGCTCAGTCCGTCAGTTCACCTGATGATGGCGACATGTATGATCGCCGAAATATTGTGCCCGTTGGACACTGTAGACCGGCAGTACACCCGTGGATATTTTGATTATCAAATACGCCGGGAGAAACTCAAGAATCACATCATACACCTTCACGGGGAGGAGATGTACCGCAGCATGAAGTAATTTGAAAAGTTGCGCCACCATAGATGTCGTTTGCTAAGTACTTTCGCCTTTCTAAAGAGATGTCGTTCCGAGAATGTTGTTCCAAATTTTACTAACGTTATGCATCATATCGATTCTGCAGCAGCTAAGAGAACCAAGAAACGAGCCAGCCTCGCATTGGTACGTGAGAGAGTGCAATTCACCCGCGGGAGCCTTGAGTTTATCTCACAGGAATTACTCAAACTACATTTGCAACTGGCTAGTAATTTCACTTCCTTTTCCTGGGATTGGATTGATGGTGTCACCTGGGTTGCAGCTGATTCCGCCCATAAGAAGGCAACGGGACGTCTAACAGCTAAGTTCTCACGTCTCCTTGACAAACCATCTCTGCAGGTTCCGTGCGAGACTGTCGTCAATTTGAGTGGCATGGTGTTGAGTGATGATGCGATCTCGGTTTTGCAGAAAGGTCTCAACTTCGCTCCCACCCCCAAGTTCGCTCCGGTCGCAGAAATTGTTAGTGCTGTTGAACAGGTTGCAGCTCGACTTCCGCCTGAATCAGCTGAGGAAATACGTCGTGAAACTTGTCGTGCGTTGACGAAATCCAAGCCGATGAAGTCAAATATCACCAGTAAAGAGATGGCGGATATTCGTGATCTGAGGGAGCGCTCTGAAATTGTTGTCTTACCGGCTGACAAAGGCAATGCTACAGTTGTTGTCTCCCATAAGGACTACACTGACAAGATGCAGAGCCTGCTAAATGACGATTCCTACCGGAAGATCAGCGTTGACCCTACAAAGAAGGTGGAGAAGAGGTCGCTTCCCAAGGACGCAGATTTACCGGAGGGTGACGCTAAGAAATTGTTACCCCAAGGTCCGGTACCGACTAGGCTATATGGACTCCCGAAGGTTCACAAAGAGGGGGTACCGTTACGCCCCATTGTCAGCAACATCAGGGCACCTACATATTTGTTGGCCAAATACCTGACTGGAATATTAAGTCCTTATGGGGATAAATGCCCTCATCACATCCGTAATTCCGTGGATTTTGTTAAACGCCTTGATAGCTTCAGGTTGGATGAGTCAGATATCATGGTGAGTTTTAACGTCGTTTCCTTGTTTACGAGGGTACCCCTGCGAGAGTCACTAGAATTGATTAGTCAGGAGTTTGACGAGAAGAACACTGAACTTTTTAGGCATGTCTTGACTTCCACGTATTTTCTTTTTAATGGAGAATACTACGAACAAACGGAGGGAGTCGCCATGGGTAGCCCACTCTCACCGGTGGTAGCGAATTTGTACATGGAGAACTTCGAGGAGGAAGCCCTGTCGTCATCCGAATGGAAACCTACTTGCTTTTTCCGTTACGTGGACGACACGTTCGTCATCTGGCCACATGGTATGGATAAACTCCTTGACTTCCTTACACATCTAAACTCCATACACCCCAACATCAAATTCACTATGGAGACTGAAACGGAGGGTAAATTACCTTTCCTTGACGTCTTGGTCAAGAGAAGGGCTGACGGCACCCTAGGTCATGGGGTGTATCGGAATACAACGCACACTGATCTGTAATTGCACACAGACAGCTGCCACCACCCTTCACAGAGGAATGGGGTACTTAAAACTCTAGTACATAGGGCGCGCACTATCTCTGACGCAGAGAGTCTAGCCCGGAATTGGAACATCTGAGTACTGTATTTCGAAAAAATGGGTACTCAGAGTGGCAGATTCAACGTGCTGTCCGCCCAACCACTACAGCACAACCTGTGGTAATGGATGAAATCACGAGGGAGGAGGTAGGCACTGCGTTTATTCCACATATAGGCGCACTCTCGGGGAAAATCGCCCGCATTTTGAAGAAACACCGGGTCGGAACTGTGTTTTGTCCTCCGAATAAAACTCGTGCACTGGTGGGGAGCGCCAAAGATGACCTCGGTTTGAGGAAGGCCGGCGTGTACCAGATTCCGTGTCAATGTGGCAAGTCGTATATTGGTCAGACGATGCGTACCGTCGAGGATCGATGCCGTGAACACCAGAGGCACACTCGACTGATGTATCCGAGCAAGTCGGCGGTCGCTGAACATTGTTTGTCGGAAAATCACGCTATGGAGTATGAACGCACGAGGATTCTGGTACAGACGTCGAGATACTGGGACAGCGTTGTTAGAGAGGCCATCGAAATTCGCACCAATGACGACCTCATAAACCGTGACTGTGGCTATAATCTTAGCAAGGCTTGGGAACCAGCGATTGGTTTAATAAAGAGTAAATCGAGCAAACGTATAGTTGTGAGGACCACGGCGGACAGAGCCATCATACCGACGTCATCTCAGACGCCGTCGCAATCTGTTCCCGCGACCGTGGCGCGGGGCGCGGAGCGCGCCGCGGGCGGAGAGTATTTAAATCGGCCGCCGCCGCGACCGAACCCAGTTCCCTCTGAGCATCCATAGCGTACGGATCTCCATGCCGGCACGTTCACAGGAGCTCAGTCCGCCAGTTCATCTGGTGATGGTGACATGTATGATCGCCGAAATATTGTGCCCGTTGGACACTGTAGACCGGCGGTACACGCGTGGGTATTTTGATTAACAATTCTTGTAATCGAGGGCCAATGTTGTGAACAGCACTGTACAGCATATCGGTAGGTATGATGAAATATTACCGGCTAGGAAGGATGCGATTCTGTAACATATCGGCATACCTCGCACCCGTCATGATGACAGTTCGAAAAGCAGCACCATGCATTTCCGAAAAAAAATGGGTCCGATCACAACTGTTGTCGTAAATCCACACCATGCCGTGACTTTCTCGTCATGCAATGGAGTTTACGCAACAACTGTAGGATATTTGGTAGCTCAGATTACATAGTTGTGGGTGTTGACAAATCCTCAGAATGTAAAATGGACTTCGTCGGTCCCAAACAATCGTTATTTTCCCCCAGTTTTTGAAGTGGCCACACCGCAAACGTTCTCCGCGTCACAAAGTCGGTGACCAACAGTTCATAATGACGTTGGATTTAGTACGGATAGCACTGGAGTCTACGCCTTAGTGCTCTCCAAACAGTAATGCATGGAATGCCGAAGCGACTTCGGTATTCACGAGCTCTGACTTGACCACATAGAGATGAACCGCTCAAGTCTCCATTGCTTCCTGAATTGACCGAGCAGCAGGAGTACTCGTGTCTGGTCACCATATATGGGCTCGATCGCCCGCATCTCGTGGTCGTGCGGTAGCGTTCTCGCTTCCCACGCCCGGGTTCCCGGGTTCGATTCCCGGCGGTGTCAGGGATTTTCTCTGCCTCGTGATGGCTGGGTGTTGTGTGCTGCCCTTAGGTTTAAGTAGTTCTAAGTTCTAGGGGACTGATGACCATAGATGTTAAGTTCCATAGTGCTCAGAGCCATTTTTTGGGCTCGATCCTCTAAATAACCCGTAGCTTTGAACATTGTGATCATTTTCTTCACAACAATTGTCACAGGATCTTTACTCGTTTGACTACCCATCTTGTGGCAATAGGATCGTAAGGCTGTAGTTGCGGATACTCCATTCTGATAGCAAAGCTTCACTAACAGTACCTTTTCTGCTGAAGTCAACATGCCACTATTGCTGGCACATCTGACTCCCTCACTCACTACAGTTCATCTTACACACGATTCTTATGCAGCGTCACTGACGTGTTGTTTTCCGGCGCTCTCTCTTGGCCGGTTTGTGCGCTCGTTTTTGGTTTGAATAAAACTTCATTCCATTTCAGGCATGTGTGTCAAGTTTTACCCCTCTATCTACGTTATTCGGTGAATTAGTGCATTTTCAAAAAATAACGGACTTTTGGATCACTCTGCACATGAAACCATTCGAAATAAGGCGCGTGCCCATAGTAGTTTTTGCTTCAAATGATCGTTCCTGTCATACCCCTAGATACTGACCATTTCTCCTGGGACACCGTGTGTATACAGACCGTCTTCGAGAACCGTCAGTTTCAACGCCCCAGAGTATTGCTAAAAGCACGAAACACTCGTTCTTATTTTTAGCGAAACAAACAGCAATGTGGTAAACAATGAAGCGCGAAATAGACTGGTATAGTAATGTGTATTCAAATACAGAGATACATAAACAGGCAGAATACGACACTGCGGTCGGCAACGCCCATAGAAGACAAGTGTCTGGCGCAGTTGTTAGATCAGTTAATGCTGCTACAATGGCAGGTTATCAAGATTTAAGTGAGTTTGATCGTGGTGTTATAGTCAGCGCACGAGCGATGGGACACAGCATCTCCGAGATCGCGATGAAGTGGAGATTTTCCTGTACGACGATTTCACGAGAGTATAGTGAATATCAGGAATCCGGTAAAATATCAAATCTCCGACATCGCTGCGGCCGGAAAGAGATCCTGCACGAACGGGACCAACGACGACCGAAGAGAATCGTTCAACTTGACAGAGGTGGAAACCTTCCGCAAATTGCTGCCGATTTCAGTGCTGGGTCATCAAGTGTCAGCGTGCGATCCATTCAACGAAACATCATCGATATGGACTTATGGACTTTCGGAGCCGAAAGTCCACTCATGTACCATTGATCACTGCCCGACACAAAGCTTTACGCCTCGCCTGGGCCCGTCATACCAACATTGGGTTGTTGGTAACTGGAAACATGTTGCCTGGTCGGACGAGTCTCGTTTCGTATTGTATCGAGCGGATGGACATGTATGGGTACTGAGACAACTGTATGAATCCATGGACCCCACTTGTAATCAGGGGACTGTTCAAGCTGGTAAAGGCTCTGTAATCTACATCTACATTTATACACCGCAAGCCACCCAACGGTGTGTGGCGGAGGACACTTTACATGCCACTGTCATTACCTCCCTTTTCTGTTCCAGTCGCGTATGGTTCGCGGGAAGAACGACTGCCGGAAAGCCCCCGTGCGCGCTTGAATCTCTCTAATTTTACATTCGTGATCTCCTCGGGAGGTATAAGTAGGGGGAATCAATATATTCGATACCTCATCCAGAAACGCACCCTCTCGAAACCTGGACAGCAAGCTACACCGCGATGTAGAGCACCTCTCTTGCAGAGTCTGCCACTTGAGTTTGCTAAACATCTCCGTAACGCTATCACGATTACCAAATAACCCTGTGACGAAACGCGCCGCTCTTCTTTGGATCCTCTCTGTCAACCCGATCTGGTACGGATCCCACACTGATGAGCAATACTCAAGTATAGGTGGAACGAGTGTTTTGTAAGCCACCTCCTTTGTTGATGGACTACATTTTCTAAGGACTCTCCCAATGAATCTCAACCTGGTACCCGCCTTACGAACAATTAATTTCATGGTGTGGGCGAGTGCAGTTGGAGTGATATGGGATCCCTGATAGGTCTAGACACGACTGTGACAGGTGACATGTACGTAAGCATCCTGTCTGGTCACTTGCATACATTCGTGTCCATTGCGCATTTCGACGGATATGGGCAGTTCCAGAAGGTCAATGCGACACTCCACACGTCCAGAATTGCCACAGAGCTGCTCCAGAAACACTCTTCTGAGTTCCGCTGGCCAGCAAACTTCTCAGACATGAATATAATTGAGCATATCTGGGATGGGCAACTGCCTTGCCGCAGTGGCTACACCGGTTCCCGTCAGGTCACCGAAGTTAAGCACTGTCGGGAGTGGCCGGCACTTGAGTTGGTAACCATCCGGGCCGCCACGCGCTGTTGCCATTTTTCGGGGTGCACTCAACACTCGAACGAGTAGTAGCGCTCCGGTCAAAGAAAACCATTATAACGGCCGCGAGAGCGGTGTGCACATGCCCCTCCTATCCGTATCCTTAGCTGAGGTTGACACGGCGGTCGGATGGTCACGATGGGCCACTTGTGGCCTAACGACGGAGTGTGCATATCTGGGACGCCTTGCAACGTGATGTTCAGAAGACATCTCCATCCTCTCGTACTGCTATGGATCTATGGACAGCCCTGCAGGATTCATGGTGTCAATTGCCTCCAGCACTACTTCAGACACCAGTCGAGTTCATGCCACGTCGTTCTATGTGTTCGCGGTGTAGGGGGGCAGTGCGATATTAGGCAGGTGTACCAGTTTCTTTGGCCCTTCAGTGTATATTGTGATATGTTCCGATAGTTGACACAGCCAGAAGCTGCTGCGACGCCAGCAGCTGGACTGAGTGTGTGCGGCGTATGTTGGCAGGCGAGCAGCGCGCCGTGTCGGGGGCGTGCTACGGCGGCAGCGAGGTGCTGCTCGTGGTGGCCGCTACCTGCGCCGTCAACCTCACCTTCATGCTCGCCGTGCTGGCCATCGTCCTCGCCTGCAACAGGCACTCCAAGCCAGACCCCGACTGGAACGCCGCCAGGTGAGGCCCGCTCTACAATCCCCACTGTGACTGGAGATTAAAACCTACATTGTCTGATCAACCGTATTCGGATACCTGTTACTAGAGATTAATGTGGTTGCCTCCCTTCACCTTTACCATGGTTTGAACTTTGCTCGAAACACAAAGAGATGTGTGAATATGTGTCGGGCAATGGCTGTCCTTTCTATCCGTTCTACCTAAATAGATGACACCAGAGGAGGACGCTGGGGTCTGGAGCGAAGTCGACTTTGTAACTCATTCCATAGGTCTTCTGTTGAATTGAGGTCGTAAATCTCGGGGGATCAGTCCATTTCGAGAATGTTACTGTTCACAGACCACTGTCTTACAGATGTTGGTTTATAACAGGGTGCATTGTCACACTGATACAATCATTACCTCCAAATTTTTCCTGCACTGTGCACGGTAGACAATGCTGTGAAATTTATTCGTGCCCTTCCACATGTAGCGTTTCCTTAAGCGCAATCGGGAGGACATACTCTAACCGCGCGATTTTTTTTCTTTATTGTCATTTTACCCCTTACACAAGGTGGGCTGGCACCGGCAACAGTACGCCGCTCTTCAGCCACAGGTTGTACAAGAGAAAACAATGGTGACACAGAATGAACATACCATTACGGGGGACAAAAACCAGTAGACACAGTAACGAAATAACACGAAGTCGCTCACACGCAAAGAAAACCAAAGAAACTGTTAGCTCTGTACAAGAATACTGATGATGGAGATGACACACGTGAACGATGGAGTGTGGGCGGCGAAAAACACTGAAGCACAAATACGACGACATACACACAAAACCGATGGCGATGATCTCCGGCGCGCTAATGTTCACTTAACGTGTGGGAGTCTGGGGACCTGCCAAAAGGGGAAAAAGGTGGGGGAGGAGGGAGAGGGGAGAGAGGAGATGCCAGTGGCAGAGGAGATGGGGGGAGGAAGGAAGGTATGGGGGTAGGGAAAGCCCAGGGGTGGAGGAGGGAGGAAGGAAGGAGGGAGGGAGGCTGCCCTGAGGAAAAAAAACGTGGGAAGTGGAAGAGGAGAATCAAAGTTGATAGGAGGGGTAGATGGAGGGGAGGAGGGCATCATCAGGCAGGAGGAGCTGGCGGAAGCCACCTTGGGAGAGGGTAAGGAGAGTGGAGAGATGGAGAGCAGGTGGAAAGTGCGAATACAGGCGCGGCAGCGGACAGGGGTGGAAGAGGATGGGAGAGACAAGTGGGTGAGGGGGATCTAGTTTACGGGAGGTGTAGAGGATCCGTATCTGTTCGAGGAAAAGGAGGTGTGGTAACGGAATGTCGTAGAGGATCTGCATGGGGGAGGGGACGGCCATAGATGGTGACATAGAAGTCGAGGAGACGGAAGGAAGGGATGGTTTTGCCTACAATGATCGCCTGTAACCGCACGATACACTCCCATACCGTAATACTACTTCTTCCATACTCCTCTGTAAGCAGTACACGTGATGGCAGATAGTCTTCTCCCAGCATTCGCCAAGCCGAAACCCTTCCATCGGATTGTCACAGTATACAGGGTGGTTCATTGATAGTGACTGGGCCAAATATCTCGCGAAATAAGTGTCAAACGAAAAAACTACAAAGAAAGAAACTTGTCTAGCTTGAAGGGGGAAAGCAGATGGCGCTATGGTTGGCCCGCTAGATGGCGCTGTCATAGGTCAAACGGACATGAGCTGCGTTTTTTTTAGATAGGAACCCCCCATTTTTTATTACATATTCGTGTAGTACGTAAAGATATATGAATGTTTTAGTTGGACCACTTTTTACGCTTTGAGATAGATGGCTTAGTGCTATCCGTGCAAAGCCTGGGCGTGTTGTTAATGATTAATAAACATCTCACTGATACCCGTCATCCTGCCACTCAGGTAACGTTAAAAGTTCTACCGCTGCTGTGGCATCATTTGACATAATCTCATTCTCTCTCGCTCATTTTCATTTTGTTGCACATTTCAGCACTTACTGTTTCTGATTTTCTCGTGTTTACCGAGCAGGGACTGCCTGCTCAGTGTCCTGCAAAAGAGAACAGTTTAAAGACAATTTTCCACTCATTTCAAAGATGTCGTATTAACTGATTGGATGTATTTCATTTCGGCGCACATATTCTGATTAAGTCCTTATCGAATTATGAAAAGCTTGCTGTATCATGTTCCGATAAAAGCCACTGATTTCGGGGTCATTCCTCATTTTTCAGTGCAGGACGTTTGCTGTACATGTTGCTGTTACATTGTTATCACGGACAGAAGTCGCAAATATTGAGACCTGGAATGTTTAAATGAAATGTAACCGCCTATCTGAAATTTCGTTCCTTCTAAATCATTGTCACATGGTTTCCATCGATTGTAACGCGTTAAGAGAATACGAAGCGGCTCCGTCCAGTGGAAACCTTGTTTGCGAAGGCACTAACAAACAAAGCCAATATCATTACACAGTCCACCATGACGGTTGTGTGTTAGTATGTAATTATCTTTTACACAATAAGGGCTATTCTGTTCATGTCCTCATAAGCAGAGATTATGTCTTTTGACATGGCTGCTAAGATGGAAATCTGCTTTGTCTAACTTAAACAGGAAGTTAGTTAAAATTTACGAGCACAGCACTTTTCATAACACCCTTTGGCGAAGTTCCAAAGACAATACGTGTGTTTCGAGGATTTAATTCCTTCATCACCTCAAAGTGTGTAATTCAAGTCGAACAGCTTCGTTACTCTCAGGTGTACACAAGATACCTACACAACTAAAACATATTTCTTTTTCTCCCTAAAAACTACGCACCAATGATACTGGGCCTAAACTCTGGTGGTCGGAGGTTCAAATACCCGTTCAGGCACCCTTTTTTTAGCCTCTGTTTTTTCTCTTAACCGCTAACGACAGATACTTGTATAGTTCCTGTGCACATAATGCGGCAAACTTGCTCACTCACTTTTTACCCAACCTTTTATCGAGCTTGTGTTGTGTCTCTAATTCTCAGTGCATCACCACATTGTAGCCTTCGCCCCTACTCCTCCCTCCCCCCTCCCCCCTCCCCGCAACGTGAAGTTGTTGGTTTTTACCCCAGAGTATTTCATTCCAGACAGTAAGTAATATGTGTATGAAGTTCAGTTGAAATCAGTTCACAGGCTTAGCAGGAGGTGTTGAACATATGCATAAGTGACATAAATTGCGCAGATGTGAATCTGATTCTGTGCTGTTTTACATCACACGACTCCTGAGAGGTTGTTAAATTTACCAACCGTATGGGCTGATTTAAGGTCACGAAACACGTTCACAAAATTATTGTCTCACTTTAGTGGTCATTCTTGCGATCTTGTTGAAAAACTGAACAGCACAAATAAGAGAGAAACTGCACTTCATACTTTTTAGCGTATTCCACGTCAACTAATTACGGGAAATAAATACCAACAGGTCGTTTTCGAGCCTTTTTACTTCACCTCTTCTCATCTAGACCCCTGTTCCTGGCGGTATTGAGGAATCTTACTCCCACAGTATTTTTGTAGAAATAATGTCATGTGGCTAACAAAAAGGTTGAATTTGCTCTAGGTGTTCCAGAGCTATGCTTCAGTGTCACCCATTTCTTATCCCCAACCCTATGGAACGTGGGTCGTTCTTCCTTCACAGTGCATCTTTGCCGACTGCAAGTGATATATGTATCAATTTTGGTTGAAATCGATCCAGTAGCTTAGGAGGATAAATGGAACATACATGCATACTTACATACATTTTCGTGAAATAGAGAGATTTTCCACTTGCGTATATATTTTATCTGGCGGCATTAAGACTTTCAGTTTTATATCCAAACAGACATCTTTAATAAGTTAGCATTATAGTATGCGTAGTATGTGAGTAGTAAATGATGTTCATATCCTAATGAATATATAATATTTCTGAGATACCGGTCTAATTAACACAGCTAAGTAAATTGCTCATTGAATGTTTGTCGAATGTGAATAATGACAAATAACAGACATGTAAGGCAGCGATGCAGAAGGAATGAAATCTGGGGAGGAAGATGACTGGAATGGAGAATAGTGAGGAATCGCGAGACGAGGATAGCAGACGAAATAGAAAAAAATAACAGAAATAGATAGAAACAGAAAAGAATGGATAGTCTTCACCTAAAGAGATTTAGGAAACCTACGGGAAACTTAAATCTGGACGGTCAGAAATGGATTTGAACCCCGCTCCACCCGAATGAGAGAACAGACTGTTAGTATGAGTTCAATATGGGTTTGTAATTCTCTCTTCGGGTAACACAGGAAAAAGCGACATTTAGCAGCCTTTCACTAGATCTAGAGGTAATCTAAGAAAAGTAAAAGACTTAACTGGTCAGTACATCACCGACAAACAATTAAATGAATGGATTCCTGATGAATGGCAACTTGATTGAGGCACAGAAAGTACTCCACGGCGGGTGTTTGGATTTTTACCGAGCGTTCGTGAAAGATTTCAACCTTCCATAGGAATATTCATAATACGAGTATTTATGTACAATTAACACAGGCGTGCAACTGGGGTACCTGAACATATTTTATTTAAATGTGATCATTACATTGAGGCCGTGTGCATAAGATCAGGTAGTGTTTGTGGCATAGCCAGTAATGAAGAAATTTGGCGGTTACTTGCTATTCTAGCGAATAATACACTACTGGCAGTTAAAATTGCTACACCACGAAGATGACGTGCTACAGACGCGAAATGTACCCAACAGGAAGAACTTGCTGTGATATGCAAATGATTAGCTTTTCAGAGCATTCACACAAGGTTGGCGCCGGTGGTGACACCTACAACGTGCTGACCATGAGGAAAGTTTACAATCGATTCCTCATACACAAACAGCAGTTGATCGGCGTTGCCTGGTGAAACGTTGTTGTGATGCCTCGTCTAAGGAGGAGAAATGCGTACCATCACGTTTCCGACTTTGATAAAGGTCGGATTGTAGCCTATCGCGATTGCGGTTTATCGTATCGCGACATTGCGTTGGTCGAGATCCAATGACTGTTAGCAGAATATGGAATCGGTGGGTTCAGGAGGGTAATACGGAACGCCGTCCTGGATCCCAACGGCCTCGTATCACTAGCAGTCGAGATGACAGGCATACTATCGGCATGGCTGTAACGAAACGTGCAGCCACGTCTCGATCCCTGAGTCAACAGATGGGGACGTTTGCAAGACAACAGCCATTTGCACGAACAGTTCGACGACGTTTGCAGCAGCATGGACTATCAGCTCGGAGACCATGGCGGCGGTTACCCTTGACGCTGCATGACAGACAGGGGCGCCTGCGATGGTGTGTACTCAACGACGAACCTGAATGCGGGAATGGCAAAACGTCGTTTTTAGGATGAATTCGGGTTCTGTTTACAGCGTCGTGATGGTCGCATCAGTGTTTGGCGACATCGCGGTGAACGCACATTGGAAGCGTGTATTCGTCATCGCCATACTGGCGTATCAACCGGCGTGATGGTATGGGGTGCCATTGCTTACACGTCTCGGTCACCTCATGTTCGCATTGACGACACTTTGAACAGTGGACGTTACATTGCAGATGTGTTACAACCCGTGGCTCTACCCTTCATTCGATCCCTGCGAAACCCTACATTTTAGCAGCATAACGCACGACCGCATGTTGCAGGTCCTGGACGGGCCTTTCTGGATACAGAAAAGTTCGACTGCTGCCCTGGCCAGCACATTCTCCAGATCTCTCACCAATTGAAAACGTCTGGTCAATGGTGGTCGAGCAACTGGCTCGTCCCAATACGCCAATCACTACTTTTGATGAACTGTGGTATCGTGTTGAAGCTGCATGGGCAGCTGTACCTGTACACGCCATCCAAGCCCAGTTTGACTCAATGCCCAGGCGTATCAAGTCCGTTATTACGGCCAGAGGTGGTTGTTCTGGGTACTGATTTCTCAGGATCTATGCACCCAAACTGCGTGAAAATGTAATCACATGTCAGTTCTAGTATAATATACACTCCTGGAAATTGAAATAAGAACACCGTGAATTCATTGTCCCAGGAAGGGGAAACTTTATTGACACATTCCTGGGGTCAGATACATCACATGATCACACTGACAGAACCACAGGCACATAGACACAGGCAACAGAGCATGCACAATGTCGGCACTAGTACAGTGTATATCCACCTTTCGCAGCAATGCAGGCTGCTATTCTCCCATGGAGACGATCGTAGAGATGCTGGATGTAGTCCTGTGGAACGGCTTGCCATGCCATTTCCACCTGGCGCCTCAGTTGGACCAGCGTTCGTGCTGGACGTGCAGACCGCGTGAGACGACGCTTCATCCAGTCCCAAACATGCTCAATGGGGGACAGATCCGGAGATCTTGCTGGCCAGGGTAGTTGACTTACACCTTCTAGAGCACGTTGGGTGGCACGGGATACATGCGGACGTGCATTGTCCTGTTGGAACAGCAAGTTCCCTTGCCGGTCTAAGAATGGTAGAACGATGGGTTCGATGACGGTTTGGATGTACCGTGCACTATTCAGTGTCCCCTCGACGATCACCAGTGGTGTACGGCCAGTGTAGGAGATCGCTCCCCACACCATGATGCCGGGTGTTGGCCCTGTGTGCCTCGGTCGTATGCAGTCCTGATTGTGGCGCTCACCTGCACGGCGCCAAACACGCATACGACCATCATTGGCACCAAGGCAGAAGCGACTCTCATCGCTGAAGACGACACGTCTCCATTCGTCCCTCCATTCACGCCTGTCGCGACACCACTGGAGGCGGGCTGCACGATGTTGGGGCGTGAGCGGAAGGCGGCCTAACGGTGTGCGGGACCGTAGCCCAGCTTTATGGAGACGGTTGCGAATGGTCCTCGCCGATACCCCAGGAGCAACAGTGTCCCTAATTTGCTGGGAAGTGGCGGTGCGGTCCCCTACGGCACTGCGTAGGATCCTACGGTCTTGGCGTGCATCCGTGCGTCGCTGCGGTCCGGTCCCAGGTCGACGGGCACGTGCACCTTCCGCCAACCACTGGCGACAACATCGATGTACTGTGGAGACCTCACGCCCCACGTGTTGAGCAATTCGGCGGTACGTACACCCGGCCTCCCGCATGCCCACTATACGCCCTCGCTCAAAGTCCGTCAACTGCACATACGGTTCACGTCCACGCTGTCGCGGCATGCTACCAGTGTTAAAGACTGCGATGGAGCTCCGTATGCCACGGCAAACTGGCTGACACTGACGGCGGCGGTGCACAAATGCTGCGCAGCTAGCGCCATTCGACGGCCAACACCGCGGTTCCTGGTGTGTCCGCTGTGCCGTGCGTGTGATCATTGCTTGTACAGCCCTCTCGCAGTGTCCGGAGCAAGTATTGTGGGTCTGACACACCGGTGTCACTGTGTTCTTTTTTCCATTTCCAGGAGCGTGTTTGTCCAATGAATACCCGTCTATCATCTGCATTTCTTCTTGTTGTAGCAATTTTAATGGCCAGTAGTGTATATCTAAAGGTAAACTAGATAAATGTCAAAGTATACGATGTCTCGAGCAAGGAAATGAAGTCAGTAGCACTCAAAGCAGTTCATTAGTAATTAGGGTCCTGGAAGTTTTAACTTCCGCACATTGAGAAACATAACTAGGAGTTATGTCAAGATCAAGACGATGCGAGTAGTCGAGATTCTACGGAACGTCAGGGACAAAAGACAATTTGTGTGAGTCCATGGGACCAAGTCGGGCATTCGTTGCCTAGCTCTCCCGTGACGTTGGAGGAGAAATGAAGTGAATTCTGTTGAGTGCGGTGGGGACGCGGCATTGGATGCTACCACAGCGCCGCTCTGAGGTCGTAGAGGCGACAGTGTTGCGCCAGGAAAACTTTCCTGATAAGCCGCTCAGAACGAGGAAAAATATTATTGTCAGAAAGTCTTCCAGAGGACTCGATAATGTGCAGTGGACAGAGTAAACCATTAGTAATCTGATTGAAATAATATAGCATATGGTTATAGTCTGTAGTTGTACTTAGTTCTTCTTGAATCATTGAATATAGATTCTCAGTACATGGCCACCTGTCGTTGCAGGAATACTAGTTCAGTATTCCTATATAAAATGGCGCATCTACTAAACGTAATATAATACTGATATTTAGTTTTAAGGGATTAGAAAGTGTGTGCTTAGGATGAATTATTTTAGCTGTAGAAATTTTATTCAACGCCGAGTAACGATTGTATGAAGACATGCTTTAATATCTCTACAATTACATTTCGTGTTATACGACCTGAAATACGCAACGAGACTACACCTTTAGTTTGCTAGCAGCAATAAATAAATAACATATAGCTATAGTCAAAGACAGCGATTAAGAGCTGAATACTGAAACTCGGAGATAGAGGGGTCATGAACGAACTTTCAAATCAGGTGGCAATAACAAAGAAAGGAAGTGGTACGTCTTACATTCTGTACTGCATAATCTAAAATTTACCTACATTTTTCTGTTGCGAGATGTCATTTGTATAGCAGGCCGTAGCTTTTGATGTGGGTGTTTCACACGTATATTCTACCTACAACTCTTTTCAAAATGGCTCTGAGCACTATGGGACTTAACATCTATGGTCATCAGTCCCCTAGAACTTAGAACTACTTAAACCTAACTAACCTAAGGACATCACACAACACCCAGCCATCACGAGGCAGAGAAAATCCCTGACCCCGCCGGGAATCGAACCCGGGAACCCGGGCGTGGGAAGCGAGAACGCTACCGCACGACCACGAGATGCGGGCTCCTACAACTCTTTGTAAATGTTCATGAAAAAGTAAAAATCAGTATAACGTCGCAGGACCAACCACAATCAAACGACCTAAGTACCTTTCGATAGTATTTTCTAGACAGCTGCAACTCTATGCCAGACAGCTTCAGCGAACAAACATTATTATCTAACTCGTTAAAGCAACTGTTTGGTTTTCAAGCAAACAGGAACTCACGTACTTGCTATTTAGAACAGAGAACATTGAACTAAACAATCAGTTCTACCGAATACGTACTTTATGTAAATCATTGAAACATCGTTGTTTTGTTAGGTCAAAATCCATTTAGGTGTTCAAAAACATTTCATTCAGATTGACACCGGCTTTGAAATCCTACGCACTTATAACGTTGTTTTGCTCCCGGGAGGTTACCGATTGGCCACTCAGTTATTCAAATGGTTCTGAGCACTATGGGACTCAACTGCTGTGGTCATCAGTCCCCTAGAACGTAGAACTATTTAAACCTAACTAACCTAAGGACATCACACACATCCATGCCCGAGGCAGGATTCGAACCTGCGACCGTAGCGGTCTCGCGGTTCCAGACTGTAGCGCCTAGAACCGCACGGCCACTCCGGCCGGCTCAGTTATTCATATAGATATTTGTTTAAGCAGTAATTTCCTATGTCCAGTTGGCACACATGCTCTTCCCCTGTTGCCAAAGGACGTTGACCGTTGCTATAAATACGGTGCTATAAGCTTATTGACAAGCAGAGAGATAACGCCTTGTTTATATGATAATGACTCGCAGGATAACATCAGATATCTCGCCAGTAAACCACCTCATATTAGTGTCTGGTTTGCACGATTTGAGCGTGATGGCTCTTGAGGGTGATCGTTGTCAAACATTGGTCCTAATGTTGATTTGGGCCCGTTATCGTAATGTGTTTGCGAGGAGGGCTACTCTGTCGGCTAGTAGATGTGTAACAGTAGCGGTACAGTGTACCACATAGCTAATGACTAGTAGTTTCCTTAAATATAAATACATCGCATTGCACTTGGCCGACAGTAGCAATGTGGGAGTTCGACATCACAGCACTGCATAAAATCGTGTCACAAAGTAGATGCGCAAGTAAACAGAAACTGAAATAGTCCCGTAACTCGAGGTAATGTGATTGGCAGCCGTTGTTCAAGCACTGCACTGCATAAGAAGCGAAGAAGACATCCGCTATGCGTGGGATTACCCACATTTTAGTGGGAGTGTGGAGAGTGGAGGAATTTTGAGGTCTCCTCTTGTCCTTGCTTTATACTTAAAAGTAGAGGTATTAGCAGAAAACATTGGAAAATACAGCGTCACAGACAAAAAAATCAACAGTGTCTAACGAACAGGCGATTCCCTTAAGCAACCTCATGATAAACTTGTACTTGGCAAAAGATTCCTGCGGAGCGCAACTTAGGAAAAGCTAACGGTCTGAGAAGTGATAGGTGGAAAGTTAGAATGAACAAAGTCTCCAACCATAAAATTCTGTGAAGAAATAGATTTAACATATGAATTTTTATTTACTAAGGCCCAGTGAAATTTAATATAAAGACGAGTAAGACTTCTAGGAGTCGACTATACAAAAGTTAACAACAGCGGCATGTGTGAATGGTATGGCAAGCGTCCCTATGCAATGCCGTAGCATACAACCTTAGATTATTATTAGTGACTCAATGACTCACTGAATCTTTCCAGGTTAGGAATGACGTCGGTACAAGCCACTATTGTACAAGTTTACGCGTCCACGTTACTAGCTAAACAAAGAAACTAGAATGCTATCAAATTTTGATTCAAGAATGAAACACAAGTTTCTGAAAGTGTGTGTCTAGAGGCTAGCATGTATGGAAAAGTATGTAGACCATAGGCAAACCGGAGTAGGAGATACTGGAATCATCAGAATTGTAGAGTTATTAGGGGTTGTTCGACATAAATAAACGCACAAACATTTTAATCAATACGTTCTATTAGGAACAACCCAGGAAAGAAGGCTATGCCTACTTCAGCTAGAAGGAGGTTGTAGTATATGTTCTCAGGAATCAGGATTACTAAAATTAACATTCCAAAAATAAGTGTAGAGTGAACATTTTACGAGCACAAAAAGTTTAAAATACCCTTACCACAGTCCAGAGGTCCTTACGCATTATTTGTGGTAGGTATGAAGAGACTGGAACAGCAGCACAAGACAGATAATGCGAGTAAATAACGTTACACCACTTCGGATACCTGAAACAAAATTTTTATTGAGATGTTACCGATGCAAGTTTTTTCCTCATGCGATTTATGAATAAATGTGTAGTATAAAGAACTGAAATAGTCGAGAAAGCGACCTACATTTTCTGTAGTTCTTGTTCGTCTACTGAAATGTCGATTCAATTGTTAACATTAATGACTGTAAGCATAACGTGCGCGACCGACGAAAATTCTTAAGTGGTGCAGCTATTAACTGACTCATTTACAATGAACCGTTATCGTTGTATCTCTGATACGCAAAGCAGTAGCATAAAAAACTAAAACACAAATATCTTGTAGGTAAGCCAAAACGGTAATGAATTTAGACACGGGCTACAACAGCTAAATTACTTATTTAAAACAGCCCATCAAATCTTGTAACCGACGTGATTACGTTCACGATTATGTTCGTCAATTTAGATTCTCCGTCAAAGAATTACCGAATTGAAGATAAGTTACGCGGAGATTAAACCTGGCGCCTTTTCATACCCTCCTAACAACCCTATCTGAGTCTACTCAGAGAACCAGGGCATAACTCATCTAATAAAATAGATGGGCGAGTGATCTTGCTGAACTTAAAACACAGCTAGTGGATACAATGGTGCACATTTGATTACATAAGATGCTCCACGGTATGAAGAAACAATCGGCGTTGAGTTTATTGCGAAACCTTTGATACAAGCCAGGTTCCACAAAGAGTATACACCCCTTTCCAACCATCCCGGCATTTGCCTAAGAGATTTAGGAAATCGATGGAAAACGCAAATCAGGATGGCCGAACAGAGCAGCTCCTTCCTTCAGAATATGAGGTCAATGTCTTAACAACAGCCCTGCCTTATTCGGTAATTCTCTATTGTACTCGATAATTCTCTACTGTTTTCTGTTTTGTACGTAATTAACGCTGTTTTAAATAAAATCTCCAAGAAATCCTTAATAGAATAAAAGGAAAGATGTCGTCAGAGTCTTCCAGACTGACGCATATGCAAAACAGGGAGTAGGACCCCAGAGTAAATGCGAGTGAAATGGGAGTGCTAGACAGTGAGAGTGAAGTTACCAGTGACTGTGCTACTGGTGCGATCATACCTTCGTAGCATGTGTCCTCACTGTCGACAACATTCACACTTAAAAGTTACCTGACTGACAAAAAAGTTTGTACCATATGTAGCGTAGATGACATTAGTGTAGCTTAGATTTGTATTATCTAATAATAGCAGTAGGTGCGATGCAAGCCGTATCAGATGTTGGGCGGTTCAACAATATTTTTCCACCCGAGTGACCTATCGTTCGCCCCCCTCACCCCTACTGCCTCCTCTCCGTCCTTTTCCCTCGCGTCTGCAGCTCGTGAGGAGGAGGAGGAGGAGGAGGAGGAGGAAACTAGTGTTTAACGTCCCGTCGACAACGAGGTCGTTAGAGACGGAGCACAAGCTCGGATTAGGGAAGGAATGGGAAGGAACTCGGCCGTGCCCTTTCAAAGGAACCATCCCGGCATTGGCCTGAAACGATTTAGGGAAATCACGGAAAACCTAAATCAGGATGGCTGGAGACGGGTTTGAACCGTCGTCCTCCCTAATGCGAGTCCAGTGTGCAAACCACTGCACCATCCCGCTCGGTCCCTGCAGCTCGTGGTCTAGTGGCTAGCGTTGCTACCTCTGGATCACGGGATTGAGGGTTCGATTCTCGGCCGGATTGGGATTTTCTCCGCCCTGGGATTGGGTGTTTGTGTTGTCCTCGTCGTTTGATCATCATTCGGTAAAGTGGCGAGACTGGACTTCGTAAAAACTGGGGATTTTTACGAGCGCTGATAACAGCGCAGTTGCACGTCCTACAAACCAAACATCATCGTTATCTTCCCTCATATACTTTCGCGAGTGTCACTTTTCGCTGCTAATTGTGATACGCACTGTACACAAATGTTGCACTTATGTGCCCCTGGCACTTCTCGCAACTCGGCGCCCCAAGTGGCCACAATTAATTGTGAATCTTCCAGCTGTGACACCTCTGGAGCCCTCTTACTTTGGCACCTCAAATGGCGGCTTATGTCGCTTGGACTTTAAACCAGACCTGTTCGCAGCACCCACTATTGACACAAGATATCGCTCCAGACCCCAGTTGACGGTCGCAGGGTAGCAATAACAAAAAGCGCGGCGGGACCCGCGGAGAGGCCCGCGAACAACAACAACACAGCGGGAGAGGACGGACACGACCAACGAAGGGCAGAACGAATACAACAAGATCGAACAACGGAGTCTCAAGGAAACAAACACTCGTACACAGAACAAGGAAGTAAGCTGTCTAGCGCGAAGCGAGGTGTAAACCGACGTTTTTTTTTTTTTTTTTTGTCATCAGTCTACTGACTGGTTTGATGCGGCCCGCCACGATCATCTCAGAGTAGCACTTGCAACCTACGTCCTCAATTATTTGCTTGACGTATTCCAATCTCTGTCTTCCTCTACAGTTTTTGCCCTCTACAGCTCCCTCTAGTACCATGGAAGTCATTCCCTCATGTCTTAGCAGATGTCCTATCATCCTGTCCCTTCTCCTTATCAGTGTTTTCCACATATTCCGTTCCGATTCTGCGTAGAACCTCCTCATTCCTTACCGTATCAGTGTATCAGTCCACCTAATTTTCAACATTCGTCTATAGCACCACATCTCAAATGCTTCGATTCTCTTCTGTTCCGGTTTTCCCCACAGTCCATGTTTCACTACCGTACAATGCTGTACTCCCGACGTACATCCTCAGAAATTTCTTCCTCAAATTAAGGCCGGTATTTCATATTAGTAGACTTCTCTTGGCCAGAAATGCCGACGTACGCGAGATTAGACTGGCTGGCTGAGGGCGAGGCAGGCGCTTAAGTACGCTATCTGGGACGCCGCTATTGGCCGCTGGGACCACCTGTTCCACTGTTGGGCCCTCACACTAAAAGCGGGCCAGGAGGCGCGCGCTGCCACAGCGTACGGCGCGATGGTGCAGAGACCTCTATGGGTCTTCTACGTCCATGACGTCTGGCGCGGATTCAAATTCCGCGGCTCGCGGTACCAGATCCCTCCCCCCTGAAACTTGCGCGTAGGGCGGAAACGCCCCGGACGTTGTCGAGGCGCGCGGCAGTGGGAAGAGGAACTGTGCGGATCAATCGCAAGTGGCGGGGAGGAAGGGACGCCCGAGGTATCCATGACAGCCGATCCAGAGTCCAGGGCGGAGGAGGGAGCCGCCGATCCACCCGGAGGCGGAGAGGGCTGGCGGCAGGTACGCGGGGAGACGGCTACCGGGGGCTGGGACGGTGACTCGAGGGCCACGTCCTTACCCGAAGGAGGTAGGGAAAGAGGCGGCGGCGCGAGTCCCGTGGCAGCACGAGGGCGGAGGTGATTATGATGGCGCCGCTCCAACCCTTTCGATGTCTGCACTGACGTCACACGCCGCCCATGGGCCGCGACGACCGTGACGGGTGTCCAATCCACCTTGGGGCCGTACGCGCGGGCCCACACGGCCGTGCCAGGGGCATAACACTGCGAGGGCCGGGAGTGGGGGCCGGAGGAGGACGGCATCAGCAAATGGAGTAGGGTCCGCGGCTGCCTCCCATGAAGGGGCTCTGCCGGACTACGTCTGTCAATTGGCGTAGTGCGATAGGTGCTCAAAAACATTGTGAGGGTCGACGTGGTTGGAGATGTGTCGAGTGCCTTAGTCAAATGGTGTTTAAAAGTGTGGACAAGCCTCTCCACTGCGCCATTGGACGAAGGATATGTTTGATACCGTTGGCCTGACAGAAGTTGCGGAAGGAGGATGCTGTGAATTGGGGACCATTATCCGAGACCAACATGTGGGGCAGGCCCTCAATGGCGAGAACCTGGGCCAGGGCCATGGTGGTGGATGCCATTCGGAAAACATATGGGTATTTGTAGTAGGCATCAATGATGAGGAACCACATGGACCCCAAAAACTAACCCGCAAAATCAATATGGATGCGATCCCAGGGCCGGCGAGGCACAGGCCAGGGTGCAAACGACTGGGGGGGGGGGAGGGGGGGGGGAGGGGGGGGCTTGCTTGGTGACGCGCACAGACAGTACACCCACGGACCAGGCACTCAATATCGCCATTGATGCCGAGCCAATACACACGCCGGCGAGCCAAAGCTTTCATACAGGACATATCCCAGTGCCTGCGGTGTAACAAACTGAGCACCCGAAGCCGCAATTCCGGAGGGATGACCACCCGGAAGGACATCATCGACCGCGGAGAGCCTGTGAGACAGGTGGCGCCAGGGGCTGAAATCGGACTGCATCCGACAAGTAACATAGGATGGTCACCCGTGGACCACGTAGTTGAGAATCTGCCGCAAGACAGGGTCGCGGCGGGTAGCCAAAGCAACTTCAGCAGCCATAAGAGGAAGACTGTCCAGCGCATCCCGGCGGGCGCAATCAATGTGAAAGCAGAAGACCTGTTGGTCAAAGGCAGGATCGGGGCCTGCTGGGAGACGTGACAGAGCTTCCGCATTAGCATGGTGGGTGGTGGGCTTATACCGGATGGTGTAAGCGTGATTACGTAAAAGCAATGCCCAGCGCTGAAGACGTTGAGCTGTCCGCTCGGGAAGGTGAGAGTGGGGTCCGAAAAGTGTAACCAAGGGTTTATGGTCCGTCAGGAGGGTGAACTTTGCCTGAAAGAGATAGGTGTGAAATTTTTGGACGGCGAACAGGGTCGCCAGGGCCTCCTTTTCAATCTGGGCGTAGTTCCGTTGTGCTGGGGTCAACGTCTTAGAGGCATAAGCGATGGGCTGTTCGGAGCCATCGGCATCCCAGTGCGCGAGGACGGCCCCAATGCCGTATGCCGACGCATCAGCTGCCACAACCAAGTGGCGGTCCGTAGAGAAGGGAGCAAGACAAGGGGTGGACTTCAGCATCGTCTGTAAACGGAGAAAAGCCTGGTCACAGACAGGAGTGCAAACCAAAGGTACCCCTTTGCGACGCAAGTGATTGTGGGGTTGAGCAACGGAGGCAGCCTGGGGAAGAACTTTAAGTAATAAGTAACCTTGCTCAAAAACATGTGCAGTTCAGATAAGTCCTTGGGACGAGGAAGGGCCTCAATGGCCGCGACATTACGACCCAAAGGGCGAATTCCATCTTTGCTAAGCCAGTGGCCTAAGTATTCCACTTCCGGTTGAAAAAAAAAAAAAACACTTGTCCAGCCGACAGCGTAGACTAGCAGACTGCAGAGTATGAAATAAGGCGCTGAGGTTTTGCAAATGTTCCTGGCAGGAACGCCCGGTGACTAAGATGTTATCCAGGTAATGCACACATGCAGGGATAGGCTGTGTAAGCTGCTCCAGGAATCGCTTGAAAATGGCCGGCGCCGAAGAGACACCAAAGGGAAGGCGCTTGTACGTATACAGTCGTGTGTTGATAACCATGATTTTCTGAGATTCGGCATCCAAGGGCAACTGGTGGTATGCCTCAGCCATGCCGATCTTGGAAAAATACTCTCCCCGGCAAGCTTGGCAAGAAAGTCTTCCTGTCAGGGGATGGGGTAAGTGTCAACGAGGGACTGAGCATTGACTGTAGCGCCGAAGTCCCCACACAGCCGAAGGGACCCATTGGGTTTCCGCATGACCACCAGTGATGTCGCCCATGCACTGTAAGTTACATGTTCCAGCACGCCATCGCCCTCAGCCGATCAAGTTCCTACTTGACCGCTGGCTGTAAGGCCACCGGAAGGGGCCTGGCCTGGAAAAAGCGAGGCTGTGCATCTGGCCGTAGGATGATGTGCGCCTGAAAGCCAGAAGCACATCCGAGATCCGGTGCAAACAACGATGCAAAAGCGGAGCACAGATCGTCCAAGTCCTGAAAGGGAACAGCCATGGAAACGACCTTAACTTCGTCGGAAATTGAAAAGCCAAACAGCTGAAACGGATCCAGGCCAAAAATATTCGAAGCCGACGGATGGTCGACGACAAAGAGAGTAAGGAGCCGTGGAACACGCTTGTACGTCGCGTGGACGACGAACTGCCCATGAAGGGGAATAGAACCGTCTCCGTAGGCGACCAAACGGCGAGAGGGAGGCGACATCGTAGGAGAGCCCAGCCGTGTGTATGTCGCCATATTAATCAGGGAGACAGTGGCCCCAGTGTCGACCTGAAAACTGACATCCTCTGTGAAAATTCGGAGCGTGATGAAAAGCTTCCGCGCTGATGGGTCATCCTGTGCGACGACCAATTGCAGAGCGTGGACGGTATCTTGAGGCCAAGGAGGGGCAGGACTGGATCGAGTCGAGCGACTACGACAAACCGATCGGATGTGGCCCTCCTTGTTACACAGCGTGCACTTCTTCCAGCGGTGGGGACAATCAGCCCGCGAATGGGCAGTAAAGCACTGTGGGCAAGATGGAAGTGGGCCGCGCGACCGGCGACGAGGGGCGACCGAAGGCGCCGACGCAGTAGAGACGGCGAAACACGCGGAGTCCCGACGGCGCTGGCCCCTGTCGGCCGGGCCACGTCGACGTCGCGAGGGCGGAACCTGCCGTGACGCCGCAATCGCTGCCACCTTCGGTCGCGCCATAAGACGCTCGTTAGCCGCTTGAGCGGTTTCTAAAGGAGTGGGCAATGCAGAGAATCTCTTCCAAGGGGGGGGGGGGGGGGGGTTGTCGAGTTTCAACGCCGCATTACGGACCTCAGGGTCGGGAGCCAGCTGAACCACCACATCCTGGATCAGGGAGTCCGCATACGAAGCCTTACACTGCTGATTGGTGCACGTAAAATCGCATTGACGGCTGAGACCCTGCAAGTCCGTGACCCAGGAATGATACGATTGACCAGGCTGTTTATGGTACTGGTGGAACTCCAGCCGAGAGGCGACTACATGGTAGCGTTTGGAATAATAGTTTGTCAGCAAAAGGCAGATCTCCTGGAAAGAGAGAGCCACAGGATCGGACATGGGTGCCAACTTGCGGAGAAGAAAGAACGTGTCCAGAGAGGCCCAAGACAAAAACAACGACCGCTGCAAGGAGTCGTCTGTGACTTCAAAAGCCGTGAAATGTTGTTTCAGCCGATGTAAGTAGGTTTCCCAGTCCTCTTTAGCGTCATTAAAGGGTGGAAACGACGGCCGACGCGGGACAGCATCGGACACCCGAGGACTCTGAAGCTGGTGCGGTAACGCGTCCCGGGCATCGACTTTGTCCGTTAGCAACTGCAGCGACTTTTGTAAGATGTCTAACTGGAGTTGCTGCTGCTGCATGAGCTGCTGGTGTTGCTCCAGCAGACAGGCCAACTTCGCCTCCTTTCCATCTTCGTCGCCAAAATGTTGTAACTGCGACCAGGGCGGTCGCGGGGTAGCAATGACGGAAAGCGCTGCGGGACCCGCGAACAACGACACAACGGGAGAGGACGGACACCACCAACGAAGGACAGAACGAAGACAACAAGATCGAACAACGGAGTCACAAGGAAACCAATACGTCCACTCGTACACAGAAGAATGGTGTAAGCTGTCTAGCTCGAAGCGAGGTGTAAACCGAAGTACGCAGGTTTAGACTGGCTGGCTGAGTTTTTTTTTTTTTTTTTTTTTCCTTTATTGAATTTCAATTCCCCCTGAAGGGGGCGGGCTGGCAGCAGCTTAGGACGCCGCTCTGCAGCCTACAGGTTTTCTGACAAAGAGCAGGAGAATAAATAATAATAAAAAACAGGCGATAAAATCGGGGACTCATTGAGTAACAAGGTGAAAAGAAAATGGGGAAATGAAAACAAACAACAGAGGGATGATGAAGCGAATAAAAATACATACGGAGCAGACAGGGGAAACAATAGACAATTAAAAAAAACACGGCGACAGTCTGGATTCTGTTCGCAAAGTATATAAAACGCACACCCAGCGACAGCATGGTTTCTGTTCGCAACACAACACTGAATAGTCACTAGAACACAGCACGAAAAAGTCGGCAAAGGTGACACCACAGTCGAGAGCAGGTGGGGGGAAACTGAACAGGAGATGGGAAAACAAAAAGGGGGGGAAAGGAGAGTAAAAGCGAAGGGGGGGGGGAACCGGGAAAGGAGCTGATGGAGGATGAGGACCCATAAGAGGGGTGGGGGGCAGACGCGACAGGGAGGGGGGTAGGCAGAGGAGGGGAATACAAAAGGACTGGGGGGGAGAAGGGAGGTAGGGAGAGGTGTAGTGGGGAGGAAACAGGACGGAAGGGAGGGGGAAGAGGGAGCCCAGGGAAAGGACAGAGGAAAGGAGGGGGAGGGAGGATCAGAGTTGATAGGAAGGATAAATGGAGGGAGAGAGGGCATCATCCGGGAGGGGGAGTTGACGGAAGCCACCTTGGGAAAGGAGATGGAGGGTGTAGAGATGGAGGGTAGGGGGGACACAACGGTGAAGACGGGGCAGGGGGCGAGGATGGGAGAGGAGAGGAGCAACCAGGGGGTGAGGGGGTTCAAGACGGCGGGAGGTGTAGAGGATGCGGATATGTTCGAGGAAGAGGAGCAGATGGGGGAAAGGAATGAGATCATAGAGGAGCCGCGTGGGGGACGGGAGGCGGATACGGAAGGCGAGGCGGAGTGCATGACGCTCAAGGATCTGGAGGGACTGATAGAATTTGGGGGGGGGCTGGCTGAGTGGAGGCAGACGCTTAAGTATGCTATCGGGGTCGCCGCTATTGGCCGCTGGGACCACGTGTTCCACTGTGGCGCCCTCACACTAAAAGCGGGCCAGGAGGCGCGCGCCGCCACAGCTTACGGGCGCGATGGTGCAGAGACCTCTAGGGGACTTCGAAGTCCATGACGTCTGGCGCGGATTCAGATTCCGCGGCGCGCGGTATCAGACCAGTCAGATATAGAAAACATAAAATTCATGCCTCCTGAGGACTTTTTTGATGTAATGTAAGCTGCATGAAAGTGATTATATTCATCTATCTAACGTTATTCTCTGAAGTTTAATCCTAACACTATGCACTGGTCTGTAAACTAAATTACCATTATGCCAGATATGTTATCAGGCCGTAGAAACTTAGTGCTACGTGGAGCTGCGCTCTACTATAACCACGGTTCGGTAGTTTTGGTGCAATACGTAAATGGCGTACTAAATGGAGGATTACCAGTACTATCGGTACGGAAAGAAACCTAAATGAGTGTGTAAGAGTGTGGCTGCGAGTTGACGACTTCTCTTTCATTTTTTTGTTTCTTTGTTTGCTTGTTTGTTTTATACATTATTAGAACTGCAAATCCGTTGTAGTAGCGATTCCGCATTTTATATCTTTACAGAATATGAACTGCGTTTTACAAGTAATAAAAAATAGCTGATCGCTTAACTTCTGCGCTTCTGTGCAAGCAAAGCAATTACTTTTGATGCAGGTACAGTTTACGTGCTCAAATATAAAAGCATGTATATTTAGTTGTTGTTGTTTTGTACTCAATAGAGCGTTCTTCGTCATGATCAAAGACAATAGTTTCCTCTTATTATCCATACACATGCGAAAGTTGTTTATGAATAACAGAGACATGTTTTATATACGTTCGACGAAGTATTGAAGTAATGCTCACTATATCTTCGTTTTGAGTTTTCTGTAAAATTTTATCATTTTTGTGGAGGAAATTTAGTTTTCAAGCACGAAAGATTTGTATTCTTTTCTTTATTTTTAGTACAACAGCCGTATGTTTCACTTTACAAATCAACGATTTTCGAAAAAAGTGTGAATTAATCATTGACAGTTCCAATTTGGCTATAAATATTTATTATCCTTAAGTAACAAAATGGTTCAAATGGCTCTGAGCACTATGGGACTTAACTTCTGAGGTCATCAGTCCCATAGAACTCAGAACTACTTAAACCTAACTAACCTAAGGACAGCACGCACATCCATGCCCGAGGCAGGATTCGAACCTGCGACCGTAGCGGTCACGCGGTTCCAGACTGTAGAGTCTAGAACTGCTCGGCCACCCTGGCCAGCCCCTTAAGTAACAGACAGGAGGATAATGATGTAGAAAAAAATGTGCCGTAGGCTACCTGACCTTTCAACACCGTCACTCAGTTGCTAGACGTTCGATGCTTCAGGTTTTTTGGAGAATCAAGGAAGACACTGATCGCATATGTAAAGAAAGCTATAGTTATGAGGTAACGCCCGATAGTTATGATCAAACTATACTATCTCTCCTGTTTCTGAATATAATTTAATTTTTCGTTAATTGCTTGAAAAATAATCTTTAAACTTGACTAAAACAAATATTACTATAATCACTTCTATATGAGATTAATTCTTGAAATGTAAATAATGTTTTTCAGTTATACAACGAGATTTTGTTTTCCAATGGTTCAAATGGCTCTGAGTACTATGGGACTTAACTTCTGAGGTCATCAGTCCCCTACAACTTAGAACTGCTTAAACCTAACTTACCTAGGGACATCACACACATCCATGCCCAAGGCAGGATTCGAACCTGCGACCGTAGCGGTCGCACGGTTCCAGACTGTAGCCGCTAGAACCGCTCGGCCACACCGGCCGGCAGATTTTGTTTTGATGTACAGTATACGTATATTGGAGAGAAGTATAAAGCTTGTCATATAATAGGGAATGCAGGATTGTTACCCTGCTTAAATAAGCTGAAAATACAAGAAAATCTTACGTTACTAAACTGATTTCCTTATGTAAGTGCTTTCAACTGAACAAAAATGTTCGAATTCTCCAAACAAGAACCTATGTTTCTACTCGTATGTAAGTTCAGGCCAAATCGCACCTGGGATGTTTTCAGTCAATGAACTAGGAAAAAAAAACTAATTTGAAAAGTATTCTCGTCCGTAGCAGTGCTGGAAGAGAAACTGTTTAAATTACTTCATTCTATGTTACGCATCTTTCGCGAAGTTCAAATAACTTGAAATGTACCGCTAATGGCAGTGGCTGCAGCTAACCAGCGATGTTCCTTCTGTCGCTGCAAACGGAGCTAAATTCTGAAAAGGGCTGGATAATTTGACGTGGAATGTTACCCATATACATTAAATAATTTCAACTCATAATTTTAATACATATATTAAAATATTTAGAGCTTTTACACACGTTTTGTTCTGCAGAGTTTTTTTCTAATTATACATTCGACCGAACACAGAGACAGCTACTAATAGAGACAGAGCGAGCTTTTTTTTAATAGCGCTGTTAGTAATATGAATAGCATGAAGATCTCAGATGATGGATGGATTTTCTTTCTGCGATTAACATACATCATAATCAATGATTATTATTTTTGAACACAAGTGTGTCTCATATTATAAATGTTACATACGAGAACTGTTCGGAAAGTAAGGTACGATGGGTCGCGAGATGAAAACCACAGTGAAAATAAATTAAACATTTATCGCAACAATTAGTCACACTTTCCAGCAACATCTCTAAATAGTCGCCAGTCGGACTTAGACATTTGTCGTGACGTTGTACAAACTTTCCAGTACCCTGTATTGTGGGTGATCAAACACTTACCATCGAAAAAGCTGCAGGAGCCTCTTCATTGCACCCTGCAGAACGCGGTTTAAAATTGTCTTGAAGAAAGAAACGCATGACATTTATGTTTTGTGGGCTGCATAGCTTCAGGCGAAATCTCTCACCAGATCCACATACCTGGCGGGAGACACTGTTGTTTTAGGCATTTCTACGTGATCACTTTGCGCTCTGAACTGAAAAGAGCGACGTGAAGCTATCGACAGCCACATTAAAGACACTGCCCAACACATCTGTGGAAAGTTCCATCGGATTTCCACAGTGGTTTCGATTTCGCGCCTTATCGGAGCTTACTTTCCAAATACGTCTCGTAATTCACATTACACAGAATATACTGTACATCATACATAATTATTCTTGTTAATGATTTTTACATAAGTTCACACGTCCTTTCATATGCGGACGCTACAACACCTAACATAGAGGTAAAGTGGATACGATCTTAGCTGATCAAAGCTATTAAGAAAACGGTCGTAGCCTTCTCTTACTTACGGTAGTGTACGGTAGCATACGGTATTTTTACGGCTCTAGTCCTACTCGTGCGAAGCCAGGATACATTATTCTCTGATGTTTAATCGTAACTCTACACATCACCACTATGCCAGAGCTGTAGTCCACTGTAGATACTTAGTGCTACTCATGCAAAGCCGAAGTGGGTGGCTAGTATGGAGAGGAAAAACCTACCGGTAAAAACCTATACCGCCGACCGGAGTGGCCGGGCGGTTCTAGACGCTGCAGTCTGGCACCGCGTGACCGCTACGGTCGCAGGTTCGAACCCTGCCTCAGGTATGGATGTGTGTGATGTCCTTAGGTTAGTTAGGTTTAAGTAGTTCTAAGTTCTAGGGGTCTGATGACCTCAGAAGTTAAGTCCCATAGTGCTCAGAGCCATTTGAACCATTTTTTAAAACCTATACCGATATTTTAGTTCTGAATAATCGGTATTTATTTGGTCTCAGCTATAACAGGTGTTTGTTATTTTTTACTAATAATCAGTTAAGGAACGGAAATATCACTTAGCCACAGCAGCAGTGCTATATTTTTTCGTTTTTAAATAAATCTTTTTTTTAGAAAACGAATACCTTTTATTAGCAAAATTTGCATTCTTCTTCTTCCTTTTCTTCCTTAGCGTTTGTGCCGCGTGCTGGAGCGGTCTGCTGTTTTGGCTCCTTGTCGCCACTTCTTGCGATGTTGTGCCTGACCAGAGTGCGAAATGTGTCCTTTCTGGTCTATATGGTAGATTCTCACGGTCTTCACCAGACATCCGTTGTACAGGGTGGTCCATTGATAGTGACCGGGCCAAATATATCACGAAATAAGCATCAAACGAAAAAACTACAAAGAACGAAACTCGTCTAGCTTCAAGGGGAAATCAGATGGCGCTATGGTTGGCCCGCTAGATGGCGCTGCCATAGGTCAAACGGATATCAACTGCGTTTATTTAAATAGAAACCCTGCAGTCCGGAACCGCGGGACTGCTACGGTCGCAGGTTCGAATCCTGCCTCGGGCATGGATGTGTGTGATGTCCTTAGGTTAGTTAGGTTTTAGTAGTTCTAAGTTCTAGGGGACTGATGACCTAAGACGTTAAGTCCCATAGTGCTCAGAGCCAACCAAATAGAAACCCCCATTTTTATAACATATTCGTGTGGTACGTAAAGAAATATGAATATTTTAGTTGGATCACTTTTTCCGCTTTGTGATAGATGGCGCTGTAATAGTCACAAACGTGTAAGTACGTGGTATCACGTAACATTCCGCCAGTGAGGACGGTATTTGCTTCGTGATACATTACCCGTGTTAAAATGGACCGTTTACCAATTGCGGTCGATATCGTGTCGATGTATGACTATTGTGATCAAAATGTCCAACGGGCGTGTGCTACGTATGCTGCTCGGTACCCTGGACGACATCATCCCAGTGCCCGGACCGTTCGCCGGATAGTTACGTTATTTAAGGAAACAGGAATTATTCAGCCACATGTGAAACGTCAACCACTACCTGCAACAAATGATGATGCCCAAGTAGGTGTTTTAGCTGCTGTCGTGGCTAATCCGCACATCAGTAGTAGACAAATTGTGCGAGAATAGGGAATCTCAAAAACGTCGGTGTTGACAATGCTACATCAAAAATCGATTGCACCCGTACCATATTTCTATGCACCAGGAATTGCATGGCGACGACTTTGAACGTCGTGTACAGTTCTGCTACTGGGCACAAGAGATATTACGGGACGATGACAGATTTTTTACACGAGTTCTATTTAGCGGCGAAGCGTCATTCACCAACAGCAGTAACGTAAACCGGCATGATATGCAGTACTGGGCAACGGAAAATCCACGATGGCTGCGACAAGTGGAACATCAGCGACCTTGGCGGCTTAATGTATGGTGAGGCATTATGGGAGGAAGGATAATTGACCCCCATTTTATCGATGGCAATCTAAATGTTGCAATGTATGCTGATTTCCTACGTAATGTTCTACCGATGTTACTACAAGATGTTTCACTGCATGACAGAATGGCGATCTACTTCCAACATGATGGATGTCTGGCACGTAGCTCGCGTGCTGTTGAAGCGGTATTGAATAGCATATTTCATGACAGGTGGATTGGTCGTCGAACCACCATACCATGGCCCGTACGTTCACCGGATCTGACGTCCCCGTATTTCTTTCTGCGGGGAAAGTTGAAGGATATTTGCTATCGTGATCCACCGACGAAGCCTGATAACATGCGTCAGTGCATTGTCAATGCATGCGCGAACATTACGGAAGGCGAACTACTCGCTGTTGAGAGGAATGTCGTTACACGTATTGGCAAATGCATTGAGGTTGACGGATATCATTTTGAGAATTTATTGCATTAATGTGGTATTTGCAGGTAATCACGCTGTAACAGCATGCGTTTTCAGAAATGATAAGTTCACAAAGGCACACGTATCACATTGGAACAACCGAGATAAAATGTCCAAACGTACCTAAGTTCTGTATTTTAATTTAAAAAACCTACCTGTTACCAACTGTTCGTCTAAAATTGTGAGTCATATGTTTTTGACTCTTACCATGCCATCTATCACAAAGCGAAAAAAGTGGTCCAACTAAAACATCCATATTTCTTTACGTACTACACGAATATGTAATAAAAATGGGGGTTCCTATTTTAAAAAAGCAGTTGATATCCGTTTGACCTGTGGCAGCGCCATCTAGCGGGCCAACCATAGCGCCATCTGGTTTCCCCCTTCAAGCTAGACAAGCTTCGTTCTTTGTAGTTTTTTCGTTTGACGCTTATTTCGTGAGATATTCGGCCCGGTCACGATCAGTTGACCACCCTGAATATCTAAATGGAACCAAACCTAATCTGGAAGTATTTTACAAAGTAACGTAGCAATGCTTCATTTGCTTTGAAGGATTGAACATGTCTGCCATTTGTTGAAATAATAAGAGGACGGAAGTTATAGTAATGGGAATAAATTAAAACCTTAACAACAATTAATTCATAGTTTACAATAAAAATAGAAAGTATCTGATCTGCTGCCCTTATCTACACTCCTGGAAATTGAAATAAGAACACCGTGAATTCATTGTCCCAGGAAGGGGAAACTTTATTGACACATTACTGGGGTCAGATACATCACATGATCACACTGACAGAACCACAGGCACGTAGACACAGGCAACAGAGCATGCACAATGTCGGCACTAGTACAGTGTATATCCACCTTTCGCAGCAATGCAGGCTGCTATTCTCCCATGGAGACGATCGTAGAGATGCTGGATGTAGTCCTGTGGAACGGCTTGCCATACCATTTCCACCTGGCGCCTCAGTTGGACCAGCGTTCGTGCTGGACGTGCAGACCGCGTGAGACGACGCTTCATCCAGTCCCAAACATGCTCAATGGGGGACAGATCCGGAGATCTTGCTGGCCAGGGTAGTTGACTTACACCTTCTAGAGCACGTTGGGTGGCACGGGATACATGCGGACGTGCATTGTCCTGTTGGAACAGCAAGTTCCCTTGCCGGTCTAGGAATGGTAGAACGATGGGTTCGATGACGGTTTGGATGTACCGTGCACTATTCAGTGTCCCCTCGACGATCACCAGTGGTGTACGGCCAGTGTAGGAGATCGCTCCCCACACCATGATGCCGGGTGTTGGCCCTGTGTGCCTCGGTCGTATGCAGTCCTGATTGTGGCGCTCACCTGCACGGCGCCAAACACGCATACGACCATCATTGGCACCAAGGCAGAAGCGACTCTCATCGCTGAAGACGACACGTCTCCATTGGTCCCTCCATTCACGCCTGTCGCGACACCACTGGAGGCGGGCTGCACGATGTTGGGGCGTGAGCGGAAGACGGCCTAACGGTGTGCGGGACCGTAGCCCAGCTTCATGGAGACGGTTGCGAATGGTCCTCGCCGATACCCCAGGAACAACAGTGTCCCTAATTTGCTGGGAAGTGGCGGTGCGGTCCCCTACGGCACTGCGTAGGATCCTACGGTCTTGGCGTGCATCCGTGCGTCGCTGCGGTCCGGTCCCAGGTCGACGGGCACGTGCACCTTCCGCCGACCACTGGCGACAACATCGATGTACTGTGGAGACCTCACGCCCCACGTGTTGAGCAATTCGGAGGTACGTCCACCCGGCCTCCCGCATGCCCACTATACGCCCTCGCTCAAAGTCCGTCAACTGCACATACGGTTCACGTCCACGCTGTCGCGGCATGCTACCAGTGTTAAAGACTGCGGCGGAGCTCCGTATGCCACGGCAAACTGGCTGACACTGACGGCGGCGGTGCACAAATGCTGCGCAGCTAGCGCCATTCGACGGCCAACACCGCGATTCCTGGTGTGTCCGCTGTGCCGTGCGTGTGATCATTGCTTGTACAGCCCTCTCGCAGTGTCCGGAGCAAGTATGGTGGGTGTGACACACCGGTGTCAATGTGTTCTTTTTTCCATTTCCAGGAGTGTATATAACATGACTTTGTTTGCTTGTAGCCATCGAAAACGGACAAATGAAGATGGGAAAAGAGGTTTTCAACCTAAGTTTCCATTCTTCAGCACTGACAATTCTTAGTGCTCAGACAGTGTTATGATCCCCGATTACAACATGATCTTTGAGCGAAGGTTCGAAATATTTGGTGTTTATTGTAGTATTCAGCTACTTGACTTTTCGAAAAAAAAAAAGTGAACGATGGACGGACTAAGTTTTCTCTGATCTGCTTATTTAATTTAATACTTTGACCAAATGTATCTTGAAACTGAGAGAGTTAAAATTTTTCAGTCTTCGTTCGACTTCTACGGTTATTACAGGAAATAATAGGAATAAAAACAACGAAAATTGGTTATTTCAGATATCGGTTATTTTGAACGGCTATAACAGTCGAGTTAAAATGGAGTCAAAAGAAAACCGATATAACCGAAAACCGGTTGTTTCAGCGATAACCGCCATCCCTACTGGCTAGTAAATAAGTACACTACTGGCCATTAAAATTGCTGCACCAAGAAGAAATGCAAATGATAAGCGGGTACTCATTGGACAAATATATTATACTAGACCTAACATGTGACTACATTTTCACGCAGTTTGGGTGCATAGATCCTGAGAAATCAGTACCCAGAACAACCACCTCTGGCCATAATAACGGCTTTGATACGCCTGGGCATTGAGTCAAACAGAGCTTGGATGGCGTGTACAGGTACAGCTGCCCATGCAGCTTCAACACGATACCACAATTCATCAAAAGTAGTGACTGGCGTATTGTGACGAGCCAGTTGCTCGGCCACCATTGACCAGACGTTTTCAATTGGTGAGAGATCTGGCGAATATGCTGGCCAGGGCAGCAGTCGAACGTTTTCTGTATTCAGAAAGGCCCGTACAGGATCTGCAAGATGCGGTCGTGCATTATCCTGCTGAAATGTAGGGTTTCGCAGGGATCGAATGAAGGGTAGAGCCACGGGATGTAACACATCTGAAAAGTAACGTCCACTGTTCAAATTGCCGTAAATGCGAACAAGAGGTGACCGAGAAGTGTAACCAATGGCATCCCATACCATCACGCCGGGTGATACGCCAGTATGGCGATGACGAATACACGCTTCCAGTGCGCGTTCACCACGATGGCGCCAAACACTGATGCGACCATCACGTTGCTGCAAACAGAACCTGGATTCATCCGAAAAAATGACGTTTTGCCATTCTTGCACTCAGGTTCGTCGTTGAGTACACCATCGCAGGCGCTCCTGTCTGTGATGCAGCGTCAAGAGTAACCGCAGCCATGGTCTCCAAGCTGATAGTCCATGCTGCTGCAAACGTCGTCGAACTGTTCGTGCAGATGGTTGTTATCTTGTAAAGGTCCGCATTTGTTGACTCAGGGATCGAGACGTAGCTGCACGATCCGTTACAGCCATGCGGATAGGATGCTTGTCATCTCGGCTGCTAGTGATACGAGGCCGTTGGGATCCAGCACGGCGTTCCGTATTACCCTTGAAACGTCCCCTTTGAAAAATTATACATGACTGTGCTTAAACCTGACACACAATATTTTTAGCGCAACGCAATCTGACTTTCAAAAATCCATACAAAAGAATGGCCCTGACTAACATTAACCTATACGTTTCACAAATCACTTACCTCACAAAAATCTTGGTTACTCGAGCTACTGCAATAAAGCGAGCGCCACTACTGCCAGCTAAATAAAAGATTCAAACTACTGAAGGCCCTAACTACTGATAGGCATAGTTAGCAAATGAAAGATTTTAATAGAGAACAAACAATGTATGTACCTTAATAGTCATAATATATATAGCAGTACATGACAAATTTCAAAACTCCGCCATTTCTCTCCCCACATCCACCACTGCTGGCGGCTCACCTCCAACTGCGCAACGCTACGCGCTGTTCACAGCCAGCTGCCTAACACTCCAATGGCGAGTATTACAACAATGCAAAGCAGCCACAGACTGCACACAGCACAGCCAGTGATTTTCATACAGAGGTGGCGTTACCAATAAAAAAACCTAAACAGCCTACTTACATAGCCCCCATGCTACCCACAAAAAATTTTACAAATTGTTTTGGGCAGTGGCCAATAATGATTTGATAAAATTTTTCATAATTACAATAACAAAGATATCAAATGCACACACTTATTGATACAGTGTTGGTCAAAAGCTAAAATTTTCTCACAGTCCATAAAGACCGTCCTGATCATTCATCACAGTAAAATTGCAGTGTTTTTCTCAAAGTCTGAGCAGTAAAAGAAAATGCACACGGATGTAGTGGATTTCCATGCAGTCTTGAAGAAGTAGTGTTGTCCTTCCAACGGAAAGACAGTGCTGACTCTCGACATGCAGACAGGTAATGGGCCACAACAGAGGAAACCCACAGCAGAGTCATTCGACGTTTTGAAGAATATTGGTAGGTAGGTCATCACAGAGCAGACCACAGTAGTCCTGTTAGAGATTACTGTATTGGTGGGCCACCAGAGGTGCAGACCCACTGCAGTCCTTGTAGAAATAATGGTACTGGTGGTCAGCAGAGGTGTAGACCCACTGTAGTCCTTGTAGAAATAATGGTATTGGTGGGTCATCAAAGATGCAGACCCACTGTAGACCATGTAGAGACGGCCAGCAGCCATCTGTTGCGACTGTGCAGGTGCACAATCACCATCGAAGAGTCTTGCGGAGAATATAGCAAGTCCATAAACCACCACTTGTCCACTAACGAAATTTTTGGAATTGTCCTTAGAACCAGCAATGCTGTTATCCAGTCCCTTGCTGAATCATTAACACACATGCAAACACTATCAGTCCCTACTTCTCACATATTGTCCATATACTATGACCAACAGAAACGTGTGCAGTGAAATGTAACTTACAAGTTGCTTAATTTGATGAACTGGTGTCAATTACAATTTTATAACATGAGAATACAATAACAAAGGTACAAAATACATCATTAAAGAACATAACAATACAGATAACATTTGTAGTTCAGGATTAACAAAAGAATCGAGCTAACATATACATCAGTGTTACAGGAATTATGACATAAGTAAATACATGAAAGATCAGAATAACTTTTGAAACATCAACTTTACACATGAGCATTAAAACAAAACAGAATAAATAATGTCTAAGCATATTTACAAGGTAGATAACATATTATTAATGCCAATTATATTTGAGAATAACAGTATTCCTCATCTATGAAACTACACAGAGACAGGAAGAAAACAAATACACAAGGGTACACTAACACATAGTGGGATAACGCAAAAGAAAAGGACAGGGCTTGTTTTCAGTGTAACATTTGGTACTGCAGTCCAACCCGAAACTTCATTCCATAGATCTTTCGTCTTATTTCAACCTTTGCTTCCACCAAAAAAATCCTATCCAAGCATGCTTTCTGTATTTATTTCACATAGTTCTTACCTCATTATTTATTTCCAAGAAAATCCTACCTATACCTGCTTTCTGTACTTTTTTCGTATAACTTCTCAATGCATTTCTTCCAATTCATCGCAACTCATTCTCTTCTATAGTCTACCCCCTCTTAAGCTAACTTAAATCTACTGAGCTCAGATGCTAAACTAAGGGATGAGGCAATGCAGCAGCACAGAACAACACAAACAGCAATGACAAAAAAATGGAAATTTGCAAAGCAAGCTACAGTAAATCTAAATTACCAAGCAATTCAACATTACAACTAATATGAGCCAATGTGTAGCAACAAGAAAAATAAATCAGTAGTAAAACTAGCTTAACAGAGTAATACAAAGTGAAATTTAATAGCACTATGCCTGGCAAACAGCAGCAGAAAATGCTATAGTTTATACCTAAACATGACAAAGCTGAAGCAGAAAAAATAGTACACTAAAGACAACAATGCCTATAAGGGAAACGTCTATTCACATCTTAATGTCTTTGTAATTAAAGTGGTGCACCACAAAAACTAATCCTACAAAAAATTACCAAGTACTTGAAAAGAAAATTATGAATGCAGTTCCTGTGAAGGTAAATGTCTTTTTGTGCTCCCTCATTTTTTGAAAAAATTATTATTTATTCGATCTGTAGACAGAAAATATATTAGTACATCTATAAAATTTTATTTTAACCAACGCTGCAGTGCCGCTAGAAACTAGATATTAAACAAAATGAGCAATCTCTCAACTAGAAAGACAATGGATGTAAAAATGTTTCTCATCATTTCATTAGGCATTTTAGTAAATATCATAAATTAAGAGCTCCACAGTGTAATCATATGGTTTCAAGTTCGAGCGTGTCGTATTTGCGATGCTTTCTACAAAGGAATGTCATTAGTGAGGACAATAGCCTCTTTTCTTTTTTTTTTTTTTTGCACCTAATGACTTTCTTTTGTCAGACGTCTACCTCTCAGCTGGGCGCCCAAAACGCATTACGCCAAGGTCACTTACGTTTCTTGCTGAAATATTTACGATGGCAGTTTCCGCTACAGTGATAGTCTCATATAAAAATATTTCACAGGTCAAGAATTTGGGTTACAAATCTATAGAAACAAAATCCTATTGATATAACAGTGTCCAAAAAATTTTCGTCGGCATTGTAATACATTCACGCATTTACATACATTTCATAACTCTAAAGTATGATTCTTGGTTTCCAACAACCATTTTCACAAACCAGAGTCCCTAACCACTACTCATTATTCCTTACCTTATTCGTCGACACTTCTTCAATATTTCACCATAACATACGTAGCATAGTCAAATAACTCAATAGCATCAGCTTATTGATCATAAACATACCGCAACAGCATAATACACATAGTCATCGTAATAATAACATCATAACACCTCAGTCAACTCTCAAAATCGTCGTAGCTTCCTCCAATAATTTCAAAACCTAAAAAAAATTCTCTGTTCATGTCAAAAGTGTCATCTGCCTCAAACGTACTTTAAAAATCGTGATCCCATACCAAATATATCATTCAAAGCTCTCATAATATTACAATGGGTCCAAAAAAATATGAACAATTCACAAAGTACAGACAAAATACAATTTCGTAAGTGTGAAGTTACCCAACTGTGTAATTGCGTAAAAATGTGTCACAGATGTAGTACAAAAATGTTTGTTTCTCTGTTAAATAGTCAGGTAGCTGTGTAATTCTGTGTTGGAGAAATATGGTACCGATGTGTAAAGTTGTATAAGCAAATACCATATTAGCTAGGGCTCCTTGTGCTTGCCACACACATGGTACACAAAGTAGGCGTGTACCCCCCTCCCCCCCCCTGAGGATAAATGTAATTGTACCCTCAGGTGTTACAAATTACAGCAATGGAATGAAATGTATCATGGAAAACTTTCTTTGTAATACAGAAAATCTTTAGAAATAAATGTTTTAAGTATAAGATTAATCACTCAAATACGTGTACTGTAGCGCTAACCTGTGCGTCTTGTCACAACATAATCTCTGTGGAAGTGTCGTAGTTATCGTCCTCCGAAAGCTAAGTTCTGCAGAAGTCAATGTACTTACCTCATGATAAACAAAAGTGAAATGCTTTGCGTATAGATATCGTAGTTATTATGCTTATTGGCGTGATGAAGAAAGTACTGTACAGTAACGTATTGTTGTGCCACGAAAAAGGCTGTCTCATTGCTGCTATACCACAAAAGTTACTACTAAAACATGTTTTACTTTCCAGAATAAAACAGAAAACTGTAAAGATATAAAACAGAAACACTGCAAAAGCAACATTGTAAATTGTCACTCATTAGTAGCGTCGTGATAAAACCGTGTAGTTGTCACATAAACTAACCACTGTCATCTGGAATCTCACTGAAAGTACTTTAAATCCAGAATGTATTTTCAAGTAAACCAAAATGTTGCATTATAATCTCATTAGCAGTACCAGTATGTGTCCTAAGTATGTAAGCCTGATAGTCGTTAAGTAATCGTGCAACTAACAAGCAAGAATGTACGAATACAACACTGTGTCGTCTGTTCACTATAACAATGCATTCGTAATTTCTGTTTAAAAATGTTTCCCAGGTTCTAGACTGGATATTTAACTTCAAACATTGTTGCATGGTAAAAGTTTCTAAGTCTGACAATGCATACTAGAAATGTGAAGTGAAAAGTTATATGGCAAAGACAAAGTTGTGAAATGTGGTGTAAACCTTTACTCTTCCTAGTACGCAGAGTTTCAACTTCAACGCAATTATCATGTGGTATACGTCGGATTCTGTAAGGTCCATTGTAAACTAGAAAGAATTTGTGACTCAAGTGTTTCTTCTTACGTGACAATGAATGAGCTTTAATGAGAACTTTCTGACCAATATATAATTTCTTTGCATTTGCTTTACCGTGTAGTTTTCTCCTTTTGTCTGCTGCAGATTTTATATTTATAATAGCCAAATCAATTATGTCTTTGTGTCGAAGTTTACGTGTATTCGGGAAAGGTACAAGCTCTCTGATTCTGTTCGGTGGTTCTTCATTCCTCAGTACAAGAGTAGGTGGTAAAGCAGTGGAGTCATGAGGCATTTCATTCAGCACGTTTTGAAATAAGTGTAAATATCTGTCCCAATGCCGATGCTTTGTGTGACAATAAAGTCTGCAAAGCTTATTGATTTCTTTCATAATCCGTTCAGACGGGTTACAATGTGGTGAGTACAATGAAATAGAAACAGGTTTGATTTTATGATTCCGAAGCATGTGTGACCAAACAGCAGATCTGAAAACGCGGTCCGTTATCTGAAATGACTTTACTAACGTGTCCAACTTCACGTAAGAAATTTTTAACAAAGGCGTTGGATACAGACCGTCCAGTGGCTTTACGTAACGGAGTGAAAGAAACAAATTTTGAAGTAAGTTCAACAGCGACTAGAACGTGCGAAAATCCATTAGATGTTCTGACAAGCGGTCCCAAGAGATCAACAGCAGCAAATTCTTTTAATTTAGAAGGAATAATAGGAAACAACGGAGCACGATGTGAGACAGTAGATGGTTTCGCCTTTTGACAAAGTTTGCAAATAGACAAGACTCTTCGAATTCTCTTTTCCATATTGTTAAAATAACAAGTCGTTCGAAGAATATGATAACATTTTCGTGGGCCAAAATGTGCATAGCTGAAATGAATGTACCAAATGAGCTTATTAACAAAATCGTCAGGAATGCAAAGTTCCCATAGCTTGTCATCAACAGTGCAGCGTTTGAACAGTATGTTGTTTCTAACCAGGTAATAATGCCGAATCTGTGTGTGTGTCTTTTCATACCATTTGCTCTTGATGTCTTTCCAAATCGGATCTTTATCTTGTTCATGAGCAATGTCCTTTAAAGATGTGGTGATGAAGTTTTCAAAGGCGACTTTCTGAATGTAAAGAATACTGAAATTTTTCTCGAGGTTGCCTTCTGTGTTACTTTTCTCAAGCCCAGCTGGTGCGCGTGACAGTGCGTCCGCAACAATGTTCTCCTTGCCGGGAACGTAGACTATTGTGAAGTGGAATTCTTGCAGAAACGATGCCCATCGTTTCAACCTGTCATGATTTAATTTTGAAGACATAAGGAATTGTAATGCACAATGATCATTGTATACTTTTACGTGCTTACCAGAAAGAAAGAAACGGAATTTGTTAAATGCCCAAACGATAGCTAAAGCTTCTAATTCAGTAACGGAATAATTTTTTTTCAGATTTTGTTAGCACTCGGCTAGCAAAAGCAATGGTTTTCTGAACGGTAGTGTCATTTTCTATGGCTTCTTGAAATAAATGGGCACCAAGACCGACTTTAGAAGAATCCGTGCGAAGACAGAAATCTTGTGACGGATCTGGATGAGCTAGTATTGGCGCGTTAAGTAGCGATTCTTTCAAAGAATTGAATTCCAACTGTGCTTGTTCGTCCCAGTTCCAAATAGTATTTTTTCCAGTGAGAGAACAAAGTTTTGGTGTAACAAGAATTTGCATATTCAGAAAACGACGGTAAAAATTTACGAGACCTAGAAAACTGCGGACTTGTTTTTTTGTGGATGGAACTGGAATGAAGCTGATTGCTTCTAACTTTTCAGGATCCGGCTGAATGCCTTCAGAAGAAATAATATGTCCCAAAAACTTCACCTTTGTCCTACCGAATTCAGACTTTTCCAAGTTAAATGTAATTCCAGATTCTGCAAAAATACGTAACAAACTGTTGAGGATGCGATTATGTTGTTCCCAAGAAGCTTCTGCTATTAGAATATCGTCCACATATAAGGTGATGTGACGCGAATGAATGCTGCCGAAGAAATGTTCAAACCAAAAGGAAGTTTCCGAAACTGATAACAAACGCCGAAACAAAGGAAAGCTGTGTATTTTCTACATTCTGGATGAAGTTCGATCTGATAAAAGCTGGATCTGAAATCAATGGAAGACAACACTTTTACACCATTAAAATTTTGAAGAAGTTCTTCCAACGTTTGCGGCCTGTCTGTTTCAGGAATAATGATAGTATTGATTTGTCTCGAATCTAAGACAAGTCTGATAGATCCATTTTTCTTCTCAACAACATGTAATGGATTGTTGTATGAGCTTACTGCAGGCTCAATAATGCCGTCATTAAGCATAGATTGTATTTCTGTTCTAACACGGTCCCTATAATGTGCTGGAATTACGTATGGTCTAACACAAAATTTAGTATGCTCACGAACACGAAATTGGTATTGAATTCCCTTGATTGTTCCTGTTTTGTGAGTAAAAACTGTCGAATGTGCTTGTAAAAACTCAAAAAGGTCTTGCCTATCAGTGTCATTACAATTCTCAATTGTTCGAATTTTATTCTGAATTAACTCATTAGTATCAACTATGTCGTCGATATCATCCCTGTCAGTACTTGCAGGGTGATTGTTAGTGTCTAGTTCCGTAGAAAACTCCGAACTGTTGTCTAACAAAAAGTAAAGCCGATTAATTTCTTCGTCATGGTTTGAGAGCCAATCTTCAAATTTCATAGCTATTGACTTACCTTCTTTCTCTAAACTTATTTTAGCATCGTGAAAGTTTAAGATTGCTTTGTATTCATTCAAAAAGTCTACTCCCAATATAATTTCCGTCGACAATAATGGAACAATGAGAAAGTTCATAGAGAAGTTGTGGCTTTGACAAAAGAATTCTAAGTTGGTTTGTTGGCGTACATCTACACTTTTTCCAAAGATTGCACCTTGTAATTTAATCTTACATAACCGAAGTGTGGGGCAATCGTTCGATTTGTTACATTTGCTAAAGGCTGTTTCACTAATTACTGAAATGGGACTGCCAGAGTCAAGTACTGCCGTAAATTTTACGTCATTTACAGTAATGTGAATCACAGGATATGCAATGTTGTTATGTTTTACGTCGTGTTCCTGGAGTAAGATGTCCCTAATGTCTTCCATTTTTACGTAATTGCTAGCTACGGCAGCTGCTTCGTCAGTTTCATACGTACGTTTCGTGGCTGCCAGCGGTATGAGTCATTGCCTATTGTCTCTTTGTTGGCGCACGTCGTTATTGGAATTTGGAGACCTAATTTCTACAAATTCACCTTGTTGAGAGGGCCCTGCTCTGTTTGAATCCCGCCAGTTCTGATGCAATTCAGGTCTGTCGTTACGATCATATCGTCTGTCGTCATGTCGGTAGATTCCATAGTTTCTTTCTTGTCGGTCACGTGGTGGAGAATTTCTCCCTGAATCGTACCTGCGCGCTGGACCGTTGCGTCTAAAGTTATTCTGTCTCCCTTGATAATAATTATTTTGGTTCCCAAATTGTCTGTTTCTCTGATTGTCTCTGTGATAGTCACTACAGCGGATAGGTGATCTTTCCCTGTAATTATTACTACTCTGCCAACGGTTGTCATACGGGTGGTGTCTGTTTTGGTCACGATATGTGTTGTGAGAATAGCCTTGTTGTGTCCAGTTATTATTGCTTTCATCGCGGAATTGTGACAGATGTGACCTGTGATTGTTGTACTCCTGTTTTCGCGTTCCGCGATTGTCAGTGTCCATTTCCAGTTCTTGTAACAGTCCCTGAAAAGCTTCAATGTCGTCTTTGCAACGTCCTGCTAAAATAATATGTCGTAAATGTTCAGGGAATTTGATTAAACAAATGCGGATGAGTTCTGAGGGGCTGTATGGGTTTGACAGGTACTGATTCTTGTGCAATATGTCTTCAAAATATTTCACAAGACTGGAAAATTCAGATTGTTCGAAATGATTCATCATTATGATGCTATGTTTTACTCGGTCTTGTGTAGCTTGAGACCAATATGCTGAGAGGAAGGCATGATAAAATTCTCCTTCACTGTGACAATCGTGAATGACCGATCACATTCTAACAGCTGGTTCATTCTCTAAATAGCCACACATAAATTCTAACCTGTGCTCCAATGACCAGTTGGGAGGAAAACAATGAGAGAATTGATGGAGCCATGCTTGTGGATGAATGTCGTTGGCAGAATTCTTTAACGTTTTGAATTTACGTGTAGTAATGAACAGCTTATAGTCAAAATCATCGTGTCGGCGAGTCGCATATCGGTCATTGTTACGTCGTTTCCATTTCAAAATTCGGTGCACCTTGCCAATTTCTTTCATAATTTCCGAAATGCGCTGTGTTATTATTTTGTGGCTGTTCCGTATTTCTATGTCCCTCTTCCCGTATTGGGGCGCGAGTGTCCTCTGAAATACATAATTCTTGTATTACCTGTGTCAGCTGATCTTGTACTTCGCGAATTTCTCTTTGGTGTTGCGTATTAATTTGATTCTGATTTTGTTTGAATTTCCTAATTTGTTCGCACTCTTCTGTGACATTAAAGACTACCGGTTTTGTGTCATTCAGATTATCATCTACCTTCGTAGTTAATTATTTAGCTGATCCGAAAGTTCAACTAATTTCTCTGATAATGAACTAATTTCCTCCATGTGTCTTTCTGAACCAATTTTTAGAGTATCTACTGTGTCCTTTAAGTTTTCCTGAGTTTTTGCAAGTTGCGTAACCGAATCGGTAGATGCAACTGAGTCAATTTTAGCTTGGAGGGTCTCATGATTTTCATGAACAATAGTTTGCAGTTCTTTTATGGCTGCTTCGTGATTCTGTAATGCATTTTCATGACGCGAAAAAATAGGTTGGAAATGCTCACAAATTTGTGTTTTTACGTCATTACAGACTTCTTGACATTTCGATTCTATTTTATGTAACTCAGTAGTTAAATCTTCACGTGTTTGTTCAAGCGTGGTGTGAAGATTTTGTTCCATTGTGTCTAACTTTTTAAGATTTTGTTCCACTGTGTCTAACTTTTTAAGATTTTGTTCCACTGTGTCTAACTTTTTAAGATTTTGTTCCACTGTGTCTAACTGTTGCTGTGTTTGTCTTTGCTGTTGTTCCATTGTGTCTAACTTTTGAAGCCTTTGTCCCATTTGTCTCTGATTTTGTTCAATTTGTTGCATTAATTGCAATAATAATGTATTAGTGTCTGGAATCTGTTTCTCTATGCTTTTTGGCAGTGCATTTTCACCGGCAACATTCACATTTTGACAAGCAGAAAATGTGTCTTGACTCATTTGAGAAAACGGTGAGGACCCAAAACCTGAATCTACAGTATTTGCGAGATTGTATCCTGTCATTTCGGATTCCTGAGGTGAGCTGTTGCCGACCGATCGATCGATAATGCTTCCCTGTTCACTAATTGTTTCACTGTGTACACCATTATTTGCAACCCGCTCCATTTCACTATGCGCAATTACCAAATTACTACTTTGAACATTAGTTAGTTAATTACTCTGCGGCGCTAACACACTGCTTTCGTCTTCACTGTCATTTCTCAGTTTACTTTGGAGCCTAGTATTACGTTTTTCACATGCCATAATTATCACAATATTTCACACGATAACACAGAAAAGCACAATTTGAAGAGCAAAATAAAATAACAATGCAATGGAAATAATGTCTACTTAATTGCAAGCGCAGCTGCGAAACACTTGGTGCAAATCTACATGCATGCCACAGCTGTTTTACTGTACAACAATGAAAAACTACAACTACAATGGAAATTCTCTCTATAATTATGCACTAGCAATAAACAAAAGCTACACTAATTACACAAACTACAAGAAAAAATTAGAAGATTCCAGTGAGGTATCCTGGCAGGGTCGCCATATGAAACGTCCCCTTTGAAAAATTATACATGACTGTGCTTAAACCTGACACACAATATTTTTAGCACAACACAATCTGACTTTCAAAAATCCATACAAAAGAATGGCCCTGACTAACATTAACCTATACGTTTCACAAATCACTTACCTCACAAAAATCTTGGTTACTCGAGCTACTGCAATAAAGCAAGCGCCACTACTGCCAGCTAAATAAAAGATTCAAACTACTGAAGGCCCTAACTACTGATAGGCATAGTTAGCAAATGAAAGATTTTAATAGAGAACAAACAATGTATGTACCTTAATAGTCATAATATATATAGCAGTACATGACAAATTTCAAAACTCCGCCATTTCTCTCCCCACATCCACCACTGCTGGCGGCTCACCTCCAACTGCGCAACACTATGCGCTGTTCACAGCCAGCTGCCTAACACTACAATGGCGAGTATTACAACAATGCAAAGCAGCCACAGACTGCACACAGCACAGCCAGTGATTTTCATACAGAGGTGGCGTTACCAATAAAAAAACCTAAACAGCCTAATTACACCCTCCTGAACCCACCGATTCCATATTCCGCTAACAGTCATTGGATCTCGACCAACGCGAGCAGCAGTATCGCGATACGATAAACCGCAATTTTGGTAGGCTACAATCCGACCTTTATCAAAGTCGGAAACGTGATGGAACGCATTTCTCCTCCTTTCACAACAACGTTCACCAGGCAACGCCGGTCAACTGCTGTTTGTGTATGAGAAATCGGTTGGAAACTTTCCTCATGTCAGCATGTTGTAGGTGTCACCACCGGCACCAACCTAGTGTGAATGCTCTGAAAAGCATGTTAGAGCATCTTCTTCCTGTCGGTTAAATTTCGCGTCTGTAGCATGTCATCTTCGTGGTGTAGCAATTTTAATGACCAGTAGTGTAAGTAGGTCGACAGAAAGAGCAGGTGGAGGGCGCGCTGTAGTACGGTGTTGCGTGTGTTGCAGGGGCAGCCCGCCGCCGGTGGTGGTGAAGGGCGGCGGCGAGCGCGCGGGCGACCGCAGCTGTTCGTACAGCAGCGTGCAGCAGTACGTGGACTCGCTGCCCGTGGAGCTGGACGCGCCCGGCTCGCTGCTCAGCCTGCACTCGCTGGGCCGCGACCGCGCCGCCTCCGCCGCGCCCTCCGCCCACAGCGGCAGCCCCCGCACCGCCGCCGCCTCCGCCGGGGGGCCCGCCGCCAGCTTCTCCATGGAGGACCTGCTCTTCCTCGACTGAGCTGCTTCTGCCGTCCGCCGCTGCCGCTGCCACTGCTGCTGCCGCCACCGCCGCTCCTCCCTCTCCACTTTGCTTTGCCACCATATTCGCTACCACTGGTTCCCTGTTGTACCATTTTCCGCTCGTGTACGAAGTACTTGTTCCTGTTTACTGCGTCTCCTTTTCTCTTAGTTCACGTAATTTAGCGTGCACGGAAGAAGAATAAATGCTGAAAGCGATTTTTCTTTCGGAAAGCTTACAGAATTTGTTTGCTCGAACAGTAAATATACCTTGAGAATTCTGCTTTGAGCAAAATACAGTATTTGTTTTTCTTTCCATACCTATACACATTTCGGTGGTATTGCACCGTGCTCAGTGAGGAACTCTGTATTTTACTTAAGAGAGCATTTTGTTCACATCCAGATAATTACTCTGCAGTTCACACTTACGTGTTTGGCAGAGGATGCATACAAACACTGACCGAAAAGTACATTCGTCGACTTTACGGTCAACTAATAAGCCTGGAAAAACTAAAGAATCACATACATCGACATGTCTACACCGTTCTATTCCGTTCTGTTTCTTTCGTTACTGTACTGAAGTAGACAAACAGCGACAAGGCAACATTAACAACAGGCCATGTGAAATCGGAATTAAAACTCGAGCCTTTTCCAGTTTATAGCGGAGTTGGTACATCAACCAGTATATCGGTATGAAGAAACAAGCAGTCTTGGTTACAGTGTTGATTTTTTTAATTATTTCCCAATGACGTGTTTCACCTTCATTTAGGCATCTCCAGATTGGCCGATATTTGGCAGCAATGGGTGGGATGCCATGCATAAAATATCCCAGCAGGTAAATGCCCAAGCCTTAAAAACACTGCACGACGTCCTTATAACGGGTTGCGGTGCAGTCTAATGCAAACTGAAAGGCGTCAGGCCTACAGTAAAGCTTTACATCGTAAACATGCCGGAGGTGCAGTTCATATTTTGGTCGCACACATCATACTTTTTTAAAACCAGTTTACATCCAGTGTGATGTGAGCAACCAGAAGATGCTCTACACCGCCGGTGTTTTTATAATGTAAAATTTTACTGTAGACCTTGTCGCATTTTGTTTGCGTTGGAGTAGACCACATGCCTTAATAAGGACACCACGTAGTGTTTTCAAAGCTTGGGGATTTACTTGCTGGGATATTTTATGCGCAGTAGCCCACGTACTCAGCGCTACCAAATGTCAGCCAAGCCGAAGATGAAACCCATCATTGGGAAATAATAAAACATTTAAACACTGCAACCAGGACGGCTTGTTTTTCCATATTAAAAATTGAGGCTTCCAATGTAAACACAATCTTTCTCGTCAGCGGATGACTGTACGCTGGGAGCGCTGTCTTTTTTTTACAGTGGAGCTGAAGTTTGTGACTGGTTTTGTGATGTCGCTTACAGTTCTAACTTCTGTTGGCGGTGACGTAGGCCCGAGGGTGGGATTTCCATGCACAAATACCGAAAATCAGTAATGCGGCGCTAAGCTGCTCCTTCCTCCACCTAATCCGTTTGAGGGGCCGACGTAAGAGACTACCCCTAGCAGCATCTCTCGCAATGAGAGATGGTTTTTGATTGTTCGTACTAATAAATCTGATCTGACGCGGTATAAACAGCGATAAGATTTGACACAAAGATGCCGCCCTGAAAATCTTCGATGCCGTAACAAAATATACCGTTAAGTAAAATGAAGGATGTTGAAATATCATCGAAGGACGCAGGAGCATACTCAGCATATGAGTCTAGGGAGGGGGGGGTGTGGCAGTAACAGTTCGTTTTCGTTTTGTTCTGAACGACAAAATAGTTTTGAAATTGCGTGTCAGATGCCTCTAGCTACACTAACTATTAGTATTCATTAACTTTTTTCTTCGAACATACTGAATTTATCTGCCCATGTTGTTTGGTGGGACAGGATTCGAGTTCGGTTTCAGAAAGCATTTTTGTAGGGTCAGGGAGAAGGGACAGGTGCCCTTCCTGCTCGTCACTGGGTACTTTCTTGTATGGATGAATAGAGAAAATCAAGAAATCATGTTTTGATCAAGGCAGAAATCTCAACAACGAAAAAGTTTTGAGAATGAATCCGATTACTTCGTAGTGTATCTGGAAATGCCCTTTTGGTAGTTACTCTTAAGGACTTCTCTAACAGTGCCCCCCTGCTGCCTGAGGACTGCAAGTAGCATACCACTCACCTGCAGTGTTTGCTGAGCGAGCACCTCGACAACTACAGCGTACGCTTCCTGCTATACATTCGCAATAGTTGCTGCACGACCCCGAAAAAAATTCGACGTTCCCGCGCCTGTCAAGGTGTTTGCCTATCCAGCGGTATTGCCGTCACTACTGCGATTAAAGATGGCTGCCTTTCACTTGACAGATACCACACACCGTCTGTAAGAAGACTGTCGGCGACATGACAGAGTAACTGAATCAATAGAAATCGATGTAAACAGACTGATATGTAATGTTTTGCAGTCGCTACCAACTTCAGCCAGCAAAGAACAGTGTTCACTACATACAGCATCTCAATGAATAAGAGTTTTTCTTTCCCAGTCACACAAATTATTCAGTCAGCAAGACTCTGCGGGCGCTTCTCCTTTCATAGACGTAGGTGGCCTAAACACTGTGTTACCTGCTAACCTAACGCTGGCAACTAGCAAAAAAAAACTAAAACCGGTCGATCTCATTAGCTTTTCATAGATTCGCCTACTCCTATCAGCCACCTCGACGAGAATTTCCGTAGAGTATGCGTATACTAGCTGCACGTACTCCTGTTGACTCCACCCTTATTAGTCGAGAAGTGCCTAACGTGAACGCCGAAGCAGAAACATCATAGATCAGGCACTGAGAACATTGCAGACGTTCATTATGCAGTACCTTGTATCGCAAACATCAGGCGTTAACTTATCAGCGTTTGTTTTTTAATTTCAGTTAAGGACTTAATCTTGTGGACATTTTTCTTGTATTATCAAACTTACTTTATTACTACTTTTGACAGGTCACAGTACAGTGGCAGAGTTAAGTAACTGAAATAACTACTTTTCTGGTACTAGTCACAGTTTATTTTATTTTCACTTCGCATTTCAGAAATTGAATCCTCTCTCATCAGGTCGATTCATGTGAGTTAATACGACATCTTTTTGTTGTGTTTAAATTCAACCGACGATAGGTGTTTGGACATCTGAAGCGCGTAGTGGAAATAAATTGTCACTGGTAACGTAAACCTTTTTCAATCGCTTTTAATAACACCAACGTTAAAGCCTAAAATATATGCATTTAAAAATACAAAGATACGTTTGATAATATTTCTTTATCTTAAGGCCTAAAGCTGGTAACTGACAGGAGCTGGACACACACGTCGGAAGACAGATCACTTAGGCTGTATGGAATGAAACAGCTGTGTCATGAAGATAACTATACATTCTTAGTGTCGTGGTGCAGTGCGGAGCTGCTAAAATTGTCCTAGAAACGAATACAAGAAGGCTCTCTGTAGGCCGACAGTAACAATTACCACCACCACCGACGACGACGACGACGACGACGACGACGATTGTGATCACAATTCCCATCAAAATAGTTATTTCGCGAGGATTTCATATTGACTTCGATATTCTGTGCAAAATCCAGTTATGTAGAGGAAACTAGGTTACGATATGGGAACAAGGAACTAAAGGTAATTCTCCCCTTGTTCTGTATGTATGATAACAAGACAGAGTTTCAGTGTTTGAACAGGATGATTCAAAATTGCAATCTGAATACTGATAGATCAGTTGAGTCGCGGATATGCGCTGTTGTGAACTTGCATGAAGTAGGAGTTACTAACTTTACAGCTCTGAAGAGCTCTCGGAAGCTACCTTATTAATGCATATAGAAAAGTATCTAGGTAGAAGACAGCATTGTTTCGGATATAGCGTGGTCTGTAAATTTTGAAACGTGATGTTTATTTCCTTGGGAAGCTTAAACTGCTCATACAGAAAATACGGGCAGGGTTAACGAGCAGGGCCCATTAGTAAACTGAGAAACATATTATATAAAAGCAGTAATTGCATTAGCTAACTTCTCATCGGTTCTTGGCAGAATATTTTATACGTTCTGAATGAAAAAGAAATGAACGAGAATGGTGTAATATTCTACAATATTTATTATTTTCAAACCGAATTTTGGTGGTTACATCATCGTCAAATACAAGGATAAATATGTGTGTATGTGAAATTTTTATGGCATCAAACATTTTATAACAGTAATGAACTACAGACTATCTCAGTTGGCTCCAAAGATGACAGTTGTTAATTTTTGGTTAAAGCGAGAGGGATGCTTTCAGTAAAAATGGGATGTAAACTATTTAGGTTAGATAAAATATGCGACACATTAAATGCTGAACCATATGATAAATTACAACAATTGCTCTAAGAGGAAAAAGTAAATGAACAATAAATATAGTAAAAGTTAGAGACATGTTCCAACGGGATGACTGAATAGGATAATCTCGTCCTTAAAACCTCCAGTATTACAAACAGGGACAGCATAACATGTGAGATTAAACGTGCAAATGAAGCAACAGCAATTATACAAAGTAAAATATTTTTAACACTGCAAGTGAAACTCTAGCAACTGAAATGAAGGGAAAAAATGAGGAAACTGAGTGGAAGGAGTAAATTAAAAAGTGGTCTGGATGAGATTGTTAGTAGTATCTCCAGTTAAAAGTGTCTAGTAACGGAATTACGTCTGATGATTGGTTCTATGCATGGACAAGATGACATATGGTCGTTAATTTCCATTATTGCAGGTTGTTAATCTTCCTTTCTTTGTCGATTTTATGTAAGACTTCTTGTTATAGCTGGTAACTGTGGCCTTCTCGAAGCACGCAGTCTGTAACAGTAGTCTCTTCCTTCCCTAATTCTCCATTTTCCATGGTGTTCCTTCAAGCGGGTGGATATTGCCCCACCAGACTAACCTCGATACAATTTGCCACGATTATCAATGGTTTTGTATATACCATTCTTTTCCAAAGCCGAAGCGCTCTTTGTACCATTTGGCAAAAAAATGTGTGCACGTAAAATAATGTTCTGTGGTTCCTGGATTTAAGCTTTTCGGCCAGTTGAAGAGAGACTGTTCGTAAATATGGAATGATGCACCATTTAGTAAGGTTTTGAGGTGTTGGGTCAAGTAGATGGTAATGAAGAGAAAACACTTCTTGTTTTTGTTTTTTCTGTATTATGGAGTTTGCTAAGGCAGGAGTGTAGCCATTATTTAATGGTATTGTTTCTTTGTGTAACTCAGTTTGTAAGTTGTCTTCACTCCTAGCGATGGATATTAGGCGATGTATCATTGGATGAAGGGTAGCGTGTTGGTGGATCACTGGGTGTTGAGAATTGACAGGTATATGTCAGTGGTGGTAGTCTTTCTGTAATTTTTGAAAGTATGAACGTGATCACTGATGTCTGTGTACAAGATTATTTGCACCCGATCGTCTCCACACTGTGGGCGTCTATGAAATCACGTGCGGCTGCAGCAAAGTGCATATAGACGAAACTGGAAGGGCTATTACAGGACATATTAAGGGACACGAGTGCCACACGCAGCTGAAATAAAATATGAAATCGGCGGTAGCGGGACACCGCGAGAACTGTGGCCTTGACATTGATAACAATAAAGTACATGTGCTGAATAAGGAAACCAAAAAATATAGAAGAAAAGTCCGAGAAGCAATTGAACTTTCGAGAAACACATGTATCTTCAATAGAGAGGACGGCTACTGTCTTCAGACATCGTGGTTCCCCGCCATCCGGGATGTGAATACGCGGCCGCGCCATGCGAGCAATAGAAACAACGCCCTGGAATCCACCTCTGCAGACAATAATATTTTGGATAAACATTTCCCCTCTCATGCTCTACCGAATGATATGGGCCCACCAACAGCAACAGGAGTTTTAACCAATAACTCTTCTTCAGCATACGGGAAAAATCCTATTTTAACAAGTGACGTTGGCCCTCCAATGGCAGCCACAAAAGTTATACCCAACAGCCTCCTTTCGGCATTAGCACGGGAAAACTTCTCTTACTATCCAATGACGCTGGCCCACCGGCGGTAGCCCAAGGCTTTTACCCAATAATCCCACTTCTCCAGCACAAGCGCGGGGAAACTTCACTTTGTAAGAGGAGATGACCCTGGTCTCTGACAGTGCTGAATGTGCAGGGGACGAAGATTCCAAGAAAGGGTTAGAAACGCCGATTGTTTGAAGAAATATGATGCAGCCTAACAACCCAGAAGATTTTAAGTTCAACGTTATCTTGTTCGTGTATCCCCACGAAACGAGTCACGACATTGTGCACTATGTTGTTCATTTTCCCCTAGAACAATTGTTGTAAATTGTCATTTAGTTCAATATTAAATGTCACATAATTCATCTAACCTTATATTTTAAATCGCGTTTTTAACGAAATAATTGCTCCTGTATTAGTCAAAAACTATCGATTGTCATGCATGAAACCAAATGAGATACAGACACAGAGCAGACAATGAGCTCTGACCTAGTGTGTTCTACAGGAGCCCTTGGTATGGGCAATGTTTCGAGTGCTGGTCATCGGGTTCTCTTGACGCCGTCTTCAAACGCGAGAGTGCAGCGCGTCCGTGGAGCACTGCAGTCAGCAATTACTCGTAGTTGCGAGCGCACCAGCGATCTTCAAACTTTCTTCATATCCGAATGGTACACTTCCGGATCCGGGTCCCTCATACAAATTTAATCTACTAAGCACCTCCCATAACTCCTAGAAGTCTGTGATGTGAAACACCCTGTGTAAGAAACATTACTGGCAGGAATCACACCACTATAAATCCACCAATGATCGCTTCAGATCCAACATAACATTATTAACTGGTGGATCACCAAGCTCTGATATACTAAAAGGAGGAGATAGGAACAGACCTTCTTATGTTGTTGACTGTCGCACCCTCTTTAAAGGTATTCGTTTACATAGCAGATTCGCAGGTACCTTACACGCGGAAAAGAATCTACAAGAATCGCTCAATTTGCTACCTCAGACGCTCGCAGCCAGTCTATGTGGAAAGGTGTACTAACCAAACAGGACGACGTTTGTCCACTCCGTCTTCAAAATTCCCATGTAAGTGACCTTATCTCATGTCTCTCCTTAAACAGCTTGTGATACACGCACGTAGAACTAAGAAAAGAAATATAAATGCAACTATACAGAGGAGAAAGTGACCATCGTCCAGTGGTTACCTGCTGTTAATCTCTCACAGCCACGCGCCCTGATTCGAGAAAACATGTGTGGTGTATGTTCTCTCCATCAACACAAGAGAGAAGAAAAAACGCTTCTTGTTCTCTCTCCGCTGTTTGTGGGACAATTTACAAAAATGAATGGAATTTAGTTGAAGATGTTCACTTGAATCCAAGATTTTGTATATTACTTTTCCTTGAACAGAGACCTAACACCTGGTTTCTGCTTGCATTGAAGTAGTGCGGTGACGTGCTCAGTTTTATTTACACCCCTCTGCTTACCAGTGGAAAGCTTGATTCGCTTTTCTGCTAGAGTCCAATACAAAAGTATGTAAGACCAGGCATTCCGCCTAGGTTGTGTGCTAACATTGTTTCATGTACTGTAATGACATTCGCAGTGCGTTGGCGTAAATAATGTCTAAAGATACGGTAGTTAATTCATTAGTATTTAAAAGCTAATTATACAGGCTGGTTAAGCAACTGGACTGTTTACCAGGAGATGCTGCATATACCTTTTGTACTAGTTTTTACAGTAAACTGAATGAAATATTATTTTCTCAGAAGGACATCTTGTGTTGTGAAGGACAGTGAATCCGTTTCAGAACTGAATAGTTTTGTCTTGCAAATAGAGCTACGGTATCCACAGTTCAATCCAGAGTTAATTAATAATGAGTTCTTCACTGTTTTGAGGCATTGTTTAATGCTGAAATTAATTTTATAGGTCTTAGATGCCTTTGCCCTCTCAATGAAGCCATAATGGAGAAGTTAGTAGAGAGAAGTCGTCACTTGTGGAAATTAGGTGAAAATGATGATAAATTTTTGTATGTAACGACAGAAAGAAGAACCTAGTACTGTTATTTTTATATCCTACGCCCTGTGACTGTGATATTAAATTATAGTAAATAAAATGCTTGTTTTTGTGTACTGTTTATCATGATAATATTGTAACTAAGGAACTAGTCTTATTTTGTTCTTGTTGTGTATAATAAATATGGAAGACTCCTATTTGAGGTCTACATTAACTAGGAGCATGCGTAATATTTTATGTATAGAATGAAGGTACAATAATCTGTTACACATAAACTCCTATGTACTGGGTTGACTGTTATATCTAAACATGATAGCAATAAAATTTTTATCCTATATGTAAACGATAATTATTTATGTTGTACGTCCCTCGCCCTTTCTAGTAGTGCTCTAAAATAGGGAACTAATCTATTACTTTCCAAAGATCTGAGTTAGGAGTCTTTGGAGAAGGAACAATTAACATATTACAGCTCACTTTCCGAGGAAAGAAATCCGAGGGCGCTACCGAGGGTGCTGTTTGGAGATATGTCAAATTTCCGTAAAGCTGCATCAACTCTCAACATAAATCCATCTTCCCCCTCCCCTCTCCCCCCAACCCCTTACCAGTTCCTTCACGAAAAAGAGATAGAAAGAGAGAGTTAGACTTATTATACAGGACGGCTGGAGTCGCGTGTGGGATATGTGGCGGGTATGGAAGAGGTGGATTATGACGGCAACTGAAAGTAATAAAATCGAGGAAAACGTCTTCTGTGGTTGCATTTTCGGGTTACAAAGAGACCCTGTAGGACGGAGATAGTTATTCCATTACGGCAGTCGCATAAGTAACAAGGATCGGTGGCAACAGTTAAAAGATTTTAAAAAGTAACAGCGATATTACTTGGCGAATGCGGAATAATAGGAAGGGGCTGAGGCAGAGGTATATTTTAAAAGAGACACGGGCAGAAGACATACAGCTTAATGCAAACTAAATGGAACAGAGCAGCTGTAGATAGCCTAAGCCAGAAGATGCATTTTCTGAAAGAGGCAGTTGCAGAAGGCATACAGCTTTATGCATACTAGATACAACAGAGCAGCTGTAAGTGGCCTAACCCGTCTGTCCTGGAAGAGATGCAGAGTACAGGAGACAAAGACCTGTAGCAAGTACAAGAGAAAATGCGGGAAACAGTCACGTGCCCCCCGTACCATGGTTCCTGATTGTTTGTTCAAAGAATGATGGGCTACGCAATGTCTTCGAACGGGTACTGTAACGCCCATGGACTTCGATCCAGCAGTTCAACACTGATGTAGCTGCAAGTGTAACTGCTTAAGACGACTGGCTACTGAATGTTAAACGACATAGCAAGACAATAAAAGTTATTAATTTAGAGGGGACGACGCTGAGACTATTGGGGTTGTACGTTACACTGTTCAAGTTCTCCAGAAAGTCAATATAGAGGCTTAGCTATTCACCCTTCACTGCTTGACCGCGCTTTGCCACGGGTTCAATTACCATACACTAAGTTCCCAGTTAAAAATCGTTTAAAATCATGGTCAATGTTATTTGGGAACTAGGTAAAAAACAGAAAATAAACTTATTTGGCAAAATATAAACGTTTATTGTTGAAAAATTTATATTCAAGTAACTTTTGTATTTCTGGGAGTGTTTAAAAAAGATCGCCTTTTGGAGTCGCAAGGAGAATCAAATGAACCTTTTAATGTTATGTGAGCCCCACTGCCCTTTTATTAACTAATTTGTGCCTAATTCTATTCTGAGAAGCTCAGTAATGAATGTAAATACCAAGTGAAGCGCAGCTGGACAGTTTTGTTATGTGCTTGCAAATGCTCCCTGAATCTAATTTTAAAATAATTAATAAATTTCAGCTGTCATATAGACATCTTTCATAAGAAATTTATAGGTTGCCACAGGCGATGTATTTCGCAATATTAATTGTTGACCGTAAATTCACCTTAAAAAAGGGTCGGACCTATACTCTTCATATATTTTCTTTTAATAATTTTACATGGGTAACTGAATTCATCTTTTAATGTATCACAATTGGTTTCTATGATAGTCATCAATTTTAATAAGTCTGCTTTTATCAGATTATGTTTTTGCGTAAATGATGACTACATACACTCCTGGAAATTGAAATAAGAACACCGTGAATTCATTGTCCCAGGAAGGGGAAACTTTATTGACACATTCCTGGGGTCAGATACATCACATGATCACACTGACAGAACCACAGGCACATAGACACAGGCAACAGAGCATGCACAATGTCGGCACTAGTACAGTGTATATCCACCTTTCGCAGCAATGCAGGCTGCTATTCTCCCATGGAGACGATCGTAGAGATGCTGGATGTAGTCCTGTGGAACGGCTTGCCATGCCATTTCCACCTGGCGCCTCAGTTGGACCAGCGTTCGTGCTGGACGCGCAGACCGCGTGAGACGACGCTTCATCCAGTCCCAAACATGCTAAATGGGGGACAGATCCGAAGATCTTGCTGGCCAGGGTAGTTGACTTACACCTTCTAGAGCACGTTGGGTGGCGCGGGATACATGCGGACGTGCATTGTCCTGTTGGAACAGCAAGTTCCCTTGCCGGTCTAGAAATGGTAGAACGATGTGTTCGATGACGGTTTGGATGTACCGTGCACTATTCAGTGTCCCCTCGACGATCACCAGTGGTGTACGGCCAGTGTAGGAGATCGCTCCCCACACCATGATGCCGGGTGTTGGCCCTGTGTGCCTCGGTCGTATGCAGTCCTGATTGTGGCGCTCACCTGCACGGCGCCAAACACGCATACGACCATCATTGGCACCAAGGCAGAAGCGACTGTCATCGCTGAAGACGACACGTCTCTATTCGTCCCTCCATTCACGCCTGTCGCGACACCACTGGAGGCGGGCAGCACGATGTTGGGGCGTGAGCGGAAGACGGCCTAACGGTGTGCGGGACCGTAGCCCAGCTTCATGGAGACGGTTGCGAATGGTCCTCGCCGATACTCCAGGAGCAACAGTGTCCCTAATTTGCTGGGAAGTGGCGGTGCGGTCCCCTACGGCACTGCGTAGGATCCTACGGTCTTGGCGTGCATCCGTGCGTCGCTGCGGTCCGGTCCCAGGTCGACGGGCACGTGCACCTTCCGCCGACCACTGGCGACAACATCGATGTACTGTGGAGACCTCACGCCCCACGTGTTGAGCAATTCGGCGGTACGTCCACCCGGCCTCCCGCATGCCCACTATACGCCCTCGCTCAAAGTCCGTCAACTGCACATACGGTTCACGTCCACGCTGTCGCGGCATGCTACCAGTGTTAAAGACTGCGATGGAGCTCCGTATGCCACGGCAAACTGGCTGACACTGACGGCGGCGGTGCACAAATGCTGCGCAGCTAGCGCCATTCGACGGCCAACACCGCGGTTCCTGGTGTGTCCGCTGTGCCGTGCGTGTGATCATTGCTTGTACAGCCCTCTCGCAGTGTCCGGAGCAAGTATTGTGGGTCTGACACACCGGTGTCAATGTGTTCTTTTTTCCATTTCCAGGAGTGTATAACCAAGCCCATAGTAGCGACATCTAGTGAGGGTATAGGCAAACAGGTTTCTGGGTGCTACTGTACCTCAGTAGCTAGTTGGCAATAATCACTATGAGGACGAAGTGGCCTATTCTACACCATATTTTAAATCTATGTGACGATGCTGTGCTGATTATATTTATATGTTTTGACGATGCCATTATGGCCGTATCACTTTAGGACATGGTGTAAAGAAGGTACGTTATACCACATTTTATCTGTACATTTCCCTGGTGTATGACAGTATATTGTGATACATATTGCTGCTTTATGTTAAAAAAGACACACTGCTCACTAGATGTATATATTTATATATTTTAGATCTGAAGATGGTCATTACAGACTGAAACCGGTCATCGTCTACATAATTCATTTGCGATCAGAGACTGGAATAAAAAAGCATTTATCGACTATACTTTGAAATTTCAGAAGGCTACATTAGAATCACGTAACAATGATGCTACGCATCCCCAAGAAGACAACCAAATGGGGATTCAACAACAACAACCAACCAAAAATAAGACAGAAGACAAGATTAACTGACCAAATGCACTTTAAGAACAAAGCAATAACCATAGCAACGTCTGCAGTCACAGTAATTTCCCTTGAATCTAATTATGACACAAAGCCAAAGTAGTAGAAACTGCACGGGGTCAGGATGTTAATTATAAGGCGCTTACACGAAGATGTCCCACTAACTCTCGTCAATTTATTCCTCCTTGGAATGCGACACTTGAGGATGAGACTCACTATGTTCAAGAAAAACGATGTTCCTGCCAGGGTGTTCGCTTTTTACAGCACTAACGGGCATTTGCGTGTTACGCTCAACACTGTTCCTTTTACTATACTTTGAAGTTTCAGAAGGTGACAGTTCCTAGTGTTTTTCGACCTCTTCACATTAGTCAGAATCACTTAACAATGATATAGGCAGTCAGCAGTGGCAATCTATGCTTACTACAGAAAATATTTCTAAGAACTTCATTTTGTAAGGGGCTTCTGAAGGTGTCACTGCAGTGTTTATGCAACGTAGTGCGACTCAGGGGGTATATAAGCACCTACATGTGCGAGGATTAGAGTGGAATTCGCGCCTTTTCGACATGCGTGTAATAAACGCGGAAACGTGAATTTCGGTGACGTTATTAACAAATGCATCCAAACAGGACTGTTATTCTTTTCTTGGCTGCCGAAGGACAAACACAGGGAGACATCCACTGGAAAATGAAGAATGTGTACGCGGAGCGTGTCTGTCGAAAACCACCACTGTGAAATTGTGCAACAATTTCCGTGCTGGTCGCGGTTCGACACAGAGGACGCCGGTCGATCTAGGAAGCCAGTATTACTCAAGTGGGAGACACTGGACATTCGAGCACCCGCCTTATAGGCCTGATCTTTCCCCATGCAAGAATCAAGCCTTCAGTCACTTAAAAAGGACTTGAACGGTCGATGATTTTTGTCGGACTGGGATATGCAGCAGACAGTTACAGACTTCTTCACGCAGCAGGACACGTTCTGCTAGAGAGTGGTTAACTTCATCCAGGTGAGTCGTTAGGGTGATTGCCTCAGTACTCATAGCGATTTTGCCTGAATGGCATACCGATTCGAGACTGTACGGCATTCGAACGCAAACTTTTTGATTGCTCTTTATACTACTGAAATTATGTGTCGCAATCACCTAACGATGTCTTTGTGCGCTCTTGCTTTGGGTAAGGCACACCTCTAAATTTTAGGTTTTTCAGCTCTTCATCCGTGACTGGGGTATCTACTCAATCGAGGAAATTCAACCGCAGTCACGACACGCAGACAAATTCCGCTACTGTGCTTACGTTCAATCTTGGGATTAGTGGCCACCCAAGAAGCTGCAGTACCGGTATTCGCTATCAAGAACACACCACTTCGAGTCTCGCTTTCCACTCACAGAAACACGCTTATTTCAATGAGAGTCCTGCTCAGTTTCTCGGAAGTGAATGACATTATCCGTAATTACCTCCAACAAGTGGCCTGAACATGAAATCGCGCCCATAGCCACGGGGCTCAAGTCATTTCACATATGAGTAATATAAATGCTACGCATCCCCGAGAAGACAGCCAAATGAGGATTTAACAACAACCAACCAAAAATAAGACAGAAGACAAGATTAACTGATCAAATGCACGTTAAGAACAAAACAATCACCATAGCAACGTCTGCTATCACAGTAATTTCCCTTGAATGTAATAATTACACAAAGTTAACTGAATCTTCCGTCGGTTCTTGGTAGAACAACATTATAATAAATGAAAAGAACCAGTTTGCTTTTGTTCCACAGTATTATTTTTGTATGTTATTCGGTTTTCGGCTTGCAAGGCCATCTTCAGACTTTTACTAAGTATTTTCACCAAAGAAGTTATAATGTTTGTAAACTAAATTGGAAGAGAAGTTACACATGTACATTGAAGCAGAGACATACAGTAAGTGACATCTTTGACAGAGTGGTGGTAATACATTGGAAAAAAAACTGAATAGAAAATAAAAATGGAATAGACAGGAAAAAACTTTAACACAAAATAGGAACAGCATGCTTACATAATCTTCTATTAATAAACAATATCAGACTTTTTACCTTTTGAAAGTGCAGTACCACAACACTCTCAAAGATTGCATTTACTGTATGTTCCCTAAAACTCCTCCATTCCCTGCATTTATTTATTTATTTATGTATTTCTGTTTAACTTATTGATTGCTTAAGTTCCTTACGTATTCTGTAGTTACATTGATAAGTGTTTCTTCTTGTAGTTGGTTTGTGTATCACTCTCCATGTTTTATACCTCGTGAAGTAGCCTTGTCCAGCACTAATTTTATTTTATTAATTTTGTTTATTGGTAGAAACTGTTAAGTAGGCATGCTGTTCCTATTTTGTATTATAGTTTCTTTCCTGTCTACTGCATTTTTATTTTCTGTTCAATTTTTTACTTTTTCAGTGCATTATTGTCACCACTCTGTCAAATATGTTACTTACTGAATGTGTCTGCTTCGATCTACATGTGTAACTTCTCTTCCAAAGTAGTTTACAAACATTATAACTTCTTCGGTGACAATACCCAGTAAATGTCTGAAGATTGCCTTGTAAGCCGAAAATCGGTTAACTTAAAAAAATAATACTGTAGAACAAAAGCAAACTGATGCTTTTCATTTATTATTACACAAAAGTTTTGCTCCATGATACATTCCCTCGTTATGTTGTTAGTAAATTGTTCTTCTTTAAGTCCAGTATTTTCAAATACCATGTAGCATGATAAGTAAAGTGTATGAAATCCAGCGTGCAACACTTTACAGGATCATCGAGGGAACTGAAGATATGCACACGAGGCAAAAATTAACAGTCGAATTTTTAGATAGTCTGCAACACTGTTCGCTAATGAAAGGTTGCGTTTGTAAATTTACAATGACTTACAAAAATAAAAGATATACAGATTGAGATAAGTGAATGAAATGGTGGAAACTGAAGTTTTCAAAAAAATTAGGTCAATAATTTGAGGTATCTATCCTCTAAGAGTTCCATGAACCACACTGAAAACTTACAGAATGATATGAATAAAAAGTTAAAAATATTATGTTATCAGAGAAACTAATTTTATGGAATTGTTACAAGTACGCATTCTGCATCAGTTTCTATAAAAAAGTTATTGAAATATAATCAAAATGGTAGTTAATAAGTTAAAAAAAGCATGAACCAAAGAAATATCTTATGCTTATCCATTACGGATATTTTAGAACCGTGACTGTATATTGAATGTAAATAAGTTATACACAACTGCATCCAGTCGCTTTTTTCAATAATAATGCTTTATTACATGAACCGGTTTTCGAACCTTTTCAGGTTCATCTTCAGATGGTTTCGGGAGGATCCAGGAAGTTACATCATTACTGGTAGTAGCATAATGCTGGGTGCTAGTTTGTGACAGTATAGGCGGCTTTTTTCGTATCTGTCTGCCTCCATTTTGATGTCCAGAACACTTTCACACGAACTATATTAGCTAACACTTTGACAGTGACATTTTACCAGCATCCAGCATGCGCTTCACAACTGTTGCTCACAAGCAATGATAATTGTTTCTTCTTGTAGTTGGTTTGTGTATCACTCTCCATGTTTTATACCTCGCGAAGTAGCCTTGTCCAGCACTAATTTTATTTTGTTAATTTTGTTGCTCACAAGCAACAGTTGTAAAGCGCATGCTGGATGCTGGTAAAGTGTCACTGTCAAAGTGTAAATTAATATAGTTCGTGTGAAAGTGTTCTGGACATCAAAATGGAGGCAGACAGATACGAAAAAAGCCGCCTATACTGTCACAAACTACCACCCAGCATTATGCTACTACCAGTAATGATGTAACTTCACGGATGCTCCCGAAACCATCTGAAGATGAACCTGAAAAGGTTCGAAAACCGGTTCATGTAATAAAGCATTATTATTGAAAAAAGTGACTGGTTGCAGTTGTGTATAACTTATTTACAAAGAAATATGTATTTTTTATTACTTTGTCTTGGTTAACATCTTAATAGTATGGTTCTTTGGGGATTGAATTAGTATTTAACCGTATTTTTTCTATAATGCATGATTTGTTACACTGGGTCGACTTCGTTATAAATTACCAAAACACATTTAATTGGAATGAAAAGTAAATTAATTTTTCAGTATGGACAAAGGATTCATTGAAGTGCAAATACGAGTACCTCTCTTTATTAGGTAGGAAATGTGTGTCCAATTACTTATATTTACTTTTTGTCTTCTCCTGAAAGCATTAGTGCAGAGTTTTGTCCGATAAATTTATTGCTTTAGGTCTGAGTGAAGTTATCAGCATTAGTCTCATAACATACTGGTATCCATCGCCCCTGACTCTGAAGCCTTGATGCAAGCGCTAAACTCGTTCCTCACTGAAATCAGACTTAAGTGTTTAGAGATACAAGTAGTCAATATTCAAAAGATTGTTACTGAGGCTAATCAATCAGCCATCATCTAGAGCTTTTGCAGTGATTTAGCTGCAGCAGAAATGTAGTATGGGGCCGGCTGGTGTAGCCGTGCGGTTCTAGGCGCTTCAGTCTGGAACCGCGTGACCGCTACGGTCGCAGGTTCGAATCCTGCCTCGGGCATGGATGCTTGTGATGTCCATAGGTTAGTTAGGTTTAAGTAGTTCTAAGTTCTAGGGGACTGATGACCGCAGATGTTAAGTCCCATAGTGCTCAGAGCCATTTGAACAATTTTTTTGTAGTATGGGCTCCTTCCGTCCCCTAAGAACTCAGTAAGAACATCCTTCAATTCCCCATTTTACGATCATTTTTGATTCTGAGTTGAAGCCATCTTTTTTCATGTTCATCAAATACGCCATTTTTCCATTCCGGTTCTGAAGGAGGAGGAAACCAACAACGTTTCCGTTGTGCGTGACTCCAGTCGGTGGTTGTAAAAGACTGACTGTTCATGCGCCGGTTGTCGTTGGAGATGAACATCATCAGGCCCTATCTGGCGTCTTCTAAAGATGTCCTCCTCACTGCAAAAGATAACACTCGATTGTGTCATCGCTTATGATATGATGCTGTAACAATGAGATTTGTAGGAATATCGATACCTACTTTCCAGTAAAGGGAACTCAGTTTTTAAGGATGCCTTTTATTACGTGCTATACAATTAACATAGCACAGTTAACGGAAGTACTGCCCAGCATAACACTCATATAAATCAGTATACGACACTTGTGAATGAAGCTGAAGTCGAACACTGCTTACAATTAACATAATTGCTGATATACGCTGCTGCACCAAGCTCTGGTCAGTGCCAAACTGACGATTTATGCAATGAATCACTTTCTTAGCAGTTGGTTCGAGCCATAACCTGCGAGACCACCCAACTGATCATCGCCATCGGACACTCTCCAGCAACTGCCTTAAACCTTTCGGCCAATCAGGGGCCAGGAGATCCCTTGCCAACAAATACGGGTGTTCTTCCCTAAGTTAATAGGCAGCGACTGTGCTGTCTCCAGGTGCGTGGTGACGCCGTATAGCCTCCCCCAACAGTAGGACTTAATATATTGCACTAGGATTGATACTTATTTGCTATAAATATTATAAACCTCTCGCAGAGATGTCAAAAGCATTCTCCATAATTGGGTCCTACTTCGTTAGGAACAACTAACCGTTTAGTTGTGGTAATAGACTTGTCTCGAATCCACGAAGTTCTTGCACATTTTTCAAATCAGTTTATTCTGCATAAATATAGATCCCTTGTCTAACTATCCCAATCGCATAAAAAACAAGGATTCTTAGTGAAAATAATTTGCTGACCAAGAAGCATACACAATACTTCCAAATCGTCAAATACACTGTCTGATTAAAAGATCTGGACACCTCTGTGTCATGCGGAATTGGCCACTAGATGTTACCAGCAGTGGACCAGCCAGTATAAAAGAATTCCATAGTGTTACCACCAGTCCAATTAGCACGATGACTGTAAATTTCTTTATGAGTCATCAGTCTGACTGGTTTGATGCTGCACGCCGCGAATTCCTCTCCAGTGCCAATCTCTTCATCTCAGAGTAGCACTTACAACCTACGTCCTCAATTATTTACTGGATGTACTCCAATTTCTATCTTCCTCTACAGTTTTTGCCTTCTACGGCTCCCTCTAACACCATGGAAGTCATTCCTTGATGTCTTAACATATGTCAAATCGTCCTGTCCCTTCTCCTTGTCACTGTTTTCCACCTAGTCCTTTCTTCTCAGATTCTGCGTAGAACCTTCTCATTCCTTACCTTATCCGTTCATTTAATTTTCAACATTCATCTGTAGCACCACATCTCAAATGCTTCGATTCTCCTCTGTCCCAGTTTTCCCACAGTTCAAAGATTCACTACCATAGAATATTGTGCTCCAAACGTACATTCTCAGGAATTTATTCCTCAAATTAAGGCCCATCCTTGATATTAGTAGACTTCTCTTGACCAGGAATGCCCTTTTTGTCAGTGCTAGTCTGCTTTTGATCTCGTTGTTCCGTCCGTCATTGGTTATATTGCTACCTAAGTAGCAGAATTCCTTAACTTCATCTACTTCGTGACCATCAATCCTGATGTAAAGTTTCTCGCTGTTCTCATTTCTGTTATTTCTCATTACTTTTGTCTTTCTTCGATTGACTCTCAATCCATATTTTGTACACATTAGACTGTTCATTCCATTCAGCATAGCATGTAATTCTTCTTCATTTTCACTCAGGGAAGCAATATCATCAGCGAATCGTATCGTTGATATACTTTGACATTCAATTTTAATTCCACTCATGACCTTTCTTTTATTTCCATCATTTCTTCTTCGATGTACAGATTGAACAGTAGGGGAGAAAGACTACCTCCTTGTCTTACACCCTTTTTAATCCGAGCGCTTCGTTCTTTGTCGTCCACTCTAATTTTTCCCTCCAGGCTCTTATACATATTGTACATTACCCGTCTCTCCCTATAGCTTACCCCTATATTTCTCAGACTTTCGAAAATCTTGCGTCATTTTACATTGTCGAAGACGTTGTCCTGGTCGACAAATCCTAAGAACGTATCTTGATTTTTCTTCAGTCTTGCTTCCATTATCAACCACAAGGTCAGAATTGCCTCTCTGGATCTTTACCTATTGTGAAGTCAAACTGATCCTCAACCAACTTATCCTCAGTTTTCTTTTCCATTCTTCTGCATATTATTCTTGTCAGCAACTTGAGTGCATGAGCTGTTAAGTTGATTGTGCGATAATTCTCGCACTTCTCAGCTCTTGCAGTCTTCGGAATTGTGTGGACAATATTTTACCGAAAGTCAGATGGTATGTCGCCAGAGTCATACATTCTACACATCGTCTGGAATAGTCAATTTGTTGTCACTTCCGCCAATGGTTTTAGAAATTCTGATGGAATGTTACCTATCACTTCTGCCTTATTTGATCTTAGGTCCTCCGAAGCTCCCTTAAATTCTGATTCTTATACTGGATCCTCTATCTTTTCTAAACTGACTCCTGTTTCGTCTTCTAACACATTCGACAAATTTTCTTCTTCATAGAGTCCTTCAGTTTACTCTTTCCACGTAACCGCTCTCTCGTCTGCATTTAACAGTGAAATTCCCGTTGCGCTCTTGATGATACCATCCTTGATTTTGATTTCATCAAAAGTTGTTTTCACTTTCCTGTATGCTGAGTCAGTCCTGCAGCCCATTTCTTTTTCTATTTCTTCACATTTTTCCTGCAACAATTCCTTCTTAGCTTCCCTGCACTTCCTGTTTATTTCTTTCCTCAGCGACTTTTATTTCTGCATTCCTGGATTTCCCTGAACATTTTTGAGCCTTCTTCTTTCATCGATCAGCTGAAGTATTTCTTCTGTCACACTTTGTTTCTTCGCAGTTACCTTCTTTGTATATATATGTTTTGCTTTCTAACTTCTGTGGTTGCGCTTTTTAGAGATGTCTATTCCTCTTCAACTGTACTGTCTGCTGAGCTATTCCCTATTGCTGTATCTGCATCCTTCACTCCCGGAGATCTGAATCGGGGACTATTCTGGAACCTTTCGCCAATCGAGAGATCATCATGTCACTAATGTTCAATTACAGACCACATATCCTGTGTCTTTAATGCAGTAGTTTCCATTGCCTACTGCATCTTCGTACCGTTGATCATTGCTGATTCTTCCGCCTTTAGGGGCAGTTTCCCATCCCTAAGACAAGCGAGCGCCCTGAACCTCCTCCTTCTCTTTCACAAGGCCGTTGGCAGAATGAGGGGTGACTTCTTATGACGGAAGTCTTCGGCCGTCAATGTTAATTATTAATCAAAATTCATGCGGTGGCGGGTTTCGTACCCGGGACCGAGGACGTTCTGATTACTAATCAAAGACGCTACCCCTAGACCAAGGGGAGTTGAAAGCAAAATGGGATATTGTGATCGAGCAACTGATAGTAAGCCACACAATCCTGTAGTGGATACTAAGCGACACTTGATGTTTAAAGAGCACGCCATTGGACAGTGAACGATTTGAAACGCACTTTTCCATGTGGTAGTTTGATGGAAGGGTTAGGATTTGGCGAATAGTTGGGGAGCGTTACCTGCCATCGTGAGTAGCGCCAACGGTGAAGCACGGAGGGGATGATGATGTGGTATGGGTGTGTATTTTATGGTCAGGGTGTGTTCCCCTTACAGTACTTAAGAAAACGCACACTGTGGAGGGATTGTGTACTTCGTGTAGTAGAACAACAGTTCAGAGGCGATGGTAGTTTGTATCAACATGACACTTCACCCTGTCACAAAGCAGCATGTGTGAGGCAATGGTTTATGGACAATAGCATTCCTGAAACGGAATGGTCTGCGCAGAGTATCAGTCTGAGTCCAATGGAACAGTACTGGGATGAACTGGATCGTCGCCTTCGCTGCAGACCCCAGCGTCCAACACCATTAAATTGTTTGGTTTCGACTGTTGAGGAAGAAGGAGCTTCTATTTCTGCACGGATATTCAAACTTGCTGAAAGTGTCCGCAGTAGAACTCAAGCTGTCAAAAGGCGAAGGATAGACACAAAGCGTATTACTGTCCACTCATAGGTGCCCGGATACTATTGATCAGATAGTGAATATTCCAGCCATGGGAAGTCTATTTTATTTAAAACTATGTGAAGGTTTTCGTAACTTATCTATATATGTATAGAACAGTTAACAGGTGCTGATCCGCAGATGTTAGTTTGTTAATAAACAGCCTACAACCTGTAACTTAGAAAGTAGGGATGAAGGGTACACTTGGTATGGAAGGTCAAGGCCTGTGTAATGTCACTCCTTAAACAACAACGACCAAAGTCATTGTTTATTCAAAACAGGTAAGAGACAATCAACGTGGCCATTTTCTTATAAAATATTACAGATATCTTGCTTCTCAAGGAAGACAGCAGATAACAATTACCAACAGACTTAAAGAGATGACCCACATAGATTTCAAATAAATGACAGTCTGAAGCTGATTTAAATAAAAGGCACAAAAATTTTAAAAAATTTACAATATGAAGTTGATTTACGAAAAGCATCAGTTCGTTTAGAAGCACCAAAAACCCAACCAGTACGACACGTAACTATAATTATAATTCACACTCAACAAATTTGAAACCTTTTTTTTTTTTTTAAAAAAGCAATACATGAAATAGGTTATGTTTATCAAACGGGCAGTGACTCCAAGCATCCTTGGGCAAAGGTGACTTAACTTAAATGCCGGAAGCTTTAGATCAGCCATCCAAATAACACCTAAACGGCGGGGCCCAACCCAACCGAAGTGGAACGTGGCGCTGCATCCACACTCCCCCACTCATAGAAACTGGAACAAAAACAGACCCCAGAAGACACGCCAAACACCAACCAAACATCAATCAATATACGTTAAGAAATCGATAAAAAATAAAATACACAATCCAATTACTGATGAGTGAGTGCATTCAATAAGTGCAAAGATATAAGGAAATACATACAAATGACTAGCTTTACAAAATACAAGTTTTACCAATAACAGAATAAGTGTTTGCAGTAGAAGTGGGTCAAGAATTTTTTCTCTTACAGCAACATACCAGGGACGTCGCTTAACGGCAATAAAACCAAAATCACACTCACGCCTTCGTGCTAATCTGCTTCCTAATAGTAATACAACCAGCGGATTTTAAAGGAAGTACTAACTGCTGGTCTCCATACAGTCACACAGACTCTGCCGGCAGCTCTTACTTCGACAGCACGTGCATTAGAACCAACCGACCAAGTACACGCGCTGCAACGCAAATCGTTTGCCAAACATGGCACCAAAACCACTTACACGTTTGATGGAGAGCGTTGTTCGAGATGGTCTCGAGGGATGGATCTCTCTGAGAAAACAGGCCCCAAAGCAACCCGACGAGAAGCGCCCGAAGCTGACATCAGACAGGTCCACCACAAACTCGCGACCGTCTTGCAAGGTAGACCGGCTGCGCCACCGCTGCCCGAGCCCGCGTGTTTTGTTCCGTCGTCCCCTCAAGCACGTCCTAGCGCCTCGTAGCGAGTCCGACGACCTACCCTCCTACCGCAAATACCCGCCGCCAGATCACAACAGGGGCAAAGATCGTAGTACAGCCGGGTAATCGATAGCACTGCCAAAGAGCTGGTGTGCCAGAAAAGCCGCACCAAGTTTCGCAATCTATTTTAGTATAGTTTATAAAATGTCTTAATTATTTCATTTTATATTAAATTCCACATTAATTCAAATAACAGGCCATATCTACGCAGTACTCTAAAGCACATTATTCTTTGAAAGAACGAAAAAATATATGTTCTGTTCTCCTATACAGGGTGTCCCATTTATCTTGACCACCCTAAATAACTGTTTGTCCAGATGAAAATTACAAAATGTTTCATGAAAATGTTCTTTAGCCGTCAGGGGGACATCAATCAGCATGATTGCTTTTGTTGTAGCTTTGCTTTTTACAAAGATATGAACAGCGGTATGACTTTTTTAAATGGCACCCTGCATCTTTTATTCGGTAATTCATTTCCTCTCCGAAAGACCTATTCAAAAATGTATCACCGTGTATCATTCACTGAAACACAACGGTATTAATTACGTAACACCACACTGACTTTGATCCCGGGATCACAAACTCGTCCACTTGCTGGAGTTGTCAGAAAACAAATGAAAACCAAGTAAAAACATAAAACAGAATTGACTTTGACTCTCCTGTACCGTTGCCCAGGAGTAGAACTTTCAAAGGTGCTCACAGTGGTGACCCTGGACACCGATACACTGGTGCACTCGTTGAATGAAAGATTTATTTACTGCTTCCAGTGTTGCCTGCTAAAGACAATTACAATTAGAAGGAGCTGGCAACACATCTGTTATCGAAAATCCCGTAAATTACGGGGAGCTCTGACACCACGATCAATGATATCCCACATATCTTCGATTAGTTTCAGATCTGGCGAGTTGGGGGATCCTCACATAAACTGGAACTCGCCACTGTGTTCCTCGAATCACTCCATCACGTTCCTGGCTTTGTGACGTGGCGCACTATCTTGTTGAAAAATGCTAGTGCGTCTGGAACATGATCGTTATGAAGGGGCATACGTTATCTGTAACCTGTGTACGATACTCCTTGACCGCCATGGTGCCTAGCACGAACTCCACTGGACCCATGGATGCGCACGTGAACATTCTTCAGAGTACAATGGAGCCTCTGTCCCGTAGTATAGGTGTCACGGAGCTGTTCCTCTGGAAGGTGACGGATCGCGCCCCACCATCGGCATGATGAAGAAGGAATCGCCATTCATCTGACCATACAACGCTCTGACACTGTACCAACGTCCAGTGCCGATAATCAATTGCACATTTCAGTCGTAGTTGCTGTTGTAGCGGTGTTAACATTGGCACATGCATAAGTCGTTGACTGCGGCGGCACGTCGTCAGGAGTGTTCGGTGTATTATGTGTTCAGACACACTTGTATTCTGCACTACATTAAAGTCTGATGTTAGTTCCGCCACAGTTCGTCGCTTCTACCGTTTTACCAAACTGTCCAGCCTACGACATTCGACATCTGGGCGAGGGGTTTCCGCCCAACCCTACGATGTCACCTTGGGTTCACCACGTGTGAAGACACCCACCGCAGAACTCTTCGAACACGACATGCCGTGCAGTTTCCTGAATGCTTGGGTCGAGCCTCCGGGTCATCAAAATCTGCCGTCGGTCAAACTCAGATACATCTCTCGCCTTCTACATGGACAGCACTCTCACTGGTAGTAAATGCACCGTGCGTGTGTCTGACTAGTAGTCGTTCCTCACCAGGTGATGCTGTTATAGCCTGGACGGGTTTATATCGATAGTACGTCGGTTGTCATGTTATTCTGGCTGATCAGTGTATGCATGTTTGCAGTTTGCACACGCCAATATTTTCTTGATCCCTTCATTCGCTGAGTGAGGCACACTCAGTTCCGCTTTTCTGTAATATGACGTCATTCTATATTGCCTATGTAGATGCTGTTCGTGAACTGCCACTCGCTGCTGTTTATACACTACTGACCATTAAAATTGCTACACCACGAAGATGACGTGCTACAGACGTGAAATTTTATCGACAGGAAGAAGATGCTGTGATATGCAAATGATTAGCTTTTCAGAGCATTCAAACAAGGTTGGCGCCGGTGACGACACCTACAACGTACTGACATGAGGAAAGTTTGCAACCGATTTCTCATACACAAACAGCAGTTGACCGGCGTTGCCTGGTGAAACGTTGTTGCGATGCCTCGTGTAAGGAGTACCATCACGTTTCCGACTTTGATAAAGGTCGGATTGTAGCCTATAGCGATTGCGGTTTATCGAATCGCGACATTGGTGCTCGCGTTGGTCGAGATCCAATGACTGTTACCAGAATATAGAATCGGTGGGTTCAGGAGGGTAATACGGATAGGCGTCCTGGATCCCAACGGCCTCGTGTCACTAGCAGTCGAGATGATAGGCATCTTATCCGCATGGCTGTAACGGATCGCGCAGCCACGTCTCGATGTTTGAGTCAACAGATGGGGACGTTTGCAAGACAATAACCATCTGCACGAACAGTTCCTCGACGTTTGCAGCAGCATGGACTATCAGCTCGGACACCATGGCTGCGGTTACCCTTGACGCTGCATCACAGACAGACGCTGCATCAACGACGAATGGCAAAACGTCATTTTTTCGGATGAATCCAGGTTCTGTTTACAGCATCTTGATGGTCTCATTCGTGTTTGGCGACATCACGTTGAACGCACATTGGAAGCGTGTATTCGTCATCGCCATACTGGCGTATCACCCGGCGTGATGGTATGGGGTGCCATGGGTTACACGTCTCGGTCACTTCTTGTTCGCATTGACGGCACTTTGAACAGTGGACGTTACTTTTCAGATATTTTACGACCCGTGGCTCTTCCCTATATTTGATGCCTGCGAAACCCTACATTTCAGCAGGATAATGCACAACCGCATGTTGCAGGTCCTGTACGGGCCTTTCTGGATACAGAAAATGTTCGACTGCTGCCGTGGCTAGCACATTCTCCAGATCCCGCACCAATTGAAAACGTCTGGTCAATGGTGGCCGAGCAACTGGCTCGTCACAATACGCCAGTCACTACTCTTGATGAACTGTGGTATCGTGTTGAAGCTGCATGGGCAGCTGTACCTGTACACGCCATCCAAGCTCTGTTTGACTCAATGCCCAGGCGTATCAAGGCCGTTATTACGGCCAGAGGTGGTTGTTCTGGGTACTGATTTCTCAGGATCTATGCACGAACATTGCGTGAAAATGTAATCACAGGTGAGTTCTAGTATAATATATTTGTCCAATGAATACCCGTTTATCATCTGCATTTCTTCTTGGTGTAGCAATTTTAATGGCCAGTAGTGTATATACTGTGCACAACGTACGTGCGTAAAACAATTAAGAGTTTACCAAACACGTAATAGAATTTGGCATAGAGCTTCAGTCTCCCCTACCATCAACGCTCATTGCAGTTCTTACATCGTTACTGCAAAGAAGTGCTTGCTTCATTTTGACTGAATTAACGAAGGAAGTGAAGGGAAATGTGTCAGAGGGAGGAAAGCACTTCATCCGACGTCTGTTGAAGATGTGACCCACAGCACTGTAGGAGTGGTCGAGCGGTGGTGTGCCAATATGCAATGCACGGGGTATTTCTCGAACGCTGGACATGCTTGTGACCAATGTGCATAAAATCCTAAGAAACATCCTGCATTGATATCCATACAAAACATATGTTCAGGAGCTGCTTGCTGCCTACTTGCCAGCAAGACAAACGTTCGCTCTGGAATTTCTTGCTCATATGGAAGTGGATGGCCATAGAATACTTTGTGGACCAATGAAGCCCATTTCCCTTTCAAGGACATGTCAATTCGCATAACTGTAGAAGGTGGGCAACGGAAAATCCGCGATGACATCAACCAGTACGACTTCATTTTGCAGAGGTGACATAATTGTGTGGTGCAGGTTGACGCCATTATTTATCTTAGGAATGTATTTTTCGAGGAAATGAGTCCTGCGGGTCCTTTTACCTGCACCATCACTGGTAAACTCTATGAGAGTCTTTTGTGTGCCAACATCATTCCAATCCTTCAACAGCGTGGATGCGTGGTTAGGATTATTTTTATGGAAGATGGCGCGGCTCCGAACATTGCATAGCCAATGAAGTGGCTGTTCCAGAGGCACTTCGGAAATGTTAAACTTATCAGCTGTTATTTCCCTACAGCCTGCCCGTCCAGATCATCGGATTTCAATCTGTATGACTTCTAACAGTGGGGTTATACAATAGATGTTGTGTTCAGTGTACTAAAGCATCTGAACTGAAGGCACGCATTGCGAATCGCATTCTGAACGTGACCCCTGAGACACTCCGATCTGTTGTGGAGCAAGCTATTTCACGATTTCGATGGTTGATAACGATGGACGGCATACTAAACATCTTGCACCAGTCTTATGACAATTAGAAAGATATGTCATTTTGTTTTTTATGCGGTATTGGCCCCAGGACAATTAAAAACCGATGTCATTTTGGTGTTTATGCAGTTTGTGATCCCAGGACAATTAAAAACCGATGTCATTTTGCTGTTTATGCAGTTTGTGATCCCAGGACAATTAAAAACCGATGTCATTTTGGTTTTACGCTGTTTTTGACCTCGGTACAGTTAAAAACCGATTGTTCCCGTTCGATTTGGTACGACTTTATCATGGAGGGTAGGCTTATATAACTATCAGTGCTACAACTGTTGACCGCTAAACTTGTGCAGACATGCACATTGAACAGTATGGTTGATATAATGAGCAACTATAACGACAGCCATCGTATTGCGATTCATCTGTCATTTGTAGCCAATCCCATTTATGATAAGGCTCCTACAGCGTCGTCTATTGGTAAAATTTACGTAATTTTCTTTTGTTCCATGACGTTTTTTCCTGCGTCAGTAATATGCTGTTCAAATTTGACGTCATTCTGGGGTGTGGTTCTCTTTCTACAGCATTTGATACTGGAACTTTAGTATTGGGCAGCTTCTATATTTATATGGGAGATGTGAATAATTCACTTCGCTGAAAATCTTATTACTTGTCGTGGAATAGACCGAGCAACTGTGCCCTCCTAAAAATGACGTAGCTAATTTACTTTTCTATTCATCCCCAATCTGAGTTTGAACTTCGTAGTGAGCTTGTCATAAACAAAACATTACACACTAATCTTCCTTCCTTTTTTCTTGAACTGTCCACATCTGTTGATGTATACTTTTCAGAAGTTTCAGTAGTTCTTGATATGTGTGGCACTGGCCACTAAAAAATTTTCTACAGAAACTGCATAAGCCCCTCATGCTCTGTGTTGATTTCAAATTCTGAATCTCTTGGATCTGATTTGATTCCACAAGAATATAAATGTATCCTAAAGACTTCGTTTATTTGGGAAATTCAAATTTATGTCAGTTATTTTTAGTTCCTGGTTCCCAAAATATTTGAAACACCTTGTCCAATATTAGTATATGTTATCATGTTGCAGCTACGATTAACATATTGTACACATATAGCTTCGTACAGCAGTTTTTTTCGCGATGTTTTATGTAAATCATACATGACAGAGAAAATAAATATGCAGGAGAAAAGGTATGAGCATGTGATGGTAACGCTGAAACGGATCAGCCAGATTCGTTTCATGAACCACATACTTATAATGTGTCTAATGTTTTCATTGTGCTGATTACATGATGCACATTATTCTGTGAAGTCCATAAGCAGCCTCTGCAGAATGGATGATCCAATCTGTTGATTTATTTCAGTTGTTTAAGTCCTTCCCATGTAGTTCAAATGTTTGCCCAGACAACAAGAGTTCATGCTATTAGTGAGTAACCTAAAAATTCACCTGTGTGCCCGTATTGTTCCTAGCTGTTTAGTAATTATTGAAGTTATCTTAAGTCCATTCATTCCATCTTCGCAACTACGAGGACATGCGTGTTTTTTTTTTCCAACAAATACGTTTCGTTTTATGGAAGTAAAACATTATCACTTGTCTGTAATGACATTTATATACATTTTGGCTTGCTTTTTAGATAAAAAACAGTTCTACAAAAGACGCTGATTTTTAATTGTGATATTTTATGCCTGTTTTCTGCAAAGAAACATGGAATTAGGCCAGAATTAACAGTACCAAACGAAGAATTACATGCAAGCAGACGGCATTTTCTGACGGGAACGAAAACCAGACAAAATATTTCGTAAGTGGAATTAATGTTCTTTGGAACGGTCTGTTTTTCAATCTAGAAAGTAAGCCAAATTATAAGTATCTTTCATTACAGCCACTGATTATGTTTCATTTCAATAAAACAAAACATGTTTGATGTCAAAAACCCGCATTTTCTTGTAGTTCCAAAGTTGGAATTATAATATCTTCTGCTTATCAGCTTAATCTCTTGGTAGAGTGTAGCAAAGAATGGAAAAGGAGTAGGCAGTGTCATAGATAAAAGCTAGGCCCAGATGTCACTGGGGTGCTAAATTCAATATCAATTTAGTCAATGAACCACCGCGTCCAACACAATTGCTTTTGTCCGTTGGATGCCCACTTCTTTTTGATTCGATATCGTTCAGTTAAAGCCGCTATGTATGGCATATAGCATGAAATTCTGCACCCCATTAACTGAAGCAGACCGTGGAATTAAACGTTCCCCATTCCCTCACCATTTGATTGTGAATGGATTAGATGATCCTTATCTCATGATCTCTAACTTCGATGTGCCAACCGCGAGACCGATCTCTTCACAATAGAATCAATGTTTCCTCTGAATCCCAACTTAAGATCTGTTAAGGCATCCTGTATTTATTAAAGTTACAAATTGTCGTCGACTATCAGATTGGGTGGCCCTCGTGGTTCCTTGAATATTCTGCATTATAGATATGTCCAAGTGCTTGACGGTGGCAGCGCGATGACTGATCTAAATAAAGAGTCACCATTCATGATAAAATCATCTTCTTGCCTCTTTGAGCCAGATTTTTATACCATGCATTCCTATTCCCATTCTCTCTCACATGCCTACTTGGATGCATGAGTAGAGGCGGAAAGTAAATATACATAAAAAGGAGAGCAACGCTCATATTAAGGAATGTGCAATAAAGTAAACTATAGGTAACTTCCATAAAGACACCTTCCTCTACGTGCTTCCTTAGATCTGAGTTATCCATTGCGTGAAATTCTTATTTAACTTGCCTGTTGGGCCATATTTAAATATATAAACCATTTTGTACTGTAAGCTTGGTAGGCAAGGCGCATAGAATTTACCAGTACATGAAACACGACACACTACCCTTTGTATTGGGCCCCTGCTCACGATAATTATCCACAGAAGTAAAATCAGATCCAACACCCACCTTTCGTTTGGTGACCTAGCGTAGCAATATTAATCAAACAACCCCTTTCGGCATTTTTCATCATGTAAAACAACCACACTGTTGTGGCTGTTAGTTCAAAAATGGTTCAAATGGCTCTGAGCACTATGGGACTTAACATCTGAGGTCATCAGTCCCCTAGAACTTAGAACTACTTAAACCTAACTAACCTAAGGGCATCACACACATCCATGCCAGAGGCAGGATTCGAACCTGCGACCGTAGCGGTCGCGCGGTTCCAGACTGCAGCGCCTAGAACCACTCGGCCACTCCGGCCGGCGTGGCTGTTAGTGTCCAAAAACTGAAATTCAAGTCAAATGAAGTGAGAAACTGCATTTCTTTGAATATTGGTAATAATCTGTTTTCATTAGCTTGGCCATACCAGGTTATTATTATCAGTTGATTGCGGAAGTAACAGTAGCGAATCACCTGCTATGATTCCTCTTACGGAGGACATGTAATGAAACGTGATAGCTACCGTATGATTTTTCAATCGCATTATCCTCCACTCACTTGGAATTTCTGCTTCTCCTGATGAGTAGTTCTATAATAGCTCAAAAGAGCACATTATTGACGCAGAGAGGAAACGTCATGGGACAAAACACTAATAATAATAATAATAATAATAATAACAACAACAACAACATCGAAAATTTTACAAGTAGATGGCACTGTAAGTGCCTTACCGTAAATGGGGTCAACTACAAATGACCGATGAATCGTAATACGATGACTGTGGTTAGAGGTGCCAATTACACCACCTGTACTGTTCAGTGTGCATGGCTGCACAAGTTGTGTCAATTTTAGTTAGACAAGCCATCCACCACGACGAGGTCGTACTACATCCGATGGGAAAAATCGGTTTTTAACTGCCCTGCGGCCAAAAACCGCATAAAAACAAAAATGACGTCTGTTTTTAATTGTCTGGGGTACAAAACAGTACAAAAACCAAAATTATATCAGCTTTTAATTTGTCTGGGATATAAACCGGAATGAAAACCAAATTGACATTTGTTTTAATTGTCCTGCAGACAAAAGCCTCTTAAAAAGCAGAATGACATCCGTTTCTAACTGTCGTAAAACTGGCGCAAGACGTTTAACATGCTATCCACCGTTATCTGCCACAAGTCGAAATCGAGAAACAGCACGCTCCACAACAGATCAGGGTGTCTCGGGGTTTACGCTCAGAATGCGATTCGCAATGCGTGCCTTCAGCTCATCAGCTTTTTTAATTGGAGCACTGACCATAAGATCTTCCACATAAGCCCGCAGTTAGAAGTCACACAGATTAAAATCAGATAATCTGGACGGACAGGCTGTAGGGAAATAACAGCTGATAAGTTTAACATTTCCCACATGCCGCTGCAGTAGCCACTCCACTGACTGTGCAATGTGAGGCGCAGCGCCATCTTCCATAAGAATGATCCTACCCACACGTACACACTGTTGGAAGGCTGGAATGATGCTGGTGCGCAAAAGACTTTCGTAGCGTTCACCAGTGATGGTAGAGGTAACACAAAACTCATTTCCTCGAAAAATACGTCCCTAAGATAAACGAAAGCGTCAACCCTCACCACGCATTCAACTCACCTCCGTGCGGATTTTCCGTTGCCCACATTCTACTATTATGCGATTGACATGTCCTTGGAAATGGGCTTCGTCTGTCCACAGAATGTTCCATGGTCATATATAGTCCACTTCCACAGGAGCAAGAAATTCCAGTGGACGTTTGTCTTGCTGGCAGATCAATGGGAAGCAACTCCTGAACGGGGATGATTTTGTATGGATAGCAATATTGGATGTTTCTTAGGATTTTATGCACCGTGCTCACAGGCATGTCCAACGTTTGTGCAATTCCCCATGCACTGCATGTTTGCACACAACCCCTCGGCCACTCCTACAGTGCTGTGGCCACATCTTCGACAGACGTCGTATGGACTGTCTTCCTTCCTCTGCCACGTTTTACTTCAAAAGAACTTCTTTTGCCGAATTATCAAATCATTTTTTCCAGACCCTTAGGAGACATCGACCAGCGCCTTTCATTCATACCTTTGACTGTTTGGAACTTCTGTAGGGCTACTAGCGAACAGTTACGGTTCTGGTAAAAGAGCTTTATCAGCAATGCGTGATCCATCATGCAGACAGTTATGTTAAGCGTCTCGGACGTAAATTGGGGAACAGCCGTGTGCCGCGCATCTGGTGGTGTGCATATTCTGATGCTTACAGCGCCATCTGTTTATCAGATATTCCTTGAAATTTTTTGTTTTATGGCGTTTCCCCCTGCGTCAATAATATTCTGTTAAAATTTGATGTTGTTCTAAACAGTGATTCTACACTACTGGCCATTAAAATTGCTACACCAAGAAGAAATGCAGATGATAAACGGGTATTCATTGGACAAATATATTATACTAGAACTCACCTGTGATTACATTTTCACGCAATGTTCGTGCATAGATCCTGAGAAATCAGTACCCAGAACAACACCCTCTGGCCGTAATAACGGCCTTGATACGCCTGGGCATTGAGTCAAACAGAGCTTGGATGGCGTGTACAGGAACAGCTGCCCATGCAGCTTCAACACGATACCACAGTTCATCAAGAGTAGTGACTGGCGTATTGTGACGAGCCAGTTGCTCGCCCACCATTGACCAGACGTTTTCAGTTGGTAAGAGATCTGGAGAATGTGCTGGCCAGGGCAGCAGTCGAACATTTTCTGTATCCAGAAAGGCCCGTAAAGAACCTGCAACATGCGGTCGTGCATTATCCTGCTGAAATGTAGGGTTTCGCAGGGATCGAATGAAGGGTAGAGCCACGGGTCGTAAGACATCTGAAATGTAACGTCCACTGTTCAGAGTACCGTCAATGCGAACAAGAGGTGACCGAGACGTGTAACCAATGGCACCCCATACCATCGCGCCGTATGATACGCCAGAATGGCGATAACGAATACACGCTTCCAATGTGCGTTCACCGCGATGTCGCCAAACACAGATGCAACCATCATGATGCTGTAAACAGAACTTGGATTCATCCGAAAAAATGACTTTTTGCCATACGTGCACCCAGGTTCGTCGTTGAGTACACCATCGCTGGCGCTCCTGTCTGTGATGCAGCGCCAAGGGTAACCGCAGCCGTGGTCTCCCAGCTGATAGTCCAATCTGTTGGCAAACGTCGTCGAACTGTTCGAGCAGATGGTTATTGTCTTGCAAACGTCCCCATCTTTTCACTCAGGGTTCGAGACGTGGCTGCACGATCCGTTACAGCCATGCGGGATAAGATGCCTGTCATCTCGACTGCTAGTGATACGAGGCTGTTGGGATCCAGCACGGCGTTCCGTATTACTCTCCTGAACCCACCGATTCCATATTCTGCTAACAGTCATTGGATCTCGACCAACGCGAGCAGCAATGTCGCGATTAGATAAACCGCAATCGCGATAAGCTACAATCCAACCTTTATCAAAGTCGGAAACGTGATGGTACACAGTTCTCCTCCTTACACGAGGCATCACAACAACGTTCCGCCAGGCAACGCCGGTCAACTGCTGTTTGTGTATGAGAAATCGGTTGCAAACTTTCCTCATGTCAGCACGTTGTAGGTGTCGCTACCGGCGCCAACCTTGTGTGAATGCTCTGAAAAGCTAATCATTTGCATATTACAGCATCTGCTTCCTGTCGGTTAAATTTCGCGCCTGTAGCACGTCATCTTCGCGGTGTAGTAATTTTAATGGCCAGTATAGTATTTCTACATTGTTTTGAAACTGGAACTTTAATCATGGATACGCTGTAGATAATCAAGATTCTACACTTTTCATCTTTACAGCTATGTGCCTCCAATGCCTGACTCATCTTATTTTTCTTTGATTTTGTAATGGTACTACTATCTCACTCACATTGGGGTTACAGCCTTCATTCATCTGAATACCATCAGAGATACAGGTGCTAGTACTCTTCGTCCCTTTAACATCTTTAAATATCTACACAACTCAACCTCGTGTTTCCTCTCACTAATTCTTCTACATTCCGAGCCACACTTGACCATAAATCTCCTTCCGTCAGAACCTACCTTCACGTATCTTTCAGTTACTAAATCTGCTCCACAGCTTAAAATGCAAAATTCCTATACTTGATCAATACTGATAGTTTAAATCATGATTTTCCTCTTGAAAATTCAACAATGCTTCACCCAAAGCGGTTTGTTGTTATAACTCTCAGTACTGGTGACATGGTTACTATTTCTGTCTGATAATAACCCACGCATCATACAAATACAGCACTCATTTCACTACCGCTATTAACCTAAACATCGATCTCCAGATCATTTGCCTAAGTTTCAGTAACTGGTATAAATATTTGTATCATAGCTATTATGTTCTCTCAAAATAGATGATTTGTTATATTATTGCTATCTTCATGAATAGTTTTTGTTATATGTTTGACCCTCCACCTCGGTTTACCGGTTACTAATTATAACTTATTAAAATTTTCATTTATTTTCTTAATTCTCTTCCCAGTCCAGTGACCTCTGTCACTGATCCCACCAATGATCTCTTTTATAATTTTTCCAGCAGCCTAGACCTGCTTACAGATCTTCATTATCACATTCTGGTTTTGCTTCACTGTAAAGAACATTTGTGAACGGCTCAACGTTTATGATAATTGCCTTCATCGTCACACTGTTATCTGAAACTTTGATTTTTCCTATTCTGTGACATTGCTTTCTAGTCATCAGTGTTCTTCTTCTATCCTTTCGATTTAATTGAGCGTCATATACCTGTATGTACAAATCGTCTATGTTACTATGCAGTGATAAGTAACTTTTCTCTGGGAACAAGTTAGAGTCATTATTATAAGATGTCAACTAATTAGTTGTTTCATGTCGGTACCAGTGACATGTGTCGCTTTGGATCGGAGGAGATTTTCTTTGGTTTCTGGTGGCTACCGGAAGTGGTGAAGACCGCCAGTCTTGCTTACGAGATTAATGCGGAGCTCACCATCTGCAGCATCGTCGATAGAACCGACTTTGGTCCTCTGGTGCAGAGCTGAATGGAGGGTCTGAATCAGAGTCTCAGGCGGTTCTGTGTCCGTTTAGGCTGCAGATTCCTTGACTTGTGCCATCGAGTGGTGGGTTCCCGGGTTCCGCTTAATAGGTCAGGAGTCCACTAACACAGGAAGCGGCTACGCTGGTAGCGGGGGCTGTGTGGAAGGGACTGGGTGTTTTTTTAGGTTATAGGGTCTCAGGGAACCACCGAAAGGGCATCCGTCTAAAAAGGGGCAGGTAAAACACAGTAAGTTAGTTGTAGAAACGATCGGTATTATAGTTGTAAGTTATTATAGCTATGTCGGGAGAGAACCAGAGCTCCAGGCCCTAATAGAAAGCACTGAAGCTCAAATAGTTATAGGTACAGAAAGCTGGCTAAAGCCGGAAATAAGTTCAGCCGAAATTTTTTCAAACGATCTGACAGTGTTGAGAAAGGATAGATTAAATACAGTTGGTGGTGGAGTATATATAGCTGTCAGAAGCAGTTTTCTGCCTTGTAGTGAAATTGAAGTAGATAGTTCCTGCGAAATAGTATGGGTAGAGGCTATACCTGAACAGTTCACAGAAAGCTTGAGTATAATTTCAAATAGGTACCCCACTCATACAATTATAGTCGGTGGTGAGTTCAATCTACCCTCGATATACTGGAAAAATTATACGTTTAAAGCCGGTGGCAGGCCTAAAACGTCACCCGAAATTGTACTGAATGCTTTCTCAGAAAATTATTTTGAACAATTAATTCATGAACCCACTCGAAGCGTAAGTGGTTGCGAAAGCATACTTCACCTCTTAGCAATAAAAAATCCTGGTAAAATAGTGAGTATCATGGCAAATACAGAGATTAGCGACCACAAGGCAGATGCTACTACGCCTACAAGCATAAAAAAACGCAAAGTATATCTATTTAAAAAAACTGATAAAAATGCTCTTATGTCTTTTTAAGAGACAGTCTTCACTGTGGAATGATTTCAAAGAGATAGTATCGACAACAAGTGAGAGATATACAGCACATAAATTAATAAGTGATGGTACTGATCACCCATGGTACACAAAGCGGGTCAGATAGCTGTTGCAGAAGCAGCGAAAAAAGCACGCCAAATTTAAAAGAACGCAAAATCCCCAAGACTGGCAGAGTTTTGCAGAAGTTCGAAATATAGCGCGTACTTCAGTGCGAGATGCTTTTAATGATTTTCACAACGAAACTCTGTCTCGAAATCTGGCAGAAAACCTAAAGAGATTCTGGTCATACATAAAGCACACCAGTGGCAAGACGCAATCAATACCTTCACTGCGCGATAACAACGGTGAAGTCACTGATGACAGTGGCACTAAAGCAGAGTTATTAAACACGGTTTTTCGAAACTCTCGTCAAAGAAGACGAAGTAAATATTCCTGAATTCCAATGAAGAACAACTGCCAAGATGAGAAACATAGAAGTAGATATCCTCGGTGTCGCAAAGCAGCTTAAATCACCTAATAAAGGCAAGGCTTCCGGTCCAGATTGTATACCAGCGAGGTTCCTCTCAGAGTATGCTGATACAATAGCTCCATATTTAGCAATTACATACAATCGCTCGCTCACAGAATGATCCATACCTAAAGACTAGAAAATTGCTCAAGTCACACCAGTATCCAGAAGTGCAAGTAGGAGTAATCCGCTGAATTACAGGCCCATATCACTAACGTCGATTTGCAGTAAGGTTTTGGAACATATAGTGTACTCGAACATTATGAAGTACCTTGAAGAAAACAAATTATTGACGCATAGTCAGCAGGGGTTCAGAAAATATCGTTCTTGCGAAACACAAGTAGCTGTTGGCACTCATGAAGTAATGAGTGCTATCGACAGGGGATGTCAAATTGATTCCATATTTTTAGATTTCCAGAAGGCTTTCGACACCGTTCCTCATAAGCGTCTGCTAACCAAACTGCATGCCTATGGAATATCGCCTCAGTTGTGCGACTGGATTCGTGATTTCCTGTCAGAAAAGTCACAGTTCGTAGTAATAGACGGAGAGTCGTACTAATAGACAGAAGTAATATCCGGCGTTCGCCAAGGAAGTGTTACAGGCCCTCTATTGTTCCTGATCTACATTAACGAAGTAGGAGACAACCTCAGTAGCCGTCTTAGTTTGTTTGCAGATGATGCTGTCATTTACCGTCTTGTAAAGTCATCACATGACAAAAAAGAATTGCAAAATGATTTATATAAGATATCTGTATTGTGCGAAAAGTGGCAGTTGACCCTGAATAAAGAAAAGTGTGAAGTTATTCACATGAGTACTGAAAGAAATCCAATAAATTTATACTACGCAATAAGCCACACAAATGTGAAGGCTGTAGATTCAACTAAATACTTAGGGATTACAATTACAAAGACCCTAAACTGGAACGATCACATAGATAATGTTGTGAGTAGAGCAAACCAAAGACTGCGATTCATAGGCAGAATACGTAGAAGGTGCAATAGGTCCACTAAAGAGACAGCTTACACCACGCTTGTCCGCCCTATTCTGGAGTACTGCTATACGATGGGGGATCCGCATCAGGTGGGACTGACAGGTGACATCGAAAAGTGTCAAGAAGGGCAGCTCGTTTTGTATTATCCCGAAATAGGGGAGACAGTGCCACAGCCATGATACATGAACTGAAGTGGCAGTCATTAAAACAAACGCGTTTTTTGTTGCGGCGGGATCTTCTCACGAAATTTTAATCACCAATTTTCTCCTCCGATTGCGAAAACATTCTGTTGGCACCCACCTACTCAGGGAGAAGTGATCATCACGATAAAATAAGAGAAATCAGGGCCCGCACATAAAAATTTAAGTGCTCGTTTCTCTCACGCTCCGTTCGAGAGTGGAAGGGTCGAGTCAGCTTGAAGGTGGTTCAGTGGAACCTCTGCCAGGCACTTTATTGTGAATAGCAAAGTAATCACGTAGATGTAAATGTAGTCTTATGATAAGGTTCTTCAGAGACTGCTACGAGTAACAAAATTTGGTGACTTAGATAAACTATTTAACGAGGCAACATTTTTCGAGGTATAAATCTTGTCTTCAGGCTGCATTGGCGATGTCACAAAAGAATACATAGAAATTGTTCTGTACAGTCTTGCCATGAACTGTGGTCATCCTGCAGAGGGAGAGAAGGAAAACTAATATGAAGGAATATTCATTTAGTTTGTTGGCCTGCTGTTTACATAAAAAATTAAATAATCACTCACTTTGTTAATATGAAATGGCTGTCTTCTTTTGCTGTTTTCAATGCCTCCATTGCTGTAACTTCTTAGATCAAATTAGCTATAAACAGCACACCAGAGAAAGTGAAAACAACCCATCCACATTTTTTCAGTATCTAGAAACAGAAAAATTGTGACGTCTCCTGGCAAGACATTTACAAAATCGCTAGAATATATAAAAAAATAATAAAAATAAACATTTATATATATTATTAATATTTCGTTACCGTATGAATGGTTGTAGATTATGTATAAAAGAAAATAACAATTTTTCATTTTTATGTTTGTGCAATATTTATGTATTTATATTTAACAAATAACGTCTGTGGTCGGCGAGTGTATCTATCGAAGCAGACAATGATAATTAGAAATTTCCTATAAAAAGTGGAGGTTAAAACATTACTGTCTCTGTCTTCTTGTAGCCATTAAAGTTGTAAGAGCCTGTAATGCTCTCTTGGATGCTTAGGTAGCCTTCGTTTGTCCTTTGATCGAGAAAGACGCCATTGAAGGCTGATATTTGTAAAAGGCGTGTACTTTCAATTTATGTTGATTTTTTGAATATAGAAATTGTTAAAATTATTATCTGTACTAATTTATTGCTAGCGTGACCAAGATTTCATTCCTCATTCTCAGCCGTTTTCAGCATATTAGGAATTTTTCATGACGCAGAGCCGTGCAGCGATCGCGGGAGCCGCTGCCGCGGCAGGTTCAAATTAAATTAAATGAAAGCACTTTTCCCGCAATATAGCGGGCAGGTAACGGTACATTAAAATTATCTCTATCAGCTTCCTGCAGACTTCAGAAGTAAATTGTGGATTTTGTTATGTGTTTTTCAGGTGGACATGGGCAGCTGCTATTATGTCATAAGTTACGTAAATAATTCATGGGTGATAAAATTTTACCTGTTTGTGATCAAAGACTGCTGTGAAAAACCTGTTCTGGCTAATAACATAATAATCAAATTTCGTTTTTTTTTATTTTTATTTTCATGCTCTCATGTTAGTCGTGGCAGTTAATTGTGTTCATATGTTTAAAAAAATCCACTGCAGCTTTTACGTTTAGTGAACGTAACATACTCTAACTTCCGTACAGGTAATAAGAGTAATTTTCTGTGCATTCAAGAGATGAAAGTAGCGAAGGGCATTTTTTATTCCACAATTCCAGTAATGATACCATGTTCCTTATCTAACAAGCCAGATCAGTGTCGTATGAAAATAGCCTGCAAATTAAAGATTGTACGTCCACAGCAGGAAATCTTTCAGTGCAGTGCGTATCCCCACATAATAGGTCAAAGTGCATGAAGTTAAAATATTTTCAACCGCAGAAACTAATAGTGAGAATCGTATTTTATCTGTAATGCTCGCAACAATAGGCAATATAAAATTAATTATGATATTATGCCATAGAAACTGAATATAAAGTAAAAAGGGTGTGCGGTGGGGATTACGCGACAAAACACAACGCAAAACCTACAAACGATCACTAGAAATCCTCCATATTATGCAGAAGGGAGCATTCTTGAACGTCCTTTAGGAAATGGAGATATATCCACACGTGTACAGCTAACCTACAAATTTACTGAATGAACAAATCTACATAAAACACAAAAGTACATAGAAAACTTCATTCACATCATAAATCAAGGAAACGGGTAAAGTAATAAATCAGAGACGATAAATAACGCACATCCAACACGAAAGTACAAAACAGAAATATAATACCAACGTAAATCATAGAAAATAACAGAATTATTACGAAAAAATTAAATATGTAAAGTAAAAATCTCAAATAAAATTAAACAAACTCTAGGCAAAAACATAATTAGAACCAAACATACAAAAATAATAAAAAAAAACAGCTGAAATTCACATATCACTTATTTATAATGGTAGCTATGTAAGCATGTAATATAGATGATCCACTGTCACCCAAGCTGTCAGAAAAGTAGCATATATGAAAACCAACTAAAATCCGATATACATCTCCAGCGTACACCTAGGGAATGTGGTGATTCTATAACAGACAGGACATGACAACAACGATGTTATATGTAAGGTAAAAATACCTAACGATTTATTATAGCTTTCAGATCATAGTTACAGACCATTATACTAAGACCATCGCTTACTTATGTGTTTACAGAGCACCTGATGATGAAAATATGCCGAAATAGGCTCATCGTGAACGACATAAACTATAAACGATTAACATAGCATTGTATCTGGCTATTATTCATAATAATCATGTCTTTGAAAGACATATATTGCATTGCGGGCCCCAAGGAACAAAATTTCTTGGATCTTGTGAGCCACTCTAGATAAAGTCACAATGGACACTTAAAACACAGAACAATGAACTCTACTGTGATGCGGAAGCAAGATGATGGTCAAAGAAACTTCTTTCGATTTAACTGTCGATGTGTTGACCGTTGTGTTAGAAGTCACTTGCAGTACCTTCTGCACATCTTGTTGTGGCATTTCTGATGTTGGTCGACGACTTATATTACAATTAGACAGGCTGTTACAATTTGATGTGCAAAATGGCATTACAAAAATTATTTTAAAGCATTAGAAGGAGCCGGCCGCGGTGGTCTCGCGGTTCTAGGCGCGCAGTCCGGAACCGCGCGACTGCTACGGTCGCAGGTTCGAATCCTGCCTCGGGCATGGATGTGTGTGATGTCCTTAGGTTAGTTGGGTTTAAATAGTTCTAAGTTCTAGGGGACTGATGACCACAGCTGTTAAGTCCCATAGTACTCAGAGCCATTTGAACCATTAGAAGGATACCACTACTGGAACCCAAATTCATGTGTATCGTTAATTGTTACGTATTTTGTGTTTTGACGATATTTAATGAAATTGGCGAAGAACTGTGAGCTCTTGAAATCTGTAATTTCTTTTAGGATCTGATTTTTCGACTTTTAGCAAAGGATGGCTGTTTCCGTTTCTTCCAAGATGTCTGTTTTCCAGATCTTATTTAAAGTATACAGTACTTTAAGGTAGTTGTCAAAACTATGTCCTCTTTGGTCTATATGCTTTGCTGTAGCTGACTTGTTAACTTTATCGAGTATGAAACATTATATATCTCCTTTAAGACAGATTTTAACATTTCTGCTCTGACAAATTGAAATTGCGCAGTTGTGCGAGACCCTGCAAGTCAGCAACCCATGCTGTGTGAGACCATCCCAGTTATTTATAACAATTATTAAACTTCTTGTTGCTCTTGTTGCTTCTCTGTTGTTTCTGGTGCTGTTGCTCTTACTGCTGCTGCAGTGATAACTTTTGTTGCCAAATTCAGAATCCTTTGGATGTACAGTACCAGGATATGAAATTAAAAACCCTAACATTTAGGATAAACCAAAAAATAACAAGAACATTACAGTCACAGTGTTCATGAAACATCAAAGGCACTAACACTTAAACACTAAATAACAACAAAAACATTTCTGCACACAGTATGACAGTTACGAAATTAATACTGATAACAATCAGTCAGTCCACAATAAAATATTCAAGTTGAAGTTATGAACCACGATTTTGTTGCTGTATATAACAAACTGGTGGTGGGCTTTCATCGTGTACCAGCATACAAAGGAGAGGGAACACATTACTATTTCACTGCTTAGGGAGTAATTTTGCTACAGGCCTCTTAATTGGTCTATTGGCAGTCATCACCATCATTACTCGCATATGTTCATTAGGACTGGGAAACAGCTGCTCGACGACGCCCAACACCCACAACATGTAAGGTCAGTTATCCTCCTTAACCAGCACATGGTCACCAATGTGGGGCTGCCATGTTCCTTCCAATGTTCATTTACTGCATTGCTGCAGCTGACGCAGTTACTCAGAGGACCACCTCATCCAAAAGGATTGAGACAATTGAAAGAAAAACAGCCCTCGGTCACTATTTTTAACAAATTAACCTGGTTTCAACACTGCTAGGGGTGTCTTCTTCAGAATTTAAAACGAAGAATGGTCTATATTCTATAACATGGTCACAGAATTATGACTAAAAAACGTATGATAGGGTATAAGTACGGAATCATCGTAAAAGACTGACAGTACTTACATGTCATTTATAAAATAATAAATATGCCAAAAGGGCATTAGTCACAAAGATATTTAAGATAAAGAAAACTGTGATGGCGAACCACTAAGGGCTGCTCGTTACTTGCGTGGTGCAGGTTGCACATTATTTTCTTCTCTAGTGGTTGGCCCACCAGTACATACTGCTGGTGGCGTGTGGCCTACAGATTGGAGTGCAGCATTTTAATTGATTATAGTTTCTTAAAGCATAGAGATTTATTTACCAACTGAGATGTTATCTTTTAGATCAAGAGACGAACGTGGTATGAATTTTAAGGTCTTTTGAAACGTATGATCTGCTTCTAAGGCTTCTTCTTCGTTTGGAAACACGATTTTTTTCTGCTACTGTCCAGCTTTGCCCAACGCGGGTCATATCCCCGTCTGGTGATCGCACTTTACGCTTTAAGCCGTTTCCCTAAAACGCGTCAGGCGAATGCTAGAATGATTTCTTAAGCAAACAACATCCAAAACCTTCCTTCTATTCTATAAGAATGAGATAGCAAATATTCTATAAAGACGTTGCATTCTAGCCTTCTCTCTTTCTTCTTGAGTCTTTTACCCAGATTATTTACCAACAAGACAACTTGTAGCCATGTGCTATCGATAACATTCAGATTTTCTTCGTTAATCATAAAGTGACCGTGTATGGGACCAGCTCATACTCCATCTGGCCTACAGAAATTCTAAATCTCTTGATAGTTGTTTATAAAATATTCCAGTAACCTTGACGTACAATCTCTATCAATTGTAGCTTCACAAAAGTATTATTTTCTGATCAAATAATATTTAGTATTTCTCTGAGTCTTGAATAATTTATGTATGTACATTTCTACCATATGTGACTCAATTTTCATTCTTTTCTTTTGATTCCTCTACTGTGTGAGATAATCTGTGTCCTTCACAACGACGCCATTAACTCTAATACCTGTGAGACGACGATTGTTTATAGCAAACGTGGCATCAAGAAAGTTTCTGCGACTTACCTCAAGTCCATACAGTGTATCTGCAGGCGAATAAGCAACTCTCAAAATGAGCTCAGGGAAAGCATTACAATAGCTACACTGTCATCTGAAGGCCTTGTTTCTGGAGGCAAAAGAAAGAAGTTTGGAGCGATTGTAACCTGTGGGGAGGTTTGCTTAGAACGGTGCTTACGAGGCGCCGCACGGGAGAGTGCCTAGCTGTGGCACTGTCTACGCGCCATTAGCGGGATTGGGGGTCGGACGCGGACGTGACGTCACGCTGCACTTCCTGCGATGAGCGCGCCGCGGCCCTGTCAACGCTTGTTGCCGGTCGCGGGACGCCGGGCACAAAGCTCGGAAGCGCTGCCTTTGTGGCACGAGGTGCCTCGTCATGAAATTCATTGTCCTGGATCTCTAACCACACTTTGTGTCTCTGCAGTTCCCTCTCGCCATCCCTCCATCGTTATTTCTCATCCTATGTCCTTTCCTCCTCTAAATCAGAATACCCTCTGAAAATTTCAGTATTTTTGTGATACATCTTTTGGAAAGAAAAGGAAGTTCAGAATGGTGTTTAACAAGCACTGCCGTGATCTTGATGTGTTCCCCGAAGTTTCTTTTTACAATAAAAATGAAAATAGTGGAGATGGGGAAATGTATACCAATTGTAGTGAAATGAATACCTGCATATTCTCCACCATTTCGCCACTTTCAGGCATTTTGGGGTAGCCTATCGGGTCTTCGAATGAGCAGAAATGTTTCACATACTGTTTTTGCAGTAAAATTTTAGCTTTAGGAAAATTATCTATAGCTGAGAGCCACCCCACTGCATACCCAAATGGTGCAACGTGTAGCACGGTTTCTGCCGTGGTGAGGATTAGGAATATTTATTGTTAATGGGGAGTCTGTTAGGAACCTGATTTCCACACTCAGTGAATCAATGCACTATATACGGGATGACTGGGAGTTGTGTGATGTCCTTCGGTTAGTTAGGTTTAAGTAGTTCTAAGTTCTAGGGGACTGATGACCATAGATGTTAAGTCCCATAGTGCTCAGAGCCAATGCCCTATATAACAATTTCGTCGCTGGTATCATCACATGCTACATGCGAGCTGGCTTTGCTCGCACATTTTAGCTGGAGAATATTACAGATATTTTTAGGAAACCAACTCCTATGACACTTCAAATAATCTTTAGTAATTGTGGTAGGTAGCGACAGTATGAACTTCATTTTAATGTCTAAAATAATTTCTGAAATCTAAAAAGTCCCCAAAAAGGCAGAATTTGTGACATCTCTGACAATAACTTTGCCATAGGCCAATCTGTTTTGGGTAAAAGTCAGTGAAGAGCTTGAACCCAATACTGCATTATTAAATAAAAAAGAACATTTTACTTAAAAAGCTAAAATTTACGTAATATTTTCAGTTTCAGACAGCCACTATTATTTCATTTGTTCGATTCCATTATTTTTATTCATTTTATTTGCTTTTTAGAATTTATTAGTTTGAGCTTTTGTTTAAATTGATATTGGAGCTGGGATTAGAAGGGAGATTTTACTGCATCGTATGAGATGAAGATGACTGGCTACCGTTTTATTCAACTGATCAGAGAAGAGCTCTTTTGAATACTTTGGTATTGGTAAGTGATTTCACACATTCATCTTGGGGAGTCTCTGGCCAGTCCATCTGATGCAAGATTATATAGTCTAGAGCTCTAAACATTTTTATCAAGATAGTGTTGAATTCGTTTTTATGGAGGTTAATTCGTTAATCTGAAAAGTTTCTCTGATCTGAGACACATTAGGATTAGGTGAAATTTCCACCAAAAGTGTCTTGTGATAAACCAATGGATATTTCTTGATTCTCTGTGACATCTTAGCCGATATTCCTTTCATTTTTACTAAGACGAAATAATCTGGCTTGAATAGGGTGGGCTTTGCTCTTCTATCACGACGTTTCTTCCACCCCTTCGCCTTCTTTTGCATTCTTTCCTTTTTTCTCGATCTCTTCTCAGGTCAACCCTGGGCCCAAGGGGAAATTCACTTCTTTGACAGTGAAGTTAGTTGGCTTTCTGCCGCATATCAATGCATAGAGAGCAAATCACATAGCCTCATCCCAAACGCTATTGATTATCTCTCCAAACCACATAATAAAATTGCCCCAGGTAGTTTTTTCTGCAACGGGAAGTCCAGCACAACCCATTCAGTTCTTTCATAATTCATACACTAGGATTGCCTTGCAGAAAATAAGGAGAAATGTTAATATGTTTAATGCTGTGTTTGCTAACATTTCTTGAACTTTCTCAGCTTTGATCTTTGGTCTTTTATCTAAAAGAGGTTCCCCTCTTTGATCAAAATGATACTTTTCTAGCACATTTTCTATTGCTCTGTCTGTGGGATAAAGCCTCACACATTTTGAGAGGACATCCAACACAACAAAATATAGGTAGCTTACATCCACCTCTAGATACATGGTATAGATATGTTAGACATTTCAGGATTTAAGCTAGCTTCCTACTTCTGCAGAGTGGATATGGATGGAGAAGGAGTTGCCACATTTATTAAAAGCTGCCATAAATTCAAGAACATTGGCATTAATAAATTCTGTTTAGAGCAGCATCTAGAAGCATGTGCATCAGAAGTAGAGTTTCATAACAGATCCTATATAATATTAACTACTTACCGAGCACCTGCAGGAAATTATAATCTATTCATAAATCATCTAGAAGCTTTTTTGGGTTATTTAACATGAAGAAACAAAGAAATTTTGATTGCTGGTGACTTTAATACAGATTTTCTAATGCAATCTTCCAGTAAACATTTACTGCAATTAGTAATGTTGTCTTTCAATCGAACTCACACTGTAAACTTTCCAACTAGGGTTACTAAAACCTCAAGGACAGCCATTGATAACATTTTTATAGACGAATGAAAGGAACAAACTCATGTAATAAAACCTGTAATAAATGGACTATCAGATCATGACATGCAGCTCCTTGCTTTAGATGTAAATTCTAATCCGATTATGAAGACTGCTCAACCTGAGTACAGGAGAGTAGTCAATCAACCAAAAATTGAGTGTTTTAGAAAACTGCTCAAAGATATAAACTGGAAAGATGTTTATAGTGCTCATGACATGAATGAAAAATATAACACATTCATGAACAATGTCAGTACCATGTTTGAAAACTGTTTTCCTCTAAAAGTTACTCAAATTAAACAGAAGTCTATAATAAAACCATGGATTACACAATACGAAAAGGAAAATGTATCTGTCGACCAAGAATAGCTCCAATGCTAATGATTTATCTAAATACGAGGAATACTGTAAAATATTAAAAAAGTAATTCAAACATCTAAACAAATGCACTACGAGAAGAAGATAGCAATGTCAGGGAACAAAATAAAAACAATATGGAATGCAGTGAAAGAGGAGACTGGTAGAACCAGAAAGGAACAGGAGCAAATAACATTAAGGGTAGATGACACATTAATAACTGATGGGCATAGTGTGACAAATCTATTTAACAAGTACTTTATATCCATTACTGATAGAATGGGTTTGTCAGGATCAGTAAATAATGCCCTTGAATATCTGAAACTAGCCATTACAAATAGCTTCAGGTACATGAATATGTCAAAATCAAAATTGTTCAAATTGCTCTGAGCACTATGGGACCCAACATCTTAGGTCATCAGTCCCCTAGACTTAGAACTGCTTAAACCTAAGGACATCACACACATCCATGCCCAAGGCAGGATTCGAACCTGTGACCATAGCAGCAGTGCGGTTCCGGACTGGAGCGCCCAGAACTGCTCGACCACTGTGGCCGGCACATGAATATGTCACTCACTTCACCAAAAGAAATAACTTACATAATAAAATCTTTAAAAACAAAGCATTCTAGTGGTTATGATTAAATATCAACAAAGTTAATTAAGGCATGTTTTTGTGAGTTTAGTACAATTCTAAGTTACTTGTGTAACCAGTCAATTATAACTGGGACATTTCCTGACTGGCTAAAACAGGCAGATGTTAAGCCTTTTTTCAAGAAAGGGGATAAAGAGATAACATCAAACCACAGACCGATTTCACTTTTGCCAGCATTCTCAAAATTTCAGAAAAAGTAATGTACATGCAGCTTCTCAACCATCTGACCACAAATAACATATTATCAAGAACACAGTTTGGATTTCTGAAGGGTTCTGATATCGAGAAAGCTATTTACACCTACAGTGAAAATGTACTTAATTCATTAAATAACAAATTACAAGCAGCTGGTATTTTCTGTGATTTGTCAAAGGCATTTGATTGTGTGAACCACAACATCCTTTTAAAAAAATTTGAATTCTATGGTGTCACTGGCAGAGCTGCAAAATGGTTCAAGTCATACCTCGCTAACAGGAAACAAAGGGTGTCAGTGCAAGGAACTAGTGAATTAAGTCATCAGTCATCAAAATGGGAAGAAATTACATGTGGTGTCCCACGAGGATCCATCTTAGGGCCATTGCTTTTTCTTGTGAACATTAATGATCTCTCATCAGTTACACTGCCAGAAGCAGAGTTTCTTTTGTTTACAGATGACACAAGTATTGCAATAAATAGTATGTTGAGTGTAGTTCTAGAAAGATCTGCTAATGATATTTTAATGGATATTTAAAGCCAACTCACTGACATTAAACTTCGAAAAGACCCACCATATGCAATTCAGAACCTGTAAGAGGTTTCCACCCAGCGTATGTATAAAGTATGAAGAAGAGCAGATAGAAGAGGTTGACAGTCTTAAATTCCTGGTATTGCAACTTGATAATAAATTCAGTTGGGAGGAGCACACCACAGAACTGCAGAAATGCCTTAACAAATCTGTACTTGCAATTCGAGGATACATATTCGGCATAAAAATGAAAAAGCTTGCATACCTTGCCTACTTTCCTTCCATAATGTCATATGGTATAATATTTTGGGGTAACTCTTCAAGTCACACAAAAAGTTTTCAGAGTCCAAAAGCGTGTAATATGTATTATTTGTGGAGTAAATTCGTGGACGTCCTGTAGAAACCTCTTCAAAGAACTGGGTATACTAACTACTGCCTCTCAGTATATTTACTCCATAATGAAATTTGTCCTAAATAATATATCTCTTTTTCCAACAAACAGCTCAGTTCATACATACAATACCAGAAACAAAAGTGATCTGCACAAGGACTTAAAAGCACTTACTTTAGTTCAAAAAGGGGTCCACTAATCAGGAACACTCACCTTCAATAATTTGCCAGCAAACATAAAAAATTTACAGTAGTTACAAATAAAGATCAGTTTAAAAGGAGCCTGAAAGACTTACTAGTGGCCAACTCCTTCTACTCCATTGGCGAATTTTTTAAATAGAAACAAACGATGTATTGTATATACTCATACTATTAGTATTGTTATTTCAGCTTCAAAAAAAAAAAAAAAAATCTGACATGTTTCACATCCACGAGGATCTCCTCAGCACGGATCTATGGAACGAAAAACTAATCTAATCTAATGTAATCTAATCTAGTGGTCCAAAGAGTTCTACTGCTATTAGCTGTCTGGGTTTCAACACTTCCATACTTTGTCTTAAACCCTGAAAAGCATTGAAGCAGCCCTTACCTTTTGGCATTGATCACATGCTATGACATGGTTCTGTATTCACTTCCACATCTCACCCATTTCGGAACATTATTGCATCGATTACGAAAAAGCGTACCCCACACGACGTCTGTCTGAAAATGAAATCAGTGGAATGGCGGCTGGCTGAGCCACAGGAGTGAACCATCGGGAAGCTACCCACCTGTTTGACGTGGGGAGTCAGTCCTGTTTTCGACTTGGCTGGCACCAAAATTCTCCGCTCTACCTTGACAGCACAAATTCTGATGTTGTGCTGCTGCTGGTGGCACGGAAGATTAGGTTGGCTCGTAAGTAACCAAAATATGTCTGACAAAACCAGACTATATTCCTCAAGCCCTGTGTTCTCCAACTAAATTTATGTACATAATGCTTATATTTTAAATCAAAGCGAAACGTGATTCACATTAGGGATTCAAGGAGCCATTATGGGAGCCACAATTCTGAGTAGCTGTCTTTTCATTGTACTCTCTAGGAGCTAGTAACACCAATGGGAGACAAAATAACAGGCAAGCATTACACTCACATATTAAATGATGCTTTTACTAAAATATGCTGCCACAAAGGACTTTATACACGAAACGCCAGCACATTTGGGAAAGAGCTCGGCACCATTCACCAAAAGATTCTTCATACTATTACTTTTTTCCACTCATTTGCGACTGTACAGCATCTTCGATTGTACACGACGCTAAGAGAGGCACTCAATAAGTAATGCTTGCCGAATATTTACGGAGACGTGGCAGTTAAGAAAAGCGAGGCGTCTGTCACCATCTGAAGGTTGCAGAGACCTATCCGATCTCCTGTGTGCCGGCTTGCAACACACAGTTGACTCCTGCAGTGTCGGAACGTACGGACACTCTCATTCGAGGTGATTGCCGGCTCACAAACAAACACCTCGATGCACAACTGGACGTCTGTATTGGTAGTGATGACACCGTTGTCCACCAATTGGGGCACTCAGAGGTGTGTGCCCACTGGGTTGATCGCCGCCCAACGGAAGACCATAAAGAGCAACGAAGGACCATCTGTGCGGAACTGCTTGCGCGTTGGGAGGCTGATCGTGCCAATTTTTTGTAGAACGTCGTCACAGGCGATGAAACGTGGGTTCATCACTTCGAACCGGAAACAAAATGACAATCCATTGAGTGGCGGCACACAACCTTTCCTCCGATAAAAACGTTCAAAGTCACACACGCAGTCGGTAAAGTGAAGGCGACGGGCTTCTGCGAATCTGAAGGGGTTATTCTGTTTGATATCCTCTCTCATGGTGCAACTCTGAAGTATATTGCGCTACCCTCAGGAAATTTCAGAAACGATTTCAGCGTGTTCGTCGCCACAAAAATGCAAACGAACTGCTCCTTCTCTGTGACGAACACATGACTGTTCAACCGAGAGTCGCTCACGTATCTTCACTGGACTGTTCTTCATCCGTCCTAGAGCCTGGATCTCGCATCTTCCGACATCCATCTGTCTCTCCCAACGAAGGATGCCTTCTGCGGGAACCAGTAGGTGGACAATGAGGAGGTTATTTATGCAACGGGACGTTTCATCCGTCGTCGACCAGAACGGTGGTCAAGGTGGACATCCCGGCCCTTCTATTAAGGTGGCACAAGGGCGATCGCATTGAACAGAACTTATGTTGAAAAATAAGATTTTGTATCAAAAAGGGTAGGAAGTAATATGGTGTGTTGGAATCATGAATAAAACCAACATGCTTTCAGAAGATAATGTTTTGCTTTACTTACTGAACACCACTCGTACATGGTTTACTTTGCAACATGAGACAAACTACAGCTGCAACTTATCGCGCCAGTAAGGGCGGACCGCCTCCATTGATATGGTCTGCTCTTAGCTAAAGCCTGGCACGATCCGGCTCAAGCCTAAAGGAATGCTACTTGTATGTGTAAACTTTTCTCGCCTATGACGTCATACATGTCTTGTTGCAGAACATTCGTAATTTAACTGTGATGAACACTTATACTCACTCGGAGCATCTCTTGCTACAATTTTAGGGTGTATCTTTGACTCCAAACTGTATTATTGCTGTTGTATAATTTTGTTTTTCTCATCCTGCAGGGACAGAAACGAGTGCACTCTACGGTTGCCAATAAATGTCTTGTCCCCCACTGCGCCTTACCTTTTAAGTTTCGCCTGATGTATACCTATGCCAACTTTCTAGAACAGAGGTCACCAAACATTTTCCAAAGCAAACTTTTTCCACAATGGGTCGGATAACTGACGAAGTGAAGAGTGTGGGCCGCATCGTCATCCACAACAATACTTGCAAACCAGAACGAAAGCTCTGGGAAAAAGACGAAAACTAAGTTCAACATACCTTGTAAAAACAAGGACAACCAACACGTTCACTTGCTAAAAAATGTTGTCAAAGAAGGCGACGTTAGCAAAAAAATCCATCAGACCCAGTGTGCACGTATGCGAATCTCATAAACTAAGCAGCAAAACACGTTAATGAGAGTTGTGAAACTGACGTTTGGGTTTCAAGATATCAATAATGTTTGGTTTGGTATTGCTGCATTTTGATCAAGAGAATTGCTTCCAAATCTTCGCGAGTGAATCTTGTTCAATGTGCTGACTTAACATACTGTATTATTGAAAATGTTTACACACAGATACAACTTGTTCAAGCTACTGATGCCTCACCACGGGCAAATTTCTTCAGTTTCGGAAACTCGACATGAAGTAAGCAGCGCTAAAATTCAACAAGTTTCCCTTCTCTACGCTTCTCTTTCCACATTTCATTGCCTTTGAAACTCAGAGAGTACTGTAATTCAACTGGCGCAGCATCAAAGTTATAATCAAACGGTTTCTGGAACAGAAAAACTCTCCAAAAATGCTTCTTCAAGGCACGAATAATTTTTTCGGAAAATCAAGAGTTACTTCATGTATTGTGGCACAAAACTCTCTGAAACTGTGAAAATGAGAAGAGTTTTTCTCTTCCTGTTGCGATACAAAGAATAACAGATTACTCCGAAATCCTTTGATGATTCTGTAAAAATCACAGAGAAGGTTATTCCTTTACCCAAGATGATTCGCGTTGGTTGTACTGTCGACCAAAAATGACAACTTTGACAGCTGCGGATTAGTTCTATCTTTTTCAGTGACAACAACATGTGTTTTGTTCCCGGAGTTTGTAGACACGAAACAGGACTTTACCGCAGCTGAGCCATATCCCTGCTGTATGATCAGGCAAATCACAGAATTCGGAACCAGTTTCTTCAAGCAACGCGTGGATCCAACGGTGACTGAGTGCGTGTCCCCTACTGAAGTTCACAGCAGCAAACACTGCTTTAAATACACAAGAAATATCTACGTCTTTCCCATAGAGTCTTGGTGAGATATGATGCGGTGTATAAATAGAGTGCCCGGAATTTGCACATCTTGCAACTGAGTTCTGATCGTTGAATATAGTAAATGTAAGGCACATAGCAGCCAGGAGGTCTCCGAGCATTTGAATATGTAATATTTAAACTGAAACATTTAAATTTAAACTGTATCACAACGTCTCGTGTTCCAGTCATTTTCTGAAAATAATTCGGATCCGTCCCGCGGGCCGTAGTTTGGTGACCTCTCTTCCAGAACGTTCCAGACGACTGTTTTGCCTTCTCTGAGACACGGCTTCCATCCGCCTTTAGGAGCCTGGCGTCTCCTGCGAACGTTATGCGTCACCTTGAATGACAATTCTACCTCACATCTTCCTGAATTCTGGTTCTCTGCTTGTTTAAAAACTACATAGTACTCAAAACAGCCACTGTGTTTAGACCCTTAATGCATCAATAATTCAAAATTATATCGCATATTTTACCATCTATTATACAATATGTATTGCTCTTCCTGAAACTAATTGCGTAAGATTGCGTTGGGAAATGAAGATAGACAGGAAAATATCATATCACTGCCACATCTCATGTTGACACGTGCAGTGCAGCTACCTCTTCGTACCTTTTCTCGGCTGTAGAACATTATAGGTCGCTTCAGGGCAGGCCGCACTTTCGAATTGCTCAAGAGGGAAGATAAGTTCAATATTAGCACAACGACGGGTGAGCTACAGCGCCACAGTGTGTTTTCAGTGTGGTTCGTCAATTGACGAAGGCTGTAAGACAATCGCTGAGTGGTCCAGTTCGGGCGTTCACCACCTCTTGAGTAACACAACATGTTCCGGCGAAAGTGTCAAGAACGTTGAGAAAAATCCTTCTGTGTATTATAGATAAGCAGCAGTGTGAAAATGTGGTGGCAATTTAACTCATCATTACCGAAATCAGCAGGGCGCCATTGGCATAGCAGACTACTCCAGAATAAAACCTCTATCCTCTGAGGGAAAGTCTGTTACTTGTTTGATCAAAAACGTACGCTAACTCCTTTGTCACACGACAGCGTATACATGCATACGTGTGTATGTGTGTATGTTTCCAAGTGGAAAGCAAAGGCATTTATCGGTAAAAAGAGCCTGTAAACCCAAAGCGCAGTACGACCGTGGCAAAACCCAAAAGCACAATACTAAAACCAGAACACTTATGCAAAGAAAATAAGTATTCAGTTAGTACAGCTATGGCCCACATACCCTCACATGCATTTACTTGAATGCTTTAGTGAAAGAAAAACAAACAAATGATTTGTCATGATAAATGTCATTTGGGATATCGTCTCGATAAACTTAAACACTGAAATTTCAACGAATCACTGTCGTTGATGTATTATATTTTAGTTACATTCTTTCTACACTCAGGATTTCATTTTAAGAGTACAGGGCTCAGCACTGCGTATTTTGAGTCACTTAGTCAATGCAAATATTTGCTATGCGTTACAGAACACCAACCAGATAATGAAAAGTAACTCCGCCGAAAGAAGATGGCAACAGCATTGCTGCAGCTTTGGGGGGAGAGACTATGACAGCTGTGCCACTTCTGCAGAGGTTAATTTAAGCAGTCATTCTTTCCGCGCTCCATACACGAGTGGAATATGAAATATTACTGTATCTCACTGCTACCTATCAGAACCCCTCGGAGAGCATTAAATATAAACACCAGTCCTAATTGCCCAATTGTAAAGTGACCTGTTTCCAAATTACATACAAAAATAACCACTATTTCAGTATACATACAATTCGAAAATGATGCTTTGCTGATTAACATTGTTCTTATGTGAAAAACAAAATATAGATGTGAAATTAATACTGTAACTAATCGAACGAAATGTAGCACATGGTCAGGATGTACCAGTAAACCTATCAGTATAAAATTACTACAGCAAATTAAATAGAACATATAAATAAAGCATGTTAATTGAATCTCCGATATATGTTAACACTAAAATTCAGGCACTAGTTGATTTGTTATAAACAAATTTAGATATGTAATTGTTACCTGTAACATAATTAGTCAGAAAGTGTTATATTAAGTCGTAACTAAGTTGAAAATAGGTTCACCTTGTTCAGCACTGAGACTGTAAATTTTTAGCAATGTGTATCTCATATTCGGTTTAACTTTTAATTGCGATTTTACATAAAATTGTAATTTTCATTGTAGGTAATTGTTAACAAAAGTACAAATAGAGGTCATGCAGGCGCCTTGGAGCACTCGTTTTTTGGCTAGGGTTGCGAGCAAATGTATTGTAGGCTCACTCGTTTGTTGATTGTTGTGAACTCTGTGTCGTTTGATGTCAATTTTGGGTACATGTGATGTGACCGGTACAGTTCACCAGGCTCGGACACCAGAGTCCTGGAAATATATTGGTTTTAAAACTGCACTGTACTTTGGAATTTATTTGGGAGTCTTCCGCAATCCTTTTCATAGGCTGCACAGCGACGAGACGAATCCAGGAATTTTACAACACCCAGAGAACTAAACAACTCTCACTGTTGGTAGAATTGACGTGAAAACCACAGCACATCGACTGGGCATTTCACTCAAAAGTCAAAATATTTGCAACGCGGAGGTGGGAAAATACAAACATCTCAATGTGGTGGAGGAGCTGGGATCAAGTGGAAGACTGTGCAGAGGACGACTCGCAAGAATTCCATGTACAAGAGGCAGGAACCATAATCTTGTACGTTGCGCTCTGCGCCACGGACGTCGCCAGGAGCAAAAGTGAAATTCTGGAATGACATCGCTAATGAATCAGATAAGTACCCATTTTAATTGCTTTTATGTCAGTTGCAGACAGTGTTCTACAATTTTCTGTTCTTGTTTCATTGTGTGCGTGTGACAATTTCACCTGATAGGCAGGAAAGTGTTTTGTCTAGTGTCTAGCCACTTTGATCAAAATGAGCGAAACTCAGTTAAATCAAGTAGGCATGACCACGTGGTCAGGCCGTGAATTCCATGCTTCAACTCCAAATGTACACTTAAACGGTGAAGCAAATTCCGCGAGCAGTAGTTGTTCGCCTTTTCATGGTTTTTCGGGAGCAAATCAGCAACCGAATTTAATTGATGAGATATCTCAATTGTTGAGTAATAAACTAGAACAATTGGTAACTCAAAATAACCAATTAGGGAGCACATTAAAGGGGTCACAGAAAAGCTGGACCAAAATTTAAAATCATTGAGAGTAGAAATCAATGCAACTAATAACAAAGTACAAATTGTTGCATGTGACATAGAAAGGATAGAAACCAAAGTTGACTGTTTGGAGGCTTTCACAATCTCCGAATTTAAAGAAGCAAACAAAAGCATTGAATTAGTTAACGAACGTGTCGAAAACACGGAAGTAGCCGTTTTAAATGAATAAGTGATCCGAAAAGACGAGTTAAAAATGTTGCAGGAACTCATTGTTTCAGAAAAAAATGGTAGGGGAAATATTGAAATTAAATTCTGAAGTAGTTTCTGATAAGATATCTCGTATTGACGAGAAAGTAGAAAGTGTAACAACAGAACTGCAAACAGTCAGCTCTGAAGATTCAAATCTGCAAAATAATATAATGCCCAATTTTGATTCAAACCAGATGTTTGTGCATAATTGTAACAATGTTATTTTAAAATGTTACCCAGGTGACGCGAAATTGCATCCAGTTGACTTCGTGCATCAGTGCAAAGACAGTTTCCAACCTAACATGCCAGAGTCTGCTAAAGTTAAATTTGCGAAACGTTTTTTGGATGGTGAAGCCCTTACATGGGCGAACCAAAACATTGATACAAATACTACGTCTTTTGCCGATTTTGAACGCCAATTCGTGGTAAAGTTTTGGTCGGAAAACAAACAGGCAAGAATAAAACTGAATTTCTTAACGGTAGCAAATATCACACAGGTCTTGCAATTAGCATGCGAGAATTTTGTGAAAAACAATTAGGGACATGTCACATTTGAGCAAACCTTTGGATGAACTGATACAGATTGACACACTGAAATGGCGCCTACCACACCGTTTTCAGTGGGGACTTGTCTATGGACCAGATGACAGTGTTGACGAATTTTTACATTATGTAGACAAAATTGACCGTGCATGGCAGAATGATGACAGACAGTAAAATCAAATCCTCAGAAACACTCACAATAGGAATGGGGGTCACAACAATATAATGGACACAGAAATAATAACTGGCGTGGTAACCAAAACAGTAGTTACAACAGACACGAAAACCATCAAGAACAGAGAAACAGTAACCAGCTTCACAACAGAAATTCCAACCAGGGGAACAGGTAACCACCTCGTTGGGAGCCTGTCAATTTGAGGTGAATAGTTATGGCACAAACCAGGCAGATAGGAGGTTAAAGAGACGGAAACGCGAAAGCAATCATAAATGAAATGTAAGTAGGGACTACTACTTAGATGATACTAGTTATAAGTAAAACTTTTGGTATCACATGTTGAGTGAATTGAATAATGCACATACTCAAGCACGACCACAGTTTGATCTTAATGAACATGACTTAGCATTAATTGATGATACATTAACACCTGATGTAGACAGAACTTATGATATATATGGTTTCACTAGCTTGTTTTCTGATGAAGGTAAGGATAGTGAGGTATCTATATTAGTAGAAATTGGTAGCCAACATCAGGAAATAACACCTGACTCAGATAATGAAACAGGTAGCGATTTCAGTAGTGTATCTTCATATGTTGAACACTTAGTAGTTAAGGCAGATGTGCATGCAGAGGCATCACCCACAGATTATTTTGATGATGATTTTGGTAAAGATAGTGCTGTGAAGGATGATGTATTTGATGATATATGTACACAAGAGGAATTAGATGGCATTATTTATGTTGAAGTTATTGATAATGGTGTTGCAGCTGAAAGTAACTCTGAATGCAAAGTTGGTTCATGTGAAGATATTAAGAGTGCAAACAATGTATTGGTACCAATTTGTATAAAAGAAATCTTAACTAAATCTACTAATACCAAGGAACAAGCTAAGTTGATAGGTGAGAAGATTTTGGAATCTGTTATCAGGGAAAATGAAGTTTGTTTAGAAAAAAATAAGGAAAGTGAAGTCATCAAATCAGATCCATCCATGAAAGATAATTTCAAGTCTAGTGAAAGTAAGGTATCTGTTTCATGTGTATTTGATTCCAGTCATAATGACACTCAGTCTTATGTTGATTCTGACATTGAAACCTGTAGTGAAGAAGTATATAACAACATCGATACAACTGAATTAGAAAGTGACTTGCTGGCAGAGAATGTGAATAGTGACCCAAATATTACCTTAGGTAGCCCTTATGTAGAAATAAGCATTATCAATTGGTCAGGTCTTTGTTTGATTGACACTGGCAGTCCCATTAGTAGTATCTCAGACAAGTTGAGGAACAGGATAAAAGACACGGTGTAATTTTTCCTCCTTTGTATATAATTATGTATCTCTCAATTCGTTCGAGCAATCAATCATTCATGATAGGAAATACAGTCATAACTCAGTCACTCAAAATGATTCTGAAATTTTACTTGTTAGAATGAAATCAGGCGATGATTCTTCTTCTCTGCAGGCTCGTGCTTTGCGGCAGTCTCCTAATCTGTACAAATAAAATGCCTCGTAATTTTGGGAGCGTTGTATAATCAGTCGGGAAACCTCATATCAAGTGGATATTTGGCTTTGATGAAGTTTAACATTCCGAAGAAGTAATGGAGCTCTTGGATTACTAAATGCAGGTTCGTATCCAGTCTTTCGGAAGTTCCCTCCTGATTAACAACTACGCAATATATCGATAAATATCATTAAATCTCATATTTCCAATACACACCTTTTATTTGAAGGAGCAATCTATAAATATTTCCCCATAATCGTACAGTTCGTATCAGTTCTGTGATAAATCTCAATAATCAGATTACAGTTCTTCCAAACCAAGCTCAGGCTAATCCGCATGAAGACAATCCTGGAAGCCCCCTTTCTTTTTTTTTTCTAACAACCACCAGAGAGAGTACTACAAAGAATACTTATGCGCTCATGGCATAGCTATTGTATGAGCTACTTTTCGCATGGATTCTACGAGCATGAAGACAGAAAATTAGTAAACGTCATTCAAGGGTAGAATTGTATCTGAATAATTCATCGAATATAAAGAGATATTACAACGGAAAGTTCCAATCACAGGTGTATGGATTAAATGTGCCACTGGCAAATTTAGTAAGTTAATAAATAAACAAGCTTTAATTACATTTTCTGTTGGCAACATTAATTTTGAACATGGTTATTTTGTTATTCCAGACCTCAATGAGTAAATGATTTTAGGGATGGACTGGATAGTTAAAGCAAAGGTGAGTTTTGATTGGCAAAATTCATAATTACTGTTCACTGAATCAAAGACCAGTATTCAAGGAAAAGTAGTAATCCAGTTAAATTCAAGTACAAGCAGTAGTAACCATATTAGCGAAATAGTTTATCCTGAGTGTAGCCATTACATGGAGGAAGAGGAAAATAGGGATCACAATAACCAAAATTTGGTTGATGATAGTTACTCCCTAACCATATCAGAAAAGGTAAAAGAAGTAAATGACTTGACTGAGTCTGAAAAGCAGGAATTAGAAAATTTTCTCTGGGAAAACTGTAGCATTTTTAGTAATCGACCTGGTAGGGTCAAATATTATGAATGTCATTTGAAGTTAAAGCCACATGAACCCTTTTTATTAAGCCTTATGGGGTACCCATCTGTAAAAGGAAAGAAGTGGAGAGGGAACTCCAGAAAATGCAAAAATGGAGAATAACACAGAGATGTCACAGTCCATATAACAGCCCAATGGTCTGTATTTCAAAAAAGGATGGTGGTGTTAGGCTGGTATTGGATTCACGTCACCTGAATGAGTTTATAGAAAGAGAAACAGATCATCCTGAATCCATGGAGGAACTCTTGTACAAATTCAATGACACAAAATATTTTTCTAGCCTGGATTTGACCTCAGGTTTTCATCAGATCACATTAGCACAGAATTCAAGGCAGTACACAGCCTTTTTATATAATGGTAAATGTTTTCATTATTGTTTTTCCGTTTGGGCTGAATGTGTCTGTAGCCGAGTTTATTCGAGCTTTGGATCATGTGATTGGAAGTGAACTACTATCTAAACTAATCATTTACGTGGATGATATATTAATAACCAGCAAAACTTGGGAGGAACACCTTGATACTTTGTACAAATTAACCAATAAGTTCAGACAAGGCGGTATGACCCTTAAATTAAGTAAATGCAAATTTGGAGTATCAGACTTGAAGTTTTTAGGCCAGAGAAGGCATTCTACCTGACAGTGATAAAATTTCTGCAATTGTCCAGTTTCCATGTCCAAAGAACAAGAAACAGCTGAGGTCATTTTATGGTCTATGTAATTTTTATCATAAGTATGTCAGCACCAAAGCTTTAAATGCACTGTGTTTCAGAGAGCTATTAAAAAAGAACACCATATGGGAATGGACAGATCAGTGTCAAGCAGCATTCAATGAGATCAAACAACAACTAAATAACAGTCAATTACTCCACAGACCTGACCTTTCAATACCATTTTGCCTAATGACAGATAGTTCAGATTACGGATTGGGTGTACATTTGTTTCAACAGAAGGAAATTGATGGAAAAATAGAACATCTTTCAATCAGTTTTGCCAGCCGAGGTCTGCAGAAACATGAACGTAATTACACAGTGACTGAGAAGGAACTACTTGCCATTGTATGGGGTTTCACTAAATACAGGAACTATCTAGCAGGCCATAAAGTCATAGTTTTGACGGATCACAAAGCACTATGTTATATTCAAGACTGTAAACTTTTCAATAGTAGATTAACCAGGTGGGCCATATTTTTACAACAATTTGATTATAGCATTCAGTATATAAAAGGGGATCAGAATATAATTGCTGATGCTTTGTCTAGATTACCTGTGGGGGGGTGGTCAGGAAGAAGAACTATTGGATAACAAAATGTTTAAAATAATGTACATGAGAGGGATTAAGGGTGAAAAGGAAATTGCTAACATTTGCAGTCAGCTTAGGAGATACCAGAACCAGGATGATGATTTGAAACTTGTGAAAAGCCTTATTGGTAAAAAGGGTTATGAAAAGGTTGACATGTATTGTCAAAACTTTAAAGGTATTTTATTCAGGAGACATAACACTGACTCTGACATCTGGAAGGTTTGTTGGCCTATACAATGTGTTGATGTTTTAATTAAGTACACACATGAGGGCTATTGACACTGTGGAATCATGTAATGCACTGACAAACTTACAGAAGATGTCTATTTTAATAATATGTTTAGAAGAGTAAGACAGGTTATACAATAATGTGATCGGTGTCAAAGAGTAAAAGTCACAAATCTGAAATACCAAGGTTATTTACAAAGTATTGTGCCAAAAGGGAAATTGGAACTAATAGGAATTGATTTGTTTGGTCAATTGCTGAGAACTAAAGAGGGTTATACATATTTGTTTGTAGTTGTTGACTTATTCACTAAACTAGTAAAATTGTATCCACTAAAGAAGGCAACAAGCAGGAAAATTTTAAACTGTTTCTGTAATAATTACTTCACACAGATTGGAAAACCAAAAGCCATTCTTTCAGACAATGGGAGCTAATTTACATCTAACGTTTGGAAAGATTTCATGAAAGATGAAGACATTAAGCACTTTCTTATTTCCGTATATTCTTCGTCTGTAACCCAACTGAGCGCTATATGCGTGAAATAGGCAGGCTTTTTAGAACTTACCGCTCTAAAGATCATACAAATTGGTCAAGTTACATACGTGATTTTGAAGATGTTTTGAACACCTTACAACATCCAACAACTGGCTTTACGCCTTATGAAGTCCATTTTAACAAACACCCACAAAACATCTTGTATGAATTGATTAATTTTCCTGTCTGTAATGAGTTAACACTGGATGAGAGAATGGTAATAGTAAAGAAAAATATTGAAACACAATGTGCCAAGAGAAAGCTTAAACATGATTCAAAAGGAAAGTTTACACAGTACAATGTAGGTGATCTAGTCTTAACCAAAAGTTATGACAAATCCAAGGCAATCAATAGAGAGATCAAGAAATTTTTCGATATTTACATTGGTCCATTCGAAGTTTATGAAAAACCACATCCAAACACCTACCGACTTATCTATCCCAAATCAAAAAAGCTATTTGATTTAAGAAATGTCACTCAGTTGAAACCTTATGTGCAATAATTGCAATCCCTCAGGGGGATTGTGTACACAATCTTTTAGTACTATGTGTGTGGCTTACGCAAGGTGCCCCAGCTAATGTGACATTTTCTTTTCGAAAACACTGATGCCACATTCTACGATACCTTTCTGACACACAAACTTGCAACAATACATATGTTAATTTTTTGTACCTATGATTGCTTATATTTATTACGTAAGATATTTTCATGTGATTTAATTTGTAGTATAAGATACATTTTGTTTTGATTGAGTAATCTTCATCATCAGAAAAAAAACCAATATGTATTTTCTAGTGAGGAACAGTTACACGTCTTTACAGACAACAGGCTATACTTTACATATATAAGCTTATGCAGAAATGAAAGGTGGAGTGTGTGAAGATACACTAAGCTTATTAATACATACTTAAAGATTTAATGGTACATTTGTGCAATTAAGAAGAACTATATACATCTTTTCACTGGTTTTATCTTATATGGGTTATTCACATGGAAGGAATTACTATGTTTTGCTCCTCATACTGTTATACGATTGACAACTGATTATGTGTTACTATATATAAGACCACATGAGATGTTGAAAGATGTTATGATTTATGAAAGGGTTAAAGTGATTTATGCTGTTAAGATGGGATTATACTATATACATGTTTCACTCAGTTATGTACACACAAGAGAGATGTTGAAATTGCTATGAATTGTTGAGGATTGTCTTGAAATAAGGTAAGTGATGTGATTTGCATTTGTATTAAGGATTTGAGGTTGCAGACTCATTCCTGTTTCTGATTAACATGAATTGATGTTTACGGTTTATTGATGGAAGATGGTTTGATTTGATATTGCATTTCCGTAGGGGTATTTGGATGATGATGATGATGATGATAGGTTTAGGTTATATGATATGCAATGCTGCTGAGGTGGTTGGTGGTATTCAACCCTCATTTATTAATGGTTTTCATGATTCATTTAATTGAGAAGATTATGATGATGATGGTACTGTGCAGTCACACATAACGGAACTAATGAATCATTTGAATCGCATGAAGTAGAACTCTTATACATTTTGATTGAAGGAAATGCTGATGTGAAATTAAACTTGAGAGTTATTTTGAACAACTGTGACAATGCATAGCATACAAATGACATTGAAAAACTATTATTTTACACTACTCACATCTCGCAAGACACAATCTGGTGACTAGTTGGGTATTGAGGGGTAGGAAATGACAACTTTAATAGACGGACTGAGGACTTTGACGAAATGAAATATAATATGCTGTGTGACAAGGTTCTGGATTTTTTTTACAGAATCTCCTTACTGTGAGGTTGCTAACTATAGCATAATTACATTTTCACTTGCTTAAGTGTATCTTGCCACTTTCTAGAATTTTGTTGACATAATACTTATTTTATCACAATTTATAAAATCTTAAAGCTGTTTCTCAGCGTTAATTTGATCTGATTTTCTGGATGTCTGGTAAACATTTTGAAACATTATTGCATTTGATGTACAAAGCCAAGAAATATTGACTATACGTAGTGTATTCAGATACTTGTGAAAACAACCCGGATTGTATATAAATGAACAGTTTCTATACTGTCACAATATAAATATACAAATATAATTTTGAATATTCATGTTTGATAAGATTTGTAAAATATTTTATGGTAGCGTAAACTGTTAGGATAAATTTTATTTTTCTGTCTTTTATATGATAATATTATTCTAGAACATGTCATATGGACACTTTAAAAGTGCAACATAATCAATCCAATCAAATTTGTGATTTGTTAGCTTAGTTGTGTTTGAGTGTTTGAAGGAGGGAAAATTAATGGACGCTCTAGAAGTGACAAAAACAAGGATGCTCTAGAAGTGATAGTTTCCGAAAAACATTGATTCAGAAAATTTGATGTAAATATTGAATCTGTAAAAGTTTGGAAATTTCTGTGTAATCTCATATTTCCAATTCTTGTTTTCTTGATGTATATGTTTGTAGCTATTTGGAAAATTTATCTGTATGTAAAGTTGCATGATTCAATTTTGTACCTTTTAAGATATATGCAGTTTGTGTTATTTTGTCCAACTAGTACTGTATCACATCAATCACACCAATATTTCTGTGAGAAGAGTTTCGTCTATCAGGCTAGGCAAAACTCGTTGGGGGGTATTGAAATATTACTGTATCTCATTGCTACCTATCAGAACCCCTCAGACAGCATTAAAGATAAACACCAGTCCTAATTGCCCAATTGTAAAGCGACCTGTTTCCAAATTACATACAAAAATAACCACTATTTCAGTATACATATTTCGAAAATGATGCTTTGCTGATTAACATTGTTCTTATGTGAAAAACAAAATATAAATGTGAAATTAATACTGTAACTAATCGAACGAAATGAAGGACATGGTCAGGATGTACCAGTAAACCTATCAGTATAAAATTACTACAGCAAATTAAATAGAACAAATAAATAAAGCATGTTAATTGAATCTCCGATATATGTTAGCACTAAAATTCAGGCACTAGTTGATTTGTTATAAACAAATTTAGATATGTAATTGTTACCTGTAGCATAATTAGTCAGAAAGTGTTATATTAACTTGTAACTAAGTTGAAAATAGGTTCACCTTGTTCAACACTGAGATTGTAAATTTTTAGCAATGTGTACCTCATATTTGGTTTAACTTTTAATTGCGATTTTACATAAAATTGTAATTTTCATTGTAGGTAATTGTTAACAAAAGTACAAATAGAGGTCATGCAGGCGCCTTGGAGCACTCGTTTTTTTGGCTAGGGTTGCGAGCAAATGTATTGTAGGCTCACTCGTTTGTTGATTGTTGTGAACTCTGTGTCGTTTGATGTCAATTTTGGGTACATGTGATGTAACTGGTACAGTTACCAGGCTCGGACACCAGAGTCCTGGAAATATATTGGTGTTAAAACTGCACTGTACTTTGGAATTTATTTGGGAGTCTTCCGCAATCCTTTTCATAGGCTGCACAGCGACGAGACGAATCAAGGAATTTTACCCAGAGAACTAAACAACTCTCACTGTTGGTAGAATTGACGTGAAAACAACAGCACATCGACTGGGCATTTCACTCAAAAGTCAAAACATTTGCAACGCGGAGGTGGGAAAATACAAACATCTCAATGATAGGAAGTAACTCTGTGATACAGTGGGAAACACCCTCCGCCAGGAATTTCTCTGTGATTTTCTGAGTATGGATGTACATGACCGTAGATGGACGTGACTGATACACACTGTGAGACTATTAGTTGGTGCCATTCTAGAACGCCTGCCAGTGGAACAGACAGAACAACTCAAACTTTTTAATACTTAAACGTGTTTCTTTGTTTAGTTGGTAAGTGAGACGTTTCTTCTCGCAACGTGCGTGCCTATGTTCGTTTACACAAGGAATACATAAACCGTGGAAAACCGGGTAATCTTTTCCATGGGTTAGAAGGCACAGCCATACTAACACAGAGAAATCAGTTATGGATAACATCACAAGAGAAAGAAACCTAGATTTGAAGGACGTAGGAAAGGGATGACTTAATATGCTACAGCCAATTAGGTTAGATATTTTTAAGATGCATTTAATGTAAAACAATGATAATAAATTACAAGGGTTGAGGCGAAGGCCAAACTTGAAATAATTATTGTTAAAGTATAAAAAATGCAGTAAACTTGCAAATTTATGGAACCTGTTGTAAGAAAAGCGGATCTTTTGTAATATTACGTCTAGAATTTAATAATTAAAATTACGTGTCAAATTAAGTTAGAACCATCTAAAAACGTTAAAAGAGAGAAAAAATGTAACACACTGCTACTGCACAGTTTCAATCTAAGTTTCAAATCAGCGAATTCTCACTGCTCAGTTAAAATTCATCTGAAGTATAATTTATCCCTTGCACACAGTCTTGAAATAAATAAAAATATGAAAATATAACTGTTCCCAGAAATCACTGAATATTACTTCCACTTGGATTGATACTATACTCCCGGGAAAAAATTAGTATACCTGCAAAGAGGACGTCAGTTTTGATCCAATGACTACATATGGCACCTAGGGGTTAGTAGATATACTGATAATGGTTTCAGCGTCGTTCGGCAACAGATAGCATGATTTACATAAATAATCTAGGAGAAGCTCCCTTAGATCGTTTGCAGATGACGCTGTAATTTATCGTCTAGCAAAATCACCGGACGATCAATTCCAATTACAAAATGTTCTAGAGAGAATTTCTGTATGGTGCGAAAAGTGTCAATTGGTACTAAACAAAGAAAACTGCGAGGTCATCTACATGGGTACTAAAGTAAATCCGATAAATTTTGGATATACGATAAATCACACAAATCTAAGCGCTGTCAATTCGACTAAATACCTAGGAATTACAATTACGAGCAACTTAAATTGGAAAGACCACACAAATAATATTGTGGGAAAGGCGAAACAAAGGCTGCGCTTTGTTGGCAGAACACTTAGAAGATGCGACAAACCCACTAAAGAGACAGCCTACGTTACACTTGTCCGTCCTCTGATTGAATATTGCTGCGCAGTGTGGGATCCTTAACAGGTAGGATCGACGAAGGACATTGAAAAAGTGCAAAGAAGGGCAGCTCGATTCGTGTTATCGCGCAATAGGGGCGAGAGTGTCACTGACACGATACGCGAGTTGGGGTGGCAGTTACTGAAACACAGGCGGTTTTCTTTGCTGCGAGATCTATTTACGACATTTCAATCACCAACTTTCTCTTCGGAATGCGAAAATATTTTGTTGACACCCACCTACGTAGGGAGAAATGATCATCATAATAAAGTAGGACAAATCAGAGCTCGAACGGAAAGATTTAGGTGTTCCTTTTTCCCATGCACCATTCCAGAATGGAATGGTAGAGAAGTAGTATGAAAATGGTTCGATGAACCCTCTGCCAGGCACTTAAGTGTGAATTGGAGAGTAACCATATAGATGTAGATGTAGATGTAGTATAACAACTAGAACTTCATGTGCGTCTACCCTTTAATAGGAAAGGCTCACATCCAGAAGGCTTAGTGCAAACGTGTCAAAAAGCAGGCAAAGGTACTGATAACCCAGCAGTTTTGTCCCTTCACTCTCCAAACCAACCATCCAACCAACCAAGGAGGTAACCATGCCACAGAGAGGCACTCGTGCTTGCTACAGCCAAGTCAGTGAGTTTGAGAGGGGTCAAATTGTCGCCTTCCGAATGGCGGGATGGGCCTTTCGGAGAATTGCCACACAAGTTGGTCGTGCTGCGTGAGTTGTGCAACGACGCTGATATTAGTGATCACGTGAACATTCTCATATCCGCAGTCGAGGTGTTCTGGACGTCCACACAGCACAGGCGTCCACCAGAAGCGCCATATTGTAAGGGAGGCAGCGACAGACCGTAGAGCTACCACAGCACAGATAAGAGAGCTTGAGAGCCCAGACGTGTAAATACGAACTGTTGCGAGTTGTTAGCAGTGAGACTACGGGCTGTGGTGGCTGGAATGGGGGGGGGGGGGGGGGGGAGGGTTGCGAGAGAGGTCGATAACCTGCTTTCGGTACGTGCAAAGTGCTGTTAGACCCATTCTCTTACCGTTCTTGCAACAGGTAGGTGACGTGTTCCTCCAACAGGATAATGCTCATCGACACCCTGCCCGCGAAACTCAACGTGGTCTGCAAGAGGTGCAGCAACTTCCCTGCAACGGACTTGTCTCCAATCGTGCACGTGCGGAAGATGACAGGACGAGAAGTGGCTGATGCAGCTCGTCAGCCGACAACTCCTACAGAATTACGTGAACAGATCGAGTAGGCGTGGCATAACGTATCCCAAGACAGTATCCGCAATCTGTACGCTCCACCGGATGCCGGAGTCAGCGCCTGCATTGCTGCCCACCGAGGCTACACCACATACAAATGTGCTGTTTCAGCATGCGTTGATACCTTGTACCTCAGAACCGCTTGTGCTTTTGATCTGTAAATGTAATCATTTCATATACTCCATTTGCGCTGTAGCAACAACAAGTCTTGTGTGAATTGGAAACCTCTAAAAGGGTTTACTAATTTTTTTCTGGCAGTGTATCACTGTTGTTCATCAAGAAAGGTAAGAAAGTTCCACACTGATTTAGGAGTACTTGTTTGTACTTGACTCACTCGTCGAATCAAAAATATACTAGGGGAACTGTCGTAGGCGCCGAAAGTTGGGCAGTCAGTTCAGCGGCGAAGCTGGGTGCAGGGCAGATAGACCTGTTGTTTCGAGGCGAGGAGACGTGATAGGGGGAATATTTTCTTGTTTGTCTTACAATACTGACAACACAAGAGCATATGTGCCGTCTACAGACCAGCTGTATCGTACGCTTTGAATTGGATTGCGAATATGATGCTCGTACTCTGTTTTATTTTTGCTCGCATCCGTAATATTATATCGAGTAAATGATTCCATATCCGTTTTTGTTACATAAAAAGTAGAGGCTGATTTCATCACATAGTGTTCTGCGGGTTCATGTAGATTTGTTCCTGCTCACAAATACCTGTGTGAACTATTCGATTTAATTCCTTTCTTAAGTGTATTGTACCACTGGTATGCTTTGTAGTCTTAGTAATTAAGTCATTCGCCTTGTATATGCTGAAAATACAGTACTAGTTTCGCAAATGTGTTCACACTTTATCAGCAGGTACTACAAGCAATACATTTCAGCAGAACTCGATGTGGTACAATCATTCTCCCTCTCCTCTCCAATAATACACACTTTCATGCATTTGTCGTTGGACCTGTTAGTGAAATCTGTACAACAAGCGGTTACTGAAAGCACTAGCATTCCGTGCGGTGGAATTACGCTCACACTAAAATACGGAATCCCATGTACAAATTTGCACTTCAATCCGTATCTTTTATACTAATAATAAAATTGTAAACTGATCATGTATCTCTGTTCGTCCGTTTGAACACGTTAATCTCCAGTACTACTAAACGAATTTTCATTGGATTTTCAATGGTAAATTGAGCATAGCTTGGGGCAACATACAGGCTATATTTGATCAAAATCGTATCACGGGGAAAAATTTATTGAAATTAAAAAAAACAAAACAATCTTTTCTGTCTGTCTCTTTGAACACACTAATCTCCAAAAGTATCCGACGAATTTTCGACGGTATTCCAGGTAATTTGAGCGTTGTTTGGGGCAAGATATGGGCTTTCAAAAATGGCTCTAAACACTGTGTGGCTTAACATCTGTGGTCATCAGTCCCCTAGAACTTAGAACTACTTAAACCTAACTAACCTAAGGACATCACACATCCATGACCGAGGCAGGATTCGAACCTGCGACCGTAGCAGCAGCGCGGTTCCGGACTGAAGCGCCTAGAACCGCTCGGTCACGCCGCTATAGGCTTTATTTTATCAAAATCATAACACGGAAAAAATGTATTGCAATTTAAAGTTTTATCTAAAATCGTCTGCTCATTTTAGTATTTTCGACGTTTAATGATCAATGTATAGTACACCAAAGAACCAACGGACGGGGCAGTTAGTTTCGTAGTGCACAAAAAAACATCAGATTTTTTTTAAACTCTCTGACAGATGCATTTTCGGAAGTTTATGTCACTGACAGAATTAAGCGCCACTATATTATCTTCATGAATTTACTTGGCTAGACCTCACGGATTTACTGATGTCGCTTTGTGTATTAAAAGCTTAACGACATTACTTTGCTGCTTTCAACCGATTGTATTTATATTTGACTTCTGTCCGAAGAAAGTTTTTTAGTTCAGAGACAGAAGTATTTTCAGAAGTTTGCGGAAGTGAGAGAACTATTCGCTGCTCCCTTATCGATAAGTACACAAACTAAAGCTGAATTTCTTTGGCTAGTTTGTAAGATCTACTGACATCGCTTTGTGTATTAAAAACTTAACGAGATTGCTTTGATTCTTTTGATGGGTTTAATTTATTTTCTTTGCTAGGAAAACCGGTTGTATTGAGCTTGCTTTGGGATTTGCGTGACTACTTATTACATTTTGGTAATGTTTTGTTTACTAATGAAAACAGCTGAGTCTTTCTGAATATACCAGAATGGCTAAAAGACTGACGACTGTACGGTCTCAAGAATCCAGTGAAGGTTGCGAGGCAAGACCTGCTGCAGCTCGAGAACATCAGGCTGCAAGTCAGCCTTTGGGAACTCCTTCCAAAACGAGGTGCTACATGACTTTGATCGAGAGCGTCATGAATTATTTCACTCTTCCGAACCTTTCACTCATAGAGGCTTAAAGTCCTCTCTGACGTAGGATCACAGAAGCGGAAATTTTGAAGGGAAGTGGCGCCGGTGAATGAGTTATTATACTCCGAATCCCACTTATTCCTACGAGTTTATCATACAGCTTTAAACATGTACAATTCTCGCTGAGATTTTGTTGCCATGAGCATAAACAGAGTACAAGTCCATACAGTGTGCGTTGTGGGTGTGGACACAAGTGTCAGTTGCTTTTAGCATGGTCAGTACTACATGACTTTCACCTGTGTTAATGAAGCTAACAACCCCTTCGTTCATGTCTCTAATCATACTACTCCAAACGTTGTATACAAGGAAGCTTTGTAAGAAAAAAATAAATACGACACTTGTTAAGTCTCAGGCACAGCTATAAATAAATACTTGTGCAACGCCGGGTTTTTCGGCTAGAGTTGAACATTTTTTTCTGCGCAGTAGTACCTGGCACAATAACTAAGTACTGTATCACTGATAGTACAAAGCATACTCAGTGGCGAACAGGAACACCGAAGCAGAAATATATACTCACACTGTAACAAGATGTAATAAAGTTGAATACCAATTCTGAGTCCTCCATTAAACGCGAGAAAGAACGAAAAATGGATGTGAAATAAAGTAAACTAGAACAGGAATAATATACTTAAACACGTTTAAATCGAGCGGTTCACACACGTATTTTTGAACAGGAACAAATTTACATGAGTTCACAGAATTCTATGTGACGAAACCAGCTTCTGTTTTAAATAAGACAGAAACAAATATGGTATAATTTACTCCTCCCAACGTTACGGATCTAAGCAAAAATCGAACACAATACGAGCAGAATATTCCCAACGCACTTCAAAGAGTGCAGTGTACACACACGAAGTTGTAATCAGGAACACAGCGCTATAAAACCAGCTTCTGATTCGAAAGAAACCAAAACAAAACCCAATAAGAACCTGAAATGGCGGACTGATAAGCTTGCAGCCTCCAAGTGGCCTGGCAGCGAATCAAGGCTGTGTGTTTCACACTCCTAATGCGGACTGGTTTCGGTATATACCTGCAATTTTTTCAACTAGAACAACTTTCATAATTTTACGGTTTTACGTATTTCATAGTTTCATACTTATTCAGTTTTAATTCTGTTTTACATAATCTCCTCATTACATAATTTTGTCGCCTGCTTATATCTCTTAGGCGAATTTCACATTAATGTGATTTCTGACTGCAAGTGAATCTATTACGCTCATGTCATCTCCCCCTTCCTTCTTGCTGCCTTCTCTCCCCTATCAGTAGCCCCGTATCCCAGATCTTCTTCCTTCTCGCTCCTCCATGCACCAATTATGTGCTCATACATAGCCTTCTGTGGCAAACCACAGTACTTTGATGTGTAGTCCTGTGAGGATGCAGTGGGTTGTTTACACAACTATATAGGTAAATGAAATAGATGTTTATAATACCTATTATAAAGTAATTGAAACTAGATACTTTTTTCCTTTGTTTCATATTTGAGATCTGATTATCAAATATTGATCGAAACCGTATCGTAAAAATAAGTGCGAAACGATGAGGGTGAATGAAGAATAAAATTCTAATTTCAACAGAGCTGAGAAATCTCTCGTGACGAATATATCAGAAATAGTGAATTTCTTGTTTGTCGAACCTCGTGAAGCCTTAAACGAAACATGCGTCGTCCAATTTTTTAAGTCCAAATGTCTATGGTATTTCGTTTCCATTCATTCGTGCTACACATACAGTCTATTGACTCACTGGGGCTGTATTTCTTCTGATCTTATGTGATATATTTTTCCCCCTCTAACCATACATTATAAGCTCGCTGTACAATGGGTTACTGAATGTGTTTGTATTATTACTGTCCTGTATTCCTGCTGAGCTGATGCTTCTTCATTTCAAAGTAGATTAATCTCTCTCCAACTCATTTTATTCAGTGAAATCTTTGTTTGTGAACGGAAAATGTAGGAAACTCCATTATGGAGAACGGCGGCTATGAAACATTAGCGTCCATTAAATTTCGTGTTTTTTCTCCACAGTACGTTTCGTCCGTGCTAAATGTTTGTCGCGCTTTACAGCCTAATCCTGTCACAAGATATAATAACACAGCGTAATGCGCAAAGTGCTCTGCGAGTTTTGAATGAGCTGTTACTCTTTCGTAAGAAATCTTATTAGAGTAAATCTGGGAGTTTCAAAGAAATTCTCGAATAAGCGGTATTAGCTCATAGGTGACTAACTGTGAAATACATGGAGTTCCACACTAACATAATGCACAAAAAAAGCTCATATATCCATCTTTATTTTCTAGCAGCAGCAAAATTTTTCCTGTAAAGAGCTTACCTGTCTTAATTTTGCATGTTCTAGAAACACCAGGACAGTAATTATATACGTTTTGTGTGTTTGATACCCTTTTACTTGACTGCAATATTTTGCTTTATCCTCTGCACATCCCATATACCTTGTCAGTGTCTCTCAACTGGAAAATATGATTTTGTTGTAATATATGCTGAAGCACTGAACCATTGAGAATATCCCTAAATGAAATGAAATATACCGTCATAGATGACAAATAACTTTCTAGATAAATCGAAATGTCTAATTTTCATTTCTAGATCGAAATTAAGCCTGTAATTTTGCAGTTATTTTGAGGAGATTCACTCAGAGCATGCGTCTGTCTCACTAAGTGATTAATGTCATTCTTATAAGTTTACAACTTACACCACTAGCTCATTTATTAGAGGGAATGAATTAGCTTCAGCCACTTGTGAACGATGAAACCAAAGATATTTTCGTGGGTACATCTACAAAGCAGTTGCAGATTCATAGATAGCACTGTTATAATTTTCATTCTGTTATACAATGAACTGCATTAGCAGCAGTCACTGTTGTGAACGAGCAACTCAGGCTAACACATGGAATGAACCGAATTGTGTTAATATTATAAGAAATAAACTATGTGTTTCACATAAATATTGAAATTATACCCATCTTAATTGTCAATCGAAATTGTATTATTAAAAGATAGCCAGTTTGTATGTCCCTATGCAGCATATACTTTAGTTGGCAGCATTTATTACGCGACTGACTGTAACTTCCAAAAGTGCTTAAGCTCACTGTCCCATAAAATAACTATAGAATAACGCTATATACCTGAAGTTGTAAGTTCTCAATAAACCACCAAACATAAGCACTAGTATATAAGAAAATTTATTTCAGTTAATCTTGTTTGAAGAAACAACAACTTCCTCATACATTAACAAGTCAGATAGCATTAATATGTATTTGAAACACCATAGATCAAATATAGATATTTGTGACACATTTCATCCTGTTGCAGCAGATTTCTAGTGCCTTCTACTGTGTGTTGGGCAGGGACTAAAGCAGTGTTTTTATGACACAAATAAAATAAAAACCCTGAACAGACTGTATTGGATGCTCTGTGAACGTTTAACTTTTGCACGGCCATATAATGTAGCAAACTATAAAAAGCCTTAGCTAACTCACAAAATGTAATCAATACAATTTTTGTTTTGTTTAAGGATTCAAGCCCAGTGAGAAACATTTGAATAGTACAGATTTGATTGAGACTAATAGAAAATTTAAGAGACTTGATAAAATTAAACACTTTTTGTGGGAACATAGGATACAGCTGAATTTTATGACACTTTACTACGCTCTTTTTAGAAATTGTAGGCTATAGACTAACGGACTGCCAAATCCAAATAATCTAGATACTGATGCTATTCACGGGCACGCAGCCAGATTTCTCATCTTGGCAATACGATACTTCGAGTATCCAAGGGGCCGCCATCTCCAGCTGAGGTTGCAGGTGCACGTGCAGGTGTTAATCACACTGACGGGCGCGACTGTGCAGCCGCAATCTCTCCTGATGATGACAGCCAGTTGGACCGTCGAAATATTGTGTCATCAAGACGATCAAAGCCGGTTGCTCAGCCGCGAAGAGCATCAACATTTAGTATGCCGGAAAAATCTACATAATCACTCCAAATAATCTGCTCTTTAAGAAACTGAAAACGTCTGCAGATATCGAGTACATCAGAGGATAGTTCTGCATTAACTTTTAAGGAATTTTTCTCATTACTTCATGTTTGACTTTTCTACGTAATGTTTTCCTAAACACCAAACAGATCTTACCTTGCTGTTCTAGGAGTTTTTTCCTTAGAAACACATACGTTTTGGTTTCCTGGTGACTGCAGTTAAAATTCTACAATGCAAGTCATAATGCGATTGACCATTTAATCACCAGTACACATTGATGCTGAGCATAGTTTTCTTTGCTTTGTATGACATTCTAATGCAGCTTGTGATTTTCGGTTTAGGACCATCTATAAACAGACAGACATAATTCTGAGTCTGCATTCTGGACATACTTATTTAATTTCCTTTAATTGCACTTGCTGTATTCCACTTCATCGTTATGGAAGTCACGTACTATGATATGAAATGTCACCAAATTAGTATCTTGATCCCTTATGAAATTTACCGAAGTGTTTTCAGTGTGGGTGTGTCTATAAATATTTAAATAAAAGTAGCTCTACTGCTTCTCACAATTCTGATAGTAAATTTTATGATGAGCCTTAGGTAGTATGAAATTGCACACAGTACACCAGTATTTATATTCTTAAAAAAAAAGTGAAATCTGCTCAGTATTACTCCGTTCTGTTTCAAAGCCGAAAAATTTATTAAAACATCAAGGTGTTTCACGAATCACTCACAATCTGCCGTTACAACCCTTCGTCTTTCATACATTTACCTTAACCTTTAACTTTCTATGAATTTCTGTTTGCTTAGTAAAATCTACAATATGTTGTTCTGTGAAAAACTTAAGAATACCAATATTTTCATTTCCATCCCTTCACAGTGGAAATCATAAGTCGTCTCATCTTAATATTAGGCCTATCATAGTGGGAAACAGATTCAATGCCTATTCACATTCAACGTTACCATATCTGTGATTAAACGACGTTCAGAAAGTCATAATATATGAAAACGCTTTGCAGGTTGCAGAGCATTTACTGAAATCGTTAATGTTGTTCTTTAATCGTCTAATATTTTGGTTTAATAGTTTTATGTTCACCTCCTTTGCTGTCTCCACAATTTTCAGGATCAAAATGTTCACTCGTACTAATTTACTTAAATCCTAATACTCTGGACTCTACATGAAAAACGTGCTGTCTCCACTCCAGTGACAACAAGAAGGCAGTATCCGTGGTAAAGATTGTCCTGCCGTTCGAACCAATTATGTACTCCCTTTTCTATTGTGGGGTGGGCTATGTCTTGTTAAGTCCGGTATGTCAAAAACAAAGACAGAAACAACACCTTCATTTCACCCAGTAACTGGCAGAAGTAGTCGATCTAACTCATTGTTCATTCCCCTCATAGACAGTTCGAAAGGAGACGGTCATAAGATCTAAAACCTGGAACAAGTTCAACATTTTTTACTACTCACTGTCGAGGCGACGAGATATGAACGGAAAGCAACACTACGATATGTCAGTAATTCTGAGGGACTATTGCCGGTACTGTTACGTGAAGAGAAGTGACCAGTGCAACGGACAAGTGATGGTGCGCTTGCACGACCATCATCCCAAAACATATACTGAGTAATTCCCGCTCCACAATGTGTAATCGTAATCCGATACCTGAGTATCACGAAAAATGTGCATCACATCGATGCCAGTAGCGAATTTATAGTGATTTGCGACGCCATAATGTGACATGATGAAATGGGAAAATGCTGCTGGGAGCTTTAATATGATCGAATTTATAAACCAGTTGCAAGAGTGGTGATAGAGCTTTTTATTGTGACTGTAATGTTTGTGGACTTTCTCGACTGATTTATCGAGATCGCTTTTTCACTTTTCGTTGAACAGAGCTGAATAAACAATAACCGACAGATGAAACTGCCGTCAACTATGCGCACGGTGCGTGCCGAATAATTTTTCCGATGAGCACGAAATAAATTGCATAGATGAAGTTCGAGAGTTTCTTGCTCGTTACAAGAGGGAGGATAACTAATGAAACTCTGTTGTGACACTGGATGAAAGTGACTGTGCACACGGGCGCCGATAAGGCACTGCGTACAGTGGGATGTATTGGCTCCCTGCGGCAAACTGTTCGAATAAAAAATTTTGCCGCTGCTATTTCGGGATCGACCATAGAGTGTATTAATGAGCAGTTTCACAACAGGTCAGTCCATAAACAATAAAAGATAGTGGGGAAACCTAAAGAGTACTCTTTTGACCATTCAGAACATGAAGAGATGAAGCCTATGAAAGTGGAGTGGTTACTGCACGATAATTCTCAGCTCTGACCACACACAAAGCGTTTAATGGTTTTCACCGGAATAATATGAACGTTGCTGCACCTTACTGCACCAAGTTAATTCCCTTCATTTACCATTATAAATACAAAATCAAATAGGGGTAATGCAGGAGTAGGTTTAATAATGAATAAAAAAATAGGAGTGCGGGTAAGCTACTACAAACAGCATAGTGAACGCATTATTGTGGCCAAGATAGACACGAAGCCCATGCCTACTACAGTAGTACAAGTTTATATGCCAATTAGCTCAGCAGATGATGAAGAAACTGATGAAATGTATGATGAGATAAAAAAAAATTATTCAGGTAGTGAAGGGAGACGAAAATTTAATAGTCATGGGTGACTGGAATTCGAGAGTAGGAAAAGGGAGAGAAAGAAACATAGTGGGTGAATATGGATTGGGGGAGAGAAATGAAAGGGGAAGCCGCCTGGTAGAATTTTGCACAGAGCATAAGTTAACCATAGCTAACACTTGGTTCAAGAATCATAAAACAAGGTTGTATGCATGGAAGAATCCTGGAGATACTAGAAGGCATCAGATAGATTATATAATGGTAAGACAGAGATTTAGGAACCAGGTTATAAATTGTAAGACATTTCCAGAGGCAGATGTGGACTCTGACCACAATCTATTGGTTATGAACTGTAGATTAAAACTGAAGAAACTGCAAAAAGGTGGGTATTTAAGGAGATGGGACCTGGATAAACTGACTAAACCAGAGGTTGTACAGAGTTTCAGGGAGAGAATAAGGGAACAATTGACAGGAATGGGGGAAAGAAATACAGTAGAAGAAGAATGGGTAGCTCTGAAGGATGAAGTAGTGAAGGCAGCAGAGGATCAAGTAGGTAAAAAGACGAGGGCTAGTAGAAATACTCGGATAACAGACGAAATATTGAAATTAATTGATGAAAGGAGAAAATATAAGAACACAGTAAATGAAGCAGACAAAAAGGAATACAAACGTCTCAAAAATGAGATTGACAGGAAGTGCAAAATCGCTAAGCAGGGATGGCTAGAGGACAAATGTAAGGATGTAGAGGCTTATCTCATGAGGGGTAAGATAGATACTGCCTACAGGAAAATTAAAGAGACCGTTGGAGAAAAGAGAACCACTGGCATGAATATCAAGAGCTCAAATGGAAACCCAGTTCCAAGCAAAGAAGGGAAAGTAGAAAGAAGGAAGGAGTATATAGAGGGCCTATACAAGGGCGATGTACTTGGGGACAATATTATGGAAATGGAAGAGGATGTAGATGAAGATGAAATGGGAGATACGATACTTCGTGAAGAGTTCGACAGAGCACTGAAAGACCTGAGTCGAAACAAGGCCCCGGGAGTAGACAACATTCCATTAGAACTACTGACGGCCTTGGGAGAGCCAGTCCTGACAAAACTCTACCATCTGGTGAGCAGGATGTATGAGACAGGCGAAATACCCTCAGACTTCAAGAAGAATATAATAATTCCAATCCCAAAGAAAGCAGGTGTTGACAGATGTGAAAATTACCGAACCATCAGTTTAATAAGTCACAGCTGCAAAATACTAATGCGAATTCTTTACAGACGAATGGAAAACTGGTAGAAGCCGACCTCGGCGAAGATCAGTTTGGATTCCACAGAAATGTTGGAACACGTGAGGCAATACTGACCCTACGACTTATCTTAGAAAATAGATTAAGGAAAGGCAAACCTACATTTCTAGCATTTGTAGACTTAGAGAAAGCTTTTGACAATGTTGACTGGAATACTCTCTTTCAAATTCTAAAGGTTGCAGGAGTAAAATACAGGGAGCGAAAGGTTATTTACAATTTGTACAGAAACCAGGTGGCAGTTATAAGAGTCGAGGGGCATGAAAGGGAAGCAGCGGGTGGAAATGGAGTGAGACAGGGTTATAGCCTGTCCCCGATGTTATTCAATCTCTATATTGAGCAAGCAGTAAAGGAAACAAATGAAAAATTCGGAGTAGGTATTAAAGTCCATGGAGAAGAAATAAAAACGTTGAAGTTCGCCGATGACATTGTAATTCTGTCAGAGACAGCAAAGGACTTGGAAGAGCAGTTGAACGGAATGAACAGTGTCTTGAAAGGGGGGTATAAGATGAACATCAACAAAAGCAAAACGAGGATAATGGAATGTAGTCGAATTAAGTCGAGTGATGCTGAGGCAATTATATTAGGAAATGAGACACTTAAAGGAGTAAAGGAGTTTTGCTATTTGGGGAGCAAACTAACTGATGATGGTCGAAGTAGAGAGGATATAAAATGTAGACTGGCAATGGCAAGGAAAGCGTTTCTGAAGAAGAGAAATTTGTTAACATCGAGTATAGATTTAAGTGTCAGGAAGTCGTTTCTGAAAGTATTTGTATGGAGTGTAGCCATGTATGGAAGTGAAATATGGACGATAAATAGTTTGGACAAGAAGAGAATAGAAGCTTTCGAAATGTGGTGCTACAGAAGAATGCTGAAGATAAGGTGGGTAGATCACATAACTAATGAGGAGGTGTTGAATAGAATTGGGAAGAAGAGGAGTTTGTGGCACAACTTGACAAGAAGAAGGGACCGGTTGGTAGGACATGTTCTGAGGCATCAAGGGATCACAAATTTAGCATTGGAGGGCAGCGTGGAGGGTAAAAATCGTAGAGGGAGACCAAGAGATGAATACACTAAGCAGATGAGAAGGATGTAGGTTGCAGTAAGTACTGGGAGATGAAGAAACTTGCACAGGATAGAGAGTACAATTCATCGCTGACAGCCGTTTGAATTGAACAGTGTGAAGATTGTGACAGGGAGTGGAGGAAACCGAGTTTCGTGCTGTTGTTAAGCATTTTCACTTGAAGGGTTGGACTAACGCGCAAATCAAAGCAGAATTGGCTGACTGTCACGCAATCTATGCACCATCGTTAAAGAACATTATTAACATTATTTTTGGAGTAATGAATATAAACGTGCTCGGAGAAGCACCGAAGACGAAGTCCGCTCTGGCTGTCCAGTTGGTGTCACCACAAAAAAAAAAAAACCTATTGACAAAATTCATGGTATTGTAATGCAAGACTGCCGAATAAAATTTCATGAGATTTCTGGGGCTGTAGTCATCTCGAATGAGCGACTGCTTAATATCCTGCACGGAGCATTGGCTATGAAGAAACTGTTCGCGCAGTATGGATGCCGCGATTACTCACAGTCGACCAAAGGCACATCCGGCACATTTGAAAATCACAATCGCAATTCGCAACACATTTTGCCCAGATAAGTGACTTCTGGTGAAACCTGGCTCCATAGTTACACTCCAGAGTCTAAACGGCATTCAAAACAAAGGTGAATGTCTAGTGAAAGTGCACCGAAGAAAGCAAAGACCATTTTGTCAGCTGGTAAGATGATGTCCGCTGTTTTTTGGGATTCCCAAAGAGTCATCCTCACAGATTACTTGGGAGAAAGCAAAACCATAACTGCTCTTATGCTTCATTGTTGGATCGTTTAAAAATTGCATTGGCTGATAAAAGACCAAGGTTGGCACGCAAAAACATGCTCTTTCAACAGGATAATGCTCCATCCCACACATCACCGATCACAATAGCGCAAGTGCATCAAACGGTATCTGAACTTTCCTCGTCCACCCTATTCACCAGACTCAGAACCAAGTGACTTCTTCCCGTTCCCTAATTTGAAACTTTAGCCTGCTGGGAAGAAATTTTCACCAAATGAGAACTATAAAATCACTGTCTTGCAAAATTAGTGCTGAAGATTCAAACCATTCCCTTACAAGATTATTGATGAACGTCTTGAGCACGTTAAATTGCCTAAGTATTTAGATATAATACTAAGAAGCGTTATGCTACAGGACGACCACGTAACATCGGTATTAGAGAGATCGATGGACGACAGGTTTGTTGAAAGGATTCTTGCTAAAAGGCAACGAATGTGTAAATGAAATTGCATAAAAGAACATTAGTGCGACCAATTCTACTGTTCCATCGTTTCGAGTTCTTATCTAATACGCACGACAACAGATCGAAAAAAAGACAAATGCTCTGGGAAATTAATTGGGAATCCACGAAGGAAATACGACGTAGTTCATACGAAATGCAGTTGGGAAAATTTAGAGACCCTGTATTTGAAGAAGACTGTGCGTCAGTTAGGCTACCACCATCGTAAACGAGGTTTATTCAGAAAATAACCAAGCCTTATTTTTTTACCCTACCATTCATTCGATCTCTGCGAAACCCTACATTTCAGCAGGATAATGCACGACCGTATGTTGCAGGTCCTGTACGGGCCTTTCTGGATACAGAAAATGTTCGACTGCTGCCCTGGCCAGCACATTCTCCAGATCTCTCACCAATTGAAAACGTCTGGTCAACGGTGGCCAAGCAACTGGCTCGTCACAATACGCCAGTCACTACTCTTGATGAACTATGGTATCGTTTTGAAGCTGCATGTGCAGCTGTACCTGTACACGCCGTCCAAGCTCTGTTTGACTCAATGCCCAGGCGTATCAAGGCCGTTATTACCCAAATTGCGTGAAAATGTAATCACATGTCAGTTCTAGTATAATATATTTGTCCAATGAATACCCGTTTATCATCTGCATTTCTTCTTGGTGTAGCAATTTTAATGACCAGTAGCGTAAAAGGGGTGGTGTGGGATGAGGTATATGTGGAACGAGATGCTAATGTCTAATTTAGTTTAGTCCATGATAAATTTCTGCAAACATTTTAAAGTTGCTTCCCTAAAAACTGCACAGGATATCCATAAAAAAATGAAAAGTAAGCCATGGATAACTATGGGGATTAAAATCTAATGTAAGAGGAAGAGGGAAATTTATATAAAGGAAAGAGTAGGTCGAGAAGCGTAATTACCTCCACGTACTGACAGAAATAAAAAATGCAGATAATAAGATTAAAACCATATGTGATATTGTCAAACTGGAGACATGGCAGCCAGTCATTGTTCAAGATACCATAACAATTATTTCACAAGTCTTACGTACTTTTAACAGTCACTTTCGAATTGTAGCAGCAAAATAGGATTAACTCGTTTAGTTGAAGAAGCAGGAGACTATGTTAAAAGTGTAACTCCACAAAACATTAAGCAACTAAAAGTTTTACCGAGAATATCCTCCAATGAAATTAATAGAATTATAAAAATTAAAAAAAACGCTAACTTATGTGGTGTTGAAGGAATTTCAAACAGAATTATGGAAAGTTGTTAATAAGTAATTATTGTAAGTACGACTGAAAGTCGTGAGTGAGGCGTGCGACCATTTCTAATAAATGTTAATATGACCCTAAAAAAGCAGGCAGGCCGCAAGAAGTAGCCACTGATGTTAATCGAAGTCCTTATTTTCATAACGCGTTTCAGGCGCAGCGCATCATCAGATGACCTGCTGAATTAATAACACGTTTTTACACTTGATATGTGAAAGCATGCACAGACGTATTAATACAGGCATAGAGGTTTGGAAACGAAAATTTTTATTTTTTTACAGAAATACGTACCATAATGCAGAGTAATTACTATGCTATGACAAATAAGTCTTTCGACCTATGAGGCCAAGAAATTACTGTATTCATATAAAGAAAAAAATGCTGACTGCATATAGACAGCTAGCAGACGTATGAATACGGCGGCCTTCACCACGGATAAGTGTCCTCGCTTAGGCTTGATTGCATATCATTTCTAATGCTTGTTAATTTGGTCCTAAAGAAGCTGTAGGTCGCCAAAAGTAGTCACTAGATGTTAATGGAAGTCCTTTGTTTTCATATCGCGTTTCAGGCGAAACCCATCAGATTATCCTGTAAATAAATAACACATTTTTATGTTACAAATGTGAAAGGTCTAAAAACGAAAATTCATAATTTTTATTTTCTTTCGCTATCACGAACAAGCGTGGTTACTTACGTGGTGTTGAGGGCCGCTATATTCATTCGTCTGCTAGCTGTCTGTATGTTATATCAGTATTTCTTTTCTTATGTTAATACAGTAAACTTCTTGGTCTTGTAAGTCTAAGGAATTCATTGTCACAGCACGGTATTTACATTGTATTGTGCTATATATTTCTCTAAAAAAATGTGAATTTTGCTTTTCAAACCTTTGTGGGTGTAGTAATCCGCTTCTGCGCGCTTTAAAATATGTAATATAAAGATGTATTCTGAATTTAGTAGGACACCTGATAGTGGGCTACGCTCAAAATGCATCATGAAAACAAAGGAGTTCTATTAACATCTACTGACTACTTTTTACGAACCAATCAATTTTTTTGAATCGTATTAAAAAATCATCATCCAGTTACCCTACTGTACTTAAGAGCAGTATCACACTAAAGTGTAAACAATTTACTTAGCATATCACAGTTTGGATTCCAGAAGGTTTGCTCGACTGAGAATGCCATTTATACATTCATTCATTGAATAATGTAAGCCTTAAATAATATAATATTGCCAGATGGTATTTTTTGCGATGTTTCCATGCCGTTTGGTTGTGCAGATAATGTTACTCTCTAAGAAACACTCGAGTTTTATGGAACTGATGGATTCACAGGCAGATGGTTCGAATCATACTTAAGAAAAACGCAAAAGGTTGTGCTGGATAATTCAAACAACAACGGAATAGTGAAAATTTTAGTGACTGGGTAGAAATCACAAAGGAATTCACACAGCGTTCAACTTTTGGTCCTCTCCTGTTCCTTATATATGTGAAAGATTTTGCACTTAACATTCAACAAACAGAATTTTGCAGACGATGCTAGTGTTATAATAAATCCTACTAAGTAGAAAGCAACGGTAGAGATGGTAAATGATAGTTTCCAAAGAATTAGAAAAGTGCTACTCAGAAAATGGACTCTCTCTAAATTTTGAGAAAAAGCACTATACTCAGTTCTGTCCAAAACATAGTCTCATGCCGACAACTGACACAGTACATGAGCAGGAATCAGTAAATAGCGTAGAATGCTACAGACTTTTGGGTGTATACACTAACGAAAACTTGAACTGGAAAAAGCATGTTACAGACTTTCTCAAACAATTATGTTCAGTTATTTTTTCGTATAACTGCTAATCCTGGAAACATATTTTGCATATTTCCGTTGTATAATGTCTTACAGAATCATTTTCTGGAGTAACAGATCATTTAGAAAGGAAGTACTGACCGCACAAAAGCAAGAGGTAAGAATAGTATATGATGTTCATCCCTAAACGTCATATACGTACCTCTTCAAGAAGCCAGGCATAGTTACTGCGCCGTCACAATACATACTATCTAAATTCGTCTAAAGAATCAATCGCAATTTGAGAAGAATAGTGGTGTCCATACCTACACCACTAGAGGAAAAAATGACTAAATCTGAGAAAAGAGTTCAGTATTCAGCAACAAAAATGTTTGATAATTTGCGCAATAGCACTAAATATTTGACAGGTAGCAAAGCAAGTTTTAAATCTAACTTAAAATCACTTCTCCTGGACAGTATATCTATTCCACTGACGACTTTTAATTTAACTGGCAGCCAGGAAAAAAAATCCCTTCGATCAAATGATGTGTGGAACATGGTACTAACTAACTGAGAAAGCTGAGAGTGCGGATACACTGTCGTGATGCAAGAACCACGAATTCTCTCGACACAGTTCTGGCGTTTCCTGCGTTTTTTTTTTTTTTTTTCACTGTTGCGAAATTTCTTGATAGTCCACACTGTTCGCCGTTTCACCATGGGGCAAGAATTAAAATGCACATTTCCATTAAAGGCGGAAAACAGTGACGTCACTTTGACATTGAATCGTGTATGACGTGCTTGCTTGGGGCTTTGGGTTCGCTTTGCTATCCCACTGTGATGACTGAACTTTCGTGTTAATGATGTAGCTGTAAGCCCAGCTTCATCTCCCGTTATGATTCTTTGAATGTTTCACCGTCAATGGCTTCTTCAAGGAGTTCCCGACAAAACGTACACGCCAAATTCTTTCTGTTGTGTCATCAAACGAAGACTAAATTTTGCTGCAGCTCGTTGCATATTCAATTTTTTCAGTCAAAATTTCATGGCATGACCCAGTTGGCATACTAACGTCTTCTGCAGTTTTTTTTTGACAGTCAGTCGGCGATTTACACGCACCAGATCATTGATTTTCTTAACGTTTGAGTCATCATTTGATTTGGAAGGCCTCCCTGGTCGACGATCGTTTTCAATTGAATGACGACCACTTTTAAATCGTGAAAAACATTTTAACACTGCACACGACCCAGAGAATTATCGCCATAAGCGTGTTTCAAAATCTGAAACGTTTTTATGAAAGTGTCCCCCCCCCCCCCCGCCCCCCATCATGCAAAATTTTTACGTTGTATCGTTGCTCCAAAACACACACAGATTTTCATATCGCCAACAACACTTAAACGCGTTGCACTCAAACAAAAATATCACAAAAACTGAACGAGCTATCAACACTCCAAAGCCTCGTGGTTACAAAGGAACTAATTCGCAACGCAGTGATCCCAACCGCCTATCACTAAATATCTCTGTTGGAGCATAGCGAAAAATGTTGGATTATTTCCTGAGAAGATCTCTTATCTCGAGTAAGGACCACGAGAGAAAGACAAGAGAGATAAGGCAAGTATACAGGCATACCGAGAGCCGATTTTCCCTCCACTTTTCCCTCCCCCAAAACGCAAATGGAACAAGAAAGGCAATTGATAATGTTACCGTAGTGCGATGTTGGTGTGATGTATCCTCTGCCACACACTGTACGAAGGCTTGCGTAAAATTTATGTGAATGTAAATATAGCCTATTTACACTCTATTTCATGTAAATGATGTTTATAGAAGTGTGCGCGAGGTCTACTACTACGGAACGTAGGAAGATCTCCAGTTTGGTAGCAAAACAAGGAATATGTGTACAGTAAAAGTTTTGTGGAGATGCTGCGAGGCATACTTTGTGCTGTTCCAGCACCTTCTACCGTCCCCACCCCTTGCAAGGCTGTCCGCGCCAAATCCGTCGCTTCGTCTTTCATTTTGTGAGCCTCTCGGTGCCTCAAGTTTCCCATCCGTTCACATATTTTTATTGAAATATCGGACGGGAGGTGCCGTGCTGCTTCGTTCATAAACAACTTTCTCTCCTCCGACAGATGGTACTGGAGAGGAAAGTTTTCCATCCAAGAATAACAGCTGGCAAGCACTTCATCTCCGGCGGAGTTACTGTGCGCAAGAAATTCAGACAAACATTTCAGATGCCATTTTTACTGCCACGCTCTAACGTATACATTTTGCTGGTCGCATGACGAAACTCCGTGCAGGCGTATTGTCACAACAACTGTGGGTCTTAGGCGCTATTTTTTCGCACACTGGAGGAGCTGTGACGCTACTGTTTTAACGTAGGAACTTTAAGAAGTCAGTTTCACACTTCGTCCCACACTAAGACCATTGCGCATCAAGATTGGCGTATTGTCAGAAGAGCGTACGTGTCCCACGTGTTCTGCAAATTTGTGCCGCGGTAAGGATAACGGGTGCATCACCGTATGCGACAGAAATGGTGCAGAAACTGAAACTTACTCCAAAGTTAAAGTGCCCGGGATAGTACGATTATTGTAATTCAAATGTCTATACTCCACACAGATTCATCAAGAAATTCTTGCTCTATATGGACCAAATGCAGTGTTGTGTCCAGCTGTAGTGAAATGATGCCATTAATTTGGCAAAGCCGCACAAATGTGGGTGATGCTGATCGGGAGGGAAGGCCATCCACAACATGGAGGTAAAAATAGAGGGAAGTTGTATTGGTTCAAGTGGCTCTGAGCACTATGGGACTTAACATCTGAGGTCATCAGTCCCCCAGAACTTACAACTACTTAAACCTAACTAACCTAAGAACATCACAAACATCCATCCCCGAGGCAGGATTCGAACCTGCGACCGCAGCGGTCGCGTGGTTCCACACTGAAGCGCCTAGAACCGCTCGGCCACTGCGGCCGGCGAAGTGCCACAAAACTGAAGTCGATACCCGCCATCGTAACTAGCCCAGAACATTTGGTTCACCACATTCGTATCCTCGTAATTCACAGCGGTGACACTTCCTATTGACGTCACTCTTTGTCTCATTATTATAGAAAATATACATTCAGGAACAGTAAAACTTCCAAAATTCTCCTCCTGACACTATATTATTTACGTAAGCTCTATAATGTTTAGTATTTGAAACAGCTGTTGCGCGCAAAAGATAGAAATAATGAACGAGAAGCAATCATGCACAGTAGTCTGCTATGTTTCGGACTACTTAAAATGATGGCAGGCCCCGCCCACTTTGGCTTCAAAACAATGGACAGTGTAAGTCTGTTGTGACACCTTCGTTCATTTTTTACCTCCATGATCGACAACGACCATAGACTACAATGTTCACTTAATCGAGGAACTGATTCGCAGCAATCGCAGAGTTACTACGGTAGACGTTGCTCATCAAATGCACGTCTCAATAGGCAGTGCCAATTTCATCGTCCGAGATCGTCTGCCGCACCGGAAACTGTGCTCGTGCTGGGTTCCGCGATCACTGTTACCTGCACACAAAGTTACAAGGTTTATGAGAGGAGGCGACAGAAATTAATCAAAGATAATCTTTCCGTGAGCGACACTGTAACGTCCCATACAAGCGCACAACACAAACTTTGCTTAGTTTTCGATGGGAGGTTTTGAAGTATGTGCCACACGAGTTCAGACCTTGCACATTGCCAATTCCATCATTTCAGCAGACTGAAAGAACTTTGGGGAGGGGAGAAAGATTCTTCGACGATGAATACTTTCACACAGCGGTTCTCCATGATCAAGGGGCGAATTTCTGTGGTCGATGAATTGAAAGATCGGTAGAACTTTCGAACGTTGTCTACAGAGACTTCGTGTTGAAAAAAAAGGCAGTAGTGTAGCATTCAGGAAAAGTTACTTGGCTTGCCGCAATAATTCGCAACTAACTGCCTGAAGTCCCTTCTTACTACAATGAGACAATCTTCGAAATCGCCTATTTTGTATTTTTCTTTTTTTTTTGGCTGTTTTCATCCTCTCCTCAAGAAAAGTTATGTACTGTTCCCTATGGAGTCCTCTAACTTCTATCAATCGTAAGCAAATAGAGCTTATTTTACGTTCGGCGTAATGATGAGTTTCAAAAGCACGCGGTCGCGCTGCTTTCAACCAACTGGTGACGCTGCGGCAAATCACTTTCTGAACACACACTTGCAAGCGACATTTAGGCCGGCAGAAACAGAAGGATAAAATTCACAGCTCTCTCGGTTCTGCAAATATAAAATGTGTGTGAATTCCTAAGGGAAACACATTCATAAGTTGAACTGAAATGATCATAATGTGCAGGAAGAGGTTGTGCAAACCTGGGTTTGGTGTGGGGCGGCGGTGGGGTGGGTGGACTGCTGAGGCCCGTTGTGGAGTTGTGAACCACTGAGGGCTACGGCGGGGACGCAGCCTCTCCGTCGTTTCTAGCTCCCCAGTTCAATACAATATAATACAATACTTTAAAACTGCATGTGATCGCTGTGGTCTTACCATCAATGTGTATAACCGAAGGCACTCGCACAATCTGCCCAGGATTAAGTCTCCCTAAGTTCAGTATCTCTATCCTAGGCACAGCACTGGAGTAGGTTGAGTACTTTTCATATCTCGGAAGGATCTTGTCTAATCGGTGTACCTGCGAACAAGATGTTGATAAAAGAATTGGGGCTGCCCATGCAGCATTTGGATGGTTGACGCGCAGGGTCTTCATGAATAAAGACCTAAAGCTACACACCAAATTCATGCTGTACAGAGCTGTTGTCATTTCAACGCTCCTGTATAGCTGTGAATCTTGGAAACTCTATCGCTGTGATATCAAGAAACTTGAACGCTTCCACCATCAAAAAGTCAGATACATCTTGAACATTAAGTGGGAGGACCATGTGAAACAATCTGCGATTATCGCGAAAGCGCATCTAAGCAGCACTGAGGCAACTATCATCGTTCATCAACTGAGATGGTTGCGCCGCATGAGTGATACAAAGCTTCTCTGCCGAATCCTTTAAGGTGAACTCTCCTCTGCCAGTGGACATCATGGAACCACTCTCAAGCACTTCATGGGCCAGATAAAGCACATCATAAAGACAAGTGGCATAAACATACAAACATGCGTAGAATGTGCTGTGAACCGCTTACAGTGGACGGACACCACATCCACCGCTATCAACTTTTTTGAAGCAGAACGCCGCAGACAAGAAGAGGCCAAGCTACAAGCAAGGGCCGCGCGGGATTAGCCGAGCGGTCTGGGGCGCTGCAGTCATGGACTGTGCGTCAGGTCCCGGCGGAGGTTCGAGTCCTCCCTCGGGCATGGATGTCCGTGTTTGTCCTAGAAGGACTGAGCGCACTATAATAGAAAAATAAACCTGAAAATCCCAGTCATATTGTCTAAGTGGTTCCTTTGGATTTTGACTGATTTAGAGTGCGGGTACCACCTATTATTGTTGCGAAGGAGGCTCTTTGGATATTGTTGAACTGCTTGGAGCATCTAGTCTTGGGGCTGAATGTTGTCTTTGAAGTTTGGCAGCGACAGCAGTTGAAACTGGAAAGATACAGCTGCAAGTTTAGTAGCACGGACATTACTACATGTAGTTTTACACGTGCAAGTTCTTGTGCCAATATTTATTGCCTCTGTCCGCGTGGTGGCACTGACTATATGACCGCTGCTTTTCTCAGAATAACAACAAAGTTGAAAAAACACTGTGTTGTGGGCTTCCGAGTCTTATATTCTTTTTTTCCTCGGTAAGCCGTTCTCTTGATCATCTGAATTTCTTGAATTCTCTTTTCTTCTAAGAAATTGTGGCAGTTACTACTCCAAGCAGAGAGATTATTTTAGTTTACTCACAAGTTTGTCTTTGAGCACGTGAGCGTCTTACCCACATTTAACGAGTGTTGCTTCGTAAGTTGTACCGTGATGTGACCTTATCTTGGACACAGAGCCGCATCCGACTGAGTACCGGTACATAAGGAATTACCTTGACCTGAATAAATTCGACGTTGATTTATTCTGGAAGAAAAGGCGAGTTGAAAGTTGGGTTGAAAGTGGGTCACCATTCACTCTCTACATCACGTTTCGAACATATGGTATTCCTTTCCCATTCCCTTTGTATTTGAGCGGTGTACATCTCCAACGAACCACTAGAGCGTAAGAAGCCATTAGTGAATACTGTTGTGCTTTTCTATTGTCGCAGCTTACTGACGAAAGTTCTTGAAGTTCAGGAGTGTTGTCATTTGTCCAGACACAGAGGTTTTAACCAAAAATGCTCCGCTGAAAACTCGCTTGGTTACCTTTACGGTTCCGGCCCATACATACTATTTAGAGGTTTGCTTTTATGTTTGCGACGTTCCATGGTGTTTTTACGAACATGTGGGGATTCATATAGTACACTAACGCAGAGCCTCGCTTGCAATGGTAAGCCTTATACAACTGAGGTGCCGCAGGATCCTCAGAAGTTCGCTGCTAACGACTGTTTTGTCTCAGAAATTTCCCATCCAATCGGTGCACTAGATTACTTGGGATTGAGCTGTTTTTTCTTTGCTTCTTTTTAACGGAGATTCAAGGGTGTCGTGAGCTTTCCGTTCATGGGCTTTGCGATCCGACGTCAGCATGATGTTTCCGACCACAAATATTTTAATCGTGCGTTTTCCGACCGTCAAACGTAGCTGCAGCAATTGGGGATGCTTCGACGATAGTTTTGTAAGAACATCCTACCACATTTTGTGGTGGCTGAGTACTGGCTTTGCGCATAGTACATACACATAATAATTACAGTACTTGTTGGTATTGTTGTACCGTGTCATTATATAAAATATTTTAACTATGGCCTATATATAATATATTCAAATATTTTTTTATTTTTACCTGTTTTCTTACTGCAACAAATGATTAAACTTTTTGCCTTACTTTATGAATTTTAATTTCTCGCACAATTTTTTGTAGGAAAGCCAGAGATATTTAACGTCTTGACCCACGAGTTGTTACACGTTATTATAATGTTTTTTTTTTAACTTTTGACAAGACCTGTGAAACTTTTTTTGAAAAGGATAACCAGCGAAATCTGTTTCATTTCAAATATTTGTAGCATTTACTGCTTCCTCCTTGAGCCTATCTGTGATAAAGTACACGTTCGGGTGTTTTTGATATATTCAAGAATTTAATTTCCTATGCCAACCTTCTACAGAATTCGTGGTTCTGTGCGCTTTCCACATTCCAGTTTGTGTACTAAGACTTACCATCCATTTTTAATCCTAGTTCTTACATTTTCTTCTACAAACATTGCTTGAAGTGAAAATTGCAAACGGAATGTGCTGTTGCGAGGAGCACTGTTTCACGTTATCGGTGACTACCCACGCGCCTTAGTTTTCAATCCAGAGAAGTCTTTCCGTATGTAACAACTGTGTGAGAGCAAAGCAAATAAAATAGGAAATACCTTCGCCTCTTCTTCTACGCTTCCGACGCCAACGTGTATGGTGTATGGTTGTTTCAGGTGTTTCGAATAACTGTCGAATATCACGTCCGTAAGAATAATTCCAGTTTAACGAAGGATTTTCTCCGCTTCTTCACAACCGGACACAGGATTCTTTTGTCGCAACAGACACCTTATTACCTGCAACTACGCTCTTCGGGTTTGCCGCCAGATCGTATTGTGTAACTCGCACAGTATTTCATCGACGCAGCTGCTCGACATCATCAGGTGGTGGTAGCTGCTGCTGTCACTGCTGCAAGGCGCGACTGATGATAATCGCGCTTTTTTTTTCTTTCCAGTCATTTTGAAACCTGCATACAGGCAGGCCTGCAGCATCATACTACGCCGCTCTTTGGCCGCAGAGAAACACAAAGATACAATGAAGACAATTAGAGAAAAAAAGATGGTAGACATATAAACGGAGACAAACACTTTTTAAAATACAAGGTGCCGTTCACGGGCGTAGAGTCCAAGATAAAATTGTTCAGACACTTGGACACAGACAGAAACGAAAATTGTCACACGTGAACGTAGGTGCACAAAGCGAATAACACTGAACCACTTAAGCACAATACGACGGCACACACAGAACACGAGGCGTTGATCTCCAGCGCGCGAATGTTCACTAACCGTGTACGAGTCCGGGGACATGCCAAGAGAGGAGGAGGGGGGTGGGAGAGGGAGAGGGGAGAGCAGATGCCATGGGCAGGGGAGACAGGGGGAAGGGAGGAAGGGGAAGGAGAAGCCCGGGTGAAGAGGAGTGGTGGGAGGGGACGGGGGAAAAAGAAAAGGAAGGGAGGGAGGGTGCCTAAAGGAAAGGACACAGGAAGTGGGGGGGAGGATCAAAGTTGATAGGAGGGGTAGATGGAGGGGAGGAGGACATCATCAGGGAGGGGGAGCTGGCGGAAGTCACCTTGGGAGAGGGTAAGGAGGGGATAACCGCGCGGCGGCGTCGGAATTTAACAAGCCGGGAGCAGGCAATACGCGTGCGCGGGAAGACGCTCGTAGTTAGAGGAAAGCGGCGCTCCTGGTGCCCCCTGCTGGGAGCCGCGGGAAGGCCATCCGCGCGTGCGCTATGGGCAATGACCGTTCTGCCGGACGCTCCTGCCGTTGAACTAAATCTCAGTTGCGCGTTGCGTCACTTGATGAATCGGAAGTTCTCACTGTTTTGATTTAATGACAGCCAGTGATGGATTCCGGGTGGCGCTTAGTTGAAAACCTGCATCCGTGTTGATAAGATTGTCCGCCGTACGGATATGTATGGTCTCCTTAACAACGCAGTCCCAGAAAGATGACGCTGGGGATAAAATTTCCGTCTGTTCGTAAAGCATACGATGTCCCGTGTCCAGGCAATGCTCCGCTACCTGTGAATTATCAGGTTGCTCCAGGCGTGTATGACGATGGTGTTCGACGCAACATATCTGTCCAATATAAGACTTTCGACATTGGCGTTTTATACACGCTACGTTTCCTAAGGCCAAGGTCGTCTTTGACCGAGCACAATAAATTCCTCAATTTTTCTGGCGGGTGAAAACCACACTTGATGTCGTGCTTTTTGAGTATTCTTTCTTTTCTCGAAGACATGCCGCCAAAATAGGGCAAGAACGCTGTTGCAGTGGGTGCCTCCGCATCTTGAATTACATCCCTGCTTCGAGTTTGCTTGGAACGGAATGCATGGCGTATCTGCCTGTCGGAATAGCCATTCTGTTGTATTACCGTTCTCAGGTGTTGTAGCTCACCAGGTAGACTGTCGGCATCTGAGACTACACGTGCTCCATGCACCAAAGAGCGTAGGACACTACCGCGCTGCGCAGGATGATGGCAACTTGTGGCCTGCAACTATAGCTCAGTATGAGTTGATTTGCGATAGACGCTGCGTCCCAGTGTACCATCAGCTTTTCTTCTGACTAAGACGTCCAGGAATAGTAAGATGCCAGCCTTTTCCACTTCTATTGTGAACTGTGTATTGGGATTGAGCGAGTTGAGATGCCAGAGAAACACAGGTAATGTCTCTACTCCACCTAATGATGTTGAGCAGTTGCATCGAGGAAATATTGTGCGAGTTACACGATACGAACCGGCGGCAAACCCGAGAAGCGTATTTGCAACAGATCCGTCAGGAAAGCATGAAAAGTCACACCTTACTACTTTTCCAAAAAGCTGTTATCTCCAGTTAATTTCAAAATGTCTTCGTTTGGTTGACTCATCGAACTAGTGCGTGGGTTCTGAGTCGTTTCTATAGCTTTCCTTCCTTCTCTTCACGCTGCAGTCTCGGAGTTCTCATAATTTGGTATGTTTGCGACGAAATCCAAACCTTTATCCTTCGTATCTTGAATTAATCATTAAAAATTTGGAAAACAGGTACTCATGTTTCTTCGTGGACTCTTTCCCAGCAGTTACGCATTTATTTCTTAATCTGCGCACCTTCGTCAGGTGGGCAAGAATGTTGCTGGGCAGCCGTAATTCTGGCTTTGCAATATTTGAACGGCCTTGGCGCTCATTCCGTTCGGAATTAAAGCACAACCAAGTAGTATACTCTCCAAATTTTCTATGCATCTGGTAGCTATGACCATCCTTGAGAAGACACGGCTTCCCTTTCGTTGTTGTAATTATTCCAATTACTCAGAATGTATAGGACTGAAGTACCTTTAGGCCTACGAAACTATAAGGAAACGATGACTGTCGTTGAGGCACAACCTGACTGACGGTGACAACCATCCGCTGCTGGTTGGCTACTGGCTAAATTAACTGTGATGTAGCCTCTGAACACCCACGGTGCAAAACGGCTTGGTAGGAAGCCCCACGCCTCGTGCGACACCTACAAAAGCGTCGGAAACACCACGATCGGGATGCCCACGTAGCACGATCCACGACGTCGTCGCTATGCAGGATGTTAAGTCCACAACCTAATTCTCTGAAACGCACCAAGTTCCACCATCACACCCCACACTAGTCGTTGAAGCACGTCCACAGCTTACAGTAATAAACTGAAGACCGGCGGCGCTTACATGCTCACAACTCTGGAACCCAAGGTTCGCTGTAGCAGAATCCAGCCATCATTGGCTGAGCCTCTGAGGGGAGTATGTGAGGCAGTCAGAATTTAGACGTGGAGCATGGCAAGGAAATTGGCATTGCACAGGCTCAGGGACCTGTATTCGTCATTCATGTGCTCACAAAAGAGTTTTGAGCACCTCAGGCCCTCATGCTCCATATGATGTGACATCTGTCTAGGTGGCGCAATGAATGTGATTGGGGATTCGCAGTGAGAGATTAGAGGTGGGGCTCATTGTCTGAATGTTTGTTGGGATCGATTAACTTCAAAAAAAGAACTGTTCAGATTTTGTTTATCAAACGTACACATGTTCATTACAGTAGGACGCTTTAAAAATCTTGGAGATTGTAGAGGGTGAAATTCTGAACGTTTTGGTAAAAGGAACCTATAGCCGAAAATATGAAATAATGTTCCACAGTCATCGCCGCACTGTTGAAACTCCACGCACTATCTGTGCGAGAAGTTATCAGTTGAGATCCTGAATTATATTTGCGCTGGAATTCTTGCAGATCACCTTATTGGGCTACATATCTTACCAGATCGTCTGAATGGAGCATAGTATTTGAACTTTACGTTGCCTGAACTTGTGGATAACGCTCCCTTGCAAGTGCGCGCTGGTTTGTTGTTTAAGAATGATGGTGGTCCAGCGCACATTGATTGTCAGGCTACTGCATACCCCACAGAGAACTCCAGGCAGAGAGTAATTGGAACTGGATGCCCAGGGCCTTGGCCTGCAGGCTCCTCTGACCACTCTTAATTTTAATCCTTCCCCCCCCCCCCCCCCTCCGTCGTGCAACAACCCTCTTCATCTGAGAGTAGCATTTGCAACCTACTTCCTCAATAATTGGCTTGATGTATTCTAATCTCTCTTTTCCTCTACAGTTTTTACTCTCTACAGCTTCCTCTAGTACATGAAAGTTATTCCTTAACGTCTTTGTGGTATCAACGTTCGATACCATACTTGTTGGGGGTTGTAGTTATAGACCGCGTTCCGTATTAGTTTCGTTGGATCCGCAAGTCGCGGCTAGCGCCGCTCCGCAGCTTGCATCCAGTTTCTAGCGAGCTCTCGTCCACTCTTGCTCGGGACGTCAAGTAGTAAAGTAGCATAGCTTTCAGCTGATAGGAGGCAACCTCTAACAAGGCGCTTAGTAGCGCATGGCCTAAGTGAGGCCTCAATATCTATCCTTTTATAATTATATGTATGGAGCCAAGAATAATCATGTACAACCAGTTAAGCACTATATATATTACCAATTACTTCTAATTATTTTAGTCTTTGCAGATCCAGACCATGCAGACAGCACCGTATCGACGTTACTAACAAACCTGCTGTGATTTATGTGTTTCTATTTAGCATTGGCCACCAGTCAACATTGGCGACGACTCGTTCGTCGTCATCATAAAAATCTCAACATTTATTCAACCATCCTGTCCCTCCTTCTTGTCAGTGTTTTCAATTATTCCTTTCCTCGTCGAGTCTGCGGAGAACCTCCTCGTTCTTTACCTCATCAATCCTGATGTTAAGTTTCTCGTTGTTCTCATTTCTGCTACTCCTTATTGCTTTCGTTTTTCTTCAGTTTACTCTCAATTCATATTGTGTACTCATTAGACTGTTCGCTCCACACAACAGATCCTCTAGTTCTTCTTCACTTTCACTGAGGATAGCAATGTCATCAGTGAATCTTATCAGTGATATCCGTTCACCTCGAAATTTAATCCCACTCTTGAACCTTTCTTTTATTTCCGTCATTGCTTCTTCTATGTACAGACTGAATAGCAGGGGCGAAAGGCCATATTCCTATCTTACACCCCTTTTAACCCGAGCACATCGTACTTGGTCTTCTTCTGTTATTGTCCCTTTTTGGTTTTCGTACATACTGTATATTACCTGCCTTTCTCTCTAGCCTGTTCATACTTTTCTAAGAATTTCGAACACATTGCACCGTTTTATTTTGTCGAAGGCTTTTAGCAGGTCAACAAATCCTATGAACGTGTCTTGATTTTTATTTAGTCTTGCTTCCATTATCAACCGCAACGTGAGAATTGCCTCTCTGATGCCTTTACCTATCCTAAAGCCAAACTGATCATTATCTAACACATTCTCAATTTCCTTTTCCATACTTCTGTATATTATTCTTTTCAGCAGCATGGATGCATGAGTTGTTATGCTGATTGTGCGACAATTATCGCACTTGTCGGCTCTTGCTGTCTTCGGAATTGTATGGATGATGATTCAAATGGCTCTGAGCACTATGGGACTTAACATCTATGGTCATCAGTCCCCTAGAACTTAGAACTACTTAAACCTAACTAACCTAAGGACAGCACACAACACCCAGTCATCACGAGGCAGAGAAAATACCTGACCCCGCCGGGAATAGAACCCGGGAACCCGGGCGCGGGAAGCGAGAACACTACCGCACGACCACGAGCTGCGGACTGTATGGATGATGTTCTTCCGGAAGTCAGATTGTATATCGCCAGACTCATGCATTCTACAGATCATCGTGAATAGCAGTTTTGTTGCTGGTTCCCCCCATGGCCTTTTTTCGAAATTCAGATGGAATGTTGTCTATCCTTTCCGCCTTATTCGATTTTAAGTCTTCCAAAGTTCTTCTAAATTCTAATTCTAATACTGGATCCCATATCGTTTCTGTATCGACTCGTGTTTCCCTTTCTATCACATCAGACAAGTCTCCCCCCACCACCCCCATAGAGGTCGTCAATGTACTCTTTCCATCTATCCCCTCTCTACTCCGCATTTAACAGTGGAATTCCCATTGCACTCTTAATGTTAGCACCTTTGGTTTTAATTTCACAGGAGGTTGTTTTGACTTTTCTATATACTGAGTGTTAGCCCCGATAGCTGAATGGTCAGTGTGACGGACTGCCGTCCTAAGGGGCCCGGGTTCGATTCCTGGCTGGCTTGGGGATTTTCTCCGCTCAGGGACTGTGTGTTGTGTTGTCTTCATCATCATTCCATCCTCAGCCGGCGCGCAGGTCGCCCAATGTGGCGTCGAATGTAATAAGACCTGCACCAAGGCGGTCGAACCTGCCCCGTAAGGGGCCTCTCAGCCAATGACGCCAGACGCTCATTTCCATATAAGCTGAGTCAGTCCTTCCGACAATCATTTTTTTTTTTGCTTTCTTAACGTTTTTCATGCAAGCATTTTGTCTTAGCTTCCTCGCGCTTGCTATTTGTCTCATTCTCCAACGACTTGTATTTCTGTATACCTGAGTTTTCATCGAGCAACTGCAGTATTTTTTTCTGTTACCCATGGTTTCTTCGAAGTTGCCATCTTTGCACTTATGATTTTCTTTCCAACTTCCGTGACTGCCATCTTTAGAGATGTCCATTCATCTTCAACTGTTCTGATTACTGAGATATTCCTTATCGCACTACGTATAGCCTCAGAGAACTTCAACCGTATCTGTTAATTCCTTAGTTCTTCTATATCCCAGTTCTTTGTGCATTGATTCTTCCTGATTAGTCACTTAAACTGCATTTTACTCTTCATAAAAAAGTGGCTCTGAGCACTATGGAACTTAACATCTATGGTCATCAGTCCCCTAGAACTTAGAACTACTTAAACCTAACTAACCTAAGGACATCACACAACACCCAGTCATCACGAGGCAGAGAAAATCCCTAACCCCGCCGGGAATCGAACCCGGGAACCCGGGCGCGTACTCTTCATCACTGTTGAATTGTGATCTGAGTCTATATCTGCTTCCTGTATCTGATTTCGGAATCTCTGCCTGAACATGATTTAATCCAACCGTAATCTTCCCGTATCCCCAGGGCTTTTCTAAGTACATCTCCCCCCCTCGTGCTTCTTGAACGGAATATTCCCTATTAATAGCTGAAATTCATTGCAAAACTCAATTAATCTTTCTCCTCTCTCATTCCTAATACCATGTTCTCCCGTAACCCTTTCTGCTACTCCTTCTCCCACATTCGCATTCCAGTCATTCGTTGCTATTAGATTTTCATCTCCCTTTACGTACTGAATTACTCGTTCAGCATACTATATACTTTTCCTGTCTCTTCATATTCGGCTTGCTACGTCGGCATGGTTACATGAGCTATTGTCGGTGTTACTTTGCTGTCGATTCAGTTAAGAACAAACCTGTCACTGAACTGTTCACAGTAACCCACTGTCTGGCCTACCTTTCTGTGCATAACGAAATCTACTCCCGTTATACCATTTTCTGCTGCTGTTGATATAGCCCTATACTTATCTTTCCAGAAATCCTTGCCTTCTTTCCATTTTAATTCACTGACTCCCCCCACTATATCTAGACTGAGCCTTACCATTTCCCTTTTCAGAATTTGTAGCTTCCGTACTACGTTCAAACTTGTGACATTCCACTCCTGTCGGGTTGTGTAAAGTCTCGTGTGTACTCAGCACGAGTAGGGACAGTACGCGAGATTAATGAGCGCAGCTTTACGGAGCTTTATGCCGCCAGAGTGAGTGCAGAATCTTACAGAGAATAGGGGAAACATGGTTCGTCGTTGCACATTACATAACGAAGCTGGTGGTCGTCACACTGAACATTTACTCTGCAGTAGTGAAGTCACAGATTCGATTTACAGTACTGGACTTACAGTACTGGGTTATACTCTACTGTCAATAAACTTTCTCCAGTATACAGTATTCTGATGTGTCGTTTAGCCTACCGAATGAGTAGGAAGCATAGTTCTGTAAAAGCTTTATTTCAGATACAGGTCTATGCGTTCCTTATATCTAAACGTTCAAAATATCATTCTCTATAATCTGTCAAATTTTAAATCGTGATTCTGTTACATCCTGTTCTATCAGTTAATTGCAATTACATATACCTCCGTCCCTGGAGTTAGTTACCATTCCTATGCTTTGATGTAACGTATTGACCTATCGTTACCATGCAGAGTGCTTTCGTATAGCATTCGAATTTCCCACACACATGCGGTGTCGTGCCAAACTTGCTTGAAATGAAACTACTGAGCTATCCGTTGTTCACACCTGACGTCCCCCCTATTTCTGGCCGGCGTCCTCTGCCTGTTAATTCGCGGCTGGGATCAGTCCCTGGGATTTGCACAGCGACAGCCGGGCAATGGCCGTCCCAGGGCTGACAGGTCCCAGGGACGTACGCGCTTCACCGCTGTCAATCCGATTCCGCTGATAGCAACCTGCACGGCCGTGCGTCCCTATCTACAGTGGGGCTCAAGGCTCCTGGTAGTACTGGCATAACAGGCCTAACGTCAGTCTGATATCTGATTAACGGATGGATATAAAAAAAAACACGTAGGTTGAAAAAGTCAAAATAAAGTAAGAGTATTTGTTGGACTTCACGCTCTGAGATTTGTCTGATGTCACTAGAAGAAAAAAAAGATTAACCATTCAATACGGAGTTTATTTGTTAGAGAACGATAGTGCTTTAAATAAGAAAATGAAACTGAATATTGTGTGAAATACATATTCCATTGAGAGATACAAAAGTATCCTTATTTTCAATACGTATTCACATGGCTGCTTCAGCTTTTTTGTTTCTCAGAAGAGCAACTCATTATGGCTGTGCCTGAAATTAATGGTGTGCCACATTTTGACCTTACTACTCTCAATTCATCGCCAGTTTAGAGTGTCAGACATTCGAGATGCATGGTAACCGAAAAAGGTAGTTCAGGGCTGTACTGTGAATGCTGTTTCAATTGAACTGCGATGTAGACAATTTCAATTCAAGAGACAAAAGTAATTTTCTTGCAGACTTTGCTTTCGTGTCCAAGGTTCAAAATGGAGATATGCACTCTTTTGAGAACGTAATCAGTTAGCTTCCCTCCAGCATAAAGAAATTCAAAACAAACCTAAAAACACCTCATTAAACGTATTTCTAAAAATTATTCTAATATGAGGGGTCAAGGATTCAAAAATTCTTTTAGCTTCACGGCAAGTGGTAATATTCGTGGTGTACATGCATGAAAAATAGTTATGCACTCTAGAAACGCAATTATTTAGAAAAATCGATATCTGTTTTCTTTGAAAAATCTAGTAAATATGTACTAATATCAGCCGGCCGAAGTGATGGTGGTGGTTGTTGGGGTGTTTAAGGGGGACTAAACAGCTAAGGTCATCAGTCCCCCAGGCCGAAGTGACCGAGCGGTTCTAGGCGCTACAGTCTGGAACCGCGCGACCGCTACGGTCGCAGATTCGAATCCTGCCTCGGGCATGGATGAGTGTGACGTCCTTAGGTTAGTTATGTGGGTTGGTTTGTGGGATTGAAGGGACCAGACGTTAGTTAGGTTTAAGTAGTTCTAAGTTCTAGTGGACTGATGACCTCAGAAGTTAAGTCTCGTAGTGTTCAGAGCCATTTTTGAACTAATATCATATAAACAGCATCTAATTCGTGTAACTGAAGAGGCAGAAGTTATTTTTCAAGTAGAAGTTTTGGGGTTAGAGATTGAAAACTTTTAAAAAATTAGCCTGTTTGCAGAAAAACACGTCGCTTTGTAATAAATAAACGTAATCAGCTTCAAATGTGCACCTTTCGCCTTTTACCTCTGGAAAAGCTTACGTTCACTCATATTAGGCACAGTACGTGCTCTCACTTTTAAAAAGAACTTTACTTTGCTACCACTATCAACTAAACCCTAAGAAGTAAGTAAGGGGAATCAGAGTCAATAACCACTGGTCCACTGGTGTTTAACTTGTATGCCGAAAAACGAAAGAAGGAAGTTAAAATTTATAAAGAGGTCAGTGCAAAAAAGTCAATACTGGACTTTGCTGACGCTGCAGTCCTTCTTGCCGGAGGGAAGGTAAACTAAGAAGACCCTCTGAATGGAATCGCAAGCGCCTTTAGCTCATAACATGGGCTAAGAATTTTAAAAAACAAAGAAGAAAGCTACGTAGAGTAACTCAATTATGTTTGGAAGCAACTTAAACATCAAAATTGGAGAAGGCTCGGTGCACGACCAGAAAGAGTTAAGTTGGGAAAAAGAACACAGGAGATGGGAGAATGAAGGAGTCTGTCAGATACAGTGAAGAAACCCTTCTTCGACAGCACAGCATTATTTACTGGTATCACAGGTTGACATGAAACAGTTGAATTACATCCTGAAAATGCATGTTCAGAACGTGTAGGGATAAATGAAACGTGAACAATTGGAAAACTGGAGAAGTGAAAACAAGCATTGTAATGCGGTATGAAAACGAGCTGCTAAAATTTAAGTTGGGGGATGTATATAAAATTGATAAAAAAATGCTGAAATTTTTTGCCAGAATTGTTCTGTAACATATTAGAAATATCGTCTCCAATTTTCAGAGTTTAATTCGTGCTACAAATGATGTAACGCCCCCTTTTCTACACGACCCTTTTTTTGCGATATTTTATTATTTCCGGCTGTCAGAGAAGACATCTGTAGAGTATGGAAGGTTGTGAGCCCATTTACGATGCACTATAAAGAAATGCACACGAGGTGAAATTAAAGTTTTAATAACTTATTTAGAAGAGGGAATAACGTATTAAGAAGAGATAACCAACGACAACATTTTGCTCATCTACTATTGTTAATATTTTTCAATATGATGTTCGTCTGGTGTTCAGTGATGGTAAACCTGGAAGAATCAGGACCCTTACGAGACTAGTGCTTGATGGAGGATGTTTCACTGGAAACCTATTGAAGAAGACTGATTATCTGTGTATTGCTAGTTCTGAAACGTCAATTGCGAAATGGGCGGGCCAGAAGGATTGACAGGAAGAGAAGAGCTACATGAAAACCAGAAACACCAAATTTATGGTTGTGGCCAGCACTAAGGTACTTGTTTCTGGCATGAACGATAGTAAAATCTTCTTTCTGGGTTTCCAGCAACTTTCAATTTTTCAGTGAGTGAGGAACATTTTCTGCTGAATCATTTGCATGTTTTGTACACACTGTAACACAACTTACTGTGGTACAAAATTTTACAAGGCGCATTACTATCAAATTTATTTCAATTTTTGTCGAATAAAAATTGCTATGTTTCATAGACACAATTTTAAAAAAAATGTTGCTGGAGCTCTATGACTGATTTATTTATCTAATTCTTAGAAAAACCTAAGTAACCCTTGAGAAAATATTCCTCATGACACAGATTGTGTTCTTAAAGTACCCAACAACGCCCTGATCAAATTATTTGACAAAAAACTGAATCCAGATTATATGCAAGAACATAACGACATGTGCAAAATTTAGTTCCATTACCTATCAAACAGTAAAAGATACATTAGCTTGTATGTACCAGTGTACTTTCTCATAGTTCCCCATTAGGTGAATACACAAGGACGAAATTCTGAAAGAAAAGTGAGAATATCCAAATGAAGTGACCAATGAAACACGTTAACCTGAGGTAAGTAATGGGACTTCTGCTGTAGAACACAGTGCTGCTTCGCTAGGGACTGCAGCGAGAGGTAGATGATATTCCTTCTAGTTCACTTTTAGGTGCTGTCAGTAATCAGAACACCTAAAACAGGTTAGGAATGATGTTGGGTGTATGTAAGGATAAACATTTTGACGAGAATGGAAGAGATTGTGGACGCATCAAACCTGTCATGACCAAAGTGACATATGAAGTAGGTGACACTTTCTTGATGTTCTCAATATTATTTATTTGATCACGGACCGGCTTTCGGCTTCTTAGGTGATCGTCGACAAATTTGCTTGTTTTGGTCAGAAATACAATAAGGAAATTTAAAACTCGGAGGAAATCAAATATCAGTTATAGTCGCTAGTTATCTTCAATAAATATACTATTATACATAAATTATATAATAAAAATTACCATTTGCAAATTTTTAGACCTGTTTGTTGCAGTTGTCATCTTCAGTCCAAAGAGTAGTTTAATGCAGCTTTCCACGCAACTCTAAACTGTGCAAGCCTCTTCAGCTCCAAGTAACTACTGCAACCTACATCTTTCTGCTTACTGTATTTCATCTCTTGGTCTCCCTCTACGATTTTAACCCCCCCCCCCCCCCCCCTACACACGCAGACACACACCCACACACACACCCACCCACCCACCCACACACACACACACACACACACACACACACACACACACACACTTCCCTCCAGAACTAAATTCGTTATCACTGGATGCCTCAGAACGTGTTCTACCAAACTATCCCTTCTTCTTGTAAGGTAGTGCCACAAATTTCTTCTCTTCCCAATTCTGTTCAGTGCCTCCTCATTAGTTACACGATCTACCCATCTAATCCTTAGCATTCTTCTGTAGCACTGAATTTCAAAAGCTTCTATTCTCTTCTTGTTTAAACTGTTTTTCGTGCATGTTTCACTTCCATACATGGCTACACTCCATACAAATACTTCCTGAAAGGACTTCCTGACACTTAAATCTGTACTCGATGTTACGAAACGTGTCTTCTTCAGAAACGCTTTTCTTGCCATTGCCAGTCTACATTTTACATCCTCCTTGCTTGGACCACCATAAATTATTTTGCTCCCCAAATAGCAAAACTCATCCACTACTTTAAGTGTCTCGTCTCCTAATCTAATTCCCTCAACATCATCTGATTTAATTCGACTTTTGCTTTTGTTGATGTTCATCTTATATCCTCTTTTCAACACACTGTCCATTCTGTTCAACTGCTCTTCCAAGTCCTTTGCTGTCTCTGACAGAATTACAATGTCGTCAGCAAACCTCAAACTTTTCATTTTTTCCTCCCTGGAGTTTAATTCCTACTACAAAACTTTTTTTTGTTTCCTTTACTGCTTGCTCAATATAAGGATTGAATAACATTGGGGATGGGCTACAACCCTGTCTTAGTCCCTTCTCAACCACTGCTTCCCTTTCGTGCCCATCTATTCTTATAACTGCCATCTGGCTTCTGTCGAAATTGTAAATAGCCTTTCACTCGCTGTGTTTTACCTCTACCACCTTTAGAATTTGAGAGTATTCGAGTCAACATTGTCAGAAGCTTTCCCTAAGTCTACAAATGCTATCCTTAACCTATCTTCTAAGATAAGTCATAGGGTCAGTGTTGCCTTGCGTGTTCCTACATTTCTACGGAATCCAAACTGATCTTCCCCAAGGTCGGCTTCTATCAGTTTCCAATTTATGAATATTTAAATCGTCAAAATAAAAGTGAAAGCAATGTGCACAGTGGAAGTTGGGAGGTCTGTCTGTTTACGTACGCTGCTAAATAAAATTTGTGATATAATATATTTTTCTAAAGCTACACTCCTTCAGGGTTATTGTGCGCTTCGGCCCCCCAGGGAACGTCTCACACCAGGCGAGTGTAGCCCCTATGTTTGCGTGGTAGAGTAATGGTGGTGTACGCGTATGTGGAGAACTAAGTGTTGAATATCTGATTTGACCCATTATAAATTGTTCTCAAAGCCTGCGACTGTGAAAACAATAGGTTTGTTAATAAATAATTCATCTGCTACCAGTCACGATTTTCTTTATTTTATTTTTCGCACAACGCGTTTCGGGAAATGATTCCCATTTTTAAGTGCGTTTTTTGTGTTTGTTATGTCATTCCCAAGTGATGATGTCAATGTGCGAAATTTTACTTCATTGTAGCGCCATGCCTAAGAGAACAGCCAAAAATACACAAGGATGGAAATCCGATATGTCCAGTTGTCAACTCTATAAATAACCCAGCATACAAACTATCACAAGAACTGAATAACATACTGATGAAAAATTATACATATGAAGCAACATATTCCATAAAAACAGCATGATACTAGCTACCTATGGAACTAAAAATCAGAAAGCTCCCCCAAGATGCTCAGTTTATATCACTTGACATCACCAACCTTTACTCAAACATACCCACACAAGAAACTGTAACAGTAATACAAAAAAACCTTATGAAACACAAGAAACTTTCATACACAGAAATTGTTAAAGTTATGGACCTCCTTCAGCTAACCCTAAGTTACAATACTTCACTTTTAATGCCGACATATAAAAACAACCAGATGGCCTAGCAATGGTATCATGTATATCTGGTACCATAGCTGACGTACACATAAATCACTTAGAACAAAAATTATTTAACAGCCAAGAACCTCGCATAAAGAAAATTGAATTTTATAGGAGATATGTAGACGGCATACTGTTGTTAGTGAAAGGGGATACCAAAGACATCACAGACATTCTAAATTACTTCAATAATCTACATGAGAAAATTAAATTTACAGTGGAACATGAGCAAAATAAAATGATCAACTTTCTGGGCATAAATATTACAAAACACAACAACACATGCACGTTCAAAATTCATAGGAAAAACACAATGCTGACGCCATGTAATAAATATTAACTTTCGGTGATCACATGGGGAAGACCGGAGATCTGCTGGTAAGACAGTGTTAGCCTATTTATTGAAAGTAATAAGCTGGATATCTTGAGCATACAAACGGCAGGTTCGTCCAGTGTAAATCAGACGTTCCCCACTGATCCCGTGCAGCACAGCGTAGTAAGCAGACACTGTCAATAATAATCAGTTAAATAATACGCGAACACACTTACTTTAGTTTAGTTCATGTACTGAATTCCTTCTCATACAGAATCTCATCAAGATGGCGACTAGCTCAACAATACATACATATACGTCTTCGTTCTTTCACGGCTAATCCGCAAGACTTCAATCCTTTTCATAAGAGAAAACATAGATAGCAGAGAAGCTATTCCATGGAGTAAATGGACGCTCCAAGGAATAATAGGGCTTGAAACTACTTTGGATTGATAATAATCGTATATTAAAGTTTAGGAATCGGTAAGATAAGAAGAGATATTTCGAGATATGTACTGAGTTATATAATTTATAAAATTTCTGAAAATATCGCGGAGAGACTGCTGCAAGAGACATTACAACCACAATCCCTGCAACCTCACGTCACCCAAATATCCATAAACAGGCAACATACAGGTCAATGCTACATAGGGCAACTAAAATACCATTGAACCAAGAAAACATGCAACAAGAAATAAACACTGTGAAAAAGATTGCAGTTGCCAATGGATACAATGCTTCCATGGTTGACACAAGCCTAGACAAAGAGAAGAAAGAGCCAACTACAAACTGCGCCACAGAGGAAAAAGAGAAAAACAAATGTACATTTAGTATCCCATACATGGGCACTGTATCATAGAAGATTGCAAATATTTTCAAAAATCACAAAGTAAAAATTGTGTTTCCTACACCTATTAAACTACAACCACAACTAATACACAATATAAGGTGGAAGCATGATCCATACTCAGATTCTGGAATATACAAGGTCATATGCCAGGAATGCTCCATGTTCTACCTAGGACAAACAGGCCGAAATTTCAACACCTGGTGCACAGAGCACATAAAAGCCTACACACATAACAGACACACTACATCAGTCATAGCAACACATGTGCATAATACAGGACACCCATTTGGAAAAATAGAGCAAAATGTCAGAGTACATAGAGGACATAAAATGGATTTGCTAGAGGAACTGAAGATATATTGACATTACAGAAAATATGAAGATAAAATATTAAACGAAAAACTTGAAAGTGAATCGGTGAATTTCTTCAGATGTTTCGATAGCATACATAAATAAAAATAGTAACACATAGAAATAAGCACAATTGTAAAATAGACATAACTAAATTATGATCCAAATTGTTAAGGTAAATAACCTCTGTACAAACGCATGTCATACTCTGTGGAAGACTTATAATGTCATCTTTGTTGACTACTTGTAAGAACATCAGTGTCACTGTTTTCTTTATGTAAAATATTTCCGATTTTAAAAATGTACAAGTTATGTGTGATGTTTAATGTGTGTGGGACTGTTTCACAAATGGACCACAAAGGAAACTACAAGAACAAATTCTTCTAAATTTCGCCAGTAACTTCACAAAAAGATCGACAACCAACTAAAAATCGCGTGTTTTCTTATATATTGGAGAAATATCAACAAAATGAAGCAGAATCTCACATATAGCAAAACATCACATAGGAATGACATAACAAACACAAAAAATGACATGAAAATGGGAATCATTTCCCGAAACGCGTTGTGCGAAAAATAAAATAAAGAAAATCGTGACTGGTAGCAGATGAGTTATTTATAAACAAACCTCCTAAGTGTTGAAGACTTTCTAGAACTCCTTCTTTACACTGAGATGTCAAAAATCGTGTGATAGCAATATGCACACATACAGATGGCGGTAGTATCACGTACACAAGGCATAAAAGAGCTGTTCATTGGTGGAGCTGTCGTTTACTCAGGTGACTCTTTCGAAAAGGTATCTGACGTGACTGTGGCCGCACGATGGGGATTAAAAGACTTTCAACACGGAATGGTAGTTGGAGAGAGATGCATGTGACATTCAATTTCGGCAATCGTTAGGAATTCAATATTAAAGTCACAGTGTCAAGACTGTGTCGAGAATACCAAATTTCAGGCATTACCTCTCACCACGGATAATGCAGTGGCCGACGTCCTTCACTCACCGACCGAGAGCAGCGGCATTTCCGTAGAGTTGTCAGTGCTAACAGAAAAACAACACTGCGTGATATTACCGCAGAAATTAGTGTGGGATGTACGACGAACGTATCCGTTAGGACAGTGCGGCGAAATCTGCCGTTAATGAGCTATGGCAGCACACGACCGAAGCGAGTGTTTTCGCTAACAGCACGACATCGCCTGCAGCGTTTCTCCAGGGCTCCTGACCATATCGGTTGGACCCTAGACGACTGGAAAACCGTGGCCTGATTAAATAAGTCCCGATTTCAGTTGGTAAGAACTGATGGTGGGGTTTCAGTGTAGCGCAAACCCCAGGAAGCCACGGACCCAAGTTGTCAACAAGGCAGTGAGCAAGCTGGTGGTGGCTCCGTAATGTTGTGCGCTGTGTTTACATGGAGTGAACTGCGTCCTCTGGTCCAACTGAACCTATGATTAACTGGGAACGATTATTTTCGGCTACTTGGAGATTATTTACAGCCATTGAGGGACTTCATGTCCCCAAAGGACGATGACATTTTTATGGATGGCAATGTGATATATCACCGTGCCACAGTGGCTCTGGACCAGTTTGAAGAGTCTTCCGGACAGTTCGAGTGAATGATTTGATCACCCTGAGAGCTCGACATGAATCTTGTCGAACATTTAAGGGACATAATCGAGAGGTCGGTTCGTGCACAACATCATGCGTCGGCAACAATATCGCAATTATGTTCAGCTATAGAGACAGCATTTTCTCAATATTTCTGCCGGGGACCTCAGCGATTTTTGGAGTCTATGCTACGTCGGACTGCTGCATTACGCCGGGCAGAAGGAGGTCCGACGCGATGTTAAGAGGTATCCCGCGACTCGTCACCTCAGTTATTCTGTAAGGACTGCTCTCCATTTAAGGTACTATCTTGTGGCCGCATCACGAGAGACTCTTCGTTTCCCAATGGCATCTAAAACAGCCACTCCTTGAAGTGACTGAGAGAAGAATATTGGCACATCTGCAATACTGCCGGAAAACAGATTTACTTCTTTATTTTGACTTGTATTTTGGGCAAGAATTAAGTTCAGTTATTGTGCATAACAGTGAATATAATACGCAAAATGATATTCTTCTTTTAGAAATGATTGGATCACTGCATGATTGCCGCGCATTACGCAAGCATCATCGCAACTTTGAGATGTTATTTTTTCTATATGTTCTTGTAGACATTTTTAATACAAGCTGCTAAGAAAGAAACAGAGATGGATTTGAAAGACATGGATTTGAAAATGTCCAGAATCTTTTAACTGGCCCCCAGTCGATAATAGATAACGAAATATTACCACCAACAGAAATTTATGACACACATCAGAAAGTTTCATTTGCTATGACAGGTGTAACATTTGCCGTAGCTATTTCTCCTTTAAATTTTTCATGAAACACATGTACCATACACTCTATTAAATAAAATTGTATATCCTTGGATGTATCCATAAAGACTGTAGCACAGTTCATACGCTGTTTACAACTGAATATAAAGCTGAAGTTAAATTTAAAAGTTCTCTGGATTTCTAGGATTGTTAGCGTCTAATGTTTCATCGTGTCTACTCAAGGCCAGTTCAAACTCACCGTAGAACTTAATACAGTCAATTATTTTGGAAAGAACATGACAGTTTTTCCTTAGGTTGTCATTTTGTCTTTCTATATTCTGCCTGAAAGCTGAGCTAGGCTATTGCCTAATTTATGTTTATCCAACGACTGTAAATTTAAATAAGCAATATTATGTACAACGGATTTCCCGTGCTTCTTAACCTTCTGTGTTCGATGATTTAGATCTGAAGCGTCAGTGCATGGCCAGCTTGTACTTTTACCATTAGCTAAAACAGAAAGATGTTATTTATAGAAACGCAGCCGCAAATCCAACTATACCGGTGTCCAAAATTAAAGTAACAAATCGAAATTTTGCAAGGTTGTATTTATTTTTCCACAATACAGCATAATCAGGTGACAGTAAAGTGGAACAATATACAGAATACAGAACGTAAACAACTGCAACTTACATAACGGTAGACAAAAATGCTCTTAGTTTTTTCCAACTTAACGGATTACACGCACACTCCGACAAGTGGTTAATGCCCTCAGTAAGGGGTGTGACCACCCCTAGCAGCAACAGACGCCCGACGAACGACGGGGCATGCTGAGAATGATGCCATCGAATTCATGCTGAGGCAATGACACCCATTCTTCCTGCAGCGCTACTGGCAAGTCATGGAGAGTGGTTGGTGGATGCTAACGTGATGCAGCCCGTGTCCTTAGTGCATCCCTGAAGTTCTCTACGGAATTTAAATCGGGAGAGCGAGCAGGCCACGCCATGAGTGCAATATCTTCTGTTTCCAACAAAACATCAACAACCTGTGCTCTATGAGTACGAGCATTATGGTCCAACAATACTAAGTCCCGGCCCACAGCATCTCGCAACAACTGCACATAAGGTCCGAAGATCTCGTCACGATACTAGACACCAGCTAAACCTTGCCGATTTAACTGTTCAGTTTCATGAAGAGATGTTCGAGTCGTCAACATAATCCCTGCCCACACTATTAGGGATCATTCTCGATATCAGTCTCTTTCCACAATGGCTGGGTCCCGAAATCGTGTTCCACATTCTCTCCAGATGCGAATCAGTCGAGAATCGCTGTCCAGGGCCGGCTGGTGTGACCGAGCGGTTCTAGGGTCTTCAGTCTGGAAGCGCGCGACCGCTACGACCGCAGGTTCGAATCCTGCCTCGGACATGGATGTGTGTGATGTCCTTAGGCTGGTTAGGTTTAAGTAGTTCTAAGTTCTAGGGGACTGATGACCTCAGATGTTAAGTCTCATAGTGCTCAGAGCCATTTGAACTATTCTCTGTCCAGACCAAATCGGGACTCATCAGTGAAAAGGACATTGGCCCACTGTTCAACCGCCCAGCTGGCATGTTGATGGCCCCCACTCTAGACCTTCCCTCCTGTGAAGATGCGTCAGAAGTACACAAACAGCAAGTCTCCGAGAGTAAAGACCACTCTGCCGAAGCCTTCTGTACACAGTTTGCCTCACTACAACACGTACAGTGCATCTTGCGAGGTCAGAGCCCAGTTGCTCTGCAGTACTAAGGCGGTACTGTCGTGCCCTTACTGCCAAATAACGGTTCTCTCTTTCTGATGTTACACGTGGTCGGCCCCGCTCTGGTCTTCGGGACAGTTTCGACCTCTACAAACTATCGCCACATCGGTTTCCGACTGTCCTGCTTCCATTCTTCCCAAGGCTCTCCATCGTGGACAGCCTGGTAGGCATCTTCTTTGTGCCATACTGCACCGCCTGTGACTGTGTACACAGCGATTGAGAATGTGAGACTACCTGGCAAACACTGTCTCGGAGGACACAGTCGTAGGGACATCTGTTGACAGTTTGTACGATTATATCGTGAATTAGACACAAGACGGGGAAGTAGTGGTTTGTTGCTCTAATTTTGGACAGCATTGTATTTCTGTAGTATCTTTACATTAACGACCTGCGAGTGGATAACTGCGGTGTGTATGCGCCTGTTTGATTCAGAGCTGAGGTGTCTCTGAAGCACAATAAATAACTGAATACACTATTAAGCGACTGTAAGAAAATCACTCCCTTCTACAATGAAAACACGCATGTTAACTGCTTTGGTGTGGTCTGTAGTGTTTCAGTTTGTGTGCTTCCTTCAGAGTCGGACTCGCATTTGAGCTGGTCCTTCCACCAGTGTAAACGCACGTATTACTGGCTACGTTTCCTCTTGCCTCTCTCTGCCGAAGGAACGCCCGTAAGCTTATTCAAGGGGATTCAGAAGAGACACTAAATCTCGACAGTGCCTGGGCAACACTTTGGCTAACAGATTAAGAAACGAAGAATGATATTTTAAATATATACATTTATAATTTTCTCAATTAACTTTTTTCCCGGATGAACAACTGAACACATAGGACGAGCCACTAGTGCCTGTGATGAATATTCGCTCCTATCAAACCAAATTCTCAATTCAGGAGATAGGGCGAAATCACTTACCACCTTGATGCAAAGGAAATGAGACAACCCACTATCGTAGAGAACTAATTCTGTTCGCATATCAATGTATGTCTGTTCCTCGACCTTGACTGTGCGCTTGCACCGTCATTAGTGTCATGAAAATCCATCAACTCAGCAGGTGTGGACTCGCAGTTTTTCGCGTGCGCCGTCTGTCATGAAGAACTAACAACGTTACTTCAGCTTTATGAGCTTATAATATATGTTGTTCAGTTAACAATGCTAGCCTTGAAAGTAAGACCTTGAAGGACCCCTCTGACACAGAAAGAATTTTTTTTTAAAATGGGGCTTTGAGAGTTTGCCATTGACTAGCAATGAGACAAAATCGTGAAGAAAGGGATGCAGACGACAAAATACAGATTATTTGTTGCCAAGAGGTCAAGTGTGTTTTCACGACCATTTACTATTCGCGTTTAGCACAATTTCGTATGATGTTTTAAGCGTACCTCCGGAATTAAATATGTATTCTCACCAACATAGCGAGGGTGTATTAAAGTCATATAATAACGTAGAATTGTATGAGTCAGGTACGTGTTTGATGTTAAACTCAAGTTTTCTCTGAACCTGTCAGCAATTGTATCATATGAATTGGGAGGTCCGGTTGCCAGCAATGACCTCTGCCCATACTAACACACAGGAACAATCTACTTCAATTTCGGGACAAGATAAACTACTTCTAACAGCAACAAACACGCCACCGTCAACTGTGTTTAGCCTATTCTTTCAGAACACCGATAGGTTCTTCGCAAAAATTTCGGCTGAACTTATCTCCGGCTTCAGCCGGCTTTCAGTGCCTATAACGATTTTACTTTCCCATCGCAGCTACGACACTTCACAACTGTTATACCGACGGTACCTGTGTCTACGTTCTTCCTGTGTTCGGCCTGCATCCTTTGTGACTGAAGCCCTTTTTGTGTTTTCAACAGACCCTATAACCTAAAAAACCGCCCAGTTCACGCCAAACAGCCCCTGCTACCTGTGTAGCCGCCTACTGCGTGTAGTGGACTCCTGACTTATTCAGCGGAACCCGAAAACCAACCACCCTATGGCACAAGTCGAGGAATCTGCAGCCTACACGGGCGCAGAACCGTCTGAGCCTCTGACTGAGACCGTCCACTCGGCTGTGTACCAGATGTCTGCAATCAGTCCTGTCAACTATGCTGAAAATGGTCAGCTCTGTTTTCATCTCGCAAGCAAGACTGGCAGCCTTTACCATTTCTCAGCCACTCGAAACCAGAGAGAATCTCCTCCAATCCAAAGTGACACACATGATTGGTACCGACGTGAATCACCACCAGCAGATTGCTGCACCCTGTGCTCTTCATGACATCCGGAAGGACCTATTCCACATCTGGAATGGTTCCGTCCCGGTATTCACAAGGAATGCACATTAGCTTTCTTCCCTTTCTTCGCAGACATGTCCCTAAGGGCCCCATAACGCGCCTAACGTTGGAGCTTCCAACTATCAATAAACCTACCCTCTCTGATTGCGCAGATTTAGCAGGCTAAGAGATTTCCTCTTAAATAGGACAGGCGACGGAATCTGGCTGAGCGACAGTGTCAACCACAGACAGCACCTGGAACCCTTTCGTCAGACTAACCAGGAAGGCCTTACGTTTGGTTTCCTGGGAAGTCTTTTGCCACCTGCTACGCCTAGGGGTGACCTCCCACTCGACCACAGGTGAGGGGCCAGCTTCAGTGCGAGCAGTAACTGGGCTGGCCACCGGTGAGGACAGATCGGAGGACTCTGACGTGCTGGACGTCCGTTGGATCCCCATGACCGGCCCACAGTGTAACTGAAGCCATCACAGCCAGGAGCTGAGAGTCAAGTGCCACCAACTCAGCTCGCATGCACACACAACGATGACAGTTCCTATCCATACTAAAGACTGTGGAAAACAAAACTACCCGGGTAACAGACTATGGGCACGTGCAATGGAACGCTACTGTAGACCCTGACGAAAACGCAGGAACTGTGTCTGATAAATTAGATTAAGAAGCAGAGATTCAAAAACCTAACAACCGAACACTCAGGTGAAACTAAATAATTCGCTTCTGACTAGGAAGTTGTAATATATCACAAAATCGGTTTACTCTCCGACGCAAATGAAAACGCGAGAATTGTGGCCATTAGATATTAAATTAACACGCAGAAACTCAAGAAACTAAACTATCAAAGTACAAAGATGAAATTATACAATTCGCTCCTGGTTAGGGGCTCGTAAAAGTCACAAAATCTTTTACTTCCTGATTGACGCGGCAGTCTCGGCCGGCTGCTGCTGCCCGACTCAACAACAGGTCCGACTATTGGTGGAAAGATAGGGCACTCTCAAGCCAACAGAGCAGGAATCAACAATACTAATTGTCGGAGGGCTGCAGGAGAACACGAAACATTAAAAATCTAAAAATTAAGACAGTATTTTCTATAATAGAATCAGCAAAAGTTGCAGTGGATTTGACGCACCTGCTTCGCGCTTTTACCACAACCATTCACATTACGCGGTTCTTACCAGGTGGTTATAAAAAACTGACTACCAGAATGCTGAAACGTTGTAGGTATGTTCACTGATCGCTGTGCTGGTGGAGCAAGCTGAAAAAAATAATAGTTCCACTTTCTGCAGCCAGGTGAAATTATGGCGTTTTAAGTACCCAGTATGTTTCATATTTTGATGCTATCATGCTGTTTATTGTTTAGCACCGTGTGTTGATTTCTTTTGTGAAGTGACTGTTGGTGTAAAAGATGGAGTAAGTAGAAGTTTTCCGTATGAAACGCAATGGCTATCGAGAAGAAAGTGCGTACACTGCTGGTACAGTTGTTGTATCAGAACGGCAGGAGTAGTAGCCCTGCATTGCGGGTATATCGCCGACAGAAATAGCTGCGAAGAGGAGCCATGTCAATAAATAGGCTACAGAATACGATCAAGAAACTTGAAGAAAGAGGTGAATTAGATGGTGTAGCAGGGAGAGGGAGGTGGGTCATTCCCGTGGCACTTGATGAAGTTACTGTAACTGTAGCCGACCGTGCAAAACTGCCTGAAATTCTGCAGCCAGTGCTCGAGCTGTGTCACAGGAAGCTTAAGTGCCTATGTTGTATGATTCCACAAATGTCTTTATTCTCGGTCCGTCTACCTCCGAGGAGATGATACGTCGCGGGCTTGTTACGTGCACCGTGACAGCTAGACATTATAACGGCCTCCTTGCGCAAAACGTGATTGCGGCTTTGCAAGAAACCAAATGTGACCACACCACTATATGATGAGGCGACACCACATTTCGCCTGCCAGGTAAAAGATTTGCTTCGAGAAATCTTCGGTAATGACCGCATGAACTTGACACAATTTCAAGGCGTGTGGCCTTCCAGATCCCCTGACGTAAATCCACGTGACTTTTGGTTGTGGAGATATCTGAAAGATCGTGTTCATCTGGGATGTATCTGGACTTTTCCTGATCTGAAGGATAGCACACGAAGAAATATAGCTCTAATTACACCAGATATGCCGGAAACAACTGCCGACCATACCGTGTTACAGATGCAGAATGTTGATGAGTCGGAAGACCATACTGACCACAAGTTTAACTTGTGACCGTATCCTAATAAACACCGATATCGCGTGTTTAATCGCTCGTCACATTTTTCTACACCCGCACCACATTCTGATTGCTTTCAGTTCCATATTTTCACCTGGTAGCAGAAAGTGGAACTATTACATTTTCACCACAATCCATGAGCGCACCGATTCATGAACTTACCCACGATGATTCACCTTCCTGTGATACATATTGGCCAAACTGCAGCACTCGCAACACTGTCAGATTTCGTCAGTTTAATTATGGGACCAAACTGCTGAGGTCATCGGTCCATAAGCTTACACACTACTTAATCTAACTTAAACTAACTTACGCTAAGGACAACACACACACCCATGCCCAAGGGAGGACTCGAATCTCCGACGGGGGGAGCCGCGCGAACCGTGACAGGACGTCCTAGACCACACCGCTACCCCGCGCGGCAGTTTAATTATAATCACTCTGTACAAGCCTATAAGCCAAAGAATTAGAGTTGTGGCGATTCTATGTACGCCTGTTGTTTTCTGCTGCAGCCGTCGAGCCCCACATTTGAAAGCTGGCAACAATGTTGCCAGCTGTCAGTGATCTTGCCTTACCGACTATGCTGTTGTCTCGTTTTGTCACTTTTGAATTATTTAGATTCTTCTGAACGTTCTGTCTGCACACAGAGTGCTACCTGATTGAGAAAGAAAGATAGGCGTGCCTGATTTTCCCACATATACTCTAATGGAACATTCTACCTGAATTATCTTACTTGATAGCACCCGTGCTTTAACGTTTCAAGTTATCAACCATATGGAGAGCCCAACATCTGCCAGCATTTAAGTAGGCATAAGGTAAAGCATGACGGTAATCGGCGCTAATGCAGCAGTGCGCGCTACTGAGACTCCCATCCCACATGTAAATTCGCCGAGAGTTACCGCCGGGCATCAACTACACGCGATCATTTGCTCGTCATTGCTGGACGTGAAAGACACACATTCACTCATACCAATAGTCACAGCCTGTGGATGTTTGTAAATGACTGCCACAAGCTTCACGAAATGCACGAAAAGCGTCGACACTTACCACCAACCTCCAGCGACACCACAAAGCCTGGGTTTGCCCACCCCCAAGATCGGAAACAGCTACCCCAAATCATCTGGTTTGCAATGCACGCTGTAATATGTGTGTCAACGTTCAGTGAGCTTACCTGATATCCGTCCAGAGTGCAGTAGTCCAATACATCTAGGTCAAACCGCCTGACGATTCATAAAAGGCCTTTAATCAAACCTTATTTCACTTAACATTATTAAACTAGTTTCTGTCATAAATATAGACACTCGCCTGTAAGTTGCTCGTAAGTTCAATGGTCGTTTCGTTTTTTCTTTACAAATTTGAATTTCGTTGATTTTATTCTGTTGCCCTAGTGCACAGCAAGATGTGGCTAACAGGAAAGGGGAGGCCACGTAAATATACTTGCATAACAGTCCATAGGTATCCATCAGCAACAGAGCAAAGAATGACGTGTTGTCAGGAGACAATTATTGACTCTTTTATTAGTACGCAATATTTTCATTTTATTCTTCTAACCAGTAAGGGCGACCACTGGCCATCATAAGAGCAAATGAAGCAGCATCGGAATGGATTCAAACAACGTTGACAAAGTGTTATTTGGAACTCAACCTGATGTTGCTTCAGTCGTCCTGTTGATGACCAAATGAAGCCTAAACCGGTTAACAGTATAAAACTTTTCTGTGAATGCGTCAAAGTATTAAATGTATAAACGCAGCGAACACTACAGGTCCACATTCTTACTGCCCAGCCGGCCGATGTGGCCGAGCGGTTCTAGGCGCTTCAGTCTGGAACTGTACGACCGCTATGGTCGCAGGTTCGAATCCTGCCACGGGTATGGATGTTTGTGATGTGCTTAGGTTAGTTAGGTTTAAGTAGTACTAAGTTCTAGGGGACTGATGACCTCAGATGTTAAGTCACATAGTGCTCAGAGCCATTTGAACCATTTTTACTGCCGCCACTGTCCACTATTGTCGGTGCAGCGACCTTAATTCACAAAGTCGCAGATGAACCATAAGGTTAAGTGATCTTGGTGAACGGGGAAAGAAAGATTAGGAGTTAATGTACCATGAGAAGGAAGTGGTTACAGATAGAGCTTTAGTTCGGACAGGACACTGGGGCAGAGGGAACAGAGCAGACTTTTTTCAAAGTAATAGTCACTGCATGCACTTATAATTTTAGGGGAACCACAGAGATCTTTCATGCGGACTGCAGGATGGAGATGTAAACTTCACTTCACCCGAATGCGAGCCCAGTGCCATTTAACCACGGTAACACTTTGTGAAAACGTGTTCGCTACAAGCCTTAGCCACCACTGTGTTATTAGGCAGACGCGACGCGTCCTGGACAGTTAATTAATTGGACCCTCCCAGGTACTGATAGTTTCACCTGCCTAAACAATGAATGATTCCAATCGATGCAGCATCGGACGGGATCTTGGCGTGTAGTGGCTCGATTTCCAGTCTTATCGCCCTGAGTTACGTTTTGCGCAGTTTGAAACATAACCTTGTGTGGCAGTGAGATATGGACTGTGGGAAAATCAGAACAGAAGAGAGTAGATGCATTTGAGATGCGTTGCTACAGAAGAATGTTGAACATTATGTTGACTGAAAAGGTAAGGAATGCGATTCTGTGCAGAATCGACGAGGAAAGGAATAAATAGAAAACACTGTCAAGAAGAAGGGACAGGATGATAGGATGTGTGTTACGACATCATGAAATTACTTCCACGGTACTAGAGGGAATTGTAGAGGGTAAAAAGTTTAGAGCAAGAGAAGAAGACAGAGATGCAGCAAATAATTGAGGACGTAGGTTACAAGTCCTACTTTATTATATGTTAATTAATTAATTTAGGAAATTTTGTTTAAAAATTCTCTGCTTCTTATTTATTTCTAGTATTTTTAGTAATGATTTCTAGTAGTTTTATTTAGGTTTCAGGTGAAGAATGTAAGTCTTTGGTTTTAAGTACCACAGGAGAGCTAGATATAAGTCCCGCAGCGTCGATCTCGCTGATACTCCTCGACGGAATTGCCCCAACTGAAATCTCTAAAATGTTTATTTCGCTACGAAGATCGTTCGGCACAACTAGGTGCTATGTTGTATGATGCGTATGGATTGATGTGTCTAACTTTTTTATCAACGAAAAGTTTATTGTTTCCGAGATATTCTCTCGAAAGATATCGACCGCGAAAAGATGCAGGCTCGCACTACCATTTCACACTGCACCTCCGATCGATCTACGTCACGTGATATCTGAAGAATGTTTATCAAATCTTTTACAAATTGATAAATATACACCTTGAATGCGTATCATTTTCTTGAATTTGTTTATTGTGCCATCGACTAACTAAAAATTCACAATGGAACTTAATAGCGTCGCACAACAATAGCAAAATCTCTCCAACATAAAACACGTCCGATCTCCGCAATCGCTTCACACCGAGACCTCAAATATACGTCTTTGGTTACTTATTCCAGAGAGATGCGTCCGTAGTACGGAACGTCCAATTTTCCCAGGTAGTTTATACTACTCTCGGCATTAATAATTCGCCGCACCTGACCTATGTTTTTTACCATTTACGGTAAATTACACTACTCTGAGATGAAAAGGTTGTTACAGGAGAGAAATTTGTGGTGGGCCACATCAAACCAGTCAGAAGACTGATGACGCAAAGAAAAAGTTCCCTGTAAGTTGAAAAAAAAGCTATTATTGCCAGCAGCGGTAGATTGTGAGCATGCACCCCGTCAACTGAGATCTCTTCTTGAACATGACAAGTTCACTTAAAAAGAGGAAGAATAATAAACTGTAAATAGTGAAAGCAATTCGTATCATGTTCTACAGCAATTATTGCTCCCGGAGTAAGCGGATAGGAAAGAACGTGACGTTTCCATTAGCAGTACTAAGCAACATTTAGCAAGTATTCTTCAATTTTCCAGAATTGCTACAAACGATGTGTGGCAAATTCTAGGCTTTTCTCTCGTACTATTCAGATCTGCTACTAGACATTTCATGAGCACATGAAGACTCCAAATATTTGTCGGTTTACACAGCAATCACAGGTCGTTAGTTCCACAAAGCTTTTCATGAAATCCGTTATGTATTCCAGTAAAACAATGTAAAAAATCATACTGGCTACCACGAAAGTGAAGTAAATGTCTGCTGTTTTTCAGTAGCGTTTTTACAATGGTAATGCACATAGTGAAGTCCTGGCTTGACCACCAGAACTTCAGCTGTTATTTAAGGACTTCCACTGCGAGGTCAGCACGCCAGAAACACAAATCTGTGAAAGTTATCGTGCAATCTTAATTGCAATTTGCGAAGTTGTGGTTAACATATAAAAAGGTACGGAAGAGTATGCGTGGATTTTTGTTAACATTTATAACATATATGCGAACTTATTAGGTTTCTTTTGTGTACGACATGTTTCTTTTGTGTACGACATCACAGTGAATTTATTTCCACCTGTTTTTTGCACTGTTATATCAGTATACACTGTTAGATGAGCATATACAGTTTTCAGAAATGACCTACAAGTTTAAAAGAAAATGACTAATTGCGTAAATATTTCAGTAGTAGAAAGATAATGATTAACTTATATGTTATAAAACACAATTTAATATACAAACAGTTTTTGACTTACACAGATACAGAAAAATATAATAATATCGTCCATTCTTATTAATGGTTGAATGTAAACATGAACAGTAGTATTGGTAGGATTAAATACTAGCGTATTGTGTAAGAATAAATGTGCAACATTTTTATACGATATCCATTAACAGTTTATTAATATACCAGATTAACAGATTTTGTTAACGGTGAATCTTAGGTTATAAACAGACTGGGTAGTACGCTAAACAGTGATCGAAAGGGAAGTTCATTGTGTCACATATAAAAGAAATCAACAAAATTTGCAGGTGTACAGTGAGTTTTAACAAAAATCTGTGTCGACTCTTCTTTAGTTCTGTACATGTTCCACGACAGTTTCACAAATTCTAGTTAAAAAACACTATAACTGCAACAGATACGCGTTTCTGGCATGCCGACAACGTAGTGTAGGTTCTCACGTAACAACTAAAGCCCTGATGATGAAGCTGTGACTTTGAAATTTACAGCTGCACAGTAAAAATGCTGTCGAAAAGACAATACGAATTTTATTGTGAAGTTTCCCATTGAATTTATATTTTGAATTGTTATCCAGCGCCGGCCGTGGTGGACGAGCGGTTCTAGGCGCTTCAGTCTGAAACCGCGCGACTGCTACGGTCGCAGGTTCGAATCCTGCCTCGGGCATGGATATGTGTGATGTCCTTAGGTTAGTTAGGTTTAAGTAGTTCTAAGTTCTAGGGGACTGATGACCTCAGATGTTAAGTCCCATAGTCCTCAGAGTCATTTGAACCATTTGTTATCCAGCGTTACATGTTTACTTAATCTGTCGTGAGCAATGCACATATTTTTTCTCAGTGCATATACAAGTATCAACAGCGCTATAGTACGCTCCAATTACGCTACACGTTGAGCAGTTGGATGCTTAACCGGGAAATATTTAGCTACCGCTTCCTGCAATCCCTTGCGTTTACAAATACACCAACCGCAATGAGTCGTAATGAAATTGCGGCAATACCCGACGGTTGAAAACGCGCTATGCGTTGCCGGAATGTAATAAGCTTAATTCATTGGTTATTACCGTTTCGATAACAGCTGAGCGCTACATTGTCCATTGATTTGCAGGATGTGCACACACAGGCTCACACATTTTCACCATACAGTGCATCAGACGCATTTCTTTGAGTTACACTCACAGAGAGTGCGTGGGACGCAACGGTAGACCTGAACACTCAAATGCTGAAAAACCGCTTCCAGCCCTGGTGCAGCCTTCTCACTTGGCTTTATTGTGCTTTTTGTTGAATCAGTTCAAGTAAATGATGGTGCAATTATTTTATCACGAGGAGACGGTGCACATATTACACACACTAGCAATGACAGTTCGAACCACTGTCCAGTCATCTTGATAAAGTTTTCCGTGTGGTCCTCTAATCATTCAAGATGAATGTTGGGATGGTTCCTTTCAAGCGTACTAAGTCGACCCGTTCCCCAATCTTTCTGCTTTTTCACATTATTCTTCATCTGTGAGTGTCAGGAGGGCTATGCGAGAGGCGTTCAATGAATTCGAAGGTAAAGTTCTATGTACTGACTTGGCAGAAAATCCTAAGAAATTTTGGTCTTATGTCAAAGCGGTAGGTGGATCAAAACAAAATTTCCAGACACTCTGTGACCAAAATCGTACTGAAACAGAGGCTGACAGACTAAAGGCCGAAATACTAAATGTCTTTTTCCAAAGCTGTTTCACAGAGGAAGACAGCACTGTAGTTCCCTCTCTAGATTGTCGTACAGATGACAAAATGGTAGGTATCGAAATAGACGACAGAGGGATAGAGGAACAATTAAAATCGCTCAAAAGAGGAAAGGCCGCTGGACCTGATGGGATACCAGTACGATTTTTCACAGAGTACGCGAAGGAACTTGCCCCCCTTCTTGCACCGGTGTACCGTAGGTCTCTAGAAGAGCGCAGCGTTCCAAAGGATTGGAAATGGGCACACAGGTCATCCCCGTTTTCAAGAAGGGACGTCGAACAGATGTGCACAACTATAGACCTATATCTCTAATGTCGATCGGTTGTAGAATTTTGGAACACGTATTATGTTCGAGTATAATGACTTTGGTTCAAATGGCTCTGAGCACTATGCGACTTAACTTCTGAGGTCAGCAGTCGCCTAGAACTTAGAACTAATTAAACCTAACTAACCTAAGGATATCACACACATCCATACCCGAGGCAGGATTCGAACGTGCGACCGTAGCGGTCGCTCGGCTCCAGACTGTAGCGCCTAGAACCGCACGGCTACTCCGGCCGGCTATAATGACTTTCCTGGAGACTAGAAATCTACTCTTTAGGAATCAGCACGGGTTTCGAAAAAGATGATCGTGTGAAAACCAGCTCGCGCTATTCGTCCACGAGACTCAGAGGGCTATAGACACAGGTTCCCGGGTAGATGCCGTGTTTCTTGACTTCCACAAGGCGTTCGATACAGTTCCCCACAGTCGTTTAATGAACAAAGTAAGAGCATATGGACTATCAGACCAATTGTGTGATTAGATTGAAGAGTTCCTAGATAACTGAACGTAGATGGCATTCTCAATGGAGAGAAGTCTTCCGAAGTAAGAGTGATTTCAGGTGTGCCGCAGGGGAGTGCCGTAGGGCCGTTCCTATTCACAATATACATAAATGACCTTGTGGATAACATCGGAAGTTCACTGAGGCTTTTTGCGGATGATGCTGTAGTATATCGAGAGGTTGTAACAATGGAAAATTGTACTGAAGTGCAGGAGGATCTGCAACGAATTGACACATGGTGCAGGGAATGGCAATTGAATCTCAATATAGACAAGTGTAATGTGCAGCGAATACATAGAAAGAAAAATCCTTTATCATTTAGCTACAATATAGCAGGTCATAAACTGGAAGCAGTTAATTCCATAAATTATCTGGGAGTAGGTATTAGGAGTGATTTAAAATGGAATGATCATATAAAGTTGATCGTCGGTAAAGCAGATGCCAGACTGAGATGCATTGGAAGAATCCTTGTACACTTGTTCGCCCACTGCTTGAATATTGCTCACCAGTGTGGGATCCGTACCAGGTAGGGTTGATAGAGAAGATCCAACGGAGAGCAGCGCGCTTCGTTACAGGATCATTTAATAATCGCGAAAGCGTTACGGAGATGATAGATAAACTCCAGTGGAAGACTCTGCAGGAGAGACGCTCAGTAGCTCGGTACGGGCTTTTGTTGAAGTTTCGAGAAGATATCTTCACCGAGGAGTCAAGCAGTATATTTCTCCCTCCTACGTATATCTCGCGAAGAGACCATGAGGATAAAATCAGAGAGATTAGAGCCCACAGAGAGGCATACCGACAATCTCTCTTTCCACGAACAATACGAGACTGGAATAGAAGGGAGAACCGATAGAGGTACTCTAAGTACCCTCCGCCACAGCCCGTCAGGTTGCTTGCTACATATGGATGTAGATGTAGATGTGGATCTCTAATGAATGTGTTGTCGAAGTGACGTTCAATCATATCGTCTTTCATCAGTGCTTTCTCCTCCCTTTGACATTGAGCTAAATCTTCTTTCGAAAACCATGGGGCATAATTTCTTTCCATGATGTCTAAAAAGGAAACATTATTCAGAACTGATAAACTTACTGAAATTTAAAGCTGCGTTATGATATTCCTCACATCCTTTCTAATATTTTTGTTTTGTCGACCGTCGTTAAATATCTTCCGATATTCTGAGAACTCGCAAAATCCATACTCCGTCGTCCAGCTCCTTGGTTCACCCTCTGACAGAGTGGTAGTTTTTTGACATTCTCTCGTTCCGTATTTCTGAAACTACTTATTTTCAGAAGCAACAAGCTGTTCTATGGAGTAGTCTTCAGTGATGAGTCCCGCATTGGAGTGAGCCCCGATGACCATCGAAGACGTACCTGGAGACGTCCAGGAGAGCAGTGAGGTACCAACCTGGTTGTCGTCCGCCATACGATCCGATAACCTGGAGTGATGGTCTGGGGTGGGGTGCTGTACCTTTTCATAGCAGGACTCCTTGGGTCGTCACCCACCGCACAATTACAGGACAGCGGTACGTCGGTGATTTTCTACACCCAGTTTTGTAGCCCTACATGGTGAGCCATCCTGGGCTTATATTTCAGCAAGATAATGTCCTCCCGCATACGATGAGAATTTCTACTGCTTGTCTTCGAGTTTGCTAAACTCTACCTCGGCCAGCAAGGTCGCCAGATCTCTCCTCAAGTGAATCATTTGGAGATTTATGGGCAGGGCCCGCCAACTAGCTCGGCATTTTGACGATCTAACGCGACAATTGGACAGAATTTTGCACGACATCCGTCAGGAGGATATCCACCATGTCTATCAACCACCAAGCAGAATAACTGCTTACATAAGAGCCAAAAATGGCCCAAAGCGTCACTGATTTACTCAAATTGTGAAGCTCATTCTCTTGAACAAATCACACATTTTTTCTAAAATTAAAATCACTTGTTTGTCTGCACGTGCACATCTCCTCTACCGATTCCCCTCCCATTCGGATAATTGCTTCGTGGTGCGACATTGTTTTTTTGCCTTACAGTGTACTATTCCGAGCAACAGTTTGCAACAGTTTTCAGATGAAACAAACAAAATGATCAAGGACAATAGTTAGAAGACAGTGGATATAAGATAGTTAATTGTCTTGAGATGTTTTTCCAGTCCACCAATTTTTTCTTCCTCCTGCCAACTGGCTTTCCAATCATTCATTTTTCTCTACATCCTGACGTTTTTTTCCATGTCTTCGGGATTCATACAGTCATTTCTAGTCTACACTCTTCTCTCAGGCATGGCAAGAAATTCCTCACGACGTTCGGTGGCTGTTTAGTGCCATGCCACCAACCACAATCAATACAAGACTGTATTCTTGCTTAATTTTGATGTTAATGATGGATATCCGTTCTGAATGATGCTTAGTGCTGAAATTTAACGTAATTCAGTAATGAGTGACAAAGGGTGCTGAGTACATCAGCTGTTTGCGGAAGTAGGATAATTTGTGTAAAAGCGAGCGTACTAAATATCCGGACTACACTTAACATAAATATTAATGGGATTATATAGCGGTTTATCTAGTCACGATTACAGGGGTGAATTGTGGGAATCTGACTGGTTTATAAAACTGACTCTGTTGAATTTAGAGCAATAAGTCGGTATACCACATACCATCATTCATTTAAACGTTCCGTAAGATCCATGCCTTGCAGCTAATAGAAGTTCTTTAAATAAGAACAGTATCAAGCACCCGTGACACCACTATTAACTTTTATTTCTCTCACTGAACGTGTTTCGAATCAAAGTTCACATTTAAATAACGTATTATTGAAGAGAAATGAAAACACAATCTCAGAATAAATATGATTAACGCATGTAAATAACAAGTAAAAACACCAGTTGCCGAATATATGATATTGTAAAAGTGTGCGAACATACATTCGTTTGGTGCTATTAACCTGCAAATGCGTGCATTTAAAAATCTCACGGTAGGAAAAAACAAACAAGTTTCATGATTTGTATTCCGAATCTGAATATAATCATCTTCATTGACTAATTTTTGGAGATTCCTGTAGATAGTTTTAGACTTCCGTGATGACAGATACGGTTCCATTAAAATGAATCTAACCAGTAAGCAACCCTTATGTGACTTAGCTGTGACACATTCTGAGTTTTTGCTAGTGAACTCTGAGTAAGTTGAATTTGAAAAAATGTTAAACTATTCTTTGTCGTTATTATATTTGTCTTTATTACTTATTTAATTTAACGGTTATGCGATGACCATGCCCTAAAAGTAAGAAAAATATCGAACTGGTGCTTCACTGTTTCACACGTTTCAATTCCTTCAGTGTAGTTTGCTTCAGTCAAAGTACTTCGCTGAATTCTATTCTCGCAATGTTACGCTGAAATAATTGAGTACTCTGTTCCATTCATATTATCTGTACGTGTTTATAGCATAGGCATCCCACTTCAAAATCGCCTCTATTGTTATTTCAACGTGATCCTCATACGTTCTTTGCCCAAAGACACGCACGCCTGTGAAGTCGAATATTCGGCTGCTTTACCGGAACTCTTTTTCCTACTCCAGCCGTCTCCCAAGTTTATATTATGCTAGTCAACCAGTTATCTAAAGTGCGACTAACCAAAGAGCCAATGATGCTGATTTAGTGTTGACATTGAAAATTCTATGCTTTTGTTTACCGTTGGTCCCAATACGAAGATATTCTGCAAAATCACGGGACACAGCACAGTCAAGAATCTCAGTTGATAAGATAAATGTGCATTTTTTTTCTGTAAGCTAGTGGAGGCGTACGATCCCTGTATGAATTATGTGTGTAATAATTATTAAAGCTAAATTTACAACTTTTTTCTTCTATACGTCTTTATATACTCTAGTCATGCAAGGCAAGAATCGTTCGTAGTAAAAAGGCTAAACCACTTGGCCTCATCCGACTTACATCTGCTTCCAAAACTTACAGAACATCTTCGAGGACATAACTTTGACAACACACACCTTCGTCTTTATATACTCTAGTCATGCAAGGCAAAAATCGTTCGTAGTAAAAAGGCTAACTAAACCACTTGGCCTCATCCGACTTACATCTGCTTCCAAAACTTATAAAACAACTTCGAGGACATCACTTTGATAATGATGAGGCATTGCAAGCAGAGGCGAGGTTATGGCTCTGCCAATAAAGTCAAACGTTAGAACCTGACGGTATTAACAAACTGGTCTCTTGTTGAGAGAAATGTGTTAGTTGGCAGGATGAATATGTTGAGAAATAAACATGTAGATATGAAGAATAAAGATGTAGAACGTCAATACCGTTAGTTTTATTTAAATAGCTTTAAGCGCTTTCACATAAAAAATTCGGTGGCAGTACTTTATACGCGGATGTCCAATATCCTTGTTGGCTAAATAAAACTACTAATCCAAAATCAATCCCACATTTTAATTAGGATTTTATTCAAGATTTTCAGGCATTCGACGATTAAACTGACTAATCAGAAAAGAGCCTTGTGCGAGCAGGAGCGTAACACCGAAGCTATCTTTCGGCCCAGTCTTGGAAAAGTTTCTGAAGAGACATTAATGCATGTGTATCTGGAGCTCCTGCTTAAGTACCCCTCATATACAGCAGCAATGTGTCAAGGCAGAAACACTCCTTGTCTCACCCTAAATAACTAATTATTCAAAGGGGAGTTGCTACACTGCATGCGAAATTATGGTTTCTCTAGATCGCCTATGACAAATACTCTGAAAAGTGCACGGCCGATTTCACTTCCATCCTTTCCCAATTCGAGCTCGTGCGACGTCTGTGATGGTCACCGCATCCACTGCACGCTACACCCTGTCTTCCATTCTTCCTACAGACGACTGCTGTCCCGCCGACCGAGCTCAATGATGAGGGAATTTTGCAATTCGTGCCCTGCTAAGAGAGCTGTGTCGAGGTATTTCAAAGAATTTGTCTTACAAACTAAAAAGTTTAGGTTATTTAAAAATGTACACAAACAGTCTCGACCGAAAAAAATATTTATTTTGATGAGAACCGGTTTCAGGCAGTTTTTGCCCATCGTCAGACCCTCATACCATGATGATAGGCGGTGGTGACGAATGGAACGGCTGTTATAAGTCCATTCAGTACACCGCCTGTCATCATGGTACGAGGGTCTGAGGATGGGCAGAACCTGACCGAACGCGGTTACCGTCAAAATAAATGTTTTTGCGGTCGAGAACGTTTGTGTCTATTTTTAAAGTACCCTTTGCCAGACCGCTGTGCTCCACGAGAAACGCATTTGGGAGGACGACGGTTCAATCCCCCGTCCGGCCATCCTGATTTAGGTTTTCCGTGATTTCCCTAAATCACTCCAGGCAAACGCCGGGATGGTTCCTTTGAAAGGGCACGGCCGACTTCCTTCCCCGTCCTTCCTTAATCCGGTGAGACCGATGACCTCGCTGTCTGGTCTCCTCCCCCAAAACAATCCAATCCAAAATCCACGAGAAATGTTCTCAAAAATTATTTACGAGCTTTTTCAAATGCTTGTTTTCTTCAGTACAATCAATTATTCCTTCGAATTAGTTTCCGAGCTCTCCTCATCGCCGTCGCCGCCTGCCGACATCACCGTGTTTGCGCGAGGCGCTGTGCACCGCCTTCGTGCGCAGCGGAACCGCCGGGCGTCACGTAACGCTAATGCCGCTCCAGACAGTGAGGAATCGAGCACTTAATACTGGCGCGCCGCCTACCAGTGGCCTTCCGTCACGCCTTCTCGCCTTCTAGAGGGGAAACAACAGGGGCTGAGAGTCCCAGCAGCTGCGACACCCGCATACACAAGAAAACCGACGCTCCACGAAAGAGTTAAGCACACTGGTGACAAACTGATATTCATACAAGTATAGACGGAAAATGCAGAACTGTAAACTTTGGGGAGCCGATGGATGAGTGTGTGACGCTGCAACTGGGGAGGACAGAAATTAGGGGACCGACCGCTACCAGAGCATAAAATCTTTGTTAATTTCATCCCATGTATTCATTTGGACGGTAAGTATGCCACTCAGACAGGCGCGTGAACAATATACGCAGAACTCAGCATTTGAGAGAGAATGTACACTACTGGCCATTAAAATTGCTACACCAATAAAAAATGCAGATGATAAACGGGTATTCATTGGACAAATATATTATACTAGAACTGACATGTGATTACAAATTCACGCAATTTGGGCGCATAGATCCTGAGAAATCAGTACCCAGAACAACCACGTCTGACCGTAATAACGGCCTTGATACGCCTGGGCATTGAGTCAAACAGAGCTTGGATGGCGTGTACAGGTACAGCTGCCCATGCAGCTTCAAACACGATACCACAGTTCATCAAGAGTAGTGACTGGCGCATTGTGACGAGCCAGTTGCTCGGCCACCATTGACCAGGCGTTTTCAGTTGGTGACAGATCTGGAGAACATGCTGACCAGGGCAGCAGTCGAACATTTTCTGTATCCAGAAAGGCCCGTACAGGACCTGCAACATGCGGTCGTGCGTTATCCTGCTGAAATGTATGACTTCGCAGGGATCGAATGAAGGGTGGAGCCACGGGTCGTAAGACATCTGAAATGTAACGTCCACTGTTCAAAGTGCCGGCAATGCGAACAAGAGGCGACCCAGACATGTAACCAATGGTACCCCATACCATCACGTCGGGTGATACGCCAGTATGGCGATGACGAATACACACTTCCAATGTGCGTTCACCGCGATGCTGCCAAACGAGGATGTGACCATCAAGATGCTGTAAACAGAACCTGGATTCATCCGAAAAAATGACGTTTTGCCATTCGTGCACGTAGGTTCGTCGTTGAATATACCATCACAGGCGTTCCTGTCTGTGATGCAGCGTCTAGGGTAACCGCAGCCATGGTCTCCGCGCTGATAGTCCATGCTGCTGCAAACGTCGTCGAACTGTTCGTGCAGGCGGTTATTGTCTTGCAAACGTCCCCATCTGTTGACTCAGGGATCGAGACGTGGCTGCGCGATCCGTTACAACCATTCGGATAAGATTCCATCACCTCGAGGCCGTTGGGATCCAGCACGGCGTTCCGTATTACCGTCCTGAACCCACCGATTCCATATTCTGCTAACCGAGTTTGGATCTCGACCAACGCGAGCAGCAGTGTCGCGATGCGATAAACCGCAATCATGATAGGCTGCAATCCGACCTTTATCAAAGTCGGAAACGTGATGGTACGCATTTCTCCTCCTTACACGAGACATCAAAACAACGTTTCACCAGGCAACGCTGGTCAACTGCTGTTTGTGTATGAGAAATCGGTTGGAAACTTTCCTCATGTCAGCAGATTGTAGGTGTCGCCACCGGCGCCAACCTTGTGTGAATGCTCTGAAAAGCTAATCATTTGCCTATCACTGCATCTTCTTCCTGTCGGTTAAATTTCGCGTGTGTAGCACGTCATCTTACAAGGGGAGGCCGCCAACTGTGAAATTCAGATTCGATTCATACTGCGCATAATAAAAGATCATGGCCAGAGGTGTAATGTGGCAAAGCACCAAGATGCACTTCTCAGCCGTTGTCGAGAGAATCGACAGTTAAAAGAAACCGTTGCGGTGAAATACTCTCTGCGAGTAATGATCTTCTACAGCGTCGTGGCGCAGCGGTAAGCGCTCGGGTTCGTAATCCGAAGGTCGCCGGATCGAATCTCATGCCATGCAATTTTTTTAGTTATTAGTTTTTTGTAATTCAAATATATATATATATAAACTAACAATGAATTGCTTATGCATGTTGGTGAGGCCGGATCGCTCTCCAATTTTACCACCTCCATTTTTCCGTTTTTTTAACAGGGTGTACCAAAGCTCTCCCGTCCGCATTGAATTTCGACGATGTTATGAGTTGCACTAGGGACCGCATCTACCTTCTTTCGAAGTTAGCATGCAACTACGCTGTTATGCGGCAGCTCGTTTCGGCCCATTCAACATCTGTCCTTCAAGTGTAACGAGCGAGTAACGGAGTTTATGTTTCATACCTGCCACAGCAAATTTGTGTTCGTGGGGTCTCTATTCTAATTCGAACGTTTGACTTACGCTATACGTATTCGTTTCGGAATATCGTTTCTACGTCTTCCGTTAAGTAAACGTGGTTAACATTTTTTTGTGGAAAACATAATGATGTTCGAAGTCGCCAGTTTTTCCACGACAAACCACTTTCAACAACTTATTATATGTATAATTGTTGCAACTGATTGCCGGGAATTATATATATATATTCGATCCGGCGACCTTCGGATTACGAACCCGAGCGCTTACCGCTGCGCCACGACGCTCTACAAGATTCTTAATTATAGAGAGTATTTCACCGCAACGGTTTCTTTTAACTGTCGATTTTCTCGACAACGGCTGAGAAGTGCATCTTGGTGTTTTGCCACATTACACCTCTGGCCATGAGCTTTTATTATGCGCAGTATGAATCGAATCTGAATTTCACAATTGGCGGCCTCCCCTTGTTAGTGGTGTAGCAATTTTAACGGCCAGCAGCGTATATTTGGGCTCAAAGAAGCCGGTTGGTATAATGGGCGAATCGCTAAATATTTGAATAGCGGGATATGACCATTCGACTATGTTGGCAGGAATTGGTGAACCGTGACCGATTACAGCGTCGAGAAGGAAGCGACTGACATAGAGAGACGACAGGTCTTGAGGACCGAGTAACCGTCATCATCATCGATCCTTTGTGCAGCAATTGCTTCAGTGACGGGAAGGACCATTAATAGGCGGCTCACAGGAAAAGCGGTTACCTCACGCCGCCCCTTGCGCCGATTACTATTGACCTCTGTACACTAACAAGCCCATTTGCAGTGGTGTTCGGCACATTCGGCTAGTTATCTCATTGACTGGAGTAGAATTATCTTCGGTGATGAGTCCCGCTTCGAATTGAGCCCCAGTGACCAGCTAAGACCTGTCTGGAGACGACCCTGACTGTCGCCCGCCATACAGCCCAACAACCAGGAGTGACGGTCTTATCACAAACGGACAAAACGACCACTTCCATTGTCATTGGCGGTAACCTTACATACCGGTACATCGGCGATATTCTTGACCTAGTAGTGTTGCCCTTCACAGCAAGCCGTCCTGAGCTTACACTTCAGCAACATAATCCCCTCCAGCACACAATGAGTGTTCCTACGAGGGTAATCCCAAAGTAAGGTCTCCTTTTTTTTGCAAGTACAGAACTCTGTTTGTGTGGCAGTTGGTCACACTGTTATGAAGAGTGATCCACGCGCTGTGTGTAAACATGCGCACGCCGCGCTGAGGCCCTCCGTCTTGACAGCCGTTGAGCGCAGTTATTCGGTTTTTGAACACAAAGGGCACCGGCCGATTGAAATCCATGACCAATTGACGGAAGTGTATGGTGAGTCGAGCATGGATGTCAAAAATGTTCGTAAGTGGCGTAGAGACTTTGCAACTGGTCGGACCGAAATTTACGACGAACAAAGGAGCGGGAGACCGTCAATTTCTGAGGAGACAGTGTTGAAGGTTGAGCAGAGCAAGCGTGAAGATCGGCAGATCACGCTGGATGATCTCTGCACGTTGGTTTCTGAGGTTTCCCGAAGCACCGCTCACCGAATTTTAACGGATATATTGAACTACCGGCAGGTGTGCGCAAGATGGGTGCCACGCATGCTGACTGAAGACCACATGCGACAACGAGTTGATGCTTCCCGCGCATTTCTTCACCGCCTTACAGCTGAACAGGACAACTTTCTGGACTCAATTGTGACGAGTGACGAGAAAACTTGACCGGAAAGCGATTCAGCTCCGACGACGAGGTGAGAGAAGAGGTTCACAACTTTCTGAACAGAATGGAGGCGAGCTGGTATAACATGGGCATACAAAAACTGCCACAGCGTATACAACAATGCAACGACAGAAATGGTGATTATGTCGAAAAATAGCTAAATGTTCAAGCTGTAAACTGATGTAAACCATTGTAGAAATAAACAGGTCTATGTACATATAAAAAAATAGGAGAACTTAATTTTGGGATTAGCCTCGTACAACTTGTCTTCTTGTTTGCCAAACCCTACCTTGGCCAGGGACGTCACGGATCTCTCCAAATTGAGGACTTCTGAAGCATTATGGGCCGTGCTTTATGGGGCACAGGCTCCAACCTGCTAAGGATTTTGACGCTCTAACGCGCCACTCCTACATAACTTTGCACTCTATCTCTCAGGTGGACACCCAAGTCTATAAATCAATATCAAACCGAATAACTTCTCGCATAAGGGCCAGAGGTGGAGCAATGCGTCATTGATTTGCACAATTTGTGAGGATCTTTCTCCTGAATAAGTCATGCAATTTTTTTGACGTTACTCGTCTGTAAATGGGAAAGTCTCAGAGCTTCAAGCGCTAATAGAAAGCACAGAAGCTGAAATCGTTATAGGTGCAGAAAGCTGGCTAACGCCTGAAATAAGTTGCAGAAATTTTTACGAAGTCTCAGACGGTGTTCAGGAAAGATAGATTAGGCAGAATTGGTGGTGGAGTTTTTGTGTCTGTCAGTAGTGGTTTATCTTGTAGTGAAGTCGAAGTAGATACTCCGTGCGAATTGGTATGGGTGGAGGTTATACTTAACTGCCGAACTAAGTTAATAATTGGCTCCTACCGACCCACAGACTCCGATGATATAGTTGCTGAACAGTTCAGAGAAAATTTGAGTCTCGTAAGAAATAAATAGCCCACTCATACGGTTATAGTTGGTGGAGACTACAACCTTCCCTCGATATGTTGGCAAAAACTGGTGGTAGGCAGAAAACATCTTCCGAGATTGCCATAATTGCTTTCTCCGAAAATTATGTCGAGCAGTTAGTCCACGAACCCACGCGAATTGTAAATGGTTGCGAAAACACACTTGACCTCTTAGCCACAAACAATCCAGAGCTGATAGAGAGCATCATAACTGATACAGGGATTAGTGATCACAAGGTCGTTGTAGCTAGGCTCAATACCGTTTCTTCAAAATCCACCAGAAACAAACGCAAAATAATTTTATTTAAAAAAGCGGATAGAGTGTCACTAGAAGACTTCCTAAGAGACAATCTCCATTCCTTCCGAACTGACTATGCAAATGTAGACAAGATGTGGCTCAAATTCAAAGATATAGTAGCAACAGCAATTGAGAGATTCATACCTCATAAATTGGTAAGAAATGGAATTGATCCTCCGTGGTACACAAAACAGGTCCGAACGCTGTTACAGAGGCAACGGAAAAAGCATGCGAAGTTCAGAAGAACGCGAAATTCCGAAGATTGGCTAAAATTTACAGATGCGCGAAATTTGGCACGGACTTCAATGCGAGATGCCTTTAATAGGTTCCACAACGAAACATTGTCTCGAAATTTGGTTGAAAATCCGAAGAAATTCTGGTCGTATGTAAAGTACACAAGCGGCAAGACGCAGTCAATACCTTCCCTGCGCAGTGCCGATGGTACTGTTACCGGCGACTGTGCCGCTAAAGCGGTGTTATTGAACGCAGTTTTCCGAAATTCCTTCACCAGGGAAGACGAATGGAATATTCCAGAATTTGAAACACGAACAGCTGCTAGCATGAGTTTCTTAGAAGTAGACACCTTAGGGGTTGCGAAGCAACTCAAATCGCTTGATACGGGCAAGTCTTCAGGTCCAGATTGTATACCGATTAGGTTCCTTCCAGATTACGGTGATACAATAGCTCCCTACTTAGCAATCATATACAACTGCTCCCTCACCGATAGATCTGTACCTACAGATTGGAAATTTGCGCAGGTCGCACCAGTGTTTAAGAAGGGTAGTAGGAGTAATCCATCGAACTACAGACCTACATCATTGACGTCGGTTTGCAGTAGGGTTTTAGAGCATATACTGTATTCAAACATAATGAATCACCTCGAGGGGAACGATCTATTGATACGTAATCAGCATGGTATCAGAAAACATCGTTCTTGTGCAACGCAGCTAGCTCTTTATTCGCACGAAGTAATGACCGCTATCGACAGGGGATCTCAAGTTGATTCCGTATTTCTAGATTTCCGGAAAGCTTTTGACACGGTTCCTCACAAGCGACTTCTAATCAAGCTGCGGGCCTACGGGGTATCGTCTCAGTTGTGCGACTGGATTCGTGATTTCCTGTCAGGAAGGTCGCAGTTCGTAGTAATAGACGGCAAATCATCGAGTAAAACTGAAGTGATATCAGGTGTTCCCCAGGGAAGCGTCCTGGGACCTCTCCTGTTCCTGATCTATATAAATGACCTGGGTGACAATCTGAGCAGTTCTCTTAGGTTGTTCGCAGATGATGCTGTAATTTACCGTCTAGTAAGGTCATCCGAAGACCAGTATCAGTTGCAAAGCGATTTAGAAAAGATTGCTGTATGGTGTGGCAGGTGGCAGTTGACGCTAAATAACTAAACGTGTGAGGTGATCCACATGAGTTCCAAAAGAAATCCGTTGGAATTCGATTACTCGGTAAATAGTACAATTCTCAAGGCTGTCAATTCAACTAAGTACCTGGGTGTTAAAATTACGAACAACTTCAATTGGAAAGACCACATAGATAATATTGTGGGGAAGGCGAGCCAGAGGCTGTGTTTCATTGGCAGGACACTTAGAAGATACAAGTCCACTAAAAAGACAGCTTACACTACACTCGTTCGTCCTCTGTTAGAATATTGCTGCGCGGTGTTGGATTCTTACCGGGTGGGATTGACGGAGGACATCGAAAGGGTGCAAAAAATGGCACCCCTTTTTGTATTATCACGTAATAATCACGTAATAAGGGAGAGATTGTGGCAGATATGGTACGCTAATTGGGATGGAAGTCATTAAAGCAAAGACGTTTTTCGTCGCGGCAAGATCTATTTACGAAATTTCAGTCACCAACTTTCTGTTCCGAATGCGAAAATATTTTGTTGAGCCCAACCTACATAGGTAGGAATGATCATCTAAATAAAATAAGAGAAATCAGAGCTCGAACAGAAAAGTTTAGGTGTTCGTTTTTCCCGCGCGCTTTTCGGTAGTGGAATGGTAGAGAGATAGTATGATTGTGGTTCGATGAACCCTCTGCCAAGCACGTGAATTGCAGAGTAATCGTGTAGATGTGGATCATACGCTGGGATGACAGAAATCATGGGATACCTCCTAACATAATGTAGTACCTCCTTTTTCCCGGCGTAGTGCAGCAGCTCCGCGTGGCATGGACTCAAGAAGTCGTCTGAAGACCCCCGCAGAAATATCGAGCTATGCTGCCTCTACAGCCGTCCATAATTTCGAATGCGTTGCCCGGTGCAGGATTTTGTTCACGAACTGACCTCTCCATTGTATCCCATAAATATTCGGTGGAATTTATGTCGGCAGAGTGGGTTGGCCAAATTATTCGCTCGAATTGTCCAGAATGTTCTGCAAGCCAGTCGCGAATAACTGTGGCCCAGTGACATGCTGCATTGTCATCCACAGAAGTTCCACCATTGTTTGGAAACATGAAGCCCATGAATGGCTTCAGATGAGCTCCAAGTAGTCGAACTTAATGATTTACAGTCAATGACCGGTTCAATTGAACCAGAGGACCCAGTCCCTTCCATATAGCCACAGGCCATACCATTATGTAACCACCACCAACTTGTACAGTGCCTTGTTACCAACTTGGGTCCATGAATTCGTGGGGTCTGCATTATACTCGAACCCTGCCATCAGCTCTTACCAAATGAAATCGGGACATCTGACCAGCCTACGGTTTTCCAGTTGTCTAGGGTCCAACCGATATTGTCACTAGCCCAGGAGGGACACTGCAAGCGCCGGCTGGTGTGGCCGTGCGGTTCTAGGCGCTACAGTCTGGAACCGCGTGACCGCTACGGTCGCAGGTTCGAATCCTGCCTCGGGCATGGATGTGTGTGGTGTCCTTAGGTTGGTTAGGTTTAATTAGTTCTAAGTTCTAGGCGACTGATGACCTCAGAAGTTAAGTCGCACAGTGCTCAGAGCCATTTGAACCACTTTGAACACTGCAAGCGATGTCGCACGGTTATTAAAGACACTCGCGTCGGTCGTGTGCTGTCGTAGCCCATTAACGCCAAATTCCGCAGTTCTGTACAAACGGATACGTTCGTCGTACGTCCCACACTGATTTCTGCGTTAATTCACGCAGTGTTGCTTGTCTGTTAGCTGCTGCTCTCGGTCGTTAAGTGAAGGACTTCGGCCACTGCGTTGTCCATGGTGAGAGGTAGGTATTCTCAAACACTCTTGAGACTGTAGCTCTCGGAATATCGAATTCTCTAACGATTTCCGAAATGTAATGTCCCATGCTTTCAGTTTGGGGCATTGTTAAGATGATCAACAATGTGGAAACGCTGATTCTGGTTTTGAATAGAGTGTTGTGCACGTCGCATTTTACCAGATGGATGCAGTTTTAAGATACAGTCTCAGGTTAATGAAAAGGACCGCGAAATGTGTCATAAGGCTTTATTCGATAGACTGCGTTGACGAGTGGATGAGGTGAATCCAACGGTGTTTCCTGCTCAAATTTAAAGGAATTTAGTAATGAGCGACAAATGGTGCTGAATACTATCAGATTTCCGTGGAGGCATGCCAATTTATGTACAGGCGAGAGTACGAATTATCTAGACTACATTTAACTCAAATAGCAATTGGAAAAAATACTGTTTTATCCAAAAATTCTAACAAAGGTGAAGTATGGGAGACTGATTGGGTTAGAAGATTGACTCTGTTGATCTCAGAACGGTAAATCAGTTCATTACACACCTTCGTGTAAACGTTTCGTAGGACCCATGCCCTGTACCCAACAGAAATTCGTTAAATGAGGCCATCATCAGGCACTGAAGGTGTTTCGGATCAAAGTTCATAATTAAAAGTCGTCTTATTGAAATGAAATGAGAACATAATATCCGAATAAACATGATAAACGCATGTAAATAACAAATAAAAAAAACAGTTGGCGAATATGTAATTGATATTATAAAAGTATGAAACCAACACTAGCTTGGTGATCTTATCGCGTAAATATGTGCATTTCACTGTCTCACGCTAGGAAAAACAAGCGAATGTTGTGATTTGGATTCCAGGTCTGAATGTAACCGTCTTCGTTTCGATGTTTTCAGAGACGACTGTAAACAGTTGTAGACTTTCCCGGTGATAGATAGGGCTCTGTGGAAATAAATCTGACCAGTAAGGAAACCTTATGTGAGGTAGCTTTGATATTTTTTGAGTTTTCGCTAGCGAACTCTGAATCGGTTGTAGTTGCAATTTTTCTTTGTTATTATTATACTAATATGTATTCCTGTATTACCGCAGAATACTGGCTGCTGCTGATTGGTTATTGACCGTCATGCAGTTTAAGCTTTTTAAAAGTAGTAACCGACGACTCACCGAAGATAGATGTTAAAATTTTGGAGTGCCTCTCTGTGTAAAATAACACATACATACAGATCTTTTATAAACGTGGGCTCTAAAGTTAATACCTAAAAAACCATCAGCTCTTCCTCATCTCCGCTACAAAAATGGTTCAAATGGCTCTGAGCACTATTGGACTTAACTTCTGAGGTCATCAGTTCCCTAGAACTTAGAGAACTACTTAAACCTAACTAACCTAAGGACATCACACACATCCATGCCCGAGGCAGGTTTCGAACCTGCAACCGTAGCGGTCACGCGGTTCCAGACTGTAGCGCCTAGAACCGCTCGGCCACTTCGGCCGGCATCTCCGCTACTGTGAAGCACGTCATTTCTACTGAACAAGTGCTCATAGCTCTAAAGGTGTGCGTTGTAGAGTCCATGTTTGATTGACAATATTTTCTTGCTTTGGTTCTTGCTACCACCTCTCAAAACATAGCAAACAAAGAGCTTCCAGTAGAAGATGTTTATTTCACAGTATCGAAGGTGGAAAAGTGCCTAAAACTCTTAATGTGTGCATTTTAGAGCCCATGTTTACTAGACGTTTTTGCTTCGAAAGACCATTTCTTCTGGGAGATCCTATCTGTTTTGTTTGTAACTGCACAGTAAACAAATTATATATGGTATCTATCAATCTAAAGCCTATATCTGTTTCAAAAAGATAATCCTTGACGTATTACCTTCACTTAAAACTTCCGAACTGGCAGGCCATGGTCGATACGTGAAACTTTCCCCTAACGTTTCGTCTCCGGCTGCGGGAGAAACGATAGAGAAAAGTTGGAGATATCGACCACGGCCTGCCAGTTCGGAAGTTTTAAGTGAAAGTAATACTGGGCGTGAAAGCCTACATTGTACGATCATTAAGTATTAGTCGCATAGAAAAGAAAATCTCTGAAGTAATTTCTGGAATACCCTTATTTCAGTGAAATTTGAAACTCAGCGCTTTCTTCCTTGTTGCGTATAAAAAAAATTAATTTTGTTGCAGAACATGTTTGAGTTTGACTTAAATCTGAGTTGCATAGTAAGCATATGAATATTGTAACATCTATCTGCAGTCACTGTGTAAGAATTTATAGCCAATTTTAGAAGATTGTCGTTAATTTTAGAAGGTTGTCATTAAAATCTGGCCTCTCCAGTGGCTCAGTGGGTCAGGGTTGAGAATGAATTATCTGGTTTGAAACTCGTCTCCAAAACACATCTACTGCAACAGTGACAGATTTGTAACAAAAGGGTTGCTTGTCCTACATGAGTAAAATCTTGGAACTACATAGAGGACATGTATTCAACGTGATAGAGTACTTTGAAAAACCTAATCTTACGTATTTAAATAAAATTACTTTTATTTTTCAGATTGTTACGATCATGTCACTTAAGTGCGTGCAGTTAATGTTATGACGCTTTTTTTTCAATTTGCGATCTGTGGCGAAATGGAAATCACAGTTTATTTGCAAAATTTAGCTACACCTTCCATCTACTTATATATACAGTCTCTGCACGGTGTGGTACCAACTTTCCAATATTCTTGTCGTAGAAGGTTGTGCTTTCCTCCAGTCCCTACAATGGTCTGCAGCTCGTTGTGTCTGCCAAATTTGTTGTCTTCATAGCCGGCGGTTCACGTGAGTGAAGAAATGAAAATCAGAGGGAGCCAAGTCCGTGCAGTATTGTGGGTGATCAAACACTTCCCATCGAAAACGCTGCAGGAGCATCTTCGTTGTACCTCCTGTGCCGAGAATTGTCAGGAAGAAGGAAGCGTTTGACACTACAGCGGTCTGCATAAAATCAGGCAAAATCCCTCAGCAGGCACTTCACACTTGGCGGAAGATACTGTTATTGAAGGCATCTGTGCATGCTCTCTCTGTTCTCAGAACTCAAAAGTGCGACGTGATGCGATAGCCAGGCGTATTAGAGGTATTGTGGAACACATCTTACGAAGCTTCACCGGATTTTTGCTGACGTTTTAATTTCGCGATCGATCCGAGGCTGGAAAGCAATAGTTCTCGTGCTTTATGTTGTAAGTATAAATCAATCGATACTGTTACTTCAACAGTGTAACAAGCGCTACAAAAATCTCACATCAGTCTGTCGTCGATTGACTGCTGGAAACGTGCTGTGTCTAATGATCTGCTGTGACAGGGCAATGAGTACCAACATTAGCGCTCTCATCGGACGCCCCAATTACAGACAGTGGCAGACACGATCGCTCCGTGCAGCCGATACGCTCGCTAATGATGTTCAAATACGTTTGCCATTCAAACAACGGCGGAGCGTGCCGGCAAACACGCCATTAGCTGGAGGCGCCATCCTGGCCTGTGTATGGCGCTCGTCGACAGCTGGCGGCGGTGGCAGTGGCCACGCTGGCTTCACAACTACCAGATTAATATGAGGTGAAAGGCATCGTCTGTGTAATGAATGGCAGGCATCTTTTTTCCTTGAGGAAAAAAAGTTTCTGTTAGGGAATGAGCACGTGTCCAGCAAACACCGGTCGTGTAAGACACTGTTTACTTTTTGGGTATAACATATCTTACAGAAATGGAACGTGTGTATCCACATCAGTACTCAGCAATCTGTCTTGTAGTGTGTGGCAGAGTGTACTTTCTGTACCACTGTCGCTCACGGCCGTAACGAGGGGCTTGCAAGATATGCCATCGCCAAAGTTGTACTTCCTGTCTTCTTACTACAAGAAGAAGTGAAGAACCCTTTCCCTAGGTCTGCGATTGTAAATTTATGCTGTTATCACAGTGTCATTTCTGTGGTGTACGTCTAGCAGTTGACAGAGAAGTGACTACCCAGGCATCCATCCCTAACACCCTAACATGGTTCATAAAGCACCTAATTTATACTGATGCCGCCTACACCGCTCTTTCATGTTCAACAATGGAGAGTTCTTGCAACTACTTCGCTACGGTGTTCTAGGATCTCAAAAGCGGGCGAGCGAGTGCTCAGTTGAATATGCTGTTTGACAGATTTCTACCGACTGAGGACTGTAGCGAGACGCGACGCTGGAGAAAGCTAGCGAAAGTGGTGGAGAACATATGTACACTCTTTGACATAAAACTTGACCGGCGGCCGGCCGCTTCAGACGCTAAGTCCGCGCCGATCGCGACATGGGACAATAAAACTGGCCACCTCGCTATTTCTCTAAGTCCGGTAAGCTGCACAATCTGGCAACACTGTAGACTGCGGCACTTCCTGGAGGAAAACTTGTCCCATGATGGAGAAACTATAGGCTGATTGCGCCTGTGGTCTACCGGTAGCGTGCGTTGTTTCTGTTCATAATGTCAGTGGATCGAGAGCAGCTGGCATAAAATATTTTTATAGCCTCTTCTGCCTGAATACTGAACACGTGAATGTAATAGTAGCGCAGATTCAATCTATTTCGCTTTGTGACACACCGATATCAAAATTTTGTCCAGTAACCATTTTGCGGCAGATTTCCTGCAGACTGTCCTCCTCTGGACGCCGTAATCGGCAAAGCTCCGGGATCCACTTGCTGGCTACCGGCAGTGGCCGTGGCGACAGCTGCGGCGTTGCACTCCCCCGTTCTTTATCGAAAGCGCCTGCTACCGCTCATCGCTTCTGTTGATTTAAAACGCTTTATTATTAAATGTTGCTCCACAGATAATTTCTACGATTTCCATTCACACTCAAAAGAACGGAGACAGACGCCGTGATTAGTAAACGGGTATTATATTACATTAATCGGTGAGAGCGGAGTATGGCCCGAAATTAAGTTTATAGACTGGGACGAAATTAAACCACGCCATTACATTCGATCAATTAATAACTGCTTCATACCTCGTTTCTTTTCCTTTCAAAGTCAATTATTTGTGCAACTTTTGGCCAATATTCGGATGTTTTCGTCAAGCCAGAGTGAGCGCCTGTGGTGTAAAGTGTATTACAGTCTTGTTTCATTCCTTATGGTAAGTCTATGTGATAAATTGTGTGAATACTTTGCAACGCATGCTCTGTAGCAGTGCAGGAACACTGCACATTTGGTGTTCCATATATGGTTTCATGAACTATTTAACGTTGATCGGAAGTGATATATGACGAACAAAGCTCAAATTCGTATCGTTGACAGTCAATTTGAATCTTTTCAGGAACCATTTTACAGTGAAGCATCTTGGCATTCGGAAAGCAGACATCCATGATATTAACATAATTTACTAAGTTGAAATTGCACGAAGATTGATGTGTAAAGGCATTGTTCAGATTTCGTATAAGGAATTTTTACTAGCAGTTTGCAACTCCATTAATTAAAATTGAAAAGTTGTACTCAGCAGCTTTCATCGAGATTGGAACTGCAATCTCATATAGCCCAAGCATCGCAGCACACAAGGGAACCATTTTTTTTTTTTTTTTCCCACTGAGCTAACGACACACTGCCGGCAACAAGCCCACGATAGTCATTGCGATATTGCCTGAGCCTCAAAACGCAACCTTAAACCCACAAACAGGTGTTATGTATGTGAAGAACGCCGTTCTTGGAGTCCAGAAATTAAATACACTTTATAGGTGTCTCATCTTACAGTGAATTATATCGTATGAGTCTTCGATGTGGAAAACGAATGTCAAGTGAATTTAGCGAAGTAATGCCGGGCTACACCCGGAAGTAAATGCTCTATCACAGTGTTGACAAATACTTGCTACGACGGTGCCAATTCTCGCCTCTCTTACGAGGCAGCTCTTCAGCGAAATGCTTGCCGTGATTCTCCGATACGGTTCTTCAGAGGGGAGACGCGCGTGCACGTTCGGTTTTCCTGCGGCGTTCTCCCCTGACAGTTTCTGACGTCGCCTTGTGGGCTATGTATACATTTGAGGCTTTCAATCATCATTAATCCAGAATGATACACGTTTCACCCTCCGGCGTGGAGGAAGGCTGTTGACGCTGACATATCATTTCAACGTTGGGAAAGCAAAACGGATGGTTCAGTGTTCCTCATTCAGCGTAAAGCATGTGAGATAATTTTCCGTAACGTTCGTAATCACCTCAAAATTCAATCGAAGTAAAAATACATCGGAAGAGTATTTGAACGGAATATAATGTAAGATATTAAACGCTTTGCTCCTCGATGTCGAATGTATCCACGTGCAATCTTTTGCAGCAACGTATAGAATGTCATGATTACCACGACAATGAAGAAATATGTTGGTAGGGATGGAAGCAAGAAGAGACTCAGTCAACAAATATTCGATTCCTCATGGCATTCATTTCATTTGACACGTAAGAAGAGGTAAAACGGGATATTACTTTCGTTAACGCGAAAGATATACCAGACATATGGATAACGAGAAAGTATGCGTCTTGATACGTTTCCTCCTTGAAATCTGTATGCTCTATTATATACTAAGTAGCTTGATTATTGTTTCCATAATGTTACGCTCTTGTTTGGCCCTTAAAGATGAACAGGTTACTAATGCGTGTCTCTGCATGAAAGTAGTTGTTTGAACCCTTCCTGTATTGTTTGTGTTTTTTGCTTGGAATTCATGAAGCAGACCACTGTGCCTTCTCCCCTCGAGGGTTAGGTCTCAAAACTAAACCGTTTTTTATCCAATGGCATAATTTATTCAGACAACATCAGCACAAGACTATCAAACACAGTCATCCATTTACAGTTGCAACACTCTAACCAGCAGCTGACCGAAGGGTAATCCACGGTCATGATCCGAAATTAGCAGCTCTCTGCTACTGTGGCAAAGTCCGTACTACATTTTCGATTCCGCAGCACCTGTTTATCTGGTAACGCTGTGTTAAAACAACAGGAATAATTGCAGAGTTGTGCCAGCATATCTGTCCTCCATTGTCAACTTTATGTATCTCTTTTCTCCTGTAGCGTTGATCACGAGAAGTAGAAGTAAATGAGTGTATTCTGCATAACGTAACATTCAGTATTCCCTTCTTTCATAGCCACTCTTCATGTGCATCGATAGCAAATAGGGATGTGAAAACTCTTGCGAGTGAGAGAATGACAATAATAATCGTAACAAGAACAAGCAAATGATGAATGAAGTTTATTGCAATGCAGAACGAGAATGGCTGTGAAAATAAAAATCTATAAAAATAGGTTGATCATTGAGTTGGCACAATGCAAAATCTTCTTAGCATTTTGTTACTGAATTTAGTTCTGGATGTTTGCAGAAAAAAAGGAAAAGTCGATACTTCTCGCTAGTGTAATATAATGTGAGCCTTAGAACACGACTCAAGCAGGTCTCCAAGTAGCTACCAAGGCAGTGCTGCAGTCTGTTCCCTGACACTGCTCTGATGACGGTTAATGCAGATAGTTCCGATTATGAAATACAAAACGTATTGCAGGTTACTTGTTAGGATCGTAACATTAAATTTGCGATGTAGATGGCACATGAACGTGACGACTATCCAGATTACTTATCAATATAAAAAGACAATATTATTTGAATGGAGCAGGATTACTCAACATGAATTTTGAAATTGGGTTACTGACCGCACAGGTGCTAAACTTCGTCAAGAGTATACCAAGTCCCAATCGCACTAACAGTATGAAGCTCGCGGCTTTCACATTGCTATCTGCACCCTACTCCAGAGAGCCCTCGGAGGAGCTGCACTAAGTTGCCGATGTAATGGAAGACCTTCAAACCGATAACAGATCACATATTGAAAAATACAAGCGAATTCTCTTGCAGCTTAAGCTTATTGTAACTAATCTAAAATGATTGGAGAGCAACATTGTCCTATTCAAAAAAAGTAAAATGTTACACACTGTTGACGTCAAACGGACATTATATACGTCCCGTCTTGTGTCCTACTCATCTATAATATCCGGTGTACTATCAAAATGATTATATATAATGGATGCTAATGTAATGCATCGATACCAGATGGTGGGTTCACAACACTATTGATGCGAAAATAAAAAAGCAGTTCGCAAAAGCGCAGCTGTACTTTTTCGTACGTTTTCACCTCCAGATCTACCACAGATAATGTATACTGACAAACTTAGTCATTGTCCCTGTAGTTTTTTCCCTCTTGTTTCAGACCAAGTTGATTAAAAAAAGTACAAATTCGTGACTCTTACAGATGCTTCGAATCTGTTCAGTAATTTTGTCAGTAATTTTGATGTGACTTAAGATCAGTTAGGTCTACGATCATGGTAACCTCTGCGAACTTGTTAGGACACACTTACATGTGACAGGTATCACCTGATTTAAAATTTACTGAAAGGAATTGATCCATCGTTTGCAGCAAACCTGGAACCGGAGGCAACTACCATTTTATAAAGTCACTACAACTACGCTGCCAAGGAATTCCAGCATAAACACTCTCATTGCCACAATCGCGGCTGCAGTATATAACTGATAAACTCGCAAAATGAAAGATGAGACAAGGGGTAGCTTCTGCATGAAATGACCTTGTATTCACAAAATATTCAGAATATTTCATAGAGAAGACAAGAAAACGTCAGGCGAATTTAGCAGAATAAATCTGTCCCACAGCTGCAAATCGTTGTTATGCCTACAGGATTGCCAAGTGATGCCTACAACGTTGCAGTCAGGACCACGCTGACAGCAAGAAGAACGTGTTTTCGTAGCCTGAATATTTCATGATAGGATCCAGAGATCCAATCTGTCGCGAGAGATTCTGCTCTCCAAATTTTTGGCCATGTGCCTACAATTTAGTAATAACCCTCTGATGGCTATTCCCATTGATGTGATTTGGATGACGAGAAAGCCCTGCTATGGGTTATCTATATGTTTACTGAAAGCAAGCGACATTACATAATAGCAGGAAGCCTGTCATATACTTTCAGATAATGTTTCCTGAACCTCAGACATATATCATTTTAGCATCCTTACCCCATCAAAAAGGATTTCTTGTTATTGCATTTGACATACAAGTTACAACTGAAGGCCTCAGGTGTCTTGCTTCCCACATAGCAAACAATGGTTACCACTCTCACTGTCGCATGTCATACCCTAATTCCTTCAGCATCATCTGGTTTAGTTTCGACTACAGTTCGTTATCCTTAGAAATATGTCCATATTTCAAAAAGTATAAGTATCATCTCTATGTAATGTTCACTGCGGGGTTACTCAAGAAGCTTTTCGAATAGAAGCGAAAATCGCTTAGCGGATGAGAACTTTACTTCGTGGTACACCTCAGAACGAAAGAAACAAAATAACAGGAAGAGCAGCAGGCTCTTCATACTGAGCGTGGGCACTGTCAACGCAGCGCCCTTAATTTGGCCATATTCCTCCGAATTTACTTCCCGATAACCCAAAGGCGCTGTCACTACAAAAATATCAGCATATTCACACAGGAATTACTATCCACATGTAATTGCTAGAATACCTTGCTACGTCAGGTATCAGGTATGTGTTATCAGACGCTCGATCTGAGCTGTTAATTTTTATTGAATCAACCTGCTGTGTTAAGGAAACTGATCAGAGTAACTGAATGAGTTTATTATTTTGGTATAATGTATGAAAACCCACTTTTCCCACTTATCGTATCCTAAATATACGTCGACTGGGTTGAGAGGACGGCCGGCGAGGCCGTGCGGTTCTAGGCGCTTCAGTCTGGAACCGCGTGACCGCTACGGTCGCAGGTTCGAATCCTGCCTCGGGCATGGATGTGTGTGATGTCCTTAGGTTAGTTAGGTGTAAGTAGTTCTAGGTTCTAGGGGACTGGTGACCTGAGAAGTTACGTCCCATAGTGCTCAGAGCCATTTGAACCATTTGTGAGTGCTCGGAACCATTAGTTTATAAGTAGGAATGTGTTGATTTACCATAATTTTTTAGTAATGGTCAATTTCAATTCATGATTTTGGTTAGTTTGTATCAAAATCTGATCTGGAAGTGCAGGAACATATTAACTCGTGGCTTCAACTAATCGAGCTGCTACGAGAAATTCATGGTAGAAAGTAATGTTCTTAATTTTGATCTGAAAAAATTAATTTTCAAAGAAGCCATTTGTAGCTTGCATGTGTTTCAATTTGTATTTTGACGGGGTTCTGAAATTCATGGATGAAGGAAAGGTTGTTAATTTAATATGAAAGAATAAGAAGTCACGTTTTGTGAAATGAGTCAGTAGAAATTTACGTGTGAAGCTGATTTTGAGAACAACAGGATTTGAAAGATACGTGGGAATCAGTGAGACCGGTTTCCTGAATTAAATAAAGGGGAACCAGCATAACAGTAATTCGTGTAGCCATGCTATGCAATCTATACACGAACTGTAAGTATTGTGAAAAGTTCTGTGTGTGTATTTATGTATCTTTTGGAAGGGAGGTTTTGGATGGTATATTATTTAATGGTCTCGAGATATTATTAGGAAATCAGTCTAAGTAACTTGTGGAGGTTTTTTTTCAGTTGGAATAACGTGCCGCTCACGAATATGAGCGGAACGTAAATTTCAGAATCGCGACCGCGCGAACTTTCCAACCACGCGAGACGTAGTTAACATCGAGGCACATCGATAAGTGAGAGGTGTTTTTGGGATGAGACAGTGATTGAAGAAGTTACAGAATTTTTCTAGAACTAGTCCGCGTTGAGATACGATCATTGCTTTGTCCAATGGTAATAAGAGTGATAGTGTGTGGCTGTGACATTATGAATCAAGCATTGTGGGCTATCCTTCGTTCCTTCCCGTAGGTGAGACAATGGTTATCTTCGTAAGAAACCATAGGAAGTAGAAATATCTTTATATGAGCTGTTACAAGATCATCTGTTAGAGAATTTAATCCTGTATGTTACTGGTAATACCGTTATTATGTTTTGAGAGATGAAAGTAAGACAGAATGAAACGAAATAGATTGTAGAACGGAGGAGGAGTTGTTATGCAGGTCCAGTTACGATTCCGGTTACTTACGCTTTTTCTTTAAACACCGTCAGGTGATTAACAGTGTACCAAATTTGGGGTTAATACTACAAAATCAAACATTTATCCGTTGTGCATACATTTGTTTATTTATTTCCTTGAGTAAAGAATTTAATTAGTAGTTGCTATGTGGAAGAATCACGCAGTGACACATTTAATGAGAATACACAGGGACCATTTAGCTTTAGTAGGTTTCCGGAACACTTTAGAACCACGCAACTGGTTTGACCTTTATTTTTCTTTCAGCACCCTACCCATCCTCCCTCGTTTTCTATAATTGCTCGAAGGCGTCTGGGAAGTGATAAGGCTAAATTCCCCGAGAGGTTGAGATGATCGTTGATCTCCCACCATGTATTCTCTATATTTTCCCACAGAGTTTCCGAATTCCTTGACCCAGGTGGTAACGACCTCGTAACCTCCGCCCACATATTTTCAATGGGGTTGAGGTCTGGTGATTTTGGCACGAAAGGAAGAAGTTTTATTCTCTGCTGATCTTGGAACCAGTTCTGGACTGCTAGGCTATTATGAATCGGGCTATGATCCTGTAAAGAAATGATCATCCATTAATTTCGAAATTCAGTACTTCTAATACTATGAATACTTAATTTCCATACTGTGAAAAAATTCGACAACTGCAATGGCTGTGTAGTCTAAGCTACAGGTCTATAAATCATTCGGAGGATTCCACAGTCCAAAATACTTTGCTGATAGCTGTTGACAAAAACCTATGCTGACAAGGGGAGGGTGCTGGGACGGAGATCAGGATACAGAGCGAATGGTAATACAGTTTAAGGCGCCAGTTATAACACACAGGTAGGCCTTCTTTCGGAATATGGTTCAAATGGCTCTGAGCACTATGGGACTTAATATCTGAGGTCATCAGTCCCCTAGAACTTAGAACTACTTAAACCTAACGAACCTAAGGACACCACACACATCCATGCCCGAGGCAGGATTCGAACCTGCGACCGTAGCAGTCGCGCGGTTCCAGACTGAAGCGCCTAGAACCGCGAGACCACTCCTATGCTTTGGTAATGATGAGGTCGAGTGTAGGTTGTTCAATACAGTGCAGCAGTCTGTTGAACTGTTAGACTCGTTGCATGGTTGTAAAGCTAATCTGCTTCGCTTATTCAAAACGATTGATTGCCTTCACTATAGAATTCTTTCTTCTGTACATCCACTGTCAAAGATATATAGAAGAAAAAAATCTGTTTTATAGTGAGATATTCTCTACGGACTTTACACGTGCTCGTTCGCTCAATGTGTTGCATTTACGGAAGGCGGCCGTGGCCGCTGACGTCACCTGTTCACACCTCGTGCCAACGCGGCCCCGCGCTCGGAGTAAACGCCTGCAGTTGAGGTAAATGGCTGATTTCAGGAATGTTAATAAAATAATCTTCCCTTCATGTTAGTGAGAACTAAATATCACTACGAGTACGTATCTTTATGTAATGCTCATTGCTCAAGAACAATTCGTGTATGCAACGTTGCTGTTATGACTAAGATCAAGAAATCTGCAAATCGTAACCCAATTCATATATTTGCATGCACCTACGGAATATGAAACATGAAAACTGTTTGTTTCTTTGTCATATAATTTTTAATCAAGGCAATGCGGGCAGTTGCCAGCTGATATCAAAACTGAATGTAAAGGATGAATAATGAAAAAGATATACAAGAAACAAATCTCGAACCCATGAACAACTGTGTACTATCCTGGAAACGTGCTGATCCGGCTATCACACAATTTCAAAGGATGAGAAAACCATCCTGTCCACTTTTCGGGGACGATATTTCCTGACAGAAAGCACACTAGGGTGAGCGGCTTTAGGTTGAGACACAAGGAACCTCAAACTACGTCACCAGTACGTTCACTCTCCGATTCCTAGCCCCGTCACCACGCACTTCCAATGTCAAAGTGGCTGGCAGAAACCAGCGCGAACGACCTGGGATTTGGTGATACAGGCCTCGTCTCTCCTGTTTGACAGATGTGTTATCATTCACCCATGCCAGGAGGTGAGGAAATGCACTTACGAAGACGTTGAACACATTTTAATTTTACATGTGGACTTTACTGCGCAGTTATATTCTAAGTTACGAGAAGTGACCTGGAGAAAAAGAGTGTATACCTTGGGGGAAATGTTATAGATCATGACTGTAATGTTAGTAAAGTACTGTAAAGTATATTTTATCTCATGCTTAACTTTAAGAGAAAAATCAGTCAAGGCAGTCAACAGTGAAAAGTTCAGCATGCCTCCAAGAAACGTACGAATATCGTACTATTTTAATAAAAGGAAATATAGATCGGTTTATTGGGGCAGGCCAATTCGGGAACAAAGTAAGAACAACCAAATCAGTTACAGGTTCGTATGTGCTGCTAGTTAAAAGAGAAGAAATGAACCGATAAAGAAATAATGCCTTCATTGATTTAGGAATGGTTCGAAATGGAAGGTATAATTTTACTATTATAAAAAACTGGCCTGGATTGAGTTGATTAGCTCAATAATCAATACAAATGGAATAAAATGGGAATATGACGTCTGGAAATGAGTAAGCGAGGACGTCCTTTGTCTACATATCTGATTCGAATATAGGGTATTAAAAACAAGAAATCCATATTTCGAGAGCTGATAGGATGGACAGAAATAAGACAAACATATTCAGTAAACAAGAGCAATGAGTCTGAAATGATTATCTTAAGAGCAATGAGCACTTCCTCACCTTTACCACTGTGAAAAACATCTGTCTTTCTACTTAAAACACTTTTCTTGTACAGAAGAAGTGCGTGTAGCTCTTACGATATGCAGTTTGTCTTGTTTTAGTCGATACTACCGACTCGCAAAGTATGGAAAACCACTTTCCTTAACACCGTGTATATATATTACAGAAGCAATACAAACAACGGAACAGTTAACATTAAAAGTTAAATTCAATTGTGAAAAGATACGCTGCATCACATTTGTTAACAATTTCCTAATCGTTCCAGATTTAGAAACAAAATGAGCAACATTTTGCTGGTATTACCCGAAAATCGAGAAGATAATAACACTGGAATGTAAGAACAACCACCAATGGTAATGGCAATGAGAAAAAGTAATAAACATAGGAACACAGCAATAAAAACTGATGGCATTAAAAGTATAGCACTTCAGCCACGCCAGGACCAGAATGAGAGAGAAATAGATGCTTAACAAAAGTAAAGCGAATAAAAGTGCTAGCAAACCATTTATGTTTACGAATAATATTCTTTCAAGTAAACATACAAGTGATAGAAACATAGAAACACACTGCAAAATGGACGATGTGGAGTACTCTTTTCTTTGGAAGTGAAAGACTGAATCTGAAAAAATAAAGTATAATCCGCCTACAGGTAACAGGATACTGAATGTTGTGGAAAATGACCAAAACAAGGTAGACGGAGATAGAAACGAATCGCAGAGTCGTGTAAGAAGTAACTGTGGAGAGAAGCCTAAGAAGAGAAAAGGTAAGTAGGAAAATTTATGTATATCAGTTTTTTATACACGGCGTCTTCCTTACACATACAATTATCGAACGAGGCACTAAGAAAGAGACTAAGATGATGCCCGGGAAAGCTATATTTCACGGCCATCAATATCAAAGCAAGGTGGAGATATCAAAATTATACGTCGGACAAAGTAGATTAGTCGCTTCGATAAGAAGTAGAGCCTATCAAAGTAATGAATAAATCGTAGGAGAAACCGGAAATACTCTTAATTGTTCCACACGTCCACTGTTCACACCTGCAGAAGATATATTTCACCGTCTGGGTACAGCATTTCAGCACTCGGCTTCATAATGGCATTCAGTATGTTAATGTAGGCCTCTCCGTTGAGAATTCCTTCTATTCTCCAGAGAGGACCTGCCCCATGAGCCGAAATATAGCCCCATACAGCTACAGAGAACCGTCCACTTCTTTGTCTTTCGTTAATATACATTGGCTGGAAGCGTTGTCCTCGTGGGCGGTATACCTAACGCAAAAAACATTTGCGTGTTAATGCAAATATTCAGGGGTTACAATTACTTATCAGATGAGGGATGAACTACTAAAATCATGATATAGGGAACTGTTTATATTTATTATTTTGTGCTTACTACAAATGTAATGTCACTAACAGCATAAACTAATAACTTTATAGAGAAAATTTCGTGTCTCACCTGAACAGGGGCGTCGCTACAGGAAGAAAATATTTTTTCATCCGAAAAGATGACTCTGCTCCAGTCAAAGTCGATATGTTGTGCGGCAAAAGCCATGCGGTCAATCCTCTGATAGTCGGTCAATGACTGCTTTACAGCAGCTCTCCGACAATATAATCCGGCGTCTTTCAGTCTCCTCGCAACAGTCTTTCCGCTGCCGGGAAACTGAGATAGCTCTTTCAGGCCACGGCAACTGAGGAATGGATTAGCACGCATATTCTCCAAAACACGATGATCATCTGCTGCAGTAGACACACGGCGCCGGCCACTTCCTCTTTTCCGCCCTATATAGCCCCTTTCCTGGTAGTCTTTCCACCAGCGTCTAGCTGTTCTTGCCGGTACTCCACACTTTTCTCCAGCTTCTGATGCCGAGTAGTTGCCATGCTCAATCAGTGCAACCACGCGCACCCTACTCTCTCGATTCCACTGCGACTGCATTGCGACTGTCGCCCTTGTGACGTTACCATGCGTTTCATAGAGAGAACCATTTACAATTCAGTGGAGAAACAACGACTGACAAAATAAAAGAATATCTTTTTTCAATTATCTGACACACAAAAATATAAACTTCGTTAAAATGCTTTGTCGTTTCTTTCTTAACAGTGATTCTTGACAATCATTAGGCAAAATATTAAACGATGCTGTTGTTCATTTAAGTCAGCCCACAAATAAGCAATGAAAGATAAATTAAGGTTTCTGTCCCACTTATAATATCCATGTAATCTATTTGACTTATTACTTGAGTAACATGTTGAAAAAACACTGCGCCCTCTTGACACTGCCACTCGCAGCATGTGACGTCATGAGCAGTGGGCCCAGACACGTGGTGTTTGTGTTGACGAAACAGGAACGCTGCTGCAGCCACCGTGGTGTGAAAATAGCAGTCGGTCTTGACCATGATCACATCACTCGACTACCCAGAAACTGACTCCCATTCTCAAATCCAACGAAACTAGTGAAATCTGCGTTACGCGACTTTTCATCATGACAAAAACACCCTTCCCATACGCTACCAGACTCGAAAGCATTCAGTAAATGAATTTTTCGAAATGTATATAAATCACTTCTGTATCTTGTGACGTAAAACATGGGCATTGATACTGCCCACAGTGCTGCTGCCAGCAGGCCCTTCTTCAGAAGTGGTCTTTTGTATTTTCGAATCGCTGCTCAATTTGATGCTCTAAAGCAAGCCAGAGCTTTATGGGTGTCTAACTTACGGTGTGACTAACACACGATATAACGCTTTAGGAATTATCTGAGGCCGGAAACAATGAAAAAATGTGCGTCATCAAGGAATGGGCTGAAATTAAAATCAGTGATGGTCGCAAGCGAAACGTTACCTAACGTGACCAGGTATTCTATCAATTACACGTCGGAAGGAGCTCCCATATGAGTACACTGATGCTTTTGTATCAAGATCACATTTTGTTCTATCAGGAACTAAATTCGATTGAAACTGGTCCAACTTCACGGCACTACATCAAACCCTCCGGACGCTCGCTATGGTCAACTTGCTCCTCTTAATATTATTTTGTTTCACTCGGTCTGGAGTGTGCTGCAAATTGAAAGGCTCGTTCAGCGGTTCTGAGCACTTTTATAAGCACAATTTTTTGATTGCATCACGGTAAACATTGCATGTAGATGTTATTTCTCTTTCCTTGATGTATAGCCTTTAATAAAAGGGTAATGAGCAGCAGTAAAATTACGTAAGGCTATGCAGAATGTATTAGGTAAGGAAATGAGACGGTGGTAGTCGTAGGCGTGGTTTCCCCTGTGGGCAGCAAAATAACTGCTGCGCAGAAGTAAGAAGGATATGAAATGTTGTCTGGAAATAGAAACAATAGCTTTATTGAAAAATAAAATCTGCTACATCCAAAAATGAATTCAAATATCAAGGCGTATACTCCGAAAGTAATTCTCTCCGTTTCTGCTGTTATTTGATGATGTAGGTAAGCACGAACAGTGGTAATACATGGGCTTTAACCATGATACGAGTCACAGACGTGGGAATATTACTCAAATGGTTAACAATTAGGTTTTCTGCTCTTTTTAGACATGTAGGCATACCGCCATACCTGTCATTCGGACTGCAATGCATCCGCATCCGTTCGTGAAGAATTCCTGCTAAGGAAACGGAATCTTCTTGCCACTAACGTAGTCAAGGACTCACAACGTCGTACACCTTTGTTGGCAACTGTGTTAGTATGAGAATGATTTGCGGTTGTGGGGCTACATTGTATCTGCTACATCCATTTAATATTTTCTTGTCATCTCGATCAAATATTGTCAATAATTATCACAGAAGGAGTGGTTTTGAGTTAGGAAACGTATTTCAGTTCAAAATGGTCGCTTCACGCGAAAGGTGGTCGTACTCTTCATGTTTCACGTTGGGAGCTGTATACGTCAGCTACGATTATGGTAAGGGCAGTATTTACTACTGTGCGAACAAGGCACTGCTGCAGTAAAGTGCTCAAATTGTGTAACCATAGCTGCTTTTTTTTTCATTAGTTCCAGTTGTTCTGCAGAAGCTTGATCTTATCAATTTCTTCCGCTAGTGCTCTTTTTTAAGTTCTAATGACTAAAGGACCAAACTGCTAGGGTCAACAGTCCCTAGACGTAGAAACTACTTACACTAACTTTAACTTATTCGAAGGACAACACACACATTCATGCCCGGGGGAGGACCCGAACCTCCGGCAGAAGCGGCCGTGAAATCTGTGACACGTCGCACTCGACCGCGCGGCCACACCGCGCGGCAACTACTATTCTAAAGGTCAAAACTGAGAGACTATTCTTAGCCCTCCGTATCGTATGTGTTTCGAAAACCTCTCAGGATTTGCGACAGTAGTATTCTTCGCGAATGCCAATCTACAACAACAACCAAACAAGCCTAAGTCCCTGAAGAGACTAGAATTATCTGTCAGGGACCCGAATTTGTGTTGTTTACATCATCTCGGTGTCAAACAAGACGGTAACAGTCACTGAAGCAATACACGAGGTTATTATTGATGTGCCCGCAGCTCGTGGTCGTGCGGTAGCGTTCTCGCTACCCGCGCCCGGGTTCCCGGGTTCGATTCCCGGCGGGGTCAGGGATTTTCTCTGCCTCGTGATGGCTGGGTGTTGTGTGATGTCCTTAGGTTAGTTAGGTTTAAGTAGTTCTAAGTTCTAGGGGACTGATGACCTTAGAAGTTAAGTCCCATAGTGCTCAGAGCCATTTGAACCATTTGAACTATTTAACATAAAATGACATTAAAAATTTAAGTTATTCACAAGCAGCTAGTTGAGAATATGTATTAACATTAAATGACACGACGAACCGTCTTGTTCTGCATTTGGATTCAAATCCAGCTCATGCAGACTAAGCAAAGATTTCGTGACTGACGGACACTAACAGTCATTCCCGATTAGGCATACAGAGAGTGATATACCTCGATTTTAGACAGTATCAGTTAGCAAATATCAACTTTAAATTGCATAACGCAAACATTTTTAACAGATGCGAATTCCTACCCAGCATCTATTGTCCCTGTTAACGAACGACGAGAGATGTTAAATATTGCTTCTTCACAAGTAACTTACTTGAAATGCCGTGAGGTAAAGCTGTGTGTTGGACACGGATTCGAACCCGGAACCTAATCGGATTGCTATCGAAGCACAGTCAAATGTGACATATCGGAATTTTGCGGCAGTAGCTAGATGTTTTAACTGAAATGACGAGACGAAACATTAATTTTTTCCTTCCCAGGACTCCAACCCGGCACCTATCGCTGTTATATTCTAGAGAAAACGAACGTTAAATATGGGTTTGTTGCACCAGCAGTGACATGTGAGCATGTTTGAATTGAAATAATATGACGAAGAGTTCAGCGCTCACTGGGAATAGAGCCCCACACATATCGTTGTTGACTACACACAAAGATAAGTCAGCTACCGAATTGTTCTCCACCAGCTGCTCAGAATAGCATCTTGAACGTACAGTCATCTCGCAAATAGTTCTGTGTCTCACTGGGAGTTAAAAACGTCAGATATCGTTAGTGTTGACAGCGAATGAAAATACATTAAAAATCAAAATTATTATCCACCAGCAGATAGGTGTTCTCATGATAGAGCTTGATAATACATAATTAAATCTTTAGTGCCGGCCAGGATTCGATCCCATTCACACGTAATATGTGAAGGTGTTGAGGAATCTGCAGTTTTGGACAAACAACAAATTGTAGCCGAGCTGTATTGCCACGAAGGGATCAAATTCCGCGTTAAGGGCGGTCTGAGTTGCATTCCCAGTTCAGAACCAATTTTATCGACATACAGAAGCTCAAATAAAAGATGGAATAAGTGTCCTGTGACCATACATAGCGTTTGTGTCGTCACTTGAAATAAATAACTAGTATAAGAAAGGTTACTGGTGATAGAGTTTCTACATGTCGCCACTCCAGACTTTATTGTGGTTCAACCTACCGTCTACTTGGTAAAGAAGGAATATCATCTTTAATGTGAATTTTCAGACCACGCAGCCATTATATCTCCTTCACTTGGTGTAGCCAGGAGAGAATGGAATCTGTCTCTCCCTATCTAAAATCATTGACAGAAGTGGGAGTCGAACCCAGACCATAGGTATAACAACCTACCATCCGTCCAACAGACCACGAAATCCCCTTCTCTGCGAGTCATTTTTCTATCGTAACGCAGTTGCGCCACACTGGATGAGAATTCTGACACACAGGCTCCCTGTAGTAATTTGCAACATGTTCAGTAAATTCATTTACCTGGTTGACCGAATCACCATGAACTAGCTGCCTCGGCTACCCAGTGCATACATTCGACTATTTTGTAATCACAGAAATAAAATCACGTAACTGCCACCTACACACAACTGCCAACAGTGTAGGATGCAGAAGTTTAAACAGGAAGTGTTCCTTTCCACTTGAGCTATTCTATTGCGCTATCTGTTACTAGAAAACGTCGCTCAGTCCAAAAGAAAAGCTGTAACTGTTTGTCTCTCAGAAGTCAAGACCTGGCCATATGCATAATCTCACAGTGCTGTGGAATCCAAAAGTTCTGGAGGAATAGTTGCCGAGCTCTGGAGCTGTTGTAGCTACGTGTCAGCTTGTAGCATAGATAAGATGTCGCGAGTTCGAATACATTCAGTGCCACATTTAATAAAACGCAATTCTGCTCTCTGCTGAAGTTATCAATCTAATGGAACTTTGAACTTAATTCCCTTCACTTCTCAACCCAAAGTAGTCGCATGTGGAAAAAGGACTAACTACTGTGACATTTTGTTCTGTTCAGGTTTAATAGACAGCAGGCAGCAGATGCATCTCGAAGATGTGTAGGGAGAGCGCATCGTGCCATAATATGTCAGAAAAGTATTTTCTACATTAGCTGTCGTGTGGTAGTGATATTTTATTCTTCTTCAAACTTTGACAGCTTTAACTCAGAACAAGTTTTCTACATGCATGTAATCAATAAACTGCATGTGCATTGTCAGGTAACATCAGAGAATTCGCATGTATCGTTGATGATTAATTTCTCTCTCATGTTTACTATTGTTTTAACAACACTAAAGGAAACCTTACGAAAATTGTGCACTGTATTATAAGAAATGAAATAAAACTAACCATGATAACCTTACGACGAAAGTATCTGTACACAAGCATGCCTCTATCGACACGAATTAGTAAAATACTACTCACTTAGATTTTGATTGGGTCTGTGTTTAATTGGTATGCTGTGTCATACTCAAGAGGTATGCAAATGTGGCATTTCATAAATATAGTTACGTATTCCTAGAAACCCAAAATTCGCTTGTCAGCAGCGGAAAGAGGCCTTACCTGTTGTGCAGCATTGTAAGTTTTTCAACATTGCACTATGAGCTGAAAGCGTTTTCTTGCGATTTCCTTATTGATGTTTGATCTGACTGCTTGTAGCTCTTTCACAGAAGGGATAAAAACGTTACAGTCAGTGAGACTGGAACTGCGAGCCGTAACAGACGCTGTTTCACAGGTCAGCACGTTACCACAGAGCTGGCGAGGAGGTATGGGTCTTAGCTTCCTATTTCGAGGGCAATAGTAACTAGAACTCGTAAACCGCTATTTAAAGGTCGAGATTAGTTGCGATTTCCACCTGCAACGACTTTCCTGGGCTGAAAACCGTAAATTTTCAATCTTTTGTTACCCTTCAAGCGATAATAACTCAGATTATTCAATGGAAATGACAGGTAAAATCAAGTGAACTTTGAGGCTTAATTCCGTGCACACCAGGAAGTAACTCGTCGATCACAGAGTTGCCAAACATACGTTGCCTTGTTGCCAAATCTCAGCTACAGTACCAGCAGGAAGAAGACGAACCGATGTGATCCTACAGCGGTCTGGGAAGTGACCATAGCTGGTGTCTCCAAGTCACGGCTGCTACGGCCTGGAATACGTAATGCGTCTGATTCGCTTTCTGTAACTAGGTTTAGGGACTGGAGCGTAGTTACTAATAATACTCAGAACTGACTGCAAACTGAGCATCATAAATCAGTAACTCTCATTGTTGTTTTTATATTTCTTTCGTAAGTGTACTCAAAACTAAGAAAGTCATTCACAGGCGTTTTCGTGCCTCGCCGATAGTCGAGCACAACAAACAAATAAAAAAAAAAAGTGTGTGTGTGTGTGTGTGTGTGTGTGTGTGTGTGTGTGTGCGTGTGTGTGTGTGAGAGAGAGAGAGAGAGAGAGAGAGAGAGAGAGAGAGAGAGAGAGGGGGGGAAATAAAAAGCAATGAGAGAGAGTGTAAAAAATTGTTGTAAAGAAATTGAATCATGGTATTTAAAGAAATTTTTCATTAAAATGACACGTTCCACATCATTACGAAATGTCGTATTCATGATCTATTGAACAAGAGGTAATCTAATCTAATCTAATCTAATCACATCATATTGATGATTAGCCATGAAGAGTCATGAATTACCGAAAGTTTTGCCAATACCAGTAACCAAATCTAAACTTGAAAATAAAAGACGACAATTTTTGTAATAAACCGTGACTCCTATCAAGACCCTTTCGTCCCTGTTATCTAACCACGAAAGATGTCTGATATACCTCCATTCTGAAGTAACAAAGTGTGCATGCATTTAAAGATGAAGTGCATGATGTGAAGTTCTGTGACGGAGATACGAACCCAACACGTAATCCGATTGTTAACTAAGAAAAATCAAATGTTACGTATCGGTTTTTCTTACGAGCCGCTAGGTGTCTGAATCTAAAATAAGGATACAAACTTTTGTGCCTAAGCGACAATCGAACTGCACACCTACCGTGCATCCACGAATATAGCATAAGTATCAGTTGCTTACTCATGAACAGTAAGATGTGTGCGTGTTTGACCAGAAATAACGACACCTGTTGCGATTGTTGGCAACACATGAACAGACATTGAAATTGCGCGTTAATTTTCACTAGCAGGTCGGTGTGCACTTGATAAAGCTAGAAATGAAATTATGAATATTTTTGTACTGGATCAGGTTTCAGACCCACATACTTACCTTTGGAGACCTAGAGAAGATTGCAGTCTTGGGAAAAGGAACGAAATGACTGAACTATACTGTTCCGAGAGATTCAGATCCTCGAAAGAGGAGATACGAATTCGAATCACAGTCCAGCACCAAATTTTTAAACGTCTCTAGTTCAATCAAGTACAAGTAAAATAAGAGCCCTGTCCCTTTAAATGGCTATCGGTTCATCAAATAAAATAAAATTTGCTAATGTAAGTAAGCTTACTGGCGACTGTATTTCTGCTTACCATGATTTCCGCTGTGTCATTTCCCAACGTAAACCGGCTCTGCCCAGTCGGTAATGAGGGAACGTGATGTTTAAGGCGGATTCTGGATTATAACGTCTTTCTCTTGAGGTTACCAGAGGTAAAATAAATATGTTTGTGCCTCTTAAAAGTAAATGCCTGAACCCACGCATTGCACCTGTGATACCTCGTTCCACCAGACCATTGTGGTCACATTACCCAGCCCCAGGAGTGTGCTGTAACGGATGATGTGCTTAGCTTACAAAATTAGTCACGGTGCAAAAATGCGAGTCTATTAAATGGTCAAGTAGAAGCAAGCTTCTGACGCAGAGATTATGCTATTCTCATGTCAGCAGGATGTAAAGACTCTTCTAGGCATCATAGGCTGGATGTGAAGCCATTTTGATTTTTCACAAATTCAGCAAATTTCGTAGTTCTAGAAAATCCACTGTGAAGTGTGAAGTTGCCGGATAATTCGATTATTACTGTTATTATTAATATCATTTTATTCATACCGCTGCTGGAAGACGACCGTAGTCTTGAGGTAAAACGCGAGACCAGCTAATATGACGTCTGGCGACCGAAAGCACATATCGACAAAATTTTTATCGCCCCTTTCCTCTCGGTGCTGAAGCTATGAGTGTAATACAAGCGAATCTACAATATCATATTAGCTGGTCTCGCGTTTTACCTCACGACTACGGTCGTAGTCAAGAGTAATGTACTAAGACTGGAGTCAAGACTTCCTCTGGGAAGTGCCGCAGTCTACATGTTGCCAGATCGAGCATATTGCCAGACATAGAATTCTGAGAGGAGCATGACTGTATTGTCCACCTTACGTGAACGACTCGGCGGTCAATTTTTTGGTCTGAGACTGTATCTACAACACATATTGTACGCTTAAGACCCAGAAGAATTTAAAACAAAATGTATTTTTTAAGAGAGCAACGTTAACCATACCGTTCGAAGTATTCATAGTATTGTATACGTCTGTGTAAACGCCTTCCAATGACCACTCAAGAAAGACAAGGATACACAGTCTAGCTTCAATATTATAAATACGCCTCAGTTTGTGGATGGACTCAGACTTAGGTTGATAATAATTTTGAAAATTTAGCAGCCCTGTACCCATTGGTGTTAAACTCGTTTTCAACCAATGATTCCCACAGCTACAGGGATACTACTTGTGATACCTCTTAGACAGAATACTTAAGCAGTGTTATCAGACGAAAAGATCAACCTGACACAAACTGTGGGAAGTTTGTTTTACAACTTTCGTACCTGGATATTCAGCTTTTTCCTATTTGAGATATCTGTGAACGTTGCTGCTTAAGACAATTTAAGCAGAAACTAAATTCCCTCAGCTTCGACAATGTTTAAAGAAATCGTCTTATCGGCACTAAATCGTGGTTTGTGAATTGTTTACCGGCCGTACTCTTCCGTATTTTGCCGGTTGGAAGGCGAAAGCTTACTGACAAATTTCACACAGAAATTACTGTTACAGTGTAGTTATGGAGCCAAATGAGTGAATTGCGTATTTTCCGGTGAGAAAGAGCACTGGCAAACAGTCTTCGCTACATTAGGTTATTTAAACTGGTGTCACTCTGAGCTAGACTTTATGGTCAGCGACGAAGTGTAAGGTCAACGTTTCGGATGCGAGTTTGCGACTGCGAAATACTTTCCTACATTATAGAAGCGAATATTAAATTTGAACTAATATTGCGAAAATTTTGTACTTGGACAGCTTAGAATGAAAATACTTCTGTTTATTGCAAAGGGAAACAATAGATTTTCTAAAACACTGTCTGTCATACACTACTTGAAACAGGTCATGTCGACCACATCATGTGGAAGAACTAACAGCAACGTATATCGGAAGGCAGTAAGATCACTTGCCTTTTGGTTTGTCAGTACTCGATAGCCATTTCTAGGCGAAAGTAAATGAAGAAAGGCAGTGCGATTTTGTTACCACGTAACGTCTTCGTCAATTACTTTAGTTTTAATGTAATCTACGACTAATTGCTGGTGTTTGATATTAACATGAAAAGGATTCCGTAGACAGGGAAAGAAACTGTTCATGGGAAACTACTTCTATAGTGACCAAAAGGCATTAAATGATGTTCAAGCACTTGAGTTCCAGCAGCGGTATAATTAAAATGATATTAATAATAACAGTAATAATCGAATTATCCGGCAACTTCACACTTCACAGTGGATTTTCGCGAACTAAGAAATTTGCTGAATTTGTGAAAAATCAAAATGGCTTCACATCCTGCCTATGATGCCTAGAAGAGTCCTTACATCCTGCTGACATGAGAATAGCATAATCTCTGCGTCAGAGGCTTGCTTCTACTTGACCATTTAATAGACTCGCATTTTTTCCACCGTGACTAATTTTGTAAGCTAAGCACATCATCCGTTACAGCACACTCCTGGGGCTGGGTAATGTGACCACAATGGTCTGGTGGAACGAGGTATCACAGGTGCAATGCGTGGGTTCAGGCATTTACTTTTAAGAGGCACAAACATATTTATTTTACCTCAGGTAACCTCAAGAGAAAGACGTTATAATCCAGAATCCGCATTAAACATCACGTTCCTTCATTACCGACTGGGCAGAGCCGGTTTACGTTGGGAAATGACACAGCGGAAATCATGGTAAGCAGAAATACAGTCGCCAGTAAGCTTACTTACATTAGCAAATTTTATTTTATTTAATGAACCGATAGCCATTTAAAGGGACAGGGCTCTTATTTTACTTGTACTTGATTGAACTAGAGACGTTTAAAAATTTGGTGCTGGACTGTGATTCGAATTCGTATCTCCTCTTTCGAGGATCTGAATCTCTCGGAACAGTATAGTTCAGTCATTTCGTTCCTTTTCCCAAGACTGCAATCTTCTCTAGGTCTCCTCCAAAGGTAAGTATGTGGGTCTGAAACCTGATCCAGTACAAAAATATTCATAATTTCATTTCTAGCTTTATCAAGTGCACACCGACCTGCTAGTGAAAATTAACGCGCAATTTCAATGTCTGTTCATGTGTTGCCAACAATCGCAACAGGTGTCGTTATTTCTGGTCAAACACGCACACATCTTACTGTTCATGAGTAAGCAACTGATACTTACGCTATATTCGTGGATGCACGATAGGTGTGCAGTTCGATTGTCGCTTAGGCACAAAAGTTTGTATCCTTATTTTAGATTCAGACACCTAGCGGCTCGTAAGAAAAACCGATACGTAACATTTGATTTTTCTTAGTTAACAATCGGATTACGTGTTGGGTTCTTATCTCCGTCACAGAACTTCACATCATGCACTTCATCTTTAAATGCATGCACACTTTGTTACTTCAGAATGGAGGTATACCAGACATCTTTCGTGGTTAGATAACAGGGACGAAAGGGTCTTGATAGGAGTCACGGTTTATTACAAAAATTGTCGTCTTTTATTTTCAAGTTTAGATTTGGTTACTGGTATTGGCAAAACTTTCGGTAATTCATGACTCTTCATGGCTAATCATCAATATGATGTGATTAGATTAGATTAGATTAGATTACCTCTTGTTCAATAGATCATGAATACGACATTTCGTAATGATGTGGAACGTGTCATTTTAATGAAAAATTTCTTTAAATACCATGATTCAATTTCTTTACAACAATTTTTTACACTCTCTCTCATTGCTTTTTATTTTCCCCCCCCTCTCTCTCTCTCTCTCTCTCTCTCTCTCTCTCTCTCTCTCTCTCTCTCACACACACACACGCACACACACACACACACACACACACACACACACACACTTTTTTTTTTATTTGTTTGTTGTGCTCGACTATCGGCGAGGCACGAAAACGCCTGTGAATGACTTTCTTAGTTTTGAGTACACTTACGAAAGAAATATAAAAACAACAATGAGAGTTACTGATTTATGATGCTCAGTTTGCAGTCAGTTCTGAGTATTATTAGTAACTACGCTCCAGTCCCTAAACCTAGTTACAGAAAGCGAATCAGACGCATTACGTATTCCAGGCCGTAGCAGCCGTGACTTGGAGACACCAGCTATGGTCACTTCCCAGACCGCTGTAGGATCACATCGGTTCGTCTTCTTCCTGCTGGTACTGTAGCTGAGATTTGGCAACAAGGCAACGTATGTTTGGCAACTCTGTGATCGACGAGTTACTTCCTGGTGTGCACGGAATTAAGCCTCAAAGTTCACTTGATTTTACCTGTCATTTCCATTGAATAATCTGAGTTATTATCGCTTGAAGGGTAACAAAAGATTGAAAATTTACGGTTTTCAGCCCAGGAAAGTCGTTGCAGGTGGAAATCGCAACTAATCTCGACCTTTAAATAGCGGTTTACGAGTTCTAGTTACTATTGCCCTCGAAATAGGAAGCTAAGACTCATACCTCCTCGCCAGCTCTGTGGTAACGTGCTGACCTGTGAAACAGCGTCTGTTACGGCTCGCAGTTCCAGTCTCACTGACTGTAACGTTTTTATCCCTTCTGTGAAAGAGCTACAAGCAGTCAGATCAAACATCAATAAGGAAATCGCAAGAAAACGCTTTCAGCTCATAGTGCAATGTTGAAAAACTTACAATGCTGCACAACAGGTAAGGCCTCTTTCCGCTGCTGACAAGCGAATTTTGGGTTTCTAGGAATACGTAACTATATTTATGAAATGCCACATTTGCATACCTCTTGAGTATGACACAGCATACCAATTAAACACAGACCCAATCAAAATCTAAGTGAGTAGTATTTTACTAATTCGTGTCGATAGAGGCATGCTTGTGTACAGATACTTTCGTCGTAAGGTTATCATGGTTAGTTTTATTTCATTTCTTATAATACAGTGCACAATTTTCGTAAGGTTTCCTTTAGTGTTGTTAAAACAATAGTAAACATGAGAGAGAAATTAATCATCAACGATACATGCGAATTCTCTGATGTTACCTGACAATGCACATGCAGTTTATTGATTACATGCATGTAGAAAACTTGTTCTGAGTTAAAGCTGTCAAAGTTTGAAGAAGAATAAAATATCACTACCACACGACAGCTAATGTAGAAAATACTTTTCTGACATATTATGGCACGATGCGCTCTCCCTACACATCTTCGAGATGCATCTGCTGCCTGCTGTCTATTAAACCTGAACAGAACAAAATGTCACAGTAGTTAGTCCTTTTTCCACATGCGACTACTTTGGGTTGAGAAGTGAAGGGAATTAAGTTCAAAGTTCCATTAGATTGATAACTTCAGCAGAGAGCAGAATTGCGTTTTATTAAATGTGGCACTGAATGTATTCGAACTCGCGACATCTTATCTATGCTACAAGCTGACACGTAGCTACAACAGCTCCAGAGCTCGGCAACTATTCCTCCAGAACTTTTGGATTCCACAGCACTGTGAGATTATGCATATGGCCAGGTCTTGACTTCTGAGAGACAAACAGTTACAGCTTTTCTTTTGGACTGAGCGACGTTTTCTAGTAACAGATAGCGCAATAGAATAGCTCAAGTGGAAAGGAACACTTCCTATTTAAACTTCTGCATCCTACACTGTTGGCAGTTGTGTGTAGGTGGCAGTTACGTGATTTTATTTCTGTGATTACAAAATAGTCGAATGTATGCACTGGGTAGCCGAGGCAGCTAGTTCATGGTGATTCGGTCAACCAGGTAAATGAATTTACTGAACATGCTGCAAATTACTACAGGGAGCCTGTGTGTCAGAATTCTCATCCAGTGTGGCGCAACTGCGTTACGATAGAAAAATGACTCGCAGAGAAGGGGATTTCGTGGTCTGTTGGACGGATGGTAGGTTGTTATACCTATGGTCTGGGTTCGATTCCCACTTCTGTCAATGATTTTAGATAGGGAGAGACAGATTCCATTCTCTCCTGGCTACACCAAGTGAAGGAGATATAATGGCTGCGTGGTCTGAAAATTCACATTAAAGATGATATTCCTTCTTTACCAAGTAGACGGTAGGTTGAACCACAATAAAGTCTGGAGTGGCGACATGTAGAAACTCTATCACCAGTAACCTTTCTTATACTAGTTATTTATTTCAAGTGACGACACAAACGCTATGTATGGTCACAGGACACTTATTCCATCTTTTATTTGAGCTTCTGTATGTCGATAAAATTGGTTCTGAACTGGGAATGCAACTCAGACCGCCCTTAACGCGGAATTTGATCCCTTCGTGGCAATACAGCTCGGCTACAATTTGTTGTTTGTCCAAAACTGCAGATTCCTCAACACCTTCACATATTACGTGTGAATGGGATCGAATCCTGGCCCGGCACTAAAGATTTAATTATGTATTATCAAGCTCTATCATGAGAACACCTATCTGCTGGTGGATAATAATTTTGATTTTTAATGTATTTTCATTCGCTGTCAACACTAACGATATCTGACGTTTTTAACTCCCAGTGAGACACAGAACTACTTGCGAGATGACTGTACGTTCAAGATGCTATTCTGAGCAGCTGGTGGAGAAAAATTCGGTAGCTGACTTCTCTTTGTGTGTAGTCAACAATGATATGTGTGGGGCTCTATTCCCAGTGAGCGCTGAACTCTTCGTCATATTATTTCAGTTCAAACATGCTCACATGTCACTGCTGGTGCAACAAACCCATATTTAACGTTCGTTTTCTCTAGAATATAACAGCGATAGGTGCCGGGTTGGAGTCCTGGGAAGGAAAAAATTAATGTTTCGTCTCGTCATTTCAGTTAAAACATCTAGCTACTGCCGCAAAATTCCGATATGTCACATTTGACTGTGCTTCGATAGCAATCCGATTAGGTTCCGGGTTCGAATCCGTGTCCAACACACAGCTTTACCTCACGGCATTTCAAGTAAGTTACTTGTGAAGAAGCAATATTTAACATCTCTCGTCGTTCGTTAACAGGGACAATAGATGGTGGGTAGGAATTCGTGTCTGTTAAAAATGTTTGCGTTATGCAATTTAAAGTTGATATTTGCTAAGGAAACGTATGAAGACGCAGACTTCCTCGTTATCAATATGTGCGGCATGTCTTTCGTGTTAACGAAAGTAAATTCCCGCTTTACCTCTTCTTACGTGTCAAATGAAATGTATGCCATGAGGAATAGAATATTTGTTGACTGCGTCCATTCTTGCTTCCATCCTTACCAACATATTTCTTCATTCTCGTGGTAATCATGACATTCTATGTGTATGCTGCAAAAGATTGCAAGTGGACAAATTCGACATCGAGGTGCAAAGCGTTTGGTATCTTACATTATATTCAATTCGAATAAGCTTCCGGTGTATTTTTACTTCGTTTGTATTTTTAGATGATTATGAACGTTACGGAAATTTATCTCACATGCTTTATGTTGAATGAGAAACATTGAATGATCCGTTTTGCTTTCCCTACGTTGAAATGATATAATGTCGGCGTCAACAGCCTTCTTCCACGCCGGAAGCTGAAACTTGTATCATTCTGGATTAATGATAATTGAGTGTCTCATATGTATCCATAGCCCACAAGGCGACGTCAGAAACCATCAGGGGAGAACGCCGCATAAAAACCAAACGTGCGCGCGCGTCTCCACTCTGAAGAACCGTATCGGAGAATCACGGCAAGCATTTCGCTGAAGAGCTGCCTCGTCAGAAAGCCGAGAAATGGCAGCATCATAGCAAGTATTTGTCAACACTCTGATAGTGCATTTACTTCCGGGTGTAGGTCGGCGTTACCTCGCTAAATTCACTTGACATTCGTTTCCCACATCGAAGACTCGTACGATATAATCCGCTGCAAGATGACACAATTAGAAAGTATATTTAATTTCTGGACTCCAAGAACGGCGTTCTTCACATAAGTAACACCTGTTTGTGTGTGCATTCGGGAGGACGACGGTGCAATCCCGCACCCGGCCATCCTGATTTAGGTTTTCAATGATTTCCCTAAATCGCTTCAGGCAAATGCCGGGATGGTTCCTTAGGAAGGGCACAGCCGATTTCCTTCCCCATCCTTCCCTAATCCGAGCTTGTGCTCCGTCTCTAATGACATCGTTGTCGACGGGACGTTAAAACAGTAATCTCCACCTCCTCTGTGTGTTTAAGGTTGCGTTTTGAGGCTCAGGCAACATCGCAGTGACTATAGTCCGCCTCTGGCCGCCAGTGTGTCGTTAGTTCAGAGGTTCCCTTGTGCTTTGCAGTGCTTGTACTATAAGACATAGCAGTTAGAACCACGGTAGAAGCCGCTGACTACAACCTTTTACTTTCCATTTTAATTAATGGAGTTGCAAACTGCTAGTAAAAATTTCTTATGCGAAATCTGAAGAATGCCTTTAAACATGAACCTTCGTCCGATTTCAACTTAGTAAATTAAGTTAATATCATGGACTTCTGCTTTGCAAATTCCAAGGTGCTTTACTGTAAAATAGGTCCTGAAAAGATTCAAACCGACTTTCAACGATATAAATTTGAGCTTTGTTCGTCATATAGGTCTAACATGTCAGAAGGTTGTTTATGAAGTGCACATGTTCATTAATATAGTTCCCTTCTTCTAAATTTTTGCAATAGCATTTAACTGTAGACGTTTTCTAACACCGGCGTTAGCAATTCCTTTCCGTTCTCTGAAACCTTCAAAACGACAAATTTTTCTGGTTTAAATCTGATGACCTTAACTATCACTTCCGATCAACAATAAATACTTCATGAACCCATACATGGAACTCCAAATGTGCAGTGTTCCTGCACTGCTACAGAGCATGCATTGCTAGGTATTCACACAGTTTATCGCATAGACTTACCATAAGAAATGAAACAAGAACTGTAATACACTTTACACCACAGACGCTCACTCTGGCTTGACGAAAACATCCAAACATTGACCAAAAGTTGCACAAATAATTGACTTTGAAAGGAAAAGAAACGAGGTATGAAGCATTTATAAATTCATCGAATGTAGTGAGGTGGTTTAATTTCGTCCCAGTCTATAAAATTAATTTTGGGCCATACTCAGCTCTTGCCGATTAATGTAATATAATACCCGCCTACTAATCAGGGCGTCTGTCTCCGTTGCTTTTGAGCGTGAATGGAAATCGTAGAAATTTTCTGTGGAGCAACATTTAATAATAAAGCGTTTTAAATCATCAAAAGCTATGAGCGGTAGCAGGCGCTTTCGATAAAGAACGGGGGAGTGCAGCGCCGCTGCTGTCGCCACGGCCGCTGCCAGTAGCCAGCAAATGGATCCCGGAGCTTTGCCGATTACGGCGTCCAGAGGAGGACAGTCTGCAGGAAATCTGCCGCAAAACGGTTACTGGACAAAATTTTGATATCGGTGTGTCAGAAAGCGAAATAGATTGAATCTGCGCTACTATTACATTCACGTGTTCAGTATTCAGGCAGAAGAGGCTATAAAAATATTTTATGCCAGCTGCTCTCGATCCACTGACATTATGAACAGAAACAACGCACGCTACCGCTAGACCACAGGTGCAATCAGCCTATAGTTTCTCCATCATGGGACAAGTTTTCCTCCAGGAAGTGCCGCAGTCTGCAGTGTTGCCAGATTGTGCAGATGACCGGACTTAGAGAATTAGCGAGTTGGCCAGTTTTATTGTCCCATGTCGCGATCGGCGCGGACTTAGCGTCTGAAGCGGCCGGCCGCCGGTCAAGTTTTATGTCAAAGAGTGTACCTAACTTGCTCATCCAGCCAGTATTTATATTGTGCCCAGGTTTCGGTTGGTACAATATGCCGCGTAGATAGAAAATAATTCTCGAATAAGTGTTCTGTATCTGAGTAACAATACTGCAGATGTTCTCAGTGGTCCTGCCTATAGACAACTATGTTCATCTAACTGGAGCCCTCATGCAAACAAACGCATGCTCAGCTACTGGAGATTCGTTGTATTACTCAAGCAGCTAGTGTCGTACACTCGCTAAAGCATCGAAAGACTTCAGCTTCTTTGCTAATCACTGTAGCAAATGTTTAACCCACGTAATTGTTACGTGAAATTTCACTGGAAAGTGGATTAGCTTTGCCTGGTAGTGGTGCCTATGTAGGCGTGTCGTTCGTATGCGCGTATCGAAGCGAGTCGCTGCGAGATGGGTAGATGCCCCGGGAATCAGCGCGACAGAAATAATAAGATATAGATTTTGTTTTATATTCATTTTGTCCGCCCCCGGTAGCTGAGTGGTCAGCGTGACAGACTGTCAATCCAAAGGGCCCGGGTTCGATTCCCGGGTGGGTCGGAGATTTTCTCCGCTCAGGGACTGGGTGTTGTGTTGTCCTAATCATCATCATTTCATCCCCATCGACGCGCAAGTCGCCGAAGTGGCGTCAAATCGAAAGACTTGCACCAGGCGAACGGTCTACCCGACGGGAGGCCCTCGTCACACGACATTTCATTTCATATTCATTTTTTGGAAAGCTTAAACAACTAACAATTTATTTGCTGCAATGATACACTTAATTTGTTGTGAACAATGTTCTTCATCAGTACCCTTCAGTCGAATAACACATTCCAATAATGCATTTTTATCGAATCTGCGCAGAAAGTGTTACAAAACTGGGGAGGGGGGCTGGGAAAGGGTGGATGGTTCTCTTTGGGCCATTGCTCTGGGAAGCGCATGATCATCTGCTTGAGGCTCTGCTGTCACTTCCTCCCCTTCTTCTGTTCCAGTCGCAAATGGTGTATGGGAGGAGCGATTGTTAGTAAGCTTCCGAGTGAGCGTGAATCTGTCATTTAACCTTTATCGTATTTTCAGGAGATATACGCAAGAGGAAGCAGTATATTCGTAGACTCTTCCACGAACGTAACGTCACATAATTTTGACAGTAAATCACATCGTGAGCACAACGCTTCCCTTGTAACTTGTGCACTGGAATTATATGAGCATTTTCGTTGCATCTTCTCCGTTTCCTCTACCAGTCCTATGTGGTAATGGTACCAGGCTGACGAGCAATATTCAGGTATCGGTCAAACGATGGATTTCTCAGTTACCTTGTTTGTAGGTACATTTTTTTGCGGATTCTTCCAGTGTGAATTTAGTCTGGCATCTGCAATCTCGTGGATAGTATAAGTCTGGTTAAAAAAAAATAAGAAAAACGGTTTGTTTCACAAACAAATCACCTTACTTCTAGGCGCTTCAGTCCGGAACCGCGCGACCGCTACGGTCGCAGGTTCGAATCCTGCCTTGGGCATGGATGTGTGTGACGTCCTTAGGTTAGTTAGGTTTAAGTAGTTCTAAGTTCTATGGGACTGATGACCTTAGATGTTAAGTCCCATAGTGCTCAGAGCCAAAAATAAGTTCCATCAAACTCTGCATAATACTCGTTGACTGCAACTGCTCCTACCTAATTTGATTAAAATTTATTCCCTGCAAGCCAAAGTTTTAAGACAGGGAACAGAAGAAGTCACTTGGGGCCAAGTGTGGGGAACGATCAGGAAAGCATTGTCATCGCTGATGTGTGGGGTGATGCATTATCCTGGTGCAAGAACACTTTTTTGAGTACAAACTTTGGCCTTTTTCAGCCAAGGTGCTGCGTCCTCTTAGTAAAGGCACTCGCGTCGGTCGTGTGCTACCGTAGCCCGTCAATGTCAAATTTCACGCCACGTGGGGCACCAGCGTATTCTCAGGCGCCTTGTCACAGATCGCGCGGCTCTCCCCGTCGGAGGTTCGAGTCCTCCCTCGGGCATGGGTGTGTGTGTTGTCCTTGGTGTAAGTTAGTTTATGACATTGTGTAAGCTTAGAGACCGATAACCTCAGCACTTTGGTCCCATAGGACTTACCACAAATTTCCAATTTTTTTCCAAATTTCGCCACAATATCCTAACAGGCTAGTTTGTCTGACGTACGACTCTGATTTCTGAGATTATTTCACGCAGTGTTGCTTATCTGTTAGCACTGACAACTCTACAAATCGCCACTCCTCTCAGTCGTTAAATGTAGGCCGTCGGCCACTGCGTTGTCTGTATCGACTGATACTGCCTGAAATTTGGAGTTCTCGGCACACTATTGACAGTGTGACTCTCGAAATATTGAATTCCGTCACTATTTCCGAAACAGAATGTCTCATGAGTCTAGCTCCAACTACCGTTCCGCTCTCATAGTCTGTTAATTACTGTTGGCCGGCCGGTGTGGCCGAGCGGTTCTAGGCGCTTCAGTCTAGAACCGCGTGACCGCTACGGTCGCAGGTTCGAATCCTGCCTCGGGCATGGATGCGTGTGTGTCCTTAGGTTAGTTAGGATTAAGTAGTTCTAAGTTCCAGGGGACTGATAACCTCAGAAGTTAAGTCCCATAGTGCTCAGAGTCATTTCAAACAACTCAGTTTTAATTCGTCGTTACGTGGATTCTGTGTGTCCTTTGCTTGTGAATATGACACCAGATGTGCATGCACTGGCGCATGATGTCATCTCAGAAGCATTTGATAGTGCTGCTTCTGGAAGATATCGAAGCCAGGTCATCGATTAGATTGCATCAGAGTTCTCCTCAGAATCATTATTCTGTTCTAGTTGTGTTCCTAGCAGCAGTTGTGTTCCAACCAAGAAGACACTGCCCGCAAAGAGACGGAATTGTTCAGTAAAAATATGTATGTAGGTCGTATCTTTCATGTTGCCTTCAAGACTTGCGCGCAGAAGTTATGCGTAATCAAGAAACAGGATATCTTAAAAACATCGCATTTGTAGGACTACAGAACAAAGTAAAATAGCATTCAAAAGACTTTTAACATACAACAGATAACTATACATATTCCGGAACCAAAGGGAAACATTCCGAAAAGAAGATACAATACTGGAAAATTAATGCTGCATCAACAAGGAAAAAAAAGTGGTTCAAATGGCTCTGAGCACTATGGGACTTAACATCTATGGTCATCAGTCCCCTAGAACTTAGAACTACTTAAACCTAACTATCTTAAGAACATCACACACCTCCATGCCCGAGGCAGGATTGGAACCTGCGACCGTAGCGGTCACGCGGTTCCAGACTGAAGCGCCTAGAACCGCACGACCACACCGGCCGGCCAACAAGGAAACAATAGCAGTGAGTGTCTAACAGTGCAGCAGTGTTTACTAGTCGAAGTTTCTGCTCTTGTCACTGGCAAACGCTGCCAATGGTTACAGGCTGTGAACGAGAGCCACCAATGTGAGGTCGCACAGTGACCACCGTCACCTGACACACCAGCCAGTCTTTGAGGGTCTTGAGTTCAACTAGGAGATCCTACGAGCTTTCTGACAGCAATGGGGCGATGTCGATTCATGCCAGCCACCTGTCTTTGTGGCCTGGTGCTGACACTCCACTAGATCAGCGAGGTCGCTGACATCTGCAGTTGCGTTGCTTCAGCAATCTCTGTATTACTGCGCGGTGCATGGGGTCATCAGTCAATAAATGAAGTACAAAATGGTTATGCGTCCCTCACATTCCTGACGTGTGAGCAGACGTAGTAGTCAGCAGCGTTCTGGTCAACCACATCTGACCACCGCAAGGGAGAATCGCCGTATTGCGCACCTTTACATCTGCGCCAGTCGTCCCAAAACGAGTAATGGACTCACTGCTGAAGTTCCCCCGTGGCCAGCAAGATCCCCAGACCGGTCCCTGACAAAACATGTGTTGGCCTATCTCGGACGTCAACTCGTCCCTGGACCAGTATCCAAGATATCGTGGACCATTTACAAAAGCCATGCCAGGTTTCCTTAAGATAGGATACAACACTTTCACGACACCTTTCCCTAGCAAATCAGTGCACGCATCCAGACCAGAAAGAGATGCAACGTCATACTGGTAAGTGGGCTTATTCTGTCAAGTTCTTTGTAAATTTGACTCGATTTTGTCCCTTAAATAATATTATGTACCCTTCCAGATACACACAGGTGTCCGACAAGGAGATGGGCTTTCACCAATTCTGTTTAATATAGTCTTAGACAAAATTTTCAAACAATGGGAAGAACAAGTTAAAGGAATGCAGCTAGGAAGAAAACGTAAAACAAGAAACACATCATGGAACGACAAACCAACAATGGACACATCATGCAAACGATGTATGGATCCGTAAAAAAGAGTCGAAAAATTTAAATATTTAGGGGAATACATACAAATAGGAGGATCAAAGAAGGCATCCACCATATAACGAACAGAAAGACTCCAGAAAGCTTATAAACTCACATGGTCACATTATAATAAGAAAATCATATCAAGACAGGCCAAAATTAGACACTGTAAAACAGTTGTATTGCCGGAACCACTATATGCGTCAGAAACGACCACAATTGGAGCATCAGGCATTATAGAGACAGAAAAAATAGAACCCAAAATTCTCAGGAAAATATTCGGACCAATACACAAAGATTGCATATGGACGAAAAGACCTACCAACGAGTTATACCAACACACTGACAGACTCACAGACATGATCAGAAAACGCAGACTAAATTGCTACGGACACATACAGAGAATGGACAACACCAGGCTTACAAAGAGAATCTCCGATCTAGTAAAACCTTCAAGCCTTCAAATAAATTGGTATCATGAAGTAGAGGAAGACGTAAGGTAGCTGGGGATCAACAAACAAATGACAAAAGACAGAAAGGAATTCAGGAACAAAATTAGGAACGCAAAATTTACGGTAAATGAGAAGAGGAAGACGGGAGCATTATGGACGGAACAAAGAAAACAAGATCATAGTCAAAGGATGAAAAGATTGTGGGAAGAGAAAAGGAAGAAAGGAAAGAAGTGAAAATTGTGTCATCATGAGATATTTGAGTTCAAACACTGTCCATAAGGGCAAAAATGATATGAATGAATGAATGAATTACGTACCTTCTCAACCCATAAAATTTTATTTCGTCTTCTCCTCCCCGTCTGGGTGCTTTCCTTTTTTTGTCAGGCAGCGTGCATGTAATCTAGTGGATAACACTAGAAAATTGTAACGAAAAGTAAGAACTGTAGAGGATTTATGTTTGGTGACGGGACTTCCAGTTGTCCCTCTACATACACATATGTAACATACTGTACACAAATAGCAAAGAGACACTTTATCGTATGGTTACATCGTTGCCAATCAAGCACTTAAAGGAGTCACATCCATTAAATGTCTGGAGTGTCCATACAGACCGATTTGAAGTCCAACGATCACATATACGAACGTGGTTTGATAACTCTGGTAAATTTCCTTGAAAGAATGAAAAATTTTAGTTTAATTATCACATACATATAAACATGATAAATATTTCATTAGCAAGCAAATGCAGGGTAATATCTAATCCTATACATATTCAGCAAAAAAATCGTTGTGGTAGGCTAATACAAACCATACACTAAAGTTTCATCATAAAAGTAATGCCAGTAACTATTACCCATTTCATAATGATTGACTCCTGACTATGAACTCATATTTTGGTCACATCGCATGACAACCAACGTTATCTTAGAAATGTCTACTTTTATTTAGTATATGAATATTACCTTTTACTTGAAAATGGGGCGGCATACATGGTAATATTTAAGAGAACGCATGCTTTTTCGACCATGTTTTGGCAAGTCTCATTTTTGAGGAGTCATAGAAGTCAGACCGCAAATGGGTGAAAAATTTTCTTTGCACAGTTTAAAGGTACAACCATACTCAACTTCTAGACTAATTGTCGTTGCTTTCCAATCAGTCGATTTGTCCTAATAATGGTGGGGGTAGATTTCTGCAGTTCGCCTAGTGGTTACAGTGTAACCGCTACACGTATTAACAAGACGAAAAGCGTAAATGCAAGTTCTGTTGTTGCCTTTCATAGCTGTTATATTTTTTATGCACGTAAATATATATAAAGCGCTGATATCACGTGTTTAATTCATTTGCTTTTGCGTTTATATGCGCCGCCTGCTCGTTTGTGCTGTGTTGCCGGACCTCTGAAAGTTTTTACAAGGAGAGGCCTCCAGTGGTGCAATCAACTGTTTGCAAATACGGGTATGGTGGTGTAGGGTAAGAACCCAGGTATCACACACTGAAGCCATTCACCCTGGTGGGCCCTTGTTTACGAGTAAAAGTCAAAAAAACAATTTAGCTTATTCTGCTAGAGCATTAAATTAACACGATGTAACTGTCATCTGTGGTGAAACGACTTATTAGGTTTTCGTTTGGTATATGACCATGTGCAGACTTCGTCACCTACGTCAGTTACACTCACTTCAAAATTATTTATATTCTTTTTTTAAATTGTCCTAGAATGGTTCTTGAACGAAACTGTAAAACATCAGCTGAGTCGTGTGCAGAGAATTACATCACTTGGGCCAATTGGTTTTCGTAACTTTTTCGAATTTAAATTTCGTTTGTTTCTCCTCAGAAAATTATATCGACACACGTTATCTTGATCTAATCGATATCAGAATCAAACATTAAATAAACCTTTTAGATTCAAAGTTTCGGCCAACGCTGTCTGAATCAATAATCTTGTCAAATATATTATTAATCCGTTCACATAACTCTTCATAAATAAATCTTCAAGACACGTGTTTCACCTTTAGTAACCTACACTATTTTATTAGCTTCCTACACATACAGATGTGAACTTGAGCGTTGACAGACAGTGACTAACATTTCAATAAGATTAAGATCTATTTGATGTCATTGTTGTACAAAAAGAGTATAAAAATTCATTTTTAATTTTTTAGAAACACGACGCAACAACTCGGTTCCAGGATCTTCTGTTGCTCCTTGGCTGTCGACCCGCGACGTATAGCGGCCAGCAATTTCCTCTCTGGTCGCGGCAACGAAGATGCTGTCCCCGTTCGTTGCGCCGATCTCTCCGTACATGAAACACATAAAAAAAATACAAAACTTTTAGATAATTCACATCTATTATAAATAATAAGAAAACACATAAACAAAACTAAATTAAACTTATAGTCACCTGCAAGCTGGGCTGACTTTGGTGGATGGGTGACGCTTAATTTCGTCCCACCACATACCCCACCCACAAGCTCAGTTTGTCAGGTTTTAACCGGAATTAAACTTTTCAATATACAATATTTAACTGTTAATACATTTTCCTCACATTTTACGTAACCTCAAGTCCTTGCTATTAGATAGATTTAATCCTTTTAACACGATACCGTTGTGACTATTTGTCATTTACTCTTAATTGTGCTCTTATGGTAATTCGTAACCGAATATAGGGAGATTGCTCCTCTTCAGTTAATAGTTGCTAATAAATACTAATTTAGTACGTTCTTTAACGTTGTACATTAGGACAGAGCGTTCAAATTGTGATAGATTAGTTCCAATTTCATTTATTTACTAGAGTTATTCTTTTCAAGAATGTATATTACTAATAAGTTTCTCACAATAACTAATAGTACTATTTACTTTACATCATTCTCTTCCCTAATGCCTTATTTATGCCTGAGGTCAAGAAGAAATCAAGCAAAACTCTCTTTAGAATCTCGGCACGGCTTTCTTTACCTTCGGACACCTTGTTGGGTAATGGCCATTTATTTAGGAGAAACAAGCGAGAGAGCCCCGTTTGGTGTGTTCTATATTAACACTATTGCAAACCTCTATTAAAGGCACTCTGCTATGTTCTCGTGAGCCATATAGCTCTGGACGCCCATGGTCCCTAAAACTATTAACCATCCCCTTTGGTTCCTACTATCCGAGTAAATTTAAAATATGCAAAATTCCTTTTGACCTAAGAGCAAAATTTCCTCCATATAAATCCCCCTTTTGATTATCTTTCTCTTTTTGAAGTACCAGTAGATTATTGTAGAACACATGTTTAAGCTTTCTGTCATTTATTTAAAATAACACGTAACTATCACGAAAAACTTCACATGAATAAACTATGAACGCTCTTCCGTGTGTAACATATACTAAATATTAACTTATTTATGAATGAAGGGTTTCATTTGATCAACACTATATAATCCTTTAATTACACCTGATGAAGGTTCCATAAGAAGTAATGCTTTGGGATGTACAATCTTATGTACAACATATGGACCTTCAAAGATAAAGAAGAATTTTCTACATTCCTTATCGATCTTAGAGCTTTTAGGATGAGATCGTACTAACACAAGATCTCCTACCTGAAATGAGGGTTCTACAGCCTGTTGATTATAACTTTTAATTCTCCGTTCGGCATTTTTTACAATCTGTTCGCAAACTTTTTCGTCTGGAATATTTTGTTGTATCTCATTTACTGGTGGCCAAGGTAAAGCAGCTAGTAAAGGCTCACCTATAATTCGTTTGCCTAAAATTTCTATAGGTGATAATCCCGTCGTTAGGTGAGGCAATTCATTTAATATCTTTTCGAATTCAGGCATTAGTTTGGCCCACCGAGTATGTTTATGTGCACAATAAGTTCTACATAATCGTCCTAATTCTTTCATGACTCTTTCTACTAAATTACTTTGAGGGTGATATTTCGAAATTAAGATATGTTTGATTCCATATTGTCTTATCATATCTTGAAATCTTTGACTAATAAAGGCACTACCGTTGTCAGACATAAGTCGTTTAGGAATGCCCCAGTTAACAAAGTAATTTCGGGTGAGGCAGCGTATAACGCTTGCTGTATTCGCTCGTTTCAAAGTATATAGTTTCACATGTTTGGACCAACATTCCATTACAACAAACACATATGTTAATCCTCCTGAACTCCGAGGCAGAGGGCCGAAAAAATCTAATGATAGTAGATCCCACAAACCTCGAGGAATTACAGCATATAATTTATAACGCTTGGATTTGTTATTAACTTTAACCTTTTGACAGGTTTCACAAGCCCTAATAATACTTCTCACAATACGGGACATATTTTTGAAATAATAATACTTCATTAGATGTTTAATACATTTATGAATTCCAAAATGCCCGTAACCTTCATGAATATAAGTAATTAACTCGTCCACAACAGTTTCCGGAATGCAGATTTTCCATCTCTGGTGTTCCCTCTGTGCTTTCCAATACAACAAGTCGTTAAAATATAACCACACACCCCGGGTGTTAACTGTTTCGTCCCCATTATTAAGGTTTTGTATAAGGTCCCTATATTGATCGTCATTTCTTTGATTGCATCTAACAGCAGTTACTATCCGTTTAACCTTACGTTCGTTCTCCTTAGTCAAAAGGAAATAAACATGATAATTTGTTCCTGGTTCTTCTGCAATATTAATATTCTCCATTCCTACGGGAAGCCTTGACAAAGCATCTGAAACTACATTCTGAGATCCTTTTATATACCTAATTTCGTACTGAAATTCTTGCAAGTATAATACCCAACGTAATAGCCTACGGTGAAGTAACCGGCAATTGTTCAAAAAAATTAAAGCCTGATGATCAGTATATACCATTGTTTTTCTTCCCATTAATAATCCTCTAAATCGTTGAAAACCCCATACCACTGCGAGAGCTTCCTTCTCGGATACAAAATAATTTCTTTCATGTTTATTTAAAGTTCGACTAGCGAATCCAATAGGCCGATATAATCCCTCTTCATTGGTCAGATCACCTTGGAATATTACACACGACACACCATAATCAGAGGCATCCGTACACATACCAAAGTCCTGATCGAAATCTGGGTGGTATAACATTTTGGCTTTGGTTAACGCTCCTTTTATCTTATTAAAAACTTCCTCTTCCTTTTGTCCCCAGAGCCATACTGACTTCTCTTTCAATAAATCTAGTAATGTAGGATTAACAATATCCTGCCCTGGAAGAAATCTTCTTAGAAATCCTACCATTCCTAAGAATGATTTCAGTTGTTTCCGATTTCTAGGACTCGGGCATCGAGCAATAGCTTCAATACGTGCTGGGTCTGGCCTAATACCTTTACTGTCCACTATATGCCCCAAAAATCTCACTTCCTCCTTTCCGAAGTAAGACTTAGATAATTTTAAAGTAATTCCTCTGTCAATTAAACGGTTAAACAATTCCCGTAATATCGTTACGTGTTCTTCCCACGTTTTAGTAGCTACCAAAATATCATCTACATATAAAATAATCTTTTGTAACAATTGCTGACCCAAAGCAGAATCTAATGCCCTAATGAAAGTTGACACTGATATATTAAGTCCAAAAGGTAAAACTTGGAACTGATATGATCTGCCTTCAAAAAGAAAAGCCGTATATTGCCGTGAATCCGGGTGTAATGTTACTTGATGGTAGCCAGAGGTTAGATCCATTGTACTCATATAACGAGAACCAGCGATCTTAAGAAGTACGTCCTCCATAGGAATAGGTCTGTCTCTTTCCATCTCTATAATTTTATTTAATTCACGGGCATCCAGAACCAGTCGTACCCCACCAGTGGCTTTCTTAACTACCCACAACGGACTGTTAAAAGCGCTACATGATCGTTCGATAATGTTTCGCTCTAGCATCTTACTTATTTCTCTACTAGCCGATTCTTTGAATTGCACTGGAATGGGATAAGGTTTCTTAAAGAATGGTTTTTTATCTTTAATCTTAAGTTTACAAACGTAATCTTTAATTCTCCCCGGTTCATCTGAGAAGACGGCTCTAAATTCTAACATCAAAGATTCCAACTCTTCCTTTTCTTGCTCGGATAGACAATTCGTAGATAAACATTTTTCTTTTACTTCGGTTTCGATACTATTACTAGCCTGACATTGGTATACTGCATACCCAAGATCACTAAAATCTGTTAATAGATTCATGGTCGGTGCGTACCTAATCTGTAAGGATTCGTAGCAATTTTCAGGTACTTGACTATTAGAGAACCTCACTTTAAAAGTACATGCCTCCTTATGGATGGTTAAGGAAGAATCTTTAAAATCTAATATAGCTTTATATTTACACAGCCAATCTATACCTAAAATTATGGCCACATTTAAGTTGGCTACGACGAGTACAGAGTGAGCAATTAATTGTTCAGCAATTTCAAAAGTTACATAAACTTCTTCAGTAATATTTTGACTTCTTTTACCAGTAACTCCTATAATTTTCACCCCAGTTACAGGTAAAGTCGGGAAATTCCAATATTTTCTTTTAAGCTGAAATAATTCTTTGGATAAAATACTTACTTCGCTACCCGAATCAACTATAATATTTACTTCGGTGTCTTTAATATAACCTTTAATAACGGGTTTATATGTTACATTCTCCCTTATCTGATTGTCTTCCTGAAGTAAATCTTGTTGCCAGTCATCGTCCTTTTGGCAGCTTAATGATAAATTGCAATTGGGTCTTGGGTAATCTTGACCAATAGTTCCCTTTAGTTGACCCGTACTAAAGGACTTTACTAGTTTTCCGAACGTTCTATGATGACGTCACCTACCACTTGACCTTCATTAATTACTTGAGGATGATTTATCTCCTGATCGTTATTGTGTAATTTCCGCACTTTAGAGTTATTACCACGATTTTGTTGGCTCTCTTTATCTTTAGATTGACGTTTTGTATAACAGAACCGACTATGATTGTTGTTATTAGCTTTTCGTGGTTCTGAATCATTATTATTATTTCGAGGATTGTCATTTCTACCAAATCTAAACTTCTCGTCTTCCCTTTCTCTATTAAGTATATCTAATTGCTCTAAATATCCTAACAATTCGCACGGCTGTGACCATTCTCTTTCTATCATTCTTTCCTTTACGTAATACGGTAACCTACTAATTAGGACTCGTATTAAATGACTTTCAATAATTGGTTCTTCAATTAATTTAGCACGGTTTAAATGCCATTCAAAATAATTCCTATAACCTCCCCACCGTTTAGAATATGGAGGAGGGTCTAACAACTCTAAAGTTAAGTGTTGTTGTTTTCCTCTTGACCAATAATTTTGTTTAAACTGCTTAACAAAATCATCCCAATCCCTGAATTCAGTTCTATGCAGTACTGCCCACTCCGCAGCTTCTGCTTCTAAATGTCCTATTACAAATTGAATGCGTTTTTCATTACTCCATTTAGGAGATAATGATGTTTCAAAAGCTTTTATAAAGATTATAGGGTGCAGTTCGCCTCCTGGTTTGAATACAGGAAATCGACTTGCTACATTTGAATTTGTTGTTATGTCATCCAGACATTCTGCGAGAGAAATAGTCGGATTTTGTTTAGCTGGCAGAGACGGAGTTGCATCGGATTGGCTTGCCGTGACTGCCTTATTCATATTGTTGCCATCCATGCTAGCAAATTCGATGCGACTGTTGTCTCTGATTATGTTATTACCTCTGCTACCTGAAATGTTCTCGTTATTATCTAATTCCGATAACCGTTTCGTAATTTCCTGTATCCGCATTTCTGTATTGGATACGCGATTAGCTAATATCGATTCTTCACTGTGTTCACGATGTGAACGCTCTGTACCTTCGTCAATATTATTATCTTTGGCAGTCTCAAGATTACTGCATATCTCAGTAATTAAAAATTTCATGTTTTCGATTTCGGTATGGTCCTTTTCTACTTGATGAGTTAATGTTTCTAATTCTACATTATCTATTGAAGAAATCTCTACGGGTTTGGTAGAGACCTCTTTAATAGATTTCAATAATTCTCTGCGAACAGTTTCTGTTTGCATAGAAAATTCATATCGTAACATATCGTTATTTTTCTGTATTTCATTTACAACTAAGATATTGACACTATCTAGTCTCTCGGATAAGTCAGCAATATCGTGTCGCATGCGAGCTTTTTCCTCGCGCGATTCCTGGATATGTTCTTCTAACCTTTTACAATTATCAGCAATCTTATTACTAAGTCCTACTAGTTTTTCCTGCATTTCAACTTTAGATGACTCTATTTTATCACTTAATTCTCGACTGGTTTCATTAAGATATTCCTGCAACCTGTCTGTTGATTTTATTAGCTCCCCTTTAAGTCTAGCAGTAGATTCCTCGTTAGACTGTTTTAATCTAGCCATAGATTCTTCGTTGGCCTGTTTTAATTTAGCCATAGATTCTTCGTTAGACTGTTTTAATTCCTCTTTTAATCTAGCAGTAGATTCCTCGTTAGCCTGTTTTAATTCCTCTTTTAATCTAGCAGTAGATTCTTCCTTAGATTGTTTCAATTTAGCGATCGCCCTAAAAAGGGATCTCACGCTCCTATCGGACATAGATTGCTCTTCGTCTGACATTTCACTTCCCGACATTATTGTAAGATATTAACTATTTACACACGCAAACTTGTAATCAACAATCCTGTAAAAGCACACTTCCTATGTACAACACTCCACTTCCAACTTGAAACAAACTCACCGGACACTAATATTGTAATTTGTAGTTCTCGATGATCAGTGTGCTGCTATGGGCTGCAGATGTAACAGCCGTCGATGCAGCCGCTGAGATGCTGCGACCCCGCTTCCGCAACCGGCAGGACGCTGAGTCAAACACCGGAAACGTCGCTGGCTGCAACCACGCCCGGCACCGCCGTAGACAGGCGAAGCCCTCAGCAACACCTCTAATACCAGCCGGAGGAACGCCCCGCAGCTGACGTACTGGGCCTATTAGTTTAGGGAGAAAAAAGGTTGTCGGGGTTTGCAGCGTTCAGCTGCTGCCCAACAGACGCGCCTTCTCGTGGAACAACTGCGTGACCGTACTGCTTGGCTGCGGCTCCGTCAGATGCCCACACCCGCGAAGTCGCCGCTGGCTGGTGAAGGCTCCACGAAAACTCGCGTTGACTTCCGAAGTACTCTTGATGTTTTGTTTCGTACCTGTGTGCCTTAGTTGCACACAAGTCCTGTTTCTAAGGTCGCCACGGTGTGGTGAAACGACTTATTAGGTTTTCGTTTGGCATATGACCATGTGCAGACTTCGTCACCTACGTCAGTTACACTCACTTCAAAATTATTTATATTCTTTTTTTAAATTGTCCTAGAATGGTTCTTGAACGAAACTGTAAAACATCAGCTGAGTCGTGTGCAGAGAATTACATCACTTGGGCCAATTGGTTTTCGTAACTTTTTCGAATTTAAATTTCGTTTGTTTCTCCTCAGAAAATTATATCGACACACGTTATCTTGATCTAATCGATATCAGAATCAAACATTAAATAAACCTTTTAGATTCAAAGTTTCGGCCAACGCTGTCTGAATCAATAATCTTGTCAAATATATTATTAATCCGTTCACATAACTCTTCATAAATAAATCTTCAAGACACGTGTTTCACCTTTAGTAACCTACACTATTTTATTAGCTTCCTACACATACAGATGTGAACTTGAGCGTTGACAGACAGTGACTAACATTTCAATAAGATTAAGATCTATTTGATGTCATTGTTGTACAAAAAGAGTATAAAAATTCATTTTTAATTTTTTAGAAACACGACGCAACAACTCGGTTCCAGGATCTTCTGTTGCTCCTTGGCTGTCGACCCGCGACGTATAGCGGCCAGCAATTTCCTCTCTGGTCGCGGCAACGAAGATGCTGTCCCCGTTCGTTGCGCCGATCTCTCCGTACATGAAACACATAAAAAAAATACAAAACTTTTAGATAATTCACATCTATTATAAATAATAAGAAAACACATAAACAAAACTAAATTAAACTTATAGTCACCTGCAAGCTGGGCTGACTTTGGTGGATGGGTGACGCTTAATTTCGTCCCACCACACATCGTAGTATAATGGCTAGGGTGAAAATGTCTAAATATAAATAAGAATGACCAAAATCATCACACTTGAACTTTATTTCACTATTTACAATCTGTTGTTCCATTATTCTTACATGATCTTCTGTATATAGTTTCAAAGCTTTACGTTTCTTTGCACGTGAAGAGCTAACTACTAAAATGTTATCTCAGATTCTGCTAACGTTTCTCGAAATGATAGTTTTTTGTTCGTGTTCTTCACGGGTTGAGATAACAAGGCCTTCGATTTGTTGTTCTCAGTGAGCTGTAATGGTACAGGATATTACATTGTATTCTTTAAAGATTCGTTCTACTTTGTCATTGTGCATATTTGTAATACTGTGTAAACTCGTGTCGGCTAATTTAGTATTAACTATTATCAGTATTGTTAGCATTTACTTCGCGTTTCTGTTGTATAATTTTTAAATTTTTTATACACTTTCAGGGCTGTATAGCCTGGCCTGAAGTCTCGTAGGTGATTTTGTTCAAAAATGTTTAAATGTGTGTGAATTCCTAAGGGAGACTTACACACTACTTAAACTAACTAATGCTAAGAACAACACACACACCAATGGCCGAGGGAGCACTCGAAACTCCGGCGGGAGGGGCTGCGCAATCCATGACAGTTCACATAATAATAATATGCCTCAAACCGTACTGCCACTCCGCACGGCGGAGATTTTGTGTATTGTTCTAGTGTTTTGTCTATTTTCTGAAACTACTCTGTGTTTTATTCGAGAGTTTTATTCATGTATAGTAACCATACTTACAAAGTTGGATTATTGATCTCCGCATTCATGTTTACTAGATATACAACTGAGTGCGTATTATCAGTATCTTATGTGGGCTCGTGTACTGTTTGATTCAAAGAAACGGAAGCAAAACCCGAATCCACTGTCACAATAACTGTTTGTTGCGAGATTTCGCATAGCTGAGGCGACTTTTCACCTTCCTAATGTCTTCCGAAATTTCTTGTTCACTGATAGATATCTGTTCTGTTACATTTCCTAATAAAGAACACATCTGTGTTGGAAACGTATATGCATTCTCTGAAATCTCAAGCAAATTATTTCTGTGTATCGACTCTTTTACTTGTTCTATTTCATTAATAACTGAATCATTACTTTATGACATGGTTAGCGATCTAGTAGATCGACGAAATACTGTGTTGCGAACCATAATGTTAAAATGTAAAAAAAATGTAAAAAAAATTTATAATTAAATAACCGAAACATTTGACAAATGTGGGTAACTCCAAAACATTTCACAGAGTTTTTACTATTGTCTGTTGCACAACAATGATCTTCACACTCCATGTTTTTCAAATAGAAAAATAAATTTCACACAATATCACACACAAAAATGACAATGAAATTATAATAGCTGAAATAGAAAATACAAAACTTAGTACATATAAGTGTAGCGTTGATTTTCTGTCGAGAAGCGGTATTGCTGTCTAACTACATCACAGAAAACCAGAGGACTATCCTATGCAGATAGGGTCGACATGTATAAGCTTTCTATAAAAAAATTGTATGCGAGGTAACTGAATATACTGATTTCAAAAACTTTCTCCTCATGTAGTTTGTACTTTAGATATCGCATTCAGTTACTGAGCAAAACTGACCCTTGGTTGCGCTTGTGAACAGTGTAGTGAAATAAAACTTAAAGCTTAATGAAATGCAAGATCTGAATTAAAGAAAATAATAGCAGAAATAGAAAATGCAAAACTGAGTACAAATAAGTGTAGCGTTGATTTGCTGTCGAGAACCGATAGTGTTGTCTAACTACATCACAGAAAACCGGAGGACTATCCTAGGCAAACAGGGTCGACATGTATAAGCTTTCTATAAAAAAATTGTATGTGAGGTAACTGAATATACTGATTTCAAAAACTTCCTCCTCATGCAGTTTGTACTTTAGATATCGTATTCAGTTACTGAGCAAAACTGACTATTATTTGCCCCTTGGTTGCGCTTGTGGACAGTGTAGTGAAATAAAACTTACAGCTTAATGAAATGCAAGATGTGAAATAAAGAAAATAAATCTAATCAAATGCCAAAAGAAACTAACTGTGTGCCCAGTGGCAACTATATAACTAAAACTCAGCACCGAAGTACATTATGAACGTTGCGTGATATGAAGTGCAGTGTTTGGCTTGGAATATTCACAACAATAAATTGCTGCTATACTCGGAAGAAAATAACTACACTCCTGGAAATGGAAAAAAGAACACATTGACACCGGTGTGTCAGACCCACCATACTTGCTCCGGACACTGCGAGAGGGCTGTACAAGAAATGATCACACGCACGGCACAGCGGACACTCCAGGAACCGCGGTGTTGGCCGTCGAATGGCGCTAGCTGCGCAGCATTTGTGCACCGCCGCCGTCAGTGTCAGCCAGTTTGCCGTGGCATACGGAGCTCCATCGCAGTCTTTAACACTGGTAGCATGCCGCGACAGCGTGGACGTGAACCGTATGTGCAGTTGACGGACTTTGAGCGAGGGCGTATAGTGGGCATGCGGGAGGCCGGGTGGACGTACCGCCGAATTGCTCAACACGTGGGGCGTGAGGTCTCCACAGTACATCGATGTTGTCGCCTGTCGACCTGGGACCGGACCGCAGCGACGCACGGATGCACGCCAAGACCGTAGGATCCTACGCAGTGCCGTAGGGGACCGCACCGCCACTTCCCAGCAAATTAGGGACACTGTTGCTCCTGGGGTATCGGCGAGGACCATCCGCAACCGTCTCCATGAAGCTGGGCTACGGTCCCGCACACCGTTAGGCCGTCTTCCGCTCACGCCCCAACATCGTGCAGCCCGCCTCCAGTGGTGTCGCGACAGGCGTGAATGGAGGGACGAATGGAGACGTGTCGTCTTCAGCGATGAAGTCGTTTCTGCCTTGGTGCCAATGATGGTCGTATGCGTGTTTGGCGCCGTGCAGGTGAGCGCCACAATCAGGACTGCATACGACCGAGGCACACAGGGCCAACACCCGGCATCATGGTGTGGGGAGCGATCTCCTACACTGGCCGTACACCACTGGTGATCGTCGAGGGGACACTGAATAGTGCACGGTACATCCAAACCGTCATCGAACCCATCGTTCTACCATTCCTAGACCGGCAAGGGAACTTGCTGTTCCAACAGGACAAATGCACGTCCGCATGTATCCCGTGCCACCCAACGTGCTCTAGAAGGTGTAAGTCAACTACCCTGGCCAGCAAGAACTCCGGATCTGTCCCCCATTGAGCATGTTTGGGACTGGATGAAGCGTCGTCTCACGCGGTCTGCACGTCCAGCACGAACGCTGGTCCAACTGAGGCGCCAGGTGGAAATGGCATGGCAAGCCGTTCCACAGCATCTCTACGATCGTCTCCATGGGAGAATAGCAGCCTGCATTGCTGCGAAAGGTGGATATACACTGTACTAGTGCCGACATTGTGCATGCTCTGTTGCCTGTGTCTATGTGCCCGTGGTTCTGTCAGTGTGATCATGTGATGTATCTGACCCTAGGAATGTGTCAATAAAGTTTCTCCTTCCTGGGACAATGAATTCACGGTGTTCTTATTTCAATTTCCAGGAGTGTGTTTGAAATTACCAGTACTGTTCCCTGAAAATTAATCTGCTTGCTAACACAATACCTGACAATCCTAACTACACCCTGTTTGCTCAAGAATGCAAGGTGATATCTGCCCTGAAATAGAAGTGATTCACCTCTTGCTCGACATGTTGTTTTTGTATCTGAAATACTGAAGTTCTCGAAAGCAAATACAAAATAGCAGATGTAGCAGCTAAAGGAAAATAAACTTCTCACTACTAATTTCTCTCCTTTTGATTACCAGAAACAATCTGTGACGTCTTGTGGAGTAAGGTGTAATGCACATACAACAAAATGTACAAAATTTTACCATCAATCATGGAGGTAGGTTTTATATTAAATAAAGACGTTCTTGAGAAATCAAACTCATATTATTGGCAAAAAGGACTGTACATCATAAGAATACTGCAGCAACTGCGAAATTCTCTAAGTACAAAAATTAGAGACATCTCAACCAATCACGTAATTTGTGACATAATGAAAACAAAGAGATCAGATTAACACTAATCTTCAGTGCGATAGGGTCTGCAGCTGCGATGAATTTTTTGGAAGATTTCATGATGTTTTCAGCTGCTGTTCTCTTTCTTTCATGTACGATTGTACTATTTCGACCATAGGGAATTTTCAAGCATCTAAAACAGAAGCATTATTCACTGGAAACATCAGTGACATTTGTGATTTTGATGTAGGAGCAAGTCATTTCTGTAGATATACTAGGCACATTATAACTTACTTTATCGATGATTTTTCAATAGTAAATGCATACGCTTTTGTTCGCAATTGTGTTGAATTTTCATTCATCATTGGTGTAAATACGACTATATGTAATTTATTTAAAATAACTTGGGAATATTTTTTTTACTGTTGGAGCACGTCATTTTTTAATAGTTGGTTCAATGATCTCAGTATGAAATCAATCACAGTGCTCTAATGAAACAATATTGAAAATTATGAGAGTCGAGTAAAAACTGCTTTATGGTTGCATGATGTTTTGCATTACAGTTATATTTGTCAATGAGAGTAGCGATAATTTTCCATTCTTATGGTTCTGTAATGCTTCGTCGTGGAACTGGTAAAAAGTTTCTATAAATTTCCCATTTAGGAGGTCCTTTTGCTCATTTAAAACTCTGACTGATCTTTTAATGGATGTATATTTCAATTTCTTCCATTATATCCATGTTTTTTTTTCCTTTCTGTAACTTACATAATATTTGAAGTGATCCATCTATATTAGGTATTTTGTGCTTGGTATCTTTTAAGTGTGCAGCAGATTGTATAGGTTATTGTCGCTTTTTGTCATGTGTTCTTTAAATCGTATAGTAACTTTTCTTCCTGTAGTCAAATATAAAATTTTGGGCATTCTTCACAATTAATTTTGCAGATTCCCGATTGCAAAAAAGGTTCTGCTTTACGTAGCATGTGTTTCAATAATTGTTGTAGATTGTTAGTGGTTCTGTAACTGGTGTATAATTTTGTATTTTTGAATCATCGAGCAATTTTATCGAAAATAATACGTGGATATGGTCAGGCAAGAACTTTATTTTTCTGTGGCTCGTTTTTGTCTCTGGCTAATGTTATTTCATCTATGGGATTGGCATGTGTTTGATTGTTTTTTTTAATAATGTGTAGTCTATGTGTTGAGGATAACCATTACTTACAGCTACATTTCGGAAAGATCTAACTCTTCCTCATTTTTTTTCTTTTTTCAGTGGTAAGTTGTTTAGTCTATGTAACATAGAATGAAAATATGCAAGCTTGTGTGCTCTCGGGTGGCACGACTGGTTGTGGATAATTATGTCTCTTGTCGTTGCTTTACGAAAAATATCGCAGATGTGTTCAGATTTTTCGTTTGAAATTTTTAAATCCAGAATGTTTGTATCTTATTTTTCTCTCTCTCCGTACTGAAATTAATTTTTGCATGGAAACTGTTGAATTGTGAATACATGACGTTACTTTCATCTAATGTGCCAACAAATAGAATCAAAATGTCGTCGATATATCTACAATAATAATAAAGCATCTCTTTTGGATGTCTGAGTGAACTTGTCAAAAAATTTTTCTTCTAAAGTGTTATCGAAAATGTCAGCTAATATACCTGCTAAGCATGAGCACATTTCTGCCCCATCTTTCTGGACATAAATTTTGTTCTGATTAATTGTAGAAGTTCCATTATTTCACAAATTTCTCCTTGAGTGATTCCCTTATATTTGAGAAAGTTGTTTTTAGTTATTTCTATAGTTTTTGTTGTGTACATGTTAGCTATACCGAGTGATCGATTTCTGGTATTTTTATATTTTTAATTTAATTGACAATATCGCAACAACTTTTTGTAGCGTATTGTTTCTCGTATGTGTAATATTGCTTAAGAAGTATGTTTGTTTTTTACTGACAGCATGTGCCGGACTATTACCCATGTTAAAAATTGGACAAATTGGGATTTGTTCTTTAGGTATTTTGGGCTGGGTGCGCAATGATTGTGCTTTTTAATTCATCATAGTGCAGTCTTTTATATCTTTTTCTGTGAATATGGAGTTACATGTTTTTAATGCTTTCTTCAGTTGAGCATTAAATTTGTTTGTTAGTTCCCGGTCGATAATTTTGATATTTACTGGCCAAAAAATTCATGTGCTTTTCCTGTGTACTCTTCTTTTGACGTAATCGTCAATGTATTGCTCTTATCTGATTTTACGCTAATAGCATTATGTTCTCGAAGCTTATTATTTATCTGGCGTATAAACTACTGTTCTTCGCTCTTATATTGGTCCTACTTTCTCGTTCTACTTGTGTTTGTATTATCATAACGTTATTAGCTACGTGAGGGACAGAGTTTTCCATAAATTCATAGTTGTGACAAACAAAAATTTCATCCCTACGCATGCCTTCGTTATCTTTGAAATTACTCCGGAATCTTCCCTATCCATATAAAGAACGAGAAAATATTGTAAATGAGTTTTCATCTTAATAATAAAGTCTTCCGGATATTTTCTCCTATATTCACAAATAACAGATATAATTTTAAGAAAAAACTACTCGCCGCTATGCGTTAAATAAGAATGCCCTAGCGCTGCCCAACTGACTGGCCAGCAAGTCAACTACACATTAACAGTAAACACACATTCAAGGATGTTATTCACTACTGATGCAGTGCGCTCATTCATATTTGTCCCAGTACAGTTAAGGCGAATTATTTACGATAGCAGAAAACATGTGAGAACCTTATTGGTTGAGTTACCTAAGTTACTTCAAAAGGCTTCTTTCTTTTTTTAAAGTTGAAAAAAAAATAAACTGAGTAATGGGATTATTTCCTAGACACTGTCTTCCACAAAATCTAATACGCCACAGCGAATGAGAGACGGTTCTCGCTTTCAATTTTTTTTAAATGTTATACATTTTTTCTGAAAAGGAAACCAAGAATGGAAGCTTAAGTCACACAATGAGACCCAACAGAGTAAATAACAGTAACAGACGATCGGTATGGAAAAAGACGGACACGCTGCAGCCAAAAGCGCCTCTTATATTACACCAGGATGAACTTTTATCGCGCGAAAATATAATGTTGCGATGAACGAAGAGCCTTCCTTCTACAGAAACACATTAAATGTAGATCGAAGGCAATCAACAGAGACTAACAAAAAGAGCGTAGAATTCAACACAAGTACAACAGGCGGGCTCATATTTTGTTTTGCTGAGTCAACGCTTTTTGCGGTCTTTATGTGATTAAAAAATCATTTTGTGCTTGGGATTACTTAAGATTAAGGTACACATCTCTTGTTTCCTTTAACAAATATCCATTCATGTTTAAAAAAAAGAATATTTCTGTGGACTTCGTGATTTACTGTACTTAACACTCCTATAACATGTCTGCACAATAAGTGAGAAGAGGACTGCACACAAGCGTACACAACACGACACACCCAAAGCTGTAATTGCCTGACGGATTTCGCGACAGAACACTGGCGATGCTTGCGCAATGGAATGGCTGTCAAGTGCCCTCGCCCCCTTTCCCCTTGAGCCAGAAATGATGTTATGTTCCAGGTAGCTGAACACTTAGGTGAAGAGTGTGAATTCCAATGATTACTGCTAAATGGGGTCTACCGCTTGCCGTTATTGTTAGCCATAATGTCTGTAAGATTCTACTGAGTATATGCCCGGATCATGATGTGATAAAACTACATATGTTTCGGCTGGTATTGTAGGTAGCCACTACGTAGTGTCACCTTGATGACGGTTGCCTGCAGTATTAACCGAAACATCGGTAACTTTATCATAGTGTGATGCAGTGACGCACCCATAAGAACGTTACAGAAATAGACTTTGGCCTCTCATACGTTAATTGCGAGGGTACACTGAAAGTAAGGACACCGATTTTTGTGTGTTTTAATATTAAATTTTTTCTCAGTAATATTAACTACAGTGAAACAATGAACGCAGTGTTCTTCCTCACTGATACTATGGTTCAGTACGGTAACGGCTGATGACAGATGTAAAATTTCGCAGCCAGTGTTCCCCTTATGTACTACACTAATCATCATATTTCAGATGACTAAAATTAAATTTATCATTCGTTCTAGTTTCAGTATTTTAAACATAGCTGCACAACAGCAACGGTTCCACGTAATAAAATTATAAACAGCCGACCAGTTGCAACGGGTAAAGAAATCTTTACCTAGGTTTCAACAAATTTAAATTTGTCTTCTTCAGAAGGTGGCAATTTTACACTAGTATGGACTGATGTACCATCGCCGTTTTTACAAATGTCTGCATAGATCCATATGTCCAAATTAAAATATAGCCCTTCTAGTTTATTACAAGAAGCATTTTTCTAATATTCATTATTCTTGAGCAGGAGCGTCGGTTCAACTAGCACTCGAGTGACCATGTTATTATTCCATGACTTCCAGTAATAAGTTGCAAATTGTGGACTTCCAACGAAACAGTGTTTCCCAAGCATAGCTTTGTTTATAACGGCACATGAAAGACGATTAACAATATTCTCATGCTTAAAAATTCTTGAAATTCATAGAACGTTTATTTGCACCAATAGACACATATTCCACGTTACAAAAGCTGAAAGACATATCTATAACATTCTTGTTACATTTTAAGCAGTCTCTCACTTACTCGAATACATCCGCGTAACTTACTTTTGATAGTCTTGGTTCCTGAAAGACATGTATAACATGAAATTTTCGGTGTGTGATCGTTAAAAGTTACGAAATTTTGCAGACATGAGGCTCCAAGAGCTTGAACGGTTTTTGAAAACACCTTTCATTTTGGGTGCAGGGTACATGTCATAGCACACTCGCAAAGAACAAAGTTTATACCCGCCGGCGATGCCGTCGGTTTCCTTCCCTCCCGACTAGCAGAGGCTCGCGTGCGGCACGCGAGGACAACTGCAACCACCCAAGTCGGCGCCCTATCGATCTCTTGCCTTTACTATCGCGTGATACAGTCTCGCAGTTCGACCCATTATTTATTATACACCGAACTCCTCCTCGAACTTCCATCCACATCTAGAAGTCGGAATGGGTTGCCAAGTGGAACCACAGAACATTTATCCCAACAGAGTGTGCCCCACTTACATCTACAAATCCACATTTACATTCACATCTACACTCTGAGAATCCGCACTGACATTTTGTGTACAAAATACGCGCCTACCGAGTATCTGACCTGATTTGTAACTGGGTTCAGGACTTTCTAGCCGACAGAACTCAACACGCTGTCACTTATCACCGACATATTCGTTGCGAGAGAACAGCAACTCTATTGATATTTAAAATAATTTAAAAATATCTTCTTTTTTAGTCCCAGTTGCACATTTTTTCTTAGAAGTGACTAGTCTCAGTCCCCCTAGGTCGTTTTCAGATCTATGTAATAGCGTCAGCAACCTATAGTGTGTCTATCAGAACCACACATCAGAATACTGTCCGCCCCGATAGCTGAATGATGCCGGCACGATAGCTCAGCGCGTTCGGTCAGAGGGTTTAGCTACCCTCTGTAATAAAAAACTCAGTGAGCAGATCAACGAACAACCTGAACGAGTGTCATCGGACGTCCGCCACGAACAAAGTGAACGAACAATACAGAACAAAAATGAGATATAAAAAAAATAAAAAAAAAGATCAGCGTGACGGACTGCCGTCTTAAATGGCCCGGGTTCGATTCCCGGCTGGGTCGAGGATTTTCACCACTCAGGGACCGAGTGTAGAGTTGTTTTAATGATCATTTCATCCCCATCCGGCGCGCAGGTCGCCCAATGTGGCGTCGAATGTAATAAGACCTGCACCAAGGCGTCCGGATCTGCCCCGTAAGGGGCCTCCCGGCCAATGACGCCAAACGCTCATTTCATTTCCATCAGTACACTGTTTCTAATACACACATAGCGGTTTGCTGGTGCTACTACATAGATCTGAAGACGATCCAGAGGGATCGAAATTAGTCATACCGTTAAAAAATCTGTAACTTGGATTGAAAAATAAACGATGTATTTTAACTTTTCAAAAATCAAATAGTTGTTTTTAACGGGACAAAATCGAATCATGTCAGTTAATTTCTGGGTTACCCCAAGTGAGTGATACTGGGCAATGTTCAGGGTACACCAGGTATAATTTCAGATATTTTTACATGCGACATCTGAATATCTACGTACGTCAGTGTGTTGATTGTTTTTTTCTCTGCATCAAACAATCTTCCCAGAAACACATCACACGTCATAACTTTACGACCAGACGTAATCTGCAATGTCGTACTGTACCACTTAGTGGACTACACCTGTCAGTATAGACTGACCGTTTTGCGTCCAGTCATCCACGCTTCAGTACCTGACCTACTGCCGAGGGGAAAGTAAGGTGTTCCGGCGTAACGAGAAGCGCCGGCACGAGGATCAAGAACGATGCAGCAGATAGGGCTGTGAGACGACGTCAGCCAGTAGCACGCTGACTAGGACGTCACCACGACAGGGGCGGCCTCTACACGAAGAGAATAAAAGCGACACACTAGCAGACCAGGACTAGATGGGGGCACCAGAAGAGCCGTGACTTGTGATCCATATGAACTTGTGTGAATTAACTCGCATGGACATTGTAAATAGTGAAGGATATTGATTATTTGCATGTCGCCATTTGCTTGCGACCCAAAATTAAGTATTTTTAAGTCAGTTGCGGTAATAAATTCCATTCATGTGATTTTGCTTGTGAGTTCCTTAGCTGTATGAAAAAACAGCTGCCTAGGCACCCTATAAGAGACGAGTGGGCATGATTCCAGATAACAAATGGCGGACTCATCCAGCCTAAAAAGGTACGTCTTGTAACGGTTATAATTATTAGTCTGCATATGTCGTAAATACTGATGTGATGTTGTTCAGAACAAAGTCCTCAGTCATCATAAAAATATCTGCACTTATACCGTTACACCTTGTATATTAATGATCTAGTGCAGACTTGGACAACCTTTTGTGATTCGTGGGCCTGATTGACACACTTGGTTAAACTGGGGCCCGTCACGTGACGCTCCTAACGCATAAAGTCATAAATATGACGTCCACGACGTTAATGGTTATGGGGTAACGAACCGATACGATGGTAACTTTTCCCGATACGCCACGCCAACTAATAACGCCTCAGTACCTCAAAACACGCGCTTTTAAGAGTATCATTTTATGTTCACGATTTTTTTCTTTACATATGACGTTTCACAATAACTTCCGTAGCAAAACATGGCATGTTGAAACGTCCTCATGGAAAAATTAAAAATAAACGCCTGTAACAGCAACTTGTTCCAGCTTATTAATTATAATTTGCCTTCAGTTTCAACAGGTGCACTGTTCTAATACGTCCACAAAGGAAATAATTATTTGCTAATGTAAATACGAGAAAGAATAGGAAAACAAAATAGGGTAATGAAACACGCAATCCTAGTCGACCAGGAATTACGAGTAACTTTGTTATATTTGGCCGCAGGCAGGTCAGTCAGGTGTATAAATATCCACAAACATTATAAGCAAACCTTTAAAAAATATTTAAAAATTCCATTGATGAGTGTTCGCATAGGCATGGGTTGTTTCTTCAACACTAAATAAATTAACCGCTTACACTCGAAACGTGTTTCTCTTTCTTCAAATCCAGCGGCGTCGAAATGGCGTTACGCTTGCGACTGGTAAGTAAACCTTCCATTGGTCTGCTAGATGAGCTGCAGTCCGGAGACGATCTGATTGTCGGCGGAAATATCCGAGAACTGCGTCCATGACGAACAACAATGCAAACGCCTGACTCTATTATGAATTTTTTTTCGCGGGCCTTGTTGAAGCCCAATCCCAGGCCGATCCGGCTCGCAGGCCGCCGGTTGTCCACCAGTGACCTAGTAGATAGTACTGTTAAGTTCCAGAAGCCGTTAGCAGAGCACATTTTTGTCCATGGAGAGGTTGCAGGGCCATAACATTGTAACGGAACGCAGGAGGGTTGGAGGTGATCGATCATCGGTGTAGGGACTGGCAGTTGACACTGAAAATAAATAAATGTAACGTATTAAGCATAAATAGGCAAAGAGATCCATTACTATCCGATTCACTATTGGCGGTAAATCGCTGGAAACACTAACAAACGTTAGATACCTAGAAGTAACCCATCACGTGAAACTAATGGCGGGAAAAGCAAATGCAAGGCTGAGATTCTTTGGAGAAATGTAACTCATACACCAAGGAAATGATTTAAATAACACTTGTTCGTCCGATTCATGAGAATTCATCTTCAGTAGGTTGGATTAATAGAAGAACGAGAAAAGATTCAATTAAAAGCGGTGCGTTTACCCACGAGAGTATTAGTTGGAAGACGCTACAAGAGTGTTCTTATACATCTCATACAGGTTTATTGCAGGTACGTACGTTACCTTAGGAGTCAGGCAACGTACACTGATTATTCAAAACGTTACGACCACTGCCCACTGCACCTGACCTGGCAAGGAAAGTATTGTAAGCGGAGCAGAGGCGAATGCGGAATCTTTCTAGCAACTCTATTGGCCGCAAACGGGAAATACTACTGACATAAGGGCACAGGCAAAGGGCAGAATGTTATGGCCCGGCGCCTGGGAACAAACATCTGCGAAACGGCGAAGCTGCCTGCTGCCCTTGTGTTGGTGTCATTCATCACGGAATATGGCAGTTGGAGGTTTGCCCTGCTCTGTAAACCAGGATAAATAGCGGTCTGTGGCAGACCGAACTTCAGAATACCATACTGGTGCAGAAGCAAGTTTTCGAAGTACACCGCTCAGCGCACGTTCTTGAACAAGGAGCTCTGCAGTTATGGCTCGGCAATGTATTTCAACCTCACCCATACACGTAGCGAAATGAACACGAAGAGAACTTAAGATAAATGTGAACACATATGAAGTTTCACTGACTGTTTTTTCTCACACACCCTTAGTAACTGGAAAAGAGAAGAGGCAAATACAGGGTGTTTCAAAAAGGACTTTACATCTTTGAAAATTCATATAAATTAATTCATAGTACCTACAGAGGTGATCGTACTGTCAATTTGCAGGGAAATATATCAAGTTCTGTCTCATGTAGTTCGCTAGTGCCGAATTGCACTGTAAAGAGCGTTAGCAACAGTTGCGTTAAGGACGGCTGCCTTCACTGAACCCGAGCGTGCTAACTGTGTGTTTTGGTTTGAAGAATGGAAGTCGGCGACAGCATTTCAGCGTGATTTCCGTACCAAGTACGATAACGTTCCTCCTAGTAGGCCTGCAATTTATGAGTGGCATAAATTTTTTTTTGTAGAAATAGGGTGCTCGGTAAGACATGGGAAATCATCAAGATGTCCAAGCACATCTGCCAACGTCTTTGAGCGAGTGAGACAGCATTTCGTCAGCAGCCCTACGAAATCGACGCGGCGTGTATCTCGGAAACTGCAAATCCAACATACGACTGTTTAGCGTGTGTTGAGCAACTGTTTGAATTTGAAACCGAACAGATTGACGATCGTACAAGCAATAGAAGACACTGATATAATTGCTCGCATGAACTTCTGTGCAGACATGTTAAAACGATTACATGAGGTTGAACATTTCTTGGACAAAATCATCTTTTCTGATGATTCGACTTTTCACTTAAGTTTCAAGGGGAACATACATAACTTTAGGATTTGTGGCAGTGAAAATTCGCATCAAACATTGCAAGATCGTGATAGCACAAAACTGAACATTTTTTGTGCACTGAGCAAAAATAAAGTGTACAGTCCCTTTTTTTTACCGTGAGAGAGCAATCAATGAGGTAGTGTACCTGGATATGTTACAACAATTTTTGATACCGCAGATCGATGAGGATGCCCATGAACGGAACGTTTACTTCATGAAAGATGGTACACCACCCCACTACCTGGCTGGCGTCCGTAAATTTCTCAGTAACCGCTTTCCAGGTCATTGGTTTGGCCCTGATGAGCGCAATGGAATGGCCCCCACGTTCCGCAGATCTGAAACCACTCGATTTTATAATGAGGATTCATCAAGGATATCGTGTTTGTACCTCCTGTGCCGGCTTCTGTACCTGAACTTAGAGCAAGAATTTAAGCCGCCACTGAACAAGTTACACCTGCAATACTACAGCGAGTTTGGGAAGAAATTGGCTTCCTGTGGGACGTGTGCAGGATAAAAAGGTAAAAAAAAACTTGATGTGTTTCCCTACAAAATAACACTAAACTCAGCTCTATATCTTCTTTCAATAAATTTATATGTATTTTTAATGTTGTAAAGTCCTTTTGAAATACTCTGTAGTAAAGGCACCACACATAGTCTCATCCACATGCCGTAAATGGTTTATGGAATATAGGTGTAGATGTGATATATGTGAAAATGTCCGAAAACTGCAGCTGTATAATAGGGAAACATCGAAAAAGAGAACAGTACGGGTCTTGGTGTATAAGAGTGGGCCCTCTCATTTCACTCAGAAAATTACTTCGAGACCCGGTGGTTCAAGTAATATAAGCTCACCGAACAAGAACTTAGTTATTCGTAGAAAAATCATTACAAACATCTTTTAATAGTATTGAATTCCACCCCTAGACTTAATATTCTCCTGTATTCGGCTACGAAGAGAGTACGCAAGGGTGTGCAGTACGTCGCATTCAGTTTAAGCCACTCGTTGAGGGTTTGATCATGCAATTCCACCAAATTTCGGGAATGTCGATGTCGGGGTTTTATTCGCTATTCCATGTCCCACAGATTGTCTATGGGGTTGAAGTCAGGTGATTTCGCAGGCGCATCGAGATTTAACACGCGTGGGACTGTTCAGAAACCAGTATATGTTCTTCCAACCCGATTGACTCTGCTGTTATTGTTCTCAAAAATAGGGGTAAACTGATAGTTCTTGCGCAATGACCGACTCCCAATGTTCATTCCACGTTCTCTTTCTGACTTGTTGGGGTTGACCTTCATTCACTGCCTGCAACAGTTTCTGTCGGGTCTCACAGCGATTTCGACTCATAAGCTCTGAATCGTGTCTCCTGTTCCTCTCAGACAGAATCTTTTCCCGACCACAACTCTGACGTCGTATTTCGTGGCCACGTCTGTTACACAACTGATTCTAGACAAGTTGAACAGTCCACTACTAAACACTAACCAATCCAGCAAATTCGCACAACGTATGGCCTAGGGCACGGCCAAACACGAGGGACCCTTTTTGCCACTCTGTCACGTCCCTACATTCAGCCATGTTTACGCACAATGTCCGCTTCAAACATAAATGTCTCACCGATTGCTACTTCCTTATGCCCATTAGAAACAATGCGCGCGCCGTTGAGCACATGACGCGATCGCTGCCCCATCTTTAAAGGCTTAATGATTCATGTTGTTGTTGAGGTCATCAGTCCAGAGACTGGTTTGAGGTATCTCTCCGTGCTCTCCTGTGCAAGCTTCTTCATCTCCCAGTGCCTACTGCAACCTACGTCCTTCTGAATCTGTTTAGTGTATTCACCTCTTGGTCTCCGATTTTTACCCTCCACGCTGCCCTCCAATACTAAATTAGTGATCTCTTGATGCCTCAGAATATACCCTACCAACCGATCCCTTCTTCTAGTCAAGTTGTGCCACAAACTCCTCTCCATTTCTATTCAATACCTCCTCAGTAGTTATGTGATCTACCTATCTTATCTTCAGCTTTCTTCTGTAGCACCACATTTCGAAAGCTTCTATTCTCTTCTTGTCTAAACTATTTATTGTCCACGTTTCACTTCCATACATGGCTAGACTCCATACAAATACTTTCAGAAACGACTTCCTGACACTTAAATCTATACTCGATGTTAACAAATTTCTCTTCTTCAGAAACGCTTTCGTTGCCATTGCCAGTCTACATTTTATATCCTCTCTACTTCGACCATCAGCTATTTTGCTGCCCAAATAGCAAAATTCATTTACTACTTTAAGCGTCTCATTTCCTAATCTAATTCCCTCAGCATCACCCGATTTAATGCGACTTCATTCCATTATCATCGTTTTGCTTTTTGTTGATGTTCATCTGATATCGTCCTTTCAAGACACTGTTCATTCCGTTCAGCTGCTCTTCCAGGTCCTTTTCTGTCTCTGACAGAATTACAATGTCATCGGCGAACCTCAAAGTTTTTATTTCTTCTCCATGGATTTTAATTCCTACTCCGAATTTTTCTTTTGTTTCCTTTACTGCTTGCTCAATATACAGATTGAATAACATACAGGGTGACAATTATTGAACTGTACGAAACGAGATCTTCATAGTTGTTGAACGGTTTGCGTTAGGACGTTCACTCTGCACGGTTGGCAGCGGGACATGATGGAAATTTGTATGCGCATGCATGATTTGGCTTGGCAACGAAGTCCACTTTCATTTGGATAGGTTCGTCAATAAGCAAAATCGGCGCATTTAGTGAACTGAGAATTCTCATTTCGCGATCGAGAAGTCTCTTCATCCTCACCGGGTGACTGCGTGGTGCGCAACGTCCAGTCACGGACTAATTGGTGCGATATTGCTTGATCGCAAGCGACTGTGTCGCAGTTGGTGAAACTACCGAACGGTACGTGAGATTTTGGAAGATGATTTCTTTCCCATTATCCAGCGTGACCCTGATTTCGACAAGATGTGGTTTATGCAAGACGCAGCACGGACCCATTGAAGCAGAAGAGCGTTTGATGTCCTGGAGGAGCACTTTGAGGCCGCATTCTGCCTCTGAGGTACCCAGAGGCTACTATCATGGGCCTCGATTGGCCGTCCTATTCTCCGGATCTGAACACATGCGACTCCTTTTTGTGAGGCTATATTAAAGACAAGGTGTACAGCAATAACTCCAAAACCATTTTTGAGCTGAAAACTGCCATTCAGGAGGTCATTGATAGCATCGAATTTCCGACGCTTCAACAGGTCATGTAGAATTTCGCTATTCGTCTGCGCCACAGCATCGCCAATGATGGCAGGCATATCGAACATTTCATAACCTAAACCCGAATATCTGTAGCGACATTTACATATTGAACAGAGTGCGTGCACGCTTTGGTTTGTATCTAATTTATGTTTTCTTCATGTAGTTCAATAGTTGTCACCCTGTAAGTACGTGTCTACTGGGGTTACTAGTTTCTTGTACGGCGAGCGTACGTTGTGAACAAGAAAGAAGAATTATTTTATGTTGGAAATTTACTTCGCTTTGATACTAAGAATAATGATGGGTATGAAGTACGGATTGTTGCAACATTCACCCTCTTCACAAAATTTGGAACATTCTGACTTTCAAAGAAATTTATAGTTGGTAAACAAGTCTAAACGCACTTGAGAGACGTAATCCACTCAGTGGAAAAGCGATGGACCAAGTGTAATGATCTAAAAGTGAACTACATTGAAAAATTAGTCCGTTTGCGTAGTAAATACACAGTCCGTCACTGTTAGGTCAAAGTACTTTCCTGCTTCCCCTTGTACTCTAACGTTCTCTTTTAGGTTTCAGTTTGATGTCAATTTGAACATTCTATCGTTACGGATTGATCACTGTCTTTACTTTCGCAGCCGGCCAGCGTGGCCGAGCGGTTCTAGGCGCTACAGTCTGGAACCGCGCGACCGCTACTTTCGCAGGTTCGAATCTTGCCTTGGGCATGGATGTGTGATGGGACTTAACTGCTGAGGTCATCAGTCCCCTAGAACGTAGCACTACTTAAACATAACTAACCTAAGGACATCACACACATCCATGCCCGAAGCAAGATTCGAACCTGCAACCGTAGCGGTCGCGCGGTTCCAGACTGAAGCGCCTAGATCCGCTCGGCCACACCGGCTGGCACGGAGGGGGTCCGACAGTCCATCACTTCCAGTCATTCCACCAAGAAGGAGGTACACGGCTCATGTTTTCTGTAGTTCAACCATGCCTAGGTGGTCAATACCGCGGTTCGATCGCGTCCGCATTGTTACTTTGTGCCAGGAAGGGCTCTCAACAAGGAAAGTGTCCACGCGTCTCGGAGTAAACCAAAGCGATGTTGTTCGGACATGGAGGAGATAAAGAGAGACAGGAACTGTCGATGACGTGCCTCGCTCAGGCCGCCCAAGGCCTACTTCTGCAGTGGATGACCGCTACCTACGGATTGTGGCTCGGAGGAACCCTGACTGCAACGCCACCAGGTTGAATATTGCTTTTCGTGCACCCACAGGACGTTGTGTTATGACTCAAACTGTGCGCAATGGGATGCATGATGCGCAACTTCACTCCCGACGTCCATAGCAACTACGAGACCATGCAGCGCGGTACAGGTGGGCCCAACAAGATACCGAATGGACCCTCAGGATTGGCATCACGTTCTCTTCACTGATAATTGTTACAAATGCCTTCAGCCAGACAAGCGTCGGAAACGTGTTTGGAGGTAACCCAGTCAGGCTGAATGCCTTAGACAAACTGTCGAGCGAGTTCAGCAAGGCGGAGGTTTCCTGTTGTTTTGGGGTGGCTTTATGTGGGTCCGACGTAAGCCGCTGTGGTCATGGAAGGCGCCGTAACCGCTGTACGATACGTGAATGCCATCCTCCGACCGATAGTGCAACCATATCGGCAGCATATTGGCGAGCCTTCGTCTTTATGGACGACAATTTGCGCCCCCATCGTGCACATCCTGTGAATCACGTCCTTCAGGATAACGACATCTTTCGACTAGAGTGACCAGAATGTTCTCCAGACATGAACCCTATCGACCATGACTGGCGTAGTTTCAAAACGGCTGTGTATGGACGACGTGACCCACCATCCACTCTGAGGGCTCCACGCCGAATCGTCGTTGACGAGTGGGACAATCTGGAACAGCAGTGCCTTGATGAACATATGGATAGTATGCCACGACGAATACAGGCATGCATCAGTACAAGAGGACGTGCTACTGGTTATTAGAGGTACCGGTGTGTACAACAATCTGGGCCACCACCTCTGAAGGTCTCGCTGTATGGTGATACAACATGCAATGTGTGATTTTCATGAGCAATAAAAAGGGCGGAAAAGATGTTAATGTTGATCTCTAGGAAAACTTTTTTGGTGTATGTATGTTCTGAGCATTTTTGGGAAAAGGACATAGATGGAACATCAGTGTCATTATTCCATGTTAAGGAAAATGCTGGACTACGAAAGCAGCCTTTTGACATCACATATTTCGCTTCGTGGTTATTCGAAACATGTAATAAAAAATGACATTAACGAGGCAAATTGCTTTATTTTACTGTATCAAATAGACATTTAAGGCCAGAAATACAGCTGCAGATGCGTTCCTGATGCCATATTACTCATATAAGCACTGTAACACACTATGTAAAACAAATGTTGCATGGACACGACTGAAGTTAAGAACAGGAAGCAATCATCTGCTGATTTTTTTGGACAAACTAACATGGCGGCTCTAGCTTCAAAGCAATGTACAGTCTGTAGCGCCTTCTCCCCCTATTAGACCTGCATGTGTTAATGGTTACCCGTAAGTGGCAGCAGCAGATATTAGCCTTGCCGTGATATCTTTGCTGGGCGGCTATTACTTCCAGGTCGTCGTGTGTCGTGAGGAGAGATCGGACCTGGAGCGGTTGGAATTGGAACGCGGCAGAAATGCTGTCGGGACGTAGCAGCAGTCGTCGACGGAGCGCTACGGAGGTGCGGACAGCCAGTTCTCGCCGACCGCTCGCGATACATGATGAACTGTCCGACGGACGGAGATGGTGGCGGGATCGACCGTTGGTCGGTCGTTCAGTTGGTCGCCTCTTTGGGCGACGTGTGTTTTGTCTTTTGACCGTTTCTGGGCCTCGTCACTGGGTCATCTTGCTGGACATTCCTTCTTCTGCGGAGACGTCGTGGCCAGTGGGCGAGAGTTACGTCTGCACGATTGGGTCCGAGCCAGTGTGCCCGGATCGCCGTGTCTCCCAGTTCCCGACGGACAGCGGATGCACATGGTTTGAGTGCCAACGACCTTGGTTGGTTGTTGGTCGGTCGTCTCGTCAAACGACGCGTGTTTCGTCACCAACAGTCCTTCGGGTTTGTGTGTGTGTCCGCCGGTGATTTGTTCCACTTGTTGATCAGTGGTTCGTTTCACGAGTGTTCGAGTTGCTAGTGGCAGTGTTTCGTGCAACACTGTGTACCCTGTGTCAGTTTGACTGAGCAATGCTTTAAATGCTGTAATGCTGTCTGCGTACTGCAGTAGCCGGTTGGTCAGCTGCGACAAAGCAGCGAGTGAGTCTTTTCTTACCGTGTTGACGCTGTCCGCCACGGCGTGTAGTTCCACAGCCGTTGTGATGTTCATGTATGTCAGTAGTTATTAACAAACCAATATTTGAAGACGAGTGTTACAGGTCTCTTCGCCTCGCTGCCATTTTGGTTGTAGTGTCTTTGGTCTGGTGACCGAATCAGGTAGTTGGTTGGTTCGTCGGCTGTCTGTCGCTTGGGTTGCCTTCCGATTAAGAGATTGTTGGTCAGGCTGCCTGTCTCGCCTAAACGGACGTTAGAGTTACTATTCCAGGCCGACCCTTGGAAACTTCTGAGCGCCGTTCCGTGTCTGTTATAGTAACTTTCCTGTTTGAGTTTTAGTATTTTGGTTAAAGCGTGGCCTTCAACCGAGTTTTAATATATCCTGAATTAATGTTCTTGTCTTGCCCTTCAGGCATAAGATTGTGATGCTTTTATTTGCTTGAAATTTTTTAAGATAAGGCCTTCTCCCTTTTGATTATTGCTTAATGTGCGGCCTCCAACCAAGTTCCATTAGGATTAAATTGCTAAGGCCTTCAGCATATTTAGATTGAAGATTTAGAAAACATTTTTGAGTGAAACCTGCAGAAGAACCTTGTATGTTAAATTTTTGCTTAGGCCTTGCGTCTTGGCTTATGAGTGTGACCTTCAGTCGATCTGAAGTTAATCAAAGGAGATCGATATAAAACCTTGAGTGTTTTGCATTCTTGTGTAGTATTGTGTGTGCACAAATGATGTTTGTATGTTGAGTGCAACTGACAGCAACCTGCTAACCCTGGCATTTCAATTACACATATCTATCCTGTTCTCACACATTTATTGGAATAGCAATTCGGCTGAATTGTTGCTGCTACAGATGTAACTCGACGTATGCCAAAGGAGGAAGGTTACCTCTCATAGGAAAGACCTCAAAGGTTTAATTATAGTTATCATACTAATAAGAGATACTTTATGTTTTGATTAATATCGAAACATAGTGGGCTAATTTCTGTCACTGTATGGCCATATGTTTATAATATAAGTGCTGGATGAATGTGGTACTATTTGTCTGTGCTGCCCATCAAGTCTGTTGGCTGCATACATATCTGGAGAAGTTTTCACCTACAGATAAAATTTATTTACTACCCTGAATAATTACCTCCGGATTACTCGGATCTCCGAACCATTGTGCTTATTTTAAAGCAATTACAATAGAAAACTATAGAATTATTACCTGCGATAGAAAGAATGGGTATATGTGATTAATATTTTAGTTCCTGTAAGTATGCGGGAGGATTAAATCTGAATGCTGGCATCTTAGATTTACCTACTCCATTGTAAAATGTTATTGTACTAGAAAACAGCTTTAAACGTAATTCGTGGGAAAATAAAGCCTTTACGGAATGCAGGCACTAGAAATTTGAGCGTTAAGTGGGGAAAATGAGGTTGACTGAAAATCAGAACGATAATGTGATAGGCACTGATGTCTGTGTGGTTAGTCCCGGCGGAGGTTCGAGTCCTCCCTCGGGCATGGGTGTGCGTGTTTGTCCTTAGGATAATTTAGGTTAAGTAGTGTGTAAGCTTAGGGACTGATGACCTTAGCAGTTAAGTTCCATAAGATTTCACACACATTTGAACATTTTGAACTGACGTCTGTTTCTGTATCACTGTAACAGATCAGAAGGAAGTAGGTCTACACGTTTAGTTACAAATTGTTGCCCGCCAAAGGCAAAGGTCCCGAGTTCGAGCCTCGGTCCGGCACACAATTTTAATCTGCCAGGAAGTTTCAAATACGTAAGTGCTGAGGAAAGTCATGTGTAGTAATTACGCACCTGGAAAATAAAAAAAAGAAGTGGTCACATTTATAACATCAAACGTATTTTATAGCTTTAATTTCACGATTATTGAAGAAAAAGGAACTATTCTGTAACGAGCGAACTAGTTTTCGAAAGGAAATCAGTGGAAGTTTTTTGTTGCAAACCTGCGAGAATGCCTAAGTTAGTGTAAGGATTTGTTTTATGGGTGTATGGCCGTGGTCCAAGCCATATTTCTTCGCGTAACGTTACGTCTTAACGACTCAGAAGGCAGTTACAGTCTCAAACAAGCTCAGCGTGATGTCATCACAACACTACCTAAGATCACGTAGTCGCCCCGAGGTATATTATGAACCTTGTAGTGGGGAATAGTTGGCGTTGTTTGTTATATTTACAATTAAGGTCCACAACTTGTCTGATTTCTACCTTTCTTCTTTCCTGTTAAAGTTGTTTTTGCGCTACCAAATTTTTGTGGCTGCTCTGTACATCCTAGCATAGTATTGATTAGAGCTTGTTAAAACCACAGTGTCAGAGAAACGAATTTGGCAGTTCCCTGGTCCCAGTGCTTGATATGCTGCCACCGATTTATACGTGTTGCCTATGCGACAATTGCTGTTGTGTTCCTTCAGGCGAGTCTTATTGCTTCTTTTTTGTAGTTCCTGTATATATTTGGCAGCAAGTGCATGGGCTTTTATATCTTTCCGCTGTGGCAAGCGGTGGTAGTGTTCCAATACTCCTCCCAATTTTTTTTTGTTTAAACACTTTCTACTTAGTTGGTTCTTTTTCTTTAGAATTTCTAGATCTTTTAGGGCATAAAGTCTACCGAAACCCCAGCCACTATCCCAAGCAGATAAGAGGAGTGATCAAAACACTAGCAAACCGGGATACAAGAATCTGTGAACTGCAGTACTTGGTGGATGAACTGAATCAGATAGGTACTGCCTTCAGAAGAAACGGCTACTCTGAAAAAGAGATGATAAGGCACTACATCCTAAAAGGTTTGGAGCTTCTCATCAAGAAGAACCAACCAAAGAGAAAGTTTTCCTTCCATTTGTAAAAGCTGTCACAAATCATATTTGTAAAGAACTCAGAAAATATAGTGTTAACACAAAGTTTACACGAACTAGAAATATGTGCAAATATTTGGGCACTACAAAGGACCTACGACCGCTGCTTGCCACAGCAGGAGTGTATAACATCTCTTGCACTTTTTGTCAAATGTACACAGAAACTACAAAAAGAAGATTTAACACCCATCTTAAGGAACACAACAGCAATTGTCGCCTGAGCAATACATATAAATCAGCAGTAGCAGATCATTCACTGGGGCCAGGAAGTCCAGTTCGTTTCTCTGACACTGTGGTTTCATCAAGATCTAATCACTACATAGCTAGGACATGCAGAGAGGCCACAGAAATTCAAAAGTAAGGAAACAATTTCAACAGAAAAGATGGAGGATTGAAATCAGACAAGTTGTATTTACTAGTGCTAAATAAAACAAACAGCATCAATTATTCCCCTCTACAAGCACCGGAGCACAGGTCGGCGGGACTTCGCAATCTTAGGAGGCAGTCTGATGACGTCACGAACCGACCGTTGCATGGTTATGCCTCATCGGTTCGTCTTGCTGAGCTTGTTTGTAACTGCTTACTTAGTCGTTAAAGCCTTTGAAGATGCCTTCAGCACTGCAAGACGTAGCGTTACGCAAAGAATTGTGCCTTGTACCACGGCCTAATTCCCATGTAACAAATATCAGCGATAACGCAAATACCGGCCGAGGAAGACCGCATTCTAGAACAAATCTAAGGCGCAGGTTTACGCTTCTAAGAGTGAAGAATGGAAATACACATGAGGTAAATTACATAATCAGGACTTAAATGTTTATTGGTGAGTGAGTATGTCATATTGGTTGTCATAGAGCACAGATTATTAGGATAGATATCTGTTTTTTATCATATGACGATTGTACGATCGCTTTCTTGTAAATATACACGTGAAGATATGATTTGGAGTCACGAAATCGGCCGTGTTCCTGTAAAAGTTAATATAAATCTGAAAGCGGTTTGTTTCAGAAATATAGATTTTTTCAGCTGTGGTTGCCCTCAACAGAAAGTTATATGCAAAGGAAAATTATTAGATAACGGTTCATGATGAAACAGACTTAGCATTCATCTATGAAGTAATGTCAGTCCAGAGAGTTTCGACGCAGGATTAGAAAAAAAGAGAAAGGTGAAGATCGTGGTTTTAATGGTTGAGGTGTAACGAAACTACATTTGAGTAGAGCGCACGGAACGCTCATACAACCATGTGAAACTGTAAGAAAAGTCCTTCCCTGGAATGTTGTCCGAGTCGTGCACTACGTCTGCCCCCTCCTCTGTTGGCGAGGCATCGGAGACCCATCCTGCACTTTGTCGTTTTGTGGTAGATTCGTTTTGATAACATCAAGCCTCGTCAGCCGTGGTGATTTTTTCCAGAAGGGAATTGTCCGAGTTTTGTATTTCAGTCGATTCACTGCAGGCGTCCACATGTCGTTGTTTTTGTTAGGGAGTGAAGGTGTGTGGGATAAACTTTACAAACACTTTTCTCTTCTGAAAACATTCTGGAGAATGTTTTAAACACTTTATTTAGAGATGCTCAGGTCGTTGCTCCGTTGCCATCTGTGACACAACAACGCTGACACACTACGGTCGCATGGCTACCACTTAACACTGCCTGCCCACTGGTAGGGTGTGCATTTCAGTCGTTAGTTCAAGCTTCCCCCTGTAGTTACGGCGCTATCGCAGCTTATACGCCAGAAATAAAATCAGTGTCGGAGATTTTCGGATTAAGGAAGAACGTAATATTCACTTGAATTAGAGACAGTGGTGTTAGTGGTAAGCATTCTACGGTACTTAAAAAAAAATGTTACGGGTGAATATTCCACTTAATATCTGTCACCATTAAAAGAAAACCAATTAGCGCTATCATTTTCTTATTTCATCCATTAGAAATGGTTGATGAAACCCCGCGACTGTAAAAGTCACTGGATTTGTTTACAAAAGAAATAAAAAAATAAAAAATAAAAAATTATGCTGCCAGTCGTTATTCTCTTTTATTTATTTCTCGCCCGATGTGTTTCCGGGAATGATTCCTACTTTCGAGTGCGTTTTTTCTTGTATTATAGAATTTATGCATGCTGTTTCCGATGTATGAGCCCTTGCATTATTGTGTTATCTTTACAATTTTGTAATTAATGATGGAACTTTGGATCTTTATACCTTGTTAATAGTGGATTTCGGAAAGAAACTTTTTATTTACCATTTTATTGTAGTCCCTTTATGCAGAAACTGACAGTTATTAAACAACACTCACACAATTTATAGTGCACAGTACACGCCGAAAACGAGAATGTACAGTAGCAGTCACAAAGATATTTTGCACATAGTCAACATAGACAATGCTACAGATCTTCCACAGAGTAGGTGTATCACCCTTAGGGCACAGAGCATTGTTCATATGCAACCTGAATTTTTTTCCTCTTATATACACCGTTAAACCAATCAAACGCTTATATACACCGTTAAACAAATCAAAAACTTGATGTTCTACATTTAAAATCGTCTAAAACTGATTTCTTGCATTGTTCCTCTTATGCTTCTATTTATTACATAAGAAAAAGCACTCTGGACTGTGTTTCACAATTCGTTATTGCACGGAACTTATATCTTTGTTTAGAAGTCTGTTGCCTAGTGTTCCAGAGTTTCAGAGCATTTATAATGAGTTTATTTGGTAGTTGTAACATCTTTGCTTGGATGTGACCGAGGATGAGAAGAGTCTAGTAAAGGGATTTGGAAACCGAAAGATAATTCATGTGCAAATAAAGTTCGTGAAACAAAATCCCGAGCATATTTCTTGTGCAGCTAAGAGCTAAAAGCCACTAAAAAATAGAAGTCAATTAAAATGAAATTATTTATTCCTTTTCTTTTAATACTTTTCATCTGTTCTTGAAAACGTCGACAGATTTTTTTCTAGATATATTTAACGAAATAATAGGAAAACGCTTGAGGCAGAACTTTGAAGTGGAATACATTTTTTTTTAATTTCAGCAATAACTCTCTATTTCTTCCTTATCTGTGTCCTTATCCTAGTTACAGCGTATCTTTGTCTTCTTCTACAATGACTTTCGTCAACTGACGTTTCCATCACCAAGCAGACTTGTGCAGAGTGCCTTAGCGGGCTCTTGACTAATCATTTTCTTCTTCTGGTGGGAGCGATTTATGGTGTCTTGTGTAGCACAATAATCTACCTGTCCACATAATTTCTAGCATCCTTACGATTCTACAGCCTTTGACGTTACGACATTTAATACTTATACTTTCAGAATATTCTTCTAATAGGTAGGCCTACATCAGTGATTATGCGTATTAAATTTCTGTTTTGAAAGTCTGTCCTTTCCCTATGCCGGTCTGACCTTTAAGTCTCCTTTGATTGACGCATTTTATACCTCCATGTTGTCTAATTACTGTTAAATTACTTACTATACAAATCTGGATTTGTGGTTTGTTGTAATTCCATTTATTTTTCGAGTGTTTGTTTTTTTCCTCAAGTCGAGCTTTGTGTCCACCAATCCGTTCATTTCAGTTAGTATTTCCTACATTTTATGAGAGTGTAGTATCGCACCATTCCTGTAAGCAGCGGGAGTATTCTCGCCACCATAATAAAATAATGAACGTTTCCGTTTATCCACATACTTATTTTTACGTTATCATCGAGTGATAAGGCAGGGATTAGATTAGATCAATACTTGTTCCATAGATCATGAATACGACACTTCGTAATGATGTGGAACGTGTCGTTGATCACTCCGGTTCCTCTCTTTTCTCGAATATTTCGTTAACAGCCTCGAACTCTTGCAGTCACATTATAAACATGTTCATGTTGTGTGGTCAATGCACAATTAAATCAAAGCCCAAAATAAACGTTGAGTTCTCATTTTGTGTTCTGGCTATGTAATTTAAAGTCACACTGTCTGATCCTTATTGCAGCTACGAAGGTATTTTGTGTTGGGTAGTACAGCCAAGGTTGCTGACGCACGCTTGTGAAGTGGATCTTGACCTTGAGGTAGCCGGTTCGAATCCCGTGGTAGAAGAAAATCGTTTGTTCGGCAGGAGGTAGATATGTGGTGGTATATAATTTCTATACACCAAACTGCGAAAATTCCAAAGGAACCTTTCCGCAGTATCCCATTGATTGGTAGAATCTACTAAACTGGTGATCTCCCTATCGATCGATCCGTTTTTGTAGTCAAATTATGCCACAAATTTCTTGTCGCCCCACTTCAACTATGTACCTCCTTATTATTAACATGATCTATCCATTTGATCTTCAGCATTCTTCTGTAACACCACATTATGAAAGCCTCTATTCTCTTCTTGTTTAAACTAGTTATCGTCCGTGTTTCACTTTCATACATGGCTATCACTTTCATACATGGCTACATTCCAGACAAATACCTTCAGAAAAAACTTTTTAATACTACAGTCCATATTCGGTGTTAACAAATTTCTCTTCTTCAGAAACGCTTTTCTTGTCATTGCCAGTATAGATTTTATATCCTTTCTACTTCGGCCATTACCATTTATTTTGGTGTAGCAAACTTCATGTATTACTTTAAGTGTCTCGTTTCCTAATCTAATTCTTTCAGCGTCGCCTGATTTAGATCGACTACATTCCATTATCCTTATCTTGCTTTTGTTGATGTTCATCTCACATTCTCCTTTTAAGACACTACATATTTTTCGAAGGTGTTGCCCTGTACCTCGTCAAAGTTTTCTTGTTTTGTTTTTCAATCTATTGTTTTGATCGATAATGTAGGAACGTAAATGGTAAATTCGGCATTCCTTGATTACTTTATTTTTCGTATACCCATCTATCTAACGTGATGTATCTGGTGTTCCACAATATTAAGATTCCACTTTGAACAGTTATGAGTATAGTTGCTAAATCTTCCATTGATTCCAGTAACTGAGAAGCCTAGACTGGAGCCGTGGATTACCTTGTCAGCTGCATTAACCATCTTTCTCTCGTAGTGTTGCCCTCTGTATTTGTGATATGTATTTCCTGTTTCCTCTGCAGCTCTCAGTAGCTACTTATCTGAACTTATGATATGATTATCATTTTCCGCAATTCCCCGATATATTTTAAAATCATTCTGTACGTAGCCTTAATCTTCCAAAAACCACGTCTTCTTATATAGCACTCTAATCTGTCTAAAACATACGGATTTTATTTTCTCCCCCTGCGTGTTCAATTGTTTTCACATTTCTGTAAACTGTTTCACCGATTGTATAGTTTCTCACTAAGACACCGACAGTTGCGCAAATATCTTGAAATCGGCTGTGTCGCTAATTTACGCCCCTATCGTATCAGGATGAAAAAGCACGTAGAACAGAAAGGATCTACTGCCACACGTATTACTTTCTGTCAGTTTTACTGTTGGTTTTCCGCCCTCCTTAATCAGAGGCACACAAAATGAACTCATTTGTGACGCAAGTTGACAACGTGTCGCTCGGGAGGGACTTTCTGTATCATCGTGTAATCAAACATCCTTTTCAAACTATCGAGATTTTCTTAGGAGAATTGTCTCATTAAGGAATACTACAAAATAATTCAGATAAGCACAAACTTTCTCATCATTCGTTAATACGATGAGATTCCAATATTAAGTCGGAGTCTCATTGCTGAAGCGGAAAATAATCCTTAGTCACTAACCCTTCCAGCATAGCTGGTCTCAAAAACAGTAACAGACATACAGTATCAGTATTGCATTGACACCACAGAGTGTTATGAATCGTAAATGAAGTGTGTTGAAACTCCCTTAGCCAATTTTTCAATTCTGGTATGCTTGGTATTCAGTGCACCACGACAGTTCGTAAAATTCCACAACTGACCAAAACATTCGAGTACGTTTGTACAGATCCCAAAATATTTTGTGTTTCCCGCTACGATGCGTTTAGTAACAGTATCTTCCCATGCAAAGTATTACGAAAATTGAACACACGTGTATCCTGTAACCAGCTTATATCATTCAGTTACAGTGTAACTAGTTATTTTTCCCTTTATTATTCCTAAGAGTGAGTCTGTATTTTGGCCTAAATACAAGGGAAAACCAAGTCCCAACAGCATTTTTTAGAGCATCTACGAGTCTCTCAATATAGTACTACGTTGTGTTATGGCTGTTATGGCTGTCGCCGGCCGGAGTGACTGAGCGGTTCTAGGCGCTACGGTCGCAGGTTCGAATCCTGCCTCGGGCATGGATGTGTGTGATGTCCTTAGGTTAGTTAGGTTTAAGTAGTTCTAAGTTCTAGGGGACTGATGACCTCAGCAGTTAAGTCTCATAGTGGTCAGAGCCATTTGAACCATTTGTTATGGCTGTCAGTTTTGTAAAAAAAATTTGAATTTCGAATCTGTCTGTTGCAGCTTCTGCACTGTGAGCTAATATCTCAGAGTGGTTACCTCACAATCTCGTTATACGGATCCTATGCAATAGTAGCTTATGTAATCTCCTGAGTGAGCGCATCTTATATAGCTGGTCTCAAAAACTGAAGTCCGCTATCTTCTTTTCAGAAATCGCTGCATTCGGGAGGACAACTGTTTAATCCCGCGATATAGTTTTTCCGTGATTTCCTTAAATTGCTTCAGGCAAATTCCGGGATGGTTCCTCTGAAAGGGCACGACCGACTTCCTTCCCCATCCTTTTCTAACCCGATGAGATAGGTAAACAGGTAGAATACGGTGCTGCGGATGGCAGCCCCTATATAAGACAATAAGGGTCTGGCGAAGTTGCAAGATCGGTTACTGCTGCTACAACTGCAGGTTATCAACATTTAAGTAAGTTTGATGGTTCATTCAACCCTCTGCCAGACACTTTATTGTGAGTAGCAGAGTAATCACGTAGATGTAGATGTTGAACGTGGTGTTGTAGTCGGCGCACGAGCGGTAGGACAGAGCGTCTCTGAGGTAGTGATGAAGTGGGGATTTCACGTACAACCATTTCATGAGTGTACCGTGAATATCAGGAATCCGGTAAAACATCAAATCTCCGACGTCGCTGCGGTCGGAAAAAGATCCTGCAAAACCTGAACCAACGACGACTGGAGAGAATCGCTGAAAGTGACAGAAGTGCAACCCTTCCGCAAATTGCTGCAGATGACAATTCTGGGCCATCAACAAGAGTCAGCGTGCGAACCATTCAACGAAACATCATCGATATGGGCTTTCTGAGCCGAACGCCCAGTCGTGTACCCTTGATGACTCCATGACACAAAACTTTACACCTCGCCTGGGCCCGTCAACACCGACATTGGATTGTTGATGACTGGAAACATCTGGTCTGATCGGTCGAGTCTCGTTTCAAACTGTATGGAGCGGATGGACTGGCACGGCTATGGAGACAACCTCATCAAACCATTGATCCTGCATGTCAGCAGGGTCTAGGCGCTGTACAAGCTGGCGGAGGCTCTGTAATGGTGTGGGGCTTTTGGAGCTGGAGTGATATGAGACCCCTGATACGTCTAGTTACGACTCTGACAAGTCATACGTACGTAAGCATCCTGTCTGATGACCTGCATTGATTCATGTCCATTCCATTGTGCATTCAAAGGACAATGTGACACTCCACACGTCCAGAATTGCTACAGAGTGGCTTCTGAGCTTCAACACTTACCCTGGCCACGAAACTCCCTAGATATGAACAGTATTGAACATATCTGGGTTGCCATGCAACGTACTGTTCACAAGAGATCATCCCCTTCATACTCTTACGGATTTATGGACAGCCCTGCAGGATTCATACTGTCAGTCCCCTCCAACAGTACTTCAGACATCAGTCGAGTCCATGGCACGTCGTGTTGCGGCACTTCTGCATGGTCACGGGCGCCCTACACGATATTAGGCAGGTGTACCGGTTTCTTTGGCTCATCAATGTATTTATCAGAATATTAATAATAATATTATTCAGACAGGTTCATTTCGCTCTTGCGATCGAATTATGGTCACTGAATGGTATTCGTACTTCAAAATTGATCTTCCAAATGTAATTAAGTGAGATAAATCTAATATTGTCTCTTTCAGATTGATTTGGTTACTGTTCTGACCAAGGTTTGTTATTAACATCAAGTTCACGAGTGCAACTACCTCTGGCTGGCGTATAAAAATTATCGATTATCAGAAATGATCAGTTGCATAATTTGTGTTTGCTTTAGTCACCTCCTTAAAAAGAAAATTAATCACTTTTCACCGATAACATCTATCATGTAATTAAGCCTTGAAAGTATTCAATAATTCAGTTTACATCACGTTTGCGTAATATCACGAAGTTAGAGACTAACTAGCACTTTCCCCCGATTTCGTAACAAAATTCAAATTTCCATTCGGAAAAAAATTACTCAGTTACTCGTATTGATGATCTTCAAACATATCTCAGTGCATATAAACTGGATCCAGTATTTTCCAAAATAATGAATTTCATGAACACTTTTATGCTCTTTTCCGAAGAGATAAGCTGTTTTATGTGGTAACATTATGTACAGATTACTGCTACGTAAGTAATCTTACATACGCGTGCCGGCAAACGCAGCTGTCATAGAACTGAATTTACAACATTTCATTTTTCTTTCTGAAACAGATTTACAATGTCAAAATAACATAGGACACAGAATCTAAGGGATGCTTCCGGCATCTGCTTCCTGCGAGCGGCAGTCGGTTCCCTGATGTTTTCTTCCGGCGACGTCGACATCCTGGGCAAGATTGAAGACTCCCTCGGATGGCGCCTAGCAGCTGCAACCCTCATAAGACATAAGAAACAAACCAACGCGTGTATTTGTAGTCTTCAGAAAAAATAACATCAGTCATATAAAGCACTGTCTTTGTTACGTAATAATACGAGGGTTGGAACTTTAATACTGGCACCTGTTTATTTACAGCTCGTACAAAATAGATACGTGTTTCAAAGTTTTACTGACCTTCAAAGTAGTCACCAGCATTGTGTATAACACGTTGCCAGCGATGTGGAAGTCTTTGGATACTCTGCGCAGTGCCGGTTGTGTTGGCAGTTCGAGTGGCGCGATCTATCGCCCGATGAATTTGTAGCAGTTCTGAAGCGAATGCCGTGAAGTGTTTCCTTCAGTTTAGAAATCGAGTTGAACTTACGAGGACTTAAGTCAGGTGAAAGCAGTAGGTGGTATAGCACTTAGCAGCCCCATCAGTCAAACAAATCAGTACCACAATGAGATATTCACTCAGCAGCGGAGTGTGCACTAATATGAAACTTCCTGGCAGATTTAAACTGTGTGCCGGACCGAGACTCGAACTCGGGACCTTTGCCTTTCTCCGTCCGGCACACAGTTTAAATCTGCCAGGAAGTTTCATATCAGTGCACACTCCGCTGCAGAGCGAATATCTCATTATGGGAACATCCCCCAGGCTGTGGCTAAGCCATGTCTCCGCAATGTCCTTTCTTCCAGGAGTGCTAGTTCTGCAAGGTTCGCAAGAGAGCTTCCGTGAAGTTTGGAAAGTAGGAGTCGAGGTACCGCCGGAAGTAAAGCTGTGAGGACGGGTCGTGAGCCGTGCTTGGGTGGTTCAGATGGTAGAGCACTTTCCCGCGAAAGGCAAAGTTCCCGAGTTCGAGTCTCGGTCCGGCACCCAGTTTTAATCTGCCAGGAAGTTTCAAATCAGTAACAGCTTGCACTGAACGTGATGGAGCATTGTCCTGCAAAATGATTGTCAGGTCCTACAGAAAGTGTCATTACTTCTGTCTCTACGCCGTTCATTTACTGAACACAATCCACAACCAGCATAGAGATAGAAGTGATGACACTTTCTGCAGGACCTGACCATCATTTTGCAGGACAATGCTCAAGCACTTAGAGTGCAAGCTGTTACTGATTTGTTTGACTGATGGGGGTGCTAAGACCTTTACCACCTACTGCTCTCACTTGACTTAAGCCCTCGTAAGCTCAACTCGATTTCTAAACTGAAGGAAACACTTCACGGCATTCACTTCAGAACTCTTACAAATTCGTCGGACAATTGACCGCGCGCCGGGCGCAGTGGCAGAGCGGTTCTAGGCGCTTCAGTCTGGAACAGCACAACCGCTACGGTCGCAGGTTCGAATCGTGCCTCGGTCATGGACGTGTGTGATGTCCTTAGGTTAGTTAGGCTTAAGTAGTTCTGTTATAGGGGACTGATTAGCTCAGATGTTAAGTCCCATAGTGCTTAGAGCCATTTGAATGTGAGTAGACCGCGCCACTCGAACTGTCAACACAACTGGCACTGCTAAGAGCATCCTTCGACTTCCACATCGGTGGCAACGGATTATAAACAATGCCGGCGACTACTTTGAAGGTCAGTAAAATTTTGAAACACCTCTCTATTTTGTACGAGCTGCAAATAAAAACTTGCCACTATTAAAGTGGCAACCCTCGTAAAAATTAAAAAAAAAAAAAACGGTGGACACTTACCGTATTTCGTTACTGAGATAAGTGACACGATAAAAAGCCCTGTATCACCATAACTATTCAAATATGTTGCTGTTTACGTTTTTGTAGATGTATGGTTAAATTGAAAGCATCATCGTTGTTTCATCTGTGTGTACTACAAGTGCAATACTAACACGTCTCTACATGACATGATAGCGGTCCAAGTTCTCGTAATCCAATGGTGCCTTCGATTACTACAGCAGACCACATGAGGTAGCAGGTGAATGTCTCCTGTAGCACAGTACTTCCCCAGTAGGCCTGCGTTCGCGCTGCGGTGCATGTTTCGGGCACCCGTTCGCCTGGATAACGGCGTATCAGGACAATACCATCGACGTGGTGTAACAAGAAACAGATTCATCCGACAAGGCGATCCATTTCCGTTGCTCCATGGTCCAGTTTCGATGATTATATGCTCACTGCAGTCATGACTGAAGATGATGTTATTGGGTCAATATGGTACACACATTTTTGGAAATCCCTAAAATACCTTATGTGAATATTTTCCCATTAGTAGCTCATATCGTCACTGAAGTCATTCCCTACTGGCCTCTGTTACATTTATGCTCTTCCCCCACGGCGTGTCTCACAACCGAGGCCCGTGAGAAAGACAGGTCGCAGTGCGTATGTCATAGCACGTGACACTACAGATCTTACAAATGCCTGCAACCCATTCTGGCTGTGGGCGACTGAGAGTAAAATAATTCTTAATTGCATGTAAGCTTCCTATAGCACACGGTAAAGATAAGACCTTCAGTGGGTACCTTCTCATTGACATATTGATTTCCGGTGGGTTCTGCACAGAGCCGAGGGTTCGCGAAATATGGTGGGCAAAACAGCTAGTGTGACGTCACAAGTTCGTTAAGGGGCCCATATTTCTCGTTGGCCCAGCCCGAAACACCAACAAGCGGCCTTCAATCACTCAGTGGACTACGGTCGTAACGTTTGGCCTCATCAGTGTAAGCAGAGGCTACTTTTGCCAACGTAGCAGCTTTACCGCTAATTTTAGTGTTCAAATTGTAAACTACATGAATGGAAATGAAAATGCCGCGTGGCTAGAGTCTCCTGTCGGATAGACCATTCGCCTGGTGCAAGTCTTTCGAGTTGACGCCACTTCGGTGACTTGTGTGTCGATGGGGATGAAATGATGATGATAAGGACAACACAACACCCTGTCCCTGAGTGGAGAAAATCTCGGACCCAGTCGGGAATCGAACCTGGGCCGTTAGGTATGACATTCCGTCGCGCTCACCACTCAGCTACCAGGGGCGGACACTATGTGAATAAAAATCGAAATGGCCGCGCGGGATTAGGCGAGCGGTCTAGGGCGCTGAAGTCATGGACTGTACGGCTGGTCTCGGCGGAGGTTCGAGTCCTCCCTCGGGCATGGGTGTGTGTGTTTGTCCTTAGGATAGTTTAGGGTAAGTAGTGTGTAAGCTTAGGGACTGATGACCTTAGCAGTTAAGTCCCGTAAGATTTCACACACATTTGAACATTTCAAAAATCTAAAAGACCTGTTTTGCGATATTTACTTTGCTTGCATCTATGGCTACACAAGTACTCCACAAAGTATTGTACGATTTTTTGTCTGCATCTATGGCTACACAAGTACTCCACAAAGTATTGTCCAATACATGCTGGAGAGTCCATCGTACCAACATAATTACTTTTATTTCCTGCATTGAAGTGCAAAACTTAAGGACGAAAGTAACTTCCTCATTATGTGACACTGTCAAGCTCACTGAAATTAGGAAGACTGATGCAGTGTAGAACACTATAGTGTAGAAGGTAACTGAAATAAATATACAACGACACTGAAGGTCCTCTGGACATTACAAAAGGCGGGACATGGTTCTTAATTGCGTTTGTGATTACCACGGACGGCAGCGCATGCTTTGCAAAGTGCTCCCATGTGGTCAAAAGGTTGGTAACGAGTTTCTGTGGGAAGGCGTTTAATTCTTTCACCAGCGTGGTTGACAGTTTCTGGATGGTCTTTGGTGCAAGTGGACAGGCTGTAATACGTCTTCTAAACGCATCTCACAATTTGCTGATGGGATTTAAGACGGGGGAACGAATAGGCCAGTCCAATCGCCAAGTATCATCTCGTTACGAGAAAAAAATGGTTCAAATGGCTCTGAGCACTAAGGGACTTAACTTCTGAGGTCATCAGTCCCCTAGAACTTAGAACTACTTAAACCTAACTAACCTAAGGACATCACACTCATACATGCCCGAGGCAGGATTCGAACCTGCGACCGTAGCGTTCGCGCGGCTCCAGACTGTAGCGCCTAGAACCGTTCGGCCACTTCGGCCGGCTCGTTACGTGAGATGATCATCTGAGCTGTCTGATGTGGTCGCACATTGTCACCTATAAAAATGAAGTCAGGGCCGAATGCTCCCATAGAAAGACGCACATTGGGAAGTAACACTGTGTCGCAATAACACTGACTGGTAAGTGTACCGTGTTCATAGTTCTGGTGTCCAGTATGTTCCTGTAACATTATGCCTCCCCACAGCACAGCACCTCAACCACCAAAACTAACACGTTCGACAATGTTGAAAGTACCCCCATATGGTAAGAGGTGGGAAGACGTAATGTACGCAGGGGCATTGAGATGTAATGCACCCAGGAACGTTGTAGAACATGATAGTTTTGGTGGACCAGGTGTTTTAGTGTGGGCAGGCGTAATGTTGAAGAGGCATCCTGATCTCAAAATTCTTGAACACGGTACCGGTACAATAAAAGATCAGCGTTATGAAAGTGCAGTCCTTCCTCATGTACGTCTATTCGGGGGTGACTTAATTTTTATGGACGACAACCTGTGGTGCCATCGAACAGCATAGATGGATGAGCTAACGGAACGAGAGGATATTCGGAGAAATGATTGACCTGCCCATTCCCGCGACTTAAATCCCATCAAGCAAACGAGGGGCGCATTTGGGAGATGAATTGCAGCGCGTCCATGTGCACCAACGACCATCCAGCAGGCTGGAGGAGGAATGGAACACCCTACCACAGCAATTCCTTACCAACCCTGTGGCCAACATAGGAACACATCGCAGAGCTTGCATCGCCGTCCGTGGTGATAACACACTGGATGAAGAACCGTTTCCTGCATTTTGTAATGTACAGGGAACCATCACGAATCGTAGTAACTGCAGTATAATTATTGTCTTAGAATAAAAGTGTCATTCCCATTGTATATTTCTTTCAGTTACCTTCTGTACTATACTGTAGCAGCCCGTTCTATGTATTGTCCAACTTCATCGAGTTACTATGTGAGTTGGCGATGACAGATTATAAGAAGGCTACTTTCGTCCTTAAGTTTTGCACACGATTGCAATTCATTCGCATGTTGTATCTAAATGCTTCTGTTGGCGTCCTAATCTTTTTTCTTTATCTTCTGATTCCTATGTGAAATTTACGTTGGTGGCAGTATAATGGTCGCACAGTCATCTCGAAGTATAGATTCTCTAAATTTACCTACCGGGGTTTCACGAAAACTACATCATCTTATTTCCGAGCAATCCTGTTCTCCGTGCATATCTGTTACACTTCCATATAGGCTGTATCTTTCTGTCACGAGGCAGGCAGCTGGTGTGTGAGTTCGTTCAGAGTCTGTTATTACGTCTGCGACGCGTTACTATAACCTACAGAGCTTGTTTATAACTGCAGCTTGCCCTTGTTAATGTTCATCTTGACATGTTCCAAATTCCTATCTGTTGTCTAGCGCGGTGTGACCTGTGAAACGGAACAACTTGGCGAAAGGGCGAAAACAAAATCTTGGACTATGTCAGACTACCATTTTGCATGATGGTGAGAACTACCAGACCTTACGGAGCTGCGTGACGAACAAAGTCTCGGAGGTGGGGGGGGGGGGGAGGAAGGAGGGGCGGCAGCGGGGGGGGGGGGGAGGAAGGGGGGGGGGGGGGCGGCAGCCGCAGCCTGCGGTCCTTTTGTGATGGCGAGGCGTCTTGGAGGGGGCCTGGCTGTCCCGAAACCAGAGCCACTGGGGTCTCCGTCTGTAATTAAAGGCAGAGAGGGAAGGCGGGGGCGGGCTGCCTGTACCAGCAAAACCTCCTCTCAAAGTGTAACTGCCCTACCCTGAGCTCAAAAAGTTAGCGTCTGGAAAACTGCGTTGTCGGCGTGTGTAAAATCGCCACCAGGGAGCAACAATGATGAACAGATTGCAGGGAAACGACGCACAAAGGAGTGAATTTCTGTTATTAAAATTTGAAAAAAGAAAAAAAATATTCTCGAATACCACAAATTTTTTTATTAATGGCAATTAATTGTTATGCAGGTGGATTTAAATGAAATTCATCCGATTTTATAAGAATAAGTCTTCTACTTGGATCAAGATAAAAACATGGTGTGGATTTTAACTTATGTATCGAAAATGAAAGTTTTATGCCGACAGTCCACACACTTACCGGCAGAGGTCTCCCTGATGCAACTCGTTCGCTATCTCGTTAATGAACCAATGTTCTTCGAGCCAAGATTGACATAAAACAGCAACAAATACGGTTTTGCATTCTCCGCTTGAGCAGGTGCAGGTGCAATAACTGTGTAGAGCGATTTTCGCCGATAGCTTAGTCGGCCATATGGGGCGTTCGGATCCCGTGCTTGCGACGGTACGCCCTTTCGGGCATCGAACAATATGAGGTGTGATCCTGGTGCACGCTACGCAGAGGGCGGACATCAGTCACCTGATTTTGAAATACGTATTTTCGACTTTTATGGAAGCTCGCAGAGACTTTCTATTTTATGTAGGCAGCTGCAGACTTGGACATATTTCGAACGAAGTTCAGACTTCGAATAATTCATATGAAGCAGGAAAATTCCAGCAAAAATAACATTCGTATGTTGTTCAGTAGCCATTAAACTATGTGCATTAACCGTTTCATTTATAGAATCCTGTCACCACATATTATCAAGAAAAGCGACCCATTTTTATGAAATCTCAAGAGGCGCTCGGTAGCATACTGCACATTGGCTGCCAAGATTGTCTTATAATGTATGCGATTTTCTTTTTGGTGTGGACTTGTGAAAGACTTCGTCTATAAGTCTCCCTTTCCAACAACTCTAGATCAACTGCGACGCTGTTTAGCAACAGCAGTGAATGCAGTAACTCAGATATTCTTGTAAAAGTATGGAGGGGACATATTTCTCTGTCTGGACGTTCTCGAGCAGCGGAGAGCGCATTGAACATTTCTGAAGGTTGATCCAAGACTTTGATCCTAAACGTAATTGTAAAAATACTCCAACGCTGGGTATTCCGACATTTTGGCTCTGGTCTATGTCATTACTTACAACGGTCTCGTTTGTTTACTACTTTTGTTTATGGTTACTTTAAAAGACCAGCAAAACGTCGCCATGTTTTTCGAAATTTAGACCTTATGATCACAGGCAGTATCGCTCTAATAAGAATTTCTACATTTCGTAGTTGATTCTTCCTGTATAACTGATTATCAGCGTAAGTATGTTCCAATTATCCCACCAGAACAGAGCATTGACAGAAATATGGAAACGCCAAAAACACAACATATTACCATGTCTAATACGACGTACGAGACTTTTTAGCATTCAAAATAGCTTCCAGTCGTGGGCGGAATGGATAAATACAGGCCCTGTATGGTTTTCAAGGCACTCTTTGCAAGGGTCGGCTTCGTTACCCCTAAGACCTCCCCCTCTTTGTCTATCTGCCCAAACGATCTGTGTGGCTGTGGTAACCCTACCAGGAGCTTAAGCTTCTGCCAGCTTAGCTCTATGGGTCGTAGGAATTTCTGTGCGCTGGACGAAGCTGCTTCGCGTGCCGACAATGCGATTTTGTAAACGTCTCTATAGCAATACATCTAGCTCTATAGACGGCTATCGTTTTCGCCTACAGCCGTTTGCGTTTTGTAGCTGAAAGCTATGAACAGCCCTATCAGATGTCAGGGATTTCCTTAAGCTGACTCGACTGTAGAAGTGTCTTATAAGTAAGGAATAAATGTATTGCAACTTCATGCACGATGCTGCATTTTTTCACGCATCTCAGTGTCGTATCTCTTGAGCTATGTGTGTCGTACAATTATATATTATTGTACGTACATTGAGCGGCATATGCGGATACTGTCAGTGAAATATATTGCGAATAGAGTTATTAGCGAAGAAGTGATTAATTTATACGTCATGCACAATGTGTCAGTTTTCACTCATCTCTGTATTTATGACGTCATATCTCCTGATCTACGTTTTACACAATGACATAATTTTGTAGGTGGATCCAGTGACATATATGGATACTGTCCCCAGAATGAATTGCGAATGGAGTTAGTACCAAAGAACTAATACATTTAAACATAATGTACAATGCGGCAGCTTTCACCTGTCTCAGTTGTTACAGTGTCACATCTCCTGAACAATAATAGGAAGGTGGTTTTTCCCCCCACAACGCTTGTTGCCTGATAGTAAGGGATATGTGTACTAAGTTCGGTTGAAATCGGTCGATTAGCGTAGATGTGGACGCACACGCACGCACGCACGCACACACACACACACACACACACACACACACACACTCACACACACACTCACATTTTTATAACATGCATGAGTTGTACTTATTTCTGTTGTACGATTATTTGGAGTAATTATGTAAATTTGTAATTGATGATTTGAAATAGTAGTTATAATCATAAAAGTGTAATTGATATTCCGTTCTGATTGCCGCGCTAGCGCACATGCGACGGTGTGATCATAATGTGCCTAGACTAATTTTATTAATTAATGGGTCCATTACCACGTGAAGTGGTAGAGGGAAAGATTCAGATGTCCTATGAGAGAGCAGAACAGCGACGGTAGTTGCACATAGACCTCCGACGTGTTTATTGACAGTCATAAGGTGTTAATAGCGATAAATCCGCTAGTTTTGATTATATAATGTTCTGATGGAACAATTATCTTTGAGAATGAGATTTTCACTCTGGAGCGGAGTGTGTGCTGTTATGAAACTTCCTGGCAGATTAAAACTGTGTGCCGGACCGAGACTCGAGCTCGGGACCTTTGGCTTTCGTGGACAAGTGCTCTACCAACTGAGCTACCCAAGCATGACTTTCGCCTCACAGCTTTAATTCTGCCAGTACCTCGTCTCCTACCTTCCAAACTTCACAGAAGCTCTCCTGCGAACTTGCAGAATTAGCACTCCTGGAAGAAAGGATATTGTGGAGACATGGCTTAGCCACAGCCTGGGGGAGGTTTCCAGAATGAGATTTTCACTCTGCAGCGGGGTGTGTGCAGATATGTAACTTCGTTGCTTAAATTTTGATTAATAATCATCAGTCGCCGCCGAAGATTTCCGGCAGAAGAAGTCTGTCAGCGGCCTTGTCAAAGAGAGCGGAGGAGCGGACAGATGTTCAGGGCCCTCTGTTGTCCTAGGGGTGGGAAACTGCCTCTGAAGGTGGAACAATCAACGAAGCTCAACGGCATTGGGATGTAGAAGGCAATATAAACCACTGCATTAAAGACACATGACGTGTATCTACAGGACATGTGGCCGTTAATTGAAGAAGTGTCGTGATGATCTCTCCTTTAGCAAATGATTCCGGAATAGTCCCCCATTCGTATCTCCAGGAGGGTACTACCAAAGGGGAGTTTACCATGAGAAAAAGAGTGAATAATCAACGAAACAATAACATTCTACGATTTGGGACGTGGGTCACAAGCTTGAACATGGTAGAAAAACTAGAAAATCTGAAAAAAGGAAATGCAAAGGCTCAATATAGATAAAGTAGGGGTCAGTGAGGTGAAGTGGAAGGAAGACAAGGATTTCTGGTCAGATGAGTATAGGATAATATCAACAACAGCAGAAAATGATATAAAGGGAGTAGGTTCAAATGGTTCTGAGCACTATGGGACTTAACATCTATGGTCATCAGTCCCCTAGAGCTTAGAACTACTTAAACCTAACTAACCTAAGGACATCACACAACACCCAGTCATCACGAGGCAGAGAAAATCCCTGACCCCGCCGGGAATCGAACCCGGGAACCCGGGCGCAGGAAAAGGGAGTAGGATTCGTTATAAATAGGAAGGTAGGGCACAGAGGGTGTTACTGTGAACAGTTCAGTGATACGGTTATTCTTTCCAGAATCGACAGAAACCAACACCGTCAATGATAGTTCAGGTATACATGCCGACGTCGCAAGCTGAAGATGAAGGGATAGAGAAAGTGTATGAAGATAATGGAAGGGTAATACAGTATGTAAAGGGGGACGAAAATTTAATAGTCATGGGGGACTGGACTGCAGTTGTAGGGGAAGGAGTAGAAGAAAAGGTTACAGGAGAATATGGGTTTGGGACAAGGAGTAAGAAAGGAGAAAGAGTAACTGAGTTCTGTAACAAACTTCAGCTAGTAACAGCAAATGCTCTGTTCAGGAATCACAAGAGGCGGAGGTATACTTGAAGAACGCCGGGTGATATGGGAAGATTTTAGTTAGATTACATGATGGTCAGGTAGAGATTCCGAAATCAGATACTGGATTGTAAGACGTACGGAGGAGCAGATATAGACTCAGATCACAATACAGTAGTGATGAAGAGTAGGCTGAAGTTTAAGACATTAGTCAGGAGGAATCAAAACGCAAAGAAGTGGGATACGGAAGTACTAAGGAATGACGAGATACGCTTGAAGTTCTCTAAGGCTGTAGATACAATAAGGAATAGCTCAGTAGGTAGTACAGTTGAAGAGGAACTGACATCCCTAAAAAGGGCGATTACAGAAGTTGGGAAGGAAAACACAGATACAAAGAAGGTAACGGCGAAGAAACCATGGGCAACATAAGAAATACTTCAATTGAACGATGAAAGGAGGAAGAACAAAAATGTTCCGGGAGAGCCAGGAATACAGAAATAAGTCTATGAGGAATGAAGTAAATAGGAAGTGCAGGAAAGCTAAGAGGAAATGGCTGTATGAAAAATGTGAAGAAATCTAAAAAGAAATGATTGTTGGTAGGACTGAATCAGCAAACAGAAAAGTCAAAACAACCGTCAATGACATTAAAAGCAAGAGCGATAATATTTAGAGTGGAACGGTAATTCCACTCTTAAATGCAGACAAGAGAGTGGATAAGAGGAAAGAACACAATTAAGCCTTTATGAGGGGGAAGATTTGTCTGATGTGATAGAAGAAGAAACGGGAGTCGATTTAGAAGAGATAGGGGACCCGGTATTAGAATCAGAATTCAAATGGGCTTTGGAGGACTTAACATCAAATAAGGAAGAAGGGACAGATAACATTCCATCAGAATTTCTAAAATCGTTGGGGAAAGTGGCAACAAAAGGACTACTCACGTTGGTGTGTAGAATGTATGAGTCTGGCGACATACCATCTGACTTTAGGAAAAATAATAACTGGCTTTCTTACGCCACCGGCCTAGTCGAGCTTCGACAAATTGTAAAAATGAAGTTTGTGTAAGTTTTACGTGAATGTTTTGTCAACTTTAACAACACAAAATAAACAATTACGTCCTTGTATTAGCAGGCTCTATGAAAGTATAGTGCTTGCTAGGGTTAAATTGGGATGGAACTGACAACGTAATTGGTTTTTAACGTAATATTTACAAAAGTAATTTTCCTTTCATTACTCTCACTGGCGCGTTTAAGTTAATAACGTTAACGAAATAACCTGCTATGCTGATGGCGTAATACCTCAGTCAATACAGTCCAAAATAAATAGCATATCAGGAGTAGTTCGTGTAGTAGGAATTTTTGTACGTTGTTAGGAGGGAGTGCCACGAACAACATACTAGAAACCGTGGCCGGTGAGGGATGAATGTGAAGTTGAAATGCGTTTGAAGGTCTCTGTTCTGGAGTAACCACAAGCGCCAGAACGAAGATGCGGAACGCAAAAGCAGAGAAGGCGGTGAGGAAACGGCTGCCAATGGTGCGCGGAATTGGGCAACGCCGTGCGAAGAGCGACACCTAGAAGAAGTGAATATAAACACCGCTCCTGCTAGCCTCGGCCGCTAACATAGGCACGGATCGCGGACGTTAGTTATCAGTGACGTGTGTCAACTTGCCTGAACATTTCACATATCAAGGACTATATTATATTGCGTGTCACCCCTCATTGCTACTACTACTTGTAGATCTCCAAAGTTAGTTATTGACAATCTGCTTTCTAGAAATAAAACTACTAATGTTATTTGCTTGAATTGTTGTATAGCATTCCGAGAACGCAACATTCTCTAGGCACCCTAGAAGCAACGATTGGGCAAGACCCCACAGTCTCTTTTCTATGTTTTTCTTGAATAACTCGAAAACCGTTGCCTCCAGTGAAAAAAATCCCAGTACAAAATTTAGCTACATTGTTGTTGTTGTTATGGTATTCAGTCCAAAGACTGGTTTGATGCAGCTCTCCATGCTACCCTACTCTGTGCAAGGTTCTCCATCTCTGAGTAACTACTGCAACCTACATCCTTCTGAATACGCTTAGTGCTTGGTCCCCCTCTACGATTTTTACCCCTCACGCTGCCCTCCAGTCCTAAATTGGTGATCCCTTGATGCCTCAGAACGTGTCCTACCAACAAATCCCTTCTCATAGTCAAGTTGTGTGACAAATTCCTCTTCTCCCCAATTCTATTCAGTACCTCCTCAGTTGTTACATGATCTACCCATCTAATCTTCAGCATTCTTCTATAGCACCACATTTCGAAAGAACTATTCTGTTCTTGTCTAAACTATTTATCGTCCATGTTTCACTTCCATACATGGCTACACTCCACTCAAATACTTTTAGAAACGACTTCCTGACACTTAAATCTATACTCGATGTTAATAGATTTCTCTTCTTCAGAAATGCTTTTCTTGCCATTGCCAGTCTATATTTTATATCCTCTCTACTTTGACCATCATCAGTTATTTTGCTCCCCAAATAGCAAAACTGATCTACTACTTTCAGTATCTCATTTCTAATCTAATTCCCTCAGTATCACCTGATTTAATGAGGCTACATTCCATTATCCTCGTTTTGTTTTTGTTGATGTTCATCTTATATCCTCCTTTCAAGACACTGTCCATTCCGTTCAGCTAATCTTCCAGATCCTTTGCTGTCTCTGACAGAATTACGTCATCGGTAAAGCTCAAAGTTTCTATTTCATCTCCATGGATTTTAATTCCTACTCCGAATTTTTCTTTTGTTTCCTTCACAGCTTGCTCAATATACAGATTGAATAATATCGAGGATAGGCTACAACCCTGTCTCACTCCCTTCCCAACCACTGCTTCCCTTTCATGTCCCTCGACTCTAACAACTGCCATCTGGTTTCTGTACAAATTGTAAATAGCCTTTCGCTCCCTGTATTTGACCCCTGCCACCTTCAGGATTTGAAAGAGAGTGAGTGTTCCAGTCAACGTTGTCAAAAGTTTCTCTAAGTCTACAAATGCTAGAAATGTAGGTTTGCCTTTCATTAACCTATATTCTAAGATAAGTCACAGGCTCAGCATTGCCTCACATGTTTCAACATTTGACGGAATCCAAACAGATGTTCCCCGAGGTCGGCTTCTACCAGTTTTTCGATTCGTCTGTACAGAATTAGTGTCAGCAGTTTGGAGCCGCGACTTTTTAAACTGATAGTTCTGTAATTTTCACATCTGTCAACACCTGATTTCTTTGTGATTGGAATTATTATATTCTTCTTGAAGTCTGAGGGTATTTCGCCTCTCTCCATACATCTTGCTCACCAGATGGTGGAGTTTTGCCATGGTTGGCTCTCCCTAGGCTATCAGTAGTTCTAATGGAATGTTGTCTACTCCCGGGGACTTGCTTCGACTTAGATCTTTCAGTGCTCTGTCAAATTCTTCATGCAGTATCATATCTCCCTTTTAATCTTCATGTACGTCGTCTTCAATTTCCATAACATTACCCTCAAGTACATCGCCCTTGTGTAGACTTTCTATATACTCCTTCCACTTATCTGCTTTCCCTTCTTTGCTTAATACAAGTATTTCTCCAAAGGTTTCTTTAATTTTCCTGTAAGCAGTATCAATCTTAACCCTAGCAATATATGCCTCTAGATCCTTACATTTCTCCTGTAGCCATCCCTACTCAGCCATTTTGCACTTCTTGTCGATCTCATTTTTGAGGCGTTTGTATTCCTTTTTGCCAGATTCAATTAATTGCACTGTTATATTTTCTCCTTTCATCGATTAAATTCAGTTTCTCTTCGGTTACCAAGGGATTTCAACTTGCCGTCGTCTTTTTTCCTAGTTGATCCTCTGCTGCCTTCACTATTTCATCTCTCAAAGCTACCCATTCTTCTTCCATTGTATTTATTTCCCCTGTTCCTGTCAATCGTTCCATAACGCTCTCTCTGAAACTCTCTACAACCTCTGTTATTTCAGTTTGTCCATGTCCCATCTCCTTAAAAAGGCATCCTTTTGCAGTTTCGTAAGTTTTAATCTACAGTTCATAACCAGTAAATTGTGGTCAGAGTCCACATCTGGCTCTGGATATAACATTTAAAACCTGGTTCCTAAATCTCTGTCTAACCATTATATAACTATCTGAAATCTTCCAGCGTCTCCAGGCCTGTTCCACGTATATAGTCTTCTGTCATGATTCTCAAACCAAGTGTTAAGCTATGATTAAGTTATGCTCTGTGCAAAATTCTACCAGGCGGCTTCCTCTTTCATTCCTTACCACCATTCCATATTTACCTACTACTATTCCTTCTCTTCCTTTTCCTACTATTGAATTCCAGTCCCCCATGTCTATTAAATTTTCGTCTCCCTTCACTATCTGATTAATTTCTTTTATCGCATCATAGATTTCTTCAATCTCTTCATCAACTGCGGAGCTAGTTGGCATATAAACTTGTACTACTGTGGTAGGCGTGGGCCTCGTTTCTATCTTGGCAGCAATAATTCGTTCACTATGCTGTTCGTTGTAGCTTACCTGCCCTCCTATTTTTTTGTTCATTATTAAACCCACTCCTGCATTACCCATACTTGATTTTGTATTTATAACCCTGTGTTCACCTGACCAGAAGTCATGTTCCTCCTGCCACCGAACTTCACTAATTCCCGCTATATATAACTTTAACCTATCCATTTCCGTTTTTAAATTTTCTAACTTACCCGGCCGGTTAAGGGATATGACAGTCCACGCTCCGATCCGTAGAACGCAAGTTTTCTTTCTCCTGATAACGACGTCCTCCTGTGCAGTTACCGCCCGGAGATCCGAATAGGGGACAATTTTATCCTCCGGAATATTTTATCCAAGAGGATGCCATCATCTTTTAACCATACAATAAAGCTGCATGTCCTTGGGAAAAAGGAAAAATTACAGCTACCGTTTTCCCTTGCTTTCAGGCGTTCGCAGTACCAGCACAGTAAGGCCGTTTTGGATAATGTTACAAGCCAGACCAGTCAATCATCTAGACTGTTGCCCCTGCAACTTCTGAAATGACTGCTGCCCATGTTTAGGAACAACACGTTTGTCTGGCCTCTCAACAGATCCCTTCCGTTGTGATTTTGTGGTTGCACCTACGGTACGGCTATCTGTATCTCTGAGGCACGCAAGCCTCCCCACCAACGGCAAGCTCTATGGTTTATGGGAGGGGTGTTAGCTACATTACAATTCATAAAAAAGCTCTCGTTGATTTTCTCTGTAGTGCTCATAGTTAATGCGTAGCAAGGGAGAGAATACGAAAATATGGCGTGTGGTTGAAGACTGGATATAACATAGCAGGTTGCATGAAACGACATGAGTAGGGGCAACTGAGTCTCCTTATATATGTCTGTGAGTGTGTGTGCAATGAAGGAGTATTTCGTCGTGTAGCAAGTTTCTCAATGTTTCGTGATTTACCCATAAGGACGTCGACAAAACATTTTCACGGGTCAAAGAGCTGGAAGATTACATCGCGTAATTCTTTGCTTTCCTGAACATTCCAGCATCCCACCGAAGCAAAACTTTTCAATTTGGAGTTTTCTGCTCGTCTGCAATCGCCCCCGCCTCGCTGCCACGGGAGTGGCTGCCAACTAACGGTTCCTCGCCGCAGCTGTCGTCTTCCCAGGCGACCTCATCCTTCACCCTGTTTCTTTACTCTCCCCTCATATTCCATAGACTGCTCGGTGGCTGTCTCGTGTCTTAGAGACATCGACCAGAAAGCTCTTGTCTCCGAGCGCGATCAGCAGTGACTCACTGTCCCTTTAGGTGTACGACTGTTTAACGTACAACGTTACTCTGTGTTGCCTGACTTATTTTTGTCACCGTCAGAGAGAAACCGGGAATATTTTTAGAAGAGAAGGAGGGTATCAAATAATACTCTGGCTACAAACGATTCTGACCTTACTTTTCCTCTGATCTCCTAAATCGTTTGATTTAATGCTGGAATGATTCTTTCAAGTGCGTGGATTATCACCTTCTCTGTCCTTTCTAAAATGAGTTGCTACCTCATCCCTAATGACATCGAGGTCGATGTTGGCAGGATGCAGCTGCCTGATAGTTGCAAATGGCTCTGAGCACTATGGGACTTAACATCTGAGGTCATCACTCCCCTAGAACTTAGAACTACTTAAACCTAACTAACCTAAGGACATCACACACATCCATGCCCGAGGGAGGATTCGAAACTGTGACCGTAGCGGTCGCGCGGCTCCAGACTGAAGTGCCTAGAACCGCTCGGCCACCCCGGCTGGCCTGATAATTACAGGTCCATATCCTTCACATCAGTTTGCTGTCGAATTCTTCAGCTTTACTCTAAGTTAGAATACAATAAATTTCCTTGAGGCAGAAAACCTTCTGTTCACAAATCACCATGGATTTAGAAAGCAGTTTGTGCTTTTCCCATCGATATCCTGCAAACCATGTATGAAGGATAACAGGTAGAGTCCATATTCTTAGATTTGGGAAAGCGCTTGACACAGTACCCCACTGCAGATTATTGACGAAGGTCCGGGAGCGTGGAATATGTTGTCAGATATGTAACTGGATCCAGGGCTCCTTAAATAATAGAAACCGTTAGGTTGTCGTGGACGGCGAGTGTTTATCAGAGACAAGGGTATCGGCTAGGATGATCCAGCGAAGCGTGACAGGAAAGGTCTTGTTTTTTACATACATCTGACGATACAGCGACCAGGAACTTCGACAGCTTATTGATGACGATCTAGTGTACGGGAGAGTATCGTAATTGTGTGACTGTAAGATACAGCGTGACTTAGATAGAATTTATGTTTGTTGTGACGAATGGCAGCTTGCTTTAAATGCAGAAAAATGCAAGATAATGCAGGTGTGTAGGAATAACAATCCTGCAATGTTCGAAAACAGAATTAATGGTGCGCTGCTTGCAAAGTAACGATGATTAAATATGTAGGCGTAACGTTGCAAAGCGATATGAAATGGAATGAGCACGCAAGGTCTGTAGTAGGGAAGGCCAATAGTAGCTTTTGGTTTATTGGGAGGATTTTATGAATGTGTAGCTCATCTATATAGGAGACGACGTACAGAACCCTAGTGCGACCAATTCTTCAGTACTGCTCGAGTGTTTGGGATCTTCGCCAGGTCGCATATAGAATGCTATGGAAGCAACAAAGAGGTGTGCTGCTAGATTTGTTACCGGCAGATTTGATCAAGAAGTAAATACTATGGAGATGCTTTGTGAAACCCTGGAGGTTCTTTTCGCAAAGCAATACAGAGAAAATTTAGAGGACTGGCATATGAACCTAACTGCAGACCAATTCTACTGTCGCCAGCGTACATTCAACATCTAGAATATTAGGCCACTATAGACAAAATGGCAGAAAAATTGAACTATTTGGCAATAACAGCAGAAAAGCCGGGGGAGGACTCGACGTCAGATAGATGGAGCTGGTCGGTGATTCGGGAAAAGCGAGATATCGGGTGCTCATTCTATGTTCATCTATGCCCCTTGGGCTAAGGACTGCTTACTTAACAATACTGGTTACGGCCTGACTGAATGTTCGAATCGCAGCGGCAATACCTGTATACCAAAAACTATGAGGCGCAGAAGAAAGCGCAGAAGAAAGCGCCTATAATGTCTCACTGACTACCATTCAGGCATAACTAAAAATGAAAGACCAATTTCACAAGTTTTTTTTCTAAGATTCCTTATCTTCTTCTTTTGCGACTTGAAATGATAACTTAGCACATTTTGAACTAAAGATTAAAGCCACACAGCTACCTTCCACCACCCGAAGGACTCATGTGTTTAAGGAGGCAAGTATTAAGTCTGTTTCTCGCGGTGAAATTGTTAGCACGCGAAGCGGAATACAAATGAGACTGACAGGTAGTACAAAATGGTTAAGCATCGATAGCTAAATGACAAACGTTAAGATTTAGAAGCACATATCACTGGGAGACAGATAGATACCGCCCATAGGAAAACTAACGAGGTCTTTGGACAAAAGAGAAGCAGCTGTATAAATATGAAGGGCTCAGTTGGGAAACCAATACTAAGTAAAAAAGTGAAAGCCGAAAAGTGGAAAGAGCATATAGAGGCTCTATACAAGGGAGATGAACTTGAAGACAACATTACAGAAAGAGAAAAGGACATAGACGAGATATAATACTGTGAGAATAATTTGACAGAGCAGTGAAAGAGATACGTCGAAACAAGGCCTCTGGAGTAGACGACATTCCGTCAGAACTACTGACAGCGTTGGGAGAGTCAGCCATGAGAAAACTATTCCATCGGGTATGCAAGATGTATGAGACAGGCAAAATATTCTCAGACTTCAAAAAGAATATAATAGTTCCAATTCCAAAAAAGCAAGTGCTGACAAGTGTGAATATTACAGAACTATCAGTTTAATAAGCCATGGTTGCAAAATACTGACACGAATTCTTTACAGAAGAATGTAAAAAAATGTTAGAAGCCGACATCAAGGAATATCAGTTTGGATTTCCGAACACGCGAGGCAATACTGACCCTACGACGTCTCATAGAAGGTAGGTATTCTTAGACATAGAGAAAGATTTTGTGACAGGGGTAAATACAGGGAGCGAAAAGCTATTTACAATTTGTGCAGAAACTAGATGGCAACGAGATATAGGTTAGTATTGGAGGAAAGTGTGAGGTGTGAAATCATAGAGGGAGACCAAACGATTAATACAGTAGGCAAATTCATAAGATGTAGGATGCAGTCGAGAGACATGGAAGGGAAGCAGTAGTTACGAAAGAAGTGAGACAGGGCTGTAGCCTATCCGCTCTGTTATTCGATCTGTATACTAAGCAAAACGTAAAGGAAACAAAAGAGAAATTTTGAGTAGGTATTAAAGTCCAGGGAGAAGAAATAATAACTTTGAGTCTCTGTATGTCCATCTTTTCAGATATAGGTGTGGGACTCGGCTGTTCGATGCAGGATGTCAACTGAAACACTTTTTTTTTTTTTTTGGCTACCAGTTTTGGCGATTTACTACGCCATTTACTTCAACCATCATCTGCCGACTCATATTGGTCAGTAGCCAAATAAAATAAGTTTGGAAACTAGATGATTATGTGCCAAGCAAGATCGTAAGAGATGGAAAAGAGCCACCGTGGTACAACAACCGAGTTAGAAAACTGCTGCGGAAGCAAAGGGAACTTCACAGCAAACATAAACATAGCCAAAGCCTTGCAGACAAACAAAAGTTACGCGAAGCGAAATGTAGTGTGAGGAGGGCTATGCGAGATGCGTTCAATGAATTCGAAAGTAAAGTTCTATGTACTGACTTGGCAGAAAATCCTAAGAAATGTTGGTCTTATGTCAAAGCGGTAGGTGGATAAAAACAAAATGTCCAGACACTCTGTGACCAAAATGGTACTGAAACAGAGGATGACAGACTAAAGGCCGATATACTAAATGTCTTTTTCCAAAGCTGTTTCACAGAGGAAGACTGCACTGTAGTTCCTTCTCTAGATTGTCGCACAGATGACAAAATGGTAGATATCGAAATAGACGACAGAGGGATAGAGAAACAATTAAAATCGCTCGAAAGAGGAAAGGCCGCTGGACCTGATGGGATGCCAGTTCGATTTTACACAGAGTACGTGAAGGAACTTGCCCCCCTTCTTGCAGCGGTGTACCGTAGGTCTCTAGAAGAGCGTAGCGTTCCAAAAGATTGGAAAAGGGCACAGGTCATCCCCGTTTTCAAGAAGGAACGTCGGGCAGATGTGCAGAACTATAGACCTATATCTCTAACGTCGATCGGTTGTAGAATTTTGGAACACGTATTATGTTCGAGTATAATGGCTTTTCTGGAGACTAGAAATCTACTCTGTAGGAATCAGCATGGGTTTCGAAAAAGACGGTCGTGTGAAACCCAGCTCGCGCTATTCGTCCACTTGACTTCCGCAAGGCGTTCGATATAGTCGTTTAATGAACAAAGTAAGAGCATATGGACTATCAGACCAATTGTGTGACTGGATTGAAGAGTACCTAGATAACAGAACGCAGCATGTGATTCTCAATGGAGAGAAGTCTTCCGAAGTAAGAGTGATTTCAGGTGTGCCACAGGGGAGTGTCATAGGACTGTTGCTATTCACAATATACATAAATGACCTTGTGGATGACATCGGAAGTTCACTGAGACTTTTTGCAGATGATGCTGTGGTGTATCGAGAGGTTGTAACAATGGAAAATTGTACTGAAATGCAGGAGGATCTGCAGCGAATTGACGCATGGTGCAGGGAATGGCAATTGAATCTCAATGTAGACAAGTGTAATGTGCTGCGAATACATAGAAAGATAGATCCCTTATCATTTAGCTACAAAATAGCAGGTCAGCAACTGGAAGCAGTTACTTCCATAAATTATCTGGGAGTACGCATTAGGAGTGATTTAAAATGGAATGATCATTTAAAGTTGATCGTCGGTAAAGCAGATGCCAGACTGAGATTCATTGGAAGAATCCTAAGGAAATGCAATCTGAAAACATAGGAAGTAGGTTACAGTACGCTTGTTCGCCCACTGCTTGAATACTGCTCAGCAGTGTGGGATCCGTACCAGATAGGGTTGATAGAAGAGAGAGAAGATCCAACGGAGAGCAGCGCGCTTCGTTACAGGATCATTCAGTAATCGCGAAAGCGTTACGGAGATGATAGCTAAACTCCAGTGAAAGACTCTGCAGGAGAGACACTCAGTAGCCCGGTACGCGCTTTTGTTAAAGTTTCGAGAACATACCTTCACCGAAGAGTCAAGCAGTATATTGCTCCCTCCTACGTATATCTCGCGAAGAGACCATGAGGATAAAATCAGAGAGATTAGAGCCCACACAGAAGCATACCGACAATCCTTTTTTCCACGAACAATACGAGACTGGAATAGAAGGGAGAACCGAGAGAGGTACTCAGGGTACCCTCCGCCACACACCGTCAGGTGGCTTGCGGAGTATGGATGTAGGTGTAGATGTGGAATGCTGAAAGGTGTTTCATTTGACAACCAAAAACTCTGAGGTTTGCAGACGACATTATTATTCTGTCAGAGACCGCAAATGACAAGGAAGAGCAGTCGAACGGAATGGACAATGTCTTGAAAGCCGGATATGAGATGAACATCAACAAAAGCAAAACAAGGTTAATGGAATGTAGTCGAATTTAGTCAGGTGTTGCTGCGCAAATTAGATTAGAAAACAAGACACAGAAAGTAGCAAGTGAATTTTTCTATTTGGGAGCAAGAGAACTGATGATGGTCGAAGTAGAGAGGATATAAAATGTAGACTGGCGATGGCAAGGAAAGCGTTTCTGATAAAAGAAAAATTTGTTAACATCGAGTAAAATTTAAGTATCAGGGAGTCCTTTCTGAAGGTATTTGTATGGACTGTAGACATTTATGGAGGTCAAATATGGACAACAAACAGTTTAGACAAGAAGAGAATAGAAGTTTTTCAAATATGGTGCTGAATGCTGAGGTACTGAGGTACTGAAAAGAAGTTAACGGTTGTTAGGACGCAATCTTGACATCAAGGGATTTCCAGTTTAGTACTGGAGGGAAGTATGGGAAGTAAAAATGATAGAGGGAGATCAAAACATTAATACACCAAGCAAATTCATAAGATGTTGGTTGCCGTAGTCATTTAGGGATGAAGAGCGTTGCTCAGGATAGAGTAGAGCGGAGAGCTGCACCAAACCAGTCTTTGGACTGAAGATCACGACAACTACAATTGAAATGATAGTGCAGTCGTAATCTGAAGTGCAGGGTTCAGAGCTTCTTGTTCACATTTTTTATCGTTTGTACGAATCTACTAGAAATAAGAAGATGATCTACGATAAGAAAAATGTTGTAACTCAATGCTGTTTTACATATCTATACCTTCCATCACATGAGCCGAACCATTATTTCAGTTTCTATTCCCATAACTGAGCCGAACCATAATTTCACTTTCCATTCCCGTAACTGAAGTGTTAGCGTAGGATGCAGTGAAGTGTTGACGCTGTGAACTGCAGTTCCACAAACTCGTCTCTTGCAAAAAAAGTCTCCAATTTCTTTATGGGGGTTTATAATATTATTCAGGTGATCATCATACACGGTTTATATCTTGGAGCCGAATTCTTGGGCAATGTATGTCGCGTAGATGAGTCTAAGATTATTTACAGCCAAATTAACGACAAACTAACTGCCCTAAAAGAAAAAAAAACCATAAGGGGAAGACATTGTAGAAGATGACGAGATAAGCTGCAATCATGTCTGGACGACTGTAACAACAATTAATACAGAACACAATGTTGTGGAAGAAATTTTGAATTGCCTTAGAACATTAATTGCTAGTGAAAAACGTAACAAATAAAAATTGACAAACAAATTAACACACTATTGCAAGTTATTGCCCATGCTATGGGTTAAACTTAAACCGTTGACGTGCGGTTAACTGTAATATGCACGTAGTGCTGATTGTGGATGGATGACTGAAGTGAAGTGTCGTCAAAGGGCTTTATGACCAATGTCAGACATAGCATATTGATCTGATATAGATTTATCTTTCTTGTGAAGCTGATGGTAGCCAAGGTCTCGACCACACGGCCTATCCTCGAATGTGAACCTAGCTGCAGGTGCACAGGATTCAGCAAACACATGCGGTGTACATATAAAGTGATATGCAAGCCACGTGCGTCATATATGTGACACATTTATGAGTCTTTATATATACTGCATCGATACGACAGCGACTAAGCTGCGGTATGAACAGACTTTAGGTCTGGACGCAATACATGCATGGTATTCAGGACCAACTAACAACAGCCTGACTTGCATTACAGTATACGTCAGGAATAGATATTTCCAGTATACATGATTTTGTTGTCTTTCATTTAAGAATTCGACGTTTGGACACGTATGTGCTACAGTGGTTGATATCGGCTTTCGACAATTATTAGGCTAAATAGCCATTCACTCTGTTTTATCGGTATCATTATTACTCGCTGAGTACTCGCAAAGACAACACTAACACCGTCCGACACTCACCGTGCCTTGGACCAAATTCGAACCTGCGGACTCTGGCTTACCATCTTACTTCTACCTGCAAGGTTAATCAAACACACTTTCCCTCTTTGATAAAAATATATACGTTTAAAAGAATCTGGCCTCGGACACGTACCGGCTATAGACGTTCTCTACAGGCATTTAGCAACTTTACAGTTCAGCTATCAATTACTTGTCCAAATTCAAAAATGTTTATTTAGGGATACACACAGGCACACATAGATGAACAAATACGCAAGACAAAATCGTCAAAATCTTGGTCCGGATTCGAATTCACAACCTCTGCAAAAGCGTCGTAGTGTCTTATCCCACTCCTTCTCAACATGATGAAGCCATAGATGTTTCCTGGCATACTTAGCGCGATAAGAAGTTCTGTTTAACTCTTCCTTTAGGCTGTCCCCACTGTCGCTCCTTTTGACAGAGATATGTTTTCTTCCAATGTCTATTCACCTTTAATATCCTCTCTCACCTCTCTATCTCTCTCTTTCTCTTACACTCTCGTCTCAACTGCCTATCATACCATTCTCCCGAAATTAATGTATTTTATTGAATTATACTGTTTCTTGAAATTCTTCCTCGCTTTTCTCCTATTTCATTCTTCCCAAAACCTATAAAACTGTTTTCTTTTAAGTCCTCTGTTTCATTACCTATTCATTTTTCTGAAACACGTCCTCGCCTTGTCGCTTTTGTCTCTCCCCTAAGATAAAACGGACTGCGACATACTGTTCTACAAGGTGTACTGTCTTTGTTTTTCAGGTTTCTGTTTTGCACTTCTACCGCCGTCCCTGTTCCTTGCTTCCTCCCTCCCTCCATTTCATTTCTCTCTCTCTGTCTCTTTCTTCCTCTCTCGTATGCACACACAGACATGTATAAACACACTTACCCTCTGGCGCGTGCGCCACGCGTGCGCGTACACACACACACACACACACACACACACACACACACGACCACACACACACACACACACACACAGAGAGAGAGAGAGAGAGAGAGAGAGAGAGAAAGAGAGAAGAGAGAGAAAGGTCTTAGTACGTCAAATAAGGTATAATTGCCCAAACTCACCTTGCAGTAGCTATTGCGTCAGAAAGCTGAAACAGAGTGACTTATTAAACAGTTAGCTAAAAGAAAGTTCAGTATCTTGTACAAAACATAATTGTATCAGTGTTCAGTAACGTAAGAGAAGCAGGGAAAAATGTGATGTAAGGGACTCGGATTATCAGACCAGCTCTATCAAGTAACAACAGTAAAATCAGGCATCGAATCATTCTCTAAACTACAAATCTACAAACGACATCTAACAGAAATCAAAATAAAAGATTTTTCAAAAGAACTAGCAAAACAAAGCTGGGATGAAGTGTATAAGGAAACCAATGTGAAAATGAAATTCTCTAAATTCTCCACATTGTTTAAATTGAACTTTGAAAAGGCTTTTTGTAAAGTATGCACGTCTGTATCAACATCTCACAAAAACAGATGGATAACAGCAGGTATTAAGAAGTCCTCCCAAACACTTAAACACCTCAGTTCCATGAAAACGATTCGCAATGATCCGAAATTGTTAAACTTCTATCATAAATACAAAAAGTTCTATAGGAAGGTGCTGATTGGTGAAAAAAAGTCGTTTAATGACAAAGTAATATATAATGCAGAGAATAAAAGCAAAGCAGTCTGGGATGTTATAAAAAGGGAAACGGGGAGAGGCAAACATATTATACGCAGAATAACATATTGCTAAGGGAGGGGGATAAGGTAATAAATGATCCACAACACTTAGCAAACTATGTAAACGAGCATTTCTCAAGTATTGCAGAGACGTTACAGCAAAAATTCCCAAACACAAATATAACGCCTGTAAATAATGTTGCACTAAATACAATGATGTTTCTTCCAACCATAGGGAATAAGTAAAAAAAACTGTTCAAAAACTAAAAAATAAAGTCAGTAGACTTAGATGAAGTACCAATGTGTATACTGAAACAATGCATAGGGATTATACAAGACCCCTTAACAAATACAATAAATGAATCCCTCATATCAGGGACATTTCCAGAGCAGTGAAAACAGGCAAGAGTTCTACCTTTGCTTAAGAAAGGTAATGCAGAAGACATAGAAAATTACCAGCCCATTTCCATGCTGTCTCCATACTCAAAAATAATAGAAGCAATTATGAAATACATATTAGTGAATTACTTGAATAAATACCATTTTTAAGCGAATCACACTTTGCTTTCTGAAGTGGCAAAAATACGGAGTGAGCCATAGTAGAATTCACAAAAGTTGTACTACATGCTCTTGATAAAGATGAGTGTGTCACAGGCATATTTTTGGATCTTTCTAAGGCCTTTTATACGGATGACCACAAGATTCTATTAAATAAATTAGAAGCATTAGGAATAAGAGGGGTAGCTAATGTCTGGTTTCGATCATACCTAACAGTTAGGGTACAAGGAGTAGAGATAACATACACTTCAAATAGATGTAAGCATTTAGTAAAACACTTCTCAGAACCAAAATACATTAATATAGGGGTTCAGGAAGGTAGCATATTAGGACCAATACTGTTCCTGATATACATCAATGACTTTCCCAGTAGTGTCACTCATGGTGAAAAAATTCTCTTCGCTGATGACAGCAATATTATAGTCACTGAGAAAACAAAAGAACTCCTTGCTGAGAAAGAAATTTACACTGTCAAGGCAGTTTATGATTGGTCAATAAGCAATAAAGCGACACTGAACATAACGAAAACTAATGCCATGAATTTCAGTTTGAAGAGGAAAAATTACAATGTTAAATTAAATGTAGATGGCACCTTTATAAACTGTACAACAAATGCCAAGTTTCTAGGAACGAATATTGATTCTCAGTTGCAGTGGTGTGAACACACAAAGCTATTTTCAAACAGAACATCATGAGCTTGTTATGCCCTTAGAATCGTATCATCAGTGTGTAACAGGCAGTGTGTCTATTTACATATTATTCATATGTACACTCAGTTCTTAGCTATGACATTCTTTTTTGGGGAACAAACGAACAAAATACGAAAACAATTTTCAAACTCCAGAAAAGAACCATAAGAATAATAACCAAAAATATTAGTCGAACTCATTGTAAAGATCTGGTCAAAACACTGGGGTTTTAACTCTTCCATGTGACTATATTTACCAGTCAGTTGTACACATCAAAGATAACATTGGTAGTTACTGCACAAACAGCTCTGTCCATGAGTATGCAACAAGAGATAGACTCAACTTACATTTACTAAGAAAAAATAAACATAAAACTCAAAACAGCATTTTCTATCGAGGAATAAAGCTATACAATAAATTACCAAAAGAGATTAAAGAAATTGCAAAAAATACCCTTATTTAAAAAGACAGCTCAAAAGTACTTGTTATGCAATACATTTTATACATTGAAGGCTTACTTTGATAAAACAGAGAAGGGGTTTGATACAAAATGTTAGAAAAATGAATAATAATAATGATTATAAAACATCCAACATTCCACATAACAATTTCACATTATGTTTTTTTCCTTTTTTTTTTCTTTCTAGAAATACTTACCCCCAAGCTATGCACAGTGCAATACTAACACCGCACCCTCTTTCTGAGATCAACATCTCACTCATTATGGAGGGATGCTGACTCAGTTTTTCAAGATAGCAAATGAGAAGTTGTGGTACAGAAAATGGCCCAGAGATCACCAGTGTTTGTGTGTGTAGCAAGTGAAGTGTTATGGAACAATGTGAATAATAGTGAGATATGAGTCAACAGTGTGGCATTACATTATTTAATAAGTTATTAGTAAAAAAATATTGTACATCAGGAGTAAATCTAATAATTGTCTCTAACTAGAATTCTGTAAATGTATGTGAATACGAATTAGCTTATTTTAAATCCGTCTAAACTTGTAAATACTTTGACGTGTCCTATATCCTTGTAGAAAGAGATCTACAGATGAATAAAACTACTACCACCACCACCACCACCACCACTACTACTACTACTACTACTACTACGTCATGTTTATTTTCATACTAGCAAACTCTCTTTACACTAGCTTTCAATGAATTTTAAAAAATTACAATATTGGGTTGAAAACAAAAAAATAACTATAGTTTCTTTTATATCACAATGGATAAGAAAGTTCTGTGTTTTAACCACATGATAAAAAATGATCTACTTGCATACTAGCAGTTGCCAAACTATCATTTCAATATATTGATCGGTTTAGGAGATATAAGGTATGTTATGAACATTTTTTCCCATGATCACGCGATTGGAAGTGAATGTGTTACATAAGGTACATTTTCTCGAGACTGGAAGCAGATATTGATCCCCTTCCCCTAAGTTTCAAGAAAAATTGATGTTAGTAGCTACATTACATACGCAGCAATATATGATGTAATCTGTACCAAACGCAGATTCATGGCGATCCCAATTTTTCATCGCAATGTTTTCGGATTTCGTGCAGCATGTTAGTCATATGTGAAATATCACAATAATTATGACCATTAACGAAATGGTGGGCACTTCATCGTGAAGCTGACATATAGAGCTATAAGTAACGTAAAAATCAGAATTTTAAAACGAATAACTTCTGTGAAGTCGTTTGAGAAAGACTGCAGGACTGGCGCTTCGATTCTATCAGTGTAGTGCGACGCCTACTGGCGCGCCGAAAGCGAGCAGGGATGATCTCTCTCATTCCGGGTCGCCGGTAGGAGCGGGTTCGCAGCAGCCGGCGCCGCCAACCGGCTGCCATTGTGTGCAGCTTCGTTAGGTAACGAAGTGAAATTTTCCGCGCTCGTTCAAGCCGCCTCCCACTGGGCCCCGCTACTCAGGAAACGTACTTTCTTTTGTGAGGTCTCAAAGTGTAAGCCGGTAGTCCGCATGCCGACTCGCATCGCTGTCCAGTGGAGCATACCCGCCTACTGTGCACACACAGAACGCTGCTTAGCCTGCTCAGTCAGGCTGCAGCAGTCACATTACGAGTGGAACATTGCGCACTCACACTCACCGTTATCTTTGCACTCTTTCTCACAATGATTTTACAGAAACTATTCGGTAAAATAATTTAATTTTTACGTTACTTGTAGCTTCACGTTTCAGCTTCATGGTGATGTGTTCATCATTTCCTTAATGGTCATAGCTTTATTGTGATATTTCATATCCAAGCAACATACTGCACCAGATTCGACAACGGTGCAATGAAAACACATTATGATACGCTTATCTAGTTGCCAGGTTAAATTTTGCTTCTTTTCCCAAATCAAAAATTGAAAAAGCTTAATGATTATAGGCATAAATGGAAGACACTTTATCAAGCTATACAGTAGGGTACAAATTTCTAGCCAATTTGTTTCTTTAAAATCGAAAGATCAGTGTTGTGCTGTAGTTTTTACTCACAGACCTGTCATTCGCACAATAATATGTATTTTCGGCACTTGTGCTTGGGCTTCGCCAACAGTGGATTCACGCCTTTGTTTTGTTAGTCATCTCTATGTTCAGTTCCTGTTATGTTTTAGGAAAAGAAGTAAAATTTAACGTGGTAAGTAGATAAATGTTTGCATTTCACAAAACTACACACTGATGACACATCTCTGAAGAAAAAGAGTTTAACAAGTCAGATTAAAATTAATTGCTAATTCTGTTGCAATTGCACGGGAATCCTGTAATCCAACGTCTTTTTAATAATAAGCGACTGGGACTGAAGCTTAAAAAATTATTTTCTTTCTGCACTTCAGTTATCTTTGACATATGAAGTACGTAAACAGCGTACCATCTTCCCGTTCCCATCACTGTTCAGAGTGAGGGAGCGAATCTTCTTACAACAAATATCTTTTAATTCATTAGTGATATTGACTTTGATGAATAGTTAGCACGGTTCTGTAAGTCGTCAGTGTATTCACAGTGTCAGAGCTACGAAGGAGTTTTGTTGGGTCAGTTGTACACTGTAGCAAAAACGCAGCGATGTTTTGTAAGAATTAATTTGGTTCCTTTTTATCTGTGTATATCAAGATAACAACAAGATAGTCATTACTTAATGAACCTCTTAAGGCTACTCATTAAAATAGGAAATAAATACATTTAATCTGTCTTTAACGTGTCAAAATATAATTAAGATGAAGAGGTCCACCAGTTCTCTCTGAATGGGGATAGGAACAAAAATATGGTATACTGTTTGCCGCAAATTGTTTTCATACTTTTAAGATAAAGAAAAGGAAGAAAATTCTTTGGTAAGCTTCCTTTAAAGTAGTTCACTATTAAAAATACGATGAGTTACGAGATTCAACCAAAATTGTAACAGAACTGGTGATTTAATCCAGTCTAAAGTGTTAACCTTTTCTCACTTGAAGAAGCATCATCATTTATGAGTAACGGCTAAATTTCTCCTGTTGACAGCTTTCATTTTTCTACTTCTCACAAAACACAGTATATTTAACTAAGATGCAATCCATTATGTCTTTGTGTGCGCAGCGACCGTTGAGTATTCAAATTTGAAGAAGGACAGCAATCGTTCTCAAAATCCGTCATTTACTGGACTATTACGTTGTCATCACTGGTGCTAAAAATACAAACAGAATCAACAATTGATACAAATATGTCTAATACTACAGCTATAGGAATTCATATATATGAGTACATAGCAATAACGTATAAATAACCAAAGAGAGACAAAGGTCCCAGCGTGTCAGAGCAACACTGATAAATGACACAATCCATTACGTGGCTGACACAGAACATAGGCAGTTGCTGATATTAATCACAAATGGCGAAACATACATCGTCGAGGGCTTTTAGTGTCCTCCACTGGGACATACATCCAAGAAATTATGTTCAATTTTTTAGTAAAAACCTACCTGGTAACTGTATCTTACAAAGCCATATGTATAGTGTTTACAGATTACAACATACGAGTACGCTGGTACAGGTATGCGTATTCAAATACAGAGATATGTAAAAAGGGAGAATACGGCGCTGCGGTCGGCAACTCCTGTATAAGACAAGTGTCTGGCGCAGTTGTTATACCGGTTACGGTTGCTACAATGCCAGCTTATCAAGATTTAAGTGGGTTTGAACGTTGTGTTATAGTCGACGCACGAGCGATGGGACAGAGCATCTCCGATGTAGCGATGAAGTGGGGATTTTACCTTACGACCATTTCACGAGTATACCGTGAATATCAGGAAGCCGGTAAAACATCAAATCTCCGACATCGCTGCTGCCGGAAAAAGATCCTACAAGAACGGGACCAACGACGACTGAAGAGAATCGTTCAACGTGACGGAAGTGCAACCCTTCCGCAAATTACTGCAGATTTCAGTGCTGGGCCTGTAACCTCCCCCTCACGTATCGACCTTAATGACAGTGAAAAATTAAACCGCGTGTACCTAATGGGAATTTGGGAAAAGCAATCGTCACCGAAGTTAATCTGTCGGTAAAGAGGGAGGAAAGGGTTACATCTAAATGAAAGGAAAAATGCAAATGAAATTGGTGGAAATTAATTTTGAGAAAAGGGTAAAATTAATAAAGAAAGTAAATGTGCGGTCGTCACGTTAACAATTAACTGGCGTTAATTAGATATTTGAAATTTGGGGAAAATTACGCTCGCCAGTCCTATGGAAAACTACTATAATAACTGAAAAAGAAGGGTTATTGCACATATAATTAGCACTAAAAGCGTGGCAACTGAAGGTTGACACGTGTTGTGTGAAAACTGAAAGTTTGTCAGAAGTAATAAATTTCGCTACACTCTGACTTAATTTAGCAAAAGAATTAATAAAACTCGAAAACTGAAAGTTAATTTAGTGACTGAAATTAATAGTGAGATTTGTTTCTGAAGCACTACGAAATTCAGTAAAATAAGGTTAGTCGTGGGCTACCTCAACAATCATTTCAAAAGCTACTTGAATCTACGCAATTTAGAAATAAGAGATTTAATTTTGAACTTGAATTAAATGATTCTGAACAGTTAACAATAGTAACATTTAGTACGTACCAAGCCGAGCTGCAGTCACAGGTAAGCTAAAATATGGTAACAAAACTCGCACTCTTAATTTGTGCTTGCGTAATCTAAATACTGTAACCAGCTATGAATACATTAACTGAACTTTGAAATTAAAGCAGTGAAATGGAATGATATTACTTCAATGCTCGCGTCTGAATTTCAACGACACTCGGGTTCATTTCGGAAAAGCAAGGGACCCTGCTTGGTAATGCAATTGGGACAATGAGCAACAAAGGTTAATGCTAAGCTGCCGTAATTTTGTGATGCAACAATTTTAAAAGCTGAGGTCTGCCATACAGTTCTAAAACTTATCGTGCTTCCAGTCTTCCTTGTTGGTTGATTGAAGGTTTGCAGTCGTCGGTCGAGCAGGTGACACCAGTCACTCATTGTCGGCCGTCGCTGTTGCAGAAGCTGGATGTTGGCGCGCCTTCTTCTCGACAAGGTCACCAGGCGAAACGGGCTCTTGAAGTGCGCCAGCTAATGCTTCCCGTCCGCGACACCGTGTCAGAAAATATCATAGCAATTCGAGCGCAATTACATGCTGCCAAACCCCGAAAGCGTGGCAACTCGCGGGAGCGTCACACAACACACTTGCTCCACTGCACTACTCCAGCCAGACCCTCTCTGCCCGCGCTCCACGCGGCCGAGTTCCCACTACCAAAGATCCTAAACACTTTGGTTCTCCACACGACCTATCGATGTATTCGTTCGATAGCATAGTTTTCCCTAGGCAAGACCCAGCGTAAAAATACAAATAATATTTACAAAACAAACCAATTATACATCGACATAAATGCATAAATATATATATATATATACAAATAGTAAAACAATTACAATATATAAAGACACAGGAATGTCATATCTTGAGGTAGCAAAACAAGGAAAAAAATTATAGTACAATAGATGGAAATAGGAGGATATGCATTTGCGGCGTTACAGGCCATCAACAAGTGTCACTGTGCGAATTAATCAACGAAACATCATCGATCTGGGCTTTCGGAGCCGAAGGAGCACTGCTGTATCCTTGATGACTGCACAGTCTAATGGTTTACGCCTCGCCTGGGCCCGTCAACACCGACACTGGACTGTTGATGACTTGAAACATGTTGTCTGGTCGGACGAGTCTCGTTTAAAATTGTTTCGAACAGATGGACGCGTACGGGTATGGAGACATCCTCTTAAATCCATGGACCCTGCATGTAAGCATGGGACTGTTCAAGCTAGTGGAGACTCTATAATGGTGTGGGGCGTGTGCAGTTGGAGTGGTATGGGACCACTGATACGTCTAGACACGACTCTGACAGGTGACACGTACGTAAGCATCATGTCTGATCACCGGCGTCCTTTCGTGTTCATTGTGCATTCCGACGGACTTGGGCAATTCCAACATGACAACGTGACACCCCACACGTCCAGAATTGCTACAGAGTGGCTCCAGAAACACTCTTCTGAGTTTAAACACTTCCACTGGCCATTAAACATTATTGAGCATATCTGGGATGCCTTGCAACGTGCTGTTCAGAAGGGATCTCCACCCCTTCGTACTCTTAGAGATTAACGGACAGTCCTGCAGGATTCATGGTGTTAATTCCCTCCAGCACTACTACTACACGATATTAGGCAGTTGTAGCAGTTTCTTTGACTCTTCAGTGTGTACAGAGCCATAAAAACGAATAGCAAAATTTACTTGCAAATAGAGTCATACAGGACATGCAAAATCATCTGTAGAATAAGACTGCAACAAGTCCACAGTGCATTTGGTTATGGAAAACTCAACTTACGACCATGTCCTGTGCAATGTCGTATCACGACATTCCTCCTTAAATATATTGTTTAAAAATATTCCGTTGAAAATTCCTGTATTATAGGCAAAACTACGATAGAGCGAAATGTATATTTGTTCAGATACTTGGTTTTGTAATACTAAGCTCTTCGAAATATCGCCTTACTTAAACGTAAACCCAGGGAAAGTGACTTATGACCTCTATGGCACTTCTTTATACCACCTTATTTCGGGCTTCACTCGCAACGTTTCTTTACATCTTTAGATAAACATTTAATTAGGAATGGTTTATTAAGTGTTTATAACTTTCCAATATTTGGTTTCGTAATAAGGAGCTCTTTTGATTATCACATCACTTAAATGTAAGGCCAGAGAGGACGTCTCATGACACTTATAGCACGTTTTGTGCTGCTTTACTTCATTGTATATTTCCAGAGTTACTTAAAATGTTTTCATATGTTTTGACTCACATTAAGTCCAATGTTGTAGGAAGCTTTCTTAAATCGATTTTAATCCATTAGTCTGATATTTTATACATTTGTCGCATGTCTTCTATGACCTTATTTGCATGTGAAGTTTGCTGTTCGTTCTTATTGATATATACAGGGCGACCTTTAAGAAAACCAACAAACTGCAGGGGCGGATTGCTGACTGGAAATGGAGGAAAAAAGATCCTATGGACATGTGTCCGGAAATGCATCGTTGCCATGGTAGATGTCGCTGACGAATGAACGTTCCTCTGACCACAGGCCGTGTCTTCATTGTGTGTTGCAGGCTGTGTTATTGGCGCAGCGAACTGTAAGCAGCATAATGGCGCGTTATTCACGTAGGGAACAAGTCGAGATGGTGTTTGTGTACGGCCAAGCAGAGGGAAACGGTCGTGAGGCAGCACACCTATGACAAAATTAATACAATTACAGAGGCGAATAACATTACATAACATTTCAAGCCCTTTTTGGGTGTTTATGTGATTGTGGGTCATTTCAGACAGACGAACGTGCTGGGATGCGGCAGACTATGCGTACACCAGATTGGGAGGACTGGATTCTGCAGGATATTGAGACGGACACCAATACGAGTCCTATGTAATTGGGTCACCAACATGATGTAAGCGAAAGTACGATGGTGTGTATCCTGCATGACAACCGCCACTATGAAGGCCGCTTTGAACATCTGTTGCGACATGGGTGCTATGCAGCTCTGCACTGTGGTCCGCGACAATTTGTTCTCGTTGTACACACACAATACAGTTCTGGACGCATGTTCATATGACCTTCTTCCCTCCATTTCCTGCAGTTTGAGGGTTTTATTAATGCTAATAACGTTCGCTCTGTATATTCTATATTGTAATTAGTAAATCCCAGACATACAGTTTTATAAGATCAGTTACCAACAAACTGAAACGTAGTTTCTTGGATCTATATTCTAATAGAAGGCACTGAAAGTCATCAATAATGTATGTTCATGCCGCTTGCGGTGGACGTAAGCAAGTGCATCAGATTTGTGATAGCCAAGTAAAGTCTTATGACATTTGTTAGTGTTAATGCTCAACACGTTGGGACCTATGTCACTCTTTGGCAATTGGTATGTTCTTGCTATGTACTCACTAGTACGGATTTCTGTAGCTCTGGTAATAGACATACTTGTATCTGTTGTTGATTCTATCGGTACTTTCAGCAATAGTGATGACTATGTAATAGTGAAAGTCTAGATCTGTCCCAGTAAATGACGTATTTTGCGACTGATTGCCGCCCTTATGTAAGTTGGACCAGTGTATTTAGCACAAACTCACATTGCGATAGCTATTGCGACAGAATCCTGTAACAGTGTCTTACTAAACAAGCAACTTTTGCCACGAGAGATCAATAGCTTACAGGGATTGTCAGTGCGTCGATTTGCCGCAACGTAAGAAAAGAAATGACGTGTTTATTTGACACTAGCTAATTCTGTTTTTTATTAGGTGTCAATGACTATCAAAAATTACAATACTTGATTGATAAAATAAAGACTATAGCTACTGCTATATCACCACAGATAAGAAAGTTTTATAGGTTAACGATTTAACATAATACTCCCCTCTTTGAGTGGTGTCATGCGCACAATCTCGTTTCGGCGTCTCGACGGATTTAGGAGAGGACATGGGGTGGGGGGGTGGGGGGTGTTATGAATATTACATCCTCGTGCACGTGAGATCGGAAGTGAACGCACTACATAAAATCCATTTTCTCGGTATAGGAGACAGGAAGAAACCTCCTCTCAAGTCTAAAGAAAAAATTCAAGGTGTTAGCTAAACTTCATACACAACAACATATGCACCAATCGAAAATCCTAGCGACTCCTAGTTTTAATTCCAAACCTTTTGAATTTCGCATGTGTATTGCTTAAATTCAAATACCGTAAAAGTGTATCATTAGCGAGATGATGGGCACTTCACCATTAAGCTGACATAAAAAGCAACAAGCAACGTAAATACAAATTTTTTACCGAATAGTTTCTGCAAAACCGTTTGAGAAAGATGACAAGGCGCTAGAGATCAGAAATGAGCTTCAAATACTCACTTTAAACTTGTCAGCGAGACCTGTGACGTCATTTACGAACTCGAGGGGGGGGTAACAAGATATACGGGCCCTGCAACGAACTTGAGACGTCACACTAGTCGGCTCGAGGCCAACGAGAAGACAGACCGCGGCGCGTACGTCACGAAGGTGGTCCTGCGCTCGCTCGTTCGCTCAAATCAACAGAAAAACTACGTTTCTGCACCTGTTATCTCGTAACTAGGCGTCTCCGTACAGACGAAAACTGTATCTTCTACTGGAATCCGCTATTATGGAATCTTACTATTATTAGTCCTGTAATGATAGGAAGTCCTTGGGCCTACTTATAATTTGTTACGGATATACTGGTGTACAATAAATTAAAATCATGCTAAAATGATTATCAGTTGCATAAGGCACCCCTTCCAGCCTGTAATGAGTTCTGTTAAACAGAAGAGAGTAAATGCTATAAACAAACCATTATACCACTTATATCGAGTATTGATCTTAAATTAAATTCTGCTGTAGGTACTGTTAATCAGTAAGACTTCACAATAGCAGATTCCAGAGGAAAATCCAATTCTCGCTAGTACCTACACGCCCAGCCGCGAGGTTAAACAGGTTTAGAAACGCATTTTGTCTGCTGAGCTGAGCGAGCGAATGAGTTCAGGACTACCTTCGTGACGTACATGCCGCGGCCTGTCTTTCTCGTGGGCCTCGAGTCGGTTTGTTCGCAACATTTCGCGAACGCTCGCCTCCGTGCATCAAAATGTAATTGAGAAACAACCCATTAAAGGTCTTAAATTCTCTTATGCTATCGAGAGCTTGCATGCATTTTAAACGAGCAATCAAGACTTATTAGACTGTCTGAAATAGTTAGTCGTTCCCTGTCGGAAACGGATGTTGGCATTCGTAAGCCCTGCAGAGTCACGTGCTGTGACGTAAGTGCCGCGGCCTGTCTTGCTGGTGGACCTCGCGAGCTCGCCGTCTTTTTGTGCCTGCCGACTCGACTCGTGAGTCTCCGTCGCAGCAGAATCGTCGCCTGTTATCGGGTACGAGTGGACTCGACTCGCTCAGACAAAGACAGCGGGTGCACGTGTTTGCAAGCATAGCCGCAGACACGCGGCATTCCCGCTACATATGCAACAGCTTTGGAAGAAATTTCCGCCATTAATCTCTAAATTACTATCATTTATTTCACACAGTTATGATTTCGGCTTTACAGACATTCTCAGGTGTAAGTTTAAATGTCACAAGACGTCCGACATGCCGAAATGGCTGAAGCAAGTTATAGACCAAAATAACGATTAACTGGTTAGATATACATTTATATAGGTAAAACTTTTTCGAAGACTGCTGTAAATTTATGTTAATATTACGAGGCGTTACCGAGTTTGTAACGCCGGTACCAGAAAACTTGACATGAGGATGAAGTGCAAACTCTAACGGTAATTAACTATTAAAATAAAATTACAGAAATGAATGAGAAGCTACACAACTCCCTGTTAGCCCCTAACGCAAGTTGCCTTAACCAAATGAATTAAGAAACCGCGCCATTTATGTAGCTCTGTACCCAGTTTTCGTTTGACGCAACACCCAGCACCTGTTATTGAGGTGGAGTAAACAAGAATACAACTACTTTGTTTGCATTAGACGAAATTTGTATGTTTTTCGTCTGAAGCATGGAATGTACCGTAAAACTCATTCCAGGTATCACTCCTCTAATGGAACAGATTTGCTGTTGTGTACTTTGCATCAGTTAATTTTCGTCTTACTCCGTCCACAGCCTCACAAAATACAGCCTAGTTAAAGGCAGTCTGATCTTTACAATCGATAATTTCACTTTGTCAGTGTTACTTCACAGTAGCAGGATCGTGTGCAGATCTTCCGTACTAACAGTAAGTCAAGACTTCTGCACGCTTCAGTAAGAGAGAACGAGTCGCCGAGTATAAAGCGACTGCAGCACTAGAGTCCCCAGACCTCGCCTCACCCTCGGAACTACAGCCGGAACGAAAGAAACCCGTTACGTTAGCACTGATGTAACAACAGCGCCTTCCTTGGTGAAGTAGGCAATCCGAACATTAGGCTCGTACTCGATCTGTTCCTCATGTCCGCAAAGACGCTCGCATCGATTCTATCAGCAAAGCGCGTCGCCAACCGGTGCGCTTAAACCGGGCAAACAGTGTCTCGTTCATTGCTGCTCGCCGGGCCGGTATGGGACTGCGCCGGACGGCGCAGCCACCCGGCTGCCATTCTCTGTTGCGTCGTTATAGGAGGGTTATTCTGAAAGTAAGGAACGATCGGTCGCGAAATGGAAACCACAGTAAAAATCCGATGAAGTTTTGCAGATGTGTGTTAGGCACTGTCTCTAGTATGCCCGTCGATCGCGTTACGTCGTTCTTTTTATTTCTGAGCACACAGGGAGCACATAAAGATACCTTGAACAATAGTGTCTCCCTCCAAGTACGAGGGCCTGGTGAGAAATTTCGCCTGAAGCTATGCAGCCAACATTACATAACTGCCATGCCTTTTTTCTTCAAGACAATTCTCAGCAGCATTCTGCAGGGGCAATTGCATCGTTTGCAATTGGAAATGTTTGATTACCCACAATACAGCCCGTAATTGACTCCCTCTGAGTTTTATCTCTGCTCACATGAACCACTGGCTATGAAGACACCATTCTGGCACAGAAAACGAGCTGTAGGCCAGCGTAGAGAATTGACGGAAAGCACTGGCGGCTGCCGTCTATAACGAGGGTATTGGAAAGTTGGTACAACGCTACGACAAAAGCCTAAGTCGGAACGGCGACTATGGAGATAAGTAGCTGGAAGGTGTAGCTAACTGTTGCAAATAAAACAGTTTTGATTTTCACTGTGGTTTCCATTTCGAGACCTATCGTCCCTTACTTTCCGAATAGCCCCCGTATGACAGGGGGACATTTTCCACGCTGGTTCAAGCCGTCTCACGCTGATACCCAGGTAACCCACTCTCTTTCTGTGCTCTCTGTGTGACAGGTGACCTGCACTACGACAAGCGATCCTATTAGTTTACTGGAATATGATAGACTGAAACATTTTAGGGCACCTCATACGACTGTTATAGCTCGGTAAATGCGTGTAGTTATACTTCTAATAAGTTTTTAAATATGAAATAGTTCTCGTGTTAACAATCTGACCATCTGTATTACTAAGCGACTATCCCAGGACTCAGAAAAAGATACAGGTTGCCTATCTAACAGCTTCCAGGGGCAACAAAAACTTGATTTTCGATCATTCATGTAAAAGTGACCAAATTTAAAATTCAGACATGATCTGTTCATTAAGATGTGTAATCTCATGTGAAATGTTTAACACTGTAGAACAAATGTTACAGTTATAAACTGCGTATACAGAATGAGTCGCCGCGCGGGATTAGCCGAGCGGTCTTAGGCGCTGCAGTCATGGACTGTGGGGCTGATCGCGGCGGAGGTTCGAGTCCTCCCTCGGGCATGGGTGTGTGTGTTTGTCCTTAGGATAATTTAGGTTAAATAGTGTGTAAGCTTAGGAACTGACGACCTTAGCAGTTAAGTCCCATAAGAGTTCACACACATTTGAACATTTTTAATGAGTCAAGAGGAAAGGTACATCCATTGAAGGGTGATACTATTGGTGATTCTGAACAAAAAAACTTCCAATGAACATACGCCTTTTTCTTATCCGTATCCGACATACAACTGCAATAAAATCACAGGCATCAGTCGCATGTGCTTCTTAACCGGCACACTGATGCGAATGCAACAAAGGCGACTTTAGGGTCTTCCTTTGGCAACACGATGTCGTATGTACTTTCAACGCGATGGAGGTTCTGGATATTCCGTACGCCCAGTGACACAGTACATCACTGGAGTGTATGCTGGGCGTGGGATCAGTTGCTGTGGAGTCGTCTCTTGCCCACCGGGGTCACACAATCAACTCCACTAGATTACTGTTTGTGGGGTTGGCTTAAGAGTGAAGTCTAGAAATTCAGAGTGGACACAGAGGAGCACCTTCTGGCCCAAGTGAAGAACCGTACTAATGAGCTCAGGTCAGCAACAAAACAGTTGTCTACAAGAGCTCAACATAGCAATTGTTTACAAGTGATGCAAAATGCATTGCTGTTGACGATGGACTTCTTAAGCATCATTCGTGTGGAGATATAAGTAATTAAACAAAACATTAGATAACAATCTTTCACTTACTATTACCTGCATTTGTATTGTTCCCCGTTCTTTCCTTAGAGACTGTAAAGAACAGGACATAGATTCATCTTACGTTTTTTTTCTGAGTCACTATCATCCCTCAAAACGTCCGCCCCAATAGCTGAGTGGTCAGCGTGACGGATTGCCGTCCTACGGGCTCGGGTTCGATACCCGGCTGGGTCGGGGATTTTAACCGCTCAGGGACTGGGTGTTGTGTTGTCTTCATCATCATTGCATCCCCATTCGGCGCGCAGGTCGCCCAATGTGGCGTCGAATGCAATAAGGCCTGCACCAAGGCGGCCGGACCTGCCCCGTAAGGGGCCTCCCGGCCAATGACGCCAAACGCTCATTTCCATTTCCATCCCTCAAAACAAGTACCTTTCATACCGACTCACCCCTGTATGTCGGGGTAGCGTAGTTTAGCGCGTCCAAATATCCAGACTACGTTCTTCCGGTGTTTGAGAACATGAGCACATAATGACTTACAACTGTTGTTGTTGTTGTGGTCTTCAGTCTTGAGGCTGGTTTGATGCAGCTCTCCATGCTACTCTATCCTGTGCAAGCTTCTTCATCTCCCAGTACTTACTGCAACCTACATCCTTCTGTATCTGCTTAGTGTATTCATCTCTTGGTCTCCCTCTACGATTTTTACCCTCCAAGCTGCCCTCCAATTCTAAATTTGTGATCCCTTGATGCCTCAGAACATGCCCTACCAACAGGTCCCTTCTTCTTGTCAAGTTGTGCCACAAACTTCTCTTCTCCCCTATTCTATTCAATACCGCCTCATTAGTTATGTGATCTACCCATCTAATCTTCAGCATTCTTCTGTAGCACCACATTTCGAAAGCTTCTATTCTCTTCTTGTCCAAACTATTTATCGTTCATATTTCACTTCCATACATGGCTACACTCCATACAAATACTTTCAGAAACGACCTCCTGACACTTAAATCTATACTCGATGTTAACAAATTTCTCTTCTTCAGAAACGCTTTCCTTGCCATTGTCAGTTTACATTTTATATCCTCTCTACTTCGACCATCATCAGTTATTTTGCTTCTCAAATAGCAAAACTCCTTTACTACTTGAAGTGTCTCATTTCCTAATCTAATTCCCTCAGCATCACCCGACTTAATTCGACAATATTCCATGATCCTCGTTTTACTTTTGTTGAAGTTCATCTTATACCCTGCTTTCAAGACACTGTCCATTCCGTTCAACTGCTCGTCCAAGTCCTTTGCTGTCTCTGACAGAATTACAATGTCATCAGCGAACCTCAAAGTTAAACATAATTTCAAACCTCTGCGAATCTTTTTATCGCTGACACCCGCACACACAAAGTGATGAAAGGAAAAAGCTTTATCACTTACCGCTGCCACATTTTCGCTGTCCATGCATTGAAACTGCCGCACCTTGTACGACGTTTGAATTTATTGTTTCCTTTACTACTAACTCTGTTCAGAACACATTTCGCCGATATCATGCACATGTACTACTAAATGTACCTACAAAATTAAGTTATTGTACGACACATGCTTCAGGAGATATGATGTCACAAACATTGCGATGCGTGAAAAACTAGCTTTTGCTTAAAACGGAGCGCAAAATTACGAAGAATATACTCACAATGTTTGATAATGAGAGCACTTAGCGACTTCCAACGAACTTTTAACATAATTTTAAACCTTTTCGAAGCTTTTTCTCGCTTACATACTTAACGCCAAATATTTAACAAATTAACTCTTTTGTAAAGTAATCAGAAGTTTGTAGAATTTTATTCATGGGAGAGAGGAGTTCTATAAAGAAATGGCGTTAACTGGTAGGGGTCTAATAAGCACTTGTCAAGCAGGTGAAATGGCGTCGACAATCGTTTATGCCAAGCCCTGCAGTATGAGTGGTAAAGAGCAGTGGGACGTTGGAAAGGCGAGGTAAGATATGATACGAGCTGTTTAGACGTTCTACTCGTGCCTAACAGCGCTTAATTACATCCCACGAGGAGACCGACGAACGACGCAAGCTGCTGCCGAGAGCAATTAACGCGAGCTGCAGGTAATTTGCCGCTTCGCCGTGGCGTTAAGTGCCGGCGCTAAGCACGTGCCACGTACTGCGAGATGAGCACACCGTGTGTTGCTCTCTCTATGTCTGCAAGAGTGGCAGCGCCTGCAGACTATTTTAAGAATTTAGTAACATTCGCGGGCGATGATGTTATCTTCAGAACCTCTTATTAAAGCCTCACGTTTCAGATCAAATTAGCCAATTCTTTCTTGCTTATTAATTAGCGAGGGTGAAAACAATTCCGACTGATGACAAAAAATGGAAGGAGTAATAGACTTTAACGTCACGTAAACGTCGAAATCATTAGGGACGGTACACTACTTCAGATGGACAACGAGGAAATGTAAACACTCTTCTAAAGCAACAGAGGAAATTTAATATAAAACATCATTACTTTGATACGAGTGTTGCCCAGAAAGTAATACACCACATTTTTTTCTTCAACAATTCTTTATTTAACATAATGAGAATTACACACACGAAATAATGATATTTTGTCTACACTATTTTTCCACGCAGTCACCTTCCCGTTCTATAGCCTTCCTCCAGCGCGAAACAAGGGGGCGTATGCCCTGTCGGTATCAATCCTTGTCCTGGAGGCGGAGCCAGTGCTTCACTGTGTAAACTTCCTTCGCTCATTGACAGATGCAGCGCCAAGTGCCGAGTCGTAATTCGTCTGTCCTCGCGAATGACATCAGCTCGCTGCAACATGTCAGGTGTGACGGTCGTGAATGATTTCCCGACCTCTGCAAATCGTGGAGCTCCACCGAGCCCCCTTCTGATGACCTCACCCTCCGTGCCCAGCGACAGTAGATGCTCCACAGATCTTGCACAAGCGTTTGTGAATATTCCCCACAGTTCCTTTCTGTGCAGTGACAAAGTCAATGACGGCACGTTGCTTGTAACGCACATCACCTACAGACACCATTTTGAAACTGTCCTTCAGCTACGCTATATGTTGGAAGTGACAGAAACTTGGCACGCTCACTTAGCAGACTTCAAATAATACATATGTAACATTTCACATTCGTAGCATTGTTTTCGGCAGAGAAAAAAATTTCGTGCAGCACTTTCTGGGAAACCCTCGTAGTTTGCTTTCTACCCAAATAAAGGGTGATTCAATCATAGATGTACACGCTTCGTGGGTGTACTGTATGTATCAAAATAAGAGTGTAATGAAATAAAATATTGTCTGGAATGGTTTTATTTCAGTTACGGAGCAGAATAGGGATCAGAAGTGCAACAAAAAAAAAAAAAAAAAACACAAAATTAGTTCTTCTCAGGAAGCAACGATGCGAAGGGACCCGACATTCAACACAACAATGAGCTGCGATTTATCGCAGAACTTGTTCAAAATGATGTACATGTATACGAAGACACTGACGTGCTCGACGTCTTACCGTTCTCGAAATGTCTTAGGCCCTGTTCATCTCAATCTTCAGAGCTGCGCAGCCGTTTCATTTTGCTGCTGTAGCAGCGCTACGTTCTCAGTTACAGCAACGTATACGAACTCCTTCACACGCCCCGAAAGATAGAAGTGCAGCGGGTTACGATCCAGAGATTTTTCGGGCCAAGCAACTTTGACATCACAAAGCAGACCACCCAATTCATGTTCCAAAAACTGCAGATGCACTTGTAATATTTCTGGCCTCGTATTGAGCTACAAGAAGCTCTTCTTAGAGCAGTTGAGATGGCAGAAGGGACAAGATTGCGTTATGTCTGCCAGTAAAAAGCGAATGGCATCGTGTATAAACAATTCAATTATTTAAACTTCCTGGCAGATTAAAACTGTGTGCCCCACCGAGACTCGAACTCGGGACCTTTGCCTTTCGCGGGCAAGTGCTCTATTAACTGAGCTACCCAAGCACGACTCACGGCCCTTCCTCACAGCTTCACTTCTGCCACTACCTCGTCTCCTACCTTCCAAACTTTACAGAAGCTCTCCTGCGAACCTTGCAGAACTAGCACTCCTGGAAGAAAGGATATTGCGGAGACATGGCTTAGCCACAGCCTGGGCGATGTTTCCAGAATCAGATTTTCACTCTGCAGCGGAGTATGCGCTGATATGAAACAGAAGTGAAGCTGTGAGGATGAGTCGTGAGTCGTGCTTGGGTAGCTCAGACGGTAGAGCACTTGCTCGCCGAAGGCAAAGGTCCCGAGTTCGAGTCTCGGGTCTCGGTCCGGCATACAGTTTTGATCTGCCAGGAAGTTTCATATTAGCGCACACTCCGGTGCAGAGTGAAAATCTCATTCTGAATTCAATTATTTCTAAAATAACAGTCCCTCGCTAAGAGTTTCTTACAGCCTCAAGATAACGGATTCACGACCTATGTGCTGTTTTCTGCGCAGGGGACCACAGCTATAGGAGACCGTAGTTTGGTGAACATTTATTAGAACTTATGCATTCCACTCACGGCGCTGGAAGCAAACAGGCGCCTCGCGTGTGCTGCAGTCTTAGTACAATTGAGATCAGTGACACGTCATCTCTGGTAACACAGAGGAGGTATGAAGGAGAGAAATATTTTTGAGGGAAGGGTTTTATTATACCCAATCTCTGCCTCTCTCCCTCACTCTCCTTTTCTACTTGTCGCTCATTCTGCCAGTGAGGCACTGTGGGATAACACGCGGTCCGAGCAACTGATTGTCCAGTATACCACACCGAATGTTCACTGCAATATGATTTTCATGTCCTGTTACTGTTGTTACGCGAGGATTCTCGTATGTACAGAAGTCGATGTTACGAATGTTCACAATACCCGAATGGGTAAAGAGGCTCTCATCAGTAATCAGTACCCAGTGACTGAACAGTACATCAGCAGCATGGTGCTCGAGTAGCCACTGACAGAAATTCTAACGTCTGGGGCTGTTGTAAGTAGGCTGTTTATGTTTTCTTATTGGCAACGTTACGTAGCGCTCGGTATAAAAATCACTGGCTGTGCTGTGTGCAGTCTGTGTCTAGTTTGCATTGTTGTCTGCCATTGTAGTGTTGGGCAGCGGCAGCTGGATGTGAACAGCGCGTAGCGTTGCGCAGTTGGAGGTGAGCCGCCAGCAGTGGTGGATGTGGGGAGAGAGATGGCGGAGTTTTGTAATTTGTCATGAACTGCTATATATATTATGACTATTAAGGTAAGTACATTGTTTGTTCTCTATTAAAATCTTTCATTTGCTAACTATGGCTATCAGTAGTTAGTGCCTTCCTTAGTTTGAATCTTTTATTTAGCTGGCAGTAGTGGCGCTCGCTGTATTGCAGTAGCTTGAGTAACGAAGATTTTTGTGAGGTAAGTGATTTGTGAAAGGTACAGGTTAATGTTAGTAAGGGCCATTCTTTTGTAGGGATTTCTGAAAGTCAGATTGTGTTGCGCTAAAAAAATATTGTGTGTCAGTTTAAGCACAGTCCTGTATAATTTTTCAAAGGGGACGTTTCATATGGTGACCCTGCCAGGATTCGAACCTGGAATCTTCTGATTTTTTCTTGTAGTTTCTGTAATTAGTGTAGCTATTGTTTATTGCTAGTGCATAATCATAGAGACAATTTCCTTTGTAGTTGCAGTTTTCATTCTTGGACAGTAAAACAGTTGTGGCATGCATGTAGATTTGCACCAAGTATTTCGCAGCTGCACTTGCAGTTAACGAGATATTATTTTCAGTGCTATGTTAATGTGTTCCCCTATTTTTCCTCTTCAAATTGTGTTTTTCTGTGACGTCGTGTGAAATATTGTGAAAATAATGGCGTGTGAAAAACGTAATACTAGGCTCCAAAGTAAACTGAGAAATGACAGTGAAGACGAAAGCAGTGTGTTAGCGCCACCGAGTAATGAATTAACTAATGTTCAAAGTAGTAATTTGGTAATTGTGCATAGAGAAATGTAGCGGGCGGCAAATAATGGTGTAGACAGCGAAACAGGTAGTGAACAGGGAAGCATTATCGATCGATCTGTCGGCAACAGCTCGCCTCAGGAATCCGAAATGACAGGACACAATCTCACAAATACTGTAGATTCAGGTTTTGGGTCCTCACCGTTTTCTCAAATGAGTCAAGACGCATTTTCTGCTTGTCAAAATGTGAATGTTGCCGGTGAAAATGCACTGCAAAAAAGCATAGAGAAATAGATTCCAGACACTAATACATTATTATTGCAATTAATGCAACAAATGGAACAAAATCAGAGACAAATGGGACAAAATCTTCAAAAGTTACACACAATGGAACAAAATCTTAAAAAGTTAGACACAGTGGAACAAAATCTTAAAAAGTTAGACCAGTGGAAGAAAATCTTCAAAAGTTAGACACAATGGAACAAAATCTTCAAAAGTTAGACACGACGCTTGAACAAACACATGAAGATTTAACTACTGAGTTACATAACATTGAATCGAAATGTCAAAAAGTCTGTAATGACGTAAAAACACAAATTTGTGAGCATTTTCAGCCTATTTTTTCGCGGCATGAAAATGCATTACAGAATCACGAAGCGGCCATAAAAGAACTGCAAACCATTGTTCATGAAAATCATGAGACCTTGTGGGGTAAAATTGACTCAGTTGCATCTACCGATTCGGTTACGCAACTTGCAAAAACTCAGGAAAACTTGAAGGACACAGTAGATTCGATTTCAACACAAATGGACACTCTGAAACTTGGTTCAGAAAAACACACTGAGGAAATGTGTTCACTATCGGAGAAAGTAGCCGAACTTTCGGATCAGGTCACTAACTTATCTACAAAGGTAGTTGATGATCTGAATGACACAAGACCTGTAGCCATCACTGACACAGAAGAGTATGAACAAATTAGGAAAATCAAAAAAAATCAGAATCAAATTAATACGCAACACCAAAGAGAAATCCGGGAAGTACAAGATCAGCTGACTCAGGTAATACAAGAATTACGTATTTCAGAGGCCACTCGCGCCCCAATACGGGAAGAGGGAGTTAGAAATACGGAACAACCACAAAATAATAACACAGGACAATTCGGAAATTATGATAGAAATTGGCAAGGCACAACGAATTTTGAGATGGAACCGCCGAAACGACGTAATAATGACCGACATGCGACTCGCCGACATGATGATTTTGACTATAAGCTGTTCATTACTACACGTAAATTCAAAACATTTAAGAATTCCGGCAACGACATTCATCCACAAGCGTGGCTACATCAATTCTCTCATTGTTTTCCTCCCAACTGGTCATTAGAGCACAGATTTGAATTTATGTGTGGCTACTTAGAGAATGAACCAGCTGTAAGAATGCGATCGGTCATTCACGATTGCCACAGTGAAGGAGAGTTTTACCATGCCTGCCTCTCAGCGTATTGGTCTCAAGCTACACAAGACCGAGTAAAACATAGCATCATAATGATGAAACATTTCGAACAATCCGAATTCTCCAGTCTTGTGAAATATTTTGAAGACATGCTGCACAAGAATCAGTACCTGTCAAACCCATATAGCCCCTCAGAACTCATCCGCATTTGTTTAATCAAATTACCTGAACATTTACGACACATTATTTTGGCAGGACGTTGCAAAGACGACATTGAAGCTTTTCAAGGACTCTTACAAGAATTAGACATTGACACTGACAATCGCGGAAAGCGGAAACAGGAACACAACAATTACAGGTCACATCCGTCACAATTCTGTGACGACAGAAGCAATAACTGGACACGACAAGTCTATTCTTACAACGCAAATCGTGACCAAAACAGACACCACTCATATGACAACCACTGGCAGAGTAATAATAGTTACAGAGAAAGATCGCATTTCCGTAGTAATGACTATCACAGAGACAATCAGAGAAACAGACAATATGGGAACCAAAACAATTATTATCAAGGGAGGCAGAATAACTTCAGACGCAACAGTTCGGCGCACAGTTACGATTCAGGGAGAAATTCTCCACCACGTGACGGACAAGGAAGAAACTACGGAATCTACCGACATGACGACAGACGATATATTCGTAACGACAGACCTGAATTGCATCAGAACTGGCGGGATTCAAACAGGGCAGGTCCTGCTCGTCAGAGTGAATTTGTAGAAGTTAGGTCTCCTAATCCCAATAACGGCGCGCGCCAACAAAGAGACAGACAATGACTCGCACAGCAGGCAGCCGCGTGCGCCCGCTGGCTCCGAGAAAAATAACATAAGACGCTAGCCTTGAGAAAAATTTTAGCATTCTTTAACGATGTATACCACATGATAATTGCGTTGAAGCTGAAACTCTGCGTACTAGGAAGAGTAAAGGTTTACACCACATTTCACATGTAAAACCGTTTATTGAAAGATAATCTGCTTTTTAACTTTGTCTTTGCCATAAAACGTTTCACTTCACGTTACTAGTATGCTTTAGAAACTGTTACCATGCAACAATGTTTGAAGTTAAATATCCAGTCAAGAACCAAGAGAACTTATTTAAACAGAAATTACGAATGCATTGCTATTGTGAACAGACGGCACAGTGTTATTGTGTGTGTACATTCTTGCTTGTTAGTTGCACGATTACGTAACGACTATAAGGCTCACATACTTAGAACATTTACCAGTACTGATAATGAGATTTTAATGCAACATTTTGGTTTACTTGAAAATACATTCTGGATTTAAAGCACTTTCTGTGAGATACCAGATGACACAGTGGTTAGTTTATGTGACAGCTACATGATTTTATCACGACGCTACTAATGAGTGACAATATACAATGTTGCTTTTGCAGTGTTTCTGTTTTATTTCTGCACAGTTTTTCTGTATTGTTCTGGAAAGCAAAACATGTTTTAGTAGTAACTTTTGTGGTATAGCTACAATGAGACAGCCTTTTTCGTAGCACAACAATACGTTACATTATAGTACTTCCTTGATCACAGTAAGGTACGTAATAACTACAGTATCCGTACACAAAGCATTTCACTTTCGTTTATGATGAGGTAAGTACATTGACTTCTGCAGAACTTAGCTTTCGGAGGACGATAACTACGACACTTCCACAGAGATTATCTTACAACAAGACGCACAGTTTAGCGCTACAGTACACGTATTTGAGTGATTAATTTTATACTTAAAATATTTATTTTTAAAGATTTTTGAATTACAATGAAAGTTTTCCGTCATACATTTCATTCCATTGCTGTAATCTGTAACACCTGAGGGTATAATTACATTAATCCTCAGGGGGGTACACGCTTACTTTGTGTACCACGTGTTTGGCAAGCACAAGGAGCCCTAGCTAATATGGTATTTGCTTATACAACTTTACACATCGGTACCATATTTCTCTAAGACAGAATTACACAGCTATCTGATCATTTAACTGAGAGATAAACATTTTTTTTACTACATCATGATGAACGAAGGGAGATCTCCAAGAACAAAGAAAGTTTTGTTTGCAAGATACTGCAGTAAAACAAACCCTGTCCTTTCCCTTTCTGTTATTCCGCCATGTGTTTGTGTACCCTTGTGTATTTGTGTTTTTCCTGTCTTTATGTGTATAGCTGATGAGAGCTATGTTGTAGAATTTTTCTAATACTATGTTATTTACTTTGTAAAGATGTTGAGACATTATTTATTCTGTTTTGTTGCTCATATGTGAAGGTGATGTTTCAAAAGTTATTCTGATCTTCATGTATGTACTCATGTCATAATTCCTGTAACACTGATGTATATGTTAGTTCGATTCTTTTGTAAAGCCTGTACTACAAATGTTATCTGTATTGTTATGTTCTTTAATTATGTATTTTGTACCTTTGTAATTGTATTCTTATGTTATAAAATTGTAATTGACACCAGTTCATCATATTATTAACTTGTAAGTTCCATTTCACTGCACACGTTTCTGTTGGTCACAGTATATGGACAATATGTGAGAAGTAGGGACTGATAGTGTTTGCACGTGTGTTAATGATTCAGCAAGGGACTGGATAACAGCATTGCTGGTTCTAAGGACAATTTCAAAAACTTTGTGAGTGCAGAAGTGGTGGTTTATGGACTTGCTATATTGTCCGCAAGACTCTTCGATGGTGATTGTGCACCTGCACATTTGCAACAGATGGCTGCTGGCCGTCTCTACAAGGACTACAGTGGGTCTGCATCTTTGATGGCCAACCAGTACCATTATTTCTACAAGGACTACAGTGGGTCTACACCTTTGCTGACTCACCAGTACCATTATTTCTACAAGGACTGCAGTGGGTCTGCACCTCTGGTGGCCCACCAGTACCATACTCTCTACCAGGACTACAGTGGGTCTACTCTGTGATGACCTACCTACCAATATTCTTCAAAACATCGAATGACTCTGCTGTGGGTTTGCTCTGTTGTGGCCCATTATCTGTCAGCATGTCAAGAGTCAGCAATGTCTTTCCGTTGGAAGGACAACACTACTTCTTCAAGACTGCATGGAAATCCACTACATCCGTGTGCATTATCTTTTACTGCTCAGACTTTAAGAAAAACACTGCAATGTTACTGTGATGAATGATCAGGACTGTCTTTAATGGACTGTGAGAAAATTTTAGCTTTTGACCAACATTGTATCAATAAGTGTGTGCCTTTGATTTCTTTGTTATTGTAATTGTGAAAAAATTTTAACAAATATGTATTGGCCAGTGCCCAAAAAAATTTGTAAAATTTTTTGTGGGGAGCATGTAAGTAGGCTGTTTATGTTTTCTTATTGGCAACGTTACGTAGCGCTCGGTATAAAAATCACTGGCTGTGCTGTGTGCAGTCTGTGTCTAGTTTGCATTGTTGTCTGCCATTGAAGTGTTGGGCAGCGGCAGCTGGATGTGAACAGCGCGTAGCGTTGCGCAGTTGGAGGTGAGCCGCCAGCAGTGGTGGATGTGGGGAGCGAGATGGCGGAGTTTTGTAATTTGTCATGAACTGCTATATATATTATGACTATTAAGGTAAATACATTGTTTTTTCTCTATTAAAATCTTTCATTTGCTAACTATGGCTATCAGTAGTTAGTGCCTTCCTTAGTTTGAATCTTTTATTTAGCTGGCAGTAGTGGCGCTCGCTGTATTGCAGTAGCTTGAGTAACGAAGATTTTTGTGAGGTAAGTGATTTGTGAAAGGTACAGGTTAATGTTAGTAAGGGCCATTCTTTTGTAGGGCTTTCTGAAAGTCAGATTGCGTTGCGCTAAAAAAAATATTGTGTGTCAGTTTAAGCACAGTCCTGTATAATTTTTCAAAGGGGACATTTCACTGTCTACAGGTGTTAGCTGCTGTACCGTCTGCAAAATTGTTCAAATGGCTCTGAGCACTATGGGACTTAACATCTGTGGTCATCAGTCCCCTAGAACTTAGAACTACTTAAACCTAACTAACCTAGGGACATCACACACATCCATTCCCGAGGCAGGATTCGAACCTGCGACCGTAGCGGTCACGCGGTTCCAGACTGAAGCGCCTAGAACCGCTCGGCCACACCGGCCGGCGTACCCTCTGCAGGTGAAAATGGTGGAGGAACCCCTTCAGTGGCACTTATGCGGCGGATACTCATGGTCGGATTTTCATCTACCTTTTCCAGGATGTTCTCAACACCGGTAATGTAATGCCTGCCACAAATGAGATTATGAGTCGTAACTGGGAAATAAATAAATAGCAGACAAAGCTTTTTTAAATATTTTAGTCTTATTTTGACGCATACAGTATACCCGCGAAATAAGTACTGTTACATTTGACCCACCCTGTATACGTGTGCTTGTGTCCGGTTTGGCTCCTGTAAGCGTCAGTCGACATTCTAAAATGAGTTAGCTGAAACTACCACAATTACATTAATATTCATGTAATAGAATCGGCTCGTGAGTAAAGTTACCAAAAATTTCTAACTCTTTTAACAGAACATTAGAACAGTATTACTAACTTCAGGATTTGTAATACATTACTAGTAACACTACGTGTTTGTCGCAGTAGTTCTACGCATTGCATCTCGCAACTGTAGCTGAAATGTAAATGAGGTTTAAGTTCTACGGGGAGAAACGGCTTACAGTATCGCTACCAGTTACCAAGACAGCATACTACTCCGCATATTCATCTCATCTACAGGCTAACAAGACACCGACAGCAGAGAACACTAAGCCTACATAGGAAGTGACTTTTACCACGTCTCCAATGGATGTGACTGTGAATCATGGGCAATGGCACTAAACTGTTACATACGGCAATGGCACCATCTGTTACATACGTGAGAAGACGCTGTAGAACACAAGGCAGCCATTCCCTTACGTCTACATTGTATAATACTTTGTACAATTGATTTTCAGTATTTGATTATATTATATTTCTGTTGTCTTGTGAGATTCAGCTTCATCTGTATCTTAAGGTTCTAGTGCTCCATTCTAAGATTCAGCTGTAATTGCTGGTGGTGTTTGTTGGTTCATGAACCTTCTGACTGGTTTCGTGCTTCCCACCACGAATTTTTCTTCTTTTCCAAACTCTTCATCTCACAGTGGCAACTGCGTCCATCTCCTTCAATTATTTTCCAATCTTTGCATCCCACATAACTTTTACCCTCTACACCTCCGTCAACTACCACTAACTGATTCCTCGATTTTTTGATACATATCCTATCATCCTGTCCATTCCTCTTGTTAATGTTTTCCACGTTTTTCTATCATCACCCATACGTTTCTTATCTTACCAGTCCACCAAGTTCGCTGCGAGTGGTCTACTGGTTAGCGCCGCGGCTTGCAGATCTTTTGATACAGTGTTAAATTTCCGGCCGCGTCGGAGATTTTCGTTGTTCGAAGACTAGCTGCTTGTACTGTCTTAATCATTTCATTTTATCTTCACCGAAGCACAAGTCGCCGAAGTGGCGCCATATAGAAAGACTTGCACCAGGTGCAAGAACACTACCAGACGGTATCTTCTGGTGAATAATGCCGTACCACCATTTCACTTCATTTCGTTTCACCAAATTTTCTCTATCCTTCCATACCTCCACATTTCAGAATCTTAGATTCTCTTGTTTTCAGATTATCCCACGGCGCATGGTTGATTTCTACACAGTGATCTGCTCCAAAAGCACGTTGTGAGAAATTTCTTCTTCAGACCGAGGCTGAGTTGAAAACAAATCAACCAGGTACGGATGGAATCCAAATTCGGCTTTACAAAGCTTTACAAATCATTGACCCATTACGTAGCCTGCATTTATCGCGAATCTCTCGCCCAGTGCAAAGTCCCAAGCGATTGGAAGGAAGTGCATGTGAATCGTGTGTGTGTAAGGAGGGTAAAAGAACGAACTCTTACCATCGATATGCTGGAGCATTCCTGAACGTATTCTGAGTTCCAATATAATAAATTTTCTTGAGATCGAGAAGCTTATGTTCACGAATCAGCAAGGCTTTAGAAAACATCGCACTTATGAAACTCAGCTTGACAAACTTATAACGTTCGCTTACGACATTAGTAGTGTCCTGATTGACATATATACCCCGTTAAATATTTGGTCGTAACGTTGCAAAGCGACGTGGAACAGAGGGAGCACGTAATATCGGTAATATTGGTGAAGTGGGGTTCATCTGCAAAGGAGACCGCATATAGGACGCTGGAGCGACTTACTCTTGAGTACTGCTCGAGTGTTTGGGATCCGTACCAGGTCGGATTATAGTCAGAGATCGGAGAAATTCAAAGCAGTCTGTTAGATTTGTTACCGGCATGTTCAAACAACACACAAGTGTTACTGAAAGCATCGGAAACTAAATGGTAATTTCTGGAGGGAAGGCGAAGTTATTTTCAAGGAATACTACTGAGAAAATTTAGAGAACCGGCATTTGAAGACTACTGCCGAACGATTCTACTTCACCAATTTAAATTTTGCGTAAGGACCACGAAGATAAGATATGAAAAATTAGGGCTCATACAGTGGCATATAGATAGTCGCTTTTCCCTCGCTATAATTACGGGTGGAACAGGAGTACATTTGTTTACGGAGTACATATGGGGATATAGATGTAGATGTTTAATACCTGAGGACTTATTTTAGCCAGGAATGCTCTCTTTACTTGTCAAAGTCTGCCTTTTATTTCCTTCTCTTCGTCTGTCATGTGTTATTTTGCCTTCAAGGTAGCAGAATTGCTTCACTTCGTCTACCTCGATGTTTCCAATTTTGATGTCATGTTTACGGCTAATCTCTTTTCTGCTACTTCTGATTACTTTTGTTCACTCACAGTCGATAGTGCGTTCTATGTAGATTGACCGTTACATTCAATAATTCTTCTTCACCTTCACTGAGGACAGCTAAGTCATCAGCAAATATTATCACTGATATCCTTTCATCTTGAATTTTATATCCCATTTTTAAACCTTTCTTTTATCTCTGCCATTGTTCTTTCGATATGCACTGTGGGATTGAAAGATTACATACAGGTTTCGCACACTTTCTAAACCGAGCAGTTCCTTCTTGGTTCCATTGTTATAGTTCAAATGTTATTCGGAGCGAAAACAAAACTACCTTTAAATAACACAAAGGATTTTTGTCCGAATTTTCATACTCATACAAAAATTGGGAAATGAACAAATTGGGAAATGAACAAATGGGGTATTAAATTGACCAGCGTGAGGTCTAGATTCACAAAGGAAGGTTTTATTGTTGCAATGTAATGAATGTAATTAAGCAATACGTAATTAGTGATTGGAGGAAACTGAAAAATTTCACGAATAGCTGTTGCTAGTTATGTAAATTAGTCTAAGGCATGTAGACAAAGTGCTGCCTTATTGGCAACAACAAATTTTTCATTTCCGCGAATTATCAAATAACTGCAAATACCTCGCACGAAAAGGTGATATCACAGTGATAAAAAGACACCACTTCGTCAGTAATGCGTGGAATGTGATTTGGACGGTAGCAGCCCTGTCTGCTAGACACAGGCCGAAGTCTTGTGTGATTCTGAAAGTATCGGTGAAGACCGGCACGGAAATTGCATGATTTTCTGCTCCATTTTCCAACTGAGCTGTTCGATTGTGCGTGGCTCCATCCGAAAGATCCAGCTTTTCAGCATTCTTTAAAGGGAAATGGTTGGCTTGAACATGTCTTAGGACTGAAGAGGCCTTCATCTCACGGATGTGAAAAGTAGTCTTTCTTCTACTGTTTGTGGATGTATGAGAAATTTTTCCGTATTTCAGAACACAAACCTCTGTTTTGTCACGATTACGCGGCTTGTTAAGAAACACACAGCTCCGCAAAGCTCGAGGACGACCTAGACAAACTAAAATAACATATTAACTGCTCGTTGGAAATGAATGACAGTGCAGGAACATCTTGTCGGTGGTCTCCCAGTCACGCACAGAAAGTAAGGCGTCAGAGGGCGTGCGGTCAGCATGACTACAGCGCCAGATAGGTGAGGCCCCGCTGCAAGAGGCAGTTGACGGAATGGGAATAGGCAATGTGTGCCAGTCAGTGTGCAGTTACAGCGCACTGTGGTGGTGGTGTTCATTATAACATGGGCCAGAGACAACACTCGGATGATGTCACATGGGGACGAATCCTTGGAAAAGTGGAAGAAAAACGAAGTGTGGCGAGTGTAGCCCAAGAGCTTAGCACTGTTCAAAGTATTTGTTTGGCGTGCTAGGGGAGCATCCCGAACCACAGGCACTGATGCCAGAAGAGGTGCAGTAGTTGACAGTGGTCGACCAAGGTCAACTACTGCAGCAAGAATGGACCCACGCCAACCAGCGGGAGAATTGCAACCATATTTAAAAGGAGTGCAAAGCACGCAATCTCAGCCACCACAGCGGCACGCCCACTGCACAGGTGTGGGGGGTCTCTTTGCCCCGCAACCAGAGCGTTGTGTTGCCTTTAACACCTGCACATCAGCGGCACCGTTCTCCATGGTGCAAAGAGCATGCGGAGTGGATCAACAGGGAGCGGGCTCATGTGGTGCTCTTTCTTGATGAGAGCAGATTCAGTTTGAGTAGTGATTCTGGGCGTACGCTCATGTGGAGAGAGGTGGGAATAGCTAATGTACCCAGGAACATTGTCGAACATGACCGTTTTGGTAATCTTTGTGTTACTGTGTGGGGAAGCATAATGCTGCGTGGGCGTATTGACCTCCGAATCTTTGAACATGGTACACTCATCGGTCAACGTTACTGTGACACTGTACTCCTTCCCATGTGCGCCTTTTCAGGGTAGCATTCGGCCCTGACTTCATTTTTGTGGATAACAATGTGCGACCGCATCTTTTAGCGCAGGTGTAGGAGCTCACGGAACGAGAGGACATTTGGCGAATGGACTGGCCTGCCTGTGGTCCCTACAGAAATGTGATCAGACAAGTGTGGGATGCGCTGGGGAGATGTATTGTAGGACGTCCAAATGCAACAACAGCCATCCTGGAGTTGTCAATCGTGCTGGTTGGAGCAATGGAACACTCCACCACAGGAACTCCTTACCAATGTTGTGGCCAACATGGGAATACATTGCAGAGCATGCGCTGCCGTTCGTCGTGATCAGACAGCCTATTAAGAACCATATCTCTCCCTTTTTTACTGTACATGGGACTATCATAAATCGCTGACTGCGGTTTAATTACTGACTTTGAAGAAGTCATTTCTGTTCATCGCGCTGCGTATTGCTCTAAATTGCCTTCTGCACCATACTATAGCACTTCTTTTTATGTGTAATCCAAGTTTAATCGAGGCTGTTACTTGAAAGTGACACATCTTGTGGAAGTTAGTTGAGCCGTGGACAGCTCGTGTTCATGCCGTTTATTGTTTGTCATCTTCTCTTACGGTACTGCCGCCTCGTTTTCTTATCCCATTTACTGGCGTCACTAGCTTCCTGCCTTACTTGTCCGTGAGAGGCAGCAGCAGCAGCGCGTATAGATAAGTGCACTGTCGTACCATCTCTGCAGCGACCGATAGTATTTCTGGGTCGTCGTGTGACTGGCAGTCAGTTGGAGACGGACCAGCAGTGCAGTCGGGACGCAGTAGCAGTGAAGTCGGGGACGGAGCGCCGGTGAAGCGCCGACAGCCACTGCTCGTCGATCGCTGGCGACACACATAAACTGTCCGATGGAGGGAGATTGGAGCAGGACAATCGTTGGTTGGTGGACCGGTTGGTCGTCGCATCGGCCGACGTATATCTGGTCCTTTCACCGTTTCCGGGCCTGGGCAGTCGGTCAGTTGGCGTAGAGCAGCAAGGAAGTCCCCGTCGCTCGGAGTCGGGCTGGAGCCGCTGGCGGCGTGCACGCGTGGTTGGAGTGTGAGGTGCTGCTTGAAAGTGCTACAAAGCTCGTTGCCCACCGATCTTGGACATGAAAGTTGAGTCCTCACTTAACTTACTATCGAGCCTGAACTGTTTACATTTCTTCGTTTGATCCGGGCTGTCGCTTTTGGGACATACCCGCGAGAAACAACGTGTGTGCATTTAAGTCGGCTAAGATTCCAGCCGTCTTCCTGTAAAATTCAACTTAATTTATTCCTTGTTATGGAAGTTCACCAGCGGTATCTTCTTCCTTGTGGCCGTTGACGTTCGAGTTACCTGCCTTGGTAGTTGACGTAATTTTAGGCAGCGTATTTTCCTCGTCGTGTTGTTGCTGCCCAGTGCGGCGTGTAGTTCGACAGCTGAGGCGTTGTTGGTCGGTGTGGGCGCCAATATTCTGTGTGTCGTGTATTGAAATCTTGTGGTCGTTTTGCTGGCTGCATGGAGCGAAACTGATTTGGTTGATTGATCGGGTTGATTGGGTTGCCTGTAGATTAAGAAGTCGTTGGACAGGCTGCCTGTCTCACCTAAGCGGGCGTTAGTGTTACAATCCCAGACCGACCCTTGGAAACTTCTGAGCGCTGTTCCTAGTGTGTTACGTATTTACTTTCCTATTTGGATTTTGAGTTATTTGGTTGATGTGTGGCCTTCAGCCGAGTTTTAATGTCTCTTAAAATAATGTTCTTGTCTTGCCCTTAAGGCATAAGATTGTTATGCTTTTGTTTTAAGTTAAGGCCTTCTGTCTTTTGATTGAAACTCTTCTTATTTCTTAATATGCGGCCTCCAGCCAAGTTCCATTACAGTTAATTTGCTAATGCCTTCAGCCTGTTTAGATTGAATATTTAGAAAATATTGTTGGGTGAAACCTCCAGAAGGACCCTGTATTTCAATTTCTTGCTTAGGCCATGTGTCTTGGATTTTGATTGTGGCCTTCAGCCGATCTAAAGTTAATCAAAGGAGGTCGATTAAAGTTTTGAGTGTTTTGCATCCTTGTTATAATGTTGTGCGTTGATGAATAAATTTTGTATGTTGAGTGAAACTGACAGCAACATATTTTGTCCCAGCAGTCCATCTCAAACAGTTACAAGCAAATTCTAACCCTCAAACAAAACAATGAGAAAATGTCAGCGCATTCAAAACAGGAACGACCGTTGTAACGGTTCATTCCCGTCACCAGTATCCGCGGACTACAAATCCCGTGCAGGGAGACTAGTGTGGCACGCGCGCCGCTGGAGCAACGCACACGGCTGCCGCAAGTGTGGGGGGGGGGGGGGGGGGTGGCGCTTCGCGGATTGGACAAGCGGCACTGCACTCCCCGCAGCTGAAAATTGCTGTGGAGTGATCAACCTGGTGAGATCGCTCGAACGAAAACGACGCTGCAGGCACACTTGCCTGTGCGTCGGGTTCCGATGGCCAGTTAGCCCTTGTACTGAGCCCACTGGGCACATGTTGTTGAGAAGCAACTGCACCGTGTATCGAGAGAAAGTTGTTCTTGCAGTGCTTGACAGTAGTTTTACTGTACCGTTCTAATTTACGGACATTGTACTGAATCAGAAGGAAACGCACTATTTTGTATTTGTTGTGATTTATGAGCACCCGTGAAGTTAGAATATTTTGTAATCGAACTGGTGAGGCCAGTGTTAGGGGCCGATATGAAGCGCTTAGATTAAGAAAGCTTCAGCTGTTGTTTGAGTTAGTGAGTTAGAGTATCGTCTGCCGTCTCACGTGATAAGGGGCATTGTAATTTGTTTTCTTTTGATGACAAGCGTCCGTTCGTTTAGTAAGCCAGTCAATCATCCACATATGATATACATCTACAGAGCGGCATGTGAAGTGGTTTCTTTTCCTGTGTTTGCTTCCTAGTATACTTCTTAAATTTTGTGCGTGTTTTTCTGTTTAAGAGTTAAATCTACCATTTTATAAGGGTGAATTCATTCAGTCGGTAGCTCACTTTTCATTTCCACTGAACAGCCGGCTATATAGCTCATTAACGCATCAGAGTCAATTGGCGACTCAGCAGCAGGGTAGTAAGTTCCATGTGTAGGATTTTATCTGCTTTCACTGTTTACTTCTTCAGTTAGCCTTCCCAGGATGGGTAGGATATCTGTATGCTGTTTGCATACGTAAGAGGAGCTGGCTGTAGTTCGCGAACAGCTGAATCTATTTTTGACTACTGTCGGTCACCTTCAGGCTTGCTGCCTCGTGGTGTAGCGGTGGCGGAGAATCGGGCACATTGCATGAGGCACGTCAGGTGCCTCTTGTTTCGCCCACGGGATCTGCTGCTGAAGCATCTCCTACTGTGTATCCGACGCGGTGGATCCGCCCTCACACCAGAGTGAGTGGTGGGTGCCAAAGCGTACACGTCGCTCAAGGGAGAGGGCCATCTGGCCTCGCCCATTCAGCCTGTTAGTGGACATGTGGCCGCTGCTTCAGCAGGGTGTGAGCTACGCGGGGGGAGGGGTTCACTAGTTACTGGGGGCCCCAACTCTAGGCGCGTTACGGATTTCTGTGACAGATAGCGTTCAATGCTGGAAAGAAAACCGATGTGCCTTTGTTAGATCTACTCAGGGGCCTCAACCGACATGAGAAGGTGATCCTGCCTGCGGTTATGGAGCGTGCAAGGTGCAGTCGTCTGCATGTTGTGGCTCATGTCCGACCAAGGACGTCTGTCACATGGATTCTGAGGCCATCCTCAGTTCGGCTGGCGGAGGTGATCAAGGCTGCTTGCCTCGCGTCTGGGGTGCACGCAGAGCTCGCAGTTTGCACCATTGTTCCCAGAGTTGATCGGGGTCTGTGGTTTGGAGCCGAGTGGAGGATCTGAACCGAAGGCTTCGTCGTCGACTCTACGACGGTCTTGGCTGCAGATTTCTAGACCGGCTTTATCGGGGTAGGACTCCCCTTAATAGGTAGGAATGCACTACACAAAGGAAGCAACTAATTGGGTAGTAGAATACTTGTGGAGAGCACATGGCGGTTTCTTAGGCTAAGCAGTAGTTGGAGGTGTTCTGCTGAACACTCGCCAGTCGATACGTAGCAAGGGAAGTCAGACCGCTTTCAGAGTAAAGACACACCGACTGTCAAAACTTTATGAGTAAATTGTCGAAGTACTCGTAACAAAGTTCCCGACTTTACTGCTCTCCAGGAAAGTTCTCACTCTCAAATTATTCATGGATTTGAGAGCTGGTTTAACCCCGAAGTGGAAAGCTCTGAGATGCTTAACGAGTCGTGGAACGTATATCGAAAAGACAGATTAAATGCCATAGGAAGGGGAGTGTTCATTGCAGTTGATAAAAATATTGCTCTACTGATGTCTAAGCCTAGTGTGGCCGTGAAGTTATCTGGTCGCTTGTAACAGGTGCAGGTGAAACCAGGTTAGTTGTTGGATTGTTTTACCGGACACGCTGTTAGAGTTCTAAGGTCATTCGAAGAAATTCTACGGTAATACATTACTACTTGGAGGCTACTTTATCCTACACAGTTTAGAGTGGGAGGTCTGTGGATTCAATGAGGGGCGTACAGACAGACCGTCGTCGTACGAAGTACATTTGAACACATTTTCTGAAAACGTTTGGCAGCTAGTTCGTCAGCACACACTCAATGGAAATATCTTAGGCCTTATAGCTACAAATAGGTCGAACTTATCGACAACGGCTGTATAGAAACGCGGATTAGCGATATGGTGTCATTATAGCAACTACGGTTATGGAAGTTAATAAATCATCCAAGAAGGGTAGGAGAGTGTCTCTGCTAGACGGAGCAAACAACCACTTATTAGCATTCATTTAGACAGTGGACTCGATCAATTAGTTCCAGTAAGATGGATGTAGAGGAATTATAGGAAATGTTTAAGCAGATTGTAAATCGTGGTCTCGAGAGTTATGAACCTAGAAAATGGATTAGGGATGAAAAAGACCCGCCATAGTTTAATAACAATATTCGGAAAATACTGAGGAAGCGGAGGCTGCCGTACTCTCGATTCAAAAGATAACGCACAAATGACGACAAGCAAAGGTTTGTAAAGATTAATGCGTCTTCTTGATATCCATGCCTGAAGCATATAACGACTGCCGCCCTCATACCGTAGCAAAAGACCTGGCAGACAACCCGAGGAAATACTGGTCGCATGTAAAACCGCTAAGCGGGTCTAAGGCTTCCATCGAGTCCCTTGTCGACCAGTCAGGTGTGGCAGTTGAAGATAGCGAAAAGGAAGTCGAAGTTTTAAATTTAACTTACACGAAATCGTTCACACAGGACAATCGTGCAAACATATCGTCATTTGATCATTGGACAGACACCCGTATGGACGGCACCGTAATACACTACTGGCCATTAAAATTGCTACACCAAGAAGAAATGCAGATGATAAACGGGCATTCATTGGACAGATATATTATACTAGAACTCGCATGTGATTACATGTTCACGCAATTTGGGTGCATAGATCCTGAGAAATCAGTACCCAGAACAACCACCTCTGGCCATAATAACGGCCTTGATACGCCTGGGCACTGAGTCAAACAGAGCTTGGATGGCGTGTACAGGTACAGCTGCCCATGCAGCTTCAACACGATACCACAGTTCATCACAGTTCATCATTAACCTCCTGGCGTATTGTGACGAGCCAGTTGGTCGGCCACCATTGACCAGACGTTTTCAGTTGGTGAGAGGTCTGGAGAATGCGCTGGCCAGGGCAGCAGTCGAACATTTTCTGTATCCAGAAAGGCCCGTACAGGACCTACAACACGCGGTCGTGCATTATTCTGCTGAAATGTAGGGTTTCGCGGGGATCGAATGAATGGTAGAGCCACGAGTCGTAACACATCTGAAATGCAATGTCCACTGTTCAAAGTGCCGTCAACGCGAACAAGAGGTAACCGAGAGGTGTAACCAATGGCACCCCATACCATCACGCCGGGTGATACGCCAGTATGGCGATGAGGAATACACGCTTCCAATGTGCGTTCACCGCGATGTCGCCAAACACGGATGTGACCATTATGATGATGTAAACAGAATCTGGATTCATCCGAAAAAATGTCGTTTTGCCATTCGTGCACCCAGGTTCGTCGTTGAGTACACCATCGCAGGCGCTCCTGTCTGCGATGCAGCGTCAAGGGTAACCGCAGCCATGGTCTCCGAGCTGATAGTCCATGATGCCGCAAACGTCGTCGAACTGTTCGTGCAGATGGTTGTTGTCTTGCAAACGTCCCCATGTGTTGACTCAGGGATCGAGACGTGGCTGCACGATCCGTTACAGCCATGCGGATAAGATGTCTGTCACCTCGACTGCTAGTGACAAGAGGCCGTTGGGATCCAGCACGGCCTTCCGTATTACCCTCCTGAACCCATTGATTCCATATTCTGCTATCAGTCATTGGATCTCGACCAACGCGAGCAGCAATGTCGCGATACGATAAACCGCATTCGCGATAGGCTACAATCCGACCTTTATCAAAGTCGGAAACGTGACGGTACGCATTTCTCCTCCTTACACGAGGCATCACAACAACGTTTCACCAGGCAACGCCGGTCAACTGCTGTTTGTGTATGAGAAATCGGTTGGAAACTTTCCTCATGTCAGCACGTTGTGGGTGTCGCCACCGGCGCCAACGTTGGTTCAAATGGTTCAAATGGCTCTGAGCACTATGGGACTTAACTTCTGAGGTCATCAGTCCCCTAGAACTTAGAACTACTTAAACCTAACTAACTTAAAGACATCACACACATCCATGCCCGAGGCTGGATTCGAACCGGCGACCGTAGCGGTCGCGCGGTTCTAGACTGGAGCGCCTAGAACAGCTCGTCCACCCAGGCCGGCAGTGTAGGTATCCCTGGCATAGAGAAACAGCTGTAGATTTTAAAGCAAATAAGGCACCAGGTCCGGGTAGAATTCCAATTAGGTTTTACAAAGAGCGACTGGATAAAAGTGCCGGTGACGTCTGGGTACAAGAACAAACCAGCAAAATTACAGACTAATATTCCTAACTTCCTGCAGAATTCTTGAACGTATTCTCAGTTCGAATGTAATGAATTTTCTTGAGAGTCAGAAGCTTTTGTCCACGAATCAGCATGGTTTAAGGAAGCATCGCCCGTTCGTAACTCAGCTTGCTCTTTTCTCACGTGATATATTGCGAACTATGGACGAAGGGCAACAGACAGATACCATATTTTTAGATTTCCGGAAAGCGTTTGAGATGTTACACCATTCAGGCAGTTAACGAAGGTACGAGCATATGGAATAGAACGAAGGTACGAGCATATGGAATAGATTCACGTATGCTTGAGTGGCTGGAAGGCTTTTCAAGTTATAGAGCCCAGTGTGTTGTCTGGTGTGCCCCAAGGAAGTGTGATTTGGATGACAGGGTGGGCAGCAATCTGCGGTTGTTTGCTAATGATGCTGTGGTGTACGGTAAGGTGCCGAAGTTGAATGACTTTAGGAGAGTACAAGATGATCTAGACAAAATTTCTAGTTAGTGTGATGAATGTAGAAAAATGTAATTTAATGCTGATGTATAGGAAAAACAAATCCGTAATGTCCTGCTTCACACAGTCACGTCGTTCAGATATCTGGGCGATATGTTGCACAGCGGTATGAAATGGAAAGAGCATGTGAAGACTGTGTTAGGGAAGGTGAATGGTCGACTTCGGTTTATTGGGGGAATTTTTGGAAAGTGTGGTTCATCTGTAAAAGGAGACCGCATGTAGGACGATGGTGCGACCTATTTTTGATACTACTCGAGTGTTTGGGATCAGTACTTGGTCGGATTAAAGGACGACATCGAAACAATTCAGAGGCGGGCCGCTAAATTTGTTAACGGCAGGCTCGAGCAACAAATGTTAAATTGATGCTTTGGGAGCTCAAATGGGAGTTCCTGGAGAGAAGACTATTGCAAAAATTGCAAAAATTTAGAGAACCGGCGTTTGAAGCTGACTGCCGAACGATTATATTGCCGCGTACGTAGACACATTGCACGTAAGGGCCACGAAGATAAAGTACGATAAATTAGAGCTCATAGGGAGGCATGTAGACTGTCGTTTTCCCATCACTGTCTTTGAGAGTGGAACAGGAAAGGAAATGACTAGTAATCGTACAGGTTGTCATCCGGCATGCGTCGTTCGGTGACTTGCTGCGTATCAGTGGAGATGTAGATGTAGAGCTCATTTCTTGTTTCCTTCGTTCAACAATATTTCGCGGGTATAATTTTTTGCTGGCTCTCTGTTTTGTTATTGCTCGCGTAACAACTAATATATGAGATAAAATATGTTACTACGAAAAGAGCCCTGAAATACATTTTAGGGATGCTGTGCTGTGACTTTCTTTGGATCATTAATTTTCAACAAAACAAAATATATTATATTCTTATTATTCTGGATCTGGCTTTCTATTAAAGGAACATTGTTTCGTTACTGTAACTCGCTATACAGTTCAACATATCTTCCTTACTTTAGAGTTATTGAAAAGGTTACTGAAAATTGTTTCGTTATCAATACTGATGTTACAGTACGCAATGTTTGTTCAACATCAAAATTTTGCAGTAAAACACCAATAAGTGCCACGACTAACACGAGACGCCACAGATTCTAGCTAAGGTTATTTATGAGAGGGAAAAACATTTATTATGAGAAAGTTCTTCAGATGTCTGTGTCTCGGCTGGCAAACTTTTAAGAGAGTTCCTTCATCCTATTTTAGTGACTGTGGTGTACGGTAAGGTGCCGAAGTTGATGACTGTAGGAGAGTAATTAATAATGAAGTACAAAGCTAATTTGGGGGTCGACCCTCTAGCTACAAAACTTGTGTTAAGATTGTCTTAAGAAATGTTAAAATGTAATCAAACTGTTCCACACACCTCCTGACAGCTCTAAGCCAACTGCCCTGTTCTTCGTTGTCAAATCAAAGCCATCAGCCTCTGTGCCTTGGCGACAGGTTGCGCCTTTTGGTATTCTCGGCACACTCTTGACACTGTGGATCTCGGACAACTGAATTCTCTAGCTGCTTCCGAAGTGGAATGTCCCATGTGTCTAGCTCCAACTACCATTCCGCGTTCAAAGTCTGTTAGCTTCCGTCGTGCGGCCAGAATCACGTAGGAAACCTTTTCACATGAATGACCGTATATGTTCATATTGCGTTCATTTGAATCCAGCACACTTCCAGAATGCTACATAATAAATAAGTCACCGGGTGAGTTGTCCTGCATGCAGAAAAGAGCATTTATCTTGAGTCGTCGAGAGAAGATAAATCCCCGTCTCTTGTGACTACAAATTGTCGTAATGTGAACAAAGCAGTGAAGATATAGGTAGCTCATTAAGCGCGCACGCTTCGTATGCAACATTTAGTACAACTGTCTCGAGCGCGGAAGCCAGGGACTACATCTTCATCTACGTGGTTACTCTGCTATTCACAATGAAGTGCCTGGCAGAGGGTTCAAGCTGTCTCTCTGCCGTTCCACTCTCGAACGGCACGCGGGAAAAACGAGCAATTAAATTTTTCTGTGCGAGCCCTGATTTCTCTTATTTTATCGTGATGATCATTTCTCACTGTGTAGGTGGGTGCCAACAGAATGTTTTCGCAGTTGGAGGAGAAAACTGGTAATGGAAATTTCATGAGAAGATCCCGTCGCAACGAAACACGCCTTTGTTTTAATGATTTCCACTCCAATTTACGTATCATGTATGTGGCACTATCTCCCCTATTTCGCGATAATACAAAACGAACTGCCCTTCTTTATTCTTTTTCGATGTCATCTGTCAGTCCCACACCGCACAACAATCCTCCAGAATAGGTCGGACAAGCGTGGTGTAAGCAGTATCTTTAGTAGACCTGTTGCACCTTCTAAGCGTTATGTCAATGAATCGCAGTGTTCGGTTTGCTCTACCCACAATATTATCTATGTGATCATTACAGTTTAGGTTATTTGTAATTGTAATCCCTAAGTATTTAGTTGAATTTACAGCCTTCAGATTTGTGTGACTTATCGCGTAATCGAAATTTAGCTGATTCTTTTAGTACTCATGTGATTAACTTCACACTTTTTCTTATTCAGGGTCAATTGCCACTTTTCGCACCATACGGATATCTTATCTAAATCATTTTGCAAGTCGTTTTGATCATCTGATGACTTTACAAGACGGTAAATGACAGCATCATCGACAAACAATCTAAGACGACTACTCAGATTGTCTCCTATGTCGTTAATATAGATCAGGAACAATAGAGGGCCTATAACGTTTCCTTGGGGGACGCCGGATATGACTTGGCGTAGCCTTAGAAATTATTCAGTAACAGAGCCAAAGACCAATTGTAATGAAACTCCACCTGTTCATTCAGGACCTTACCAGTTTCCTTTATTTCATTTGTGAAAATCGGTAATTCTTCCAGGATATCAATTACATATACGTCGGCGCATGACCCAAAATCTTCTTAGATTTATCTATAGCCGACTCGGTTTCCCTCATCCCTTAAATACTGCCCGAACATGGTTCTATTACCGGGATCCACAGGCTCTTTGAAGCGTTTAACAAAACTTTTCCCTGTCAGCCCTACGTAAAAACACTCGCACGAACTGTAATTTAACTTGTACATATCTGATGATTTATATTTGCCACCCCTGTCGCCCTCATCCTGCTGTTCCAGCGTGTGCCTAAGTTTGTATTTCAACTGCCACTCGATCGAAAACCTACCGTTAATCTCTTCGGAAAGACACAGCTCAACTTATCTGAAATGAGCCACCTGTACTACAACGTTAGAAATTCCTCAACATCATCTGTCTGCAGTGACTTTTAGCATATCTGTACTAAGTGGATACCCATGATGCTTCTCAGCCTTTAGCTACCTGTTTGAAAATATCTAACTCTTTCTTAACGCCATCCTCATCTAAGGGTAATATTAATACATGTGCAGTCACAGCTCGAAATTAAACATTCTTTTATCTGAAGGAAAGGTTCGAGTCACTACTGTATCTGCTTTCAGAAATTGGGAGGCAGAGACTCTCATCTTTTCTTGTGATATACACGTATGGAAATCTCAATTTCTTATCTGCTTCAAATTCCAGTGCATATCTCATCTTAGGTTATTGCTCATTACATAGATTAAAAATCGAGATTATCTTATAATATGTCTCCTTTAAAATCAGGAAAACATCGTTAGCATATCTTCTATAGAACACAACGTTATCCTACAACACCTTATGTCTACTAAAATTATTAACCTCCAGATTCGTGATAAAAATATTAGCTAGCATACCCGAGAGGCAGTTACCCACAGCAAGTCCGTCTGGCTGCTAATATTCTTTGCTGTCGAAACTAGAACAGTTATCGGATAAACTAAACTGAAGGAGATCCAGAAAGTCAATCATCTCTCCATTACTCATAATCGCATTACGTACGATACTACTGTTCATGAACATAAGGGTCTCATCAATCCGATGTTCACGTCACCCCTCCCGGTTACCCTCAGTGCTACAGCGCTCCTTGTTTTAGGAACAAGGTGGATGAGTGGGTTAGTGAGAAGTTTAATGAAATTCGAAGAATACAGCTTAACAAGCATAGACATCTGGGCCTCAAAAGCGCTATGAATGTAACGGCTCCAGAGTCTCCTACATTTGCTGAGAGGGTGCTCAATTTAACCGATACTCGTTTCACAGGAGCGGAAAAGTCACTGTTTAGTAAGAGACCAGATTCTTCACTACGGCTGCCTATGTATGTTGGTGGAGTTGCTGGCTTGATTGCAGAAGTTACAGGGGGAAACTAAAGTGACCGTCAGGACGAAGCAGCTGTTGACTAAGGAGCGCTGTAGCACCGAGGGCAATAGGGAGCGGCGACGTAAACAGCGGGTTTTGCTACCATCAACAGCAAACTAAGAAAACAAGACGCGTTAGTTATTGGGATAGATAAGGGCAATATGCTGGGCGCCCTATATGAAGTAGCTTACAGGGAAAGGTTCGAAGTTCTTTTTAACAAATAACGATATGTGTCTGGTTGAGAAAGATCCGATAAAATCTGTGAACTTTGCCTTAAAAAAGAAGGTTGATAATTTGCAGTTCTTATTGACGCCTGGTGAAAAATGCAAGATGATGCGCATGAAACCATGCTGCTTGTGTTTAAAGCACAGATGAAGTTGCATAAGGCTGATGTTTTCCTATCCCTCCCCCTACCCCCAACGCCGCCCCCCGATAGGTTCTGTTTCGCAAACTGAAAGGGATTTATAAATTGACAGGTAACTTCTAACTCCAGTGTTTTGAATACTGCTGTTTTTGCAAAGCAGCGTCAGTAGTTCAAGTTGTCGAAGGACATGATTATAGATTTTTTCGATCTCATGAATCTATATAGAACATCATACTTGATGAGACCCTTATGGTGATTAAGGATAATGTTGTACATAATGCGACTATGAGTAGTGGAGTTTCTGTATCCCCTCGTTTATTTGATACGGTAACTATTTTAGTTTCGACAGCAAATTGTACCAGCAGTCTCAGGAACTTGCTGTGGGTAACTGCCTCTAGGGCATGCTAGCTAAATTTTTATCACCAATCTGAAGGTTAACAGTTTTAGTAGATATAAGAAGTTGTTGGATGACGTTGTGTTCTATAGAAGATATGCTGACAATGTTTTCCTGATTTTAAAGGAGCCACATAAGAAGATAGTCTCGATTTTTAATGTACAGGGCTATTACAAATGATTGAAGCGATTTCATAAATTCACTGTAGCTCCATTCATTGACATATGGTCACGACACACTACAGATACGTAGAAAATCTCGTAAAGTTTTGTTCGGCTGAAGCCGCACTTCAGGTTTCTGCCGCCAGAGCGCTCGAGAGCGCAGTGAGACAAAATGGCGACAGGAGCCGAGAAAGCGTATGTCGTGCTTGAAATGCACTCACATCAGTCAGTCATAACAGTGCAACGACACTTCAGGACGAAGTTCAACAAAGTTCCACCAACTGCTAACTCCATTCGGCAATGGTATGCGCAGTTTAAAGCTTCTGGATGCCTCTGTAAGGGGAAATCAACGGGTCGGCCTGCAGTGAGCGAAGAAACGGTTGAACGCGTGCGGGCAAGTTTCACGCGTAGCCCGCGGAAGTCGACGAATAAAGCAAGCAGGGAGCTAAACGTACCACAGCCGACGGTTTGGAAAATCTTACGGAAAAGGCTAAAGCAGAAGCCTTACCGTTTACAGTTGCTGACACCCGATGACAAAGTCAAACGCTTTGAATTTTCGGCGCGGTTGCAACAGCTCATGGAAGAGGATGCGTTCAGTGCGAAACTTGTTTTCAGTGATGAAGCAACATTTTTTTCTTAATGGTGAAGTGAACAGACACAGTGTGCGAATCTGGGAGGTAGAGAATCCTCACACATTCATGCAGCAAATTCGCAATTCACCAAAAGTTAACATGTTTTGTGCAATCTCACGGTTTAAAGTTTACGGCCCCTTTTTCTTCTGCGAAAAAAACGTTACAGGACATGTATATCTGGACATGCTGGAAAATTGGGTCATGCCACAACTGGAGACCGACAGCGCTGACTTCATCTTTCAACAGGATGGTCCTCCAATGCACTTCCATCATGATGTTCGGCATTTCTTAAACAGGAGATTGGAAAACCGATGGATCGGTCGTGGTGGAGATCATGATCAGCAATTCATGTCATGGCCTCCACGCTCTCCCGACTTAACCACATGCGATTTCTTTCTGTGGGGTTATGTGGAAGATTCAGTGTTTAAACCTCTTCTACCAAGAAACGTGCCAGAACTGCGAGCTCGCATCAACGATGCTTTCGAACTCATTGATGGGGACATGCTGCGGCGAGTGTGGGAGGAACTTGATTATCGGCTTGATGTCTGCCGAATCACTAAAGGGGCACATATCGAACATTTGTGAATGCCTAAAAAAACTTTTTGAGTTTTTGTATGTGTGTGCAAAGCATTGTGAAAATATCTCAAATAATAAAGTTATTGTAGAGCTGTGAAATCGCATCAATCATTTGTAATAACCCTGTATTTAATAAGCAATAACCTAAGAAGAGATATGCACTGGAAATTGAAGAAGAGAGCAAATCGAGATTTTTAGACTCACTAATCAAAAGATGAGTGTCTCTGCTTTTCGATTTTCGGAAAGCCTACACAGTCTGATATCACCATATGTACTGACTGGAATCTTCTTTTCAGATATAACATTGCTTAGTTTCGGGCTATGATAACACGCATATTAAGGTTACACTTATATGAGGATGACGTTATGAAAGAGTTAAATATTTTGAAAAAGATAGCTATAGTTAAGAGCTATAAAGCATCAGCGGTATCCAGATCGCACAGGAAACTTTCGTGCAGAAAGCCATGGCAGACAGATGATGTCAAGGAATTTCTAATGTTACAGTATAGTGGGCCTATTTCAGGTAATTTCGCCTGTGTGTTCCGTAAGAGATTTACGCTAGGTTTTAAATGGAGCGGATTGGAACAGCGGAATGAGGGCGACGGGGACGGCAAATACGGGCCATAAAGTGTGACGGAGTTAAAGTGCCGTCCGTGTGAACGTTTTTACATTCGACGAACAGGTAGGAGTCCTGTTAAGCGCTTCACAGAGCGTGTGGACCTGGTAATGGAACCGCGCTCGGGCAGTGTTTAAGAGATGAGGGCCACCGAGTCGGTAGTATAGATCAATGTATAAAGATAATGCATCATGCGCTGAAGTATATGCAACTGGATATTCTGGAAGAATTGCAGATTTTCAAAATTAAAGGAACCGGGTGATGTTCTGAATAAAAAGGTGCAGTTCAGTTATAATCGGTATTTCGCTTCGTTTTAGAATAATTTGCCTTTTCCTCTCCCATTCTCACTCCAATGTTCCCCCGTCCCCCAGCCACACATCCGTCCGCAGCTCACCCCCCCCCCCCCCCTCCCGTCTTCCCTCTTCCGTCCAGTAGATGTTTCTGCACGATTATTTCAAATCCCCTTTTGCTGTTCCTTCCCTCAGCATTCCTCTACCTCACGACTGTTAGATGTAACCTCCCTTCGCCCTTGTGTCTCTTAATTCCTCTCTTCCTCTCCCCTGTCCACCCTCTCTGGCTATCATAAGTAACAGGTCTCTGAAGGAAAACGCTATTGGCATTCTATGATTCTATGTCAGATCCTCCTGGAAGTACGACTCCCTTGGATGTATTCATGAAAACACACTAGAAAATCCCACGTTCCTGCACCCAAGCAGTACCGCCCCGTATTAGCGGGCCCCCTTTCCATTCTTTTTATTATGGACGAATAATTCTGATTTGTGCTCGGATTCTTTTGTACTAATGCTTCAAGGATGAGGCAACTTTGAAGAATTGCAGATCTTCCATTGTATAGGTGTCTTTGTTTTTTTCTGGGGTAATCGGTGTTGCTCTCATGGCTTATTTCTGTAGGTAAATTAAATTAAAGTCTGGGTGGGAGAATGATTTTCGATTTGTTTCACTTCACTGGGGTCTGTGGTACAGTGTTTTACAGGGGAATTGAAAGGTAACCCTAGTGGGGTCTGTTTATGTGATTGATTGTGTTGACATTATTTTTGTGTTCTAACGACATTGACTTAAAAAAAGACATAATTTATGCTAAAAAAGTTATTGATTTAATACCATAAACAAATAACAGGTGGTTTAAGATTACAATGGGCAAGGATCCTGGGTTGGCAAAGACGGTTTAACTCTGGCCCTAAAAATGTGGATAATGCAATCTGAATTGATCTGAAGCTGAGCAGACTTTGATTGATCATATCTACTGAAGTTTCTCTATGTAGGTGCAGCTGAGAGCAAGTGGCGATTGAGATCTGTACGCCTGACAATGCCGGAGCAGCAGTACGTTACCCTGCTTGCTTCGTGTGGTGATGCAAATTGCAGCTGGAGATGTGTGTGGCGGAGGTGAGACGTGGAAACGGCACCTATGAATCCATCGCGGCCACGAAAGAAATGCAAAAATCTCACGGTCTAGCGATCAGGCAGACGGATCGCAATTTAATCTCTACCAGAGCCCTGAAATCACGGTAGATTTCAGTGTGTGACACACCCATTTTCGCTGGTTGTACCAAGGATCAATTTGGCTCACTTATACGATAGAGTGCACAAGGAGACCAAATGTCAAGACTGATAAACAAAAACGAATAAGTGTGTCCTCGGCAAACGAGTAGTCCGAGACGTTTGAAGTCACACTGTCGGTACACTAAGAACTTCGCCACAGGCTCCCGAGGCTAAACTACTCGCAAGTGAAGTCAGTCTCAGGACAGTCCCAAGTACCAACCACACACCTCAGAGCTTCGACTAGAAGTGCTTAAAGACCAATGTCCAGCACCCCAGTGCTTCGCAACTCTTCAGAAAAAAAATTCGCTTTCCCACAAAGTGCACGACACTTCCTCCACCCCGCCTTGAGCCAATTACAGGGCTTCACAGGCACTGAATCTCCCCTCCCACAGGACAGAACAAACTCATGTCGAATCAGGGCAAGAGTTAAGAAACCTCCATCTCTGAAAATGTTCAAATGTGTGTGAAATCTTATGGGACTTAACTGCTAAGGTCATCGGTCCCTAAGCTTACATACTACTTAATCTAAATTATTCTAAGGACAAACACACACACCCATGCCCAAGGGAGGACTCGAACCTCCGCCGGGACCAGCTGTACAGTCCATTCCATGACTGTAGCGCCTTAGACCGCTGCATCTCTGAAAAAAAAACTGCCAATTACTGTTTTTTTTTTTAATTTTTCGCAGGGGGGAAGATGATTTTTTCCAAAGTTGTGTCGCTTCCCACAGCAACAAGCTAACAGATACAATCTGAAAGATCTTTATCTAAATCGTCTGTGCCTTGGAGTTTGTTAGTCCTAGCTATGATGTGAAATAAAGATTCTGTTTCCAAACATTTCTCAGACGCCGGATTTTTCTTTTACAACTGATGTGGCTGGGAAGTGGTTCACTGGCCTATTTGCACTATTGGCGAACACGAAAACAGGTGAATGTTTATTATCCATGGGTCTGCACCCAATTCCCGGTTTACTCCTTCAGGCTGTCGCCCCCAGCCCAGGCTACTGCTGGCATCATGGCAGGTAGCTCAGCATTATTTTGCTAGACACCTGTCTCAGTGAGGGGCCATCCTGTCTGCCCTGCATGGCTATGGACCTGTCTGACATGATTTACTGAGGGATGGGCTCGCTGCCAATTGCTTTCAACTCCCATTATGCCGTTTCTATAGGCTAAGAACCACAAAAATACCTCGATCAATGGCTGCTCAGACCATTAACTTTATAGACTCACACTCAAGTGTGTCAGATTGTAAAAAAATCTTTAATAATTTACCATATGTGAATTGTCCTCTCTCACTGCCCTCTAACTGCTGTTGATTTCTGCATAGTTATTGTCTCACTTCAATATTGTTTAGTGTGACATGAACCAGAGCAAAGCATTGAAAATAGTAGGAGAATCTCATACTTATAACCGATATATTTGTGAAAAAGGTAACTTTGCCAATCGGGATTGCCCATGGCTAAAACACACCCTGGCGTGACCTCATTCATTCCAAGAGTCATTCACTCACATGAAGCTGCAAGCCAGCAAGAGTACATGAAAACATTGCTGTGCGTACTGTGAATTATGTTAGACCCAGGGGTCACTGCTACATCACAGACTTCCATTAAACATTTTATAGGCGGTTAAAAGGCCTTGCAGCAAAGAAATATACCCATTCACATCATATACTGAGGTCACAGATGTCTAATGTCCCTAATCAGTTACAGTGCCCTGGAGTATGAATTATTCTCTGCTCATTGATTTACCCCAGCTCCATCACTCATTTGGTCTCAAATTCTCAATGAACAAGGAAATCACATGTGTAATCTGATTGTCTTACTACCTAAGTTGTGTAAATTTGTGTATTATTTTCTATGGCATGAAAAACAAATACAGGCACATTATCAGAGCATTAATAAATGTGCATAACAAACATATACTTCACAATCAAGACAGTTCAATTGATACATACAAAAACACAAAAAGATATTACTTAATGTTACAGAAATGTGTCCTATCACTCCCTCCACAAGGGTCCCTGGGGAGACAAATTGTACAGTTGAAAATGTCACATGAATTGAGAACATGGCACATATGCACAAGCACAAACCATGACTGGTAGGACTGAAGAACAGTAATTTGTGCCAGAGTGGAATGGCCGCTCACTCAGCACATGACATGCCAGAAGTGGCGGCAGACGTCTCTGGTGCAGTCAGCTGTCAGGCACAGTGAGCCATCAGGGACTGGCGTGACAGCGTTGCATTTGACGTGCAACCCGCCCCCTGGCATGGAAATCAATTCAGCATTAGTGGAATGTGGGACAGCCCTATTCTTCCCGTTCACCTCTGCATTGGAATGCGCACCTGCAGTGCGGGACGTCAGATTAGATTGCTTCTTATCGACAGGACACGTCACTCTCGGCACCCCACTGAGTCGGTTAGGTTTGGCGTGCACGTCGACTGTGGTGCTACACTACTCGCTTGTCCCTCAATTAACGGCCTGGCGGGTCGTTGGCCGCTAGGGGGTTGTTTTCAGCGCGCAGTGGTGTCTCGCTGAGACGTGCCGCCTGCACTGGTAGATGAACGGGCTACATGATGAAGGTGACTCAGCTGGCAACGCAGCAGCCGGTCGCACACCACCTGGGCCACTACAGCTAAGTCATTACGGCTGCACTCTCCACTCGCCTTTCGCTGGCTGGCGTGGGCTGTGATGTCCAGTCTGCACAATCCTCAAGTGTGGTCAAGTGCCATATTCTCTTACAAATGTCATTACATCGATATAGTCAATTTAAAGAAAAGAAAATAATGATGTATAAACAATTTTTTACTTAATGTATATAGTAAGTAGGCTGTTTATGTGTATGTTGGCAGCGCTATGTAGCACTCTGCATTAGTAACTCTGACAGTGCTGTCTTCTCTCTATAAGAGACTCTGTGGCTGGTCAGACTAGCAGTTGGAGGGGAATCGCCAGCAGTGATGGAAGTTGGAGGTGACCAGCCAGCAGTGATGAAGTTGGGAGTGAGTAGTCAGCAGTGATGGAGGTTAGAGGTTAATAATTAGCAGTGTTGGAGGTTTGCAGTATAAGCGCGAGCGGACGGTGTGAATGTATATCTGTCACTGAAATTTATTAGTGATGATTATATAATTTTTGAAGTGGTTGTCGCATTCTTAAGGTAAATAAATTGTTTGCTCTGCAAGAAATGGTTCCTTTGCTAACCACATGACTTATATTTAGCTGGCACCATTGGTGTTTGCTTCATTGCTGTAGTTTGTATCTGTGATGTAAGTGCCGGTTGGTGTGGCCGAGCGGTTCTAGGCGCTTCAGTCTGGAACCGTGCGACCGCTACGGTCGCAGGTTCGAATTCTGCCTCGGGGATGGATGTGTGTGATGTCCTTAGGTTGGTTAGGTTTAAGTAGTTCTAAGTGACTGACGAGCTCAGAAGTTAAGTCCCATAGTGCTCAGAGCCATTTAAACCATTTTTGTTAATAAGTGCCTTACGATATGTATGGGTATTTTTAGGATTTCCTCTAATTCAGGGCCAGCCTTTTGTATTAATTATTTGAAGTCAGGTTATCACTTTTGAGCAGTCAGATTGCATTGCGCTAGGATATTGTGGGTCAGTGTTGAGATGATAAAGAATAGCAAAGAGACAGTATAGTCAATTTCACTCAGCAATATAAGTAAATATTTTGATAAAGAAGTTTCACATGTCGACTCTTAGCCAAGTATACCACACTGGAATCTTCTGATTTTGTTGTAGTTTGAATAATAAGTGCTTGATTAGATATTAGTTATTGTTATTGCTAGCACATAATTGTATACAGAATTTCCTTTGTAGTTGTAGTTTTTTATTGTTGCACAGTGTTGTATTGAGCAAAGGAGTTGTGACATGCATGTGGATTTACATTAAGTATCTCACAGTCGCTTTTGCAACTATTTAGATATTTATTATTTTCGCTGTTATTTTAATGTGGTTTGTTATTTTTTCTTTTCAGGTTGTTTTTCTGTGTGTTATCGTGTGAAATACCGTGACAATTATGGCGTGTGACAGGCTCAACACTAGGCTGAAAGCAAATCGAGAAATTACAGTGAAGACGAGAACATCGTGTTAACATCACCTTTAATGAATTGACAAATGTTCAAGGCAGTAGTTTGATAATTGTGTATAGGGGCATGGATAAGGATGTAAATAACGGTGTATAAATGGAAACAATGAGTGAACAGGGAAGTATTGTCGATCGATCGGTCGGTAACGGTTCACCTCAGAAATGCGAAATGACAGAACAAATTATTGCAAATTCCATAGATTTAAGTTTTGCGTTATTATCCATTTCTGAATTTACTCAAGACACACTTTCTGTTTTTCGATATATAAGTACTAACGGTGTGGATGCATTGCCGAAAAACGCATTGGGACATGTATCAGACACTCATGAATTGTTATTGCTATTACTTCAAAAAGTTAATCAAATGAACCAGAAGCTTCAAAAATTTAACACAACTGAACAACCACTTGAACTAACACGTAAATATTTAACTGCTGAGACACCGAAATCGAATCGGAACATCAAAAAAGATTCTGTAGATGTAAAAACGCAAATTTGTGAGCATTTTCAGCCCATCTTTTCGCAACATGAAGACACATTACAAAATCATGATGCTGACATAAAAGAACCGCAGATTATTGTACATGAAAATCGCGACACCTTGCAAGCTAAAATTGACTCAGTTGCATCTACCGATACGGTTACGAAACTTGCAAAAAACAAGGAAAATTTAAAGGACTCGGTAGATACGATTTCGACACAAATGGACACTATAAAATTTGGTTCAGGAAAACACAAGGAGGAAATTAGCATATTATTGGATAAGGTTGTCGAACTTTCAGACCAGTTAACAATTGTATCTAAGAAGGTAGATGATGATCTGAATGAGACAAGACCGGTAGCTTTCACTGACACAGAATAGTACAAGGAAATTAGGAAAGCTAAACAAAATCAGAATCAAATTGATACGCAACAGAAAATAGAAATACTGGAGGTACAAGATCAGTTAGCACACGTGGTACAAGAACTACACATTTCAGAGTATACTCGCGTTCCGACATGGGAAGAGGGGTTTAGAAATACGGAAGAGTCACAAAGTAATAAGACTGGGTATTTTGGAGATTTTGAAAGGTGTTGGCAAGGTGCAGCGAGCCTTGGGAAGGAACCACCGACACGACGCAAGAATGAGAGATTTGCGACTCAGCCTCATGATGATTTTCACTATAAGCTCATCACTCAATGTCTAAATTCAGAACATTCAAGAATTCTAGTAATGTTATACATCCATACGCTTGGATTCATCAATTATCTTATTGCTTTCCACCTAACTGGTTATTAGAGAGAAAAAAATTACAAAAGATTATACCATATTTCTCGAATTAAACCGATTATTGAGTAATAATTTGCTTTCTGACTTAGTCTTTGCCATTAAATTTGTCTCATCGCGTTACTATTACGCATACATTTAGAAACTGTTAACATACAGCGATGTTTTGAAGTTAAGTGTCTAGTCAAGAACCTATGGAACATATTAAGAAAATGATTTTACTAGTTCTCTTTTATTAAGAACAGACGACACAGTCTCATGGCGTGTACATTTTTGTTTGTTAGTTGCACGATTACGTAACGACTATAAGGCTCACATACTTGGGACATATACTGATAATGAGGTTTTACTGCGACATTGTGATTTACTTGGAAAGACATTTTTATTTAAAGTACTATCTTAGAGATTACAGATGATACAGTACTTGGTTTGTTTGACAGCTACACGATTATATTACGATGCTACTAATGACTGACACAATCTTCACTATTGCTTTTGCACTGTCTGCACAGTTTTTCTACGTTCTTCTAGAAAGTAAAACATGTTTTGATAATGACTTTTGTGGCATAGCTACAGTGAGATAGGTATTTTTAATAACACAACAATACGTTACAGTATAGCACTTTCAAGGTCACGGCAATGAATGTAATAACTACATTTATATGCATAGCTCTTTACTTTTGTGTATGACAAAGGCAAGTGCATTGATTTTTGGAGAACTTTGCTTATGGACGACGACAACTACGACAATCGCCACATTCTTACCGTTAAGCAATGATAGAAATTATCTTACAGCAGGAACTATAGATTAACACTACATCACATGCATTTGAGTGATTACCTTTTGTACTTGGAACATTTCTTTAGGAAATATTTTTGAACTACTATGAACAAAGAAGGTCTTTGGCATTACATTTCATTCTGTAGCTTTAGTCTGTAACATATGAGGGTATAATTACATTAACCCTCATGGGGGTATGCCTATTTTGAGAACTGTGTGTGTGGCAAGCGCAAGGTGCCCTAGCTAATATGGTATTTGCTTATACAATTCTACACATCGGTACCACATTTCTCTAACATAGAACTATACAGCTATCTGATCATTTAACTGAGAGAGACAACTATTTTTTCACTATGTCACTGACATATGTCCAGGTAATTACACAGGTGGATTACTTGACACTTACAAAATTGTACTTTGTATTTTGGTAACTATTCATATATTTTCGGAACCATTGTGATACTGTGAGAGATTTGAGTGACGTATTTTGCATGGAATCATGATTTTTGAAGTATGTTTGAGGTAGATGACACTATTGAAAACGAACAGAGAATTTTTGTTTAGAGATTTTGAGATTATTGACAATTCTGAGATGTGACTGATGTGCTATGATGATATTATGACGACGACGATGTGTATTATGATGTTGAGATATGGTTATGATCGATAAGATGATGTTGTATGGGGAGTGTGATTATGCTACATGTCTATTGTGATGAAATATTAAAGGAGTAACGCCTGATACGTATATGAATAATGAGTAGTGGTTATGGACTCTGGCTTGTGGGAAAATGTTGGAAATCAAGTATCGTACTTTAAGAGCTATGAACGATGAGTATACAGGCTGTCACAAAAAGGTACGGCCAAACTTTCAGGAAACATTCCTCACACACAAAGAAAGAAAATATGTTATGTGGACATGTGTCCGGAAACGCTTACTTTCCATGTTAGAGCTCATTTTATTGCTTCTCTTCAAATCACATTGATCATGGAATGGAAACACACAGCAACAGAACGTACCAGCTTGACTTCACTTTGTTGCAGGAAATGTTCAAAATGTCCACCGTTAGCGAGGATACATGCATCCACCCTCAGTCGCATGGAATCCCTGATGCGCTGATGCAGCCCTGGAGAATGGCGTATTGTGGAGGCCATGGAATTGATCCGCCTCTACCAATCCATCGGTCACCGAATCTGTTGTTGAGAAGCGTACGAACACTTCGACTAAAATGTGCAGGAGCTCCATCGTGCATGAACCACATGTTTGTCGTACTTGTAAAGGCACATGTTCTAGCAGCACAGGTAGAGTATCCCGTATGAAATCATTATAACGTGCTCCATTGAGCGTAGGTGGAAGTACATGGGGCCCAATCAAGACAACACCAACAATTCCTGCCCAAACGTTCACAGAAAATCTGTGTTGATGACGTGATTGCACAATTGCGTGCGGATTCTCGTCAGCCCACACATGTTGATTGTGAAAATTTACAATTTGATGACGTTGGAATGAAGCCTTATCCGTAAAGAGAACATTTGAACTGAAATGAGGATTGACACATTGTTGGATGAACCATTAGCAGAAGTGTACCCGTTGAGGCCAATCAGCTGCTGACAGTGCCTGCACACGCTGTACATGGTACGGAAACAACTGGTTCTCCCGTAGCACTCTCCATACAGTGACGTGGTCAACGTTACGTTGTACAGCAGCAACTTCTCTGACGCTGACATTAGTGCTATCGTCAACTGCACGAAGAATTGTCTCGTCCACTGCAGGTGTCCTCGTCGTTCTAGGTCTTCCACAGTCGCGAGTCATAGGCTGGAACGTTCCGTGCTCCCTAAGACGCCGAACAATTGCTTCGAACGTCTTCCTGTCGGGACACCTTCGTTCTGGAAATCTGTCTCGATACAAACGTACCGCGCCACGGCTATTGCCACGTGCTAATCCATACATCAAATGGGCATCTGCCAACTCCTCATTTGTAAACATTGCACTGACTGCAAAACCACGTTCGTGATGAATACTAACCTGTTCATGCTACGTGCTGATGTTCTTGATGCTTGTACTGTAGAGCAATGAGTCGCATGTCAACACAAGCACCGAAGTCAACATTACCTTCCTTCAATTGGGCCAACTGGCGGTGAATCGAGGAAGTACAATACATACTGACGAAACTAAAATGAGCGCTAACATGGAAATTAAGCGTTTCCGGACACATGTCCACATAACATCTTTTCTTTATTTGTGTGTGAGGAATGTTTCCTGAAAGTTTGGCCGTACCATTTTGTAACATCCTGTATATGTGAATGCGAGTACCACAATGCCGAAAGAAATTTTTGGACACTGTTATTCATGAGATTTCGTTTCTACACACTTCTGTAAATTTTAAACTGTGAAACTTTTTTATTGGTATGAAACTATCTTGTAGCTCAAACTGCTGTCGTAAATATGTCGGTAAAGTATATGTGACCTTGACATAACGCTGCACCTAGCTGTGTGCTAGCTGCTTTGAAATATAACTGCCGGCCGGGGTGGCAGAGCGGTTCTAGGCGCTACAGTCTAGAACCGCGCGACCGCTACAGTCGCAAGTTCGAATCCTGCCTCGGGCGTGGATATGTGTGCTGTCCTTAAGTTAGTTAGGTTTAAGTAGCTCTAAGTTCTAGGGGACTGATGACCTCGGAAATTACGTCCCATAGTGCTCAGAGACATTTGAGCCATTTTTAAAAAAATATACCTATTGTTGTGTGAACTTTAAACTTTCCTCATGCCGCATGAGCAACCTTGAAGCTAGCAGCACTTCCACAAGCGCTCACATAGCTGCAGAAAAGAGAGGCCGTTACTTCGCTATTGACATTTCTTTTCAGAATGCACCACAAAAAGGGAATACTATTACTTGGAAACATGTGATTCCACTTTGGAGCTCGTACCTTATACTACTTACTGAAATGCTTATGAAGTGATGAGAAATGTTCTTACATCTACACACCTAATTGGGACAAGTATCTTTCTACGAGAGTTGAGAGAATTTTTACTGACTTGTGAAATGCCATATGACTAGTAAATGATGTTTTCATGTTTTTCTTTGCAAATTTTGCTTATTTTATTTAATATCTGGTTTCTAGCTGCGCTACAGCATTGGTTTTATGAAATAAAATTTAATACATATACTAAAGTAAACACTTTCTGTCTACAGATCTATTAAATAATAACTTCATGATCCACATTCCTAAGAAAAGGGGAGCACTTGGAGAGAAAAAAAATAGAAGTGAGTAGTAACTGGAATTGCATATGTAATTTTCTTTTCAAGGACTTTATAATTTTTGGGTAGAATAAGTTGTTGTGGTGCATCACTCTAGTGTTAAGATGTGACATAGACATTAAGATGTGAATAGACATTTCCCTTATCTGCATTGCTGTCTTTACTGTAACTTTTTTTGCTTGTGCTTTGTTATGTTTCGTTATAAGTTATTTCATTTGCTGCTGCTATTTGTCAGGTATAGTCCTACCGAATTTTACTTTGTGTTTGATAATCCAGTTTTACCACTGATTAACTTTTGTTGTTTGCTGCATATTGCCTTACATTAGTTGCAATGTTGTATTTTCTTTACTAATTTAGATATATTGCTGTTTGCTTTGCGAATTTACATTTATTTGTCATCGTGGTTTGTCTTAATTGTTTTGTGCTGCTGAATTGCCTCTATATGTCTGAGCTCAGTAGATTTAAGTTAGTTTAAGAGGGGGTAAGCTATATTAGAAAATGAGCTATGATGAGCTGGGAAGAAATACATTGTGAAGCTATAAGGAAAAGGTTTGGCCAAAGAGTATTGTAGAATGAGGAACAATTATTTTGTTAGGTAGGATATTCTTGAAAATAAATGAGGTAAGGAATATATGAAATTATAAATACAGATACATAGGATTTTTTTCGGAACAAATGATGAACTAAGAGAGATCTCCGAGAATAAAGTGAAATTCCAGATTGGAAATGAAGTACCACAAGTACTGCAGTACCAAATGTTACACTGAAAACAGACCCTGTCATTTACTTTTTTGATATTCCGCTATGTGTTTCTGTACCCTTGTGTGTCTGTGTTTTTCCTGTCTCTGTGTGTTTACCTGATTAGATAAATTTAGTAGAATTTTTTCCTTCTAATACTAAGCTGCATTCACTATGATGAGGAATACTGTTATCCTCAAATCTAATCTGGTTTTGCAACATATTCTTTACTTTTGGAAGACGTTTGGACATTATTTATTCTGTTGTTTTCTTTAATGCTCCTGTTTCAAGTTAATGTTTCTAAGAATATACTCATTTTTTAATTTATTTACTTACGTCATAATTGCTGTAATACTCATGTACATGTTTATTTTTATTCTTTTTGTAAAGCTTGTATTACTAACAAATGTTATCTGTATTATTATGTTCTTGATTGTAATGATGTTTTCTGTACCCTTGTGATTGTATTCTTATGCTGTAAGATTGTAATTCTATAGACACTAGTTCTACAAGTTAAGTAAATAGTGAGGATTCATTTTACTGCACACATTTCTGTTGGTCATACTATATGTATAAAATGTCAGAGGTTATATGACTGTGTTAGTGTTTGCACGTGTGTTGATAATTCAGCAATTGACTGGTTAACACCATTGCTGAATCTAAGTCCTAAGGATATTGCAAAAAGTTAGTGAGTGCACAAGTGGTGGTTTATGGATTTGCTATATTACCCACAAGACACTTCGACTGCGATTGTGCACCCACACAGTCGCAATAGATTGCTGCTGGCCATCTCTACAAGGACTACAGTGGGTCTGCACCTTTGGTGGCCCACTATTACCATAATCTCTACAAGGACTATAGTGGCTCTGCATCTTTGGTGGCCTATTACTGCCATAATTTCTACAAGAAATACTGTGGGTCTGATCTGTGTTGACATATCAATTCTACCGATATTCTTCAAGACTTAGACTGACTCTGCTGTAAATTTGCTCTGTTGTGGCCCAATACCAGTCTTCATGTCAAGAGTCAGCGCTGTGTTTCGGATGGGAGGACAACACTACTTCTTCAAGACTCCACTACTTGTGCATGCGTTTTCTTTTATTGCTCAGACAGTGTGAATAAAACTGCCATAGACTACTCGTCTGATGAATAATTAGGATGGTCTTTGGGGACTGTGAGGTGAATTTTTGATTTATTTACCAACAGTAAAATACTAATTGTGTGATCTATCTGATATTGTTAATATAAAAAAAAATTAACAAGTTAGTCTTCGCCACTGCCAAACTATTTTTTAAAATTTTTGTTGAGTAGCAGGGGGGTTATGTAAGTAGGCTGTTTATGTGTTTGTATGTTGGTTCAAACTGGTTCAGATGGCTCTCAGCACTATGGGATTTAACATCTGGGGTCATCAGTCCCCTAGAACTTAGAACTACTTAAACCTAGCTAACCTAAGGACATCACACACATCCATACCCGAGGCCGGATTCGAATCTGCGACCACAGCGTTCGCGCGGTTCCAGACTGAAGCGCCTGGAACCTCTCGGCCACTACATCTACATCAACATCTACATCTATACTCCGCGAGCCACCTTACGGTGTGTGGCGGAGGGTACTTATTGTACCACTATCTGATCCCCCCTTCCCTGTTCCATTCACGAATTGTGCGTGGGAAGAACGACTGCTTGTAAGTCTCCGTATTTGCTCTAATTTCTCGGATCTTTTCGTTGTGATCATTACGCGAGATATATGTGGGCGGTCGTAATATGTTGCCCATCTCTTCCCGGAATGTGCTCTCTCGTAATTTCGATAATAAACCTCTCCGTATTGCGTAACGCTTTTCTTGAAGTGTCCGCCACTGGAGCTTGTTCAGCATCTCCGTAACGCTCTCGCGCTGACTAAATGTCCCCATGACGAATCGCGCTGCTTTTCGCTGGATCATGTCTATCTCTTCTATTAATCCAACCTGGTAAGGGTCCCATACTGATGAGCAATACTCAAGAATCGGACGAACAAGCGTTTTGTAAGCTACTTCTTTCGTCGATGAGTCACATTTTCTTAGAATTCTTCCTATGAATCTCAACCTGGCGCCTGCTTTTCCCACTATGTTTTATGTGATCATTCCACTTCAGATCGCTCCGGATAGTAACTCCTAAGTATTTTACGGTCGTTACCGCTTCCAATGATTTACCACCTATGGCATAATCGTACTGGAATGGATTTCTGCCCCTATGTATGCGCATTATATTACATTTATCTACGTTTAGGGAAAGCTGCCAGCTGTCGCACCATGCATTAATCCTCTGCAGGTCCTCCTGGAGTACGTACGAGTCTTCTGATGTTGCTACTTTCTTGTAGACAACCGTGTCATCTGCAAATAGCCTCACGGAGCTACCGATGTTGTCAACTAAGTCGTTTATGTATATTGTAAACAATTAAGGTCCTATCACGCTTCCCTGCGGTACTCCCGAAATTACCTCTACATCTGCAGATTTTGAACCGTTAAGAATGACATGTTGTGTTCTTTCTTCTAGGAAATCCTGAATCCAATCACAAACCTGGTCCGATATTCCGTAAGCTCGTATTTTTTTCACTAAACGTAAGTGCGGAACCGTATCAAATGCCTTCCTGAAGTCCAGGAATACGGCATCAATCTGCTCGCCAGTGTCTACGGCACTGTGAATTTCTTGGGCAAATAGGGCGAGCTGAGTTTCACATGATCTCTGTTTGCGGAATCCATGTTGGTTATGATGAAGGAGATTTGTATTATCTAAGAACGTCATAATACGAGAACACAAAACATGTTCCATTATTCTACAACAGATTGACGTAAGCGAAATAGGCCTATAATTATTCGCATCTGATTTATGACCCTTCTTGAAAATGGGAACGACCTGCGCTTTCTTCCAGTCGCTAGGTACTTTACGTTCTTCCAGCGATCTACGATAAATTGCTGATAGAAAGGGGGCAAGTTCTTTAGCATAATCACTGTAGAATCTTAAGGGTATCTCGTCTGGTCCGGATGCTTTTCCGCTACTAAGTGATAGCAGTTGTTTTTCAATTCCGATATCGTTTATTTCAATATTTTCCATTTTGGCGTCCGTGCGACGGCTGAAGTCAGGGACCGTGTTACGATTTTCCGCAGTGAAACAGTTTCGGAACACTGAATTCAGTATTTCTGCCTTTCTTCGGTCGTCCTCTGTTTCGGTGCCATCGTGGTCAACGAGTGACTGAATAGGGGATTTAGATCCGCTTACCGATTTTACATATGACCAAAACTTTTTAGGGTTCTTGTTTAGATTGTTTGCCAATGTTTTATGTTCGAATTCGTTGAATGCTTCTCTCATTGCTCTCTTTACGCTCTTTTTCGCTTCGTTCAGCTTTTCCTTATCAGCTATGATTCGACTACTCTTAAACCTATGATGAAGCTTTCTTTGTTTCCGTAGTACCTTTCGTACATGATTGTTATACCACGGTGGATCTTTCCCCTCGCTTTGGACCTTAGTCGGTACGAACTTATGTAAGGCGTACTGGACGATGTTTCTGAATTTTTTCCATTTTTGTTCCACATCCTCTTCCTCAGAAATGAACGTTTGATGGTGGTCACTCAGATATTCTGCGATTTGTGCCCTATCACTCTTGTGAAGCATATATATTTTCCTTCCTTTCTTGGCATTTCTTATTACACTTGTAGTCATTGATGCAACCACTGACTTATGATCACTGATACCCTCTTCTACATTCACGGAGTCGAAAAGTTCCGGTCTATTTGTTGCTATGAGGTCTAAAACGTTAGCTTCACGAGTTGGTTCTCTAACTATCTGCTCGAAGTAATTCTCGGACAAGGCAGTCAGGATAATGTCACAAGAGTCTCTGTCCCTGGCTCCAGTTCTGATTGTGTGACTATCCCATTCTATACCTGGTAGATTGAAGTCTCCCCCTATTACAATAGTATGATCACGAAACTTCTTCACGACGTTCTGCAGGTTCTCTCTGAGGCGCTCAACTACTACGGTTGCTGATGCAGGTGGTCTATAGAAGCATCCGACTATCATATCTGACCCACCTTTGATACTTAACTTAACCCAGATTATTTCACGTTCGCATTCGCTAATAACTTCACTGGATATTATTGAATTCTTTACTGCTATAAATACTCCTCCACCATTGGCGTTTATCCTATCCTTGCGGTATATATTCCATTCTGTGTCTAGGATTTCGTTACTGTTCACTTCCGGTTTTAACCAACTTTCCGTTCCTAATACTATATGCGCACTATTTCCTTCAATAAGAGATACTAATTCAGGAACCTTGCCCTGGATACTCCTGCAGTTTACCAATATTACGTTAACTTTTCCTGTTTTTGGTCTCTGAGGACGGACGTTCTTTATCAACGATGATAATGTCCTCTCTGGTAAGCCGTCAGGTATTTTATCGTTTCGCCCAAGGGGGGGGGGGGGGTCCCTCTAACCTAAAAAACCCCCGTGTGCACGCCACACGTACTCTGCTACCCAATAACGGAGGTCGATGAATTTGCAACCATTATAGTCGCAGAGTCGTCTGAGCCTCTGGTTTAGACCCTCCACACGGCTCCAAACCAGAGGACCGCGATCGACTCTGGGCACTATGCTGCAGATATTAAGCTCAGCTTGCACTCCGCGTGCGATGCTGGTTGTCTTCACCAAATCAGCCAGCCGCCGGAAGGAACCAAGGATGGCCTCAGAACCCAAGCGGCAGGCGCCATTCGTTCCGACATGTGCTACTATCTGCAGCCGGTCACAGCCGGCTTGTATGTTGGCAGCGCTATGTAGCACTCTGCATTAATAACTCTAACAGTGCTGTGAGCTCTCTGTGAGAGACTCTGACTGGTCAGACTAGCAGTTGGAGGTGAATCGCCAGCAGTGATGGAAATTGGAAATGAACAGCCAGCAGTGTTGGAAGTTGGGAGTGAGCAGAAAGCAGTGATTGAGGTTAGAGGTTAATAATTACCAGTGTTGAAGGTTTGCAGTATTATCGCAGGCGGACGGTCTGTATGTATATCTATCATTCAGATTTATCACAGATGATTATATAATGTTTGAACTGGTTGTCACATTCTTACAGTAAATACATTGTTTGCTCTGCAAAAAAGTCTTTCCTTTTCAAACCACATGGCTATTAGTGGTTAGAGCCTTCAGTAGTTAGAATCTCTTATTTAGCTGGCAGTATTGGTGTTTGATGCATTGCTGTACTTCGTGTAATTAAGATTATCTGTGAGGTAAGTGACTTATGATATGTATGGGTATTTTTAGGATTTCCTCTAATTCAGGGCCAGCCTTTTGTATTAATTATTTGAAGTTAGGTTATCATTTTTGAGCAGTCAGATTGCGTTGTGCTAGAATATTGTGGGTCAATGTTGAGATGATAAAGAATAGCAAAGAGACAGTCTAGTCAATTTCAATTAGCTATTTAAGTAAAAATATAATACGCAAAAATAAATTAAATGACTGCAGGGTCCTGCTGATATTGTATGGATGTTAATTATGTGATGTGAGTTGTCTTTATCTGTGTGTGCACGTGTTTTGTTGCTTTTGGTTGATTCTACTCCTGTCAAGCACTGTAATTTTACGCTGTCGCTACCTCTGTACCTCCACCAAACGTGCAGACTTCTCCCAATGCTAAGTACAAACTTATTGTACTACCCTATGTCTTTGCTAATAGTACTGAAGCGAAATTTCAAGCATTTTATTCCTTGTACACGCCTCTTATTTTTCGATGTCCGGCGATGTTGTCTGCTGAAGCTGAAGTAGTCAGGAAGTGCTTCGACTCACTCAGTTGCTATTGATTTGCCTGAAATCTTTGTAGTGGCATTTTATGATTGTGTACACACACATAGTACAAGGATGCCTCCAGTCTCCTCTGTCGGGATCACTGCTGCTGAAATGAAACACAAGCTTGCCACATTATATATAGACACATATATTTTTTTCTCTTCTCATCCATGGTCCATCATTTCGTTTCTGCTTCCTATTTCCGGCTCTGGGGTTCGCCACTCTACCGTGACTTGCACTTGTCCGTGATAATACCCCATACACAATATTTCCGACGGCGCTCACATGGCACTGGCAAAATTCCACCACGAGACAGGCTACATCGCATGACAGGCGATGACTCATAAGACACCGAGTCTTAGCGTCGACACGCGCCCAAACCGTGGACCGCTAACACCATACGAAACACATCCGAAGATCGAGACCCACATGCTCATAACACACTGAGTCTTAGCGTCGACACGTGCCCAAAGCGTGGACCGCTAAAACCATACGAAACACATCCGAAAATCTGGACACACATGCTCTATTGCACAATTTACCGTCTTAACACCATAAAAAATTTAAAGTGACGTACATCCGTCCGTTGGGCAGTTTAATAGAAACCAAGGAAAGTAAACAGAAACAATTTGAGTGGCCATGGCTATATTTGTGAAGGCTTTTCTGCGAGACTGCTATGACAGAGTACGATGCTCAATTGCGGAAATCGGACAACAGTTGTGAGATCCAACGAAATAAAAGCAGTACTCAATTGTTTAGGGCATTCAGCATTGCTACGTGCCTTGTTTGGTATGCCACAAAAAGTGCCGATTGTTGATGAGATGTAATTTGTAACGGAATTTTAATTCAATCTGCCACCTGCCAGTGAATGTTAGCGTGAATATGTCACAAATACGCAACTCATTTGACCACGTTCAACAAGGACGCATACTGAAAACTAATGAAAATGACAAACAAACAAAATAAAACCTAAATAAAGCAAATGGAAAATTACGCTAAGCAACACAATATCAACATTAAATTACGCTGAACACTTCATCTATGGAGACTATTTACATACTGCACCTTCTCTTCCCGTTGCAGTTCTCTTGTATCTTAGTACTCTAGAAGGTTAATATCGCTCGTTCCTATAATTTCTGCGGCATTGTTTGGAGTTGAGTCCGTAGCGGCTGTGTATCAGTTCCTGTTTGAAATTCTCCGCGTGACCCCTGCGATAGGTTAGGTGGCCACAATTTCACATATTCGCTACGTTAGTCATTTCATTGACCTCGAGAGTTGTATGTCCTGCTATTGCTTTTCTGTTGGTCCCTAGAACCCTGCTGATACCGGTTCGAGATCTGTTGCTCTCTCCAGTTCCCGTTTCGTCGGTAGTTCTTGTTATTATGATTATAATTACCTCGTATTCTTCTATTTTCCCATGATGGCTAGTTATTCCCATTGAAGTTTGAATTTTGGTTTCGATTCGATCGATGTTTTCCCCATTTCGTCCATCGCCATCCCTCTCTGGCGAATCTGGCGAGTTACGCTCATTATTTCTACTTCTTTTCCGCGAGTTGTGAATTTCATTCACGTACTCTAGTTCGCACAGCGCACTCTTGAAAGCTTCGATTGAATCGCTGCATCTACCGATGAGCAGTTGCTGGTAACGTAAAGGTAATGTAATCTAGCACTGCCTTATAATTTCCTTGGGACTGTACGGTTGATCCAAGAATCGATTCTTCTTGACCAGGGATTCGAAGAATTTGACAGGACTGTGGAATCCTGACGCTTGTAAGTCCTTTCCTAACATGATGGCTCTAAGCAGTAGGGGACTTAACATCTGAGGTCATCAGTCCCCTAGACTTAGAACTACTTAAACCTAACTAACCTAAGGACAACACACATGTCCATGCCCGAGCCAGGATTCGAACCTGCGACCGTAGCAGCAGCGCGGTTCCGGATTTCCTAACATGATCTCCTGTTTTATCCTCTCCTGTGTGTCTTGCAACCAATATGTGCTAAGGAATACGTCCTTAAATTCTTGGGAGGAGCGACAACTCTCCGCGTTTCCGCGCATATGTTCCGCAATCGAACCTTCTAAGAAACCACAGGTGAACGGGAGCCTGTACTTCAGTGACCAAAAGCCTGATAGCACGTGATCGAACTGTGCCATCCAGGTGTTTGGATGTAATGCATTGTTTGCCTCCTTGTAGACTTGAAAATTCTGGATGGTCAAGAAAAGTTTGTGGTCGAAAGGTTCGACGTATCCACTGTACGAATTTTCTCTCTCGTCTGCAACGCCTGACTCCATGTATCCGTGCCCAAACGATCCTCGTGCACTGTTGAAGTATTCCCTCGCGTTGTCAAATTCACGTAATAACGTTTCTGACCTCCGCAGGCGTGTACAATTATTTGACGGCTCGGTCTCTGACATGCTGCGTCTTACCGACGGAGCATTTTCTATTACGCTTTCCGCCGCGGCAGGAGCATATTCCTGCTGCATTCGCCCATGTGCAGGGGGTGTGTCATCATATAGCGGTTTGGAGCGTCGCAAAACACTTCTGTGATGCTCTCGATGGGCGCTCTACCGGACGAGATTGTGTTTGCAGTTGCGCGACCCCCTCATGTGCCTGCCTAACGTACTTTGCCAACTCGTTTTGTTGCGCGGCGACTCGAGTCTGCTGATCTTTAACTTCAGAGATTTCGGTCTGTTTGATTTACATCTGTTCAATTCGTTTCCCTGCCTCATTCATTTTTTTCTGAGGTTCTTGAACTATTTTTTTACCTTGCTTTTGGAGAGTTTCAAGAGCATTTTTTGTCTTACACACCTCAGTTCTTGCCAGTTCAAATTCTTCTTTGGTCACTGATGCGTCCTTTCACGCTACTTACGTTACCAATCGCGCTGTTTTGGCATCGCGCTTCGCCTGGTCCGCGACGTCACGCGTTTCTGTTTATTAATGCAGTCTATCGCGCTGCCAACATACACACATATAAACAGACTACTTACACGTGCATTATAAACAGGTGCTCGATCACATTGCAAGACACAATCGCCATCCCCGAATTGCTCTTCAACAGCGAGAAGCAAGAAGGTGCTTAAAACATCAATGTAGGACTGTGCCATGATAGTGCCACGCAAAACAACAGTGGGCGCAAGTCCCCTCCATGAAAAATACGACCTAACCATAATACCACCGCCTCCGAATTGTACTGATGGCACTAAGCACGCTGGCAGATGACTTTCAACGGGCATTCGCCATACTCGCGCCCTGCCATCGGATCGCCACATCGTGTACCATGATTCGTTACTCCACACAACGTTTTTCCACTGTTCAGTCGTCCAATATTTACGCTCCGTACACCAAGCGAGGCGTCGTTTGGCATTTACCGGCGTGATGTGTGGCTTATGAGCAGCCCGCTCGACCATGATATCCAAGTTTTCTCACCTCCCGCCTGTCACAGTACTTACAGTGGATCCTGTGTAATGGTCTGGATAGATGTCTGCCTCTTACCCACTACGACCCTCTTCAACTGTCGGCGGTCTCTGTCAGTCAACAGACTGTACGTGTCCCTTCACGTTTCCACTTCCATATCACATCGGAAACAGTGGACCTAGGGATGTTTAGGAGTGTGGGAATCTCGCATACAGACGTATGACACAAGTGATACCCAATCACCTGACCACGTTCGAAATCCGTGAGTTCCGCGGAGCGCCTCATTCTGCCCTCTCAAGATGTCTAGTGGCTATTGAGGTCGCTCATATGGAGTACCTGGCAGTAGGTGGCAGCACAATGCGCATAATATGAAAACCTTTTGTTTTTGGGGGTATCCGGATACTTTTGATCACATATTGTATAACTCATATTTTCAAAGTATATACGCATTAAATAATTTTACATTATCTTTTATCAAGTTTACGTTCTATCGTTACAGCAGAAATTCTATATGTGCGCCTAATCCGGTAGAGTGCTGTACTTTTCATACACAGTAGCAGTCTATATCCAGTGTATCGTCTTTCTTATTGTAAAAGTCGGTATTGCTTACGAAAGCCGCAAATACCGAGAGCAGGTGAAAAGTGGTTAACTGTACCACAATGAAATTTGTATCTTTGCTACAGAATAAGTTGCTTCGTTGCTTTCAGAGAGGTGTCGTCCAGAAGACATAGATAGGTAGATGTCTTGTTCTTCATAAAACTGCTTCACATTTAGTAGGTCATTATTTACAAGGTGCAACAATAAAGAAATGAGACTGATGTGAAAAAAAAACTTTACTTGCCGTTTTAGTCAAGTTTAGTGTTGTCTCCTTCAGAGTAGTTCCCTTCTGATTGCACACACATTTTCAAGTGATTCTGCCATTGATGGTAACATTTCTGGAACTCATCTTCTGTAATATCCTCCAAGACCCTCGTCACAGCTTTTTGGACATTTTGTGTTATTTGAGAATGGTGTCCCTTGACCGCCGTTTTGGCTCTTGGGAATAGAAAAAAGTCGCACGGAGCGATATCTGGTGAATAAGGTGGCTGTGGTAGTACTGAAATTTGTTTTGAGGTTAAAAACGGCTGTACTGACAGAGCAGTATGGGATGGCGCATTACCGGCCAGGGTGGCCGAGCGGTTCTAGGCGCTACAATCTGGAAGCGCGCGACCGCTACGGTCGCAGGTTCGAATCCTGCCTTGGGCATGGATGTGTGTGATGTCCTTAGGTTAGTTAGGTTTAAGTAGTTCTAAGTTCTAGGGGACTGATGACCTCAGAAGTTAAGTCTCATAGTGCTCACAGCCATTTGAACAATTTTGATGGCGCATTATCGTGATGCAGAATCCACTTATCAACAATGTTGGCACGCACACGAAGAACTCTTTTACGAAGTATTTCTAAAATTTCTTTGTAGTAATATTGGTTAACTATTTGTCTAGGAGCACCCACTCTTTATGAACAATTCCCTTCTAATTCCCTTGGAATCAAAGCAGCACACAGGCATTTATTTCACTTTTGACTTGAACATTCGTTCTGCCTTCACTAAACATTTTATGCCAACGAAAAACTTGAGCTCTAGTTTCCTCTCCAAAAGCCTTCTTAAGCTTACCGTTAAGTGTTCGTCGCGTTTTAACCCAATTTAACACAAAAAGAAATGGCATACCGTTGCCCAATATTGTGCGGTTCCATTTCCGTGACGAGAGACACAAACACGTGTTAACTTATTGCAGCATAACTCAAGACTGAGCAGTTGCATCGATGTGCCACTTGGGCTAGAAGCAACTTATAGACCAAGGTCAAAGATATTGTGCCTATACAAGCCTGCAGGGTTGCCACATCTTGCAAAGAAATTCAGTCTCATTACTTTATTGTCGCACCTCGTAGACTTACTCGACACAGCAATGGAACCTAGGGAGGTAGTACACTCTTAATAGTGCTCATGGACAGATCTCGAGCTATCGGCACTGACGCTATTTCATATGCATATGTTCTTTCTTTGAGTGCTCCAGGTTTACTTAAAAGTAGAGTTGATGGAGAACGGGTACTGAAATTACCTATAACAAAGCTGTGAACAGTTTCTGGTGTTATATGTGAATGTAAACTGTCCTGGCGTATACTAATGATGAAATCTTCTCGGGCTAGTAGCTGGGTGGCTGCGTTGAAATACCGCGAAAGTTTGATGAGTGTCACTCTCATCATCTTCCGGCCAGAATAATCTTCGACAGAAGGGGATGAAAGTGACACTCAATGGAACTTCGCAGAATTTCAGCGCAATCACTCGAACAGAATCCCAAGGAGTTTTCGTCAGTTTCTGGTGTTTTCTCCAAATGAGAAGACAACAGCTTTTTATCTTTCCTGATTCATTCACGTGAAACGAGCTAATAGTTAATATTATACATTTTTATACAAATTACGAGCACTGACCTACTATATATATAAACCTGAGATAGCAGCGTCACCTGGAAAGAAATGACTGCTTCTCAGACGCACACACGGAGCATGTACTATCAGTCAGAGTGCTCTTGGGCGTGCTGTCCGAGTGTAGGATGGGGAAGGCGCTCGATATATCTGAGTTTGATCTAGGACATATTGTGATGGTCCGGAGGCTCGACATGAGCAGTTCGGTAATGAACGACTTGTCGGGTGTTAGAGCAGCGCTGTGGTGAGTGTCTTCAACACGTGGAGAAACCAAGGTGAAACCATGTCCAGACGCCGTGGTGTTGGGCGGCCACTTCGTAATACAGATGTCGGACGTCATAGGCTGTTCAGACTGGTAAAACCTTACTGTCGTGGAACTAACAGCAGACTTTAATACTGCGCAGAGTACAAACGTAGCTGAACATACGGTGCACCTAACACTCCGAATGATGGTCCTCCGCAGCCGACGACTCACGCATATGCCAATGTTAGCTCCACAACATTGGCAGCTACGACTGAAATGGGCACGTAACCGTCGGCGCTGGACAATGGCGCAGTGGCAGAGCGTTGCATGGTCTGGTGAATCCCGATACCTTCTTCTGCGAGACAGAGACAAGCTAGCGGTGGCTCACTTATGCTGTGGGAAACATTCACGTGGACATCCATGGATCGACTGAAACTCATGCAAGACACCATGCCGGCGAAGGAGTGTCGTACACTGGTTGCAGCCCGAGTGTAAGCTAGCTTGACGAATATGTTTCCCGACGGCAGTGGCTCTTTTCAGCGAGATAATGCGCCATGTCAGAAGGCGAGGAGTGTGATGGGTCGGTTTGAGAATCACAGTGGCGAACTCCAGCTGATATGCTGGCCCCCCCCAACTCGACAGATCTGAACCCATTCGAACACATCTGAGATGTGATAGAAAGTGGTGCCGGAGCTCGTCGCTCCCCTGCGTGGAACTTACGGCAACTAGGTGACTTGTGTGTGCAGACGTGGTGGCAACTCCCCAAGCGACCTACCAAGGCCTCATTGCTTCCATGCCACGACGCGTCAGTGCTGTTGTCCGTGACACAGGTGGACGCACCAGATTACAAGCAATACTGTTAGGGGAACACTGAGCATCATAATAGATATATATATATATCACCACTTCCATTGCTAGGCTTTTATTTTTAAGTTCGCGAGCGGTTTCAGGCTAGAGAGGAGACGACCACCGCACGCAGGCGCTCTACCCAGCCTCTCGGTACTCGGGGTACTAATTGCACGTGATGATGGGCATTTATTAGCCCAAAAGCGGTCTTGAATTTAAAAATACAAGCCTAACAACTGAAGCGGTGATTTCGATGCCTATTACAAAAAAAATATTCTTAGTGTTAATAAAAGACATCATATTTACGCCAGTGACTGTAACACTTTCTTTATTTCACAATTGCAATTTCGGCCTTAGGCCATTATGAAGTGACTATGTTATGGCTATTAGGCAATGTCAACCTAAAATGAGCTGACACATTTATATTTTATACCTGTGAATCCCAGGTATAAAAAGAAAAAAAAATCTTATTGTTAAGCTCCTCGGTAAGTTTTTTGGCAGATATGTCGATAAATTCGTATAAAGTACTGACTTTAGATACGAAATTTATTTGTATAAAATATATCGACGTTGTTTATTTCAGTGTAACAGGTCCTGATGTCCTTCGTTTGCTTTTCTTTCGTTGAAGCTACGCTAGCATTAGCAAGAGCGTCCTATTTATGGGGGCTGCCATACTAGAGAAACGTCTTCAACAGGAATGTTGTTTCATGAACTAATTTACTCTTTATTACCGCAGGGACCGCCAGTTTTGCCAGAAACTCATTATAAAGAGAGCGCTCTTAGAAGAGCGAGACCACATTGCCCCTTTACGGCAACTCAGTGCCGGAGACGAGAATCGTTTTTATCAAGCCGACTCGCTTTGTCACCCTCGGCAGTTCAATATGGAAAACGTTCCTCTCAATAATGAGCTGTCGAGTCTCGAACTTTTTCTTGAGGTTTCTGTAAGAGGGCTACATTACGGAAATTGCATTTCAGGCACAAATGATTATTTCTTAGTTTTATGCAGTCCGGTATAATTACTACCTTACGGCGGTATTAACGCCTAAAGTTATTATCGACGAGAAAGCTTGTTTCGCTAAAGTGAAAAATAAATCAAGGATTAGTTTTTACAGTTTGTGACTCCTGCATTACACCTTCACGTCGTTCACTTAGTAGATTTTCACTATCATGTCTGTCCAGTGAACAGTATGCGCTCTCAGATGAAGATGCAAAATTATAATGAAGTTACCCCACAGACGCGGGAAACGCTACTGAAAGCAGTCCACTGTTCGTGACCTCACGTTATGTCTGTAGATGTCACAGCAGCTGAAGAACACACAGCAAGCGACTGGCGCAGTGTTAGCTGCCACTTGCAGAAGCAAACTCGACTATCAGACACCCCCGTAACATTCAGCGTCGACATCATCCGTAAGGAAAGTAATATTTTTCGGTTGTAACGAAAAATTTTAACGTCGAGCAAAAAAATTTCCGCTGTGGGAGCAAAGTTCCTTAACTCATCTGTGCTGTTGGCTAGTGTCGACATTCACGTCCTCCTTTTTCGTTTTCAAGTGAACGCGTAACATGCCGGCAACATACAAAAGACACAGATAGAAAAGTGCGGGGGAAAGGAAGTGGGAATGTGAATAATATTTTGAACAATATTACAGGCAAGCGCTTACTTAGTACATCCCATTGTAGCAGTGTACGTAAATACATTGGACAGCTTCCAAACTATGGAAAGTACGCGGGGCATTCAACAAGTAATGCAACACATTTGTTCTGAAAGCAGCTTGGCTTTTACAGAATTGGAATGCATCATACTATTCGCCACTCGTTTAACTACAAAACCCTATTTCTCAACGTAATCTCCGTTCACTGGGACGGTCTTACGCCAGCTTACTGGGTGCGTCTGTATGCCTGCACGTCTTGCTGCCTCAATAACCTCCCAATCACCCACGTACTGCTTCTCGCGGAGTGCATCCTTCATTGGGCGAAACAGATTGAAGTAGGAAGGTGCAAGGTCCAGGGTGGAGGGTGGATGTCGAAGAACAGTCCAATTAAGTTTCTTGAGCTCCTTTCGGGTGAACAAACTTATGTGAGGCGTTGCGATGTCATGCAGAAGCAGAAGGTCATTTGCGTTTTTGTTGCGACAAACACACAGAAGTCGTTTCTTCAATTTCTTGAGGGTAGCAGTTTACACATTAAAGTTGATCGTTGCATTATGAGGGAGGACACCAAACACCCAATAACCTATTCTGAGTGCCGGATGACCGTCGCCATGACTTCCCCGGCTAAGGGTGCAGCTTTGAATTTTTTCTTTGGAGGAGTGGTTTCGTGGTGCCACTTCAGGGATTGCCATTTTGTTTCCGATTTGAAGTGATATTTCGTCTTCGGTGACGATGTTCAACAAAATATTGTCAGGATGAGCCTCATAACGCCCAAGAAGTTCCGCACAAGTTACTCTTTATGCTCTTCTGTTCGGCGGAGAGGAATCCAGCGGGCACACACCACTGAGTACCCCAACTGGTTGACTAATGTGCCAGCTCTACCAACAGAGATGTCCTGTTAAGCAGCGAGGTGTTTGATTTTGATCCGCCGATCAGCTCGAGTGAGAGTGTCCGCATGTTCGAACATTGCAGAAGTCATAGCTGAGTGCAGTCGGCTTGCACACAGGAGATAGTACAGGTTTGCACAACCTTTTTGCTATGATGACAGACGTGCACACAACGATTCACAGTGCTTTTGTTCGCCGGCCGTTGTGGCCGAGTGGTTCTAGGCGCTTCAGTCTGGAACCGCGCGACCGCTACGGTCACAGATTCGAATCCTGCCTCGGGCATGGATGTGTGTGATGTTCTTAGGTTAGTTAGGTTTAATTAGTTCTAAGTTCTAGGGGACTTGTGACCTCTTCTGCACCCATAGTGCTCAGAGCCATTTGAACCATTTTTTTTTCCTTTTTTTGTTTTGCTTTTGTTTGCTGCCAGGTCTCCGTAAACATTCCGCAAGCGCTGATGAATATCTGCGATGCTCTGGTTTTCCATCAAAATAAAATAATAAAAAAAAACTCAGTACTACCTCTCTCCTTGGAACAAACCTCCGTTAAAGACTCCATTTTGAAAGTTACGTATGGTGCCTCCAGATATTGAAACTTCTTGAAACTACGTATTTCACAATATATTTCACAATATCCCAAAACAAATTCCGTATTTTTTCAATCGAAAATGACCGATAAGAAAATTGGTACCATTGCTATTGGATGCCTCTCGTACTACAAAATAAAAAGATAATTTTGGCCGTTGTAAAGGATTTAAACTGGGTTTAAACGACCACAGCTTCACGAAGAAATCCGCGTTGCTTCTTCTGCTCAGCACCAAAGGAATAACAGACATACAAACTCAGGCAGATAAGCCAACGTTCTCCTGAGGTAAATATGAGTGACTATCTCCCAAAGCAGGTCTGATTCGTTCCACACTCCCCCTATAAAGCTAGTCGGCCGAACACCGAGTAGCTTCAGCACGCTGAGGAAAACGACGCGGCAGTACAATGCTATTCAAAAAGAAGGAACATATTTCAAACATTTATTGCTTCCAAACCACAGAAGATAGAAATGCAGTTCCAACGTTCCGGGAAAGAGAAATGTTCAAATTTTTATGCACTAAATGTGAGCTTACGTGTTACACGACAGTTACCAAAACGGTGGCTCATTTCCTGCCACACACGAAGCAGCTTGTCTCGCTATCGAATTCACAGCTTTAAATATCCGATGTCGCAGACATCCGAGAGTGTCAGTCATAAGGGGGGGGGGGGGGATAAGAGCGCGGTCTTTTACGTAATCCCACAGATAAAAGTCAGAATGTGTGAATGTGTAACGTTTGGGATGTTGGATTGGAGAAGAAGATGAACTTCATTACCGGTGGCCTTCCAGGTCTGCAGACCTCACACCTTGCGACTTTTGTGTGTGGATTACGTAAAAGACTGCGTTTTTATCCCCCCCTATGCCTGACACTCTTGAAAGTCTGCGGTATTCATAACGAGAGACCAGCTGCTTCGTGTGTGGCAGGAAATGAGCTAACGTTTTGACATTTGTCTCTTAACACCTGGTGCTCTCATCGAATGCATAAAAATTTGAACTTTTCTCTTTCCAGGAACGTTGGAACTGTGTTTGTATCTTTTATAGTTTGGAAATAATAAACGTTTGAGGTCTGTGCTTTCTTTTTGGATAGCCCTGTATATACACGGTGCTCGTTTTAACTGAAGTCATCGAAATATCTCAAAAACTACACATCGGCTCGAAAATGTTATAATTGTAATTGGTTTGTCTCGGAGAGGGACATCCAATGATACCACACTCGACCCCTATACCAACCCACGCGTGAGTAACATGGAGAAACTTTGAAATCTTGAATGGGAATCTCCGTTTTTATTACAGATTACGATTCTATGGCAAAATCTACACACGACTTGTCTGATGTATTTTCTTCGTTTCGCCACAGATGGTGTCCAAATCGAAGGAATGGAAATGGGTATCAATCGTACTTTACTACAAAATCCTCAATGGTCCTAGAATATCCTGTGGCACGTGGGGCTCCACTTCCATGCTTCGACGGTAGGACAGGCCAGTATTTCGTAACTTCTAATAGGAAATCCCATTCGTAACGTTGTATTCCTCCGAAATATCGAGCAATGGACTACTCTACGCGCCACTATGCCCGTGGCCCGAGGCAAACGGTATTCTACTTTCCCAATTAGAGTAAGTATTGAAACGTAGTAACGCCAACTTCTGTACAATTAGTGTCCGCTTTTCAAATGACCGAACAAAGGACAGAAGCATATCTGCGGAAGTGTCAGCAAAGGCGTTTCTGATGCAGTCGACCATGTCTTCATGGCCTGTTGACACTTGCTGGCACAGGTAATCTTTTAAATATCCCCACAGAAAGAAATCTGGCGGCCTCAAATCCGGCGACACAGCGGGCCAATTAATAGGGCCATCTCTGTCGATCCACCGACAACTGTAAACGCGGACTAGTACCTCCAGTGCTTCAATTATTAATGCGCTGAGTTATCGTAATGCTGAAACCACATACTTTGTGGAACGTCTAGGGAAATATCCTGCAGTAGCACCGGTAGTTTCTGTTCTAAAAACGCTAGACATTTGCGTCCATTCAACGTGTCGTCGATAAAACACGGACCAGTGAGTTTGATCCCCATGATGCCACAACACATGCTAACCGACCAAGGACGTTGATGGTCAGCTTTCCATAACCAGTGGAGATTGTCTACACTCCAGTAATGCATGTTTTGCAGGTTAACGCCACCATGGTTTGCGAATGTAGACTCATCGGAAAATAGTACCTCGGCAAAGAACGTGGAGGATCGTTTGCATTTATTGGGGTGCCCATTCAAAAAATACTACCAGGTTATGGACATCGGCGCTATGATGTTCTTGATGCTGTGACACGTAGTATGGATGACACTTATGACGATGTGGCATTGCTACAATAATACCTACGGACATATCGGAATCGTGGTGTAATTGCCGGGCGCTTATCTGCGGGTTGCGGTGCACTGCTGTTAGTATAGCTATTTCATTAGTTTCTCCTCTAACACCTTTGCTTTGTTTCCGTTTCCCGGGCTGTACGCCGCCATCAGGCATAAAGGCGTTGCCCACCTTGTAAAAGAACGAACAAGAGCGAGCTGTCTCTGGAAAAAGTTCGGCATATAAGGCAACAGCGGCCTCAACATTTCTGCTTCATTCTACGTAAATCAGGGTCATTTCAGTCTTTTCTTCTGTTGTTGCAACACTTATCGTTCACTTGCACGTCTGTTCTTCAAGTCTGCACGACATGTGAGCTCCGGTCGCATTATACTGCCTCTTACGATACGTCATAGTTCGTTACACGGTCACAGAGGCACGTCGAGCAGTCCCCTGTTCGATATGTCGGAGGAACACAAACAGAGTTTCCTGTCAGATGTTATTGAACACTGGCCTGTCCTACTCTAGCAGCCTGGAGGTGGGGTCCCACGTGAAATTGGATGTTGAAGGACCACTGAGTATATGTCTTAAATTACGACTGTGAACCCATTTCTATTTCTTTGTATACAGCGCTATTTGTGGCGAAAATAAAGGACGTGCTTTACACAAAACGTATGTAGATTTTGCCGTAGAATCGTAATCTGCAATAAAAATTGGGGTTTCCATTGAAGATTTCAAAGTTTCCCCCCCATCCACACAGGGGTGGGGGTGGGTGGGGTCGAGTGTGGTGTCGTTGGATGTCCACCACCGAGTCAAACAAACTGGAATGATAACTTTTTATAATCCAGTGTGTAGTTTTCGAGATATTTCATTGTCTTCACTTAAAATGGATACCCTGTATGAATCAGCTAAAAGTCAAGTCATTTAATCATTCTCTACCTACAAACGAAGTAATATTAGAGTACAACTTTCCGTCAGCGACGAAGTAAAGGAAGAACATATTCCGGCATTCGCGCTAGTGGGTTTATGGAGATCATGCGAACATAAATCAGGTTCGTTTGTTGGGAATTGATCTCCGTTCCTCTTGCAAACGAGTTAGGTGCTCGCTTATCAAGGCCCTTAGATTAAATCTGATACAATGGAAGCGGGGAGGGAGAAGGGTCAGTTGGGAATATGTAGGAAGAGAAACAACAGGATAACATTCGTCAGAAACAAGGAATCTTATTTTGAGATTTCCTACAAATCAGACTTTTTCAGAAAATAAACATTGATGTTGGTGTAATATGAGGCAGCATGTAAAATGAGAGCGTTGTGGAGATGCTGAACAGAATACGGCGGGTTACGCTACAAGAAGACGTTGTGGTATGCGGAGAGTACTCTCGAAACTTCTAGAACCTACGTTGCAGTACAAACCAAGTAACGCGTCACTTCCACCGACATAAATTTCGTGTATAAATCGCAACGATAAAATAAAAAAATCGGAGAAGTATAGAAGGGTATAAACTGTGGCCATAATTTTTCCAGCTGAGGGCTGCGTCTAACTTCTTCATGTTGTCCACATCTTATCACAAACACCTCTATTCTGTGCAGTCTCTGGACTATTCTTTTGGCCATATACAGTCGTGGACAAAACGAGCGAGACCCCTCGCCTTTTCGTTATGCTGACCCATACAGCTTTAAAGTCTGCTACACAGCATAACAGGCAACGCGACGAAGTGCTACCAACATACTATGCACAGGCGTGAAATTGAAAAACTATCAGAAATTATCAGACTGTTTTCAATCATGTGTAAGACTACATTAATGCTGATTAGTGTGTTAACCACAACACCTAAATATAAGATATAAATGAAAGAAGAAACGCTAATTAGTAATAACTGTACTAATAAAAATGAATTTCAGCTTATCGAGATAACATAACTGTTTTAGTAAGACAAAGAACCCAAGATCGTTACGAATTAGCAAAATATTACGTGCATTCGGCCGCGAAATGGACTGTGTTAACGTTCAGAGTAGTCATACTGGATTACCGTTGCTGACCTACCATAAAAGTGTGCAAATTTAGCAATACATGAAGATTCATAACGAAATTCAGTTAAAAATCATTCAGTGCCACACTTAATTCAGTTATTGACAGAAGCGGAAAAAGTAGGCAGTAACAAGTATGAAATTCTACAAGAGTTTCATATCGACATCCACAGGGCGCCGGTGCAGAATAAAGGTAGCAATAAAACGTATTGGGAGCGCGAGAATTTCTTAAAGTTTCTTTACTGGTAGTCTATCTGCCTAATCGAGATTAGAACCGGAAACAAACCAGACCTCCCTTGCAGTAGCAAACACCTTTCACTACGCTAGCAGACAACCCAGGCAAAAAGCCCTCTATTATTACCCCAGACATGAATAAGCCGGAAATTTTGCAATAAAATGGCAAAATGATCTGCAGTTTTTGTTGCATAGAGCTTTCTGGAATCAAAAACAGGAACTGTCTAACTTTATGTCACCGCTTATGTGACAATCATTCGGGATGTTTATCGAAATAACAAAAAACTGTTATTAGCGAGTATATTTAGTAGGATAATTCTGTACCACCCCAGGAAATAAACTGCGACGTAGCTGTCAAACGTATTCTAAAATGTTTCGAATTCTCCATTAGACGTGCCACAGCCAGAAAACGTTCATTAGCCGAAGTGTTCCTTAAGGTAGTTAGCAATGGTAATGCTCGCACGTCTAAAACGCGGTGGCATTAATAGTGGGATCTGAATTACCGCGTGTATAGGCAAATTGACTTTATTTGCATTCTTGTAAATGTGATATGGGTCGAAAGTGTAGCTACGATTAATATGCTGCTGTATCGACTGCAACTACAAGATTTCGAATAAAGAGTAGGGGAAATTATTATGCCGCCCTCATCTTCAGTAACTGTGGTAGCTATTTTCGTTGTTAGGATTTCGTCACGTAAATCGGTAAAAATGGAACCCAACTAGTCTCACTTTCTTGACCGTCTATCTGTATATGAAACCCTTAAAACGCGTTTACCTTGAGTACGGGTGGACATAATAAGCGGAAACGTATCGCATTTCCTGCGGTATATGGTCCCTTGGTGGTGTAAAAAAGTGAGCTATGTCAACGCAATCTAAACATACGGCCGTCTATGTAAAGAAAATTTATGCAAAAGGTCAAAAAATGGCTCTAAGAACTATGCCACCAAACGGCTTAGATCAGTCCCCTAGATCTAGAACTAGTTCAACCTACCTAACTTAACACACATCCATGCCCGGGCAAGGATTCGAACTGAAGGCGCAAGCAGCCGCGCGGTCCGCGATATGACGCCGTTGAACGCACGGCTAACCCGCGCCGGAAGCTATTAATGTCATCTGGTGTTACTAAAAAGTTATTCACTTCTGGTGAATGATTTTCTGTGCAGTTTATTTAAGAAAGAATACCTAAAATATATCTGATGTTACGGAAGAGGAAGGACGCCTAATTCATTTCCCCTTGTCTTTATTCATGATTTTAGATTCGCAATCTGGGCATACGTACTATCCATAACCACACTTTAGATCCATTCATAGTCACAGACATGCGAATACAACACATTGGCTTATACTCGAGGTATTTCGTTTCCCACGAAGTGGTGGCAGACGATACTGTGGCGTCTTCGAAGTGCGAGTTTCTGCAGCACATCAGCTGAGCGAACTTGCGTAGTATGTTGGTAGCACTTCATCGCCTTGCCTGTTATGCTGTGTAGCAGACTTTAAAGCTATGCGGATCAGCATAACGAAAAGGCGAGGTGTCTCGCTCGTCCACGACTGTACTTTATGCCTCTCTTTCAGCATATCAATAAACTGTAGCCAGTCCACTCTGTCAAATGCATTTTCTAAGTCGATGAAGGCAATGTGTGTCTTGGCCCTTCCTGAGTCTTTTCTCGGCAATTAATCGTAGGTTTATACAAGAAGGCGTCTGCATCTCCATTACACGTGTTCTCTCTACAAGAGAGGATGCTATACACTTCCATATCGAGTTAGTAAACTACGAGCACATTCGATGTAATTTTTGTATTGCTTGAGCATATGTTCCAGATACACTGTATTTAAAGTTGCGCTATGTACGCTTTTAGTTCGTCCGAATATTTCATAAGGAAGAAACCAGATCGCGTTTATATTCGTTTATGATATAAAGCGGAAATATTTTCCGTGCATTGATGCCAACTTCACACTAGTAATTTCCACAGATTAAATTTAAAAGGGAATGGGAGACTTACACCCATCACAATGTCAGATGGGCTTAAGGAAAATCAAGACATAAAGGCACAAGATTTCTTGACCTAGGAAAAGTGGTCGAGAATGTAAGACGATGCAAGATCGATAGCAGTCAGCTGTAGGTAAAGATGGGTATTATAAATATGTGCAAGAAACAAGAAGGAAACATTATAAAGGAAGACCATGAACGAAGTGCTCGGGTTAAAAAATGGTGTAAGACTCAGTCTTTCTTCACTGCTGTTCATTCTTCACATCGAAGAAGCAACAACAAAAATGAAACATACGTTCAAGAGTGGTATTAACATTCGGAATGAAAGAACAACCTAAGATTCGCTGAAAACATCATGACAGGTCATGTTGCATGAAAAGTCTAATGAGCACAGAATATGTACTCAGAGCAAAGAAAAGAAAGACAAGAGTAATGAGAAAAAGCAGAAATGAGATTAGTGAGTAACTTGACATCAAAACTAGAGACCACAAAAGAGAAGAAATGAAGGACTTGTGCTTCTTTGATGTCACAATAACGGATGATGGACGACGCAAAGAGGACACAAGAGACATACTAGCATAACTGGCCAAAACAAGTCTACTAGTATAAAAAACTGTCTTTAATTGGAGGTATAAATTTCTGGAAATGCACATCTGGCGAATCGCATTGCATGGATATGAAAGAATCTTGTACTGTGGAAAGCGCTGACAGAAGTGACAGAATGATTGGACATAGGTTAAAACATCTGATCATAACTTTCATGGTCTTGGTTGTAGAAGTTGTAGAGCTAGACAGGGATAGGAAATATCCAACAATTAATGGAGGACGTTGTGTGTAATGTTACGTTGAGAAGAGTTTGGCAGAGGGAGAGGAATAGTGGAACACAGAATTAAACCGGAGGACTGGTGACATAAAAGAACAAAATGAATAGGAAAGAAGTAAAACGAGCCCTATGTGTCACGAAAGCTCCCTCACATACCTAGTTGTAGCTTGGAAAAATGGAACAGCAGCTGTAGATTTGGTAATCTTGAATTTTTATGTGAACTATGTGTATGCTGTAGATGGAAGGGTTATAGAGTGGAACACCACAATGAGCAAACACAGTGTACAACGTGTCTGGAAATTTCCATTACAAACATCTGGGACTCTTTACGTTGCCTTTCGGCTTGTTACCTAATAATTGTATTGCGTCACGCTTAATTCAGTTCCTCAAATAGAAGTGTATGAGTTAAACATCTGAATTGAAACCGTCGTATAACGGAAACCATACGTTCTCGGACATGAGCTCCTATTCAGAATATTATGTACTAACAAGTCCTAGAATACCCTGCACATGATCAGCATCTTTTATCAGTTAATCAGCTGTCTCTGTGCAAGGAGAAACGACCTTTGTTGTTTTAAAGCAATAACAGGCTTGCTAACGAACAGGTTTAGAAGAGAAAATCAAGTGGTGGATAGAAGTCCCTACCAAACTATTCTGTATTAGTGAGTAGGTGATTCCTAATTTCGTGGCAGCCTGCTATCAGTGTTGCCATATGTGGTAATAGAGATATAAATCTGATAAATCTGTATTCAGCTACCAAAATGAAACGAAGTCTTCTCTTTTATTCCTTGACGGGACTAAAAAAAAATTATCTCGAATGAAGGGATATTTGGGTATACTCTGTCTTTGCTGTTAAAAACACTGCAGCCGTAGACTCGTAAATTCTAATAAGAGCTTACATGGGTTTCTCATGAAACGACATAGTTACGGTACGCAATGTCATGTTACACGCTGCAATTCCAAGGCTTCAAGTGGTGGAGGACTGCATATATATAGACATGAAAAATAAAGATATAGAATGTCAATAACGTTTGTTTTCTATAAAAAGCTATAAGAGGTTTCGCAAAAAAAAAAAAAAAAATGGAGGCATTTCTATTTAGTAGCATTTCTATAAATAGCTGGTTGCTATGTTTTCCCAAGTAACTTGTTCAGTAATGAATAGTTTAGACTAAACTTTGTTACAAGTTCTAGATTTATAGTTTCTGTTTTCCAGACACCACAGAGGAAGTTCGTGAAGCGTCCCAGTAACTTGGCACCTCACGACGAAGTCGACTTCCCCAAACAAACTTGTCCAGCGGCGGGCGCCGTCTCGCCGGCTCGCGTGCAGGTAGGTATCGGTCGATGGTGCGCACCTGCCAACTTCTACGGCTGTTCCGGTCGATTGTTGCTGCGGAAACCGTAGCTAAAGCACTCGAAAGGTCGACGCGGACGTACTGTATGTTGCAGCGCTGTCCTGCTAACAGAACTCAGGGAAAGATTGGGAGCAAAAGTCGTGCGACTTATGGAAGACAATCATTCTCGTGGACACGGGACAGCGGCTGATGATATAAGCAAAGAAAACGAATCACAACAGCCACATCATCAAAGAAAACTATTTCAAAGTTCTGGTGTCGGTGTAACACTTACACCATCTTCAGGTCCACTATAAGCCCAAAGAGTACTTTCATTCCTTGGCCCAGGTATCGTAGATGGCTCGAAGACTTTTTAGACAATATAACGCAGAACGTAGGCTTTGACGGCGAATATTCATCAGAGACAAGAATATCATTAGGAGTGCCTCAGGGAAGTCTGGCAGGACTGCTACTAATATCTACATACATAAATAATCTGACGGAGATGGGCAGTAGCCTGCGGCTGTTTGCTAATGAGGTGTACGGGAAGCTGTCGTCGTTTAGTGAGTTTGTGAGGATGACAGACGACGTAGACAAAATTTCAGTTTTGGCGTAATGAACTGTAGCTTGCTGTAAATGTATAAAAATGTGCGTTCGTGCAAATGACTGGGAAAAATTGTCCCTTAATATTCGAATACAGTGTTAGTAGTATCCTGCTTGATTAAATATTTAGACGCAACGTCGAAAATCGATATGAAATGGAACGGACAGGGAAGGCAAATGACCGACTTTGGTTTATTGGAAGTTTTACGAAAGTGTGTCTCTTCTACAAAGAAGGTCGCGTACAGAACACTAGTGCGACCAATTCTTGACTACTTTTAAAGTGTTTGGAATTCTCACCAGGTCGGAAGACGTCGATGAATTTCAGAGGCCTGCTGCTAAATTTGTTACAAGTAGATTAGATCAACACTTGGGTATTACGGGTATATTTCGCGGCCTCTAATGTCGCTGAAGGAAGACGAAGTTCCTGTCGCGAAACACCATCGAGAAAATTTAGAGAACCGGTATTTGAAACTAACTGTAGAACGATTCTGTTGCCTCCAAAAAACATTTTGCGTAAGGACTAAGAATATAAGAGAAATTAGCGTTCGTATGGAAGCATACAGACAGTCGTCTTTCCATCGCTCTATTTGAAAGTGGAACAGGAAAGGGGAAGTGACCATGCACCATGCACTGCCTTGCTGAGTGTGTAGTACATGTAGATCTAGATGTAGATGGTGGTACCCGAAATTTCTTCCACTTTATGCTTTAAACCTTGCGTATTTTAGATGCAGATGTATAATGCAAAAACTCTATAGAGAACTGTAGGCAACTGGCCTTTAGTTGGCTTGGTTCAAATGGCTCTGAGCACTATGCGACCATCAGTCGCCTAGAACTTAGAACTAATTAAACCTAACTAACCTAAGGACATCACACACATACATTCCCGAGACAGGATTCGAAACTGCGACAGTAGCGGTCACGCGGTTCCAGACTGAAGTGCCTAGAACCGCACGGCCACACCGGCCGGCCGGCCTTTAGTTATAAATCGATCAAAGTACATTGCTCGCCATTAAAATTTCTACTTCTTGAAGGTGACATGCACCAACCGTCAGTTTGTAATGATGATCATCACATGCTTGGCAATGCAAATGATTTTCATTTCAAAGAAACCACAAAACGTAACCAGGAGTAATGTCATCTGCGTTCTGTTTGGCATCTACATCTACAACTACATGGATACCCTGCAAATCACATTGATGTGCCTGGCAGAGGGTTCATCGAACCACCTTCACAATTCTCTATTATTCCAATCTCGTATAGCGCGTGGAAAGAATGAACACCTATATCTTTCCGTACGAGCTCTGATTTCCCTTATTTTATCGTGGGGATCGTTCCTACCTATGTAGGTTGGTGTCAACAAAATATTTTCGCATTCGGAGGAGAAAGTTGGTAATTGGAATTTCGTGAGAAGATTCCGTCGCAACGAAAAACGCCTTTCTTTTAATGATTTCCAGCCCAAATTCTGTATCATTTCTGTGACACTCTGTCCCATATTTCACGATAATACAAAACGTGCTGCCTTTCTTTGAACTTTTTCGATGTACTTCGTCAGTCCTATTTGGTAAGGATCCCGCAGCACGCAGCAGTATTCTAAAAGACGACGGAGAAGCTTAGTACAGGCAGTCTCCTTAGTAGATCTGTTACATTTTTTAAGTGTCCTACGAATAAAACGCGGTCTTTGGTTAGCCTTCCCCACAACGTTCTCTATATGTTCCTTCCAATATAAGTTGTTCGTAAAGGTAATACCTAGGTATTTAGATGAATTTGCGGCTTTTAGATTAGACTGATTTATCGTGTAACCGAAGTTTAACGAGTTCCTTTTAGCACTCATGTGGATGACCTCACAATTTTCGTAATTTAGGGTCAACTGCCACTTTTCGCACCATTCAGATATCGTTTCTAAATCGTTTTGCAGTTTATTTTGATTTTCTGATGACTTTATTAGGCGATAAACGACAGCGTCATCTGCAAACAACCTAAGACGGCTGATCAGATTGTCTCCCAAATTGTTGATATAGATAACGAACAGCAAAGGGCCTATAACACTACCTTGGGGAACGCCAGAAATCACTTCTGTTTTACTCGATGACTTTCCGTCAATTACTACGAACTGTGACCTCTCTGGCAGAAAATCACAAATCCAGTCACATAACTGAGACGATATTCCATAAGCACGCAATTTCACTAGGAGCCGCTTGTGTGGTACCGTGTCAAAAGTCTTCCAGAAATCCAGAAATAAGGAATCGATCTGAAATCCCTTGTCAATAGCACTGAACACTTCATGTGAATAAAGAGGTAATTGTGTTTCACAGGAACGATGTTTTCTAAGCCCATGTTGACTATGTGTCAATAGACCGTTTTCTTCGAGGTAATTCGTAATGTTCGAACATAATATAAGTTCCAAAATCCTCCTGCATATCGACGTTAATGATATGAGCCCGTAATTTAGTGGGTTTCTCCTACTACATTTTCCTGAATATTGGTGTGACCTATGCAACTTTCCAGTCTTTGAGTAAAGCTGTAATGACAAAAAAGAAAGAAGCTATTACAACGAAACTTGGTTATGGTGTTACTCCTTCTCTACAGATTCACCCTTCAATGGGATATACTGCCAGCGACGGATGACTTGGGAGAGACCTTGTTTATACACATCCTGGCTGTACAGGAAAAGTCCGAAAACGGACTGGGGCGGTATCGTGGAGCAAAGACACCATCTTGGACAGCTTCTCGCTGCTCTTCGTTTTGCCAGCTTCTGGTAACCCCGCCAGCAGGTTTTTTTAGATGCTACTACGATGATTTGCCCCTTACAAGCATAATCTGCTAGCGCTGCCACATGATAGCCCCAGCAAACGTCTCAGCATAATCTTGCCCTATGGTGGTTGGGACGTCTGCTTTTTCGGCGGAGGAGAATCCACTTGCTTCCACTATTTGCTTTACTTATTTATTTTGGGTCCATAGTGACATTCGCAGCGTTCGTCCATGGCGTTTACGTGGCTAAAGACGTCATCTGACTTGGGCTGACGCAACAATCCCATTTCTGCCTTGGTTCGCCAACCTTGCTGAATGGATGTGAGAAATCGTAGAAGTCAGCGGAGGACGACCTATATCGTCTTCTACATGTTGTGAAAGATGTTGACAACTGATCCATGATTGATTTTCACTTTACCACTACCGCGTAGATCAGTCGTTTGCCAAACTGGTGGTAATTACCTCTTGAGGTGTAAAATATAATTTTTTGAGGGCTGAAAATATAGAGGAAATAAATGGTCAAACGCAAAGCCTTGGCAGCCTGGAGTCTTCGATTTCTGCCTGTTCAGAATTAAGATCAGTAATCAAGAGATTTAAAAGCAGTAGGCTTAAGAATACTGTACACATTTTAACTGAATTGTTTTTAAGTTGGTGGTGAAGTGCGTGAGAGATGCGAGTGTTGCTGGGAAGAGGAGTCTTGCAGAGGAAGCATGTTTTTTAACAAGTGTCTTCCATGAGTTTTGATATTTTCTAACAAGGAATTGTAGGCAGCACTCCTGATGCAGTGAGAATTACTTCATCATTCTATATAAAAAAAAAACTTGTTAGAAATGAGCAGTGCCAATTGTGCCATTTACTCATTAATTTGTTGTTTAGTAAACATATAAAAACTAAATATCATTTACCTTTCGTCATTTTAAAAATGAGTGTTCAATTTTTGTTTCAAGCTAAAGTTTAGTTAGCTGGTAATGCTGATGACGGATGGAGGTGGAGCTGACTAGCTAAAATCTGGGGTAATGGTCTCAGAAAGGTTAGAAACTACTGGCCTGTGATATCTAGTATTAGCAGCAATTTTATTCGTCCTAGGTCATTTTTACATGGATATCGGACTTAACTTGGTATTGAAATTTACGAACAGTAAAAATAATGTAATTCATATATAAAGGCAATACTTGGACAAGTTTGATGAGGATGGAATACGTAGCCGGACGTGGCCTTGTAGCAGCAACCATCCCCGTATTTGTCTCAAGTAACTTAGGGAACCCTCAGAAAGCCTAAATCAGGATGATAAAATGGAGACTGGAGCCTTCACCCTCCCGAGTACAAGACTTCTTTGTTTAAAACAGTGTTACCTCATCCAGTTTATCCGTAGAGTACAGTACTGTTCTAAAAATAAGTTATTTAATAATATAAAAGGCTAGTGATACACTACTCATCCATTTATCTTTTTCAGGCGCCGCACACTCTGCATACACTACACCCACTTTGTTTCATAGTGTAACACTACACACAGTATCAGCTGATGTCAGGTCCGTAGTGACGAAGACTCTTTCCATTTTGTGACCCGCAGCTCCCACCATTTCCTACCCTAAAAAACTGAGTCTTGATCTCGGAAAGAGGAAAGAGGAAAAGGTATTACTCTTATATATTGCGTACGTTTGGGAATAAGTTTGTTCAGAAAATAAAAGTTGTCTGAAAGTGGTGTGTGAAATTATATCTGTTTTACTACCGTTATTATTATTTACGTATGTTACATTTTTTACGATACTTGTAGTCTGTGTTACCTCAGTAATGCTTCAATGTCAAGGACGTATAACGGATACTTTTTAACTCCCTTTTGAAACAAGATTGTCTTAATAATCTCTTTAACTCCTTGGCCAATTTGTTGTGCATTTTCATTTCTTGATAGAAAATGCTGTTTTGAGTTTCATATTTATTCTTTCTTCGTAAATATAAGTGAAACGTCCCCTTTAAACAATTATACAAGACTGTGCTTAAACTGACACACAATATTTTGTTAGTGCAACGCAATCTGACTTTCAAAATTCCCTACAAAAGAATGGCCCTGACTAACATTAAACTATACCTTTCACAAATCACTTACCTCACAAAAATCTTCGCTGCTCAAGCTACTGCAATACAGCGAGCGCCACTACTGCCAGCTAAATAAAAGATTCAAACTATGGAAGGCACTAACTACTGATAGGGATAGTTAGCAAATGAAAGATATTAATAGAGAACAAACAATGTATTTACCTTGATATCATCATATATAAATATAGCAGTTCATGACAAATTTCAAAACTCCGCCATCTCTCTCCCCACATCCACCACTGCTGGCGGCTCACCTCCAACTGCGCAACGCTACGCGCTGTTCACATCCAGCTGCCGCTGCCCAACACTTCAATGGCAGACAACAATGCAAACTAGCCACAGACTGCACACAGTTCAGCCAGTGATTTTCATATTGAGCGCTACGTAACGTTGCCAATAAGAAAACATAAACAGCCTACTTACATAGAGAAAACATAAACAGCTTACTTACGTAAGTTCATTCCAGTTTTTGTTCTCTGGTCATGGACAGAGCTGTTTGTGAAATGATTATGAACGTTATTTTTCTAGTGTACAGCTGAGTGGTAAAATACTGAGTTCGCCAGAAAAATGTATACATTATTTGTCAGGCTCTATCTAGATATCGATATTGTCGTTCGATTTGTATTACGAGTGTGTTGTAGCATGGTTTTTGGCTCAACAGATGTTAGTACTGTCATCTCGGTATTGAGAAAACAAGATGGTTGGAGCATGCTTGACATTCGAGCAACGAAAATGTAATGTGAAGTGGCTTTCAAGTTTGATAATGTCGTTGAAGTGCACCATCAATTAAGGCGGGAATTTGAAGTTTTAAACAGAACCACCAATCCGTCTAACAATTAAACGCATCATAGACAAGTCTGAATTGCGTGGAACGATTTGTGATATTCAAAAATGGTTCAAATGGCTTTGAACACTATGGGACTTAACTTCCAAGGTCATCAGTTCCCTAGAACTTAGAACTACTTAAACCTAACTAACCTAAGGACATCACACACATCCACGCCCGAGGCAGAATTCGAACCTGCGACCGCAGCGGTCGCGCGGTTCCAGACTGTAGTACCTAGAACCGCTCGGTCACCCCGGCCGGCTGATATTCACAAAGAAAGTTCAGGAAGACAGCATGCAGCTACAAGTCCTGCTTCGTCGGCTATCATGATGAAAACGTTTGTTAAGTCTCCACAGAAGTCTGCTAAGCAATGTGCACGTGAAGTGAGGGTTCGAGGTACAAACGTACGAAGAAGTCTGAAAGCCACAAAGTGGAAAGTTTACATTCCACCATTACTGCAAACGATTAATGATGACGATCCTGATCGCCGAATGCAATTTTGCGAATAATATCAGCAGATGGGAGATGATGAGCAACTTGTGACGAAGGAAGTGTGGAGTGACGAGGCACAATTTAAACTTAACGGAATCGTGAATCGGCATACAGTGTGTACTGGGCACCATAAAATACGCATGTTTATGTGGATAAAGCGGTCGGTCTACAGGAAGTTCATGTGTGGTGTGCACTATCAACTACGTCTTCATCTACATTTATACTCCGCAAGCCACCCAACTGTGTGTGGCGGAGGGCACTTTACGTGCCACTGTCATTATCTCACTTTCCTGTTCCAGTCGCGTATGCCGGAAAGCCGCCGTGCGCGCTAGAATCTCTCTAATTTTACATTCGTGATCTCCTCGGGAGGTATAAGTTGGGGGAAACAGTATATTTGATACCTCATCCAGAAACGCACCCTCTCGAAACCTGGACAGCAAGCTACACCGTGATGCAGAGCGCCTCTCTTGCAGAGTCTGCCACTTGAGTTTGCTAAACATCTCCGTAACGCTATCACGCTTACCAAATATCTCTGTGACGAAACGCGCCGCTCTTCTTTGGATCTTCTCTATCTCCTCGGTCAACCCGATCTGGTACGGATCCCACACTGATGAGCAATATTCATGTATGGATCGAACGAGTGTTTTGTAAGCCACCTCCTTTGTTGATGGACAACATTTTCTAAGGACTCTCCCAATGAATCTCAACCTGGTACCCGCCTTACCAACAATTAATTTTATTTGATCATTCCACTTCAAAACGTTCCGTACTCATACTCCTAGATATTTTACAGAAGTAACTGCTACCAGTGTATGTTTCGCTATCATATAATCATACAGTAAAGGATCCTTCTTTCTATATATTCGCAATACATTACATTTGTCTATGTTAAGGGTCAGTTGCCACTCCCTGCACCAAGTGCCTATCCGCTGCAGATCTTCCTGCATTTCGCTACAATTTTGTAATGCTGTAACTTCTCTGTATACTACAGCATCATCCGCGAAAAGCCGTATAGAATTTCCGACACTATCTACTAGGTTATTTATATATATAGTGAAAGCAATGGTCCCATAACAGTCCCCTGTGGTACGCCAGAGGTTACTTTAATGTCTATAGACGTCTCTCCATTGAGAACAACATGCTGTGTTCTGTTTGCTAAAAACTCTTCAATCCAGCCACACAGCTGGTCTGATATTCCGTAGGCTCTTACTTTGTTTATCAGGCGACAGTGCGGAACTGTATCGAACGCCTTCCGGAAGTCAAGGAAAATAGCATCTACCTGGGAGCCTGTATCTAATATTTTCTGGGTCTCATGAACAAATGAAGCGAGTTGGGTCTCACACGATCGCTGTTTCCGGAATCCATGTTGATTCCTACAGAGTAGATTCTGGGTTTCCAGAAACAACATGATACGCGAGCAAAAAACATGTTCCAAAATTCTACAAGAGATCGACGTCAGAGATATAGGTCTATAGTTTTGCGCATCTGCTCGACGACCCTTCTTGAAAACTTGGACTACCTGTGCTCTTTTCCAATCATTTGGAACTTTCCGTTCCTCTAGAGGCTTGCGGTACATGGCTGTTAGTAGGGGGGCATGTTCTTTCGCGTACTCTGTGTAGAATCGAATTGGTATTCCGTCAGGTCCAGTGGACTTTCTTCTGTTGAGTGATTTCAGTTGCTTCTCTATTCCTTGGACACTTATTTCGATGTCTGCCATTTTTTCGTTTGTGGAGGATTTAGAGAAGGAACTGCAGTGCGGTCTTCCTCTGTGAAACAGCTTTGGAGAAAGGTGTTTAGTATTTCAGCTTTACGCGTGTCATCTTCTGTTTCAATGCCATCATCTTCCCGGAGTGTCTGGATATGCTGTTTCGAGCCACTTACTGATTTAACGTAAGACCAGTACTTCCTAGGATTTTCTGTCAAGTCGGTACATAGAATTTTACTTTCGAATTCACTGAACGCTTCACACATAGCCCTCCTTACGCTAATTTTGACATCGTTTAGCTTCTGTTTGTCTGAGAAGTTTTGGCTGCGTCTAAACTTGCAGTGAAGCTTTCTTTGCTTTCGCAGTAGTTTCCTAACTTTGTTGTTGAACCACGGTAGGTTTTTCCCGTCCCTCACAGCTTTACTCGGCACGTACCTGTCTAAAACGCATTTTACGATTGCCTTGAACTTTTTCCATAAACACTCAACATTGTGAGTGTTGGAAAAGAAATTTTCGTTTTGATCTGTTAGGTAGTCTGAAATCGGCCGTCTATTACTTTTGCTAAACAGATAAACCTTCCTCCCTTTATTTATATTTCTATTTACTTCCATATTCAGGAATGCTGCAACGGCCTTATTATCACTAATTCATTGTTCTGCGCTTACAGAGTCGAAAAGTTTGGGTCTGTTTGTTATCAGTAGGTCCAAGATGTTATCTCCACGAGTCGGTTCTCTGTTTAATTGCTCGAGGTAATTTTCGGATAGTGCACTCAATATAATGTCACACGATGCTCTGTCCCTACTACCCGTGTTAAACATCTGAGTGTCCCAGTCTATATCTGGTAAATTGAAATCTCCACCTAACACTATAACGTGCTGAGAAAATTTATGCGAAATATATTCCAGATTTTCTCTCAGTTGTTCTGCCACTAATGGTGCTGTGTCGGGAGGTCGGTAAAAGGTGCCAATTATTAACCTAGCTCGGTTGTTGAGTGTAACCTCCACCCATAATAATTCACAGGAACTATCCACTTCTACTTCACTACAGGATAAACTACTACTAACAGCGACAAACACGCCACCACCGGTTGCATGCAATCTATCCTTTCTAAACACCGTCTGTGCCTTTGTAAAAATTTCGGCAGAATTTATCTCTGGCTTCAGCCAGCTGTCCGCACCTATAACGATTTCAGCTTCGGTGCTTTCTATCAGCGCTTGAAGTTCCGGCTCTTTACCAATGCAACTTCGACAGTTTACAATTACAATACCGATTGCTGCTTGGTCCCCGCATGTCCTGACTTTGCCCCGCACCCTCTGAGGCTGTTGCCCTTTCTGTACTTGCCTGAGTCCATCTAACCTAAAAAACCGCCCATTCCACACCACACAACCCCTGCTACCCGTGTAGCCACCTGCTGCGTGTAGTGGACTCCTGACCTATCCAGCGGAACCCGAAACCCCACCGCCCTATGGCGCAAGTCGAGGAATCTGCAGCCCACACGGTCGCAGAACCGTCTCAGCCTCTGATTCAGACCCCCCATTCGGCTCTGTACCAAAGGTCGCAGTCAGTCTTGTCGACGATGCTGCAGATGGTGAGCTCGGCTTTCATCCCGCTAGCGAGACTGGCAGTCTTCACCAAATCAGATAGCCGCCGGAAGCCAGAGAGGATTTCCTCCGATCCATAGCGACACACATCATTGGTGCCGACATGAGCGACCACCTGCAGGTGGGTGCACCCTGTACCCTTCATGGCATCCGGAAGGACCCTTTCCACATCTGGAATGACTCCCCCCGGTATGCACATGGAGTGCACATTGGTTTTCTTCCCCTCTCTTGCTGCCATATCCCTAAGGGGCCCCATTACGCGCCTGACGCTGGAGCTCCCAACTACCAGTAAGCCCACCCTCTGCGACCGCCCAGATCTTGCAGACTGAGGGGCAACCTCTGGAACAGGACAAGCAGCCACGTCCGGCCGAAGATCAGTATCAGCCGGAGACAGAGGCTGAAACCGGTTCGTCAGACAAACTGGAGAGGCCTTCCGTTCAGCCCTCCAGAATGTCTTTCGCCCCCTGCCACACCTCGAGACGACCTCCCACTCTACCACGGGTGAGGGGTCAACCTCAATGTGGGCAGTATCCCGGGCAGCCACAGCTGTAGTCCGATCCCACAGTGATGCCCATTGGCAACAGCCTCTAGCTGTGTGACCAAAGGCAACACTGCCTGAAGCTGGGAGCGAAGGGATGCCAACTCAGCCCGCATCCGAACACAGCAGTTACAGTCCCATGGCTTAGTCACTAGGGGCTTAGTAGGACCCTTTTCGTTTGATGCTACTGTTACTGGAGAAATTGTACACACATCAATTATGTCAGGTATATGTGTGCTTTATGGAGCAAATGAAGAGGTCTTTTACCAACAGGATGGGGCATCGTCACACTACCACCTAGCCGTACGAACTTTTCTGGACGACAATTTTCCGGTGCAGTGGTTTGGACGAAGAGGGCCCATTGAGTTCCATCCCTGGTCGCCAGATCTAACATCTGTGAAAAATAACGTCTATCGACGTAAGCCACGCACGCTGAAGGAAATTTTCTAGGAGATATATTGACATGTGCAGCGATCTCCACTGTAACACTGACTAACGTAGTTGCGGCGACCGCTCGTCGTTCTGATATGTGTATAGCCGCCAATGGTGAACATTTTGAACATTTACAGTAACCACGTGCTAAACTGAAGGTTGTACAATATGTGTGATTAGTTATTAAATGTAAAATAAACACCTAAGTAATACTTTAAGTTCCTTAAACTGTGCGGAATAAGTTCACAATACGCTAGTGAACTTAGATAGTGTCGGAAGTTCCATGCGTCTTTTCGCGGATGATGCTGTAGTATACAGAGAAGTTGCAGCATTACAAAATTGTAGCGAAATGCAGGAAGATCTGCAGCGGATAGGCACTTGGTGCAGGGAGTGGCAACTGACCCTTAACATAGACAAATGTAATGTATTGCGAATACATAGAAAGAAGGATGCTTTATTGTATGATTATATGATAGCGGAACAAACACTGGTAGCAGTTACTTCTGTAAAATATCTGGGAGTATGCGTGCGGAACGATTTGAAGTGGAATGATCAAATAAAATTAATTGTGGGTAAGGCGGGTACCAGGTTGGGATTCATTGGGAGAGTCCTTAGAAAATGTCCATCAACAAAGGAGGTGGCTTACAAAACACTCGTTCGACCCATACTTGAATATTGCTCATCAGTGTGGGATCCGTACCAGATCGGGTTGACGGAGGAGATAGAGAAGATCCAAAGAAGAGCGGCGCGTTTTGTCACAGAGTTATTTGGTAATCGTAATAGCGTTACGGAGATGTTTAGCAAACTCAAGTGGCAGACTCTGCAAGAGAGGCGCTCTGCATCGCGGTGTAGCTTGCTCGCCAGGTTTCGAGAGGGTGCGTTTCTGGATGAGGTATCGAATATATTGCTTCCCCCTACTTATACCTCCCGAGAGGATCACGAATGTAAAATTAGGGAGATTCGAGCGCGCACGGAGGCTTTCAGACAGTCGTTCTTCCCGCGAACCATACGCGACTGGAACAGAAAATGGAGGTAATGACAGTGACACGTAAAGTGCCCTGCGCCACACACCGTTGGGTGGCTCTGCGGAGTATAAATGGAGATGTAGATGTAGTGGCTGGAAGACTTCTTAAATAATAGAACCCTGTATGTTGCCCTCGATGGCGAGTGTTCAACAGAGACGAGGATATAGTCAGGGGTGCCCCAGGAAGATGTCATACGACTGCTTTCGTTCTCTATATACATAAATCATTTGGTGGACCGGGTGGGCAGCAGTTTGCGGTTGTTTGCTGATGTTGTTCTGGTGCACAATAAAGCGTCAAAGTTGAGTGACTGTAGGAGGATACAAGATGATCTAGACAAAATTTCTAGTTGCTGTGATGAATGGCAGCTAGCTCAAAATGTAGAAGTAAGTCAGTTACTTTGGAAGAGTTGGAGAAAAGACCTGTAAAGTTCGGATACAGCATTAGTAGCATCCTGCTTGACACAGACACGTCATCTAAATACCTAGGCGTAATGTTGCAAAGCGATATGAAATGGAATGAGCGTTTGAGGATTGTGTTAACGGATGCGAATGGTCGACTTCAGCTCATTGGAAGAATTCTAAGAAAGTGTGGTTCATCTGTAAGGAGACCGCATATAGGACGCTGGTGCAACCTATTCATAAGTACTGTTCGAGTGTTTGGAATCCGTACCAGATCGGATGAAAGGACGATGTCGAGGCAATTAAGAGGCGGGCTGCTAGATTTGCCTCTGGTATGTTCGAACAACACGCAAGTGTCACGGACATGCATAAGGAACTCTGATAGGAATCCCTGGAGGGAATATGATATTCTTTACGAGGAACAATACTGAGAACATGTAGAGAACAAACTTTTGAAGTCAACTGCACAACGATTCTACTGTCTCCGACATACATTGCATGTAAGGACGACGATGGCAAGATAAGAGAAATTAGGGCTCATGTGGTGGCATAAAGGCAGTTGTTTTTCCCTCTCTCTGTTTTCAAGAGGAACAGGAGAGGAAACGATTAGTATTGATACGGGGTACTCTCCGCCATGCCCTGTACGGTGGATTGTGGAGTATCTATGTAGACGTAGATGTAGACCGCATGATCCCCGCACTGCCCTCTCATACCTCGGTACAGAGGGTATTCGACAGATTGCCCAATCCCCCAGTCGGCAGCAGAGGCGATTGGTGAACTCTGGCATGACTTATTCGAATCTGTCATCGAAGCTCACTCTTACTCATGTTTAAACGAGTTGGCGCTTCGTTCCTGTTAGAGGTGGCTTGCAACTATAATCACTGTGTCTTCCTTCTATACTGTACATGCACAATAAATAAAATTTCGTTATTTACTGTCCTTCCTAGCGATGCCCTTTTAATGGTGAAAAATACACTGTTATGCTACCACTTGACATAAAATATTCTGCTGAGATTGTCGTTTCATAAAGGTTCTAAAAATTATGTAAATCGAAGTTCCCATTATTAGGCGCTTGAGAGAATTTAAGCATATGATAGATATTTTCAGAAAGGATCATTGTACTACGAAGAATCTGGAACTCTTAAAATGAGTGTGCAGACAATCGAAATTTTATATGTTACAATATATTTATGTAACTCCTGTAAATGCCAATAAATCGATTACTTCAAATGCAATCGGAGAAGAAATGTTAAATGTACGGGTGATTTAAGTGTGTATGTTTCCGTAGCTAGACCGTCAGTTTGCACAAAAATATTCTGGATCTAGAGATTTTTCATGTTGTAAGATAATTAGATTAATCAAAGTTTTTCAATTAGAGAAAGGCCACTGGAACCATAGACATGACGATGGTTTTGTTCATCCAGTGACGCGGCTGAATACCTAGATAACATTTTATTTTATATAGGTGATCCTGAAGAATTGAGTCTAAATGGTCAGCATTAAAGTATCGTTCTAGAATATTCGATGAAATAATCTGACTAGCAGTTCGCGAAACTATGCAACTTTCTTCATCTGTTGCTGCCAAAAAGCCTAAAAGTTTTGACACAATCTTGATTGAACGAGGACAGACACAATGATGGCATCTGAAATTTATTTAACAATGATGTAAGTAACATTTGAAATACATGTTACTGAATTTCCATTGATAATATTCAACGTACAGAGACGGTATTATGTCACACCATCGTCTTGCTAGTCAGTCACTCCACATATATGTTCGTTTGAACAAAGTGCGATACTGAATATCACTCAACAACCAACTCTTGTCAAGTAGGGTTGATGAAAAGAGTAATTACCATCAACGGATTCTCCTTTTCAAAGACAACCTTCCTTCGTGGTAGTTCGTTCGAGACTCAGTTATTCTGGAAGTTGTATGTTGCTTTAAAATGTCATGAAGATAATTGTTCTGGTCCACCTCTTCCTCCCCCCTCCTCCTTTTTCACTCCATTCTCCTTAGTATTTTCCGTTTATTATGTTTGAGACCCCAACGGGGAATCCATAGTTTTCCTTTGCTTCGACTTTTTACTGCACTATTACTTTTCTTAACTATCAAGATCATCAGCTCACGTTGCTTAACAGCCAACGCTGTATTTTCTTGGACAGCACCTTTCTGACTTACGTATTATTCAGCATTCACTGCCACAAAATAGAGTGGACTTCATAAATATTTTAGCAAGCAACTTTTTTATTTCTATAAATATGTGATTCTTTCTAAATATATTTTTCTTATTTTACAGCAGGAGCAGTGAAATCTGTTGTCTTTTGTAACTACTCAATCTTGAGAGCAATACTTTTTGACTTATGTGATCCTACAGTTACCTACTTGCGCTATTTGTTCTTTCTTATTTCTCGAGATTGTTATTTAGTCTGCTTCAATTTAATTTTCAAGTTCTATTCTTCAAGGTCTGAGGAGAAGTTACTGAGCTTCATTTTCATATATTTGGGTGAACCTGCAAAAACTACAGTGTCTGTGAACGTCTTCGTACGATTAAAGCTAACGTTGTTGGTCCTTTATTTTCACTAATACGACGAAAGTTCGTAGCCTGTTGCATACATTTCCTCTGCAAGACAAGACAGAAGTTTTGAGATTCGTATTGGAACGCAGCGACGCCGGATATACTGAAAACTTATGTCAGCGAGCAAAACGAATGAGGTCATGTAATGATGGGAAAGTTTGTTAAATTCGGGAGCGTGTAGAAAGGTTTAAAAAAGATTGTCTACTAGTAAGTCATTTAAAAAAATAATGGACGCATAATTAAATTACTAGGATTATCATAATGACGGAAGTTAGTACGTTACTTATAAACGACGAAAACTAAATTCCTCTACTGAAATCTTGATCAAATGAGGTAAAAATCATTCTCCACGTCCTGTACGATGTGATTACTGTTCTGCAGTACAGCTGATATTTCAGTACAGCTTGTCATTTGCAACTAATATATTTAAAGCACTGTACTTTTAATGGAGTGAAAATTTAGGCCAAAAATTAAACAAATGGTGTTTGTCCCATTTTTAATTTTATTAATCTTATTTAAGTTATGTCTGGTATTTCCTTAGTACTTGTACTGTCGCCACTGCTATACTATGTTTACAGGTTGTTTTCTAGGTTCTGGTGACTGCTAAATGTGTCTGCCTGTTGGTTGAGAAAACAAATTACTCTTGAATGCTTAATAAAAAATGGTTCAAATGGCTCTGAGCACTATGGGACTTAACATCTATGGTCATCAGTCCCCTAGAACTTAAAACTACTTAAACCTAACTAACCTAAGGACAGCACACAACACCCAGTCATCACGAGGGAATGCTTAATAAAACTGGTAAATGTGGGCAGGTGTTTGTAGTATATATTTACTGTCCAGAGAACGGATAGATATTTTTTCTGTAGTTGTTCGTATTTTGATCTTTCTGGCTGAGACATTTATTAATTTGCACTATCAAATAAACTAGATATTTGCTTTGAAGGACAGTTTGATATTGAAATCGCTTAACACTGGGAGAAAGTATTAATTTTTATTTGTATTACCGGTATCGTGACGTATTATAAGTCACCATTATAAAAGAACTCATGAGGTGAACCTTCGAGAATTGGATATCCTAATGTCTGCAATTTTATAGAAAATGTAGGGAAAGGTAACGATTGTATAGAGGTGATACGTTGATTCTTTGCACAGGTTGACAGTATCAGCATGGAAGTTACTATAAGTTTTGCGAAGATGTTCCACATGAACTGCCTGGGTTACAGTGAGTGGCCACTGGTTCTCTTGTGTGTTTACCGCCCCGTTGCCTACGGAGACGGCTTGCCCCTGTAGCCCCGCCTCCTGAGCAGGCGGCAGCCAACCGCGAAGCTGAGTAGTTTGGGTTGCGTCTGGCTGGGCTGTAGGGGCTACTGCTGGCGACAACGGGAAGTGGAGGTGACTGCGCTGAGAGGCAGAGTGGCTGGGGAAGCACTGCTCGGAGCTGTTCTCACCATCGCACGGACAAAAGCTGTTAATGGAAATGCGGCGCCTTTAGACCTCACTTTCAGCACAACGCAACTCCACTCCGCTATTGCTTGACGAATTAGCTAACTCGGTGAGAATTTAAACTGCCTTAGACCACTCAGGCAAAGACAACAACTATACTGTATACGCGGGTATAAAGTAATTACATCCGTCTAACGCATTAAATTCGTCACGGAAAACGAGCTGCGATAACAGTCTCCTACATCCGGTTTCCGCAGTTAGTGTGTAGCAAGAACCATTCCTGAAATTTTGAATGACTCGTTTAGCTAAGAAAGTGTTTGTTATGCAACGTGGAATTGTTACGGACTAGAAGAGTCACATTTTTCTCTCGGAAATACTGGGCGTATACGGAATATCAAGTTAAAAATTTTGTGACTTACGTGTACAGGAATCGATTACAACTGGACGTACACCACACATAATGTTGAAGAGAGCGTATTTGTTTGAACTGTCATCTGTGAGTTTCGTAATTATTTTCCAAACGGATCGTTCTCTGTTCTCATGTTATCAATTGAATAGTTCTCCTGCATGACGAGTGGAGAAAAGCTGAGTTTCGAAGCAAAAAATCTACGGTGGCTACGAAGAATTTATGAGGGATCCGCATGAGGCAGAGAAGTGTTTGGAGTAACGAAGTAGTGAACTCTAGGCCTGAAGTGGAGAGCGTAGCTCGGAAAGTACAAGCGTACCATACTAACGAATCAATTTCTTCGGCAACCAGCAGTCATCGGTGACAATGTAAGTTTTTCGTTCGAGTTCGTGTTCACTTTTCTTACTGAATTAGTCCTCTGATTCGGACAGAATCAGTTTTGAGGCGGCTGGAGTAAGAGGAGTAGCATACGTGGAGCAGTATTCGGTATGAAATACGCAAATAATGTGTACGGTAAGTACTGTAGCAAAAATATGTTGAAAAGGAAGGAAATTAGTTAAAAATGCAAGTGAAGAGAGTTAGTAAAGAAGTAACACTGTGGCTGATAGTGACTCATATAATTAAATATAACACTGGAGTGTACGAAATAAGAAACTGTGATTTTTTTTACGTAAATTATGTGTCAAATTGTGTGGTATTAGTAGAGAGCTTTCAGATCAAGACTAATAATAAATTACTTTCTGTAAAAATCGTGGGGGACACTCTCGAATGCCATAAACCGCTGTGATAGTTGTTTTGTACACTGTTACCAAACGAGGTAGCTCTGTGGTAAGTATAATGGACTCAAACTCGGGAGGACGACCGTTTGAATCCGCGTTCGGCCATTCAGATTTAGGTTTTCCGTGGTTGCTATAAATCGCTCCATGGAAATGCCGGGATGGTTCCCTTGCACAGCCAATTTCCTTATCCATCCTTGAAAAATTCCGATCTTGTACTCCTTCTTTTATTACCTCGATGTCGACGGGATGTTAAACACTAATCTCCCTTCCCTCCTTTGTACACTGCTCGCTACTAAAATTGCAACAGCAAGAAGGATAGAAAATAGTTAAGTTTTACTTAATGAACTTATACAGTATAGTGCAAGAATACATGGTTAAATTTGTAGGTGACTTGGGAGTGGTTGTACAGGGCTATAAACTGGTACAGGGAGCTAATTCTATACTGTGGAAACCACACTACCTGTGGCGTCGGCAACCTGCCGGTGTGGCCGAGTGGTTCTAGGCGCTTCAGTCTGGAACCGCCCGACCGCTACGGTCACAGGTTCGAATCCTGCCTCAGGCATGGATGTGTGTGATGTCTTTAGGTTGGTTAGGTTTAAGTAGTTCTAAGTTCTAGCGGACTGATGACCTCAGATGTTAAGTCCCATAGTGCTCAGAGCCATTTGAACCATTTGTGGCGTCAACTGTGGCTCCAACCGCCTCTAACTTGCTTAGATGACAGATACGGGTACGTCATTCCATGCTCCATCTTTATGCCATATTTGATCAATCGTAGTGCCTAGCTAGTGGTAAAGTTCCAGTCTCGTGACATCTCACAGCGTTTCTAGTGGGTAAGGGATCTGGAGAAAGTGCCTCTGTACTATGTTAAGTTAGAACACCAGGGGCAACATACCGCGCGGCATTCCCTTGTCGAAAGATATAATCAAAAATTTATCGAAGGTAGGGCACAATCTCCGGCCGTAACAAGATGTTAAATGTAGCTCCTGCTGTCCAAACCACCAGCTATGTGATCCAGAGGTAACTGTTAAAACTGTAGAGCAGTCACGAGTCGCATGTAACCTTTCTTTACTTTGAAACGTTTCACACGGCCAACACGAGCATGTTCAGAAATTACATAGCCGAGATCCGCACATTACAGATATTTTGCTGTGTAAAGCGCCATCATCGTGCATGATGTATTTATAATAGAGCATTATACACAGCCGAATATTGGTAACATGTTACCCTCGGTTGCGTAATTTTTCAATACGCTCGCGTTGTTCGAATGAAACATGTCAAAATAAAGAAAAGTTACGTGCAGTTTGTGACTGCTCTACAATTTTAATTTCTAAAGGTCGCTGTTTCCAGGCAACGCCTGCGCTCGACAAAAAGAGATAACTGTGTTTCGTACCCAATGGCACCCTGGACCATCAAGTGCTGGGATCGCATGACGAATGCACGTTCATTCTTCTCGGATCCACCACATACTCATATGCCCATCGTGATGATTAACTCTGAAGCGATTCCTGTGTCCATTATTGTTGTTGGATACATTAATTCAATCAGTCTTTCCCTGTCGCCGTGTCAAGAGAAGCCGCAACAATGTTCGCCATGCAAACAGTATGTAGTGTTCTAGACGTCGACGGACTCGACATGTAAACACTTGTTTGCTGTAAACAAGTCAATTTCTTGATTCAATGTATTTCAACGGGAGAATGCTATAGGAGAATTTGGAGCAGAAGTCGGAGCCCAGAACTGAAACGAGGTTGCAGTCAGAGAGAAGATGCTTATCACTGAACTACGAGATCGGTTCCCGCGTGGTAGGACCAGGAGCGCCGAAATCAGGCCACAAGCTACGGACATCGGCCGCAGTCGGCCGTCGCTCCTGCTTGATCAGCGGCCCTCAGCAACAGAACGACTTCTGTGACACTGTCCTGGGTGTCAACGCCCTGGACCAGCCTTCGAGAAGCCACTCCGGCTCGACTGACTTCCGCGTCGTCGACGATTACGGCAGACCAAGATCAGTGCTCTGTTCCAGATGGTTCCCGTCTCCCACAAACGTAGCCCTTCCACGAATTCAGCGCCGCAAACCAGCATTTAAACGCTGGTCCAGCCGAGTACGTCACGCAAGGGCACAGCAGGACCACACCCGGCGCCTGCGTGTCAGCCACGAATCCTTGCTGTGAACTCTGCCGCCACCGGACAGCGAAAGAGGGTCCTCTGCCTTCGACTCCGGGCACCGCCATCGCTGTGCGACTGGAATGACACGGAATTCCGCATTACAGAAGACCTGGAGGCCGCCCGTGACCGGCTCGGATACCGGAGACGCCAGTTCAGAGCTCTGTCTCCGGAGTAGCGCGTGCACGCCGTTCGCAATAAGTCGACGTCTGCAGTTACGACTCCGGAATATTACGAGAGAACTCCTGACCGTGCCAAACAATGGAGCACAATCAGAAGAGTGTCTGAGTGTATGAATTAGTAAATAACTAATAAAGAGTTGTTATATCTCTACCAGGACCAGCCTCTGCTGCTGTCCACGGCACCATCTTCGACTGAGAAACCAGCCCACACCCAGACAGTCTACCTCTCCCATCTTTACAGTACGTGGCGTAACTGTACAATCCTGCACGGCACAAGGAGCAACTTGTCTGTCCTCTCAGGTTCTGGTCACGTGGAGCCATTGATATCCTACATGGCGTTTAGTACGGTCCTTTTGATTGCATATTCACTTGAAAATCGTGGGATCCCGACCAATGCGGGAGGCAGTATCACGGAATGTAAATCATAGTCTGGACAGCCGCGCTCCTGCCAGTGTCGAATTTTGACGAGTGCTGGTAGAGGTACTTCCTTCTTACAAGAGGCAAAATAAGGTCTTGGCACAAGCTAACAAAATTCAAAAGCGAGCTCTGAAGGGGATATCCACTGTATAATATTTCATTATATACAGAGTGTAGACAATGTGTTTCCTTCATACTTTGTGCCGTTGCGCTAAAATGCTAAGCATTTTCATATCGAAGCTTGTAACTTCGTGCCAGTTTCACGTTAGTTGCATGTCACCTTCATAGTGGTGCAGTTTTAATGCCCAGTAATAAAATAAGAGGCGTATTCCAAAACTAAGGCCGGTGCCCAACATTTAATGATGCTAAGCTGAATGAAGTTCCACGCATGCAGTAGTATCTACCGACTTTTTACGAAACTACTGCAGTGTTGGTTTGATTCAGTAGTCGTTTGCCAGCCGGTGAAACATGACAATGCGAGACAATCGTACATCTTGCCAGTTATGAAATGATAAGATTTTGGCTAGCAGAAGGATCTTCAGCTGCTGAGATCCATCGTGAGTTACGCCTAGTATATGGACCTGAAATAATGAGTGATGAACAAGTTGGAAAACGGTGTCGAGAATTTCTAAATGCTTGCAAAAATGTTCACGATGAACAGCGGAGTAGAAGGCCCAGTTTTCGGACCGAAGACATCGTTGATCAAGTGAACCAAAATCTTCGAAGTGATCGGTGGCTGACGATTAGTGGTGTGCCTAATAAATTCCAAAATGTTACTCGACCCTCAGTTTACAGGACCGTCACCGAGCAGCCTGGGTATCACAAATCGTGTGCGAGGTGGGTTCCATAAATGCTCACTAATCAGCACAGAGTTCAGAGAATGAGTAGTGAACGACAGTTTTTGGAGCGCTATAGACAAGATGGAGATGATTTGTTTTCCCACGTTGTTACAGGCGGCGAGACGTGGATAGCGTACATCAACGCAGAATCGAAACTACACTCAGTGTAGTGGCGCTATTCAAGTTCATTCAAACCAAAAAATTTTAAGCAGTCTCCGTTCTCTAATAGAAAATTGATGGCTACAATTTTTTGGGACGACAGGGGCGTCTTTTGACTGACTCCATGCATCGTGGGTCAACAACTACAGCTGACGTATGCTGTAACAAAGCTGAGACATGCTATACGTAATCGATGCCACAGGAAACTGTCGTCTAGCGTAACCGTCCTTCACGCCAACGTGCGCCCTCACACCGCTGCCAGAACCAAGGAAAAAATATTCAAAAATTTCGCTGGGAACTTTTTGCGCACGCCCCTTTCAGTATCGATCTTACACCAAGCGACTGTTTCCTCTTCTTGCATTTGAAAAAGTGATTGGGTGGACAACAATTTCAAAACGACGATGAACTCAAGACTGGCGTTACCAACTGGTTTAATTCACAGGCGGCAGACTTCTATGCAGATGGGTTAAAGAAGCTGGTACAGTATTGCAGACAGTGTTTAGATGTGAATGGCTATTGTATGGAAAAGTAAACTATACATTTAGTAAAATACACTCCTGGAAATTGAAATAAGAACACCGTGAATTCATTGTCCCAGGAAGGGGAAACTTTATTGACACATTCCTGGGGTCAGATACATCACATGATCACACTGACAGAACCACAGGCACATAGACACAGGCAACAGAGCATGCACAATGTCGGCACTAGTACAGTGTATATCCACCTTTCGCAGCAATGCAGGCTGCTATTCTCCCATGGAGACGATCGTAGAGATGCTGGATGTAGTCCTGTGGAACGGCTTGCCATGCCATTTCCACCTGGCGCCTCAGTTGGACCAGCGTTCGTGCTGGACGTGCAGACCGCGTGAGACGACGCTTCATCCAGTCCCAAACATGCTCAATGGGGGACAGATCCGGAGATCTTGCTGGCCAGGGTAGTTGACTTACACCTTCTAGAGCACGTTGGGTGGCACGGTATACATGCGGACGTGCATTGTCCTGTTGGAACAGCAAGTTCCCTTGCCGGTCTAGGAATGGTAGAACGATGGGTTCGATGACGGTTTGGATGTACCGTGCACTATTCAGTGTCCCCTCGACGATCACCAGTGGTGTACGGCCAGTGTAGGAGATCGCTCCCCACACCATGATGCCGGGTGTTGGCCCTGTGTGCCTCGGTCGTATGCAGTCCTGATTGTGGCGCTCACCTGCACGGCGCCAAACACGCATACGACCATCATTGGCACCAAGGCAGAAGCGACTCTCATCGCTGAAGACGACACGTCTCCATTCGTCCCTCCATTCACGCCTGTCGCGACACCACTGGAGGCGGGCTGCACGATGTTGGGGCGTGAGCGGAAGACGGCCTAACGGTGTGCGGGAGCCCAGCGGTGTGCGAGCTCAGCTTCATGGAGACGGTTGCGAATGGTCCTTGCCGATACCCCAGGAGCAACAGTGTCCCTAATTTGCTGGGAAGTGGCGGTGCGGTCCCCTACGGCACTGCGTAGGGTCCTACGGTCTTGGCGTGCATCCGTGCGTCGCTGCGGTCCGGTCCCAGGTCGACGGGCACGTGCACCTTCCGCCGACCACTGGCGACAACATCGATGTACTGTGGAGACCTCACGCCCCACGTGTTGAGCAATTCGGCGGTACGTCCACCCGGCCTCCCGCATGCCCACTATACGCCCTCGCTCAAAGTCCGTCAACTACACATACGGTTCACGTCCACGCTGTCGCGGCATGCTACCAGTGTTAAAGACTGCGATGGAGCTCCGTATGCCACGGCAAACTGGCTGACACTGACGGCGGCGGTGCACAAATGCTGCGCAGCTAGCGCCATTCGACGGCCAACACCGCAGTTCCTGGTGTGTCCGCTGTGCCGTGCGTGTGATCATTGCTTGTACAGCCCTCTCGCAGTGTCCGGAGCAAGTATGGCGGGTCTGACACACCGGTGTCAATGTGTTCTTTTTTCCATTTCCAGGAGTGTATAAGGGTCAATAACAACCTTTTATTATCATTTTATTATTATTTTGTTATGACCAAGCGGATCTTAGTGTTGAAATACACCTCGGACTAATGAAGAGAATGAGTGTAAACTAGAACTGTTTGGGCTGAAATTTCTACGTGTCACACCTACAGTGACTTATTTATGCACATTGCTCGTTACAATATAGATCATGCTTCTGCAACTGATGAGCTGAAATAAACAACCGACGGTCAAGATAAATTTAGATCGCAGCAGAGCTCCACCCTCCAAGTAAATATGTTCCTCTTACTGCCTTAATTAAACTTGCTTCAGATAGCACAAACGAAATTTGTGGTGGAAGATTGCAGCCTGGATTACGTCTTTCGATCATGTATGTGTCGGAGGCTATCCAGTGCTAACCCCATCTCGTGGAATCGTTTTGGGACAATGGCTCACAGCTGGCTTGTGGGATGGCCTCTGCTCAGGAAGCAGTACCATTCTCTACGCCAGTGGTTCCCAAGAGATGGTCCGCGCACCCCCAGGGTTCCGCGAGCTATGCCAGAGGGGTCTGCAAGATGCTATTAGAATAAAAATTATATTAAATATATTTCGTATGATAACATATTTTTTGTTTAGGCTGCCCAATATTTTTTCAGTAATGAATATGTAAATGTTTTTCATAAGTACCAAAAATAGAAAACGTATAAAAAGACTCTTAATTTGGCTTTTTTAGGTACTTGAAACTGTGATATGATAAGGTACCAATCATGCTCGATGAGGGGGTCCTCGAGAATTTCTTTCCTACCAGTTATTTAAGAGACTTGAAGTACGAATAAACTATATAAGAAGTGACTATCAATTAGGTTTCATGGAAGGCAGAACCCGTTCAGAATAAATTCTCAACCTCAAAACATCTCACAAAACTTAGCAAGTAGAGTAACAGTGACGATCTTTGTAAACTTCGAAAAGGCATATGATTCGGTAGACCCACATAAACTGATCAGCGTATTACAAGAATTCTAAGTATATTTATATCAACAACAGAACTGATGAAATACATAAAAACCAACTGAAAAGTTAAATTTTTACGCGAAACTTACAAATCTTTTGCTAGTAAAACGGGAGTCTCACACAAAGGTGGAATATTTCCCGTATTGGCCAAATCTATATCACAAAAAGGAATCAGGACCTGGGAAAAATTTAAAAGGAGTAACTGTCGGCAGAAAATGTGCAAATAAAGTTCATTTCAGTCCCTGGACTTCCGAGGTAACACAGAAATTCTGTCCAATACTAGAAAATAAGCGATTCCATTTATAAACAAATATTCAAAGAAATGTAACAAAAATTGCACTCTAAATTAAATAAGTAAAAAGCCAGTATGCTAAAGGAACTCCTCGGTGCCTTAATGGACAACCTATAGTACTTAAATTGGCAAAAAATCTCAGGTAAATAAATTCCAATATCTAGGGGAAGTCATCCAACCTTTAGCATCAAACTGTGAAGCAAAGGGAGAGAAAATCTCTAAATTACAAAAAGCCTACATAATCATGTGGAACAGACATAACAAAAATACTAGAATGCAAAACTAAGCCACTACAACACAACAGTCACACAGTAAGCGTTACATTGTGCGAAGTGAAGACATATCACTAGCTCCAGACGAAGGAAAGTAATAAAGATGAATTTCTGAGGAAGTTTTTAGTCAGTCTACATTGAACGAATCTGGATGAGAAAAAATCTCGTGAATCACATATATAAGCTGAATTGTGGTCTTCAGTTTGGGACAACGATGTAAATAACAGAAAGAATAAATATTCTCTGTCTTCTCCCCTTCTGTCTAAGGAATTTAGTTTATTTCGACTGTGACTGATGTAGAGAGTGATAGTTTCCGAATGTTTCGTGTCCTCTTCATCAGTATTTCTTATGAGCTTTTGCCCCCTCGCTTCTACGCTAGCTGTCGAGATCGATAGTGAATTTCTTCACTGGACGTCTCCTTTTCTGTGAAACAGATGTGCTCTTCTACACTCAGTCGCTGGGAGCACACCGCCACGATTGTAGACTTAACCCCCCCCCGCGAGTAATGAGGCTTTGCAAATATGCTGTGCCAATTATGTCCTAAGAGCTATCTAGTTCCCGGGACTGAGGTTCCAAATTTGCAGTATCTTTCCTGTAGTCGGAGGATGCATTTCCTGACAATCGAGATTGTTAAGGTGTTTTGTCGCAGAGCTTTCGCATCCAGCAAGAATATACAGGACCACACAAGAAGAGGGTACGTAGATAATATAACATGGTTAGTTTTATTCCTCTGTGACAAATAAACACATAGATACTGGGTGACAGTCAAGATATTGCTATGACAAAATAAACTCAGTAATACAATACAAAATACGTGCTCATAAAATTATAACCTACTTTTAGATGTTATCTGTTACCTTGAAAACACAAACGTATTATATTTTTTCTGAAATTTTGTATTACGTGAAATAGTAATAGTTGAAGTATAACTCACATAGAGTAATCGTCCACCAACTAAGATATTCGTAAAAATACATTGTCCAGGAAAGCAACTGCGACGACTACCTTATACAATAACAAGATAAACGTGATGTAAAAATAATAATAAATGCTTGTTCGGACTTGAGGAAACCAGAGCACTTCAGAGTGAAAGAATACAGGATTTGGCTGAATTAAAAAGAGGAACTTCGTCATAATAATAGAGGTGCGATTGTTTCTGTACTCTCGTTGTCTATTAATGAGCAAGCACGTGTACAACTAATCTTATTATAATGTTAATAATAATTAAATTGGACAAGAGTTGTCCAAAAACTTATATGAAGATGATATTCTATTTATGTTAAAGTCTTTGAATTTTGTATTTTTAAATTTTATTTTTGTCTAAGTTATTCTTTGGGGAGCTTGCGGTCGATAGAGTTCGACAGAAGAAATACTTAGGTCACAGTCCGTGTTGTATGGAGCTACTAAAGCCGTACAAGTGTCAAGAACGACTTCAGAGAACTCTATTCCTATGTAATACCATGAGTGAGCAAGATGACAACATCAAAAAATAGGATATTTAATACTATTGCTCAAACCAAATGTTTTTATCCGTGTATCTCTATCTACCAAAGGTATTATGAAAGTAAGGTCCAATCAATGGCGAAATAGATGTGTTGACAATGTCTAGAATGACCGTCGGTCGCCTCACATCGCTCTTTTCAGTTCTGATCTCATAGTGAGCAGGTAAAGATGCCTAGAAAATAGTGTCTTCCGGTAAGTATGAGTGCCTCTAAGTGATTTAGAACTGGTTTCATGCAGCCCACACAAAGTAACGCTTCCTTCTGCTTGACAACTCTCCGTCACATACTGCAGGGGCAATGAGAGCGCTCCTGCAGCGTTTTCGAAGGGAAGTGTTTGATCACCCACCATACAGCACGGACTTGGTTCCCTCTGAGTTTCATTTCTACTCACGCGAACCACTGGCTACGAAGACAACATTTTAATACAGACAACGGGCAGCAGATCAGCGTAGGGAACTGGCAGGAAGCACAGGCGGCTGCCTTCGGAGCGTCGACTGTGTAGAGAAGTAACTGCAAGGTGTAGCTACCTGTTACAAATAAAAAATTTTTATTTTAACTTGTGTTCATTTCGTAACCAACTTCCCGAATAGTCATCGTACGACGAGAATGGGTGTAATGAATGTTCAGCATATCTTCCTACACTACCGGATTGATTTCAATCAAACATGGTACACGTATCACTTGGTATCTGGAAAGAAGCACTGTGGGGTAAGAACCTTCTACTTCTCAAAGTAGTGGGAACGGGGATGAAAAAGAAAGCAAATCGTATCCCTAGCAAATAACCAGACTTCATACAATCAGTAATTAAGAATGAAAGCATTTAGAGACTTACAACAAACGTTACACACAATTTCAAACTCTTAAGTAGTTATCCCGCTGACATCTCACACAGAATTATGAAAGGAAAATCTCTATCGCTTACTACATTTTTGCTTTTCAGGCGTGACGTTTTAATTTATCATTTATTTACTACTAACTATTTGTAACATAGTTTTCAAAAGTACCTACTCACACCACTAAATGTGCGTATGGCATCATGTCATTATATGACACATAGAACAGGAGATACGAAGTCATAAACACTGAGTTGCGGGAAAAACTGCTGCGCGGAGGCCGACGTTTTAGCATATTGCTTCTTCACTACAACCTCCTTGAACTACATTTCGCAGAAAGTATCCATACATAAACTGAATGTACTTCCAAATTACATAGTTCATCACGTATGTCATCACAAACATTGAGATGCGTGACAAACAAGACTATCTTAAATCGGAGAGGAAATTGCCCAGGCTATAGTCTTAGAGTGATTGATAATAAGAGTACTTAGCGGCTTTCAACTAACTTCAAACATAATTCCAAATCATCCCTAAACTTTTTCTCGCTTACGTGCTTGAGGTCAAATATTTAACGTCTTAACGCATTTGTAATGTGATCTGAAGTTTGGAGGTATTTTATACAAGGGATTTCGATTCTTCACTGTATATGGTGTTCACTTTATACTTACTATCTGGTAAGAAACACTGTGCAGTTAACTACCACCTACATACCATAGCAGTGGGATGAAAGGGAAGTAGCATGGAGGTGTAGCTCAGGAGCACCTGGGGCAAACTCAACCAAATTTGTCAGGTACACGCCTTATTATCGATTAAAAATACTTTGGGAGTAATATTTCCCACTATCAATAGGGGAAGGCATGTGGATGAGGCAGGATGAGATAAAAATGTTCGAAAACGACCCATATTCATTTCCCGTACTTAGTCGATTTGGAATACTTTTAAAAGAATGAAGTGCAATTTGTTTCTTATTTTTATTGTTCTGTGTGTCAACCACGTCGTGAGAAAGAGCACTACAGTGACAATAATTTTCTCGACGTGTTTCAGGACGTAAGATCAAGCCACACGGATGAACACCAGAAATCAAAAAATTCAAACGGCTCTAAGCACTATTGGACTCAACATCTGAGGTCAGCAGTCCCCTAGACTTAGAACTACGTAAACCTAACTAACCTAAGGACATCACACACATCCATGAGCGAGGCAGGATTCGAACCTGCGACCGCAGCAGCAGCGCGGTTCCGGACTGAAGCTCTTAGAACCGCTCGGCCACATCGGCCGGCCAGCACAAATCAGTTTAACATTCTGTCTGTAGTCGTATGTTGCAAAACAGCAGATAATCGGACGTATATTTGTGCAATACATATCATATATGCATAATTTCAACATCTCCTCCTAAGCTCCTGGATCAATTTTAAATAAACTTAACACACAAATACCTGCTGTCCGTAAAGAAATACTGTTGGGGTAAAAAGGCAACTATCTCCCATTGGGGATGGGGTGGGTGTGATAACGAGCTTGACTGAGAGAGAAGGGGGGGAGGTTAACAGACAAAAGGGGGGGCATAGGGGGTGGCATACATGGACAGAAAGATTGAGGAGAAGGAATTGGACAGATAGAAAGGCGATGACGAAAATGGACCGAGAGAGGGGAAGGACAGCATGGGCTGAAAGTGCGGGAGGATGAGATGGATGGAAAGAGGAAAGGGACGTGAAACTGGAGATGGATAGCGAAAACAGGGAGGAGGAGACAGACAGAGAGAGGGAGGGGGTGATTTGTTGATGGACGGAGAAGGGGGAGGAGATGGACAGAGAGAGGGGCAGAAAGAGATAGATTGAGGGGAAGGAAAAAATGTACTGAAAGAGGATGGAGGAGAAGGTGGACTAGAGAGGGAATAAGAGAGCATGGACAGAGGAGAGAGGGGGAGGGGAAGATGGTTAGAGAGATGGACGCAAAGAGAAGGTGAATAAAGATAAGGGGAAAGAGGAGACGAACAGAGGATGCGACGAGCAGAAAAACAGAAATAGAGGTTGGAGAGAGGCATGAGATGCAATATTAAAATTAACGAACACCCAGTTAACGCCAAGTTTCTTCACTGGTATGTTGTAAAGTTCATCAATATCCGACAGTAGAAGAATCATTTTATTCAGTAACTGTGAGAAGATAAGAAAACAATACGTCATTACGATTAAAGGGGAATTTTACTACCGAGAAGGCTTGAAAACCGAAACTGCAGTAATCGGCCAAATAAAAGAAAAGGAGAAATTCGAATGTCATGCACATTACTCGATTGGTGGTTATGAAAAGTAGGACAGAAGACGAGACATACTGGAAAACAAACATTCATAATTTTAATTTTGGTTCCAACATTCAGAATTACCTTACACGAGGTATCTAGTGACCTTTTATTCTAGAGAACTATGTAGTATATGGTAACGTACGGTGGAGAGTAACACATCTTTTTTATGCGATTTTTGTTCGTAATCTTTGTTAGATTTGATCTGCTCCCATTTTGTACACAGCCATTAGAAATTTGTTTCGTTTTACTTAACAGAGATTGTATGTGCAATTTTATAGTAAATACGTTTTGTTTTGACTGCCTGTTTTAGAGTAACAAAGGAGCAGATCATGTCAGAAAAACGAATTTATGAAAGGAATATAGATAACACAGCCATAACTTAAAGCCAACTGCCAGTATCCATTTTGATTAGCGTCTCCATCTAACTGTCGGATTATCAACTGTGTCTCACGAATTCACTGCGTCGATCAAGTGTTCAAGAGCAGATTTTCTTCTTTTTTCCATTTTTTCTTATTAATCACCGGGATTCGTCCGACTACTTGTGTATCATGTTCTACAATGTGGACGAGCGCTAATGTTCTCGGTTATGGAACTTGAAGTTGTAGGTAACACTAAAAATATCAACAGTTTCATCGGGCCTTAGTCTCAGGTACGGTCGTTACATATTTAAGAAACGATTAAGAGCAACTGCGTGCGCTTTGAGTGGTATTGTTTCTACTGTTTTCAGCCGAAGACAGGTTTGAAGTAAATCTCGACGCTAGTCTCTCCTGTGCAAACCTCTCTGTCTGCGCCTAACTACTGCATCCTACATCCATTTTATCCTGCTTACACTAGCCTAGCCTCGGTCGCCCTCTACACTTTTAATCCTCTTCCCCCCCCCCCCCCCCCCCCAAGAGCATGTTTGTCTCCACCCTCCCACACTTCCCTCCATTAACTATTCTTCGATGTATCCTGTCAACTGAACACCCCTCCTCCCGCACCCCCCACCCCTTTTTCATTGAAGATGAGTCACAACTATCTTTTCTCTGTAACTGGATTCAGCACCGCTTACTTAGTTATCCATTCGAAATATACAGGGTTTTCAGAAATTGACGGCAAAAATTCTGGAATGGATTCCTCATATAAACAAGAAAAAATTTCAGCAAACATGGGCTCTAAAACGCGATATGTTTGACAGTAACGAAGATGAACAAGTGCTCATAGCTCTTAAGGCATATACTGTAGAGCCCATGTTATATTGGGTAATTTTTCATTGTTTTGGTCCCTAAGGTATATCTTTACAAGTGGAGAGTTTAGATTCAATGTGTTTCACGGTACAGAAGATGAATAAATTCTCACAGCTCTTAAGGTATGCATTTTACAGTCTATATTTACTCGGCTGTATACATGGAAGAACCCTGGAGATTCTAAAAGGTTTCAGATAGATTATATAATGGTAAGACAGAGATTTAGGAACCAGATTTTAAATTTTAAGACATTTCCAGGGGCAGATGTGGACTCTGCCCACAATCTATCGGTTATGAGTTGTGGATTGAAACTGAAGAAACCGCAAAAAGGTGGGAATTTAAGGAGATGGGACCTGGATAAACTGACTGAACCAGAGGTTGTACAGAGTTTCATGGAGAGCATAAGGGAACAATTGACAGGAATGTGGGAAAGAAATACAGTAGAAGAAGAATGGGTAGCTTTGAGGAATGAAATAGTGAAGGCAGCAGAGGATCAAGTAGGTAAAAAGACGAGGGCAAGTAAAAATCCTTGGGTAACAGAAGAGATACTGAATTTACTTGGTGAAAGGAGAAAATACAAAAATGCAGTAAGTGAAGCAGGCAAAAAGGAATACAAACGTTTCAAAAATGAGATCGACAGGAAGTGCAAAATGGCTAAGCAGGGATGGCTAGAGGACAAATGTAAGGATGTAGAGGCTTATCTCAAGAGGGGTAAGATAGATACTGCCTACAAGACAATTAAAGAGACCTTTGGAGAAAAGAGAACCACTTGCATGAATATCAAGAGCTCAGATGGAAACCCAGTTCTAAGCAAAGAAGGGAAAGCAGAAAGGTGGAAGGAGTATATAGAGGGTCTATACAGGGGCGATGTTTTTGAAGACAATATTATGGAAATGTAAGAGGAGGTAGATGGAGATGAAATGAGAGATATGATACTGCGTGAAGGGTTTGACAGAGCACTGAAAGACTAAGTCGAAACAAGGCCCCGGGAGTAGACAACATTCCATTAGAACTACTGACAGCCTTGGGGGAGCCAGGCCTAACAAAACTCTACCATCTGGTGAGTAAGATGTATGAGACAGGCGAAATTCCCTCATACTTCAAGGAGAATGTAGTAGTTCCAATCCCAAAGAAAGCAGGCGTTGACAGATGTGAAAATTACCGAACTATCAGTTTAATAAGTCACAGCTGCAAAATACTAACACGAATTCTTTACAGACGAATGGAAAAACTGGTAGAAGCTGGCCTCAGGGAAGATCAGTTTGGATTCCGTAGAAATGTTGGAACACGTGAGGCAATACTGACCCTACGACTTATCTTAGAAGCTAGATTAAGGAAAGGCAAACCTACGTTCCTAGCATTCGTAGACTTAGAGAAAGCGTTTGATGATGTTGACTGGAATACTTTATTTCAAATCCTGAATTTGGCAGGGGTAAAACACAGGTAGCGAAAGGCTATTTACAATTTGTACAGAAACCAGATGGCAGTTATAGGAGTCAAGGGACACGAAAGGGAAGCAGTGGTTGGGAAGGGAGTGAGACAGGGTTGCAGCCTCTCCCCGATGTTATTCAATCTGTGTATTGAGGAAGCAGTGAAGGAAACAAAAGAAAAATTCTGAGTAGGTATTAAAATCCATGGAGAAGAAATAAAAACATTGAGGTTTGCCGATGCATTGTAATTCTGTCAGAGACAGCAAAGGACTTTTAAGATCAGTTGAACGGAATGGACAGTATCTTGAAAGGAGGGTATAAGATGAGCATCAACAAAAGTAAAACGAGGATAATGGAATGTAGTCGAATTAAATCGGGTGATACTGAGGGAATTAGATTAGGAAATGAGACACTTAATGTAGTAAAGGAGTTCTGCTATTTGGGGAGCAAAATAACTGATCATGGTCGAAGTAGAGAGGATATAAAATGTAGACTGGCAATGGCAAGGAAAGTGTTTCTGAAGAAGAGAAATTTGTTAACATCGAGTATTGATATAAGTGTTAGAAAGTCGTTGCTGAAAGTATTTGTATGGAGTGTAGCCACGTATCGAAGTGAAGCATGGACGATTAATAGTTTAGACAAGAAGAGAATAGAAGCTTTCGAAATATGGTGCTACAGAAGAATGCTGAAGATTAGATGGGTAGATCACATAATTAATGAGGAGGTATTGAACAGAATTGGGGAGAAGAGGAGTTTGTGGCACAACTTGACTGGAAGAAGGGATTGGTTGGTAGGACATGTTCTGAGGCATCAAGGGATCACCAATTGGGTACTGGAGGGCAGCGTGGAGGGTAAAAATCGTAGAGGGAGACCAAGAGATGAATACACTAAGCAGATTCAGAAGGATGTAGGCTGCAGTAGGTACTGGGAGATGAAGAAACTTGCACAGGATAGAGTAGCATGGACAACTGCATCAAACCAGTCTCAGGACTGAAGACCACAACAACAACATTTACTCGGCTTTTCTTCTTGGTAAGTGAGAACTCCATTCCAGAAGTTTTGCCGTTCAGCTTTGAAACACGCTGTACAATCTTTGGCATACTTTTATAAGATCACACTTCAAAAGTTTCTACTTTTTTGCTGTTTGTAATGTTTCCTGCTTATATTTCACTGCGGCTCGATGCTACACTCCAGACAAATACCTTCAGAATGGGCCTTCAAATACTTAAATTTATATTGGATGTTAAGAAATTTTTCTGTTTCAACACAGACTTTGTTGCTACTGCCAGTCTGCATCGTATATGTCCTCTATTCTTGGGCAGCCGTCAGTTATTTTGCTGTCCAGATGTCATAAAATACGGTCTATTAAGTTACATCTACATCTACATTTACATCTACATTTATACTCCGCAAGCCGCCCAACGGTGTGTGACGGAGGGCACTTTATGTGCCACTGTCATTACCTCCCTTTTCTGTTCCAGGCGCGTATGGTTCGCGGGAAGAACGACTGTCTGAAAGCCTCCGTGCGCGCTCGAATCTCTCTAATTTTACATTCGTGATCTCCTCGGGAGGTATAAGTAGGGGGAAGCAATATATTCTTTACCTCATCCAGAAACGCACCCTCTCGAAACCTGGCGACCAAGCTACACCGCAATGCAGAGCGCCTCTCTTGCAGAGTTTGCCACTTGAGTTTGCTAAACATCTCCGTAACGCTATCACGGTTACCGAATAACCCTATGACGAAACGCGCCGCTCTTCTTTGGATCTTCTCTATCTCCTCCGTCAACCCGATCTGGTACGGATCCCACACTGATGAGCAATACTCAATTATAAGTCGAACGAGTGTTTTGTAAGCCGTCTCCTTTGTTGATGGACTACATTTCCTAAGGACTCTCCCGATGAATCTCAACCTGGTACCCGCCTTACCAACAATTAATTTTATTTGATCATTCCACTTCAAATCGTTCCGCACGCATACTCCCAGATATTTTACAGAAGTAATTGCTACCAGTGTTTGTTCCGCTATCATATAATCATACAATAAAGGATCCGTCTTTCTATGTATTCGCAATACATTACATTTGTTTATGTTAAGGGTCAGTTGCCACTCCATGCACCAAGTGCCTATCCACTGCAGATCTTCCTGCATTTCGCTACAATTTTCTAATGCTGCAACTTCTCTGTATACTACAGCATCATCCGCGAAATGTCGCATGGAACTTCCGACACTATCTTCTACGTCATTTATAAATATTGAGAAAAGCAATGTTCCCATAACACTCCCCTGTGGCACGCCAGAGGTTATTTTAACGTCTGTAGACATCTCTCCATTGATAACAACATGCTGTGTTCTGTTTGCTAAAAACTCTTCAATCCAGCCACACAGCTGGTCTGATATTCGGTAGGCTCTTACTTTGTTTATCAGGCGATAGTGCGGAACTGTATCGAACGCCTTCCGGAAGTCAAGGAAAATGGCATGTACCTGGGAGCCTGTATCTAATATTTTCTGGGTCTCACGAACAAATAAAACGAGTCGGATCTCACACGATCGCTGTTTCCGGAATCCATGTTCATTCCTACAGACTAGATTCTGGGTTTCCAAAAACGACATGATACTCGAGCAAAAAACATGTTCTAAAATTCTACAACAGATCGACGTCAGAGATATAGGTCTATAGTTTTGCGCATATGATCGACGACCCATCTTGAAGACTGGGACTACCTGTGCTCTTTTCCAATCATTTGGAACCTTCCGTTCCTCTGGAGACTTGCAGTACACGGCTTTTAGAAGGGGGCAAGTTCTTTCGCGTACTCTGTGTAGAATCGAATTGGTATCCCGTCAGATCCAGTGGACATTCCTCTGTTGAGTGATTCCAGTTGCTTTTCTATTCCTTGGACATTTATTTCGATGTCAGCCATTTTCTCGTTCGTGCGAGGATTTAGAGAAGGAACTGAAGTGTGGTCTTCCTCTGCGAAACAGCTTTGGGAAAAGGTGTTTAGTATTTCAGCTTTACGCGTTTCATCCTCTGTTTCAATGCCATCATCATCCCCGAGTGTCTGGATACGCTGTTTGGAGCCACTTACTGATTTAACGTAAGACCAGAACTTCCTAGGATTTTCTGTCAAGTCGGTACATAGAATTTTACTTTCGAATTCACTGAACGCTTCACGCATAGCCCTCCTTACGCTAACTTTGACATCGTTTAGCTTCTATTTGTCTGAGAGGTTTTGGCTGCGTTTAAACTTGGAGTGAAGCTCTCTTTGCTTTCGCAGTAGTTTCCTAACTTTGTTGTTGAACCACGGTGGGTTTTTCCCGTCCCTCACAGTTATACTCGGCACGTACCTGTCTAAAACGCATTTTACGATTGCCTTGTACTTTTTCCATAAACACTCAACATTGTGAGTGTCGGAACAGAAATTTTCGTTTTTATCTGTTAGGTAGTCTGAAATATGCCTTCTATTACTCCTGATAAACAGATAAACCTTCCTCCCCTTTTTTGATGATCCTATTAACTTCCATATTCAGGAATGCTGCAACGGCCTTATGATCACTGATTCCATGTTCTGCGCTTACGTAGTCGAAAAGTTGGGGTCTGTTTGTTATCAGTAGGTCCAAGATGTTATCTCCACGAGTCGGTTCTCTGTTTAATTGCTCGAGGTAATTTTCGGATAGTGCACTCAATATAATGTCACACGATGCTCTGTCCCTACCACCTGTCCTAAACATCTGAGTGTCCCAGTCTATATCTGGTAAATTGAAATCTCCACCTAAGACTATAACACGCTGAGAAAATTTATGTCAAATGTATTCCAAATTTTCTCTCAGTTGTTCTGCCACTAATGCTGCTGTGTCAGGAGGTCGGTAGAAGGAGCCAACTTTAACCTAGCTCGGTTGTTGACTGTAATCTCCACCCATAATAATTCACAGGAACTATCCACTTCTACTTCACTACAGGATTAACTACTGCTAACAGCGACAAAGACGCCACCACCGGTTGCATGCAATCTATCCTTTCTAGACACCGTCTGTGCTTTTGTAAAAATTTCGGTAGAATTTATCTCTGGCTTCAGCCAGCCTTCTGTACCTATAACGATTTCAGCTTCGGTGCTTTCTATCAGCGCTTGAAGTTCCGGTACTTTACCAATGCAGCTTCGACAGTTTACAATTACAATACCGATTGCTGCTTGGTCCCCACATGTCCTGACTTTGCCCCGCACTATTTGAGGCTGTTGCCCTTTCTGTACTTGCCGGAGGCCATCTAACATAAAAAACCGCCCAGTCCACACCACACAACCCCTGCTGCCCGTGTAGCTGCTTGCTGCGTGTAGTGGACTCCTGACCTATCCAGCGGAACCCAAAACCCCACCACCCTATGGCGCAAGTCGAGGAAGCTGTAGCCCACACGGTCGCAGAACCGTCTCAGCCTCTGATTCAGACCCTCCACTCGGCTCTGTACCAAAGGTCCGCAGTCAGTCCTGTCGACGATGCTGCAGATGGTGAGCTCTGCTTTCATCCCGCTAGCGAGAATGGCAGTCTTCACCAAATCAGACAGCCGCCGGAAGCCAGAGAGGATTTCCTCCGATCCATAGCGACACACATCACTGGTGCCGACATGAGCGACCACCTGCAGATGGGTGCACCCTGTACCCTTCATGGCATCCGGAAGGACCCTTTCTATATCTGGAATGACTCCCCCCGGTATGCACATGGAGTGCACATTGGTTTTCTTCCCCTCTCTTGCTGCCATATCCCTAAGGTGCCCCATTACGCGCCTGACGTTGGAGCTCCCAACTACCAGTAAGGCCACCCTCTGCGGGCGCCCGGATTTTGCAGACTGAGGGGCAACCTCTGGAACAGGACAAGCAGCCATGTCCGGCCGAAAATCAGCATCAGCCTGAGACAGAGCCTGAAACCGGTTCGTCAGACAAACTGGAGAGGCCTTCCGTTCAGCCCTCCGGAATGTCTTTCGTCCCCTGCGACACCTCGAGACGACCTCCCACTCTACCACAGGTGAGAGATCAGCCTCAATGTGGGCAGTATCCCGGGCAGCCACAGTTGTAGTCCTATGGGGGGATGCGTGGGACGAGCTGGCCGTCCCCGACAAACCCCCATCTGGACCCCCACTGTGATGCCCATTGGCAACAGCCTCAAGCTGTGTGACCGAAGCCAACACTGCCTGAAGCTGGGAGCGAAGGGATGCCAACTCAGCCTGCATCCGAACACAGCAGTTGCAGTTCCTATCCATGCTAAAAACTGTTGTGCCAAGAACGTATGAACTAATCTACAGAGAGCACAAACAATTCGACACAAAATTTAAATGGTTATTAAAATACAAGGTTGCCTAGTAAATGCAGTAATGGTGATACTTGCGCACTGCTGACACACTGCTCGGCGGCGGAAGGAGACTACGCGGTTTTACACTATTCAGGTACTAAAACGCGATGCTACAACTCTCAAATACTATAATACGCCAGAAATTTATGAATTAAACAATGCAAGTACCAAAAACACGCAAAGAAATTAAGAATTAAACTATGTAACAAATAAGTGAGCTAAAAGTATACGACTTGCTGCTGGCAGCTGCTTATCCAACGGCGGCAGGGAACACACTGGCTGTGACCAACCGACACTGGCCGTTCAAAACAAAAACAGAAGACAGACGACTACGCGAATTTACACTATTCAGGTACTAAAACGCGATGCTACAACTCTCAAATACTATAATACACCCGAAATTTATGAATTAAACAATGCTGTGGTGTCACCGCCAGACACCACACTTGCTAGGTGGTAGCTTTAAATCGGCCGCGGTCCATTAGTACACGTCGGACCCGCGTGTCGCCACTGTCAGTGATCGCAGACCGAGCGCCACCACACGGCAGGTCTCGAGAGACTTACTAGCACTCGCCCCAGTTGTACGGACGACTTAGCTAGCGATGCAACACTGACGAAGCCTCGCTTATTTGCAGAGAAGATAGTTAGAATAGCCTTCAGCTAAGTCAATGGCTACGACCTAGCAAGGCGCCATTAGCATTATATTGCATGTATCTAAAGAGTCTAACTTGTATCGTCAAGAGCGATATACAAATGATGGATTAAAGTTAAGTATTCCAGCAGCTACGTACTTTTCTTTACAGCATTGATTACGTATCCTGTTTCAGACCTCACGCCATCCTGCGTGAGCTTATAGCGTGCATTTCGGCTCCTCAAACAACACGGTGTTGGCACTTCTGCCGACACTTCAAATGCAAGTACCAAAAACACGCAAAGATATTAAGAATTAAACTATGTAACAAATAAGTGAGCTAATAGTATACGACTTGCTGCTGGCAGCTGCTTATCCAACGGCGGCAGGGAGCACACTGGCTGTGACCAACCGACACTGGCCGTTCAAAACAAAAACAGAAGACAGACGACTACGCGAATTTACACTATTCAGGTACTAAAACTCGATGCTACAACTCTCAAATACTATAATACGCCCGAAATTTATGAATTAAACAATGCAAGTACCAAAAACACGCAAAGAAATTAAGAATTAAACTATGTAACAAATAAGTGAGCTAATAGTATACGACTTGCTGCTGGCTGCTGGCAGCTGCTTATCCAACGGCGGCAGGGAGCACACTGGCTGTGACCAACCGACACTGGCTGTTCAAAACAAAAACAAAAACAGTTAGATCGTTCATGTGTAGAAAAATTTATTTGACAACAAACTAAAACATGTACATTCATTTTATATGCACAAAAGAAAAATGCAGTAACAATTAATAATAAGTCCAGACATCCGCAGCGTCAATAATTGCTTGGCATCTGTGAGGCGTGCTTGAAACCAAGTTTTCCGCATATTCACATGAAAAAGACCTCCAAATGCGTCGAATTTGCGTTGACAGCTGTTTCAAAGTGAAGACCTGTTTTCCTTGCAAAGTATTTTTGATGTGCGATCATACATTTTCAATGAGATTAGCGTCAGGCCACTGTGAGGGCCAATCTCATATCCGGACTCCTTTCTCCTTTTCGCAGTCGCTTGCAAAGCCTTATGCGGTGCTTCGGAATATTGTCCTGCAGTATCCAGTCTTCATTTTTGTCGATGAACCAGCGTTTGGAAGTCGGCATCAAACATCTTTGATAAATTTCTAACATCTTCTGTGCATTCAAACTGTCATTAAACACGTGCAAACTTCAGTCAAGAATCCAAAGTAAAGTAATGCTTTACGGACACTGCGTGTAGAACAAAGGTTGCCTTTAGTGGACTGTGAAACAACTATTGCGATATCTTTTACCATCTGCGTGTAATGCCGACGACGATCTTACTTAAGGGGGTGCATCTACTATTTTTAGTGTCTCATTTGCTAATCTAATTTCCTCAGCATCGCCTGAACATCTTATAACTTCTTTACAAACATTATTCATTCCTTTCAACTTATCTTCCAAGGATTAACGTCGCTGACGGAATTACAGTATCATTAGCAAACCTCAAAGTTTTTTTCTTCCCACAGTAAATTTTCTATTGGTTTCCTTTACTGCTCGATCAATGGGCAGCAGTGTTACATCATCATTTCTTTCTCAACTACTACTTTCCATTCAAGTGCCATGGCTCTTACGACTGCATTCTGGTTTCTGTGTAAGCTCTATATATCATTTCTTTCCCTACGTTTTATTACTGCTATCTTTAGAAAATCTATGAGTCTATTTGTTTTTGAGTGACACAGTCTAAAAAATTGTTGACAACGCGACTATAAAGATCAGGGGTGCCGGAGGACTTAACAGGTTGAGGGAACCCTCCTAGCTGTCGCCTCACGTGATAACGGGATACCGTGAGAAACTTGAATCAGGATGGCCGAACAAGGATTTGAATAATACCCTTTTGAGGTGTGATTCAAGTGTATTAAGCACCACGCCTCAGTCTGGAAATTATTGCGCCAGAATGTACTGCGAGAGGCTGTAGTAGGACCAGGTGCGAATCCTGTTTTAGGTTCTGAGAAGGCGTCACAGAATGCTATTGTCTTCCAACATCCCTCTCCCTCCAAACCCAAATATAACTTGCCAGCAATCTCACTTTCGATGTGCCAAATAAACCTAACATTTTAATAATAATAATAACAATAATTTATAAAAATGTTTTAATATAACAATCAACGAAACGAAACAGATTGGAAAAAGTAAGTAAACTGTTTATTATTCCAAAAGTATTCTCCGTATCTCTTAATACACTTACCCCACCGTGAGACAACACGGTTAATGTCTCCATGGAACGACGTTTTCAGTTGTCTATGGAACTAATTCAAAAGTAATCGCCATAAATGTCAATACATTTATACCACTGTGAGACAAGAGGGCAAGTACCCTCATGGAAAAATGTTTGCGGTCACCTACGGAACCATGACTGTAACCAGGCGTACACCTCTTCGTTCGAAGCAAATCGATGGCCAGGAATTTCTTTTTGCAGGGTTCCAAAAATATGGAAACCCACGGGGAGGGATCGAGTCTTAATGGGGGGTGTGCTGAGAGTTTCCTAACGAAACTTCTACAACTTGCTCGAAATAATCTTGGCAACATGTGGACCTACCCACATTCGTGATCGTCAATCTGCTGCGGAGGAAGAGGAGTACGCCTGGGCATAATAATGTTTCCGTAGGTGACTGCAAACATTTTTCCTTGAGGGTACTTGCCCTCTTGTCTCACGGTGGGATAAATGTTTTAAAAGTTTTGGTGATTAGTTTTGGAATAATAAATAGTTTATTTGTTTTTCTCCATCTGTCTCCTTCTCAAACTCAAGTGCAATGGACCGAGCTAAATTAATTTGATTTCAGAAGAAAGGATGTGTTAGGCAGTATCTAAGACGAGCAAGTGCTCATAGCTCTTAAGGTATGCGTTTTAGAGCCCATGGTTACTAATTTTTTTCTTGTTTTGGTCCATATTACTACCTATGAAAGCTGCCTACCGTACAGTCTTAGAAACAACGGTACCGGGACATGTATTCCGTTGTCAAAAGTAACAGAACGATTTTCGCCAATATCTTTCGACTCGGTCCTTTCATAACTAGGGTCCCTTACCTCAGATTGATTCGTACTCTTCTCCATCGTCCCTGAAACCTTATAATATTATCACTGAATCATCCTATACTATAATATTATCACTGAATCACCCTATACTATGATATCATAAGGGAATCACCCTGTATTGTATCGACGATCCCCGCTACTTCGACGGAATCACAATTTACTTGATATAATATTGAAGTGCGCACTCACTGTTATTACTGATCAACTATCTACTGCAATAGTGAATACTCATGGCTGCAGATCATGGCTATACAAGCATGTAAATTTTTTCCAATCACTTCCACCTACGGCTGGGAAGTGAACCTTCCGGTTACAAATTATGATTATTCCTAGCCGAGTACTCGGCAATGCCCTAGTATATCATCATCATCATATTGGACAGTTTCCAGCCTCTGGCTGGGTCTCTTTGGAACATGAGCCTCTCCATCGTCTTCTGTCTTGCCACCATCTCTCCGTCTTCACCTTGGTCCATACTTTCTTCTGGACGCATTCCTCCAATCCTTTTAGCCATCTGTCTGTCGGTCTTCCTCTTGGTCTCTTTCCTTCCAGTTTCATCTCGTATATCCTCCTGGGTATCCTCGTCTCCTCCATTCGCTTAACATGCCCATATCATCTCAGCCTTGATTTCGCTATCTCCTCCTGTAATAGATCCACCTTCATTAACTCTCTGATCCTCTTATTTCTTAACCTGTATATCTTTTTTACTCCATTACTATGCCTCAAGAATTTCATCTCATTAGCTTTTACTTTGCTTTTCTCTCTTCTTTTCATAACCCAGGTTTCGGAAGCTTATGTTAGTATGGGGACATAGTATGACCGGTATATAACCTTTTTACTGATTTGGGGTACGTCCTTGCTCCATATCAGGCTTCTGACACTCTTCCGAAATGCTTCTGTTTTTCTCCCCCTCTCGTTTGTTTCTCTCTCTTTTCTTCTATCTTCCTGTATCAGGCTTCCTACGTACTTGAAACTCTCTACTCTCCTCAATCGTTCCCCACCAATTGTTTTTCCAGTTGTTCCTCTCTCCTTCGTTTTTGTTGTGATAATCATCTCACTGTTACTTATACTACATTTCATCCCATATTCTTGTTCTCACACGTCCAACTGCTCTTGTACTTCCTCCTTCTTATTCCCCCTGGTATCTATTTATACCAATATTATGTTAGTCCATGCTCTACTTAACCCTCTCTCTGTCTGCCTCCACTACCTGTCCCACTCTTCTCTCATCTGCCCCATCCCCTATCCCTGTCCATCTCCTCCTCCTCCCTCTCTTTGTTAGTCTGCTAATCCCCTCTGACCATTTGCTCCTTCCCCCCTCTCCATCTCCTCCTCCCACTTCTAATTCCTTCGCCTCCTCCCCTTCTCTTTGTTAATATCCTTTTTATCCTCTCTCTGTCTCCTCCTAAACCTCTCCCTGTCCACCTCATCATCTCACCACCCCCTGTTCAACTTTTCCTGTCCCTTTCGCTATTCTTCCCCTCTCCCTTTCCTTTCTCTGTCCATTTCCTCCACTCCCCTGTCTCTGCCTATTTCCTACCATCTGTGTCTATCCCCTCCTTCCACCTCGCTGTCTGTCCTTCTCCTCGTCCTCCCTTCTCTCTCCACGTTGTCACACTTATTCCAACAGGGGTTGGTGATTCTTACCCTTGCAGCATTTCCTTCCAGACTATAACTATGTGTACACCAAATTTGATTGAAATAATTCCAGTTGTTGAGGATGAGCTTTTTTATCCATAGCTTTGCACATATGCACGTATCAAATATATTTCACACATATTTAACATATTTCACTCGTATTTTTTCATATATTTCACCTGTATGTCTAGCGAATTTCTCCCTACAGTTTCATTTTCAGGCAGCTCAATGTTTGTGATATCGTATCTCCTGAACTATGAGCTGCACATTGATACAACTTTGTAAGTGAATCCAGTGGTATATATGTCTACTGTTTGGGAAATATGTTTGAAGAAAGTTAGTAGTAAAGAAGTAATAATTAAAACGTCATGGATGATACGACAGTTTCAGTCATCTCAATGTTTATCAAGTCATTTCTCCTGAACAATGTGTCGTAGTATGATACATTTTTGTAGGTACATTCAGCGTCAAATGCGAATACCATCTGCGAAAAGTTTAGCGATTAGAGTTAGCAGCAACGAAGTAATAAATTTAAACGTCTTGCACGATACGGCAGTTTTTCACGCATCTCCGTGTTTACGAGGTCATATTTCCTAAACTAAGTGTAGTGTAATGATTTAATTTTTCTGGTACATTTAGTGGTATATGTGAATACTGTCTGTAAATGTGTCACGAATACAGTTAGTAGGAAAGAAGTAATATATTAAAACTTCCAGCTTCATGTGGCTGTCTTAGGTGGCCGAGCGGTTCTAGGCGCTACAGTCTGGTACCACGCGACCGCTACGGTGGCAGGTTCGAATCTGCTTCGGGCATGGATGTGTGTGATGTCCTTAGGTTAGTTCGGTTTAAATAGTTCTAAGTTCTAGGGGATTGATGACCTCGGAAGTTAAGTCCCACAGTGCTCAGAGCCATTTGAACCATTTGATTTGGCTGTCTTAGTGCATGAACAGCGAAAACATAATAAGCCGTAAATTTTTTCCTTTCATTATTTTGTGAGGGTATTCGGGGTGAATATTTTTGCAAATGCTTGAAATTATGTGTAAAGTTTATTTGCAGGTCTCTAAGTACTCTCATTTTCAAATACTGGATGAAAAAATTATGGGTATTCCCGCGTACGGGGCCTCACCACTTCTTCACCGCCAAACCCACCCTTTTGATAGGTTGGCGGCTCTTAATCCCACAGTGATTCTTTCCAGGCGTGTGCGTGTGTGGGTGTACCAGGTTTGGTTGAAATCGGTAAACAACAATATCAAAAATTGAGTCCACCTTGATGCAAAACACCTGGTTATTTGTTTACTTTCCAAACTAGTTTCGGAGACAAATATCACCATCATCAGTGCTTCTTTTAAAATCTAAAACATGCAGAAAATAGCATAGTTGTACAAACAGTACAGTAACACATTATTACATTTTTACCACTGATGATGGTGATATTTGTCGCCGAATGTAGTTTGGGAAATAAGCAAATAACAAGGTGTTTTGCATCAAGGCGAACTCAGTTTCTGATATTGGGTTTTTCTACGCAAACACGGATGAAATGGAAGAGTTCCAAGATAAAGTTATTGGTGTAGTGGTTTAGAAGGAGATATGGAACATACAAGGATACATATATACAATACATGCTATTTGTATGGGTTATTACTAGAGGATCTTTCCTTTTCTATCTTCCCTTACTCAGCTTGATGTGATTTGCCCGTTCTACCCCTGGACATAGGAAATGTATAGGATTTGTCACAGGAAGTACGATCAGCTTTTGAACGCCTTGACTTCTCTGTAATGTACCGGTCAGACAGCAAGTCCATCTACGAGGGCAGGGCCCCAGGCAACTAGTTGCTAAATTCACTGTGTCAAATGTAGCTTGCAGTTCCTAAAATGCCTTGCCTATTCTAATATCATTAGTTTTCATACTACTTGATTTCCCAAAAGTAACCTCGGTAATTTGGAAATTGATAGGTATGTAAACCTATGAGCGCTTCAATTGACTTTTTTTGTGATTGGGGGGGGGGGGGGGGGGGGGAAAGGTGGGAGCAAGGGTGCTCGGAAGAAAGCCACGTAAACCCTTCAGCCCATCCACCGACCCACGCCTGTGTAGAACCGGCCTTTCGCGTTCCGTTGGAAGCGGACAAGCATTCCACGCTCGGAGGAATCCCACGGCAAGGCCAAGGCGCAATATCGGCCTTTGGGAAGTGGACGACTGAGGCGAGGCTATAGCTGGTCCGCAGACAGAGAGGGCGCGAAAAGCGAGCAGGCGACAGAATTTGGGGGCGGGCACGTTGCTATGCCGGCCGGCCTGTGCAGAAGTGCACTGTTTGGGGCGGCAGAAGGCCCGCCGTGCTCCAATTTGCATGTAATTACTGGCCAGAATGGAGCTAAATTAGCGCCGCCAACACTGGCGCCAGCGCCGAGGGCTCGCGGCAAGTATTTGGGCTCAGAGCCACACGTCGGAGCGAGAAGTAAGGCGCATAGCTAGGGCAACTTCCTGAACACGACGGCCGTGTCTGTTGGCGAGTAACAGCCGTTGCTGAATGCTCGGCCGCGTGTTCTCTCCAAGTGTCTCCTAATTCACTCTTACACAGTTGCTGTTCTTGTGTCGATTTCTGGAGGTACGTCTTTCTTCTTTTTTTTTTTTTTATGTCATCAGTCTTCTGACTGGTATGATGCAGCCCGCCATGAATTCTTCTCCTGTGCCAACCTCTTCATCTCAGAGTAGCACTTGCAACCTACGTCCTCAATTATCTGCTGCATGCATTCCAATCTTTGTCTTCGTCTACAGTTTTTACCCTCTGAGGCTCCTCCTAGTACAGATGTCCTACTATCCAGTCTCTTCTTCTTATCAGTGTTTTCCATATATCTCTTTCTCGCCGATTCTCTGGAAAACCTTCTCATTCTTTACCTTATCAGTCCACCTAATTGTCAACATTCTTCTGCAGCTCCACGTCTCAAATGCTTCGCTTCTTCTCTTTTGCGGTTTTCTCTCAGTCTATGTGTCACTACCATACAATGCTACGCTTCAAACGCTCATTATCAGAAATTTCTTCCTCAAATTAAGGCCGATGTTCGATACTAGTAGATTTCTTTTGGCCAGTGCTAATCTGCTTTTTATATCCTCCGTGCTCCGTCCGTCATGGGTTATTTTGCTACCTAGGTAGCAGAATTCCTTAACTACATCCACTTCGTGATCACCAGTTCTGAGGTTACGCTTCCCACTGTTCTCATTTGTACTATTTCTCATTACTTCCGTCTTTCTTCGATTTATTCTCAGTCCATATTCTGTACCTATTAGACAGTTCATTCCGTTCAGCAGATCCCGTAATTCTTCCTGACTTTCACTGAGGGAACCTATGTCATCAGTAAATCTTATCATTGATAATCTTCCACCTTGAATTTTAATTCCACTTTTGAACCTTTGTTTTATTTGCGTCATTGTTTCTTCAATGTATAGACTGAATAGTAGGGGTGAAAGACTACATCCCTGTCTTACATCCTTTTCAATTCGAGCAGTTCGTTCCTTGTCTTCCACTTTGTTGTTCCCTCTTGTGCATATTGTATGTAACCCGCCTTTCCCTATACTTACCCCAATTTTTCTCAGAATTCTGAACATCTTGAACCATTTGACATTGTCTAACGCTTTCTCCTGGTCAACAAATCCTATGAACGCATCATGACTTTTTTAGTCTTGCTTCCATTATCAACCGCAACGGGAGAACTGCCTCTCTGGTTCCTTTGCCTTTGACCTACCATCTTTCGTATTCCGTATGAATATGCCAGCTCCGAGTCAATTGCATGACTGAAAGAATTTGTAGTCCGTGCTTTCGTCTAGTAGAAAGCTCATATTTTTGGCTGACTAATGAAAAAGCATTTCTTCAAACTGTACTACGAGATTGGACTCCTGTCAGTCAAGCGGGTTGCTTGATGCAGAATTTTGACTTCGAAAGGGTCATCTGGAAACATCCTCCACCTAGACTTCTTAAGGGGAGGTTTACTATCTTTGGCCCGAAAGAAGCATTTTCTTTCAGATGTTTTTTCTGGGGATGTGTTATAGATATGAATTTCAAATTTGGTCAAAATATTTATTGATATTTCTTCGACAAACCGTAATTTTCTCGACTGGAAATGACGAAGCGCAAAGGCGGAAGTGCCGTCGGAACGAAATAAAATTTCGATGTAGACCGCCACGCGCGGTATGTCACAGGTCAGCCGGCTAGTCTGAAATCAAAATTGAGTTGACGTTAGCAAAGTATATAAGATTCTTTAAGAGTTGTAACTCGCTTATTTGGACCATAGAAAACAACATGGTGGCCATTTGAAGAAAAATAGGGTTTTTTCATCGATTTTTTGAATTCGTCGACCAAGTAAAGATATTTATAGTTGATGGATCGGAATAAAAGTGGTACAACTCCTAGACAATTTAGGTAGCTTCGTCGGAAAGAAAGAATCATGCCAAACGGTTCAGTAGATTTGAAGTTACCATACCGCGCGATAAAAGAAACGTCATTTCGAGAAAAACGCGTCTGAAGTTTTGACTACATTTAAATGCAATATTATGCAACGTACGTTCAATCTGCTATTCCGGGTCCACAAATTAGTCCCTCCTCTTCCTCATAGAAGGCGTTCTGCTCGAGCGGTTTTCGGCCGCTTGAATCCGGTGGTCGTCCGAATGCTTGGCGAACTGCGTCGAATAGAGTCCCAGGGTGACGTCCATCATTGTCATGGTCTTCAGAATTGCAGAATACCCTTCGTTGAAGCTGCTCACTGCCAGGAAAGTCGCAGTCTCCACAGTGTTCGCACCAGAATGCAAATGCTTGGGGGCTAACTTATAAAAACTCGCGTTCAAAGTTTCATTTGAATTTTATGTTTCCTCCCAAGCACCGGTCCTCGTCCTCCGAAAGAAAAAAAACTGGTGAGTGAAAAAGCCCGATTTCAGGCAGAGGCGTTTTTTGTTCTACTGCGAATAACAAACATTTCCGTTCCGTATTCGGAAAAACCGCTTCAGGGGTGAATTCTAAACACTTTTATGGATCCAAAAATGCAATGTAAAAAATATAGATTTTTTGAACCAAAAGATAGTAAACCTCCCCTCAACAGTGTTCTACCTGATGAAGATTTGTTAAGTTCAGTCATTTTGTCATGTGTATAGCCAAAATGGGCATTTATAAACGTTAACGTTCAGGAACTCCTCCATCAAAGAAGACGAAATAAATATTCCAGAATTCGAAACAAGAATGGGTGCCAACGTGAGATATCCCCGGTGTAGCGTAGCAAGATCTCTCGTCTACAGTGTATACAAATTAGGTTCCTTTCAGACTATGTTGATATAATCGTTCCTTACTTATCAATCATTCCACAGCTCGCTCGACGAAAGATCCTTACTCAAAGACTGGAAAGTTGCACAGGTCACACCGATACTTAAGAATGGAATTAAGAGCAATCTGCTGAATTACAGACCCATATCACTTACGTCGATTTGCTGTAGGAGTTTGGAACATACACTGTTTCCGCACATTATGAATTAGCTCGGAGAAAACTATTTCTGCACAAATTATCATGGATTAAGGAAATATCGTTCTCGTGAAACACAACTACCTCTTTATTCTGTTGCCAGGTGTTATGTACCAAGTTTGGAAAAGACACTCACGCACACACGCACGCATGCTCACACACACACACACACACACACACACACACACACACACACACACACACGCGCGCGCGCGCGCGCGCACACACACACACACACACATTTTTAAATATCAACAGATCCAATGATATGTGGACTACTCTCGCTATAATGCTGTGGATCACTTTCCTCTTTGCTAGGTATAGCTGAAGTTACATACTTGCCAACAGCATTACTTGTTCCCGGCTCACTTCCACTTCTGCCTCTTTCTTCTGTGACTTGCCTGCTTCATCTTTTGTGCAACCCACTTCTGACTTTTATTCAATTTAGGTATTTAAATCTTTAATTTGATTTTGTAGATGTTTATCATTCTTACTTATCTTGTCTTTTACGTCCTGCAGCAGTAAATTAATAGATATTTCCAGGGAATCTTTTAATCTTTTCTGCTTAACCTGAAAATGTGGACAACTCAGCTACAGACTTCTCTACATCTATTATCTTATTATTAATAAAAGCATATTTACGACTAAGTTCAACTGTCTCTTTTATTACATTTTATTGTCCATTTCTGTATTCCCGTCTTAATTCATGCTTCATTTCGTCCAATCTCTTTTCTGTTTTTTTTTTTTTATTCTTCTTCGCTCCTTCACTATCCTTATCTGCTTCTTGTCATCCCGCCAATAGTTTGACCAACACTGTTTTTATCTCCTCGTCCATGTTTTAGATTTGTATACCTTGGAAACTCTGAAGGTGGCAGGAACAAGATACAGGGAGCAAAAGACTATTTGCAACTTGTAGCCGGCCGGAGTGGCCGAGGGGTTCTAGGCGCTTCAGCCTGGAACCGCGCGACCGCTACTGCCGCAGGTTCGAATCCTGCCTCGGGCATGGATGTGTGTGATGTCCGTAGATTAGTTACGTTTAAGTAGTTCTAAGTTCTAGGGGACTGATGACCTCCGCTGTTAAGTCCCATAGTGCTCAGAGCCATTTTTTGCAACTTGTACAGAAACCAGACGATAGTTATAAGAGTCGAGGGGCACGCATCGGAAGCAGTGGTTAAGAAGGGAGGGAGACAGTGTTATATCCTATCCGTGATGTTATTCAATTTATACATTGAACAGACGGTAAAGAAAATGAAAGAAAAATTGATGGTAGGAATTAAATTTCAGGGAGAAGAAATAAAAACTGTGACGTTTGCCGATAACGTTGTAATTCTATTAGAGACAACAAAGGACTCGGAAGAACAGATGAACGGGATGGACAAGTCTTTAAAGTAGAATATAAGGTGAAAATGAAAAAAAGCACAACGAGGATAATGAAATGTTGTCGAATTAAATCACGTGATGCTGAGGAAATTAGGTTAGTAAACGAGATAGTTAAAGCAGGAGATGAGTTTTGGTACTTTGGCAGCAAAATAACCAATGATGGCCGTAGTAGGGAGGATATAAAATGTAGACTGACTATGGCAAGGAAAGTATATCTGAAGAAGAGGAATTTATTAACATCGAATACAAATTTAAATGTTAGGAAATATATTCTGAATGTATTTGTCTGGAGTGTAGCCATGCAGAAAGTGAAGCATGGACGACAAAGTTCAAATGTTAAAGATTACATGGGTCGATCACGTAACTAATGAGGAAGTACTGAACTGAATTGAGGAGACAAGAAATTTGTGGCACAACTTGACCCAAAGAAGGGGTCGGTTGATACGGCACATTATGTGAAATCAAGGGATCACAAGTTTTGTTTTGGAAACAAGTGTGAGAGGGCGGCGTAAAAATCGTAGGAGGAGACCAAGAGATGAATACAATAAGCAGATTCAGAAAGATTTAGATTGCAGTAGTTATCGGTGATGAAGAGGCTCGCACAGGATATAGTAGCATGGAGTGTTGCAACAAACCAGTCTTGGGACTGAAGACCACAAAAAGAAACAAGAGCATATATCAAGAAAACTCAAATTCCCCAAATAACTTAACTGATAACTATTAGAATCCAACACTCTTTCCTGTTGTTCTGAATACACAAATCCACAAATAAATGCACTAAAATGCCTGCACAGCATAATAAATACAAAATATAGTCTTTGATATTCAATAGATTTTCTCATTGAGCCTCCTCTTTAGCGTAGTCTTGCCCTTGGCGGTGCCAATTAGGACGCTCTCGTAAATGCAGACATAAACGGAAGTTGGTAGGTGTGTTTCTACATCTGAAATATGATGTTTATACCAATTTCACGCTAGCCAAATAAGAGTGGTAGCGCCACTATCGGAATGCAAATCCGGTTTGCTTTATAGTCGCTGGTGAGCGTTAGTTACCTTCGAGATTGGACGTAGTGAGTTGATATTAGTGAAGAATACCTTTAAGGTGACAAAGATGCCATTATCAACACCTCACTGTGTTTGAACGAGGTCGTATAATAGGGCTACCAGGAGCTGGATGTTTCTTCCACGATACTGCAGAAAGACTTGGCAAGAATATAGCCACCGCACACGATTAGTGGCCGTGGTGGTCACGGGAATGTACGGTCGCAGGAAGACAGGGCTCCAGATGGCCATGTGGCACTACCGAGAGGAAAGAACACGTGTTCGGTGTATGGCGAATCATACTGCATCTCCAGCAGCAATTTGAGCAGCAGTTGGCACCAACGAACTGTCACGAATCGGTTACTTCAAGGACAGCTCCGAATCAGAAGCCCTATAGCGCACTGACCCCAAACCATCGCTATTGCAACTTCAATGGAGTCAAGCGAGGGTAGTGTGGAGGTCTGTCGGATTCTAATAGTTATCAGTTAAGTTAATGGGGAATTTGGGTTTTCTTGATATATGTTCTTGTTTTGTTTTATACGTAATCAGCATGATTTCAGAAAACATCGTTCTTGTGCAGCGCAGCTAGCTCTTTATTCGCACGAACTAATGGCCGCTATCGACAGGGGTTCTCTTGTTGATTCCGTATTTCTAGATTTCCGGAAAGCTTTTGACAACGTTCCTCACAAGCGACTTCTAATCAAGCTGCGGGCCTATGGGGTATCGTCTCAGGTGTGCGACTGGATTCGTGATTTCCTGTCAGGAAGGTCGCAGTTCGTAGTAATAGACGGCAAATCATCGAGTAAAACTGAAGTGATATCAGGTGTTCCCCAGGGAAGCGTCCTGGGACCTCTACTGTTCCTGATCTATATAAATCACGCGGGTGACAATCTGAGCAGTTATGTTAGGTTGTTCGCATATGATGCTGTAATTTACCGTCTAGTAAGGTCACCCGAAGACCAGTATCAGTTGCAAAGCGATTTAGAAAAGATTGCTGTATGATGTGGCAGGTGGCAGTTGACGCTAAATAACGAAAAGTGTGAGGTGATCCACATGAGTTGCAAGAGAAATCCGTTGGAATTCGATTACTCGATAAATAGTACAATTCTCAAGGCTGTCAATTCAACTAAGTACCTGGGTGTTAAAATTACGAACAACTTCAGTTGGAAAGACCACATAGATAATATTGTGGGGGAGGCGAGCCAAAGGTTGTGTTTCATTGACAGGACACTTGGAAGATGCAACAAGTCCACTAAAGAGACAGTTTACACTACACTCGTTCGTCCTCTGTTAGAATATTGCTGCGCGGTGTGGGATCCTTACCAGGTGGGACTGACGGAGGACATCGAAAGGGTGCAAAAAAGGGCATCTCGTTTTGTATTAATACGTAGTAGGGGAGAGAGTGTGGCAGATACGATACTCGAGTTGGGATGGAAGTCATTAAAGCAAAGACGTTTTTCGTCGCGGCGAGATCTATTTACGAAATTTCAGTCACCAACTTTCTCTTCCGAATGCGAAAATATTTTGTTGAGCCCAACCTACATAGGTAGGACGATCATCAAAATAAAATAAGAGAAATCAGAGCTCGAACAGAAAAGTTTAGGTGTTCGTTTTTCCCGCGCACTGTTAGGGACTGGAATGGTAGAGAGATAGTATGATTGTGGTGCGAAGAATCCTCTGCCAAGCACTTAAATGTGAATTGCAGAGTAATCATGTAGAGGTAGATGTGTTTCTTGACGAAAAGTTGTTCTGCCTCGATGCCATAGATTGCTGTGTGCTGGTTTGGAGGAGGCCAGTTAAGGGCTTGCAATCAGCCTGTCTGCGTGCTAGACACACTGGACCTATACCTGGAGTTATGGACTGAAGTGCGATTTCATATGACAGCAGGGGTACTCTCGTTTCTATCCCACACAACCTGACTGCAAAACTGTGCGTCAGCCTACTGATTTGACCTGTTGAGTGCCATTCATTAACAGCATTCCAAGTGGTGTTTTCCAAAAAGGGAAACGCTCGCCCTCATACCGCTGATGTAAACCTGCTCTACAAAGTGTCGATGTCACCTTGGCCTGCTCTATCATCACATCTGTCTCCAGTTGAGCGCGTATCGGACATGATCAGACAACAACTCCAGCGTCATCCACAAACAACATTAACCGTTCCTGTATTGCCCGACCAAATGCGGCTGGAATGGAACTCCATACAACAAACTGACATGCACCAGCAGTACAACACAATACTTACACATCTTCATGTTTGCATTCTAGTGGTTACGCCGATTATTAATGCACCAGCATTTCACATTTTCAGTAGCTTATCCAACGCTTACAGTAGCCTGTGATCTTGCAATATTAATCACTTAAATATGTTAACTAGACATATATATTCCCGAAATTTTATGATTCAACATTAATTATTTTTTGGTGTTGCGATTTTTCATTGTTTGTGTTTCTTAACCTATCACTTCATACAGGCCTTTCTCATATCGTTTCGGCTACCCACCGCCTTAATTATTTTTTATATGAGTCAATACTGAGTGTGTTTTTTCACCTTTTATCGCACGTATGCTGGATATTTGTTTGTAACAATTAGAACTGATTATCAGCCTGCATTGACAATTCTTCACACAATTTTCGTACTCTTCAATTTCAGAATGTAATGGTTCAAATTGCTCTGAGCACTATGGGGCGTAACTGCTGAGGTCATCAGTCCCATAGGACTAATGTAATGGTATTTACCTCCGTCCATGACACACAGGATACTCACTTCTCATAGTGAGTCCCTATGAATAACCTCCTGATAACGGTAAAAGACACTTACTATATTGTGCCATAGAAGGAATATTCAATACTGACTATAGTGTGCCACCATTTATATGTACTGGTCAACGTAACATTACACTTTTATACTGTGTCAGTGCAGTAAGGCATATACTATACTTACCGTTGAAGCAAACTTGAAGAAGCCAACGCCTGAAGGCCCAATATTGATATCATCAGTACCGGAAGAAAATACCAAGTTCGGTACTCTAAAAAAATAAATGTACATGTACAATTGTATTCTATGACCCAACTCAAATGGCGGTCGACACTTCCTATAGCATGTTAAAATATACCTTATGAATAGCATTACAAGGTAAAAGTATGGAACCATTACCGACGTGGAAGGTGTTAATTAGCTCTCAAAGATCTTTATCTCTTTTGTCACTTCAGAGTACAGATCATTATTTTATAAATTATGTGTAAGTAAAATCCAATCAAAACCATTGTACCTGGCAATCTATCGCTCAAATAAGTTTCAGTATTCTTCCAATTATTTATACACGTTCAACGTAGGAATGTGAAGTTAACCAGTGAAGCCAAATACACTTAGTCGTGATATGACCGTATTGTTCTTATTAGCCAGAAACACTTCTTGGCTCAATCGTATTAACATAATACCAGCCTAAGTTCAATTAAATTTGGCTCTCTGCGCATCTTTAAAATGATTCCTGGTTAGATGAGACATATGTAGGAGAATTGGATTTATAATTACTTCATAGAACATTAACAACAATATCTAGATAATCCTTACAATTTCAATATTATATTCCTTCTCTTTTTATTCAGAACTGCTTATTACTGTGAGACGTATGATCTTTTGTAACTTTTAGTAGAACTGGGACAGCAGATGACCTTTTCTTATTACTCACCTGCTTATCTTTCTTTCCTTTACAAATGAACATTTATTATAAATATAACAACGATTGTTTTCGTCAATATTACTCTTGTTGTATAACACTAACAACTGGAGTGCAAGACTTACTTCCTTGTTAAGATTTCCTAAAACTAAGACTACCGAATACTTCCTTTATTTTCCCCTTTCTTTGCCGGCCGGAGTGTCCGTGCGGTTCTAGGCGCTACAGTCTGGAACCGCGTGACGGCTACAGTCGCAGGTTCGAATCCTGCCTCGGGCATGGATGTGTGTGATGTCCTCAGGTTAGTTAGGTTTAAGTAGTTCTAAGTTCTAGGGGACTGATGACCACAGCAGTTAAGTCCCATAGTGCTCAGAGCCATTTGCACCATTTTTTCCCCTTTCTTTCGTTTTACAGATGTCAACATACTAGGGAGAAATTTCCAGCTGCCATCAAGAAATAGTTGCGAGTTATAAATTACTTTCCACTCACAAGTTTGATTTTATCTTTAGTATTTCGCAGTTACAATATCTTACGTAGTAGTTAGTCGATTGCTAACAACATTCTATACTCCAGTAACCATGGAAGAATCGCAAAAAACAAACAATAATCCAGGGCGCAACCAGCACTTTGATCTAAAAAATAAATAATTACAGAAAATCTCGTCTCTGATCTACTCCAGATATCATAGCTGTATAACATTGGTTTGAAGCTGCTGTCTACGTCATTACAAATGACAACGTACCAGCACACACAAAAATTATAATATTAAGGCTATTCTTCTTTTATTTGACTACATATAACCAGTTGGTGAGGCAAAAGTTAAAGTGATACAAAAATCGTGAGAAAACGTACCGCTCTATTTTCTTGACCTATTGCTAGGGAATGGGTAGGCAGAGGGAGTAGGAGGTGGACAGAGAGAGAGGTGGTGTAGGAAGAGAAGAACAGAAAGTGTGTGAAGGAAGAGACAGAGAAGGGGTGGAGGAGAGTTGGAGGAGATGGAAAGAGTGAGGGAGCAGGAAGATATGGATGGAGATGAGGGAGGAGAGGGAGGTGTAGGAGGCACATGGAGGATGGAGTAATCAGTAGATGAAAAAAGGAAGTGAGTGTGAGAATGCAACTGAAGGAGAGTAAAGTGGAGGACAGAGAGAGAGTGCGAGAAGTCAGGTGCAAGAACAAGTTGTGGAGAGACATGTGCAAAATGAACGACACTGCAATATTGACACTTTGTTTCTGTTGCTGAAAAGCATATTATAATATTTTAATCTGGGTAAAACAAGATTAAATTAAAAATGGAACAATTAAAGCCCATGGCAGTCTTCTGATTATCCTGACCAAACTAAAAATAATGCCCTGACACGACAATAGAAATGACACATTAAAGTACCTAGGAGTTGGGTAGACACAAGGAACACCCAGATAAGGCCCCTTACTGAGAGAAGAACCAAAATGAAATGAGCCTGAACGACGAGCATCGCTATCTGAAATAATAAATCTTCATCGTAGGGAACGATGGTGTTCTGCATGCTTCAGAATTAATAGTTGAGCCATAAACATTTAAAGTGAGAAACAGAGAATTCCTTAAAATGAAATTTTGAAAATTTCGAACAAAGGATTCGAAAAAAAGTATTCTAGAATCCATAAAAACAGAAACTTAGAAGTAACAATGAAAGTTACCGGAGGATGTCATGATGTATACAAGGAGCCCATAGACACGGACCAAAACGTATTCATAGTCACCGATGCCCGTCGTAAAAACGCACAGTTATGAGGAGTCTAGTGAATTAAATAAACGCGTTTCTCATACCTCGAAAATATATTAGCGGAACTCCTCCAATTATACAACACCTTCTTTAAAAATGATGTCACCGACAGACATCACAGAAAATTTCAGAGGATACTTGCTAGCAGATCATGTTATAGCAACAGGTTTAAAGTACATTCGAGGCATGAATTTAAAAAAAAACGCCTTCAGTCACAATTTTTCGTGTTTTATTCAGTGCACGATGCATTTTGGACCCTGTGTGTCCATCTTCAGGTGTAATTCGTCTTAATACATGCTTTATTTGCTTTGTTGAATGAGATGAAATGCATATTCCTGTCACGAAAAGGTTTGATGTTAGGTTACGAATTTCGTAAGTCAGATGCGGAAAATATGTGCGAAATAGTGGAAAAGATGAATAGTGTGAATTTAGTAAACAATCAAAGAAAAGTTTTTTCCTCCATCATTTTCAAACATAGCACTTCATGAGGACATGAGGACAACAAAAGCATCAATTTCCTGGATCTTAAAATCACCAATCATCAACAAAAACATAAGTTCAGCATACACAAAAACGCACATACACAGACATAACACTGGACAACACATTATGCCATCCCACAACACAGAAACATGCTGCATTTAGGTCCATGCTACACTATCTTGAGCTAGAAGGAAACACCCTCATGAACGAGGTAGATACAATAAAGAGCATAGTCATAAGTAATGGCTACACAGCCAAATCAACTGACAATGTAGACAGACAAATACACGAAAGTAAGACAACGAATGGCAACACTATGAAAGATGAGAAAATATTCGCCAGTAACCTTTACCAGGGCCCTATATCACAAAAAATAGCTAACCTTTTCAAAAAAACAAATGTAATAGTTTCATTCTCAACTAATAATAAATTAGGAAACTTACTCATCCATAACATAAAATCAAGTACGCAAACATACAACAGTGGAGTGTACAAAGTATTATCCCTAGTATGTAGGGAAAACAGGCAGAAACTTCAAAACCCGTTTTCAAGAACATGTAAATGCTTTCATACTAAACCACTTTTCTCAAGCCACAGCTATTTGAGTAATTTTAAATATCTGTTCTAAAGTTATTTCCTACATATGTCAGTTGTTTCCTGCATGTCACTTGTTTAATAATTATATCTTTAGCACTACGAAATATTCGTCTTTGACCACACTATGTAAAAAAAAAAAGAATCTGTGAAGTGTTTACAAACATACATTTGCGAATGTGCCTCTTGAATGAAGTGATAAATTTGAAAACGACGGAGGCAAAACCTGACGCTGTTGCTGGAACGTTAAAAACGCTTTTCTTGGATTATTTGGTAAGTTTACGCTATTCATCTTTTTCAGTATTTCTCACATAATTTCCGCGTCTGACTTACAAAATTCGTAACCTAACATCAAACCTTTTAATGACAGGAATATTCATTTCATCTCATTCAAGAGACCAAATAAAGCATGTATTAAGACGAATTACACCTGAAGATGCACCCACAGGATCCGAAATGCATCGTGCACTGAATAAAACACAAAAAATGTCACTGAAGACGTTTTTTAATTCGTACCTCGAGTGTACTGAGTACAGTCACGTTTGAAACTCCAAAATATGGATAAAATTAAGGTTTTAAGTATACAGTCCCGACTTGACCTTATGCGATTTTCATCTGTTTACAAAACTTAAAGATCACCTCTGAGAACTTCACTTTGATAGCGGTGAAGTGGTGCAAGCAGAGGAGAGGTTATGGCTCCTTCAACAATGTGAAACATTCCACACTGACGGTATCAACAAACCGGTCTCTCGTTGAGAGAAATGTGTTCGTCCCCACGGTGACTATCTTAAGAAATGAATATGTAGACATGAAGAATAAAGATGTAGAATGTTAATAAAATTTGTTTTATTTAAAAAGTTTTAAGAATTTTCGCATAAAACATAGGTGGCAATATTTTTCGGCACGCCTTCGTAATAAGATAATTTCATTGAGGTACTAGGAACTAGTATGCAAATAGCCCCATAATGGGAGCCAAAATTTAATAAAATAAATTGTTTGAAGAACTGATATGTTAATGGCCCCTAACAGGCACCGAAATCTGTAAATTAAATAAAAAAAGTGACAAACACATCGAAACATTTACAGTTTTTATTATTGTTACTCACAAGTGAACAATACAGTATAATATCAGAGCTGTTGACCGTAATTGGACAAACAGGTGGGGAGGTGGGTGGGGGGGCGATTAACCGCTTCATGCTACCGCTTGATGCAGTCAGTGTTACAGTAGATGCGCGCAGCTGATGCGTCGTCAGTGCCCAGTGTGATGAGTAGAATTCTTCTCATTTGTATCAGAATAGTTTTTGTACAACAATATGCGAACTACTTAGCTTCAAGCCCTATTGATCCATTTGACTGAATGCTATGGTTGTGTGATTTCCTTCCTCACTCACTGTTCTCACTTCCAGAGACCATATTCGATACATACCATTCCTGACTGATGTTGTGGGTGCTCCTACTCTACAGTTTTGTTCATTTTCCCCAGAGTGTCCTACAGGGTGCTGAATTTCCGGGCGCACAGTTTCCGTCATTGGATAGTTCAATTGCAATCTCATCCAACGAAGAGCCGAATATGGTTAACGACGTATACCAATCTCTGTGCCGGTCCAAAAATTTCTGATACTACTAGTCGAAAAATGCTGGGTGGTGAGTGCCAAGAGAACTGCCTGTTGCTCACTGATGTTTCTCCTTGTTGTACTTCCCAGTGTCCGCAGTTAGCGCCCTAGTGGAATGCATGCAGGGTTTTCTTGAGAAAACAGCTAAGGATTCCTTGCAGTGTTTATCTGCATTCCATAGTTGTTAAGGAAGCTGCAGCCCAAAAAAGTCCCCCTTTTGTAGCAGGAATGCCTGTGAGCCTTCGGGGCACGGAAGCTTGCCTCTGCTGTCAGTCAGCATTTAAACGGGACAATCTTTTGAAGGCTTGTTCGTGTCTGGCTTGTATGTTATTATTATTATTATTATTATTATTAAGCATTACAATCCATGAAGGCTTTTTGCTGCAGAATGGACAATGTTGAACCACTTTGCTCTGTCTTTACAAGTAATTTGCCACTGTCTGTCATGTCCTAGTTTTCTGAGATCGTCTTGAATATTGTCCAAGTATCTCATGCGTGGGCGTCCAAGAGGTCGTCTTCCGGTGGGAATCTCTTCAGTCACTTTCTTGATGGTCCTGTTTGGTGGTGCTCTGATGACATGCCCTATCCATTTCAGTCTTTTGGCTTTAATTTTGGCCACTATATCGGAGTCTTTATATAATTTGTAAATTTCATTGTTATTTAGCAATCTCCATTCATCACTGATCCTATCTCTTATGGGTCCAAATATTTTTCTCAAAATTTTTCGTTCAAATACTCTTAATCTGTTTTCCTCTTTTTTTGTGAGAGTCCAGGTTTCAGATCCATAGGTGAGTACTGGTATAATCAATGATTTGTATACTTGTAGTTTGGTGTTCCTAGAAATTAACTTGCTTTTGAAAACTGTCAAGAGACTATAGTAGCATTTGTTAGCCTTCTGAATTCGTGATTCTATTTCAATTTTTATGGAGTTGTCAGAGGTTACTATTGTACCAAGGTAATTAAATTCATTTGTCTTTGTGAAAGCTGTGTTATTAATTTGCAGTACATTATTATTTGATGGATAGCGGGATAAGATAAAGTACATTGTTTTGTCTGTATTCAGCTGGAGGCCTGTGCCATTTGTGGCTTTAATTAATTGTGCTGTAAGAAGCTTCAAATCATTCTCACTGTCAGATAATAATGCAATGTCATCAGCGTATGCTACAATGTTAATTTTGCTTTCCAGTTGTGCTCCAATTTGTAGTAGCTTTACTTTTTGGATTATTCTATTGATTACTATGTTAAAAAGAACTGGTGAGAGTGAATCCCCTTGTTTGACTCCAGTTTTAACCTCAAAGTCTTCAGAAAGTTTGCTAGCTACTTTTATTTTGTATTTTGAGTTTAAAGTGCAAGATTTTATTAAATTTATCAATTTGTTAGGGATGCCAATCTGCCTCATGCACTTCCATAAATATTCCCTGTTGATACTGTCAAAAGCTTTTTTAAAATCAATGAAAAGCATATGTACATTTTGATTGAATTCATATTTCTTTTCACCCAACATCCTTAGGACATATATATTGTCAATAGTAGATCTGTTAGGTCTAAATCCACATTGGGCATCATCTAGGGAGTCTTCAACGTAAGGGCTTATCCTTGCTAACAGTATATTTGTCAGAATTTTATATGTTGTGTTTAGTAACGCAATTCCTCTGTAGTTTGAACAATTTGTTGGGTCCCCCTTCTTGTATATAGGGCACACAACTACTTCTTTCCAATCATGTGGGACCTGTTCCTGCTTCCAGATGTTGGTGATGATTTTGTGTAAGCAGTTTACAAAAGGAAATTTACTGAGCTTCCATATATCTGTGTCTATACCATCACTTCCAGGAGCTTTATGTCTCTTCAGCTTCTTGATGCTTTCTTTAATTTCTGCTAAGCTGGGCTCTTCGTCCGATGGGTCAGCAGTAAGATATTCATTGTCATCTTCCTGAGAGACGCTTATAGTTGGAGCATTTAGTAACTCATTAAAATATTCCTTCCATCTGTTAGCAATGTCACTTCTTTCTGTTAGCAAGGAGCCATCTGGGTCTGTTATGAACTGTCCATAATTTTTTATATTCCCACTTTTAAACATATTTATGCTCTTGAAAAATCCTCTGGAGTCTGTGGTACGGTCATTCTCAGCTCTTTTTAATTTGTAATTCATAAAATCCCTTTTCTTTTTCCTAATGAGTTTCCTGGCAAGTTTCTGTTTCTCTTCAAAAATAAGTTTGTTTTGTGTTATTGGTTTTTGTAGGAATTTTTCCCTTGCTAATTTTCTATCTTCGATAGCGTTCGAGCACTCGGCATCAAACCAGGGGTTCTTAGTTGTAGTAAAATGTCCCAAAACTGAGGTAGTTGCTCGTGTGATATTTTCTTTCAGAGCGTTCCAGGCTTGATTAGTATCATCATTGTTAATTTTACTTTCCACTTCAGGTTTGTGTGTTTCTAATTCTCTAATGTACTGGTTGAGAATGTTTGGGTTTTTCAGTTTCATTGTATTAAACCTAGGAACACCATTTAATTTAGACCATTTATGTCTTGAGAGTGAGATCTTGAACTTGGCTTTTACAAGAAAGTGATCCGAATCACAGTCTGCTCCCCTTTGACTTCTGATATCATGTATGCATTTATGATGTTGTTTTTCGATTAATACATGATCAATTTGATTTTTTGTGATGCCATCTCTTGAAGCCCATGTTTGTTTATGTATATCTTTATGTGCAAAATATGTACTTTTGATCAACATGTTTTTGGAAGTGGCAAAGCTAATAAGTTTTGTTCCGTTTTCATTACTCTGCTGATGTAGACTATGAGGTCCAATTGTAGGTTTATAATGATTTTCATGTCCTAACTTGGCATTGAAATCTCCTAGAATTATTTTAATTGAATTTTTCGAGAATGTATCGTATACCTGTTCCAATTTGTTGTAAAATTCTTCTTTAATATTGTCCTCTTTATCCTCTGTTGGAGCATGGCAATTTATAACATTTAAAGTCTTATATTTGCATTGAATCGTAATGTGAGATATCCTTTCATTCACTGCCTCAAATTTCCTAATAAAAGGTAACAATTTGTTGTTTATTATAAATCCTGTCCCTAGTGCATGTATTTGTGTATCATTTCCCCCATACATTATTGTATACTTATTTTTGTTTATACTTCCATTACCCGTCCATCTGGTTTCTTGTACTGCAACTAAATCCATTTTATACCTTTCAAGTTCCTGTATGACATTTATCAGTGATCCTGATCTATAGAGACTTAATACATTCCATGTTCCCATATTCATAACCTTTAAATTTTGCAAGTTCGTCATCAAGTTTGGTGGCCCAGCATTCTTGTCATTCTGATTCGTAGCAATCCATTTTCTCCTACAGGATCCTGTGATAGGGTCGCTGGCCCTAAGCACAACCCCCAACCTGGAGGACCAGGGTCTTGATTTCGGGGATGCCTACCCCTAGAGCAGTTGCTTTCACTTCAGCTAACGAACTTGCTCTGCCCGGCCTGTTGGTCCGCGGGAGGTATTTGATTTCCCTCCTACCACCCATATCTGGGAGGCGTTCCCCGATCCGCCACCTGGGGACGCGCCCTCTAGGAGTTACAGGCTCTCCCGAGGGCTGGCTTGTATGGATTTCGGGAAAGTGTTACTAATTCCAAGTGCGCTTTAAATAGAGCTCTCTTGTCCTGAGCATCTGGCGGATAAATATTACAGTACATATATTCTTTAACATTTCACAGTCACAGAAAGATAGTACGACAATATGGCTAATGGTTGCCTTTATTCGAAAACTGAGCAGTGTTTAGTATGGAATCTGAAGCCTCTGAGTATTAGTAGAATACTCTGTCTGCAGTCCTATGGTGACCTAAGATCACAGTTTTACTCTTACCCGTGTTCTCTTCCTAGTCTCTGGCGTTAGGAACTTACTTATTCTGTATAAGAAATATTAGTAAATAATAACAGTAGTGCTGTCACTGTTTCTTGGTAATATTTACTGACAAAATGCAACCTAAATCTAGGTTGTGTACTTACGGCTATCCTGTGTGGCCTTTTTTTAGTACGACTTAAAAAGAGTGAGAGATTATTAACTAATCACCGATGCGTCAGTTCTCGATTGTGTTCAGGAGACATGCGGATTGATTACGCAAAAGGGTTTTCTTAATTGATCTTTTGCCCCGGATTGCCTTCACGCAATCAGAATCTTCGATGAAATACGTAAGGGACCTATTTGAATATAAAAATGGAAATGAAAGCAAATCAGTGGAATTTCGTAAGAGAAAGATTAACAGATCGGAAGTTGAACACATTAATGGTCTACCAAACACAATCGAGACACCGCGATAAAGAGCGAACTTGTAACAAAGCTCATATACAATTTGAACATCATTTTTGGTTAGTGCAAGAAAAGAATAAGAAGAAAATTGCTGCATCGTACAATATTAATATATTTTGAACAAATTGGCCTTAAACTTCTAGACATTGAAAAATACACAATAAATACATGACTTACATGTGATATTTCTTTTGACATGGCGCAGCCCAGTCCGTTCCTTCTTAAAATTAAATGTCCTTGCGTGCGTGTAAGTACATCATATCTTCACCCGAGTTACCGCAACGTTTCTTCGTCGTTTCACATAATTTTTACAGAAAATACAAATGCAACTTGTAGCAATGCTATGTAGTACGTTTTAACATGTCGACAACCAAAAGTACAAGGGATAATGAAGTCTCTAGAATATTTCTCAACGAAAGATAGAGTGTTCTTTCTTCTGTTTCGCAGCTTCCTACTATCAAGCGCTGCGGCAATGATTTTAAATATCTGCGCCCAGCTGGTCATAGTGTTTATTTTGAGTATTTAAATGCTGGACGAGCGTCCTATTATAGGCGCACATTAAAAAAAATACTTCGTCTCTTTACTCTCGCGCTGTGATGCTTAGCATTTTTACGAACTACAGCACATTTTCTATCCTTTTCTTTTATGGCAAATATCTCATATGCAAAGTACCTGAAATCCAATAATATTACAAGTCCACAAGATTGGCGAAATATTACAGAAACCGAAATTTAGCGCGAACTTCATAGCGAGATCCCTTTAATAGTTTCCACAATGAAACTCTGTTTCGAAACCTGTTTGAAACACAAAGAGATTCTGGTCATATGTAAAGTACACCAGCGGCAAGAAGCATTGAATACTTTCACGGCATGATAACAATGGTTATGTCACTGACTAAAGCAGAGTCGATAGACACGGTTTTACGAAATTCGTTCACCGAAGAGAACGAAGTAAATACTTCAGAATTCGAATCTAGAACAACTTCCAACATGAGTAACTTAGAACTAGATATCCGGGATGTAGCGAATCAGCTTAAAACACTTAACAAAGGCAAGGTCTCCGGTCGAGATTGCTTACCAGTCACATATACTGATACAATAGCTTTATATCTAACAACGATATGCAACCGCTCGCTCATCGAAAGATCTGTAGACAAAGACCGGAATGTTGTAGAAGTCACACCAATACCCAAGAAAGGATGGAACTTCCCCTTCAAAAATTAAGAATGACTGTGCTGGTAAACTTCTACGTTATTTGGTTTTCAAACAGCTGTGCAAAACTGAACATACTCAGACAGTTCTCTCTTTACTTGTACTGATCATTACTAAACTGACACACAATACTTTTTAGCGCAACACAATCTGACTTTCAATAATTCCTACAAAAGAATGGCCCTGACTAACAATAACCTATATCTTTCATAAATCACTTACCTCACAAAAATCTTCGTTACTCGAACTACTGCAGTACAGCGAGCGCCAATACTGCCAGCTAAATAAATGATTCTAACTACTGAAGGAACTAACTACTAATAGGCATAGTTAGCAAATGAAAGATCTTGATAGAGAACAAACAATGTATTTACCTTAACAGTGTTCAAAAGTCATTATATATATATATATATATATATATATATATATATATATATATATATATATATATCAGTTCATGACATCCATTCTTACTAATTTCCTTTTTCTGACGGACACATGTCCAGATCGTCCGCTCACAAAACTCTGGCATCTCTCTCCCCACATCCACCACTGCCGGCGGCTCACCTCCAACTGCCCAACGCTATGCGCTGTTCACATCCAACTGCCCAACACTACACAAGCGAATATTCCAACAATGAGTCCAACCAGCCACAGACTGCACACAGCGCAGTTAGCGATTTTCGTACAGAGCACTACGTGTCATTACCAACATAAAAACCTAAACAGCCTACTTACAAGGAATCCGCTGAATTATACACCCATATCGCTAACTTCGATGTGCAGTACGGTTTTGAAACATATTCCGCGTTCGAACATAATGAATTATTTCGAAGAAAATGATTTATTGACTAATATTCAGCACAGATTCAGCATAAATTGTCCTTGTGAAACACAACTAGCTCTCTATTCTCACAAAGTAATGAGTGCTACCGACACGGGTTGTAAAATTGATTCCGTATTTTCAGATTTCCAGAAGACTTTCGACTCCCTTCCTCAGAAGCGTCTTCTAATCAAACTGCGTGCCTATGAAGTGTCGTCCCAGTTGTGTGAGTGGATTCTTGAGTTCCTGTCAGGTATGTCACATTTGGTACTAATTGACGGAGCGTCATCGAGTAAGACAGAGGTAATAGAATGCAATAGGTCGGCTAAAGAGAGTGCGTATACCACGATAGTTCACCCTCTTCTGGAGTACTGCTGTGCGATGTCGCATCCGCATCAGATGGGACTAACGGGGGACATCGAAAAAGTACAACGAAGGGCAGCTCGGTTTGTATTATGGCGAAACAGAGGAGATAGTGCCACAGACATGATATGTGAATTAGGGTGGCAGCCATTAAAACAAATTTCAATCAAGAACTTTCTCCTCCGAAGCTGAAAATATTATATTGGCTCCCACCTCGTACATGGCAAGAAATGATTATTACGGTGAAATAAGAGAAATCAGAGCGCGCACAGAAAGTTTTAAGTGCTTATTTTTGCGGCGCACTGTTAGAGAGTGGGACCGTAGAGAAATAGCTTGAGGGTCTTTCGATGAACCCTCCGTCACGCGCTTAATTGTGAATTACACATTAATCTTGTAGATGTAGTCAAGCTTCATAGCGATGTTATAAATTCCGTGAAGATAACCACTTTAGTGCTTGGTACACTTAGACAACATGTCGAAACAGTCTTTCGCATTTAATTCGGAGCACCTTGACGGAAATATTTGTCTCGAGCTTATTCCACGAACTGTCGTCGACCTCCAACTGGTTCTGTCTTGAGTGTGTCTAGTGCCTCTCTCATGACCTGCAAAAGTGATTTACATTTCACATGCCTTAATCAACGGTTCTGCTTGAGGGTCTGTTTAACGTAGGTGTTGTTTTCGAATTTACCTGCATCATATCATGTCGCTGTACCTTAAAGCACAGTGCTGCTGCTTTTTACACATGCTTAATTTCATTGTTCAGTGTGTTTCACAATAAATCTTTCAGATTCTGGGGCTTGTAAATGAGGCTTCATGGATAGTTTTGAAACTAACCCAAGTCCGGAAATGCATCGTTTGGATATAAAATAAGTTTGAGAATCGGATTACTCTAAAGTCTCACGCTTCACGATATAACACAAACACCGAGAAGAGGGCGCCGTCGTCAGTGCCATATAATTTTCGACCGACTACAGCAACTGTTGCGAGAAACTGGTACGTTCACAGCTAGAAGGGTTGATTGAGGTGCTCCACGGACACGCCACACTCTCGAGGTTTGAAGCTGACGTCCTTCATTACATGGAAAAGAACTCGACGACGAGTACTCGAAGTATTGCTCATTGCCATCGGCCTCTGCAGAGCGCACAGGTCAGATCTCATTGTCTCCGCTGTGTGTGTACCGTGAAGCCAGAGATCTGAAAATTATCTGATCTTCAAACTAACTTTGCATCCACACTGTCATTTCCGGACATGTTTTCGTTATCAAAACCTCTACAACCATTAGAATCTTTTAACAGGAATTGTGAAACACCCTGTACAGATTAGAGTGAAGACGGGGAGTATTCTATATCTTTATACTTGGTTTACGGTAGGGGGAAGTACGTAATACGAGAAAGTGAACTAACAGCTTTGTAGACGTACCACAAATATGCCTAGATTCTGAGAGGCGGCTCTGAGCCGCGACTTGCAGGAGGCAAACAGGAGTAGCACTGACTGTACAGAAGCATACAAAATGGGGCAATGTACTGGAACCCTCGGGGAAGACATGTACGTGCAGCACGGAGCTTAGAGGAAACGGCTTATCTTAAGCAGGAAGGAAAGGAGAGAAGACGGCTTTGGGGAGATGGAGAACAAGACAAAAAGGTGAATTAGTGAGTGCGAGTGTAGATGAATGGCTCGCGCCTGCTAGAGGCACGGCTGGCGCCCCAAAGAAAGGAGCGGTGTCGCTTCCAATACTGACTGTCTCCTTTACCAGGAGAAGCACTCCGTGAGAGAAACAGGACACACCGCACCTGATGTTGCCCGTTAGACCATTAGATGTACGCATCGGCGCATTCACTTACGTCAGAAACGTAACTTACAAATATTGTAGCAACATTTCGTTGAGATTACTGCAGTAGAGGAACAGGGCAGGTTCTGGCGCAGTTTTCAGTATCACATATAACATAGGGCCGCACGTGGTAGCCACGCGGTCTAGGGCACGTTACCACAGTTCACGCGACTCCCCCGTCAGAGGTTCGAGTCCTTCCTCGAGCATGAGTGTGTGTTGTCCTAAGTGTACGTTAGTTTAAGTTAGATTAAGTAGTGTGTAAGACTAGGGACCGATGATCTCACCAGTTTTGTGCCATAGTAACTTACCACCACCACTTATAAGATAATACTTCTGATGTATCAGGTTACATGCCAAGTGGCATTGCTTGTTTTCTCCAAGGTCACCTAGGGACCCCATGGCCTGTTCACATGCCTCAAGCAATTGTATGTGTAGCATTCAAGGTCACCCTCCTTCTCCCCTTCCAAAATTTTCTCTTTAATCCAACGACATGACATCAGAATGGTGGAAAACTCCTCACCTTTTATTACTACAGCAACTGCATAAGTCAATCGTTCGAGGTCTGTTCCTCATAGTGAGAGGATCAGGATTGCTTGAATGATTGTTATAAATAATAATACCAAATGAATTTATGAAACATTAAAATAATTTTCAATTCATCCTTTCTTTCTTTCTCTAGAGCAATTGCATGAGCCTAATCATTTGTACAGGGTAATTAAAGGATCAGATTCTTTCATAAATAAGAACATTCATATAACAAATTAATATTTATTAACAATAATTTTATTTTTTCAGGGTAATATTGTTATCATTTTTTGTTTATTTATGACCAATAATATTTTTCAAAGTTTTCAGTATCCTTATTTTTACGTTTATGGCTTACTTACAACATTTTTACAATAATTATTTTTTGTACTTGAAGGGTGACTTACATACATATCTAAATATTTAAACTAATTCTGTCAGATACAGAGATACTTCTTGTATAAATACATGCAAAGATGTTGGTAAAGAAGAAAAATTGATGTACTATGTTTCTCTTTTAATTTTTTTTCTAATTGTTTACTTATACAATTAATACACACACACACACAACACCCAGGAAATGGGACCAGCAGCAGGTGAAGAAACACACACACACACAGACACAGACACAGACACAGACACACACACACACACACACACACACACACACACACACACACACACACACATATATATATATATATATATATATATATATATATATATATATATCAGCGTTTAGCAACGAAGTTCACCATTATGAATATAGGAGGTTGATTTTCATTAGGAGGGATGTAGCAAGACCTTAAATCAGAAAAATATATCAGCCTAAAATCATTTTTAGAGCACTAGCCACAGTAATAATAGAAACAAAAAACCCTAGAGATATGTAAGAAAGTATTAGTTACTACAGTATTAAAGAATGTATACATGTATTCACATTAGTACATGTCTGCCATTTTGTTCAAGAATGTGCATCGTATCTTCTTGTTCTCTTCCTTTTCCTCATCTTACTGTGAGTCTTCACAGTGTGGGCATGTTATTCTGGTTTTGGCACTGTTAGATGTAGAGATTGGCCAATGTCCCTTCCTGTCACCATCACTTCTCCCATCCCCTGAGACAGAATTTTTGTACTCCCAACCGTTTGTGCCTCGTGTTATTCATGTGACAGCGTGAGAACGTTTCTGAAAGGTTTGAGAATTTTGTTACAGGTATTACAGGTGGAACAAGGGCACCAAACCCGTATTTATCCAGTGAGATGTGGGAAACCGCTAAAATACCGCACCCTGGCTGGCTGGCACACTGGCCCTTATAGTTATTTCTCCAGATGGGCTGGAGGTGGTGTGCTAATATGCCTGGCAACACAATTACTGAGTATTTAAAACAAAACAATTTTTACAGTGAAAGGAAACAATTTCAGAAACTTAACTGGTCTCATACAGATATGATTTTATGTACATACACTGAAGCGGCGTGGAAAAATTTGTACCAAGGCCAGTAACTGAAAGGAAAGAGCTTCTGCTCTTAGAGGCAGAGCGATAGGGAAGTGTGGAGGGTATGAAGTCTGCGCATGGGTGGTGGGAGAGAGCAGGTAAACAAAAGTCCACGTTACCAGACTGTGTTGCTGCAGACAACAATCAAGTTCATTTCCTTACGGTACATCATATTATACATTCAAATCAATGAGGGGAATAATACAGTTTAAAATCGATTTCGATCAATCGCATACATGAGAGAAATCTTTCTTCGCATCTCCATGTTGCGTTCACTGCTTCACAGCAACAATGCGTGACATTTGAAGGCAAGAACAGCTGATGTAGTTTTGTAGAGACGCCAAGGCAAATTTTTCTCAAAACTACGATTGCGTAACGGCAAGATCATCTAAACTGATTGAAATAATAGTCATTTATTGCGATTTTAGTCGTATTACAACAAAATTCACTCCAAACTTAAGCCAAAATCATTTTATTTGCTTGACATCTGCTTCTACTCCAGGTATTTTTTCGATGAATTTCATGCCTTTAAGTCGGTCTGTTAGGCTGTAATTAAATGTAAATCAGTCTATCAAAAATTACTGGTAGCAAAGACCAGTGCTAAAGACAATCGTTAAAACTGTCTGTATATTATGTTTTTCACTGTCAACGGACATTGTGAGCGTGAACTATTTCGACATTACAATGAGAGATCACATACATGAACAATTGAGCAGGCAAACAATTAACCATCTTCTGTGAATAACTCGAGGGAATGCTGATCGATAACGTCGAAAACCAATGATAACTAGAGAAATAATTTTAAGGCATTTTCCAATTCGTGTCTTGAAAATGACAGGGGTTTACTTGTCTAGATATTGGATTTTTTGATGAATTTATCTGACCACATTGTCGTGAATAATTAGAGCATACAACAATCTGAGAAAAACTAAACTTCTCCTTGGGCATTCTGATGAACATTATAGTCTGCAAACTTCATAGGATAGAAAATGCTAATCAATAAAGGCTAAGAAGTTTTCATATAATATTTACTGGATTGATATGTTAACAAACACATTTTTTAAACTCTTGAGTATTTAAAACCTAGAAATATTATTTCTTCGCTTTGTTCCAAATCTACATCGTAACGCTATTGTCACTGCTATCTGAGTACGTGTTCGAACCATCTGACTATAAATCTAAGTTTGCAGGTTTAAGGCTTTTATCTGTCTTCATCTCGGTATCAAAGTCTTCATTGTGAAACCTTTTAGTGTGCCGCACGCCGTGTGCCCACGCTGAAGGAGGGATGTTTATTGCTTCATGCAAAGCAATTCGGTGCCTTATCTTGAATGTTTTGCTTTTCCCTCCCACACAGCCCTTAACCTGTAACCAAATTAATACTGTCGGATTATACTGATAGTGATACGTGGGTAAATGCAAAACTGTGTGACCACATTCACGTGTAAGTAAGTCAAATTTGTACGTTCTGTTGCGTGACCTGTAGAAAGTAGCGAGCGGTGGGAGTCTGATTTGTACTGTGTGGAATATTTTTATTTTTAAGCCAGATCGGAATAACCGCTTTCCTGGTATTTGTACCTGATGTTTTCTCTGTAACAGCTGTATGATAACTGGGGTGGTAATTGCAACGGCCGACCTCGAGGCAAGATATGGCAAGAATTGTTCAGTGAACCACTTCCTGAAACTGACAGCGTTCATTTCCGAATGGCAGTCACTGCTGCTTTTCTTACACCTAAATAAAAGTTTACTCTCAAGAACAAAACCAGAAGAAAAGTCAGCGTGAAGACCGATTATCCCAGAACCTTTAGCTACGATAATTACAAAACCGCTAGTATCACTACTATTTTCCAGCCGGTATTCACGGAATGATTCTGATTCACCCATGTTTTATCAAGTTAATACATTGTTAAACTATCGCCTTCTCTTGTATCGCGCATCTTTATAAGAGATGTGGTTCGTGCTGTTCCTATGTGACTTCTTTTAATTAAAAACTCTCTTCTTAACTTGTTTGAAATTCTTTGCATTAACGTAGCGCTCTCTTCGAAGCCAATTTTCTTACGCATGATTGTAACAAGTGTTTGTTGTGTTGGCCATTCAGTTCTTACGTAGCCCTACATTTCAAACACAGAGCGCTTTCAAGTAGCGTAGACAAAACCATCCATCCCTGTTGCAACTTTCATGCGATTTTGAGGCCTTCCAAGTGACACGAAACCAAATAATCCTGGGGTTTCTACAGTTCTGACACTTTCATTTACTATTCCCTGTACAGGTATCTTAGCGACACATGCTACTGAAGCTCTTCGTGTCTCCAGAATGTCAAGAATGGGAGTCTGGGTTCCTGATTCACGTTTGAAAACGTTGTAAATGCGGTAAATAAACCTGCTCACCTGCTTGTGAAGCACTTCACTTTTGTCGCCGTCCCAAGACATATTTAGTTGGATATCGCGCTAAAACACTTATAGATACACAGTCAGAGCTCTACTGCTACAGGAAAATAACATTGACGTCTGAGTGAATAATTATGTCGCTCTATGAAAGAAAGTCACTGTCATGAAACACGGCAACAGCCCAACGTGTGGCAGAGAGATTTTCGCAGTCTAGTTGTAGCTCGCGGCCAGCTGTTCCGAAAGAGAATGAATCTTATTGGCTGCTAGGAATTAATGGAGGAGGATGCGCAGAACGGTGGAAAATAGGGCCGCCTCCGTACATGACGCGAACTATAGGCAGCTGCGTTAGCGACTAAGCCACCTTGTCACGGTGAATCACACAACTGCATGAGTTACCCTGGCACGCCTCTCTCCTCCATCTTATTTCTCACTGCTGCCCCAGTCCACTTTTAATTTCCCATTACACACATACAGAATGCCTAGGCTCTCCATGTTCTGGAACAGCGCATCAGCATCGTATTGCTTCTCCCTTTTTGCCACTCTTCCGGCAAATTATGTCGAAAAGTGACGGCATCTTTTTGGCACACACTATCTCGAATAGTGATAGTGCTAGTACGTAGTTTAGTATTATATGCCTTTACGACAAAAGCTAGGTATTGTCCCAGTTTAAATGATTTGAATCTATGTAGTTACTAAGCATTTTCCCAATTGTTCTATGAACTCTCTCTGTCCTTCCACTAGCTTGAGGATGTAGTGGACTAGTCTACAACTTCTTCAGTCTCGGCAACCGACGCAATTCCTTCATCAGACATGAAGTTCATCCCCTGGGCCATTGTCATCGTCTGTGGCACTCTGAACTTAATATCCACCTATTAATTAACGCCTGTGCGACTGTGATTGCCTTGCAGTCTGGCATTTGCACCATGTTGTCATAATGAGGAAAATGATATTATGATCAGCACAAAACGGTTACTTGCTGGTGTTTGGTTGAATGGCCCTAACACTTCCACCCCAATGAAACTAAAAGGTACTGTTGCTTCTGGCGATCTCAGTAACAATACCTGCTTCTGACTCAGTTTGGCCCTCTGCGCACAATACACACAATTCTTGACGTACCGATCAACATCATCCTTTTTCTTTTCCATCAATACTTCCATGCCGCCCTTCTGTTCGTCTTCCTGCATCCACCGTAGCTGACAAAATGTGGTCATGCACCTCAGGTAATGGTTCAAATGGCAATGAGCACTATGGGACTTAACATCTGAGGTCACCAGTCCCCTAGAACTTAGAACTACTTAAACCTAACCAACCTAAGTACGTCACACACATCCATGCCCGAGGCAGGATTCGGACCTGCGACCGTAGCGGTCGCGCGGTTCCAGACTGAAGCGCCTAGAACCGCTCGGCCACACCGGCCGGCCCTCAGGTAATGCTCCCAATTTAAACCAAGGCTTGCACCACCACTCGTAATCCTAATTTTGTCTCTCTGCACAATAATCAGCCATGCATAATAAATTGTTGCTATTTCTTGTACAGCGTGCATTCCTCGTCGATGGTATGTGCTGCTCGCCATTCCTCAACATCGTGACCCAATGACTCTATAGCAGCTATATTTCTACTTAAAAAAATGTTCAAATGTGTGTGAAATCTTATGGGACTTAACTGCTAAGGTCATCAGTCCCTAAGATTACACACTACTTAACCTAAATTATCCTAAAGACAAACACACACACCCATGCCCGAGGGAGGAATCGAACCTCCGCCGGGACCAGCCGCACAGTCCATGACTGCAGCGCCTCAGACCGCTCAGCTAATCCCGCGCGGCATTTCTGCTTAGCCCGTTTGCTTACCAGCTTGTGGATTACTTCATACTCAAATTCATTGAGCTAGAACGCCCATTTCGTTAATCCATTAGATGGGTTCTTCAAGCCTAGGAAAAACTTTAAAGCTACGTGGTCAGTTATCACCTTAAACTTCCTCCCATACAAATAACACCAGAAGTAGGTTATCATGCATACCAAACTAAGCACCACTCTCTCGGTTGTAGAGTAATTTCTTTCTGCCGTGTTCAATTGTCTTGATGCAAAGGCAACAGGATGTTCTTGACCGTCGACCTTCTGGCTGAAAACGCAGCCAAAGGCATAGTTCGATGCATCACTTGGCAATATAAATTCTTTCTGAAAGCCTGGAAACCCCAAAATTGGATTGGATGTCACACCTTCGTTAACTCGTCAAATACTTCCTGACTGAGCCGTGGTGCACCTTTTCTGGCACACCAGCTCTTTGTCAGTACTATTAATTACCCGGCTGTACTACGATCTTTGCCCCTGTCGTGTTCTGACGGCAGGTATTTGCGGTAGGGGAGTTGGACGTCGGACTCGCTACGAGGTGCCAGGACGTACTTGAGGGGACGACGGAGCAAGCACACGGGCTAGGCCAGCGGTGGCGCGGCCGGTCTACCTTGCAAGACGGTCGCGAGTTTGTGGTGGACGTGTCTGATGTCAACTTCGGGCACCGATCGTAGCATTGCTTTGGGGCCTGTTTTCTCGGAGAGACCCATCCCTCGAGGCCATCTCGAACAACGCTCTCCATCATACCTGTAAGTGGTTTTCGTGCCTTCGTTTCGTCGAACGATTTGCGTTGCAGCGATTTTGCTTTTGGTCGGTTGGTTCTAATGTACATGTTGTCGAAGTAAGAGCAGCCGGTAGAGTCTGTGTGACTGTATGCAGACCAGCAGTTACTATTTGCTTTAAAATCCGCTGGTTGTATGACTATTAAAAGGCAGATCAGCGCGAAGGTGTGTGTATGATTTTGTGTTTATTGTCATCAAGCGACCTCCCTGACATATTGCTGTAAAAGAAAAAAAAAATCACCCACTTCTACTGCAACCAGCTATTCAGTTATTAGTAAAACTTGTATTTTGTAAAGCTAGTCATTTATATGTACTTCCTTATATACGTGCACTTATTGAACGCACTCACTCAACAGTAACTGGTTTGTGTATTTTATTGTGCATCGATTTCTTAACGTATATTGATTGATGTTTAGTTGGTGTTTGCCGTGTCTACTGCGGTCTGTTTGTGTTACAGTTTCTCCGAGTTGGGGTGCGTGGGTGCGGCGCCATGTTCCGCTTCGGTGCACAGAAGCTGTGACGTGCCGTCTAACGGGAAGTGACTCCCGGTTGGGCCCCGGCGTTAAGGTGTTGTTTGGACAGCTGGTCTGCTGCTTCCGGCATTTAAGTTCAGTCACCTTTGCCCAGGGCAGCCTGGGACAGTGCCCGTTTGATAAACGTAACCTATTTCGCGTACTTTTCTTAAAAAAGATTTTAATATTGTTTAATATGAATTGTAATTATAGTCACTTGTTGTGCTGGTTGGGTTTTTGGAGGTTCTAAACGGACTGTTGCTTTTCGTAAATCACGTTCATATTGTAAATAATATATTTTTTTTTAAAAATTTATCTCATTTCCTTAAATCAGCTTCAGACTGAAATTTATTTGAAATCTCTGTGGGTCATCTCTTTAAGTCTGTTGGTAATTGTTGTCTGCTGTCTTGCTTGAGAAGCAAGATACATGTAATATAGTATTTTATAAAAGTTGTCCATGTTGTTTGTCTCTTACCTGTTTTGAATAAACAATGAATTTGGTAGTTGTTGTTTAAGGAGTGACTTTACAGGGGCCTTGACCTTCCATCCTAAGCGTACTCGTCATCCCCACTTCCTAAGTTACACTGACATACCCCTGACAGCACAAATTTAACCCCTTTCTTCAACAATTGCGTAAGCGGTCTTCCAGTATTCGCAAATCCCTTTACGAACTTCCTGTAATAATTCGTGAGACCGAGGAAAGATTGTATCTCCAAGGTAGATTGTGATACTGAAAAATATTGTACTGTTTGCACCAACCTCGGATCAGTTGTTACACCATGCTTACTTATGACAGGGCCCAGTTAACTTCCACCAGCACAATGTGACATTTTGCAGCGTTCAGTGTGAGACGTGCTGCCCATAATCTGCTGAATACTTCTCTTAGACGTTGTCTATGTTCCTGTGTATCCCTTGAATGGACGGTTACATCAAGGAGACACAGTAAGCACTGGCGTAGTTTCAATCCAGACCCCTTATAGCTCCCACCGCCTGTGTGGCACTTTTCCTCATCTGGGATGTCTAGCGTAACTAATAACGATCCGTTCAACAACTTTACATATTAGCGCTAAAATTATCCACTATCCGTTAAACTGATTGCTACCACTTTTCCTCCCTACCTCTCCTGTACGCGTAAAATATTAAGTTTCACCAAACAACACGCTGTGTCTAATACTTCACCACCCTCCAATGATTCTATTACACGTATCACATCTAGTGGTAAGTTCGATTCCACATTCACCCATGCTGATTTTCCAGTGTCTTTCGACACACCGCCATGCGAAACAAGCAATAATGCTTTTCCTTGCAGTTTGACTGGGCGGTCTTGTATACTACACACTGCTCGCAGCAGACTAACATTGACAGTACTTTCCCCTTGTCGGAATGTCTTCCCACTCAGATCCACAATATGCCGTCGAAGGTCAATAGAGTCATGGTGTTGATGCAGAAAATGTAAACCTAGGATCATGCTGTACTCCTCGTTTACATGAGGCACCACTTCCACGCCCTGCCTTAACTTGGTTATTACAGCCGAAAAATTCACTACTACTGACCCCAATGGTCATATATCATTAAACACTATCCACCCGAAAAATCATATTGTGGAGGGTTCCACTGCCTCCCACCCACTAATTCTCTTGAGTCAACTGCACACATTCTCGTGTGCCCAAAATACTCTATACTCTCTTCCATCCACAACATCCATTATTGCACACTCCGCATCTGATTCGTTTTGACTGAGCTTTTTCATACCGAGAACTCCTGTCGGCAGCCCTAAGGCTCCCTTCTAAGTTCAACAGACCCTTCCTATTCCCTGGACTACCTCTACAATTACCCCTGTAATCTTGCCGTAGACCAAAACTTCCACTAGCGCTGTTTCCACCAGATTGTTGGCGACCCATGTTACTCCAGTTGGCTGTGGGTTCCGTAACTGGTAACCATTATCCCCATAACCTTGCTGAAGACCAAAACTTCCTCTACTGCTATTTCCACCAAATTGTTGGCGATCCCTGTTACTCCAATTGGCCGTGGGTTCCGTAACTGGTAACATGGACTTTGTACACGTCCCACTCGGCCACAACTGAAACACTTAGTATTCGGTGTAAATACCTATTTTCACTCTCTTACCCCTATCGACCTTGCGGCTGGCGTGGTCGGTCGGTCGTTCTTTCGTCTCCTTACTCTCTCTGTCACTTTCACGGAACAGTTCACCTACCTCTATAGTTCTTCCTTCCGACGTCCCTTCACTCTGCAGTAGTATATACACGCTAGGCAGTGTAAAACAGCGTTGATGAAACCACTACCTATTACCTACCACACACAGGACGCCTAACTCAAGTTGCAAATCAGTTCCTGTAAGTTCATTTTCACAAATTTCGGGCTGTAGGAGAATGCAGTCTAATTGCAGTACGCATCTGAAAATTCTATTAACGCGTTTTTTATTCATAAGGAAGCACATGAAATGGCTATCAAGTCCGTATTTACTATGGTAATACTCTATCATTCAAAGTTCACTGCCTGTCCAACATATTTCACGCGTAAAAGCAGCCAGGAATTCCTGCAAGTCCGACCCAGTTAATTTTGCGATCGAACAGTCACTGACCCACCACTATTAGCGAGTTGAACATTCGGTCGTTTCAGTGGTCTTCTACGTCAGAAGTGATATCCAAAGTATTCCATCAAGAAACGGAATATGCCACGCGGAATTGTCTCTACGACCAAAAGATCACACGCTTATAAAACTTCAATTAATTAGTTCCGAAACATCACACTTTCCGTAAAATGTTCGTAACTTAAACCGCTTTAGTCACGACACGTTCTATCTGAAATAATCTCACTAGCTCTTCATTTCTCCAAACTATTTTCGTGGAGACATCTAGCACGGTGTTACCCGGAAGCAGGTTAGCGAGCCACTCTCTCTATGCTCCTCTCCTCTCTGCCTATCTAACTATCTGCAATGTGGGAAGCGCTTAATTCTGATTGGCTACTGATCTGAATGACCAATGAGAATGATCCTTCCATATCATTCTCGCGGCAAAACTTGCCTTAGCCAACCACTAACCAGATAGTCATTTACGTTATTACAATTTCAATTTCTAATATATTATTTAATAAAATAGAACGAAATGCAAAATATTCTTTAAATTAATATAGAAACTTTTTCCGCTTCAGCCTTTTATTCTGGCTGCTCTCTTACAAAAGCAAGCACCCATCGACATACGTCATCAGCATTGTGGTTGCAACACAATTTTCCCACGGTTCAATTTTGTAAGGTTTTACACAAAATGATATTAAGTTTTAACGTATGTCCCACAAACACTCTCTGATTCATTCCCATGTATTCACACAACAAAATAATAAGCAAATAATAATTTCGAATGATTTTTATACTACATAATGTAGAGTAATTAAGGTTTTGAAAAGAAAATTCCAGGTAAGTGATTTAAATACTGTGAGCTTTGTTATGACTTCAGATGATAATAAAAGATATTTGGTTATTGCTCCTATCTGAGTTTTGAAACGTAAGTGTCGGTTTTAGGACATTAAGTAATTTTCTCAATCTCCGTAACTATAATAGACAAAAATCTGAAATTTTAACAGGATAGCTTCCTTCATAACATAAGATTGCGTACCAAGTTTGAACAAAATCGGATGACAATTACTATGGTTTATTTAGATTCGTAGGGGGTATGAATTTGCGTACCGACTGAATGTTACTTGAGACCGTTCTCACGGCTGGTAGCGTCAGCCACGCTATGAGTCAGAGCGAAGAAAAAACGTAGCCATGCTGAAGCCACCATGCTACACGGCTACGTGCCTTACTGCATCGAATTTCATTGTACTCAAATGCTAACTTAACCCCTCCATGAAGGTCCTTAGGCGCCCCCGTGCACTCTCTCCTAGACATTTTTTGTTTCAACCCCTTAAAACAGTATCGAGCGCTCGTCACTGTTTCAAGGGGTCGAAACAAAAAATGTGTAGGAGTGTGTGCACGGGGGCGCCTAAGGATCTTCATGAAGAGGTTAGGTCAGCTTCGGGATACGAAGAAATCGATAGGTCGACAGGGGTAAGAGAGTGAAATCAGGTATTAACACCGCATATTAAGTGTTTCAATTGCGGCCGAATTGGACATATACAAAAATGAGATTCGCCGCAATCGTATCCACCCCTAGAGTTTACGACTTCAACACTTTTATCTCGTGGTTCTTTCCTGCTAGTTCACTAAACATAACCACAGTATGCGCTCCCAATTGAGCCATTAGATCCACTAATGATTGCACCGCTTCTTCACTGGTGACACCTCCTATCTCTGATTTTGCCTTTGCATCCATTATCCACGATAAAAATTACGCTACAACAAAACAATATGCACAAAACAGTTCTGAAGTATTCTATTAAGTCACTTCTCTCTAATCATGAGCCACCTGGACTCTCTACATTACCTAGCCGTGTGTCCAAAACAGTTACAAGAAAAGTAGTTCCGCTATTGATTCAACAAAAGGCGTAGAATGCTCGGGTAAATTACACTGGATGCAACGTACAGGTACTAACCAGTAATCTTTATCGTTACTCCTAAATTGCGACAGATCCACAGGTTTGTTCCGTAAATCTAACTTTCGTAATACCGCGTCCTCTAAACTCTGACTACATGATTACCACCACACAAGAACAAAACAGTCTCACTCTTCTCAATGGCGACGCTGTGGGCTGTGGCTCGAACGAACCTGCTGCAGGGGTGGCACAACCTTTGCTACTGATTGCTGCGATATCGTCCGTCCTGACATCACTCTCTGTGGACCACTATGTAGTGGCGCTTGTGGGAGGGGAGTAGGGAGGGTCGTGTGTGTGTGTTGGGGGGGGGGGGGGTGATGCCGTAAGTGATGGAGAACGAGTGGAAATGCTGTGAACAATTTAACAATATAACTTCATTATATCTTCAATTCTACATGAGGCAGGCACGCCTCTCCTCGAGTGCTCTGGACAGTGCAGCTTGCGTCGGCTGCTAGGACGGCCCCGGCGATGTTGCGTCAGTAAACTGGCCCTGTGGCGGATGCAAGGCCACAGCCAGTTGCAACAGCGGAGCTTCCCGGGGGAGCGACTCGATATGCGGCGGCGGGGGCGGAGGCGGCTGACTCGCCCCTCGCCCCTCTCCACTCCGCCCTCGGCCAGGCGGCGTTGTGTCGCCAAGTCCCTCCCTAGGCCTGCGACGTCGCCTTAGCTCTAGGATTTCACCCGGAACAAGTCCCGCCCATTCAGCCACCCCCCCCCCCTCCATACTCATGCATAGTGTAAGGCCCTCCCATAGAGAGCCGCCACTTCCACAAACTGGAAGCTACATCAAAGTTGTTATCGTCACAGTCCAACACATGTTACACTGTGATGAATTTCAGTAATGATAAGAAATTAAGTATTTCTGGATAGTAATATAATATGAATGTGCATTATTAAAGAAATAAAAATAATTATGGAGAATTGAAAGCACAGCCAGCAACAGAAAATAAAAAAAAATGTGATGTTATTAAAGGGCAATAAGGGCAGATTTTCATTAACTAATTCACTTATTATAAAACGTTTATTTGAGAGAAACAGCAGAGCAGACATGCGATGCGAAAACAATGGTCTTTAATCTGTCATGTCGGTAGTAAAGCCACGGATGCAGTCGAATAACTCTATTGTATAAAATCAACGTTATACAGAAATAAGTCAAAGTTTTTTTGTTTATGTAGGCTCTCATAGTAGCTCACGAAAATTAAAGAATATAAGAATGCCATAAGGTAGAAATTCATAATGAAAGCAGTAAGATATTTGCTCATATAACACTTTTCGTTTGTATTTGGATGAGTAATGGGTGAATTTTAATTTGTAAATTCTTCCAATGCCATCCCTACGCTCTGTATACGAGGTTATAACGAATTATGGCTGTTTCTGTGTGATTAGTGTCCTATATGCTGTTGCAAACGTCTCAGGAAAATAATCTGTCGTTATTCTTTGTCCTGCCTGTTTACAACCAAAAGATTTATTAATTTTGTAAATGTAATTCAAACCATTTTTTAAAAATACTAATGATGATGTGTATGTTTGTCACAGAGCAGGTATGGAGGAAATAAATGCTGCAGTGTTTCACGGCTATAAAACGTCCTTCGAGCTGTGCTAGTTCTTCTTCCACCCCTAAAACTTTTCAGCAAAACTATTCAGTGAATAACATGCAAAAACAGCTTGGGTCGATTTAGCAAGAACAAAGTAATTTTGATCCTCTTTGGAGGTATAGTGAAGTTTGGTGCTCGTTTCACATATACTGCCTGAGTTCTGAAACTTGAGTGTCAAGGAAAAGCGGGGTGAATGGGCGGGACTTGTTCCGGAGGGGTTAATGGGCGGGACTTGTTCCGGGTGAAATCCTAGCGCTAACGATTCCTCCTGGGCCTCAGATTCGGCGGCAGCAGGCATGGACAGCAGGCCGGCGGGGCTGTGGGACAGAGTCCCCTGAAGGACCCGGTGCGGCGACAGACGGAGCCTGGTCCTGAGCCGGCCTTGGTGGCCGAGCGGTTCTAGGTGCTACAGTCTGGAACCGCAAGACCGCTACGATCACAGGTTCGAATCCTGCCTCGGGCGTGGATGTGTGTGATGTCCTTAGGTTAGTTAGGTTTAAGTAGTTCTCAGTTCTAGGGGACTGATAAGCTGAGATGTTAAGTCCCATAGTGCTGAGAGCGATTTTGAACCTGGTCCCGAACCGGGGGCTGCTGCTGGCGCTGCCCAGTCGTCTCGCCATCGGGAGGTTCTTCGGAGCAGTGGTGTGGCTACTCAGCGATGACCAAGTCCCCTAATCGAATGACGTCCTTTTCTCTAATTCAGCCTCATCCATGCTCCGTTACTGCCCATTTGTTTCTCTAAAACCTGGTGTCTAATCGTGTCGTCCATAACAAGGGACTCGCTCGAGTGTGGTGGCAACGACCCGCTTACTACATCGTTCTCTGCTGCGTGGGGCAGTTCACCGCTGTGCTCAGTTATCCTCGCTTCGCTGCTCACCTTGCCTGTCTGTTACTGTGCCCTACCATGTCGACATAGCGTGGTTGACGGCCAGCGCTGTCACCTTAGTACTCAGCCGCGGCCTCCATGCTACTTTCTGACACTTACACTAAAGATTTAATAAGTTTATCTAAAATACTTGGTAGAGCTGCTATCGTACTGTACAAACTTTTTTTACGAGTACAATGCATTTTCCTAATGGAGAATTGGTCGACACGCTGTTATTATGGCGAATGGTTCCACAGTGCATGGACGGCAGCAGAACTGTACGCAGAAGTAGACGCTGTCCAACTCATTCCATCTTTTTTGATACCGTCAGGTACTCGACGTTGTAGAAAGTTTTTCCGCAACTAAACATATACGAAGAATGACTGCAGAAGTAGCGGTTACTGTTCCTGCCACAAAACAACCACATGCTGAAGCCTCCCCTTATATATGAAAAGAATGACTGTGCTGGTAAAACTTCTATGTTACTTGAGTTTCAAACTCCAGAGTGAAACTGAACGTACTCAGACATTTCTCTCTTTACTTATTCTGATCATTTCTAAACTGACACACAATACTTTTGCGCAACGCAATCTGACTTTTAATAATCCCTACAAAAGAATAGCTCTGACTAACAATAACCTACACCCTTCACACTTACCTCACCAAAATCTTCGCTACTCGAGCTACTGCAATACAGCGAGCGCCAATACTGCGAGCTAAATAAAGGATTCTAACTACTGAAAGCACTAACTGCTGATAGACATATAGTTAGCAACTGAAAGATTTTGATATATATATATATATATATATATATATATATATATATACTGACGTTTTGTTGTCCAGCGCCATCTGTCGGACATTTTGTGAACTCTGTTTTTTTTTGTTCTAATAAAACCCCATGTCATTCCAAGCATGTGTGTCAATTTTTACATATATATATATATATATATATATATATATATATATATATATATATATACACTCCTGGAAATTGAAATAAGAACACCGTGAATTCATTGTCCCAGGAAGGGGAAACTTTATTGACACATTCCTGGGGTCAGATACATCACATGATCACACTGACAGAACCACAGGCACATAGACACAGGCAACAGAGCATGCACAATGTCGGCACTAGTACAGTGTATATCCACCTTTCGCAGCAATGCAGGCTGCTATTCTCCCATGGAGACGATCGTAGAGATGCTGGATGTAGTCCTGTGGAACGGCTTGCCATGCCATTTCCACCTGGCGCCTCAGTTGGACCAGCGTTCGTGCTGGACGTGCAGACCACGTGAGACGACGCTTCATCCAGTCCCAAACATGCTCAATGGGGGACAGATCCGGAGATCTTGCTGGCCAGGGTAGTTGACTTACACCTTCTAGAGCACGTTGGGTGGCACGGGATACATGCGGACGTGCATTGTCCTGTTGGAACAGCAAGTTCCCTTGCCGGTCTAGGAATGGTAGAACGATGGGTTCGATGACGGTTTGGATGTACCGTGCACTATTCAGTGTCCCCTCGACGATCTCCAGTGGTGTACGGCCAGTGTAGGAGATCGCTCCCCACACCATGATGCCGGGTGTTGGCCCTGTGTGCCTCGGTCGTATGCAGTCCTGATTGTGGCGCTCACCTGCACGGCGCCAAACACGCATACGACCATCACTGGCACCAAGGCAGAAGCGACTCTCATCGCTGAAGACGACACGTCTCCATTCATCCCTCCATTCACGTCTGTCGCGACACCACTGGAGGCGGGCTGCACGATGTTGGGGCGTGAGCGGAAGACGGCCTAACGGTGTGCGGAACCGTAGCCCAGCTTCATGGAGACGGTTGCGAATGGTCCTCGCCGATACCCCAGGAGCAACAGTGTCCCTAATTTGCTGGGAAGTGGCGGTGCGGTCCCCTACGGCACTGCGTAGGATCCTACGGTCTTGGCGTGCATCCGTGCGTCGCTGCGGTCCGGTCCCAGGTCGACGGGCACGTGCACCTTCCGCCGACCACTGGCGACAACATCGATGTACTGTGGAGACCTCACGCCCCACGTGTTGAGCAATTCGGCGGTACGTCCACCCGGCCTCCCGCATGCCCACTATACGCCCTCGCTCAAAGTCCGTCAACTGCACATACGGTTCACGTCCACGCTGTCGCAGCATGCTACCAGTGTTAAAGACTGCGATGGAGCTCCGTATGCCACGGCAAACTGGCTGACACTGACGGCGGCGGTGCACAAATGCTGCGCAGCTAGCGCCATTCGACGGCCAACACCGCAGTTCCTGGTGTGTCCGCTGTGCCGTGCGTGTGATTATTGCTTGTACAGCCCTCTCGCAGTGTCCGGAGCAAGTATGGTGGGTCTGACACACCGGTGTCAATGTGTTCTTTTTTCCATTTCCAGGAGTGTATATATATATATATATGTAAAAATTGACACACATGCTTGGAATGACATGGGGTTTTATTAGAACAAAAAAAAAAACAGAGTTCACAAAATGTCCGACAGATGGCGCTGGACAACAAAACGTCAGTGACTGCGCATGGCAATCGTGTATAAAAGGAGCTGTAATGAGAGAGAGAATCAGATGCGCCAGCAGTAGCAGCATGTTGACGTTACCTGAAAAGGCGCTGTGTTATCAGAATGGGGAATGTGCTAGTTGAGTGTTACGATCCTATCGCCATAGGAAGAAGATTCCAACGGGTAGAGGTCCGTTGACAAATGCTGCTGTGGAGAGAATGATTTCGAAGTTCGAAGCCACGGGTTGTTTAGACGATAGACCCCGTAGTGGCCGACCGAGCACAAGGCGTAATGCTGCTGAGACAGTTCAGGAAGAAATGGAGACTGTAGCGGGTTCGTCTATGAAGGGGTAAGTCAGCGCTCGTGCAGTCGCACGCCGCACCGGAATTCCATACACTACTGTTTGGTTGGCACTGAGGCGTACCCTCCGATGCTATCCGTACAAAATCCATCGGCATCATGAACTGTTACCTGGCGATTTAGTGAAGCGGAGGGTGTGGGCGTTTCAAAAGATTTCGGAAGATGACGATTGGTTGAGTAACGTGTTGTGGACCGACGAAGCTCATTTCACGCTCCGAGGGTCTGTCAACGCCCACATCTGTAGAATTTGGGCTACCGAAAATCGTAGAACTGTCGTGGAAACTCCATTGCACGACGAGAAAGTCACGGTATGGGTTGGATTTACCACATCTACCGTTATCGCGCCGTTTTCCTTCGAGGAAATGTATGATTCTGGTTTTGTAACTGCTACCGTGACGGGTGAGAGGTACGCCGATATGTTACAGAATCGCATCATCCCCAGCCTGGCTGATAAACACCTGCTGGAACGTACGATGTTTATGCGGGATGGCGCTCCACCCCATATTGCTAGACGCGCGAAAGATCTCTTGCGCGCGTCGTTTTGTGATGATCGTGCGCTCAGCCGCCACTTTCGTCATGCTTGGCCTCCCAGGTCCCCAGACCTCAGTCCGTACGATTATTGGCTTTGGGGTTACCTGAAGTCGCAAGTGTATCGTGATCGACCGACATTTCTAGGGATGCTGAAAGACAACATCCGACGCCAATGCCTCACCATAACTCCGGACATGCCTTACAGTGCTGTTCACAACATTATTCCTCGACTACAGCTATTGTTGAGGAATGATGGTGGACATATTGAGCATTTCCTGTAAAGAACATCATCTTTGCTTTGTCTTACTTTGTTATGCTAATTATTGCTATTCTGATCAGATGAAGCGCCATCTGTCAGACATTTTTTGAACTTTTGTATTGTTTTGGTTTTAATAAAACCCCATGTCATACCAAGCATGTGTGGCAATTCGTACCTCTCTATCTACATTATTCCGTGATTTATTCAGTTTTCAAATTTATACTGACCCTTTATATATATTAACATCCAGATTATCAAATTTCCTTTTTCTGACGGACACACGTCCATATCATCCGCTCAGAACTCTGGCATCTCTCTCCCCACATCCACCAGTGCTGGCGGCTAACCTCCACCTGCCCAACGCTAAGGGCTGTTCACATCCAACTGCCCAACACTAAACTAGCAAATAACTTCCAACAATGAGTCCAACCAGCCACAGACTGTACACAGCGCAGTCAGCAATTTTAATACAGAGCGCTACGTGGCATTACTAACACAAAAACCTAAACAGCCTACTTAGAATGCCACTTATTGTCAAGTACGGAGACAGGTTAATATCAGCATATTCTTGACACACATAATTATGAACCGTGTGATATTCTTGGCTGTGGCCGCCAGTATTTTATTCTGCTAGAAGCTCCCCTTGATGCAGCTCGATATAGGCGAAGTAGCATATGGTACAAAAATGGAGTGAGGTACAAGCGACAGATGTGCAATATGTACAAATCCCGTGGGAGAGTCCGACAATTGTACTGAACTTGCTTCTTATTAGTCGGCATATTCGGGTGCTAGGCGCAAAAACACCTAACTTCTCGTACTAATTATTTATATACTTTTCATTGTATTTAACCAAGTTTTTAGTATGACAATCTCTCACGGTTACCCTACGAGTCTATCGTTTTTGTTTATTAAATTTCACTAGTTTTGAGAAACATAAGAGTAACGATATTGCAACCGAAGTGCTTTGGACACCTTCGGGTCCCTTTGGCGCTCCTGGGAGACGAAGTACTTCGGCTGCGCTGGTCACTCTGTTTCGGGAATTCTGGAGGGACTGACAAGTCACTGTTTCAAACGTTCTGGAGGGACGGACATGTCGTAATCTGTATCGGAAGTCGGATGGAAAAGTTACCCTATAATTAAGAAAGCTATGTCGAGTGTGGTAAAAGATAGGGGAAAATGTGTGAATATTTAAACAATAACCAAACAGTACTACAGATCTTGCAATTTGTAGATACGGAGACTAACGGCCGGATTGTCGAGCGGTTCTAGATGCTACAGTCTGGAAAAGCGCGACCGCTACGGTCGTAGATTCGAATCTTGCCTCGGGCATGGTTGTGTGTGATGTCCTTAGGTTAGTTAGGTTTAAGTAGTTCTAGGTTCTAGGGGACTGATTACCTCAGAAGTTAAGTCCCATAAAAAGCACAATCACAGGTTCGAGATGACAGCATAGCAGCCTCCGCCGAGGAAGTTCCCACGACCGACGAGCTGTCTTCTGCGCTGAGGACACAACTTAAGAAGACAACAGGTTGTTGGAAAGAACGGTTAGAGACTCTTATTCAGTCTCTTCAGATCTCTCCAGCTTCCAGATCTGACTTCCAAAGCACACACAATTTGTACCCGTTGCATATTTCTTCTGTGTGAAGAGTTACAAGGCAGCGATATTCTACAAGGTTTTGAGTGCTGTTGTCTTGTATTCACGGAAATGATAGCCAAGGCTTAAGTGTTAATAATAGGGAAAGCTTTACGAGCTTATAAAGCGAAAAGTTACGAGGCAGGTAGAGGCTTACATAAAATCTAAACAGCCAGTGGCGCCATACAGATGCCAGCCGCGCTTAAAAAATAACGTAGTAAACCATAAATATCATTCAGAGCGAGAGAAAGAGAGCGATAAGGGAGAGAGTCTCTGGAAGGGCACATATATGTCACGAATAACCTATATAACATCCAGGACATGGCGAGAACCCTTCAACATTAAGCCAAGTCAGAGACCGCCGTGGGCGAAGGAGAAATTGGTTAATACTCAGATGCAGAGTGGTCCGCAAGGAGAGTTACGGCAGTTAGATCAGACAGGAGTACCGTATAGATACGACAGGCAGGTGTTAGTAGAAGTGAAGAGGAACACTATTAGTGGATTGGACCGAAGATATGAGCCGAGCAGGGCTGAGTAGAGTTTTATGCAGTAGTTTGGAACAGTAGATGGAATTCTAGCTGGGCAGTTGAGAACTCCTGCGTGTCGTGTCGTGGGTGCAGGTGCAGTTAGTACTAAGAGATTCTTTTAATAGACCGAACGGTGCTAGTTAGTCACTATCGCTAGACGGGTGGTCTTTTGTGGATACAACTCGTTTAGAACGAATGTATACGAGGTTGAGAGTCAGATGTTCTAACCACTCATAGTGTTCACCACTCAGTTCTAATTTCAATCCTTACCTTTTGTAGAATTTTAGAAACATAGTCAGATTAAGACTCCCTCTCACTTCGGCCAATTGACTACTTCCCTTTCTACCCGAGCCTTGTTGCGCAGTCCTAAGCAAAACTCACGTCTGGGACGTGCCACTGTCAGTAGGTTCACAAACAGGTCACTAGTTTGGAATAGAATATACTGTTTACTGCTGAGGCAATGTTCACGCATCACAGGTATGTAAATATGAAAAACATGCACCACTGGCCAACGGAAATGCCACATGAACGTCTCCAGGTGTGCAAACCAGCGAAATGGAGTGTGAATGTCTGATGTGCCATACTTGGGCAGCACGTGATCGGGCCTTATTTCGGTGATCGTATGTTGAACGAAGAAAGGTATTCACGTTCTGATACATACATCATCCTTGCCGTTGGAAAATGTGTCCTTGAGTCCTTGTCAGTAGCAAGACTTGCATTAAACCACAGATTTCCAAACCAATGGATGGGAAGAGGCAGTCCTATTCAGAGTTACTCAGCACGATCGGCTATCTTCTGCCCCCGGAGTCATCTAAAGCATGAGGTCTACAGGGACGTTCCAACTACTGTGGAAGACAAGAGAGAGCATGTAAGCCGACTGCTCCAGACAGGTTGACAGCAGTAAATTCGACATTTACGTCGTTCATACAAAACTGTAATTCAAATAGTTCTCACCCTGAACATGTTGTTGCTGTTGTGGTCTTCAGTCCTGAGACTGGTTTGATGCAGCTCTCCATGCTACTCTATCCTGTGCAAGCTTCTTCATCTCCCAGTACTTACTGCAACCTACATCCTTCTGAATCTGCTTAGTGTATTCGCCTCTTGGTCTCCCTCTACGATTTTTACCTTCCACGCTGCCCTCCAATGCTAAATTTGTGATCACATGATGCCTCAGAACGTGTCCTACCAATCGGTCCCTTCTTCTTGTCAAGTTGTGCCACAAACTCCTCTTCTCCCCAATTCTATTCAATACCTCCTCATTAGTTATGTGATCTACCAATCTAATATTCAGCATTCTTCTGTAGCACCATATTTCGAAAGCTTCTATTCTCTTCTTGTCCAAACTGGTTATCGTCCTTGTTTCACTTCCATACATGGCTACACTCCATACAAATACTTTCAGAAATGACTTCCTGACACTTAAATCCATACTCGATGCTAACAAAGTTCTTCAGAAACGCTTTCCTTGCCATTGCCAGTCTACATTTTATATCCTCTCTACTTCGACCATCATCAATTATTTTGCTCCTTTAAGTGTCTCATTTCCTAATCTAATTGCCTCAGCATCACCCGACTTAATTCGACTACATTCCATTATCCTCGGTTTGCTTTTGTTGATGTTCATCTTATATCCTCCTTTCAATACACTGTCCATCCAGTTCAACTGCTCTTCCAGGTCCTTTGCTGTCTCTGACAGAATTACAATATCATCGGCGAACCTCAAAGTTTTTATTTCTTCTCCATGGATTTTAAGAGAATTTTTCTTTTGTTTCCTTCACTGCTTGCTCAATATACAGATTGAATAACATCGGGGAGAGGCTACAACCCTGTCTCACTCTCTTCCCAACCACTGCTCCCCTTTCATGCCCCTCTACTCTTATAATTGCCATCTGGTTTCTGTACAAATTGTAAATAGCCTTTCGCTCCCTGTATTTTACACCTGCCACTTTTAGAATTTGAAAGAGAATATTCTAGTCAACATTGTCAAACGCTTTCTCTAAGTCTACAAATGCTAGAAACGCAGGTTTGCATTTCCTTAATCTTTCTTCTAAGATAAGTCGTAAGGTCATTATTGCCTCACGTGTTCCAACATTTCAACGGAATCCAAACTGATCTTCCCCGAGGTCGGCTTCTACCAATTTTTCCATTCGTCTGTAAAGAATTCGCGTTAGTATTTTGCAGCAGTGACTTATTAAACTGATAGTTCGCTAATTTTCACATCTGTCAACACCTGCTTTCTTTGGGGTTGGAATTATTATATTCTTCTTTATGTCTGAGGGTGTTTCGCCTGTCTCATACATCTTGCTCACCATATGGTAGAGTTTTCTCAGGACTGGCTCTCCCAAGGCCGTCAGTAGTTCTAATGGAATGTTGTCTACTCCCGGGGCCTTGTTTCGACTCAGGTCTTTCAGTGCTCTGTCAAACTCTTCACGCAGTATTGTATCTCCCATTTCGTCTTCATCTACATTCTCTTCCATTTCCAGAATATTGTCCTCAAGTACGTCGCCCTTGTATAGACCCTCTATATACTCCTTCCACCTTTCTGCTTTCCCTTCTTTGCTTGGAACTGTGTTTCCATCTGAGCTCGTGATATTCATACAAGTGGTTCTCTTTTCTCCAAAGGTCTCTTTAATTTTCCTACAGGCACTATCTATCTTACCCCTAGTGAGATAAGCCCCTACATCCTTACATTTGTCCTCTAGCCATCCCTGCTTAGCCATTTTGCACTTCTCGTCGATTTCATTTTTGAGACGTTTGTATTCCTTTTTGCCTGCTTCATTTACTGCATTTTTATATTTTCTCCTTTAATCAATTAAATTCAATATTTCTTCTGTTACCCAAGGATTTCTACTAGCCCTCATCTTTTTATCTACTTGATCCTCTGCTGCCTTCACTACTTCATCCCTCAGAGCTACCAATTCTTCGTCTACTGTTTATCTTTTCCCCAGTCCTGTCAATTGTTCCCTTATGCTTTCCCTGAAACTCTGTACAACCTCTGTTTTAGTCAGTTTATCCAGGTCCCACCTCCTTAAATTCCCACCTTATTGTAGTTTCTTCAGTTTTAATCTACAGTTCGTAACCAATAGATTGTGGTCAGAGTCCACATCTGCCCCTGGAAATGTCTTACAATTTAAAACCTGGTTCCTAAATCTCTGTCTTACCATTATATAATCTATCTGATACCTTCTAGTATCCCCAGGGTTCCTCCATGTATACAACCTTCGTTCATGATTCATGAAAGAAGTGTTAGCTATGATTAAGTTGTGCTCTGCGCAAAATTCTACCAGGCGGCTTCCTCTTTCATTTCTTACCCCCAATCCATATTCACCTACTACGTTTCCTTTTCTCCCTTTTCCTACTACCGAATTCCAGTCAATTTCTTCATGATTTGCAGACACCCTGAACATACTCCTTCAAAAAGTCTCGAACAGAAATTTGATGACACATTCCTTCATTGCTTTTGGTTCACAATCCTTGTTTTAATATATTACATGTGTTATTTTTATCGGTGAGCAAATGACACAGCACACGAAAACAAAGGAAGAAATACGGGGTTGATGCATATTCTTAGCGGTTTCCACAAGTTTAATAAACACAACTGGGACTCGCAACAGAGAATTTAATCGTCAATAAAATATTTTCCCTCACTCTTCACAATAGTCTGTCAATGCTGAGTAACTTTTCGACTCGGCAACTGTAGAAATCATACGGTTTTAAGGCGAAGAACTCGTCGAGCCATGTTCGAAGAGCATCTTCAACCGAAAAGGAATTTTCTTGAAGGCTGTTCGATAAAGAGCGGAATAAGTAATATCTGAGGGCACAAGATCAGGTGAGTAAGGTGGGTGCGAAATGGCTTCCCAACGCAACTGCTGTACGGTGTCTTTTGAAACTCTAGCAGAATGCAGGCGGCCGTTATCGTGGAGTAGCATCGCTTCACGCAGTCTGCCTGGTCATTGTTCATGGATTGCGTCTGCAAGACGACTCAGTTGTTGACAATAAATGTCTGCAGTGATGGTTACACCTCGGAGAACCAATTAGTAGTATACTGGACCGTCGCTGTTCCAGCATGTGCATAACATTATCTTTTGTGGCTGCATGCAGGTCTTTGTACAGGCAGTTGGTACATTGTTTGGGCTCAACCATTCCTTTCTTTTCCTTACGTTAGCATGAAGGCACCATTTCTCGTCACCAGTAACGATAAAGGATAGGAATGGTTGGTATTGCTTACGAACCAGTTGTAAAAGCGGTGGCTCGTTGTTATTGTACAGGTTGTTATTCCTTGCTGTAGGGGCTGTGATTTTTGATATTTTTTGTCTAAATTAGCAAGGCAAAACACAGGCCACTACTTGCGCCACATCAAGTAAATTTAGTGCTCACGTACCCACACTGAGCCGTGAACACTTCCCAGTTTATCATTGGGGAATAGTTGAACATGATTACTACTATTATCGGTGCCATGCGTGCAATGGTCGTGCCAGGCGCTCGATATTGAGTCTTTATACTATCGTTAGTGGCGCGAGACCTGCACGACCTTAGAGCAGCCGTTATAGTTCCGCATTATTCTGTTCACGTAAGGAAAGAGAGAGAATGTAAGATTTACGGACTCATTTATTAAACAGTTGAGAATCGAACAATAATACTACCAAATGGGGGTGGGGGGAAGAAAGATTCGAGTTCAGCAGCCTGCCCTAACGTACGTTCATAACGCGCCACGATAGCAGGAGGAAAGGAATTTTAGTAACGATCGCCGTATTATCAAATAGAGTCCCATTTAGTAAAGGAAGGGGTTGCAGGCGTGCAACGACCACCACCAGGAATTAGCCAAAGAGAAAGATGATGCTACTGTGCGTGAATCGTTCGGTAGCCTCCCGTACTAAAGCAATAAAACCCGCAAGACGCGAAACTATTCACAATGACCTATCAGGTTCCCTCTGGGCCGCAGGGCGCGAATCTACAGTGCACGTCGGCGCTCATGCTTACCGAACTTCATCTCCTGGAAGCGGCACCTCCGGTCACCGGCACGGTCACACTAGAACTGAACTACCGCCCCTTTGTCCACCACCCATCCGCGGAGGGCGGTTGGCGCCCGCCCGCAAAAAACGGGCGCGCACCTGAACTGGCCAATCATAGGGCCGGAATTTCACAGGGAGGCGACCTCGCGACGTTAAAATTAGGCAGAAATAGCGGTTAAAAGGTTGGTAAGGCTGGTTGGGGAACTGAGAACAGGAGAAACTTTGGGCACTACTGAATGTTCAAACGACACCACGTGCTACCCTGGCGATCGGAAAAGGGATGGGAAACGGGAAGCCATCATGGCTGCTAGGAAGACTGCTGCCCTCGCCCATAAACAAAGAAAATTTCTAGCGCCAAGCTCCTCTTACATATCAGTGTGAGACAAGCTGTAAAAATCATCAAATAAATCAGGAAAACCCATAGAAATTATTAATATTGCCTGAATTATTATTTTACTGAATACCAGAATGCTGGGATTAGAAATATGAAATACGAGCACTGAATCGTGACTGAATTGGCTTAGGGCATTCGGTAATCATACACCCAATTTCTGAACTCTCCCCAATGCGTGCAAATGTCACACGATGGTTGAATGAACACAGTGTATCACAGTTGCAGTTCTCTAGTACAATGACTTGGATCGTTGTGCATTAATGTGTTTAAACGATTTTCATCAAACACCGAAGAGTCACTAATGTTAAAACGATCGTCTTTAAAACGAGAAAACCATTTTCTTGCCGTGATCTGTCCTATGGCATTATCCCCATATGCTGTGCAAGGGCTTTTGGCTGCCTCTCCTGCTGTCACCTCTCTACTGAACTCAAACAGAATAATGTGTTGGAAATGATTCGATTTATGCACTTTCCATATCATTTTCTAGTGTCCACAGCTCCACTCACTACCTCAAAATTACTAAATGACAACATGTAAACTCAAACAGTGGAAGTGAAGAAAATCAATAAATAAATAAACTGATGGCAGCTCAAATACCAACAAGCATAACAACGATCTTATGCACCAACCTAATAATTTTATTTGCATTTGAAATCATAAATTTTATTGTGGGAATTATAATAATGTCTTCACAATCCTTTGCGAACGTAATACGTATACTGTCACAGATATCTGATCGTTGTTTGGACGTTGTGGGAGGTAAAAAGGAAGTTAATTTTCTCAACTTAATGCACGCTGAATGACTTTCAGCGATGTATGTTCTTTGACCCGAGAGACGTCTTATGCCTTTGTTGAGGCTGACGCTGAAACGTGGACATTGTGTCTTAACCCGACGGCGCGAGATTTCCAGGAGAGCGGAGTGAACTTGTGGGTAGCGGGCCGTTTAACGGCCGCAACACCAGCACAAAGTCCCTATATTCAGTGTAATATTGCCCCGTGACTTGTTGTTAGATCTACAAAAGAGTTATATAAATAAATATGTCTCCGCTGTTAGTTTCATGAGACCCTGTTCGTCTATGGCGACGAAAACAGCTCAACGGTCAATAGTTTAGAACATAAGATTTTGATTCTCCTGTACATAATTAAGATACGAAAATTTGCTTTCTGGTGATATTACCTACACTCTGTCTACTGGATACGTCTTTAGAAATGATTTTTCTGTATCATTCTACAAAATTATGAAATAATGTTTGAATAGTATTATTATTGCCATTTTCCTTCTCGGACAGGACAGCTAGGGACAGCGCGCCAATCTCGATTTCATATTCGTTGTTCTTTTCATCGAGGACTCTTACATCTATTCATCATGATTTTTCTTCTTTTCTTTTGACTAGTTGTATTTTTCTCACTCTCCTACCTTTTAATCGTTTCGTATTCAATAACACTTTTGTCAGTATTTTTCTTCAGATCTTATATTATTTCTACCAAATCCTTATTTGCTTCACGTTTCCATCATTTTTGGTTAATTTAATTTCTTGCAGTCGATATAAATGTCCAAAAAATACCAATCTTCTTTTCCTCATTACTTCCGATAAGTTTCGACAAATTTCAGCATTAATATGTAATTCACAAACTTCCATGACTTTTCGTATACCTAATATTTTCCTAATGATTCACATTTACAGCATTGCTAATTTATCTAAATTATAGTTTAATGCTGGACATTTTCATGGATACAGAGTTTCTGGCTCCACTACTGTACTGTAACGCCTCTTTTTTGCATTTTTCAAGAGCCATTTTATGTATTCTTTCCTCTATAGCGGCTTTTTGCAAAACGTTTTCTGAGATTATCGACCCAAGGTATTTTAATTTATTTAACCGTATCAATTTGGCCAATATCTGCTGTCAGAAATTTCCTTCTACATTTAGTGTTTGTAAAGAAAATATTTTGCCTGGAGAAATTCTTAAGCTGGTCCTCCATCTAAAATATTAATTTATTTTACAGCAGATGTCACATTTTCAGAAAGTAAGCCAAAGTCATCTACAAATGCGAGACAGTTTATTGCAACATATTTATTCCCTCTTCCGAACTTTATTGCTGAAATCTTGTATTTATTCACTTTTTCCATTCCAAGTTGTTGCTGTTTCGTCTGTAACACAGGGACATGGAAATGGGGATTGGTCATCACCTTCGCATACATCTGCGTTAATTTCGAAGGGCTGTTATATTTCTCCCGTAAACTTCACTTTGGATAATGTGTTGACACGAGAGTCGTGAATTAGATTTGCTGATTTAGAATTTACGCCAAGGTCTCGGGTTATTTCATCCGTATTTTTCTGTCAACGGAACTAGACCCTTTATGAAAGCGACAAACATTACTACAATATCTTTTGAATTCAGTAATCCATGGTGAATGATTGACTACAAATTAAACATTTCTTGGGAACCTGACTTGCACTACGTAAAACCACCTTCATATTCATCCAAATTCTTGTTCAGTGTTATTTCCACTCAGTTCAGTACAATCTTGGAAAATACTTTATATGCAACTGGTGGCAAATAAACTATTGTGCAGTTGTTAAGGTCTTGTTTATTGCCTTTCTTATGTAAGTGGGTGTATCAAGAGTAATTTACATTCACCTGGGATTTTTTCTGTTTTCCAGATTCTCTCAGAGACATAATTTTAGTTCATTTATTATTATTATTATTTTAAAATCGTATTGACCAACTGGGATCACTTTAACAACTACAGTTCCTCTTCTTCCTCCGTTGTTGTTTTCTATTTTTCCACTATTCCCTCATTTTGTCCCCATACAGTTACTTCCTTTCTTCTGTTCATGTTTTTCCCAATTTTTTATTTCTTCTTCTTCTTTGAAAACCTTCCAAATTTAGTATTTTATTTTAAAAACGGGTTATTTCTGCTATTTCTGATTCTTTGATGTTGTTTCTTTCTAGATTTATCCTTATTTCTGTAATCCACGCTATTGTCGATTTCCTCTTCCAGGAATATAGGAGTATTTGTTGTATTAGTCTATTCCCATCCATTTGGTAGAAGTGTCCGAAAAAAGGTTAATCTTCGTTTGGCCATTACTTCAGATATTTTCTGTATATTTTTGTAGATCTCCTTTCTTTCCAACCATCTGAAGTTTTCATTGCACCCATTATTTTTCTAATAATCCTTCTTTCCAGTATCTCTAATCTGTCCATTTTATAGTTCATCATTAGGCATTCAGATCCATCTAACATCCTGGTCATACCACTGTGGTGTAGTGTTTTAGTTTTGTTTCTCTAGATATACATTTGTTGTAAATATTTTTGGTCATACCATATGCTCTTTCCATTTTGTTAATTCTTACATCTATTGCAGATTTTTCTAGTCCACTCTGTTCTATAGTCTCGCCAAGATATCTAAATTTATTTACTCGCTCTATTTTACCTATTGTGTTTCTATGAATTTTCGCGCATGTTTTATATTTGTCATGAATTTTGTTTTTTCAGCTGAAATTTTGAGATTGGTTCTGTTTGCTATTTTTTCCAGAAGATTTATCTGAATTACTGCTTCTGTCAGATTTTCTGAAAGTATTGCAAAATCATCTGCAAAAGCCAAGCAGTTTACCTTGATTCCTTTTGTTTTGCTTCCCAGAGTTATTGGTTCAATTTTGTGATTTTTTAGCTCCGAATTCCAGATTCTTATAATTTTTTCTAGAACACAACTAAAAAGTAATGGTGATAAGCCATCACCTTTTCTAACACCAATTTTTATTTCAGATGGCTGAGATACAGCTCCCATAAATTCGACTTGAGGTATTGTACCTTTTAGTGTTTCAAACACTATATTTGCTACTTTTGATTTAACACCAGATTCTCTAATGACCTTATCTATTGTTTCTCTGTCTATAAAATCAAATGCTTTCTTGAAATCAATAAATGACACTATTATTGGTTTGCTGTTTAACATTCTATGGTGAATTATTGACTTTAATTTAAAAATTTGTTCTGCACAAGATCTTCCCTTTCGAAAACTGCCCTGAAATTCTCCCAGTTGTTTGTCTAAACCCTTTTGAGGAGAATTTTTGATAATATTTTGTGGATGGATTAATACTGCTTTCCATCCAACTGGAATCTTTTTAGTTTTCCAAATATTCTCAAGAAGCAGTGGTAGGTCCTTTATGATTTTTGGTTCTGACGACTTCAATAATTCTGCCGTAATGCAGCCCTCACCACTTGGTTAGTTGTTTTTGAGTGTTTTATGGCTTCATAAATTTCTAACTCTATTGGTGGGAAATCTTCCTCTAGATTTTGAGGTATCACTGGAAATTCTAATTTATCTGTTGGAACTGGACAGTTTAACAGCTTTACAAAACATGTTGCTAAAATGTCACAATTTTCTTTGTTATTTAATCCCATTTTGCCATTTTCATCTTTGGAACAAATACTTGGTGTCAGATATCTTTTAAGTATGTGTTTAAAAATTTGCTAAAAATTTTGGTGAAATTTTCTTTTATTTCAATAAGCTGAGAATTTTCAATGTTTGTTCCGATATTCTGGATTATTTTTGATGTTCCTTTTCTTTGTTGTCTGAATTGTTCAGATATTATTATTATTATTATTATTATTATTATTATTATTATTATTATTATTATTATTATTATTGCTATTTTGTTGAAAGTCCACATGTTGAGAAATGTGGCTGTTGAACTTAAGGTCTTCTTATCTTCTGAAGATAATAAACCTTTTTTAAACCATACATGTGGCTGGTAGCTGTTTTTTATATAAATTGTAAACATTATTATTATTTCCTTTCCTTTCTCAGACATTATGTCTGGTTAAAAATGGAGAGTGACATGGATCTTGATCAAGCATGATTACTTTTAACTTTAAAGTATATGTTACATTGCATTTAGGAACTTTCGGGTAATTGAATATGTATCAACAATTACAGATTTCTGTAGTTGTATATATATGTTTGGATGTAGCTGTATTGCGTTGATGTACTGGTGAATATTGTGTAGTATGACTCCTGTACTTGATAGTATAATGGTATTATGTCAACTTTATCCTGATGCCACATGTACTTGACTTCCTCAGCCAATTGGATGTATTTTTCAATTTTTGTCCTGTTATCTTCTGTATATTTGTTGTATAGGATATGGATATTTCGATTAGTTGTGTTAATTTCTTCTTTTTATTGGTGAGTATGATGTCAGGTTTGTTATGTGGTGTTGTTTTATCTGTTATAATAGTTCTGTTCCTGTATAATTTGTATACATCATTCTCCAGTACATTTTGTGATGCATACTTGTATGTGAGAATGTGTTGTTTTATTAGTTTATGTTGTGTGGCAAGTTGTTGAAGTATTATTTTTGCTACATTGTCATGTCTTCTGGTGTATTCTGTATTTGCTAGTGTTGTACATCCGCTTGTGATGTGATCTACTGTTTGTATTTGTTGTTTGCAAAATCTGCATTTATCTGTTGTGGTATGGGGATCTTTAATAATACGTTTGCTGTAATATCTGGTGTTTATTGTTTGATCCTGTATTGCAATCATGAATCCTTCCATCTCACTGTATATATTGCCTTTCCCTAGCCATGTGTTGGATGCATCTTGATCGATGTGTGGCTTTGTTAGATGATACGGGTGCTTGCCATGTAGTATTTTCTTTTTCCAATTTACTTTCTTCGTATCTGTTGATGTTATGTGATCTAAAGGGTTGTAGAAGTGGTTATGAAATTGCAATGGTGTAGCAAATGTATTTATATGAGTGATTGCTTCGTGTATTTTGCTAGTTTCTGCTCGTTCTATAAAGAATTTTCTTAAATTGTCTACCTGCCCATACTGTAGGCTTTTTATGTCGATAAATCCCCTTCCTTTCTGCTTAATGTGGATCTTTCTGTTGCTGAATATATGTGATGTATTCTATATTTGTGGCATTGTGATCATGTAACTGTATTGAGTGCTTCTAGGTCTGTGTTACTCCATGTCACTACTCCAAATGAGTTGGTCAGTATTGGTATAGCATAAGTATTTATAGCTTTTGTCTTGTTTCTTGCTGTCAATTCTGTTTTCAGTATTTTTGTTAGTCTTTGTCTATAATTTTCTTTTAGTTCTTCTTTAATATTTGTATTATATATTCCTTTTTTTTTTGTCTGTATCCTAGATATTTATAGGCATCTGTTTTTTCCATCGCTTCTATGCAGTTGCTGTGGTTATCCAACATGTAATCTTCTTGTTTAGTGTGTTTTCCCTTGACTATGCTATTTTTCTTACATTTGTCTGTTCCAAAAGCCATATTTATATCATTGTTGAATACTTCTGTTATCTATAGTAACTGGTTGAGTTGTTGATTTGTTGCTGCCATGTATAGAAAATGTGTGATTTTGTGTTGGTATGTTCCAGTAATATTATATCCATAATTTGTATTATTTAGCTTGTTGGATAGTGGGTTCAGAGCAAGGCAGAACCAGAAAGGACTTAATGAGTCTCCTTGGTATTATCCAAGCTTAATCTGTATTGGCTGTGATGTGATATTGTTTGAATTTGTTTGGATATTAAGTGTTGTTTTCCAAATTTTCATTACTATGTTTAGGTACTGTATCAATTTAGGATCTACTTTGTATAATTCCAATATTTGTAGTAATTGCATAGTGTAGCGACCTTTGTTTAGTTTTAGTTTGATATGTCACCTCTGCATCTATTATCAGCTGCTCATTACATCCTCGTGCTCCTTTGTAGCAGCCTTTTTGTTCTTCATTTATAATTTTGTTCTGTGTTGTATGTGTCATTAATTTCTGTGTAATGACTGAAGTTAATATTTTGTATATTTTTGGTAGGCATGTTAGGGGCGATATTTTGCTGGGTTTGCTGCGTCTGCTTGATATTTAGGTTTCACATAAGTTATTCCTTGTGTAAGTGTATTAGGGACTGTGTATGAGTCTGCAATGTAACTGTTAAATAATTCAGTTAGATGTGAATGTGTTGAGGTGAACTTCTTTAGCCAGAAATTTGCTATTTCATCTTTTCCAGGGGCTTTCCATTTGCTTGGGTGACTTGATGTTGCACAATTATCACTTCAGGCATTTGTGGTATCAACTTGTATGTGTCTGTTTCTGCTTGTATCCCCCGTGCATGTCTGTTATGTTGTACCGGGTTTGACCATATGTTGCTCCAGAAGTGTTCCATGTCTGTTATGCTTGGCGGATCGTCTATTTTGATGTGTGTTATCTATTGTCTGGTAAAATTTCTTTTGGTTTATGTTGCATGTTTGGTTTTGTTTCCTTCTATTTTCACTTTTTTTGTATCTTCTAAGTCGTTGGCCAATGCTTGTAATTTCTGCTTCTTTTGATCTAATTGCTCTATCGCTTCTTGTTATGAGATTTTACTTAACCTTTTTCGTTTTTTGTCTGATATTTCATTCATTTCTCATAAATTGTGTTAGCTGTCTGATGTCTTTTCTCAGTTTTTCTATTCTGATCTGTAGCCTTTGTTGCCATGCTGGTTTTGTGGGTTTCTTCTGTGTGTTGGTTGGTTCTCATCTGTGCCTAGTATGTATATTTAGTGTAGTGAGTGCTCCTACACAAACCAGTAGTTGTAACTCTTCCATAGTTGTATTTATTATTTATTTTATTGTGTATGTTTGTGTTGATAGTTGTTATTGTTGTTTCGACTTGTGGGTTATTTGGTGGTCTATGCAAGAATGGCCTAATGTCTGTATTTGTGTCTTTGTATTGTATATATGTCAGCTGAAAATTTTCTTCTATATCTAACATGTGTGTCACTTTGTGTTCTGTTTGTGCTTGTTCTGGTGACTGTCTTAAGATTTCGTTTTCCTCTGATTGTTTAATTGATGCGTGTTGTTCTTTGTTTGTTTGCTCTGGGATGTTTGAGTTCATTACTGTATTTCCTTTTTCTTCTTCTGATTGCACATTGTTTTGTTCCAGTATTTGTTGTACTTGTTGTTTGATGTTTTCTAATTCTGACTGGGGTGTCCTGTTATTTTTTATTATCACATGGATCTGGTCAGCTAGTCATTGTTCTGTTAAAAATTTTAATTCTGGGTATCTGGTAATAAATGTTGTGTATACTTGTGATCTATATCCAGTTGTGTTGGTTCCTAAGTTTGTTGCTTCGTAATAACAGACCATCTCATCCTCTGTCTTTCTTTTCCTTCTAGAGTGGTTGCAGGAAGCATATCCTGCAAAACACCTCTGTTTGGATTTAAATCATTTTCCGTGTGGCTAGAAGTGTCGTTACCATTGTGGACGGGCATAGGGTTCAAGCGTCGTCCCCGACCATGACAGCGCTTGTCCGAGGCTTCATTAGTTCTGTCCAGAACCAAGTAATCACACTAACAGGGGGGTTAGCCCTATTAGTGGTTTGTTCTTATCGTCGCCTTTTACGACTGGCAGAACATACTGGAGGCCTATTCTTTTCCCAGGCCTCCACAGGGTTTATTATTATTACTACTAATACTACTACTACTATCATCTAAGTACAAAGATAACGTATCATTTCTCAGAGTAGCACGTCGATGACGTTCAAATTTATTTCCTCTTCAGGTAAAAAGATAAGGATATAATTTATCAGCCTAGCTCGACAATGATGTTTAAGTTTATTTTTCCTGACGCTGATCGATGTGTTGCAATAACGTAAGTCCAGAATCAGCTTAATCTGTTCAGCAGTTATGGTTACATGGCTTTTCATGCAGTCATGTTATGTTCATTCAAAAAAACAAATTAGGGTTACTTTTCATCACAAAAGCTGTTGTTTCTAACAATTTATCATTGTTCATTCAAAGTCTGTGAAAGGTTGTTAGAAACCAAATCCCCCATCTTTGGACTTTCAAGTAATGGAAGGCAGTAGTAAAGCATGGCCACAATTGCACTGATGTGGAACCGAGACGAAGTCTGCACTGTTGTATAGGACGTTTGGTGAATGTGTGTCTATGTAGTTGTTGACGGTACAAGTATGTGAGGGAGTAGTCGTAAATCTTACATCAAGAATTATAATAAAAGCGTTTATTGCGTGCTGGTCAAAAGAAAATGCAACAAATAGTATTTGGACCGTTTGAAAAGGAATACAACTGATTTTGTACACCAAGAGGTTACAGAAAATGAGGCGATGCTCCTCTTGACACCAGTAACGAAACAGCAATCGAAGCAGTATACAGAAGCCAGTGGCCCGATAGAAAATCATTTTGTGTGCATTGTTTCAGATCGATGTATGACAGACATTTCAGAATCACTCATCACGGATAAACTCTACTTTACAGATAAACATTGGAAACAGTGCAACGGCCTACATGGTTAATAAAACACAGAGGAATGCAGGAAGTATTGAAGGTGTTAGCTTGAAATAAATAGTAAATAATGGAATGTTGTTAAACTGAGCGTAGTAATACACTGTGTTACTTAAGTAATGAATCTTTTTATTACGATACTTTCTCAGACGGAATTGAATTTAATGTTGGTAAAACATAAATGAGATGGATCAAGACAAATGGGAAACACTATACATTGTAAACAGTAATGGCCCAGTAACACTCCCTTTGGGCAATCCAGAAATTACCTTTACATATGTCGATTTCATCCCATTAATAATAATATATTGATTCCTATCTCTCATAAAGTCCTCAGTGCAGTCACAAACAGTCCCATATTCGGTATTTTGTTCTTTACACGACACTCCGCAACTGCAAGGAATATCTTCTAGAAATAAAGGAACGAGGCTTCAACCTAGACGCCTTCGCCTACGGCGTTCAGTATTTCATGGAGGAACACAGGTAGCTGTGATTCGCAATATCTCCGTTTCAGGAATCTATTTTGGTTTTTTTAGAGGAAATTTCTCTCTATTCATAAACGTTCTATGACGTGAGCATGGAACATTTTCCATAATACTACAACAGACACCTACACCTATGATTATGTGCATCTGTTCGATGATCCTTCCGTGGTTATTGTAATTGGTTGGTACCCTTCGTTCTTCCAGTGACAAACAATAAACCGCTGCTAGAAGCCGAGAACGTTCTTCTGCGTAATCTCTGCAGAATCTCACAGCGATGTCTCATCACTATACAGTGATTTTCTATTCCGTGATTACTTATTTGCTATTTCGGCGTTCGTGGGATGGTTCGACGGACGAACTGTATAACGCTCTTCTGCGCTGAAACAATTTCGGAATACTACATTCATATTTCGTCCATGTCTCTTGTCATCTTCCGTGTCGGAGCTATTACGATCATTGTGCGACTAAATAGACGATTTCGATACGTTTACTGACTTTGCGTAACACAAAAATTCCTAGAAATCTTGAATGCTTGGTGCTCCACAGAATTCAGATAGTTATTAAAGGACATCTTCTATAAACTATGAGCTGCACTAGAAATATTTTATTTGCCAAAACCGGTTTTCGGATTTATAACCCATCGTCAGTAGCATATTACACACTTTTCTACTAATGACACGCTCTACAGTTAATACGACAGGATCAGAAATATGTGCTATAACATAGTACGCAGTTTGTAATGTTTGTTACTGGCGTCATCTTTTAGGCAGTGATAACTCTTAATGCCGGTCGGAGTGGCCGAGCGGTTCTAGGCGCTACAGTCTGGAGCTGCGCGACCGCTACGGTCGCGGGTTCGAATCCTGCCTCGGGCATGGATGTGTGTGATGTCCTTAGGTTAGTTAGGTTTAAGTGGTTCTAAGTTTTAGGGGACTAATGACCAAAGAAGTTAAGTCCCATAGTGCTCAGAGCCATTTGAACCATAACTCTTAATAAAGTGTGACAGATCTCAACGCCATGTTTACTCTATATGACGGTTATATTAGATGTTATCAATACGTGTCACTGCCTAAGACTTGACAGCAGTAACATACATGACAAACTGTGAAACTTCCTGGCGGATTAAAACTGTGTGCCGGACCGAGACTTGAACTGAACTCGGGACCTTTGCCTTTCGCGGGCAAGTGCTCTACCAACAGAGCTACTCAAGCACGACTCACGACCCGTCCTCACAGCTTCAATTCTGCCAGTAAAAACTGTGTTCTGTGTTACAGGACATATTTCAGATCCCGTCATATTAGCGGACAAGCTTGTCATTGTTACAGAACTGCATAACAGGCCATTGGTGACAGGTTAAAAATCCGAAAACTAGTTTCGGCAAAAAAACATTGCTACTGCAGCCCATGGTGTGTAGATGTCCTTTAATAAAAAAATCCTAGGAATTGTATTCAGATCGGTTGGTAAAATTTTACTCTGAAATTCACTAGACGCTTCTCCCATTGCGAAGACGGTGTTGTGATTCAGCGGGCATTTAGACGCTAACAGAAAGATCAGACCGAATATTACCTGTCATCAAATAGAAGATACGGAGACGACATGAACAATGATGAGGTGGAACAGGCCATAAGGCTAATAATTGAAGACCATGATGATGATTATGATGACGATCAAGTAAGGGATGCAGTCAGCAGACAGTTGTATATTAAAGTACAGCAGACAAGCTGTATCAAAGTTTCCTACGGTAACTGCTGAAATCAGTGCGTGAAGGTAGTTACCGCCACCATTTTTAGGAAGATTCTAGAGACGAGATCGCAGTGGGTCGCTTAAAAGCTATAATTGGTGCATAAACTTCTTCTTAACGACTCCGCAAAGAGGCAGGGGCTTTGTAAGGATATTGTGTTGCCATTATTTATCACGACAAGGACGTGCGTGAGCGAATTGTGACTATTTCAGCAACAATTAATCCGCCGGGAAAAGTGTAGGATATAAAAAGAATTTTTACGCGAAATTTACAATTAATTAGTACGGCCGTCCTTTGGAAAAAAACCATTAATCGGTTAATCTTTTCACTCCGTAAGCAAGTGGTAAGTCGCCAAAGGTCCTCAGGATCGATATTGACGATGGTTTCAGTGAACAGAGAAGGACTTTCATATTTCTGCAAAAACTGCCGCAGAAGTTAAGCACTGAGTATAAATGTGACACACTTTGCATGCAAAAGAATACTTTCAACACGACAACGTTTTAGATCTGAATAAGCATGGTGCACTTCTGGCCAATAAAAATGCAACTCAAGAAAGGATACCAAGTAACGCAGTTTTACTTATTGTGTTTTTATCATATAGCAGGAAATACGCGAAAGGAACTAAGAAAAAAAGGAATAAAAAATAAAAAGGCGTTTGGTAACTGAAAGGTCTCGTGAACAATTCGAAAGTGTTACAATGGGCATTCAACAAGTAGTGCAACATATCTATTTTTCTGGAAGCAGGCTGGGTTTATTCAGGGTACCAATACACCATATTATTCCTCACTCATTCGGCTACAAAACCAAATTAGTCAACGTATTCTCCGTTCAGTACGGCGCCCTTACGCTACCTTACAGGGATGCCTGTATACCCACATGGTACGACTCTACTGATCGACGTCGAAGGCAACGTCCTGCTGCATCAATAATCTCAGCAACATCCATTTATTGCTTCCCACAGAGTGCAGTCTTCACTGTGCCAAACAGACGGAAGTCGGAATGTGCAAGATCCGAGCTCTAGGATAGATAAGGAAGAACAGTCCAATGAAGCTTTGTGAGTTCCTCTCGGGAGATCAGACTTACGTGAGACATTGCATTGTCATGGAGAAGTTCGTTTGCGTTTTTGTGGCTACGAACACGCTAAAGTCGGTTCTTCAGTTTCCTGAGAGTAGCGTAATACACTTCACAGTTGATCGTTGCACCATAATGTAGGACTTAAAACAGAGTAACCCCTCAGAGCCACAGAAGGGAACTGCCATGGCTTTACTGACTAAAGTTGCGGCTTCGAACTTTTTCTTCGGAGGAGGCCGCCGTTTTTTCCGGTTCGAAGAGACGAAATAATGCGTCATCTCACGTGACGATGTTAGATAAAAGTTTCCACGATCAGTCTCGTAACGTGGAATAAATTCCGTACATGTGGTCCTTCGTTAGTCTTTAGGATCTCCTATTGGGCAGCGAGGAACTCAGCGGACACACACCTTTGAGTACCCCAACTGGTGGACGAGTGTGTCAGGACTACCAACAGAGACGTCCAGATGAGCAGCGACGTGTTTGATTGTGAACTGTTGATCGCCTCGAATGAGAGTGTCCGCACGATCCAACATTACAGGTGTAGCAGCTGTGCGCGGCCGGGCAGTACGCGGGAGATCGGACGGGTTTGCGCGATCTTGTTGCCATGGAGAAAGACGCCTTACACAACCACTGACCGTGATTTTTTTCACCGCCAGGTCTTCGTAGACATTCTGCGAAGGTTTTCCGCCAAAAGAAACTCGATGACAGCTCTCTGCTTGAACGCTCCTCCGTTATAACCGCCATTTACAAGGCTGCGGTTAGCGGCGCCACCTATCACAACTTCATGAAACTATAATGGCCAAAGCGAGAATATTCCACGACGTCCTACAACAAATTCTGCATTTTTTTCAACCTAAATTTGCCAAGAAAAAAAGTTTTGCGTTTTTTTATTGACGGACTCTCGTACTTTTATCAGATCACAGACGAAGACGATACAGATATAATTAGCTTCGAATTAAGTAACTGCATGCACAGCACTGTGCAAAAAAATGGTTCAAATGGCTCTACGCACTATGGGACTTAACATCTGAGCTCATCAGTCCCCTAGACGTAGAACTACTTAAACGTAACTAACCTAAGGACATCACACAACACCTAGCTGCGCATTCTATCTTTGGGTGCATAACGTAGATGGCTTCACCCTTAACTACCTTGTGCGCTTATGCTGGAATGCTAATCATTGGCTTAGCGAAGCGTATATTACACTTCGCACCAATTTCACTTTTGTTGTATGTCGCCTTCGTGTTTTTGGAGTATTAATCGCCAGCAGGGTACTTTATAAAGATGGATGATCACTATATTTGCTCTCAGTAACAAATTTATTGCCTTTTCGCCTATACAGGATCTCACAATGTCAATTTTAAACAAGAGCGAAATAAATTCTTTTCTTTTCTATGTCTTGTAGTGCCGTAATTACCAGACGGTGTAGTAAATAAAATTGGGGAACGCCTCCAATAGGGTTACGCTCTCAGTTTTCGTTTTATACATGTTGTGCAGGCACTGCCGCCAACTCGCGCAGCTGTTGCACTCCCGCACTGTGCAACTCTGCAGCCGGCGGTTCGTTGGCCACCGCGGGAATGAGTCGGCCCGGCGGACCCGCTTACAGCAACCCAGCGGCAGCTGCGCCAGCGCGTTGTTTGTTAGTGCAGCAGGCGTCCGTTGCACGGCTCGATCGCCGCTGGCCGCACCAGTGCAGGCAGCGCTCGTCACTCCTGTGGGACGGAGGGTCGCCTAAAAACAATCAGTGCCCAGCTAACGCGCCCCTTAATACCGGAATTCCCGAACTTTGCAGGCGCGATTTATCCTCACAAAAGCTCTGTGAAGGCGATAGCGTAATATTGCACGACATTTCTTTTAGAAAGCGGGAACTTTGGTTGTCGAGACACATACTACATCGTACGATCACGTTTAATGGAGAGGGAGTACTTCCGATGCTGGCTCCCTTTCAGATGCCGCACGGGAATGCAAGTTTTGGCATTGCTGTAAAGGAACGATGATGTGAGTTTAGCACGAGTGGCGAGTCCGTTCCTCTGCATGCTGAACGGCCAAAGCTGTGTCCGCAGCTCGCGGTCTAGTACCGAGCTTTGCTGTCGCTGGATCCCAACCGGTTTGGGGATTTTCTCTGCCTGGGGACTGGCTGTTTGTGTTGTCTTCATCATTTTATCATCATCATCATTCGTGACAGTGGCTAGATTGGATTGGGTAAAAGAACTGAACTATGTAAAAATTGGGACTTTGTACTGGTGCTGACGACCATGCAGTTGAGCACCCCACAAACCAAACATCATCATCATCATCAACGTTATTGTGATACTGTACACGTTGCCCATGTACGTCTTTCGAGAGTGCTTTCAATTCTGACTTCATTTTTGTGGATGACAGTGCGCGCCCGCATCAAACAGTACAGGTGGAGCAGCTCTTGGAACGAGAGGAAATTCAGCGAATGAACTGATCTGTCCCTTTCTTCTGCAGTTGGCTTTCTTTGAACTGCATAATGGCTAGTGTCGCTGTGGAAGAAACTACTTTCATTCAGTTGTTAATGGAAAGTGATGTGTCTTTCATGAAACTCATTGTGTGTGTGTGTGTGTGTGTGTGTGTGTGTGTGTGTGTGTGTGTGTGTGTGTGTGTGTGTGTACAGAATTTTCTCTTAAACCACTGGATCGATTTCAACCAAATGTGTTACACATAGTGGTTGCCATATGAGAATCACCACCATGGGGATTACAACCTCCCAGTTGTCATAGAAGCGGACATACACTCCTGGAAATTGAAATAAGAACACCGTGAATTCATTGTCCCAGGAAGGGGAAACTTTATTGACACATTCCTGGGGTCAGATACATCACATGATCACACTGACAGAACCACAGGCACATAGACACAGGCAACAGAGCATGCACAATGTCGGCAGTAGTACAGTGTATATCCACCTTTCGCAGCAATGCAGGCTGCTATTCTCCCATGGAGACGATCGTAGAGATGCTGGATGTAGTCCTGTGGAACGGCTTGCCATGCCATTTCCACCTGGCGCCTCAGTTGGACCAGCGTTCGTGCTGGACGTGCAGACCGCGTGAGACGACGCTTCATCCAGTCCCAAACATGCTCAATGGGGGACAGATCCGGAGCTCTTGCTGGCCAGGGTAGTTGACTTACACCTTCTAGAGCACGTCTGGTGGCACGGGATACATGCGGACGTGCATTGTCCTGTTGAAACAGCAAGTTCCCTTGCCGGTCTAGGAATGGTAGAACGATGGGTTCGATGACGGTTTGGATGTACCGTGCGCTATTCAGTGTCCCCTCGACGATCACCAGTGGTGTACGGCCAGTGTAGGAGATCGCTCCCCACACCATGATGCCGGGTGTTGGCCCTGTGTGCCTCGGTCGTATGCAGTCCTGATTGTGGCGCTCACCTGCACGGCGCCAAACACGCATACGACCATCATTGGCACCAAGGCAGAAGCGACTCTCATCGCTGAAGACGACACGTCTCCATTCGTCCCTCCATTCACGCCTGTCGCGACACCACTGGAGGTGGGCTGCACGATGTTGGGGCGTGAGCGGAAGACGGCCTAACCGTGTGCGGGACCGTAGCCCAGCTTCATGGAGACGGTTGCGAATGGTCCTCGCCGATACCCCAGGAGCAACAGTGTCCCTAATTTGCTGGGAAGTGGCGGTGCGGTCCCCTACGGCACTGCATAAGATCCTACGGTCTTGGCGTGCATCCGTGCGTCGCTGCGGTCCGGTCCCAGGTCGACGGGCACGTGCACCTTCCGCCGACCACTGGCGACAACATCGATGTACTGTGGAGACCTCACGCCCCACGTGTTGAGCAATTCGGCGGTACGTCCACCCGGCCTCCCGCATGCCCACTATTGCCCTCGCTCAAAGTCCGTCAACTGCACATACGGTTCACGTCCACGCTGTCGCGGCATGCTACCAGTGTTAAAGACTGCGATGGAGCTCCGTATGCCACGGCAAACTGGCTGACACTGACGGCGGCGGTGCACAAATGCTGCGCAGCTAGCGCCATTCGACGGCCAACACCGCGGTTCCTGGTGTGTCCGCTGTGCCGTGCGTGTGATCATTGCTTGTACAGCCCTCTCGCAGTGTCCGGAGCAAGTATGGTGGGTCTGACACACCGGTGTCAATGTGTTCTTTTTTCCATTTCCAGGAGTGTAGTTCGAAAAAGGGTTTTCTGTAGCTGATATGTAGCCCACTCTGCATGCCAGGTATGCTGTGCAGGTAGTATTGGTATGTGTTACAGGGGCTACATGGGCATGACGGAGTGGAGAGGGCTATGCTGGAGGTGCATAGTGGGAAATAGGATAGGTTGAGGTGGACAAAGGGGGAAGGAGGAGATGGACAGAGAGAGGCAGGAAGGAGGAGGTGAACAGAGAGCCAGTGGAGAGGATGAGGTGGAGAAAGAGTAGGTAGGAGGAAATGAGAGAAAGGGAGCACGCAAGAGGAGGTGGAAAGAGAGAGGGGTGCAGGAGCTCACAGACAGTGAGCAGGGACATGGAGACAATCGGAGAGGGAGGGGAGGAGGAAATGGCCAGAGAGAGAGTGAGGGAAGGTGATATTGTCATGGATAGAATGGGGAAGGAAGTCATTGTCAGATAGATAAAGAAGGAGGAGGCGATGGTCGGGAAGAGGTAGAGAGATGGACAGAGACGTGGGTAGGGTGTGAGAGGAGAGATGGACAGAAAGGGAAAGGAGAAATGGATGGAGAGGGAGAGGAGAGATGAACAGAGGAAGAGGACAGATAGACAGAGAGAGGACTGATGGCAGACAGGGAGCGATAGAAAGAGAGAGGGCAGAGGAGAACCCGTGTGTGCAATTTATTTGCCCTATATGCACACAAGCGAAGCCATGGGATAGTGCAGTGATTAACAGTGTGCACTTACAATAATGATTCGCTACAGCGTTGTACAGGTCAGGATACATAGTCATTATCGAAAACGGATATGACCAACAGATTGCTAATAAAACAGTGATCGCCCAAAATTAAAATGCGGTAACTATGTACTAGTAAAGAGGGTATAGTGACCAACACGGTATTTTCTCGTCTTGTAGTAATGTAGATATATGTAAAATAGTAAATACATGAGCGCTCACAGACAGTTTGAAATTACCTGTAATGTGGAAGTGCACTTAAATGCACACTGCAGTCGTTGCTTAGTTCTTAGTTTGCAGATGAGCTATTTACCTATGCCACATCTCAGAGGGCAGCACTCTTTCTCAGTCTGAGTGAAGAACATGTAGTACCAGTTTCTAAGTCAGAAAAACTTAAGTAATTGCTACTCAGTAAGTGAGTGGAAGGACTAAGTTGAGATGAATGTAATACTTTTCTTCAAAATACATTACACTTCTACTGCGCAAAGAAAGACTCCTATTAGAGGAAAACAGTGTTCATTACTCTCATCCATTCAGTTTAAGACAACATGTAATTTTGTTCATCTAGATTGCTATACCTCCACAACTCCCTCAGCAATTACAGACTGCGACTACAATCATTTATGATAGCCACCACAATGAAACAATATGTGTAAAACCAATAATTTACTAATCCCTCATTTTACGTGGTTGGAAAATACTGCTGTAACATAAATGGCATGAATCCTCAGCTAAACAAAATATATTGTTTTACCTAGGCGAACAACTATTCACGTATATGAATGGTTAATAAACGTTATACAATACAGTTTGGTGTTTCTTCCACGACTGAGCTCCTATCAAATAAGGCAATCAGCAAGACTGGAGCCACCACTTACAATAATCTTAAGAGAATCGTCTTAGGCCAGGCAAACCAACGGTTTTCTGAACCATGACTAGAGCCTTTCTGGAAAATAATCAAAGCCGCCCAGCCACCCAGCCACTTTCACTTACAATGAGCTACACAACCACGAACAGACAAGTTTAACACGTTAGAGCATCTGATAGTGACCGGCACCGTCGAGAACACAGAGTCCGAAAACAAGCACATCCAAGACGTGGAAACTGTGTAGTTCGGCAGGACGTGTCCCGTCGATGGCAGTTACAGGTTCAAAGCTGGCGGCGGAAGAGAACTTCTGGAGCAGACGGCAGGCCCCTTCGTTTACCAGGCGCCACAGTCGCACTGCCCACACTGCAGCCGAGCATCGTGCACGGGAATTCCAATGCATTTCAGCTCGAATGCATGAATTACGGCTCGTGTGCAGGCGTATAAACAATCGTTTTTCCCTCGCTCTATTTGTGAGTGGAAAGGGAAAGGAAATGACTGGTACCGGTACGGGGTACCATCCGCCACCACCGTACTAGGATTGCACAGAATATATGAGGTTCATTCAAATGAAACTTGGTCAGTGTGTCTACCTTTGCCTTACATGTAACGTGGCACCATGTAACGGCGGGTATGGTGGCGCCGTCTCTTGGAAGACAGACTGCCGCATGTGCACCATTTGATGATGCGTAGCGCCAGTGTGGTTTCACGCCGAAGACAAGGGAATCAAAAGAGATATCGTCCACTACCGAACAAGCAGGCGAGTAAGCACGAACAAGGAGGATGTAATATCTCTTTATATTCTACTATTTATCCCTGCACAATTCGATGAGTGAATTACGTTTCCTACTTGACCATCTATATACTCGCAGAATGGATGCGCAAAGTAGTACCGTACTATTACTATTCCATGAGCGCATAATTACTCTTTGTAATATTCTCTCTGGTGTGTTGAGGGCACTTCTAGGATATTCTCCGTGCCAAATAGCCGCATTGAATAATTGTAATTTTGCTATCGAGATTACTGGAAGAAAGAGACTGAAAATATATTGTGTGCTACTCAAGAAAATATATGCTGAGCATTTACATCAAACGTGTGTAAGGAATTTCATTATATATGAAATTTGCACGGAGGTGTCGTTTCGTTGGTAATCAGAAGGGAAGTTCCGATGAATTGGAAACGAACCTGCAATTATTAGATCCAAGATCTCCATTATTTCATCGGATAATTAAACTCTATCAAAGCAAACTTTCCGCTTGAACTGAGGTTTCCCGACTGACTACGTAACGCAAGTAAACCAAGACATTTTATTTACACAGGATTGCAGATCGCTTCGAATCATCGAGGAGAGTCATCGCCCGATTCTGATTAAACAAGTAAAGCTACTGTGATGACTATGATATGGCTGCTTATGAATGAGATCATTAATAAAATACTAATAACTAACTTCCCTCCTCACCAGCAACCTGTATAAACACAATATTAGTTAAAATTATATTGGCGCCAGTGTGACAGGACTCTCTTGGATTGTTCTATAATACATGTATTTTCTGTTTCATGATAAACTACGAGAACGAGCTGGAACTAAGCTGCAGAAATATCCTGTGCTGACAGTAAAGGTTGCCGACAGGAAAGGTTTCACCTACTAGACAAGAATTGCACTCCAGATAAAGGCCAGAACAAGCCAATTTTTAATTTTGTAGTTAAAAGAGAATTCGAAGTTTCTTGGAAAGAAGTTTATCAGAGAGTAGTTAGCTTGTAGAATTTTAATGTTGTGTGATTATTATTTCGTGTGCGAGCATTTAACTTGGCTACCTCAGTGAATTAATCTGAACGTTAAACTTGGTTAAGACATTAATTCTGAAACAATATTCAGTGATTTATAAACTGTGATAGATAATTATTTCATGGTATTAACTAGAGCTGCATATAAGATGTCCGTGCATCAGCAACAAGACGTGCAACAGCCTTCAGCTGTTTGCGCCGAAGCAGAGGCCACAGAGAGCAATTCTGAGACTGTTGTGGATAGCGGTAGCAATATAGAAACCCCCGCTGGTTCAGACAATGTTCGTACGACACCAGATCAAACTTGTGGACCCGTTAATTGTGATTATGCAGCAGTTATCCCTCTTAGCAGAAGGGCAAGCCGAAGTCAAACGAGAATTATCAGCAGTACAGTCTGACCTGCATAATAAGTTAACTGAAAATCAAACCGAATTACAGAATAAATTACGAGAAAGCTTTAATGAACTAGATCACAGGTTAAATACCAAGACACTGGAAATAAAAGAACAGGCAGAAAGAGCCGAACAAAATCTCACTGCTCAAATTGAGCAGGTCCGTCAGCAATGTCAAGAAACTACCAATAAATTAAAGGCGGAACTAACCGAATATGTATCTGTCAAGATAGACACGATACAAAAACAAGTCGAACTTGTTCCTTAATTAATACAAGCACAAGAGGACATGCAGTGTGCCGTAGCTATGATACCTGAAATAATAGAATCACAAGACAATCTAAAGAAGCTGTTCGACGAAGTCAAGGAAAACCACACGAATTTTGAACATAGAATCAATGTACTTACCGTAAAATTTTCAGAAATAACATTAGAACGGCAGAGGTTTTCTTCTGAAAAGATCGAAGAAACAGTGAAAGTGGCTTTGCAGTCGATTTCTGATAGTTCCGAAGAGAATTTCTTTAATAAAGGGTTGAAGGAAATCTGTGATCAACTTGGCGAGGAATTTTCGCGTAGGAAGGAGAATACTGAAAGTTCGTTAAATCTCTCTCAGGAAGATTTGGAAACCGCGCGAAGCAAGAAACAAAATTCTCAATCTATGCGTGACATTCCGTCAACGTCAATATCAGATGCAGACAGAAGTATAACGTCACGGGTTAGTTGATCTACCAGATTGTCACCATGAAGATTTTGAATAGGATGATTTTTGGAGTCGTAGTGCGTTAGACGAAAAAATAATTAAACAAAGACAATTCCAAATCTTTAATCCTGATAAAAGGAATGTGCATCCCGTAGTTTTGATTAGAAGCTTTAGAGGTCTATTCCCACGATATTGGACAGAATGGCAAAAGATTAGTTTTGTGTCTGGATATATTCAAGGATCAGGAGCATTGTGGGCATCTGAGCAAATATCCTCCTGTAAAGTATATAAACAATATGAGCAGATTTTTCTGGCAAAATACTGGTCAGCTGGAACAGAAGAAAGACTAAGGCATGAAGTATTATATCCTGAGCCTTTCTCAATCTCTAGAGGATCCCTAAAGAAATATTTTGAGACATATATTAACAAATCATTATACTGGGACGTACCAGTTCCTTTACCTGACCTACTCAGAATACTTAAATCCAGATTACCCACGAAGATAAAGAATCAGCTTTTGTACATAAATGATAATGACTTAGACCCGTTTATGACCACTCTTGATCACATTAATTTAATTGAGGAGGACGATCAAAGGACAAAAGAAATGTTCCATCAAATAAGAGAAATTGAATCAAATCCGAGCTACACAGGAACGGAAATGGCAATAATAGTAATAGTAATAATAATCAGGACCAACCATCTTATCCGCGAAGACTTATAAATGGGTTAAATGGAAACAACAATTATTTTTATAATAGAAATTTCAATATCTCGAGGGGCAGTTTCAGGAGCAACAGAAATTTTAATCGATTTAATCCTATGTATGGGAATGCAAGAAAGTTTTACCAACAGCCGCAGAATAATAACAATAACTACACGAACCAATCGAGTAAATACCAACCAAATTCACCTCAACAGACAGGATGGAATCACGACTAACCACAACAACTGACCATTACTGAAATAATTGACGATACAAATAGCAATCGTAATACAAATCAGTCAAACTAATCGTGACTGCATCGTGCCCCGGAGGAGCGGTCAGGGGATCTGTTAGGGCCGAGTCAGTAATAGTGCAAATGTTACAATATAATGACGGTGAGCTATTAACTGAAGAGTCGAAGAAAGATTTAACAATGTGTCAGTATGAAAGATCGAGTGCTCCTGTATTGGAGGTATTTGTCGAAATAGAGGAGAATTCAACGGATGTAATACTAGACACCGCCGCTTCCGCCAATGTCATCTCAGGCGATCTTTTTAGGAGAATTGTTAAGAAAAGGAAGGTACCAATCTTACCGGTACAAAACTGTAAAATCATCGGAGCTGTAGGAGCACGCTCTCCCAGTGTCAAAGTACAAACCCAACTGGAGATGAAGATGGGAAATGTAGCAATAAGATGCACGTTCCTTGTAGTAGAGAAGGTGTTAGTTGATTGTATTCTTGGTATTGGGAGTATGCAGGAGTACGATTGTAAGATTGATTTTTCGGAAGGGAAAGTCAAAATTTAGAATAAATGGAGGAGAGATAGCACTGGACTTAAATAGAATGGAGACGGTGCATAAGAATTATTGTCGCGGTGCCACCATTCAATTAATTGATACTACAAACGGTCGTTGGAAAGATTTTTCAAATAATTCGATGCAGAATGAAGACTTTGATTAAACAGCAATACTTAAAGCCAGTAAATCAAATCAGCTTACCGTAGAGCAAAGGCAGCAGCTTCATCATCTGTTAGCGGCTTATGAAGAGATTTTTGATGAGGAACCGGGAATTATCGGAGGGTATATTTGCCACCTGCAAGTAAAGCCACATCAAACTTACTGTCACACTTAACCTTTCGAGAAATCTGTGCGCAGTGCGTTCCCCACCAACTGACCGCCGAACAGCGCAATACCTGAATAGCGCTGTCTTTGAGTCGTCTGCAACGTTATCATGAAGATTAATACGGCTGTCTATCGCGTATTGTCACGGGTGACGAAACCTGGTGTCACCATTTTGAACTGGAAAGCAAGCGTCAGAGCAAGTAGTTGGAAACATGTGACTTCACCACCTCCAAAGAAAGGTGGTAAGGTCGTGTTGTCCTTTTTTGACCACAAGGGCCCGCTGCTTGTCGAGTTCCTGGAACGAGGAACCACCATCAATGCCCAGCGTTATCAAGCCACTTTACAGAGCTTTAGACGAGCCATGAAGTCGAAACGGCGAGGCATGTTGTCCAATGATGCTTTCCTCCTGCATAATAATCCCGCCCACACACGGCTACTGCGGTGAAGACGACGTTGCAGCAGTTTCGGTGGGAAACGCTGGAACATTCACCCTACAGTCCCCACCTTTCACTGTGTGACTTTCATGCCTTTGGAACTCCAAAACAAGCTGTTCGCGCCTGCCGATGTGACCGAGCGGTTCTAGACGCTTCAGTCTGCAACCGCGCGATCGCTACGGTCCCATGTTCGAATCCTGCCTCGGGCATGGATGTGTGTGATGTCCTTAGGTTAGTTAGGTTTAAGTAGTTCTAAGTTCTAGGGGACTGATGTCCTCCGATGTTGAGTTCCATAGTGCTCAGAGCCATTTTTTAATCAAGCTATTCACGGACATCGATTCGCAACGGACGACGAAGTGTGTGACTGGGTCCAGGCCTGGATCCAACAGCAGCCTACTAGCTTCTTCAAGGATGGAATCGACCGGCTAGTGTCGCAATGGGATAAAAGTACCAACAGTTTTGGTGACTATTTTTGAGTATGTGTACTGTGTATAACTAGATTTTTGAGTTAATGAAATCGTTAACGTTGCTTTACACTAGCGACCGGGTTTCATCTGAATGCCCCTTGTATGTAGAAGTAGATATGTAGAAGTGGATTGCTATAGCGGCGACTTTTGCGTCAGCGAAACTTAAGGCTGCGGCGCGGGAGGGAGGGGGGGGGGGGGGGGTGGAGGGGGTGGCAGTAATGTAGCTGAAAGAATTCGCACATTACTATCCCATGCCATCTGCTCTTCTCACGATCCACAACGAATAAGTAATAATCCATATACTTCACAAATTTAAAACCACACCAAGCCCTCTCTACTTGTGCCTAACTTTAATACTACGGAACTACTAAAGCTCCGGAAGGAATTCGTATCACCTCCGACATGCTTACACAGTAAATTAAAACTAGTTACTGAATAACAACATTTACGGAGGTGCATTCTCTACAAAATATGATTTAATCTCTGATATACTTTCTGCAAAAATTCCTTTAGTTTGGGTGTTCCTTACCGAGAGGTGACCAGGGCCACAAATGCGTAGAATCTGAGCAGGCCCCAAAAACCTGGACAACAGGTTTCCCATAGCCTTGTCGGCTTTCCTCACCGAATTTTGTCACCCAAACGCGATCAATTGGTTTCAGTGAGTTCGGCCGTCTCCCGCCATCATAACGCCGATTCATACTTTCATGAGCCACCTATAGGTTATTACGGGCGCGCTTCCAGTTAGTAAAGATATGTGCAGCGTCCTCCTCGAGCAGGCCATTTAGCGACCATAAATTGTCAAACTGAGAGTTGGGTTTGAAGGCAAACAGAAGATCAGCAACGATTTTCTTCCACGTGGGCCCACAGCCTAAACAAATTTGAAGAACGACATGTTTCAACCAGACTGCGTATAAAACTTTTTTATTTTTCATTGTTCAAGTGTGTCTCTAGTAACATTTAGTGTGTCTTTAGTAGAATTGGCAACGCCCAAAACCGGTAGTATGAAAAATAAAAAGCTTTACACACAGCCTTATGGAAAACTGTCGTTATTCAAATAAGATCAGCAGCTGTTGCCTTGTGCGCATCGTGTACCGCGGTATTAAAGGCATACCCCAACCACGACAAAGAACTATCCCATCTGGTCACTATGCTGGAAAGCAATCAAGGCCCCTCGAAAACTGCGGTTCACATGTTCCGCAAAGTCAGGGTTCTGGTAATGTGATGTAGCAGTCCTATGAGCCACTTCTATACCAATTAAAGTCTGCTAAACTCAGTAGATTTAAACGCCGTTGCATTAGCCGAAATTAAAACGCGACAAGACCCAAATGTCCAAAAATCCCATATAAACATTTGATTAACACTTGAGACGTAAAATCACGAGTGGGGAGCAAAGAGCAGAAGCGTGTAACGCACCTCCTCGAACAACGGCGTGCCGGTTACCCTTTCTAGAGATTGGTGAAAGACACACAAAGTCCACAAATAACTTTCGCATATGCTCATCATCTTTGCCAGACGACAGAATCCCTTGTTGCGTATTTAATGAGGATTTGCTAATGCAGCGAATTTTACACCCCAACACCGATGACAATCTGTTTATACATCTTCCGCCAAATGACATTCTCTCTAATCTTTATCCGTGTTTTGAACGTGCGGAAATGACCGCCCACTAGCGTTTCATGATAATATTTAAAAACTGCGGGTGGCGGACTCAGACGGCCATCTACCCAAGTGCTTGCCAAGCCCAACGGTACTTAACTTGGCTGATATGACGGTTACCGGCATAACCAATGCGGCAAGGCCGATGGCAATATTTTAAAGACTAAAAAAAATTAGATGAACCATGACTTTATCACTTCGGTTCCTACAGCCTGCACAATAAAATGTGTTTCCCCACATTATACTTATTATTCAAGAGAAATTGTTGATGTTCCCGATATAGCTTTAACTTCTGGAGGGTGAACAAAGCCATCAGCGTCTTCAGCTCTTACGTGGAATGGAGTAGGCTGTCTTCTTACCACCCTTTCCTGCAAAAGAATGCCGCGACTCCTGATGTGGAGGCGCCAGTTTGAACAATAAATTTCTTGCTAAAGTCAGCCCTGGCCAGTATGGGCGCGCTCGTTAAAGTTTTCTTCAAGGCCCAAAAGGTACTTGTTGGTATGGACCTTACCCATATTTCCTTCCTTTCTTCTAAAGATCGTTTAAAGTTGCTGCCAGTTGTGCAAAATTAGGAATAAATCATCCCAATAAAGTGAGGCACCACCTTTTCGTTGTTCGGTATGCTACAAGAGTAAACAGCCTTTGTCTGGCTATTCTGGCGATGCTAACACCTTGATTGGAAACGATATGCCCAAAGAATGAAATTTCAGGCTCAGCAAATTTAACCTTTAGAAGGTTGACTGTGAACCTGGCCCTATGCAGCCACTGAAGCACCTCTCTAGAGTGGCCTGCGTGTTTCTCACCGAAGACTACCAAATCATGAACGTAATGACAGACACAATCGAATTTAGGGTCAGGAAAATTTATCCACTATACCAGACACTGACCCTCTATACAAAGAGGATGGCACTATTATACTCATACCATGACCAATCTGTTGCAAAGGCCGTTTGGCTTCGAGTCCTCAGCTGCCTGAATGTGATAGTAGGTTTGATTTAGGTCAAAGGTGATAAAGACTTTCATTCCTTGGAACCATGAGAAGCACAGATGTATATCAGGAAACGGTTCAGACGAAGTAACTATTTACTCATTCAGGGTCCCACAGTCAATGACTTGTCTCCCCTCTCCTTTTAACTTGGGCACATGGGGATTTGGACAGTTTAACAACTCCCTCACAAAACATCTCATCGACAGTCACCTTTAACTGTTTCAGCCTAGGTAGGGATAGTCTGCATGGCGGATGATGACTTACAGGAACATTGTATGTTAATTCAGTTTGATTCCCTGCTTCTTTAAACTTATCTGTCAGTAAGCATATCCTAAAGTTCTTCAAATAAATCCATTGTCTGTTTCCTCTGTTCAGCTGGTGAATCTTCAAGTTCATAAGATGGAATGTCTGTAAGGTGACAAACAAACACACCTTACATTGAATTCCTCAAACAATTCTGGTTAAATCAATATGTAACATGACACAGTTATGTGAAAATGTACGAATTAATGATAGACAAAGTGAATAAACAAGCCAGCATTTCGTGATTATAAACCACTAAAGCTCACACTAGTAATTGCACACAAGTAATTTCCCAGACCCGAGCTATGAGATGCAGTTCTGAGGGAAGGAGAATTTTATGACGACAATTCCCTTCCCATTGCTAGTCCGAAATCCACACCGTGGGACATCTAGTGGACACAACGAGATGCCGTAGCCACTGCGCAAACCACTGGCAGGAAAAGCCGCCCTTGTCCCTGCGTTTAACAACGACCCTTCGGAAAGTCTTTGTACAAGAACATGGCGGGAGATGGCAGATAGTACATGAAAAAGCAGCAACTTCTTACGAGGGAGTAAGCACCACGATCAGTTGCGAAAGGAGATGTAACTGTCTCACTGCTGTCTACAGTAGCACCACACTAACTATGGTAGCATTCCTCTTGGACAAAAGAGTCCTGGTCTGATGGTTGGTAGTTTTGCTCATGTGAAGAATAATATAGCAATTTTGTCCTAACATTATGTCTGTCAAGTACCCTCTCTCCTCACACCACTAAATGGTTCAAATGGCTCTAAGCATTATGGGACTTAACATCAGAGGTCATCAGTTCCCTAGGCTTAGGACTACTTCAACCTAACTAACCTAAGAACATCACACGCATCCATGCCCGAGGCAGGATTCGAACCTCCGACTGTAGCAGCAACGCGGTTGCTGACTGAAGCGCCTAGAACCGCTCGGTCACAGAGGCCGGCCCACACTACTAAAGGTGATACATGTGGTATCAGTAGACTCCTATAGAACACTGTAGGGAAAGGCTTAAGTCTGATAAATGCATTGATTCTTCTCCTTAATACTTAAGGAATAACATTTTTTTTGTGAGAACAGACTATAATTCGGTAATATCTATATTGGACTGCGTGTGTGAAAATACAGTTACGGATTGGGATACATATGTTTTGCCTGCTTTAAAATAGCGCCTCTGCGTAATACTTACGTCGCCTCTATTGAAGTATGTGTTACGAAACTCCACTTAGTTTACAAGGGGGAGGGGGAAGGTTATAACTGCATTCAGCCAGAGCATACTGTTTAAGCTTCACATGAAATGTTTCAAACTCCATCCGTCTGGAGCTCCATATGTATAAACCACACGTTTCTTCTTAACCGCCTATTATATCACCACAACTCTCTCATCTCTACTATACACCGACAAGATGTGCAACCCTCCTCAACATGCACGCATCTGGAGAGATCTTATGCATTTGGATGTGTGTCATGGGTAACAGTCTTCACTAGACACCAGTTACCGACACAGGTCGCCCTGTTCCTTCACAAGACGTGGAATGTAGTGGGTATAGGACCATTACACCACTAGTCAGTTACAGATTAATTTGGTGACCTTATTGCAGGGAGGACTGGTCAAGGAGAATTTGGGAGCGAATAGTCCATCTCTGACTTTATCCTAGGAATGAGAGCGTACTCTGTGACGCCCATCCACACAGGGAAAGAAGGCCAATTGTAATCGTAAGTTCTTCATTATGTCCGATGCACTGGAAATAGGTTGATAACCTAATTGCATCGGTATAAGACGTTGTCTGGTATACTTTGGTGTATATGGACGAATGGACTTACTGCACAGTCATCTACCTGCATTCACAGTCTAGTATATGGCACTTGCAAAGTAGTGGAGGGGTGATTTGGTGATGATATTGAAACTGGGAGGCATTCTGCTGTGTCACTGGCTGGCATTGAAATTACGGAACAGCTGGTGAAACTGCTAAAATATCTCATGCTATCGACTTCGGTACATATTACAGTACATCATCCCATATCAATGGTGTCTTTCCCATCCCATCCATTCCACGGAATGCTATTGATCACCTCATAGTCACTGCCTGACGCCAACTGGTTGAGATGGAGAGAGTCTTGGTGGAACACTGGGTATCTGTGCCTTGTCACTATGGAGCATGGGATTAAATGCAGAGGTCATCACCATCATAGTTGTTTGGAATCATTTCTCAATGCTGCAGACTCGCCTTATTTGCATATGCTGAATGCTCTCCACATTTTTTTCTCCCAGTAGGGTAATAATACCTCTTTTTACTTCTCTTACCTCACACGTGTTGTGGGCAGCACCTTCCAGTAATGGTCAATACCAGAACAGTAATCATGTAGGTGACTGCAAAATGAGGAAACAGTGCTCGTCACACTGAGGCACATGCTACCCCATGACTGTGGAGGGTGATATTAACTGTATAGATCATCACCTTCGGATAGTTTGTTGCCACAAACTCTTCTAGTTTCCATATGTTGAGATGTCTTCCATGTTTTTGTTAATGAGAAACAAAGCCTCTATATTTTATTTCTACCATCCTGTGTGTTGTGGGAGCTAAACAGATTATACCATGCAGTGTTCAGCTTTATGTGAGAGCCAGTGGTTTGAAACATGTTGGTGTTGGTTTAGCACCTGAGACAGACATCGAAGTCATGGTAGAAAAACAAGGTGTATGACGGTGTGCAAAGCTGTACTCATACACTGCTTAGATATGCTACAGCTGAAAAACAATGTATTAAACTGCTTTGAATGAAAAATACCAGAAATCTGTCTGATGGATATGGTCTACCTCCGGTACAGCCTACAGAACTGACCTCCAGCTCCAATGAAGTGATACATGTATGTGTAATAATCTCGATCTCAACACACAGACGATATTTGGTTTTCGATATATAAGAAGAGAGAGGAGGTAAAATCTTATAGGATGTTCTGTTACATGAAGTGGTACAGCTGGTTTAACTTCGGGGGCATATAATTCTCTCAAAATTAAACCGATTTTGCTCATAAAACTAATAGAAATCAGATCTATCTCTTCTCATCGAATCATGACCACTTTTATTATTATCATCATGATTTAGTGTTTAACAATGGGTGTTACCGCAAGTCCTATGTTATTTCATACTTCATTAACTCTAATTAAAAAGTCGACACCTTTTGAATTATAGCTTGTTGTGAAACCTCAAAATGACAATGCTTTTCCCTGGCATATGGGTAGATTGCGTGAAACAGGCTGTGGTGATAAAATTGCTCATAAAACTAGAACGCAAGAGTATGCTGGTATTCTGAAAAATTGTCTGCTGGATGAAAGAAATTTTACACACAAGTCGGTAGAAGGGAGCTATGGAGCAAAAACGACGAGTAAAAGGATGAAGATGGTAACTGGTTTCGATGTATCAGAGGAGATAGACATGGTAAAATCTTATAGGAGGTTCTACTACAAGGCTGTTCATGATTTGTCTCGTAAACGCCGGTGTGATATAGCTTTGGACTGGTAAAACAGAACTTCCCATACTGTACAAAACAGTAATGTCCTCTTGAATAATAGCTTGTTGTTGTCGAACGTAAAATGATTGTGTTTTTCCCGACATATGAGTAAATGGCGTGAAAGGTTGCGTTGTCTAATGTTATTACACGTGTCTGAAATGTCTATAATACATATATGCATGACAGTTTATTTACAGACACTGGTTTGAACGCGAGAAACGCTCTCTGGTCGTGTAATTTGTCCATCAAGCTGAAAGAAATTACTTAACATAGATCTTTTTTCTTTGAAGTTTAAATTCTCGCTTTTTCTTTACTTTGATGATGGTTTCGAAATGATGAGGATATTCTGTGGTGATAGTAGTTTTCGCAGCAAAACAGTGGAAGTTTCTTTTCCCATTTATGTAGGATGGAACATGTATAGGGAGTGTATAGCCCGACCTCTGAATTTTGGCCATCTGTAATTGGTGGCAGTGCACTTCGTCTGTTGTCGCAAAATAATGGGATGCAAATAGTATCCTGCAGTCGAACATAAAAACTATACTAACGTTGGTCATAAAACTAAAAGAAGATGGTCTGAGCCAATTTATGTGGAAAGAGGACATTTATTATAGTCGCGATTTTGTATTCTTTTTAAAATAGATGTTCGAGTATAAGAGATGCCTTGTCGTTGAACACAGTAGTTACAGTGCAGTACTTTCACATTCAGAATGGCCGGCTCTTGCGTGGGCAGTGGTGCGGACTGTCCAGAGTGTTTGTGTGTATACGTGTGTGTGTGTGGGATGTGTATATGTGTGTGTGTGGGAGGAGGGTGGGGGGGGGAGGGTCGACCTGGGCAAAAATGCCCCACCAGGGCATGGCTGCATTTTAGCCTCATTCGTCTCATTTTGTTCTTCAGGCAGCCGGCGTTACGGCCTTTTGCGTTAGCAAAGAACCGCCGAATGGAACATCCGGCCATGTGCCTCGCCCTGGAGGCTTCTCCGACACAGCTGGGCGAAGACTCTGCTTCCAGATGCAGCAGGGGCGGTGGCTGGCAGAGGCAGCGAGCTGCCTGTTTTCCAAGCAGCGGATGTTTCAAAAACCGATCTGGAGAGTTCTCCAGAATTTCATTGTTGTTTCAGGGGGTTACAGTATTGCTGAGAAATACGTTTAACTGATTGCATCAAGTGACCCCTTCTTATCTTTTGTCTACCTGCAGTTGATTTCAGCTGGCAGGAGACAGTATACCAATGCCACTAGAAGGATCAAGATAGACCCGGCCTCTATCCCTGAGTATGGTGAGGAGAGTGAGTGCTAAGGGGTGGTAGAGGGGGCGGAGGGTAGGACTGAATCTAAGATGATTAGTTCATGAGCACCTATCCAGGAGGTCACAGCTGCCACTGCCGCTCCCTCTGCAATCTTTTGAGTCGATGATTTTCCTCAATACATGTGTTGATCACGAGTGCTGATTTTTTTTTCACGACAATTTCGATGTGGAATTAGAAGAGCGAAGCATTTTCCATTGGTTGTGGTAGTGTATATTGGCTTCCGTTACCTGGGCAGCAGGGTGATTGTAAAACAGGAGTCCAATATTGATAAGTACAGTTATCAGCTGTAGGCTTACAGGTAATACACTTACTAAACTTCTCTCTGTCCTACACCAATGTCTCGTCAGTTGAACACAATTCCTACCAAAAATATAAAGATAGTACCTATAACTCCACCCTTTGTTCCTGTCAGCTTGCAGGTGAAGAGTAGAATTTGAGTACATCTGTCACTAGTTTCTACATCTACATCTACGTAATTACTCTGCTATTCACAATAAAATTCCTGGTAGAGGGTTCAACGAACCACCTTCAAGCTCTCTCTCTACCGTTCCACTCTCGAACGGCACGCGGGGAAAACGAGCAATTAAATTTTTCTGTGCGACCCCTGATTTCTCTTATTTTATCATGATCATCATTTTTCCCTATGTAGGTGGGTGCCAACAGAACGTTTTCGCAATCGGAGGAGAAAACTGGTGATTGAAATTTGATGAGAAGATCGCGTCGCAACAAAAAACGCCTTTGTTTTAATGATTGCCACTCCAATTCACGTATCATGTCTGTGACACTATCTCCCCAATTTCGTGATAATACAAAACGAGCTGCCCTTCTTTGTTCTCTTTCGATGTCATCCGTCAGTCCCACGTGATGCGGATCCCACACCGCACAGCAGTACTCCAGAATAGGGCGGACAAGCGTGGTGTAAGCAGTCTCTTTAGTAGACCTGTTGCATCTTCTACATGTTCTGCGAATGAATCGCAGTCGTTGGTTTGCTCTACCCACAATACTATCTATCTGATCGTTCCAATTTAGGTTATTTGTAATTGTAATCCCTAAGTATTTAGTTGAATTTACAGCTTTCAGATTTGTGTGACTTATCGCGTAATCGAAATTTAGCTGATTTCTTTTAGTACTCATGTGAATAACTTCACACTTTTCTTTATTCAGGGTCAACTGCCAATTTTCGCACCATACAGATATATTATCTAAATCATTTTGCAAGTCGTTTCGATCATCTGATGACTTTACAAGACGGTAAATGACAGCATCATCTGCAAACAATCTCCTCGGGCATGGATGTGTGTGATGTCCTTAGGTTAGTTAGGTTTAAGTAGTTCTAAGTTCTAGGGGACTGATGACCACAGCAGTTAAGTCCCATAGTGCTCAGAGCCATTTTTTTTGCAAACAATCTAAGATTGTCTCCTATGTCGTTAATATAGATCAGGAACAATAGAGGGCCTATAACACTCCCTTGGGGAACGCCGGATGTTACTTCTGTTTTACTCGATGACTTTCCATCTATTAGTACGAACTGTGACCTTTCTGACAGGAAATCACGAATCCAGTCGCACAACTGAGGCGATACTCCTTAGTGACGCAGTTTGGTTAGAAGACGCTTGTGAGAAACCGTGTCGAAAGCCTTCTGGAAATCTAAAAATATGGAATCAATTTGACATCCCCTGTCGATAGCACTTATTACTTCATGAGTATAAAGAGCTAGTTGTGTTTCACAAGAACGATATTTTCTGAATCCGTGCTGACTATATGTCAATAAATCGTTTTCTTCGAGGTACTTCATAATGTTCGAATACAGTATATGTTCTAAAACCCTACTGCAAATCGACGTTAGTGATATAGGCCTGTAATTCAGCGGATTACTCCAGCTTCCCTTTTTCGGTATTGGTGTGACTTAAGCAATTTTCCAGTGCTTAGGTACGGATCTTTCTGTGAGCGAGTGGTTGTATATAATTGCTAAATGTGGAGCTATTTTATCTGCATACTCTAAGAGGAACCTGACTGGTATACAGTCTGGACCGGAGGCCTTGCATTTATTAAGTGATTGAAGCTGCTTCGTTACTCCGAGGATATCTACTTCTATGTTTGTCATCTTGGCAGTTGTTCTTGATCGGAATTGAAGAATATTTACTTAGTCTTCTTTGGTGAAGGAGTTTCGGAAAACCGTGTTTAATAACTCTGCTTTAGTGGCACTGTCATCAGTAACTTCACCGTTGTTATCGTGCAGTGGAGGTATTGATTTCGTCTTGCCACTGGTGTGCTTTATGTATGATCAGAATCTCTTTGGGTTTTCTGCCAGATTTCGGGACAGAATTTCGTTGCGGAAATTATTAAGTGGTATAGTGAAATTTTTTCCCAGCAGTATAACACTGTTGTACGGTATTGTCTATTTTGAAGCTGTATTGCGAATTTAGGCATTCCTTGTGTTGTGCAATACATATGGTTGTGTTATTAGGATCGATATTTATGAAGGGTTATGTAACATGGATCGATATTTACTTCAGTTTGCCATCCAAAATAAATAAAGTATACTAACTTAACCTTCCTTTCCCGCATCTGGACAGTTTCCAGGTGGTTGGGGGTTGACTTGGGATTTCCATCCAGAAGGACCATGGTTCGAATCCCAGAAAGGGCCATTTCGAATTTCCCGTCAATTTCTGGGTTGGGGGTGGGGTGGAACGTGAGCACAGCCGTGGCACAAAGTAATTCCTACCAAAATTCGAGATTCTCGCCAAAATTCGAAATTCCCGCCAATAGTATAGGTGAGAAAGGGAAGAGGTGGGGAAGGGAATAGGTTGGAGACCCACGTGTTTGCTGAGGAAATCGCATAACGTCATCTTGGGGTGGAGGGGCGAGGTGAAAGAGTAAAAAGTTGAATAATTTAATTAATTTGCATAGCAATTTCACGTCAATTTGATATCGAAATTGTCTTCATGCCACCCATACTCTACTACTTGCGTGTTATTCGTTTGACAGTTGGTCATCCTGTTGTTCACTCAGTTCTGATCTTTCTTCAGTACGGTACAGCAGATAATGCTAAGTTCAAGTGACTGAGGATTTTAAACTTTTTTAATTGCACAGAGAAATGATGGGTTAAATTATTTAGTGTAACAGGAAGAACCCATACCTATAAGGTCAGTCATAAAAGTATTTTGCAACAAATATTTAAAAGAATATAGCGCTTGTGGGTATTAATACATTAAACTTCAAACACTCGAACGACCTGCCTGTGGCCAAAAATCGCAAAGTTACTCCTAACTGGCATAGCCTATCCCATTGCCGTATTTTGTCTTACTATGCTTTCTCGTATTAACATTAGTGAATATTTCTTTTCCACTAAGAAAATATTATAATACTGCCACTGTTGAAACTGAAGGCAATTTACGATGAATTAGCTGAAACCACATGCCTCTATAGGCGATAATTTTTCCGTGAGGTGCCTGGCATCCCATCTTCAGTTGATAACATTTATTTACGTCTCGTTAATATCATCTATTTGCTAACGACGCTGTAAATTTTTGCAGTAAAGATTTTTAAGACAGTTATTGTAAAACGTCATAAGCAAACAAACAATTTATTTTATTATAAATCCAGTCGCAGACTGCAAATTCTTATACATCGGGTTATCAGTTTCGATCAACTTGACCATTTAGACCTGAGTACTACACATATCGTGTCCTTATACTGCATCCGCTCAGGTCTGAAGATCGTCGCCATGGACCGAAACTTATAACCTGAGTAATAAGAATTTGTGGCCTATGAACAGATTTATAACAAAATAATATTTCCCTGCTCACTGGAATACTTTACTATCACTACGTCGCAGCTTGTAAAGAAACAATGTTCACGACGAGCAAATAAATGTCAATATCTGAAGAAGAGGTGATTAGAAAATGAATGTACTCTTCTGTACACTCGGAAATGCGTGTTTTAAGGCATAATTTATTGTCCCGATGTGTCGGGAAACGGGTGCCATTCATATCGGACTTTTACCCCATGAACATTAATGTCACGGATGCTTTAGCATTGACTTTATGGTCTAGGAGCATTGCTGTCGTGTCACATGACAATGCGGATCGCGAGTTTAAGTATGTGAACAAGGTCCTCGGGCCACCAAATGCCTAATTTAGAGGCTGCCACTGTCGCACTGTCCACAGCGGCAGAGGCCCGCGCTGGTGTTCGAATGCATCGCTACTATGGCGACGTTTTGGTCGGCGTAATAACTTTAGGTAAATAGTAACAGACGTAACATTCTGTTAACTACCCAAGCTATAAACGCCTTCCACGAATGTTAACACAAGAACACTTAATTCTATTTTTGGGTAGAAATGTTGTATTTGAAGGAACATGACTGGTTGAGACGGATAAAGACCGAGTAAATTTCCGACCGGTGGCTTCTTCAAATGGCAGTCCTCAAGTTCATATGTATTCCAGAATGAGATTTTCACTCTGCAGTGGAGTGTGCGCTGATATGAAACTTCCTGGCAGATTAAAACTGTGTGCCGGACCGAGACTCGAACTCGGGACCTTTGCCTTTCGTGGGAAATTGCTCTATCATCTGAGCTACCCAAGCACGACTCACGCCCCGTCCTCACAGCTGTACTTCTGCCAGTACCTCGTCTTCTACCTTCCCAACTTCACAGAAGCTCTCCCGCGAAACTTGCAGAACTAGCACTCCTGAACGAAAGGATATTGCGGAGACATGGCTTAGCAATAGCCTGGGGAATGTTTCCAGAAGCAGAAGATGGTAGAGCACTTGCCCACGAAAGGCAAAGGTCCCGAGTTCGAGTCTCGGTCCGGCACACAATTTTAATCTGCCAGGAAGTTTCATTTGTATTGTATCACTAAAATCACGAAATAACACCAGGGTGAACACACAGGTAGAATCCATTAAGTTCTCATAATACCTTCGTGCTTACAGTCGTCAAGCGTACGTCAGAGGGAAGGGAGGCGTAAATTCGAGCTGTCAGACCCGTAAGTTGTACAGCTGTGAAGCTTCTTCGTTTGAGGGAGCGAAAGCACAGTAGAACATCTGCTGCAAATGAACACCCAAAGCGTAATGAGAATATCAGAACGCAGTGTAGTCATGTATGGAAAGCCTTTGTACTTCTGGATTCCCTATACGCTCTCAAAACATTAAAAGCTGCGCGCCGTCTCGTGCTATTTTAGCTGGATTTCCCCTGGCAGTTTCCTACAGGCTGCCGGCTCCTTTTGAAGTGGAGTAGAAATCTCACCAGCTGCATCTCCCTACAATGCAAGATACAAAGGTACATACGTGTAAAATGTAATGTGCAGCCTGTAACACGTCGCGAACTTACAGTAAATTTTGTTCTTCTTTATTTTCTTCTGAGGAATAGGGCGGTTTTCACAAAGCCAAAGGACAATTACGCGAACAATTTAATGGAAAGAAAACATTGAGAGATCCTTAATTCCAACTCGAGAATATTTGTGTTCCACGCAAGGAAATGAACCCATGACAAGATTTATCAATGAAGCTACCTTATTTACCCGATCAAGTACAGACAGGGACATTAATGCACACGTTCGTTTTTGCAATCAACATCAATCACAACACTATGAGGGTAAGCTTTGATGATGAGAAAAACCACGGCGACCAGTTACAACTTCGTGAATATACAGTTGAGAGTAGTTAGACTACTGCAGACAATGCCTTACATGCCTCGTGAAAATTACTCATTTAAACATATAACATAGACCAGTTGTGTGCAAGAGTAATTTAATTTATAGACATTTATAGCAAGAATAAGAATAGTCAACCTGATTTTCCTAAATAATACTTAATACCTCTTGCGCAATGTGATGTAATATTAACGAGGGACAATGTGGTTGCCATTTTATTTCGTGAATTATTTTTCTGAACAGTGACCACTGATAAATTATACATCTGCACATCTTCATTTTGTATAATTTCCTTTATCGGCGATGTCAGTCACATCTTTTGGCGTATTCTGAAACAAAGAATCTATAACTATCAGAGCAATATTTTGTGGTTTTTCGAAACATGTCGAGGCCTTACAACATTGCGCCAAGAAATTAAATCGTGAGATGACACATTCCTAATAATTATCTAACTGAAACTGCAGGTTAGACATATAACTTCTCATTATACGGCCATACGAAGGAAAGAAACAGAGTGAGGGGTGAGTGCTTCGCCTGTATATTATGATTCTAATGTAAAAAAATTGGAATAAAAACACATCTCAAATAACTGAATTGGAGATTGCTATTGGAAGTCAATTCAGCGTGACAGATAATTAAATCTTAACGGAGTATTAATAAATGAATGGAATCAATTTTGCGCGCTGGCTCCTGTGACGGCAACCAATCAAATTATCCTCCTATTAAACTGGCGTAGCTCCTCACGCAGTTTGTTCTCATTGTACCGTGTGTTATCTTCACTTCATTCTGTCTCTTACGTCATACCTCATCTACTGTAATCTCAGCCAAACTATGGAGTGAATCTTACGGCATCAAAGCTAGAAATATCACAACTACATCACATTAATCGGCTGCAATACATACTAAACAACAGGCAGTTCTAGTTGTCTTAGTAACTACTACAGTAAAATTTCTGGAACATATCATATAACGGGACGGGAAAGGATGCATGTGGCATGGAAGCAGAGTAATCAAACATGTTTTCCTCTGACTAGTCTAGATGTATCCAGAGGCGGTGATGAAGTAATATCTGATCACTCATAAAATAGTAGTTCTGAGTGCTCTTTTCCATTTTTTTAGTTTGTAATGTTTCATGTCGTGAAGGTATCTATGTAAAATATAACAGTTACTGCAGACTTTGCACGGATACGGAAAAGAATGGTGCCATCCTTCATAAATTTTTCACGATTGTGGAAATCATAATAAAATACCTATATTTAGTCAAATTTAACACATCATCACAAGGAAAACTTGTCGTCTTCATTCGCTATCCTGTAGAATGCCAGACCTACCAAGCTCACTTCACGAAAATTCGTGGCTGCGATCCCGTTTCTCAACTCCAGGAAATTATTTATAGGGATGCCTTTCAGCCAACCTGCTCTGTGGCTGCAGACCTATTTGCTTCTGTCTCCATAATGGACATACCCACTGGTTCTGCTTTTTATTTCATTAACTGCATTCTCCTCTGTGTTAGGGTTCAGATAGGACTCCTCGTTAGTAAAATTTACATCTAAACCTTTAGAAAAGGTCCCACTTATGCAACAGTAAATCCGCTTATATTTATTACGTAAGCTCAAAAACATACAAGAGTGTTCCATGAGCAGTGGAAACCTATACAGGGAGTCAGTCTGGAAGAGATAAGATCTTTCTCGCAGGTTCTTCGACAATGAACGACGTCTCAGCGCACACCAGACCACCGCATCTCGCGCTAATGAGCTACAAGTAAGTATGCAGAGGTTTCGACAATTACTCTCCTATTATGGTTGTCTTATTCTCTGTGTTTAATGTATATATGCACACAAAAAAAGTTTTGCGTCACCTCGGTTCCCAGAACCCCTGGATAGACGTTGATAGTGGATATTGTACCAGAGACACAGTCCCTTTGACTGTTCAGACATCTCTGAACAGATGTCACTAAACCCGACCGAAGATGGCCAACCGGAGTGGCCGAGCGGTTCTAGACGCTACAGTCTGGAACCGCGCGACCGCTACGGTGGCAGGTTCGAATCCTGCCTCGGGCATGGATGTGTGTGATGTCCTTAGGTTAGTTAGGTTTGAGTAGTTCTAAGTTCTAGGGGACTGATGACCTCAGAAGTTAAGTCCCATAGTGCTCAGAGCGATTTGAACCGACCAAAGATGTAAACAACCATGCACGAGCAGTGCCTACTAGACGGAGGGTGTCCGACAGCCGATCAGTTCCGGTCATTCCACCAGGAAGGAGGTACACGGCTGGTGTTATCTGTAGTTCAACCATGCCTAGACGGTCAATACCGCGGTTCGATTCCGTCCGCATTGTTACTGGTCGGCGTATGTCTAGGGCCTCCAGTCGGGTAGACCGTTCGCCGGGTGCAAGTCTTTCGATTTGACGCCACTTCGGCGACTTGCGCGTCGATGGGGATGAAATAATGATGATTAGGACAACACAACACCCAGTCCCTGAGGGAAGAAAATCTCCGACCGAGCCAGGAATTGAACCCGGGCCTTTAGGATTGACATTCTGTAGCGCTGACCGCTCAGCTACCGGGGGCTGAACACATTGTTACTTTGTGCCAGGAAGGGCTCTCAACAAGGGAAGCGTCCAGGCGTCAGAGTGAACCAAAACGATGTTGTTTGGACATGGAGGAGATACACAGAGACAGGAACTGTCGATGACACGCCTCTCTCAGACCGCCCAAGGGCTACCACTGCGGTGGATGACCGCTACGTACGAATTATGCCTCGGGGGAATCCTGACAGCAACGCCAGTGTATTGAATAATGCCTTTCGTGCAGACACAGGACTTCGTGTTACGACTCAAATTGTGCGCAATAGGCTGCATGATGCGCAACTTCACTTCCGACGTCCACGGCGAGGTCCATCTTTGCAAGGTCGACACCATGCAGCGCGGTACAGATGGGCCCAACAACATGCCGAATGGACCGCTCAGTATTTGCATCAAGTTCTCTTCACCGATGAGTGTCGCATATGCCTTCAACCAGACAATCGTCGGAGACGTGTTTGGAGGCAACCCTGTCAGGCTGAACCCCCTAGACCAACGACTGGAGCAAGGTGGAGGGTCTCTGATGTTTTGGGATGACATTACGTGGGGCCGACGTATGCCGCTGGTGGTCATGGAAGGCGCCGTAACGGCTGTACGATAAGTGAATGCCATCCTCCGACCGATAGTGCAACCACGTCGGCAGTATATTGGCGAGGCATAGGTCTTCATGGACGACAATTTGCGCCCCGTCATGCACATCTTGTGAATGACTTCCTTCAGGATAACGACATCGCTCGACTAGAGTGGCCAGCATGTTCTCCTATCGAACATGCCTGGGATGGATTGAAAAGGGCTGTATATGGACGACGTGAGACACCAACCACCCTTAGGGACAATCTGGACCAAGAGTGCCTTGATGAACTTGTGGATAGTATGCCACGACGAATACAGGCATGCATCAATGCAAGGCGACGTGTTACTGGGTATTAGAGGTGCCGGTGTGTACAGCAATCTGGACCACCACCTCTGAAGATCTCGCTGTATGGTAGTACAACATGCAGTGTGTGCTTTCCATAAGCATTAAAAAGGGCGGAAATGGTGTTTATGTTGATCTCTATCACAATTGTCTGTACAGGGTCCTCAACTCTCGAAGCAGAGGTGATGCAAAACTTTTTGTGATGTGTGTAAAAAAAAAAAATGAACCAGTTCCACGACTAGCTCTGAAGTGTTCACTGATATAATTACTTAGAGAATCTAATGTGTAGCATTCTCCAGACAATTATTATCATATTACGATGCAAGATTATATTGATAAGATGAAATATTCCCGGCTCGCACATTCCCGGCTCGCACAGAGATGGCGTTGTTGTTAGTACATGTTGCTCATACATTTAGCGGCAAGAATAAGCAATTTGTCGAATTTATCTCTGGAGTTGATTTGTTTGTACAGGTTTTCAAAATAGTGGTATTGCTTGTGTGTCTTTCAAAGTGCCTCATAAACTCCTTTGGTTTGCAGCGATTTGTATATAACAGAAACTCATCCTCGCGTCTTGCAGAATTAAGAGATGTCCGACCTGAGAAGCGGTCATATATTTATTGAAGATGATCAGCATTCAAAAACTGCGAACACCGATGGAAATTCGGAATATGGTATTGGACGGTCAGATATTAGACGTACATGAAATAAGTCACGATGTAGTCATATCGCAAGAAGGACTATATACTTCACACTACTATGTAATTGACACATAAATGTCTGTTGAAGATGGGAGCCGCGCTTGGTGTATGCTGTGAAAATAAATGTTTCAGCAGCTTCAGCAATGATCTAACCGATTTTATAAGCCAATTTATGACTGTGGATGAGTCACGATGCCACCGTTTCACTCTAGAAAAGAGATATCAGTCACTGAAGTGAGTGGTGACTGGTCATCCTGAACCAGAACGAAACGAAATGGGTTTTGTCTGCTGGAGAGAATATGGGAAGTGTTTATTGCAATGAAAGGTTGGATCTTGTTTTTAATTACCTTACGAATATTAAAATTAGCTGCCGAATACAATTCAACTCATGTTGGCGAAGAGAACAGGAAAATGAGTCATGTTGACAAACAGAACAGGAAGTGCAAGAGAAGAGACTAAGACTGAAGAAATAAAAACATAAAATAAAATACGAATAAAAAATTAACACTTTTTATTAGGATAATGCATCTTTATACATACGTGGCGTGGCAATTTGCTATTCTTTGACCTCTAGCCATTCATTACGTTTGAAGATTTCAGCCGGCCGCTGTGGCCGAGCGGTTCTAGGCGCTTCAGTCTGGAACCGTGCGACCGCTACGGTCGTAGGTTCGAATCCTGCCTCGGGCATGGATGCGTGCGATATCTTTAGGTTAGTTAGGTTTAAGTATTTCTAAGTTCTAGGGGACTGATGGCCTCAGATCTTAAGTCCCATAGTACTCAGAGCCATTTGAATTTGAAGATTTCAGTGCTGAAAAACATTTCGGGTAAATGCAGTTAATGTGGCAGCTAGGGATGAGTAGTTTACAGGCATTCCAGGAAGCTCTTCGGAGATGGTGTATACACAATGGAAAAAGTCGGATACCTTACAATGACCCGAAGAGGCGAATCGCTTGATTTGTTATCGGTAGGTTCGATCGAGGCGTAGGCATTACGGAGATGCCCTGTGAACCCATCTCTGGAGGGAAGAAGGCGTTTAAATCGCGAAACACTACTGAGAAAATTTAGAGAACCGGCATTTGAAGCCGTCTACAGAGCGATTTTACTGCCGCCAACTTCGATTTCGCATAAGGATCCCCATGACTTCGTAAATTAGGGCTAAGGGAAACGACTAGTAGTGGTACAAGGTGCTTTCCGCTGTGGACAATTCAGTGGCTTGCGATACAGATGTACGTCAAAAGGAAGTACATTTTGGACCCAGAAACGCAGCCATACACGCTACCCTACACAGAATATAAAGCTACAACAGGTTGAACTGGATTTCTGTATTATATTGTGACAACAGAGTTTAGATTTTAGTGGACTTTTCATATTACATATTCAACAATTGTATTTAAGTACTGAACAAATCTGTAGTTTTGGGATGAATTCTGCTTCATATGTCGGCTTTGTAGAGACTCAGAAAGCATGCTTCTTTCTTCTTAAAGAAAAAAAGAAAATGAAAAAGAATTTGTTTAACGCCTAGTCGACGATATGGAAACCGCCCCTACCAACCTTACGCCTCTTCACTAGACAGTCACTGTTCAAAGAGGAAGAATAACCGTAACACAGTTCTTGCTGTCGATCCATTTGGAGCTGTAATTTACGCAACGGTATAAAAAACCATATGCGGGCCAAAGATTTATTCAAGTGCATAATAAAAAGGTTATTTGGGCATACCGGTAATTCTAGTTGGCTGAAGCAACTAATTTACATTTCTCACATGAGTTGGTCTACTCGAAAGGAGGAAATATTGCAAATATTGCTCATGTATTAACATTTAAGTGCTCAATATTTACAGAACATGTAATGTTTCGGTTTCACAGTTCTATAGTTAATGCATAAGTGATAACATACGCTTTGTTCGAACATTATGAATTACATCGAAGAAAACGATTTACTAACAAACAGCCAACATGAATTCAGGCAATATCGCACTATGGAACAAAACTAGCTCTTTATTCTTATGAATTAATGAGTGCTAAACGTCGGGGATTTCAATTTGGTTCCAAATTTGTAGATTTCCAGAAGGCTTTTGATACCGTTCCTCACAAGCACTTATAATCAAATAGCGTGACAATAGACTAACGTCTCAAATGTGTGACTGGATTCGTGATTTTCTGTCAGAAAGGTCACGGTTCGTAATAACTGACGAAAAGTCATCGAGTAAAACAAGAGTAATATCTGACGTTCTCAAGGAATTGTTATGGGCGCTCTGCTTAATGTCTGTCGTTCCCCAAAGAAGTGTCGTAGGCTGGCTGGCTGGCTGGCTGGTTTTGGGGAAGGAGACCAGACAGCGAGGTCATCGGTCTCATCGGAGTAGGGGAGGATGGGGAAGGAAGTCGGCCGCGCCCTTTCAAAGGAACCATCCCGGCATTTGCCTGGAGCGATTTAGGGAAATCACGGAAAACCTAAATCAGGATGGCCGGACGCGGGATTGAACCGTCGTCCTCCCGAATGCGAGTCCAGTGTCTAACCACTGCGCCACCTCGCTCGGTAAGTGTCGTAGGCTCTCTACTGTTCTTGAACTACATAAACGATTTGGGAGACAATCTGAGCAGCTTTCTTAGAGCCGGCCGGTGTGGCCGAGCGGTTCTAGGCCCTACAGTCTGGAACCACGCGACCGCTACGGTCGCAGGTTCGAATCCTGCCTCGGGCATAGACGTATGTGATGTCCTTAGGTTAGTTAGGTTTAAGTAGTTCTAAGTTCTGGGGGACTGATGACCTCAGAAGTTAAGTCCCATAGTGCTCAGAGCCATTTGTACCGTTGAAGCTCTGTTAGATAGTTTGCAGATAACGCTGACATTTACCGTCTTGTAATCAATTGCAAAATGATTTATACAAGATATCTGTATAGTGCAAAAAGTGGCAATTGACTCTGAATAATGAAAAGTGTGAAGTGTGTACTGAACTGAATCAGCTAAATTTCGGTTATACTGTAAATTATACAAATCTGAAGGCTGTAAATTCAACTAAGTACTTTGGGATCATAATTAAAAATAACTTAAATTGGGGCGACTATATAGATAATGACGTGGGGAAAGCAAACCAGACGGCGATTTATTGGCAGAACACTTAGGATCTGTAAAAGTGCTACGAAAGAGGCTACTTGCACTACGCTTGTCCGTCCTCTTGTGGAATGTTGCTGTGGGGCGTGGGATTAGCATCAGATAGGATTTATGGAGGACGTCGGAATAGTTCAAAGAAGGGCAGCTCGTTTTGTATTATTGGGAAATAGGGGAGAGAGTCCCACGGAGATGATACACTTCGTGGGTTGTCAATAATTAAAACAAAGGAGTTTTTCGTTGCGGTAAGATCTCCTTATGAAATTTCAATCAAAAATTCTTTCCTCGGAGTCTGAAAACATTTTTTGGCGCTCACATATTTCGGAAGAAAAGATCATCATAATAAAATCAGAGAAATCAGAGCCCGCACGGTAGGGTTTAAGTGCTCGTTTTTCCCGTGCTCTGTTCGAAAGTGGAATGGTAGAGACGTAGCTTGAGGGTAGTTTGATGAGCCCTCTATCAGGCACTTAATTGTCAGTTACACAGTAATCACGTAGATGTAGATAATCACTTTCCGTAGAAACTACAAGGCATTGAAGAAGAAATCTTTTAAAGAAACATGCAACCATCCTCTATACACGTACTCCGATTGGAAACGCAATATAGGGGTAGACATTTGGGTTTATAGCTTAGTGCTGCGCACTGAGTTGTAATGAAGCCATCCGCAGAACAGCAGCTGTCAGGGCGTCTGTTCCGTGCAGCATATTGCAGCCGCGTGCTATTGTGTCTATCAGGGCGCAGGCAGTATAGTAAATCGGCCCGCTCTATCCTCCTAGTGCTCAGTCAATTGCAGCCCTCGCAGCATTAAACCAAGTACAGTACAGCTCAACGCCAGTGTACTAGGACTGTGCTGATAAATTTTCCACTATACTCAACCACTACAATTTCAGAGTGACACAGAAAGAAAAGAAAATTGGAAACGCACTGATGCGCGAAACTTAAGGACGAAAGCAGCTTTCCGATAATGTGTCACTGCCATGTACTAACACGGCTCGATGAAACGGGCCACACATGGAATGAACTGCTACAGTATAGTACAGAAGATGCTTGAAAGAAATACGCTACGAGGCGAACAGAAATGAGCCTTTTATTCAGAGACAGTAACTACGCTGAAAGGACAATTATTTATGCTGGGGCCCTGGACGTTACGGAAGATAGGCGTGGTTCTTAATAGGATGTGTGATCATCAGGGACGGCGATGCGTGCTCTGCGACTCTGCGACGTGGTCTGACGCTGGCCACAAGGCTGGTGAGGAGTTCTCGTAGCAGGGCGATTCCATTCCTCCAGTAGAAAACTGTCGGATGGGCCTTGATACATGTGAATAAGGCCACCCATCATACGTCACATGTGCTCGATGAGATTTAAATTGGGGTAAACATTCCATTCGCCGAATATCGCCTCGTTGCAAGAGCTCCTCCACGTGAGATGCCCCATAATGCTGTCGCGCATTGCCATTCGTAAGAGTGGAGTCAGGGCCGAATGCACCATGGAAAATACCCACATTGGGAAGTAGTACACTTTCACAATAACAGTCACCAGTGAGTGTACTGCGCTCAAAGTCTTGGAGGTTGGTACGCCCTTGGAACATTATGTCTCCCTATACCGTAATAAATGGACCAACAAAACGACATCTTCGACATTGTTCCTGGTTGCACTACATGTTTCCAACTACCGCCATACGGGGGACGCGCAGAATCAGTAATCGCACTGATCCTGCTCTCATCCGAGGAGAGCGCGCGACTCCACTCCTCGTTGGTCCTGTCCCCGTGCTCCTGACACCATCATAAACGGTGCCGCCGATGTGGGGGTGTCAATGGTACGCAATGTACTGTCGGAACGTAGTTCGGAATGCTCCTCATTCACGCGAAATAAAGTTACGGGCAATAGGGAACTCCTCTTCGACGATGTAGCGGCGCAACTACGCCAGCAACTACCAAACCATGACACATATCACCTGCTCAGGCATGAGGACCATTTCTTAATCTTGAACAAGTTAGCAAATGAGATCTCACTCAAAGTGATAAGGGAATATCTCAGGAACAATGATTAAGATCTCACTACACCCAATTTGACTCCACGCTCCTGTCCTGTTTCCGCCGAGGCGTGGACTTGGCCAGCCGCCTCACGGCTGGAATCCGCCACGCCTGGGATTAGGGGGAGGGTGCGCCCAACTACCGATCTGAGACACTCACCGATTTCGACACTACGTTAAGATAGGTTAGACGTAGGATAAGCTAGGATAACAACATTAGTATAGTGCTGCAGCGATCAACAACTCTGGCCAGCCCGGTGCCAGGGGCACATTCACCGGGATTAGCTCGGTGAACAGGGCCAACAACGTAGGTTTATACTACGCTTGCACGTTTGTAACGCTGCAGGTAGAAGTAGATTAGCATAAGTAGAATAAAATAACATAGGAAGACATAACGGTAGAGCCCATAGTGAGAGCAAAAGAAAACTAACATAGAGTAAGCTGTAGTACTAACACCTGAATTGTATCAACTAGGAAACTAGGACCCACTAATTGCATAAGGTGGTGGGTTGTTATGTATCATATATATATTGAGAAATAAAGATTTTTTTTAATAGGGAACTCCTGGGCTACACTTGTCGCGCCAGCCGCGGTGGCCGAGCGGTTCTAGGCACTTCAGTCCGGAACCGCGAGATGCTACGGTCGCAGGTTCGAATCCTGCCTCGGGTATGGATGTGTGTGATGTCCTTAGGTTAGTTAGGTTTAAGTAGTTCTAGGGGACTGGTGACCTCAGATGTTAAGTCCCATAGTGGTTAGAGCCATTTGAAACATTTTACACTTGTCACACTTCGTTCTTCTTCCAGTTTCCCAATGATTCTTCCCGTATGAAGTTATTCGGAAGTTGCTTTTGGGCCATGTTGCAACAAAAAACACCAGAATAATGCACCGTGAGTACTCACTGATTGGCATACGATGTTTTATTTCCGTTTCTTCAGCTGCCATCTGTTGCGGGTTTAATATTTCCCATACTTCTTTTGGTCAATTGTATTGGAAACGGCGACATCTGATATCAGCGTAATTGGGCCGTGTTAGTAGGACGGGACTCCACTACCCGACGTCGGATTCGAACTTGGATTCTCTGCTCAAATGGTTCAAGTGGCTCCAAGCACTATGGGACTTAACATATGAGGTCATCAGTTCCTTAGGCTTAGAACTACTGAAACATAACTAACCTAAGGACATCATTCATATTCATACCCGAGGCAGGATTCGAACCTGCGACCGTAGCAGCAGCGAGGTTCCGGACTGAAGCGCCTAGAACCGCTCGGTCACACGAGACCGGCTAGGTTTTCTGCTGAGCAAGAGGAAGAGGAGGGTGGGGCTGTGTCCATGGAAGGCTTCTGATGACAGAATAACATTTATTGATCAACCGCAATACACTGGTTGTTGGCCCTCAGGGCGAGGTTTGCTTCCGCTCATAGTATTCTCGGATCGTCGGGTGTGGTGGCGGACGCCCACACGCGCGCCCACTGATGGGTCTACGGCTGCGCTGGCGTAACTCGAATCCGCTGCCTCGACAGCGGCGCTCCGGCCTTGCTGGGTCGCACTGCGACAGCTGGTAGCACGCGCCACAGGCCTCTGTTGTGATCGCAGGTAGGGGGCGTGGCGGCGGCAGTGGGAGAGGTCAGTGTCCCGTCTCCCGAGAGGCAGCTGTCTGGTGTTGGCAGGCCAGAGCCCCGGCTCCTGCCCCGGTCTCGGCGTTTGCGGCGACAGCGTCGCAGGACGATGGCGACTATGCATTACCACAACGCCAACCATACAATGACTCCCACGGCATGCGGCTACCTGTTAATGGCGTCAGACGAGCGGCTGCGTCACACTGGCGACCACCTCTGTTACGACGGTGACTATTACGATGACTGCGATCGCAGTGACAACTCCGAACTGGTGGCGGCGCTAAGTGGCGCAGGCTCTGTGTCACTCCAACACCTCGCGATGGACGATGTTGACGAGCTGGCTGCTGGTCCTTAAGTACGGCTTTCTTCAGTTCGGTGGAGTATTCTGGTGTTGCTCGGCTGGCGTAACTGACCCGGTCTCCACCCTCGACGTTGACACCCTGCCATGCGGCGAGCTGGCCCTTGGCACAGCGTTCTCCTTCGTGTTGCTGAGCTCGGCGCTCCGCCCACTCAATTATGCCACGGTATCATAGCACTGAACTGCGCAACAGAATGTAACTCAGATACGACTTCTGGCTCCCAATATTCCTTCACATTATAACTAACTTTATTACTGCAAAACTCCTACCTTTAACTAACTTAATAACTCTCATCTTTCAACCCTCTACAGTATTTAAATTTCTGTAAAAGTGCGCAAGTACAGCCACAGAGACATCTTTGTGCGAGTGACTGTCATCCAAAGAGACTGTTTATAGTTGCACTATATATATATATATATATATATATACATATATATATATATATATATATATATATATAGGGTGAGTCACCTAACATTACCGCTGGATATATTTCGTAAACCACATCAAATACTGACGAATCGATTCCACACACCGAACGTGAGGAGAGGGGCTAGTGTAACTGGTTAATACAAACCATAAAAATATGCACGGAAGTATGTTTTTTAACACAAACCTACGTTTTTTAAATGGAATCCGGTTAGTTTTGTTAGCACATCTGAACATATAAACAAATACGTAATCAGTGCCGTTTGTAGTATTGTAAAATGTTAATTACATCCGGAGATATTGTAACCTAAAGTTGACGCTTAAGTACCACTCCTCCGCTGTTCGATCGTGTGTATCGGAGAGCACCGAATTACGTAGGGATCCAAAGGAGACGGTGATGGACCTTAGGTACAGAAGAGACTGGAACAGCACATTACATCCACATGCTAACACCTTTTTATTGGTCTTTTTCACTGACGCATATGTACATTGCCATGAGGGGTGAGGTACACGTACACACGTGGTTTCCGCTTTCAATTACAGAGTGGAATAGAGTGTGTCCCGACATGTCAGGCCAATAGATATTCAATGTGGTGGCCATCATTTGCTGCACACAATTGCAATCTCTGGCGTAATGAATGTCGTACACGCCGCAGTACATCTGGTGTAATGTCGCCGCAGGCTGCCACAATACGTTGTTTCATATCCTCTGGGGTTGTAGGCACATCAGGTACACATTCTCCTTTAGCGTACCCCACAGAAAGAAGTCCAGAGGTGTAAGATCAGGAGAACGGGCTAGCCAATTTATGCGTCCTCCACGTCCTATGAAACGCCCGTCGAACATCCTGTCAAGGGTCAGCCTAGTGTTAATTGCGGAATGTGCAGCTGCACCATCATGCTGATACCACATACGTCGACGCGTTTCCAGTGGGACACACTCTATTCCACTTCGTAATTGAAAACGGAAACCACGTGTGTACGTTTAACTCACTCTGAAACGTCCCCTTAGAAAAATAATACAAGACTGTCCTTAAACTGACACACAATATTTTTAGCGCAACGCAATCTGACTTTCAAAATCCCTACCGAAGAATGGCCCTGACTTACATTAACCTAAACGTTTCACAAATCACTTACCTCACAAAAATCTTCGTTACTCGAACTACTGCAATACAGCGAGCGCCACTACTGACAGCTAAACAAAAGATTCAAACTACTGAAGGCACTAATTACTGATAGGCACAGTTAGCAAAAGAAAGATTTTGATAGAGAACAAACAATGTATTTACCTTAATAGTGTTCAAAAGTCATAATATATATAGCAGTTCATGACATCCAGTCTTAAAGAACAGATAACATTTGTAGTACAGGGTTTACAAAAGAATCGAAATAACATATACATTAGTGTTACAGGAATTATGACATGAGTACATACATAAAAGATCAGAATAACTTTCGAAACATAAACTTCACACATGAGCATTAAAACAAAACAGAACAAATAATGTTTAAACATATTTACAAAGTAAATAACATTGTATTAGAAAAATTCTACAACATAAATCATATTAGCTAAACACATAAAGACAGGAAAAACACAAATTCACATAGTGTAATAACACAAAAATACAGGACTGGGTTTGTTTTCAGTGTGACATTTGGTACTGCAGTCCAACCCTAAACTTCATCCTGTAGATCTTTCCTCTTATTTCAACATTTGTTTCCACCAAAAAAAATCCTATCCAAGCATGCTTTCTGTATTCTGTTCACATCCTCTTTCAAAAATCCCTACCAAAGAATGGCCCTGACTAACATGAACCTATACGTTTCACAAATCACTTACCTCACAAAAATCTTCGTTACTCGAACTACTGCAATACGCGAGCGCCACTACTGACAGCTAAACAAAAGATTCAAACTACTGAAGGCACTAATTACTGATAGGCACAGTTAGCAAAAGAAAGATTTTGATAGAGAACAAACAATGTATTTACCTTAATAGTGTTCAAAAGTCATAATATACACTCCTGGAAATTGAAATAAGAACACCGTGAATTCATTGTCCCAGGAAGGGGAAACTTTATTGACACATTCCTGGGGTCAGATACATCACATGATCACACTGACAGAACCACAGGCACATAGACACAGGCAACAGAGCATGCACAATGTCGGCACTAGTACAGTGTATATCCACCTTTCGCAGCAATGCAGGCTGCTATTCTCCCATGGAGACGATCGTAGAGATGCTGGATGTAGTCCTGTGCAACGGCTTGCCATGCCATTTCCACCTGGCGCCTCAGTTGGACCAGCGTTCGTGCTGGACGTGCAGACCGCGTGAGACGACGCTTCATCCAGTCCCAAACATGCTCAATGGGGGACAGATCCGGAGATCTTGCTGGCCAGGGTAGTTGACTTACACCTTCCAGAGCACGTTGGGTGGCACGGGATACATACGGACGTGCATTGTCCTGTTGGAACAGCAAGTTCCCTTGCCGGTCTAGGAATGGTAGAACGATGGGTTCGATGACGGTTTGCATGTACCGTGCACTATTCAGTGGCCCCTCGACGATCACCAGTGGTGTACAGCCAGTGTAGGAGATCGCTCCCCACACCATGATGCCGGGTGTTGGCCCTGTGTGCCTCGGTCGTATGCAGTCCTGATTGTGGCGCTCACCTGCACGGCGCCAAACACGCATACGACCATCATTGGCACCAAGGCAGAAGCGACTCTCATCGCTGAAGACGACACGTCTCCATTCGTCCCTCCATTCACGCCTGTCGCGACACCACTGGAGGCGGGCTGCACGATGTTGGGGCGTGAGCGGAAGACGGCCTAACGGTGTGCGGGACCGTATCCCAGCTTCATGGAGACGGTTGTGAATGGTCCTCGCCGATACCCCAGCAGCAACAGTGTCCCTAATTTGCTGGGAAGCGGCGGTGCGGTCCCCTACGGCACTGCGTAGGATCCTACGGTCTTGGCGTGCATCCGTGCGTCGCTGCGGTCCGGTCCCAGGTCGACGGGCACGTGCACCTTCCGCCGACCACTGGCGACAACATCGATGTACTGTGGAGACCTCACGCCCCACGTGTTGAGCAATTCGGCGGTGCGTCCACCCGGCCTCCCGCATGCCCACTATACGCCCACGCTCAAAGTCCGTCAACTGCACATACGGTTCACGTCCACGCTGTCGCGGCATGCTACCAGTGTTAAAGACTGCGATGGAGCTCCGTATGCCACGGCAAACTGGCTGACACTGACGGCGGCGGTGCACAAATGCTGCGCAGCTAGCGCCATTCGACGGCCAACACCGCGGTTCCTGGTGTGTCCGCTGTGCCGTGCGTGTGATCATTGCTTGTACAGCCCTCTCGCAGTGTCCGGAGCAAGTATGGTGCGTCTGACACACCGGTGTCAATGTGTTCTTTTTTCCATTTCCAGGAGTGTATATAGCAGTTCATGACATCCAGTCTTACAAATGTATTGTTTCTGATGGACACACGTCCAGATCATCGGCTCTCAAATTTCCGCCATCTCTCTCCCCACATCCACCATTGCTGGCGGCTAACCTCTAACTGCCCAACGCTACGCGCTGTTAACAGCCAGCTGCCGCTGCCCAACACTACAATGGCGGACAACAATTCAAACTAGCCACAGACTGCACACAGCACAGCCAGTGATTTTCATACAGAGGGCTACGTAACGTTGCCAATAAAAAAACATAAACAGCCTACTTACAACCCCTCATGGTAATGTACATGTGCGTCAGTGAAAAAGACCAATAAAAAGGTGTTAGCATGTGGACGTAATGTGCTGTTCCAGTCTCTTCTGTACCTAAGGTCCATCACCGTTCCCCTTGGATCCCTACGTAATTCGGTGCTCTCCGATACAGACGATCGAACAGCGGAGGAGTGGTACTCAAGCGTCAACTTTAGGTTACAATATCTCCGGATGTAATTAACATTTTACAATGCAACAAACGGCACTGATTACGTATTTGTTTATACGTTCAGATGTGCTAACAAAACTAACGGGGTTCTATTTTAAAAAAACGTAAGGTTGTGTTAAAAAACATACTTCCGTGCATTTTTTTATGGTTTGTATTAACCAATTACACTAGCCCCTCTCCTCACGTTCGGTGTGTGGAATCGATTAGTCAGTATTTGATGTGGTTTACGAAATATATCCAGCGGTAACGTTAGGTGACTCATCCTGTATATAGGGTGTTACAAAAAGGTACGGCCAAACTTTCAGGAAACATTCCTCACACACAAAGAAAGAAAATATGTTACGTGGACATTTGTCCGGAAACGCTTACTTTCCATGTTAGAGCTCATTTTATTGCTTCTCAAAATGGTTCAAACGGCTCTGAGTACTATGGGACTTAACGTCTATGGTCATCAGTCTCCTAGAACTTAGAACTACTTAAACCTAACTATCCTAACTACATCACACAACACACAACACCCAGTCATCACGAGGCAGAGAAAACCCCTGCCCCAGCCGGGAATCGAACCCGGGAACCCGGGCGTGGGAAGCGAGAACACTACGGCAAGACCACGAGCTGCGGACATTTATTACTTTTCTTCAAATCACATTAATCATTGAATGGAAACGCACAGCAACAGAACGTACCAGCGTGACTTCAAACACTTTGTTACAGGAAATGTTCAAAATGTCCTCCGTTAGCAAGGATACATGCATCCACCCTCCGTCACATGGAATCCCTGATGCGCTGATGCAGCCCTGGAGCATGGCGTATTGTATCACAGCCGTCCACAATACGAGCACGAAGAGTCTCTACATTTGGTACCGGGGTTGCGTAGACAAGAGCTTTCAAATGCCACCATAAATGAAAGTCAAGAGGGTTGAGGTCAGGAGAGCGTGGAGGCCATGGAATTGTTCCGCCTCTACCAATCCATCGGTCACCGAATCTGTTGTTAAGAAGCGTACGAACACTTCGACTGAAATGTGCAGGAGCTCCATCGTGCATGAACCACATGTTTTGTCGTACTTGTAAAGGCACATGTTCTAGCAGCACAGGTAGAGTATCCCGTATGAAATCATGATAACGTGCTCCATTGAGCAGTACATACTGACGAAACTAAAATGAGCTCCAACATGCAAATTAAGCGTTTCCGGACACATATCCACATAACATCTTTTCTTTATTTGTGTGCGAGGAATGTTTCCTGGACGTTTGACCGTACCTTTTTGTTACAGGGTGTCCAACTGTAATTGTCACAAACGTGTAACGACGTGGTATCACGTAACATTCTGCCAGTGCGGACGGTATTTGCTTCGTGATACATTACCCGTGTTAAAACGGACCGTTTACCAATTGCGGGAAAGGTCGATATCGTGTTGATGTATGGCTATTGTGATCAAAATGCCCAACGGGCGTGTGCTATGTATGCTTCTCGGTATCCTGGACGACATCTTCCAAATGTCCGGACCGTTCGCCGGATAGTTACGTTATTTAAGGAAACAGGAAGCGTTCAACCACAAGTGAAACGTCAACCACAATCTGCAACAAATGATGATGCCCAAGTAGGTGTTTTAGCTGCTGTCGCGGCTAATCCGCACATCAGTAGCAGACAAATTGCGCGAGAATCGGGAATCTCAAAAACGTCGGTGTTGAGAATGCTACACCAACATCGATTGCACTCGTACCATATTTCTATGCACCAGGAATTGCATGGCGACGACTTTGAACGTCGTGTACAGTTCTGCCACTGGGCACAAGAGAAATTACGGGATGATGACAGTTTTTTTGCAGGCGTTCTATTTAGCGACGAAGCGTCATTCACCAACAGCGGTAACGTAAACCGACATAATATGTACTACTGGGCAACGGAAAATCCACGATGGCTGCGACAAGTGGAACTACAGCGACCTTGGCGGGTTAATGTATGGTGCTGCATTGTGGGAGGAAGGATAATTGACCCCCATTTTATCGATGGCGATCTAAATTGTGCAATGTATGCTGATTTCCTACGTAATGTTCTACCGATGTTACTACAAGATGTTTCATTGCATGACAGAATGGCGATGTACTTCCAGCATGATGGATGTCCAGCACATAGCTCGCGTGCTGTTAAAGCGGTATTGAATAGCGTATTTCATGACAGGTGAATTGGTCGTCGGGGCACCATACCATCGCCCGCACGTTCACCGTACCTGATGTCCCCGGATTCCTTTCTGTGGGGAAAGTTGAAGGATATTGATGACATTCCCAATTCTATGGTGTTTATTCAGAGATTGAAGTCTTTGTCTCTTAGTCCCTGCGATTTGCTTGTGAGATTTGATGTCGTGTCGCTTTTTACCCGGGTTCCTCTGGAAGAATCCTTGCAATTAATTGGTGAGAAACTGGATGAGGAAACAACCAGGCTTTGTCGCCACGTGCTGACGTCGACGTACTTTTTATTCAATGACAAATATTTTGAACAGACTAACGGAGTGGCTATGGGGAGCCCATTGTCCCCAATAGTCGCCAACCTTTTTATGGAAGATTTGGAGGACATGGCGCTGAAGACGGCGTCCTTAAAACCAACCTGTTTCTGGAGGTACGTTGACGACACGTTTATGGTGTGGCCCCATGGGAGAGAAGCTCTTGACCGCCTCCTAGATCATTTTAATTCCCTGCATCCTAGCATCAAGTTTACCATGGAGGTGGAAAGTGATGGAAGCTTCCGTTTCTGGATGTTCTGGTGTACAGAAAGGATGATGGGACACTGGGACACAGTGTTTATCGAAAGCCTACGCACACGGACCGTTACCTGCATGCTTCTAGCTGTCATCCATCGTTCCAGCGTACGGGGGTCCTGCGGACGTTGGCGAGAAGAGCTTATGCCATTTCAGATGGAGAAAGCTTGACACAAGAATTGGACCACCTTAAGGTTGTGTTCAAGCAGAATGGCTATACAGATAAACAGATCCGTCGTGCTTTCCAGTTTGGACTATCGCCTGAACCACCAGAAGATACCTGCAAATCGGTGGCTTTTCTGCCTTTTGCTGGGAGCATTTCCTCGAAGATAGGAAGAATTCTAAAAAGATATCACATCAAAAGTATTTTTCGTCCGCCAGCCAAGATTAGAGCGCTTCTTGGCTCTGTTAAGGATGACTTGGGTTTGAGGAAGCCCGGTATGTACAAGATCCCTTGCCACTGTGGGAAGGCTTATATTGGTCAGACAATCCGGACCATTCAGGACCGATGTGTTGAGCATCAGCGGCACACACGGCTGCTTCAACCTGAGAAATCCGCAGTGGCGGAACGCTGTCTCACCGAGGGACACAGAATGCTATATGATGCGACACAAATGGTTGCCCCTGCATCTCGCTATTGGGACTGTGTTTTAAAAGAATCCATAGAGATTCGTTTATCTGACAATCTTATTAATAGAGACAAGGGTAATCTTTTAAGTAAGACTTGGGACGCGGTGTTATCCGACATTAAAAAACAACTGTCTGTGTTTGAATCGTCGGAATAAAAATTTTTTTCTTTTATTTTTGACAGCGATATCTCGATTTCGCCTATTTCCACCACTGGCGGCGCGGCATGTTTACTGCGCTAGAGGGCAGCTACGGCACCTCCTCGCGCACGCGTTGTGGGTCTTCTGCGGCCTATATAGGGGCTGCCGCTTGCGCTGGGAAGTCAGTTCCGGCGAGATTGTGCACCAGCGCTCTCACCTGAAGATGGCGGCCAGTTGGACCGCGGAAATATTGTGTCATGAAGACGTTATGATCCGGATGCATACCCGAGAAGAATATTATCAATTATTACGCCAGGAAAGCCTTCGTAGCCACATTGAAGGATATTTGCTATCGTGATCCACCGACAACGCCTGACAACATGCGTCAGCGCATTTTCAATGCATGTTCGAACAATACGGAAGACGAACTACTCGCTGTTGAGAGGAATGTCGTTACACGTGTTGCCAAATGCATTGAGGTTGATGGACATCATTTTGAGCATTTATTGCATTAATGTGGTATTTACAGGTAATCACGTCGTAACAGCATGCGTTCTCAGAAATGGTAAGTTCACAAAGGTACATGTATCATGTTGGAACAACCGAAATAAAATGTTCAAACGTACCTACGTTCTGTATTTTAATTTAAAGAACCTACCTGTTACCAACTGTTCGTCTAAAATTGTGAGCCATATGTTTGTGACTATTACAGCGCCATCTATCACAAAATGAATAAAGTGGTCCAACTAAACCATTCATATTTCTTTACGTACTACACGAATATGTAATAAAAATGGGGGTTCCTATTTTTAAAAAAGCAGTTGATATCCGTTTGGCCTATGGCAGCGCCATCTGGCGGGCCAACCGTAGCGCCATCTGGCTTCCCCCTTGAAGCTAGACGAGTTTCGTTCTTTGTAGTTTTTTCGTTTGAAGCTTATTTCGTGAGATATTTGGCCCGGTCACGATCAATGGACCGTTATATATATATATATATATATATATATATATATATATATATATACACTCTTGAAGTAAGTGTTCTCTCCACTTATCTCCCACTTCTCTTTCGCTTCTTGTCGTAACCAATTTTGCGATCGCTTTTCGGTGAATATAATTGTCCTTGTTGACTTACGACATTTGAAGTAGTAAAGAAAAGTTTTGACTTACGTGCGTGTCCTTAATAATAATAATACTCAACTTGAACCCATATTTTAATGTCTAGGTTGCAATATCAATTTCTGTGATACATCAAATAAATTAATAGCCTTCAGCTATTCAAATGTGTTGTTTTCAGCTCTATTCATTTGTAGTGTGTTTTCCTTTGCTCTGTGCGAGTGATTAATAACGAAATTCAATCATCTCATTGTTTTTATGACACAATTTAGAACCTGTATCTTTGTTAGGAAATCCGACGGTCAAAATTTAATTAATAGTACTATGTGACATAAATTTATGGCGCCAGAAACAACGGCGAGGTGGAGAGCCCCTACAGCGGCCAGCCTCATTTGGCGCTGTCGTCATGCTGACCTTACGACATGTGACATCTACATCCAGCTTTCTGTGCACGTCTGGGAAACCTCTGGCAACATGCTCCCGCACTTTCATTTGTTTCCACTGAGTGGTTAATATGTTACGTTGCTTTAACTGTCTTGTACTTAAATTTTGCAAAGCAGTGGTATTAAAAACAATGAAAGAATTTACAAAACTTTTATTTGATACTGAAATATGTGTTTTACAAGAGTGGAAATTTCATTAGGCATTTTTTAAAAAAAAATGCATTTTACGTTACGCACTCAGTGAGTCGATTCTGAAGATTTTGCAATACGCAACTCATTGTTTTCTCCAGTATGTTGGCCATGTTTCCTTCAGACACAACGCTCTTCACACGTCTCCATAGAAAGTAGTCACAGACTGAGAGATCTGTAGATCGGGCGGCCTAGGAAGTCGGATAGCATATGAGGTGGCTCAGTCCACTTGGAACCAGGAGTGCTAATTATCAAGATGCGGAAGAGATAGGAGCATCGAGGCCAGAAGTGTCTCTATCATGTTGACACAACGCTGAGACATTGCTCTGACGGCGGAGCTTCCTTTATTTCCAAAGCAAAGGCCTGTCACTCCACCAAATGATCGCTCCACGAAATGACTCTGCACACCATACAAGGTCAAGTGCAACAGTGTTTTTGTGTCCATTGCGCATGTTCTGCTCATTCTGCTACCAACTTAGGTGAAAATGGGCTTCTATCTGATACCCAAAAAGTTTCAGTGAAGTTAGTATCCTCATTGATTTCCGGCAACAGGTTTCCACAAAATTGTATACGCAGCACAGAATCATTACGTTTCAGTTCTTGAACAGTCTAAACCTCGTGACGATGAAACTAAAGGCTATGGAGTATTCTTTGTTCGCTCCGATAACCGAGCCCCAATGATGAGACAGTTTTTCGCATAGAGCGCCGGGGACTCCTTACTACCAGCAGTTTGCACAACATCAAAGATTTCTGTGGTATCTACAGGCAATACACGCCCACCAAGATTCATTTCAAAGCCGAATCAGTCTCCTAAAAGTTACAGCCCACGATTTGATTGCATTTGAAGAAGTAACTTGATCGCGACGCCGAAACACTCTTTGTGCATCTGTCACACTGTCATCAGGTAGGGAAAACGCACTCACGGCGACCACGGGCCCCGTATTATTCCATAATTCCACTGCAGCTAAACATCCGTTACTACTACGTCTACAGGGATGCCAACATTAACTTCAAGTATTCCTGTTTCTCTGTCCCAGCGTGTACTTCGCTACGATTCTTTCAAAGTGTAACAAATTACTAAATATGTTAATTGGTACAAGTTACTTTGCTAACATCTCTTAATTCGGCAACAAAACACATTTAATTTTCATGTCAGCTATAATTTGTATTATATTACGGACAGAAAATCGACATGATACGGTTCGCTGATGATGTATCAGTAGTCGCAAAAAGTGAACAGGTACCGAACTGGGTGCATGACGAAATAGAAGGTGTCGTAGCTGGTAGTGGTAATATGCATATAAACAAGCAGAAAAGTAGGATAATGACTCATCAAGTAAAAAGTGCCAGACGGCTATGTGTTAATGCAACACATTTTGAATGGGTCGACAAATTTTGATGGCTACTAACATTCAGAAATATGAAATTCGAGCCTAGAAAATGTTTACGTTTTTATTTTACTTTTACTTTTTTTATAGCAGAAACTTAAGCAATGAGGAAGACAAAAATGAAATGATTAGAATCCTTTGAAATATGATGTTACAGGAGGCTTTTACTCGAAGCAGTTGTGAAGACCCCCTGCATTTACTCAACAGGGAAAAATGTTTGATAAATAATATAATGGAACGAAGAGATAGAGTAACTGGGTGGATATTGTTACATAACTCGTATCTGGAAACAATAGTTGAAGCGAGAGTTAAGAGAACAATCGCAGCGGCAAGCTCATATATAGGCACATAAGGCAGATCGTCGCTGAGTTCACGTTCAGCAGAAACGGTGATATCGATAGGGTAACTGGAAAATGATAGAATTCCAGGGGATGCAATGATGAGCAACAAATTGTAGGGGAAATGCTGTCAAGTACAATTTTGGTTCTGCCAATAGCATTATATCCCCACTTCCATTAAACACGTACAGCCAGAGACCTATCCCAAGATATCTTTGAGAGCCTTGTCCTATCTAAAATAACCATGTGCCGACATTTACCCTGCCTTCTAGGTGTACCCTCAGTCCTATCCCCGAGTATCACCATTTATCGTAGTTCCGTTAATTCATTCACCTCCACTTTCCACTGTCGAATGATGGTGTCATAAAGTACCAGCTCCCACGTCTTGTCCACATTCACTGACATAGCCACATAGCACCCTCCCTCCTCCGAGACCCCCCAGGTGTAGTGCTTCCAACTTCCACCATCCTCTTTTATTATGCCCAAAAGAAGCGTTCCCTATGCATAATACGTATCATGAAATCAAGCCATCACGCTTATGGCAGTACCAGCCACATTCAATCCAATATTTTATTAACCGTAATGTATTAAAACCTCATAGTTTTATACGAGAGAACTTCAAAACGCAAGCTGCATGCGATGTGCCACGCTAGAACTATTCCGCAACAAGTTTGGTCATTGTAAGAAAGGCGTTTCCTACAGACAGAGTTTTGCTGCGATACAGATAACACGTGCATCACAATGACGCGGCAAACGAAACATACTACAAAGTTGACGTACACGGGGCAGCGCCATCCTTGTGAGCAAAACGTTTCAGTCGGACACATATTCACCGTGAAATTCTGGCGATATACTGACTACATGCAACGGCGCAAAAAGATTCACAAAGGCCGTACAGACGAGAGTGATGCTGATCTGGAAGGAAGGTCATCAACATCGACCAAGAACGACAATGGTCAGACAATCGAGAAACTGATGTGCAACAATTTCAGTTTTTACAACGTTGAAGACACACACAGTGGCTCTTGAATCGCTCCCCGGCAAAGAAGCGGAATTCTGTCGTCAAGGAATTGAACGCTCGGTAAAATATTTCAATTGCTACTTACAAAAGTTTGGTGATTATGTTGAAAAATAGTGTCATGTATTTGTGGCGTTCTGAAGTGCATTGAATAAAAGTTACTTGGCCTACCATAATAATGTGTAACTTTCTTTTTGAAGCTATCGTCATGCATATCATTTTTTAAAACAATCTATTTAAATATTTTTATTAACTGGAGAAAACGGAGGGACAGGATGGCCGCGTCCACCGTCCAACATACACTACTGGCCATTAAAATTGCCACACCACGAAGATGACGTGCTACAGACGCGAAATTTAACCAACAGGAAGAAGATGCTGTGATATGCAAATGATTAGCTTTTCGGAGCATACTCACAAGGCTGGCGCCGGTGGCGACACCTACAACGTGCTGACATGAGGAAAGTTTCCAACCGATTTCTCATACGCAAACAGCAGTTGACCGGCGTTGCCTGGAGAAACGTTGTTGGGGTGCCTCGTGTAAGGAGGAGAAATGCGTACCATCACGTTTCCAACTTTGATAAAAGTCGTACTGTAGCCTATCGCGATTGCGGTCTATCGTATCGCGACACGGATGCTCGCGTTGGTCGAGATCCAATGGCTTTAGCAGAATATCGAATCGGTGGGTTCAGGAGGGTAACACGGAACGCCGTGCTGGATCCCAACGGCCTCGTATCACTAGCAGTCGAGATGACAGGCGTCTTATCCGCATGGCTGTAACGGATCGTGCAGCCACGGCTCGATCCCTGAGTCAACAGATGGGAACGTTTGAAAGACAACAACCATCTGCTCGAATAGTTCGGCGACGTTTGCAGCACCATGGACTATCAGTTCGGAGACCATGGCTGCGGCTATCCTTGACGCTGCATCACAGACAGGAGCGTCTGCGATGGTGTACTCAACGACGAACCTGGGTGCACGAATGGCAAAACGTCATTTTTTCGGATGAATCCAGGTTCTGTTTACAGCAACATGATAGTCGGATCCGTGTTTGGCGACATCGCGGTCAACGCACATTGGAAGCGTGTGTTCGTCATCGCCATACTGGCGTACCGGTAGGCGTGATGGTATGGGGTGCCATTGGTTACACATCTCAGTCACCTCTTGTTCGCATTGACGGCACTTTGAACAGTGGACGTTACATTTCAGATGTGTTACGACCGGTAGCTCTACCATTCATTCGATCCCTGCGAAACCCTACATTTCAGCAGGATAATGCACGACCGCATGTTGCAGGTCCTGTACGGGCCTTTCTGGATACAGAAAATGTTCGACTGCTGCCCTGGCCAACACATTCTCCAGATCTCTCACCAATTGAAAACGTCTGGTCAATGGGGCCCGAGCAACTGGCTCGCCACAATATGCCAGTCACTTCTCTTGATGAACTGTGGTATCATGATGAAGTGCATGGGCAGCTGTAACTGTACACGCCATCCAAGCTGTGTTTGACTAAATTCCCAGGCGTATCAAGGCCGTTATTACGGCCAGAGGTGGTTGTGCTGGGTACTGATTTCTCAGGATCTATGCACCCAAATTGCGTGAAAATGTAATCATATGCCAGTTGTAGTAGAATATATTTGTCCAAGGAATACCCGTTTATCATCTGCATTTCTTCTTGGCGTAGCAATTTTAATGGCCAGTAATGTATTATAGTGGTATTAAATTATCCATAAAGCGAAATCTTCTTTACAATACTGTGCTGACAGTAGTTTGTCTGACACCACTTGCCACAAGTTTCTGAACCTTATTAATCTACAGCAAGTGTTATATCTGTGTGTGGCCTTATAGTTCCATTTTATAGATTTATTATGACAGCAACCTATTCCAGTGGATATTTCTTCTACCACTATATTGTTTACTGCCCTGTGCACCTCAGGAATAATATTGTTTGAATTCCTATTACATAATAAGTTACACAGGTTTTTACCTGGGATCCTCAGGTTCTGACACGTTAATTAGGTTTTGCAAAGTGGCGAAATACTGCCCAGCACCTTCAGTCTGGACAGGACAACAAAGCGTTTTGATGACACGGAGGTCCTAACGTGGCAATTTGCTGACATAGCACAGCGTCAACGACTTGAAAACAACATCCTTGGTAGCAATTGCTAACTGCACACGAATCATGTATGAGCATAAGAAAAATCCAGGCCCTTTATTGGCCGGAGAATTTTCTGTCAGGAATTCCGTTAGAGTTTGTGACACTTATACGGAATGACACTCGTATGGAGGAGGATTGTGTTGACATTTACACGGATCCCAGGACAACTGTAGGTAATTGACAGGGTGTTCCAGAAGTAGGGTACAACGGCCTGTCCACCGCTACCTGAGACGTATTCTGGAGAAGGCCACAGCCCATTTCCTGCACAAAGTTCCCCTTCCCGCACCAGTTCGTAGCGTGCGTGGCTTTCTCCCAGTCTTCAGTACTGCAGTTCACCTCTGATGGGAAGTAGTGTGTTCAGTGTTTTAGTTCTCACATAATGGAGTTCACAGAGACCACCAAAGGGAAGTCTTTACTGATTTACAAACATACAAGAAGTAACTTACTGGCGTTGTGTATAGTTCATAAAGAGTAAATGCAAAGGACGATCATCCACAAGAAATAATACAGTTTTAGCGGAAGGTAGCCACATTTGTATTCCAGATTGAGCAGCAAATGAGGTGCGAAAGCATTTTGTCACCGCAAAGAAGTGGGCAAGAGAAAGAGATGCTGCAGATCCATCAGTTTACGTTGCAGAAGTAGGATAGCCTCTTCAATTTGTACGACTTAATAACATCATTACCATCACACAGCAGTGCGAAACAATCGTTACATCGCATTAGGTGAAAACATGTGGGAACTACATAAGATCCCACCGATTCTCGAAGAATATTCTTCTAAGGAAATAATTTACCCATGAATGATTGTACTAATATTTTACTTGCCGATGATAAATGGGACTGAAAAACAGAATACAGGTGTTTGCCAGCGGAAAGGAAAAAGCATGTTTATCAATCGTCTTTGTGGATGGAACCTTCAAGAGTTCGAGCCAACAGTTTGTACAGTTGTTTGTATTCTACTCCGACCTTAATACTTCTTGAGGGGAAACAAACACAATTCCAGTCGTTGGAGAAACGTATGGACGTTTGTTGAAAGCTATTAAAACTAATGTTCCTGGATGGAACCCTGCGTCTCTGACAGTGGACATCGAAACTGGCATCGTCCAAGCAGATAATGGTTTGTTTCCTGGAACAGAGATTACTGGCTACAATTATCATTTTAATCAATGTTTGGTGAAAACAAATTCAGTGGTGTTGCCTCGTTCCAGCATAAAAGGAAAACGAGAAAATACACAGTCACATAACAATGTGTTCTGCTCTAGCACTTCTTCCCCTGGAAATGATGGATGATGGTTGGTTGTGTATTCAAGAGAGAACCCCTCAAAACCAAAAGTTTGAAAAGTTTTATGCCTGTTTTGTCAACCAGTGACTTGATAACGAACGTATGCCAAGAGAGATGTGGAAGTGCAGTGGGAGGCGCCATTACACCATTAACGTCTCAGAAGGTTGGAACCGAAGAATAAATACATAAATATCAGAAGTTCATCCGAATATTTACTCATTAGTGAAAATTTTTTGAGATGATGCAGAGTACCAAGGCCGCCAGGCTGACCGACTAATTATAAACTTTGATTGGAGAAGAAGATAAAAGTCAACAATGAAGAGTGACGAAACGATTGCAAAGGCTCTAAATAAACTCCAAACTGATGGAAACTTAAAAACATTTCGGATTTGTTTTGCTTATACACAGAAATTGCAATGACGAAGAAAACGTCAGATTCATTGAAAAATTTGTTAATATTGAACAGTAGTTTAATGTAGTCATTTGAGATCTTATAAATATTGTAAATAAATTCAATGAGGTATGAAAAGAGACCAGCTCCTCATGGTGTTCCCTGGAAACGACACAAAGTCGGCTAAATGTCTCTTAAAATTTGTAAAATATTCCGTAACGAAGACTGGCATTTGACAAAGATTTTCTAGGAAATAACCACAGAGTTCGACTGAAGAGGTTCTTAGAACCAACATCTATTGAGCCGGCATCGAATATAAGTGGCAATTTGCACTAAACAAAGAAAAGTGCGAGGTCATCCAAATGGGTACTAAAAGAAATCCGATAAATTTTGGGTATACGATAAATCGCACAAATATAAAGGCTGCCAATTCGGCTAAATACCTAGGAATTACAATTACGAGCAACTTAAATTGGAAAGACCACATAGATAATATTGCGGGGAAGGCGAAACAAAGACTGCGCTTTGTTGGCAGAACACTTAGAAGACGCGACAAACACACCAAAGAGACATCCGTCCTCTGCTGGAATATTTCTGCGCGGTATGGGATTCTTACCAGGTAGGATTGACGGAGGACATCGAAAAAGTGCAAAGAAGGGCTGCTCGTTTCGTGTTATCGCGCAATACAAGTGAGAGTGTCACTGATATGATACGCGAGCTGGGGTGGCGGTTTTCTTTGTGGCGAGATCTATTTACTAAATTTAGTCACCGACTTTCTCTTCCGAATACGAAAATATTTTGTTGACACCCACCTCCGTAGGGAGAAATGATCATCATAATAAAATAAGAGAAATCAGAGCTCGAATGGAAAGATTTAGGTGTTCATTTTTCCCACGCCCTTGTAGAGTGGAATGATAGAGAAGTAGTATGAAAATGGTTCGATGAACCATCTGCCAGGCATTTAAGTGTGAATAGCAGAGTAACCATGTAGATGTAGATGGAGACAAAATATTTCTAGCGCAAACGCAGGCAAATGACGCAATTAAATCCATACTTTCTCTCCCCGTTAGAAGATGAGCAAACCAGCGTGAATCTGGTAAAGACAAAATAAATTATCATAAAACAGTTACTGGTCGCAGTTCTACAAGCTTTCAGAATGTTAAAACTAACTTCTATTAACGCGTGTCGTAGACTACAGCGGGCATGTAGAGGGTGCGGCTGGGCGAGCAAGAGCGTTCATACTGGATCGCGCCTGGGTTGTGAGCGCTCGCGGTAAAACGGGATGGTCAGTCGTCGTTTTTGCGTAGCGCAGCACGACCGACTGGTAGAGCAGGAGAAGTGCAAACAGTGTGCTGCCTTCAGAGGAATGATCATAATTAGCCTTGATAATATTAATGAATGGAAATATGCAAACACGTCAAAACTACTTACTGCAAAATTTCATTCACGTTGTTTAATACTTGCGACAAAAAAGTTAGCACAGAGCTTATAAAAAAAAGAAAGAAAAAAAGGAAAAAACTTTTGGTAAAATGTACATTAACATTTAATCAAAAAGTAAATGCTACTACAAGAAACATACCCATTAGAATTCACCACCACCATAACGTTTTCTCTTTCCCCTTGTATGTGGCTCCTTGCAATTTAGAAATCAGAGTAGTCATTTTCTTGAATTTTCTGAATAAAAATCTCCTCACAGTCTTCTTCAGGAGATACAGTGATAGGGATATCTGATTGTAAGCCAGTGCCTATTTGCTAGGAGCGTGTAGATTGTACTAAATAGTGTATTCCCTAAAATTTTTATTTATACGGTCAACACACAAAGTAATTGATTTCCAGCGACTGGCTGCCACTTGTTCAACTTGTTTTTCCAGTTTAATCTTATGCCAAGTTCAGAATAAGGATGGTTCTGTTTGGTGGTTATACAAATCTAAAATTATCTTTGGTATCATTCGTTGTGCCACACCCCATTACGTAGTCCGTATTTCAAACGTTTCTTAGACGTATTTGTATTTCGAAAACAGCCAAATAGTTTTGGGATATTAGAGTAAACACTTCAAAGATGTGAAATAGCCACTGATTTTTTTTAATTGGAGTTTTATATTGGGGCGCCCCTTAAAATGAGGAGTAGCTATTTTTAAAGGGATGAGTAGTAGCATGATGGTCGGGTTAGAAACTTCAAAGCAGTCAGACACATAAAAATCAATGTATCAATGCGGGATGCCTTGTCTGTATGTTCATTGTAAGTGATGTTGTCTTGATATGCTTAGTGTTCTATTAATGAGGCTCAAAACTTTGAACACAATGAAGAAATTCAGTTTACAACAACATTAGAATAAATTCCATGGAAAAGATTACAGACACTTGGTAGAGCAAAAGTTGATGTGAAAAAATTTAAAAAAAAAGAAAAGAAACGGTTTTAAGTGACATGATTGAAGATAGTATTCGTCATATGAGGCCAGAAATATAAACATCTCAATAATTTTTCCAGTATTTTCACTTTAAAATTACATTTTTGTTTTCAGGGGGAAGATTCAGCGAATTAATCTGCAGTTAGATTAAGTTGCCATACTGCTTTTCAGCTTGCAAAAGGCTGTGCAATTTCACCGATTTTCGGGTATGTTAATAGTGTGGAAAATCGGCTACTGCTGGAACTTACACATCTACAGTGTGACGTATGCGTGATTAGTTTTCATATCTGTTTCCTCAATGTAAAATTTGATGGCATTACAAATCTGCCGGCTGCTGTGGCCGAGCGGTTCTAGGCGCTTCAGTCCATATTCGCGCTGCTGCTTCGATCGTAGGATCGAATCCTGCCTCGGGGCATGGATGCGGGTGATGTCCTTAGGTTAGTTAGGTTTAAGTAGTTCTAAGTTATAGGGGACTGATGACCTCTGATGTTAAGTCCCACAGCGCCATTACCCATTTGAACCATTACAAGTCTGCAGCTCCGATTATATCGATGTTTAGACTTACATCTCGTACATGCTGTTTTTTTACCCAATGAGGAGAACGAAATCACAATAGCTCACTGGCAGACTTCAACTTTTAAGAGCTTGTCTTCGAATTAGCAATACTGGAAAAGTGGTACCAGACATTGGTCATTTAGTGAAAAGCAAAGTAAGTAATATTCATTAACACTCTTTGTTTCTATATTTAACGTTTAAATAAAACGGTAACGAAGTATAAATTTGTCAGTTTAAATTTCGTCCTAAAAAGCCGTCGTCATAAGGCTGGAACAGTTCTTAAGAAATACCACGTTTCTTACTTAACTGCCCTTCGTTCTTTTCATCATCAGAATATTAAAAGAACTGGTTAATTGGTCACTACTCATTATGTTGAATTTCATTGTCAGTTCTCATTAATACAACATTCTTAAAAATAGATTTCTCACGAATCGCGTGAATGAGCTATTCTGAAGCGATAGATGGTTGCTCACTCTTGTTTCATGAGCGCAAGCCAGACAGCACGAGCAGCCGCACTTAATTACTGGACTTCTTGGTTTACTTGTACCTGTGAAAAAACGATTAGCTCAGCAAGAGCCACAGGCCTTGTGCAAATGTCACTCCGTGCAAATGTCACTTTGTGCAAGTGTTCCAACCCCATGCCGTAGTCACTGCTCAAGGGGTCTTGCAGCGTCAGTCCAAGCAAACGGTCACATGTCGGTCACGGTCACATGAAGCATCGTAAATGACTTAAATATTGTCAGTTAAAGACAGTGTCATCGTCAATAGGCCACAGAACCAGTTCTGAGAGAGTTGACAATCGTAATTATTATATCGAACGTGGATGTGATGACCGAGAATCACTGCGTATTATAAAGCGTTGTTAGGCATTCTTGGATTAATACGCTGTATGACATCAGTGATTGTAAGTTATTTTGACAGTGTGATTCGGATAGATTGCAGACGTAATTTAAGCTGGTATCCATAAAATTTAAGTGTTCATTAATGAAGTCCTACGTTTTTCACTTTAGTTTGATATATCGGGTACACCACCTGGAACCATCAACTGCTGAGAAAGTAATATCGTCTGTAGAAGATACAACGTAGGATAGTTGTATGGATCATCCTGGTGAGATGTGACGGATCTGCACATCTCCAAACAAAACTGTCGAGTCTACGGTCGATATGTTACAACTAGATGTTGGGTCATGTACTTACCAAACTAAGGGGAGTGTTGTCTGGGTGAAGTATGAACTTGCAACTACCGGTCAGACAGCACTATGAGAGGACTGGGTCGGTTTGTGCCACGTAGTTTCCCACGTGAAGGCAGTGAGATAGCTATCTGTCAGCCACCAACTTGTCCCAAGTTTTCTCGGAACATCATGTGTCGCAAACAGTGGCATCAAAAGGTCCTTTGAACCGAGATTCCGACGTGCAGTTACCTGCCGCCGAGCGGTCGGGCGAATGCTCCCTGCTCATAGCTGCTCTTCCTGTAGAATATGTCTCTACCACCTGCCCCAGGGACATGTTGCCTGCGACAAGCTTTCCCCCCAGCCTGATGAGGCTCACTCACTACTGCGAGGAGTCATGCATCTCATCGCACAGAATAAAAAATGTAATTCAGATCTGTGTTAGTTACTCGATCTTGGCAGTCATTGTCATAGTCCATGATATCAACCCAGATATCTACCAATCGATACAACATATAAATTGGTGTAATTGCAATGCTATATGAAACGCATCAATTCAAACCCGTCTGACGCATTTCAACTTTAGTAAATAATCATGACAACTAGCGACCACTCGAGCACTCGACAACCTTGGTGGCACCAGTTGTTGATGTGGAAGCTGTAATTATATGGCTGTTTAGTTTTGTCTAGTAATAACGAGAGACGCGGGGCTTGTTTATTTAGTGCAGTCAGACAACTGTGTCTTTTTAATTGTGAATCGCGCCGCTGGGAAGACCGACACATTGTGAGTTGTAGTTGCTCTACAACCTGTTTGGCAGACACCGCAGTGCAGAGTCTCTCAAGGCTCTAAGCACTATGGGGCTTCACATCTGAGGTCATCAGTCCCCTAGACTTAGAACTACTTAAACCTAACCAACCTAAGGACATCACACACATCCATACCCGAGGCAGGATTCGAACCTGCAACCGTAGAAGCAGCGCGGTTCCAGACTGAAGCGCCTAGAACCGAGTGCAGAGTCACTCTGTAATGTTAGTCCCTCTGATATGTAGCTATACAGGATGAGCCAAAACTCCACAGACGGAACTTTAGAAGTAGTTCATGGACATTTTATGGGTTTTCTTTATAAGGGAGCCAATGTCTCCGGTGGTTCATAACAGCACATAAATGTAACTGTGATTTATTCGTTTTGTTATCCCAGTTACATTTATTTCTGTGAAAATATCTTTTCGACAATGAAAAATGTCTGTAAAATGCACTCATCAAGATGTAAAACACAAAATATATAGTAATGCAACAACTCTTTTACGAAGAACGAGCTCTGTGGTAGGGATACCACCACTGTGCGATCAGCTTACAATGGCGTCGTTGTGCTACTCTGCTATTGTGTTCATAAAACCCAAACACGAGGCGCATATCGGGCAAGTCTTCGCAACTAAATCTTCAGTAGTTAGCTTCCAGCTAACCGTGAAGGAAAAACTAACCCATGACGGAATCAAGCAGTAGTGCATGCAATACAGAGAGCGAAGACTAAACTTTGCATTACCGTTGTCAACATCAAGTAGAGCGAGTGAGTGGAATAACTTTGTTTCCAAGACACACAGCCCATACTATCGACATTCGCACTGTTGTTCTGATACGAGGCTGTTGTAATGGCGCTCACTCAAAGCACAACCCTGTATCGCAACGCTGCTGAAACGCAGAACACTGGGACCAGAAATAAAGTCTGTTCTTACCCTGCACTCACTCCACATTTACAAACAGGTCAGTTACGGTGTTTCGATACAAGAGCCGATTTACGTTGAACAAACATATATTTATAAGCTACTTTTGGCACAGTGACAGCCGTAATTTCATTTATACATTTTAGAAATGAATTTTCCGAACTTTATCAAAGCTGTAGAACATCGTCAAAAAAAATATTTTAGATTTATGGATTTCTCATCGAGCTACTGTATATTGCGCTCAGGAGTGTGTTACGGGTATAAGTGCAGTTGGTAATTGACGACAGCGTACTGAACAACATTATATCAATATTTACCTCATTTACAAATTACAAATTATAGCAAGACACACAAGGCACAAGTAAATCATTCATATATAAATTGAGTAGCCAAAGGAACTGGTGCACCTGCCTAATATCGTGTTGGGGCCCCCGCGAGCACGCAGAAGAGCCGCAACACGACGTGGCATGGACTCTACTAATGTCTGAAGTAGTGCTGGACGTAACTGACACCATGAATCCTGCAGGGCTGTCCATAAATCCGTAAGAGTACGAGGGGCTGCAGATCTCTTCTGAACAGCACGTTGCAAGAGATCCCAGATATGTTCAGTAACGTTCATGTTGGGGAGTTTGGTGGCCAGCGGAAGTGTGTAAACTCAGAAGAGTGTTTCTGGAGCCATTATGCAGCAATTCTGGATGAGTGAGGTGTCGCATTGTCCTGCTGGAATTGCCCAATTGCACAATGGACCTGAATGAATGCGAGTGCTCAGACAGAATGCTTACGTACGTGTCACCTGTCACAGTCGTCTCTAGATGTATCACGGATCCCATATCACTCCAACTGCACACACCCACACCGTTATAGAGTCTCCACCAGCTTGAACAGTCCCCTGCGGACATGCAGCGTCCATGGATTCATGAGGTTGTCTCCATACCCATAAACGTCCATACACTCCATACAATTTGAAACGAGACTCATCCGACCAGGCGACATGTTTCAAGTCATCAACAGTCCAATGTCAGTGTTAACGGGCCCAGTCGAGGCATAAAGTTTTGTGTCGTGCAGTCACCAAGGGTACACGAGTGGCCCTTCAACTCCGAAAGCTCATGTCGATGATGTTTCGTTGAACGGTTCGCACGCTGCTACTTGTCGATTCCTCAGCATTGAAATCTGCAGCAGTTTGCGGAAGTGTTGCACTTCTGTCACGTTGAAAGATTCTCTTCAGTCGTCGTTTGTCCTGTTCTTGCAAGATCTTCTTTGCTGCCGCAGCGATGCGGAGATTTGATGTTTTACGGGATTCCTGATATTCACGGTACACTCATGAAATTGTCGTACGAGAAAATCTCCACTTCATCGCTACCTCGGAGATGCTGCGTCCCATCGTTCATTCGCCGACTATAACACCACGTTCAAAGTCACTTAAATCTTGATAACCTGCAATTTTAGTAGCAGTATCTGATCTAACAACTGCGCCAGACATTTGTTGCCTTATATAGGCGTTGCCGACCGCAACGTCGTATTCAGCATCATCACATATCTCTGTATTTGAATACGCATGCCTATACCAATTTCTTTGGCATTTCAGTGTATTTTCTGTTGGGGAGCAGGTCACTTATCTAAAGGGGGGATGCGTGGATGCTAAAGGGGTAGTCTAGACCGACAGGCGTAGTCCACTTCGTGGTGGAGTTACGACTGTGCAGAAACAATCGGGTAGTAAATTATGTTACGTGTTTTCTGGAAGACTGTTAAGTACAGAGAAAGGACAACTAACAACCGGAAGCGAGGTAACGTTAAAGTATGAATGATCACAATATCTATATCCCTAGATGTGTGCTGGATGTAGCCTTATATGGAGAGAGATAGTAACACATAATTCACACAGGAATATTTTCGAACATGGGTTTTTTGTGGTCCAGTTATGGTGTGGAGAGGCATAATGTTGCTTGGGCGACTGACCTTCAAATCTTTCAATTCGCTACACTCATCGGAAAACGTTATTGTGACATTATAGTCCTTCCCCGTAGGCATCTTATCAGGGGTGTATTCGGCATCGATTGCATTTTCATGGAAAACAATGCAGAACTGCGGCGAACAGCGCCCCTGGAGAAGCTCTTACAATGAATATATATAGCCGAATTGGCTGGCAGGCCCGTTCTCCGATTTAAATCTTGTCTAGAACGTGTGAGATGAATTGGGAGACGCTTTACAGCACTTTGATATGCACTAACGATCATCCAGCATTTGGCCGAGCGGTTCTAGGCGCGTCAGTCTGGAACCGCGCGACCACTACGGTCCCAGGTTCGAATCCTGCCTCGGGTATACATGTGTGTGATGTCCTTAGGTTAGTTAGGTTTAAGTATTCCTAAGTTCTAGGGGACTGATGACCTCAGATGTTAAGTCCCATAGCGCTCAGAGCCATTTGAACCATTTGAACCATCCACCATTTGTCAAATGCGCTGGTAGAGGAATGGAACGGCATACCGCAAGAACTTCTTTCCAACCTTGTGCTCAGCATGGGAGAACATCGAAGAGTGTGCGCTGCCGTTGAAAGTGGACTGCTTCTGTGTTGGCAGCGCTGTGTAGCGCTTTGCATTGGATCTCTGACCGCGCTTTCTTTGTACGAGACTCTGTGGCTAATTGGGCTCGTTGTTGGAAGTTAATCGCCAGTAGTGTTGGCAGTTGGAAGTTAGTCGCCAGCAGTGATGGAAGTACTGCTGGGCACTTGGAGGTGAACAGACAGCAGTGATGGATGTGGGGAGATAAAAGCCAGAGGTGACGGAGGATAGAGGTTTGAAGTGTTAACTAAAGCGGACGTTCTCGACGTGTGTCCGTCTTGGAAATGTAATTTGTCGATGATTATGTAATCTTTTGGAACTGGATGTCACGGACGTTTATACAGTATATGATTTTTGAACTGGTGGCCACATTACTAAGGTAAACACATTGTTTGCTCCGCAACAAAATCTTTCATTAACTAACAATATTACTATTAGAAGTTGGTGCCTTCAGTAGTTAGAATCTTACACGTGGCTGGTAGTATTGGCGCTCGCTGTATTGCAGTAGTTCGTGTAATGAAGATTTTTATGTGGTAATTGCTTAATGAAATATAAAGGTTATTGTTAAGATTTATTTTTAGTCAGGGCCTTTCTTTTGAATTAATTATTTGAAGTAAGGTTGTAACTTTTTGAGCAGTCAGATTGCGTTGCGCTAGTGTTGACATGATAAGAATAAGTAAAGAGAAAGTACCTTCAGTTTTAGTCAGGTGCTTCAGAATCAAATAACGTAGAAGTTTCATCTTCTCAATGATTCTGCAATTTAAGTACAGACACACTGCATATGTGTGTGTGTGTGTAAATATGCTTATTTATATTATTTTGGTTTTTTTTTATAATTTTTGTTGAACTGAATTGAGATGGATGGAAATATTAAAAACATCAGTGAATATATTTAAACCATGATAAGGTGGCATCGGACATATGCTTTGAGAATTTCGTCGCCGTAAGAAAGACGTTCGTGGGCCACGCTATTTCTGAGCCAAAATGAGATAAATACTGAAAATACAGTTCACATATAATGTTGAAATTTTAGGATCATGGATTAAACAAATAATGAAATCACAGTAGCGTTAATCATAACTATAATTACTGAAGTGCATTATGTTACTTACATTGGGAATACAATATTAATCACTAGTGATGTGTTGATTATCCGCACGTCGGTATCTCGTCCGTGCGCAGTGGAAATTTCGTTATATAATTACTAGTTTCCGCGAGTATTCGCCCTGCAGTACGCAGTGACTTTTTATAAAATTAAAGAATTTAAATTAGAGCGGCCAGTCTTACGCGCGAGGCTCTCCCTCGACTCCATTCCAGAACAGACAACAGAAGAAGTAATTAACAAAAGACTAGACATCCTTTCTGTGTCTCACCAGCGATCAATGCGACCGCGCACTAGATAACTTGCATTGGTTTTCATGCTTTATTAAACAGGGTTCTCTGATTAAAAAAGATAATTTACATGCTATGGCTAAAAATGTGTCTTTAAACCGTCCCCAAAGTTGCGAGGCAAAAGATCACATTTTTAGATAAGCAACTTTTCCAAGTGGGATGGCAAAAAAAAAAAAAAAAAAAAAAAAAAAAAAAAAAAAAAAAAAAAAAAAAAAAATAATAATAATAAATACTCATACAATTCCTTAAACATAACAACATATACAGATAAATTATGATTGCATTTACTTACATTTTGACAAACCAAGTTCTTAGACGGTCTTTAAGTTGCCGGAATATTTCCCTTTGTTGACCACAGTCTGTTATCGTAGTCCGCGCGCATGCGCTTCACTGTAGGTTGCTGCCGCGCCGCGATCGTTTCTAGATACTCCGTCGCGCATAGTTGCCGGTTTCAGTCTCTATTTCCGCGCCGACATTCTCGGGTGTATCTCGTCGTGATAACTTTCATATAACTGCATACCAAAGTTCCTTGGAGGTAAGTACTTCATCACTTTGAAAAGAAAATATTTTCCATTGGTTTTCATTGTTCATTGTACTGGTATAGTTTATAATTTATTCATTTCTTGCATCCGTTAGGTTCTCGTGCCGTCAGTTGACGTCAGCGGTCAAAGTCCATTGCAGATGTGATACAGATTTGTATTGTCCATTAAAGTTCATTACAGTGCACCTTTTCCTCGCTTTTAACGAAGGAAAGGGTTCATTTTTGTCGTTTGATTGACTATTTTGTCGTTGTTCACAGATCCTGTCGTACATAAGAATTGAAGTACATAACTTCAGGTGTGCCACAAGTGTTTAGTCCCGGAGAAGGCATGTAAATCACTTCCGACGTCACAGTTTACTGATTTGGTTATCCACTGTTCTAAGGTTAATGTTCGTCATACGTTGAATTATTAGCATTTTGAAGTTTTCCATAAGTTGCTCCTCCGGTCGCTTGCATGGCATTACATACTTAGTTTCTTATGTTGATAGTGAGTGCGGGCGCACTCCGACGATAATTGTTCGCGACATCTTGCGCTCGTCGACAAACATAATTGGCATAATGTCTTTGTTCAGAGTCGTTTGGACTGCAAATTTCACCGTATCACGTCGTTGTCATTTTCCGCATTCACACACAAGACCTAACAACGCACTTGTTCACATTTCTCCTTCTGTTGCGATTTAGTTTTCACAACTAAATAACATAATGAAGTAAGTATCCTTTGTCAACAAGGTATGGAAAGAATTGTTTGCAAATCAAAAATTCAACAAATATATACAAGTTTAAATTAACCTGAAAATAGAGAATATAAGACAAAATACATCGTAACTAGAGCACTGGACCCTGAGGCGCTTATTAAACACAAATGTTACCGCGTAACGAAACGGAAATTTATTCAGTAAATCATAACCTAAGGTAACCATGCAATTAATTGGCCACTGTGTTCGCGTCACTCAGTGTCGTGTGTTTTTGCCTCGAATCGCTGTGCTCAAGAATTTCTATTTGTTCCGCAGGCGTGCGTGTGAATCGGTGTCACAATCTACACATCGTACTGCAAACTTCGTTAATAGATGTGCCTTGCACAATCATATATACTTAATATCAAATAATATCACTTACCTTCTATCTTAATGACTATAATATTCAGCATCAGCCTTCTGTAATCATGCCTTCTTTCTTCAGTCAGGCCCATAAATATTACTTAATTAATATTAGTATCCTCTGCCTGTCATTATTCAGAGCATTCCCTTAAAACTACTATTTACATGTAGTTATTCTGTGTTGTACTTTTTAATGTCTTTATGCGGTTATAATCCAAAATCTTGTCATTTATCCTGTTCTTTAGTAAGTATGCTCCTGGATGCGGTATCCCATGGATTATGTATGGACCGTCTAGATTAGTCTCCACCTAGCATTCCTATGCATCAGAGCTCAGGATTTGTGGTGAGTACGCAAAAGTACAAGTTCACCTTGCTTGTAGTTAAGTCTTTTCTTAGTTCGTTTACTGTAGTGTCCTTTTCTTATCTTACTTTCCCTTTCCAATGTAATGTTGACTTGTCTTCTAGTGGGATTTCTTCGTGTTTCAACTTCGGTATTGGATTACTCCATTCATTTCTTGCTACTATGTTAAACATGATTTCCATAGGTGTATAGGTAGTGTCATATATGTTTAGATTATTGTGGACCTCCTCAAATGAGTTCAATAGGCTTACCCATTTGGTTTGCTTATTTGGTATGTAAGTCCTGATAAACCGATTGAGTTCCCTAAATACTCTTTCTGCTGGGTTACCTTGTGGTGCAAATTTACTAATGAATTGGGTTGTATGTTGTTGTCGGATAAAAATTTCCTCCAACGAAATCCTGTGTTGTATGTGGCATTGTCTGATAGGATTTTAATAGGTTTTCCTACATGTGGTGTGTAATCGTTTTTAAATCTCCCGATAATGGCATTGCTGTTGCAGATTTCAGTGCAGATAATTTTACATGTTTGCTACAAACCTCATAAAATAAAAGTATCTATTTTGCTCCTCCAGAGCTTGCAGAATGAGGTCAAGATATGTCAGTACTAATTATTTCCAATGGTTTGGTAGGCAGTATTGAATATAGTTCTGTTCTGTGTGACTGGTTACTTGCTTTTGCTTTCTGACATATGGTACAAGTTTTGAGCGTGTTTTGTACTTTTCTTCTCATGTTCGTGAAGTAACAGTATGAGCTTAATTTAGAAAAAAACATTTCTTAGATCCATAATGACCAAAGAGAAAATGTGTATGCCAAATAAGATATCCTTCATATTCCTGGGGAATACAAACGCACCAGTTTTTACTCAAAATGTGTCTTCTGTTAAGTAATACTCCTCTATCAAAGTTTATATCTACTACACAGTGTGTGCTGTGGTTGATCTGTGATAACTTTCCTAATTTTTGACCAGTGAGGGTCTGCCATCTGTAGTGTTTCCATGTTTGTACACAAGTCTTTGTAATACTGAATATAATTGCTATTCTGCATTAGCAAAATTCTGTAATCATGGAGGTTCTCTGGTTCTGTTGTATCCTTACTTAATCCTTGTGGAAGTCGTGATAGTGTGTCTGCTATGACATTATCTGTACCTTTAATGTGAATTATTTCAAATGAGTATCCTTGAAGGGAAATCGCCCACCTGGGGTGTAAGAATTTACATGATAGAAGAAATGTCAAAGCATGATGATCTGTGTATACCCTTGTGTGCTTGCCAAAAATATAATAGTTAAATTTCTTGAAACCCCAGACTATGTCTAATGTTTCTAGTTCTGTAGTTGTGTAAGATCTTTCACATTCAGTCAAAGTTCTGCTAGCAAATCCTATAATTCTAACTTCTTCCTTACCATCTTTATTTACAACTTGGAAAAGACATGCTCCTAAACCATAGTTGGAAGCATCACAAGCTAAACAGAATTCTGAGCAAAAATCTGGGTGGCATAATATGTCTGCATTCATTAGTGCATGTTTAATTTTCTCAAAGCCTTCCTGACACTCCATACTCCAATGCCAAGTCTAGTTTTCTTAAGTAGTTTGAGTAGATGTGGTTTGTTTAGAAGTGGGTGATGTAAAGATTTTCTAAAAAATGAGAAAAACCCAATTAGTGACCTTAGTTGTTTCTTTGTTCTGGGTGCTGGGAGATTCTTCAGCGCATCCAGCTTCATGGGATCTGACCTTATGCCTTGTGCATTTATTATATGTCCTAGAAATTTTATTTGTTCACAAGCAAACTTAGATAGATTCACTATAACACCACATTCCGTAAATCTGTTTAATAGCTTGTTAAGAATGTATGAATGTTCTTCCTATGTATGGGTGGCTATCAAAAGATCATCCACGTAGTGTGTGACAGAATGTTTTAAGTCTCCATTCAGTACCGTCTCTAAGACTGAGATGAAAACACCAGAGCTGATATTCAAGCCAAAAGGCAGTACACAAAATTGATAACTCTTTCCATTAAACGAGAAAGCTGTGTATTTCCTACACTGAGGTTCCAGTCTTGTTTTCCAGAAGGAATTTACCAAATCTAAGGAACTAAAGTATCTTGCATCTAGAAATTTCTGCTGTTGCTCTTCAAGGTTCTCAGGCTTAGTTCTGACAAGTAGTATAATCTGGTTTATTGCCCTAGCATTTAGCACAAGTCTAATGCTACCATTAACATTCCTTACACCTAATAGTGGGCTGCAATATGAAGATGTGCTGGGCTCTATAATATTCCACTCCAGTATCTGTTTTAACTCTTTACAAACTTCTGCTTTCTGTGAGTGTGGTACACTATATGATTTGTGGTAGAATACTGTATGAGGCTTCACTTCAATGTTATAAGAATATGTGTTAATTACTCCTGGTCTGTTTGAGAAAACACTGGCACATCTATGCAATAGTTTTGCTAGTTCACTTCGTTCGTCCTCAGATAATGCCGATGGTTGCTGTACCTTACTCTGTATAATTGTATGTGTCTCAAACATATCTTGCTTAGGTACTGGTGTGCATGTCTCTCTATCATCATGTTCTGTATTATCTGTAACTTGTATCCTGGACAGTGTTTATCATGGGTTACTTCTCTAGTTTGTAAGTGCATGGTGTACTGATTGCCAAAATCCTTAAAACTACATGTTTGTGTAGAAAAGTCAATTATAGCGTCCTTTTCACCCAAGAAATCCAGTCACAGTATAACATCACATATTAAATTAGGTACAACTAAGAATGCCCAATTGATCGATCCATTCTCTACTTGAACTGGTATATAAACTTGCTTCTTAATACTAATAGGCTTGTTACCTACAGCAGTCAGTATGTTGCATCCTTGCACTGGAAACACATCCACTTGTCCATGTTCTTGCATTAAATTGTAAAAATTCTCAGATAATACGCTTACAACTGCACCAGTATCTAACGTGAGACTTGTAGTTATACCTCCTGCTTTTGCCTTAGCGGAAGCATTTTGTGTGATGAACGGCAAATAATGTCATCATTTTCAGTGAGTTCATCTGATAAATTTTGACCATAATTAAAAGGTAAGAATAACACAGGTCTATGTTTGTAAATACTTCTTACTTCTTCTTGTTCAGTACTTACTGTGTCAGTCTTAAATAATTCTTGTAAATCAAAGTCTCCCCATAGTATTCCTCAGCCACAACTTGGGGGTCTAGTAATGGCTGTCATTAGTTTAAATGTCTGTCTTGTGTTCCGTCAGTCTGTCTTGGTGTAGGTGGGTTATTGTCTACCTCTATTATGTTTACATTCGGGCACTGTCTATTCCAGTCACACGCGTTCCTTCCTTGTTGCTGTGTAAAAGTTGCATTAGATGTCTGTTGTGTTGTGTTCTGTACTGCATTGCTGTAATTCCTTTGCGGCGGTGGCTGTGATTGAGTTTGATGTTGCCATGCGTCGTTGTTTACATTCTGAGGCTGCGGATATGCTGGATGCTGCATTCCGTAGTTTGGGTTATTACTGTACCAAACCTGTCCCTGTTGGTTTTGGTTACCGTTGTAATTAAAATTTTGTCCGTTATTTTGCCAGTTTTGGCCATTTTCATAATTGTGGTTGTGTTTATTGTTCCGCCTGCGCTTGTAGCCATTGTCGCTAGGCGAAAATGTGGGGTTAGTGTTCAAGATGGGTGGTTGCATATTAGGTACACTGTTGCCAGCATAATTTGCATTCACTGCAAGGCCAAATTGCGGCGCAACATATGCAACGGTAGGTGGTGTGTATTGATGAGGTTGGCTATACTGCTTGTTTTGGTTGGAATTACGACTGTCATATTGTTTGTTGTCATGTTGGCTGCTACGCTGATCTTCAAACAACAGATCAACAATATCTAGAGCCTGGAGAAAATATTCTATGTCGTAATCCGGGATATGTAACAATTTCTCTTTGATATAGGACGGTAAACGTGCTTTCAACGCACGAAGCAGATCTCTAGACGCGGCAGGTTCTGACAAGAAATGCGTCATATTTATATACTTCTCAAAGTAACGTCTAAGATTTCCTTACTTTGGATTAAATGGTTTGGGTTCTACGATCTGTCTGCTTATTCTTTCCTGCACGGTATGTGACCAGAATTTTGACAGGAAAGCATTTTCGAATTGCTGAAAAATTTGGCATCTGTTTACATCATTATAGGCCCAAATAGCTGCTTTCCTTGTATATAAGATACTACAAAATTAATTTACCTCCGCTCACTACACGTGCGAGGAAATGCGTCATTGAAAGCTTTCATGAAAATTACGGGGTCAATGGTTTTCTTGTCTGAAGTAAAAGGTTGAAAGGTTTGGTGTTTTGTAAAACTTTCTTGCTGTCTGTCAGATTGATCTATGTTTCCTCTTCTCGTCCTTCATCTCTGATACATTTCAGGACAAGAAGACTGTGGGTCAGAATCATTTCCGAAATTTCGGTTTTGGTCTACTTTTCTGTATTTACATCTGTCTGAGTTGTCTGAATAAGTTTCTCTCTTATGTCTGTTACGTCTCGACAGTTTATGTCAATTGTGTGTTTGAATGATCACTGTGATCTGAATTGTGTGTACTGTCAACATCGTGTACACGTTTGTTTACACATATCCTCGTGTGTGCGGCATCAGGTACTTTGCTCGCTTTCGTTACAAAATATTCATCTACAGTCTGTTTGACTACTGCTGGTAGATTTGTCCTAATACATTCGTCAAGATGTTTGTCTTTTCTGTCAATCCACTCATGAAATTCTTCATTAATTTTAGAAAAACGTCTCTCTGTCTCTAATTTGATTGTCTGGTCAATTGTCTTTGTCATGGTTTCTAAATCTGTCTCTACTTGTGTGACATGCTTCGTGATGTCATCATGAGCAGTGACGCACTTTTCTACTTTTATCGTCACGGTGTCACACGTGCTACTTAACCGTTTGACATTGGTTTCAAGAACATTGATTTTGGTTTCATTATGTTTTGCTAAAACTGTTAGTTTTGAAAACTTCGTGTCCATTTCATCGATCCTTTTGTTTAAGTCAGTACCAATTTTGGTTAATTTAGCGTCATTACCGTCAAGTTTTTTGTTTATTTCCTGAAATTTTTCCGTAAACTGTTGTCTTTGTTCTGTAAATTTGTATCCATCTGCTGAAATTGTTGCATGACAGCATTGATAAATTGTGAGAAATTTACTGTTTGAACATTATCTGCCCCCGGCAAATCGCGAGAATTTACTGCTTGTTATTCAGTTTCCATATCTTGCGGCTCTATGTTACTGTCTGTTGCTACGGCTAGATTGTTTAGGTTCTGTATTTCATTTACTGTTTCGCTTGTTTGAGCATTAGTGGTTTGAGCATGCGTAGTTTGATTCTGTGCTTCTTCATTGGATACGGAACTTGCAGTAGGCGAACTGTTTATGTTATACATTCTATTTGCCATACTACGAATCGTGACCATATCAATAGCAAAAATGTAATAATTTTTTTTTTTGAAAATTCAGTAAAGTAAATGGGTGAAATATTTATAAACTCGTCTCTACAGCAAATGAGTATCTACAACGTTCAGCTTGTGTGTAACTGTTATTCAAACAGTGCATAGAGTTGATCTATTATTGACGATGTATCTACAGGCCATGTTGTCTCTACTAAGCTGTGTATCGGCCATATTGCAATAATTATTGTTGTACTTTGAAAATCTGAATAAAATTTTGAAAAAAAAATCACAGTCAGTAGTAAAAATAACTTCTTTTTTTTAAACTTTTGCAAAACTTCACTATATATTGCGAGTTAATGAAAGATTGCGCCAGAGCCTAATGCGATAGATATGATAAGTGTGTCCTACCTTCTCTGTTGTGGTGATTGTTGTCACAGTCTGACCAGATTTTCGATTATGCTTTCTGGATTTAATATTCTTTCCATTCCTTCTTGGTAATTTCTCAGAGTATTGTTTGTGATGAAACATGAAACAAAAAGGAAATTATTACCTCACAAATAATGTCCTGTCACAGTCGTCAATGTAAATAATTGAATAATATATATATATATATATATATATATATATATATATATATATATATATACATATGGTGTAAATATGGTTATTTATATTATTTTGGATTTTTTTATAATTTTTATTGAACTGAATTGAGATGGATGGAAATATTTAAAAATCAGTGAATATATTTAAACCATGATAAGGTGGCATCGGAATATCTTCGCCGTAAGAAGTAGGTTCGTGGGCCACGTTATTTCTGAGCTAAAATGAGATAAATACTGAAAATACAGTTTACATATAATGTTGAAATTTTAGGATCATGGATTAAACAAATAATGAAATCACAGTAGTGTTAATCATAACTATAATTACTGAAGTGCACTATGCTACTTACATTGGGAATACGATATTAATCACTAGTGGTATGTTGATTATCCGCACGTCGGCATCTCGTCCGTGCGCAGTGGAAATTTCGTTATACAATTACTAGTTTCCGCGAGTATGCGCCCTGCAGTACGCAGTGACTTTTTATAAAATTAAAGAGTTTAAATTAGAGCGGCCAGTCTAATGCGCGAGGCTCTCCCTCGACTCCATTCCAGAACAGATAACAGAAGAAGTAATTAAGAAAAGACTAGACATCCTTTCTGTGTCTCACCAGCGATCAATGCGACCGCGCACTAGATAACTTGCATTGGTTTTCATGCTTTATTAAACAGGGTTCTCTGATCAAAAAAGATAGATTTACATGCTATGGCTAAAAATGTGCCTTTAAAACACTCATTTACATAAAGAAGTTTCACCGTCTATGGTGATCGTGCTTCTGATTAAGAACAATTTGCGTCCTTTGTAATATCCAGATGACCATCTGAATCACGGCGACTTTAGTGTAATTATTTCCTTTGAATAAAATTGTCATTTTGCTAGTCTGACTGAGTATTTCTATCAGTTGCTTCATGTACTGTGGCAGTTCTTTCTTCCATGATCCGAAGTTCATCGAGCTGTTACTTGGCCGTGATACATCATATGAAAGTTACCTCCGTTCTTAAGTTTTGCACACCAGAGTGGTATGGACGGTTTTGGTAATTTCTTTAACTTATTGCAGTAAGATACTGTAGCTACACGGTGCAGTCACATTAATGTGACAACCGCTTAAGTCCGACAACAATTTGCAATAACCACACACAGATGCCAGGTGCAACCACTAGCAGTAGAGGGTGTATAAAGCGTGTCTCAGATCACGGAAACAGTACAGTCATTGTCGTAATGTGGAAATAGGTCACGATAACTGTCTTTTGGGCCAAGGATACAAGCATTTACGAAATGGCTTCGTCTGTAATCTGTTCATATATTGCCGTGGTTAAATTATACTGTGCGTGGCAAAACGTCCCTATCATATACTGGCGCAGAGGCAACTGTGCGGTGATCGACAGCTGCGGGGGTGTGTTGGGGCAAACAGGCTTGAACTGATGAGCAAGTGACAGTCCAGATAAGCCGTGGGGAACCACCAGTGTCTGCACAATAACCGTTTAGCGAACGTTGCTGCGTATGGGCCTCCACAGCAGGTGCCTGGTTCATGCACTCATGCTGACATAGGCGACTAAGGCTGGAATTTGCACGCCAGTACCGCAAATGGACGTCCACTAGGTGGCGTCAGGTGGCCTTTTCAGACGAATCACGTTTTATGCTCCATTAGCGCGGAACGTCTGAAAGTAGACATCCTGCTATAATCGTCAGAAGGGTCCACGTCGGACGAAGGATGGTTATTGTCTGGGGAACGTTTTCATGACAGTCCCTGGGTTATCTCATCATTCTCTAAGGCACAGTGGATCAACACAAGTATTCACGTATACGGGCACGATGTCCACTCCTATATGCAGTTTGTTTTTCCTCTACACGATAGCATCTACGAGCAGGGCTATCCAGATTGTCGCACAGCTCACAGTATTCGTGCGTGGTTCGAAGAACACCAGGATGAGTTTGCCGTATTCCCCTGGTCATCAAACTCCCCGGATTCAAACCCAATCGAGAATCTATCAGACAACCTCGATCGGGTTGTTCGTGTTATAAATCCTGGTCCGAGAAACGTAGCGCATCTGGCCATGCCACTGGAGATGGCATGGTTCCACATCCCTGTTGGTACCTTCCAGAACGTCACTGACTCTCTTTCTGCAACTCTCGGAGCAGGGCGCCCTCCAAAGTGTGATTATTCATAATCTTCATAGGTCGTCACATTAATGTGGCTGGACAGTGTGTTAGTAGAAACCAAGTGATCAGAAACGCAGAAGATGGAACTGCACATTAATACAACAAAAATTCTGAACACACAATTTTAAAATGTTTTGACATGGACTGAAAGTTGAAAATTTAGTTTATGTAAGTGTTACAGGCCTTTAAAAACTAAATGGCACAATTAATAACAGAGACAAGACAGATTTACCAACACAGATGCTATAGAAACGTTCTTAGTTGAAGCCTATCGCTTTCTTAAATGAACACGATCATGCATATTTGTACAACGGGTACGTAATTTATGTAAACCCATCCAACTTCAGTAGTCAAATGAGGGAAGTTGTTAGTTTTAACGCAGAATCTCATTCCCGTTCGTTTAACGATGTCGATTTGTCGAAGCGGTTACAGTAGCTTGAACTTAAAGAAGGCAGACTGTGGAGCGAAGCAGAGCGACAAGGCGCAGTGAAGGTTCAGCCAATAGCGTCATTCTGCTGCATCTCTCCGTAGCGCATAGAAAAATGTACGTTGATTGTCGTGTTAGTTTAGGTTTGGTGAAGGTACTTAACCACTGTGGCATTCACTATTGGTGGAATGAGGCAGACTGGACATATATTTTGTTAAGAAGTAGCGGCGAAACTTTTCTGAGCATACTGTTTTAGGGAGAGTGAGAAGCACAATCAAAAGGCAATATTTCACTTAACACTGCGTTGCCATTGACCGAGGTTGGCAACAGCTGGAGTGTGCGATATAGCACAGAGACAGAGAGCACTTCCGATTCTATAAAGGTTCTTCTGTCTCTACCCGCACAGAAAATAAAGCTTCAACCACCTGCCATCTTAGTTACACACCACTGTAAAGAGGACTCCTCAGTGTCTGGTGCGAATTTTAACTCATTCCGTATTAATCAATTACGAAAAACAACCAAACCGCTCACACCTATGACACATGTGTAGGACGCATAAGGAACATCATAGCACAGTTACAAAACATTTCAAAAATACTCATGTGCTAAAAACAGATACTTGCCACACATTTAATGCAGAATTTTACGTGGCTTATCGATATGATATGCAGTGTCATCACAATGTCATGCCACAATGCATGTATTAGACGATGATTTCCTTCCAAATATGTACTATAACTTTTCATTAAACCTAACTTCTTCTATACTCTTGTTCATAACCAGCTTCCATGTGGAAATATCATTACATATCTTCTAATACTTTTCTTTTACTAAATATTACTTCTTCAGATTATCGGTGTGAGGAAGGAAGGAGGATTTTGGTTTAGCATCCTGTAAATGAAGAAGTTATTAGAAACGAATGCTCGTGTTGTAAAAGACAGGAAAGGAAACGGAGTAACCTTTTCAAAGAAACTATCTCTGTTTTTACCTTAAGCGATTTTGCAAATCACGTACCTGGTTGGGTCTGACGTGTGAGACTTGAAGATCTGTTCGCTGACGGAACATTTGATGTTATGCACAGAGCACTATTCCAGATTGAAGCAGAATTGACGGCACTATGATTTTTTCGATCTGACGCAAGTCTGACTGGATCTTGGCGACGAGGAGGATCTTCAATTACGCTGAGGACAAAGGGGGGCCGGCGGCAAGCAGATCTGGGATTTCCCAAACGATTTCTACAGCAAGTGGCGGATGCATTACCTGACTTTGCAGCCACAGAATGTCACTCGCAATTATTACAAGGAAAAATACTGAAACTGCATTCAATAGGCATAGGAAGTGAATGTGGGTATCAAATTATGAATCTTCACATCACATGGGTAATGAAGCATTGCTCGACGTTGTGTGGACTCTAATTTTTGATTGAAACTGTTTTCAATAAATGTTTATTGAACAAACACTTTAAATTATATGAGTGGCACACCGACGCTGCTGCAGTCACAAATAGACTATGTGATAAAAAGTATCTACACACCAGGCTGAAAATGACTTAAAAGTTCGTGGCACCCTCCATCGGCAATGCTGGAATTCAGTATGGTGTTGACTCACCCTTAGCCTTGATGACAGCTTCCACACTCGCAGGCATACGTTCAACCAAGTGCTGCAAGGTTTCTTGGGGAATGGCAGCCCATTCTTCACGGAGTGCTGCACTGAGGAGAGATATCGATGTCGGTTGGTGAGATCTGGCACGAAGTCGGCGTTCCAAAACATCCGAAAGTGTGCAGGCTAGTCCATTACTGCCAGTAATCACTCCGCCACAGGCCGTGCCTTATGAACAGGTGCTCTATCGTGTTGAAAGATACAATCGCCATCCCCGAATTGCTCTTCAACAGTGGGAAGCAGGAAGGTGCTTAAAACATCAATGTACGCCTGTGCTGTGATAGACACGCAAAACAAGAAGGGGTGCAAGCCCCCTCCATGAAAAACGCGACCACATCATAACACCACCGCCTCCGAATTTTATTGTTGGCACTACACATGCTGGCAGATGACGTTCACTAGGAATTCGCCATACCCACACCCTGCCATCGGATCGCCACATTGTGTACCGTGATTCGTCACTGCACACAACGTTTTTCCCTGTTCAACCGTCCAATATTTTCGCTCCTTACATCAAGCGAGGCATGGTTTGGCATTTACCGGCGTGATGCGTGGCTTATGAGCAGCCGCTCGACAGTGAAATCCAAGTTTTGTCATCTCCCGCCTAACTGTCATAGTATTTGCAGTGGATCCGGATGTAGTTTGGAATTCCTGTGTGATGCTCTTGATAGATGTCTGCCTTTGACACATTACGACCCTCTTCAACTGTCGGCGGTATCTGTCGGTCAACAGATGAGGTCGGCCTGTACGCTTTTGTGCTGTACGTATCCCTTCACGTTTCCCCTTCACTATCACATCGGAAACAGCGGATCTAGCGATATTTAGGAGTGTGGAAATGTCGCGTTCAGACGTATGACACAAGTGACAACCAATCACGTGACCACTTTCGAAGTCTGTGAGTTGCGCGGAGCGCCTCATTCTGCTCTCTCACGATGTCTAATGACTACTGAGGTTGCTGATATGGAGTACCTGGCAGTAGGTGACAGCACAATGCACCTAATACGAAAAACATATGTTTTTGGTGGTGGTCGGATACTTTTGATCACATAGTGTATATGTCAAACTGGAGATGAAGCTTACAGTAAACACATACTAACCTAGTTTACCTGGATCTTAGCGGAGTACCGATGATTTTGATTACCACTACTCCCTTAATTTGACTGATATCAAAGCAGTCCACTAAAACACGTACCACGATGCCAATAAGTGTTGACGAAACTTTTATATTCTCCGTAACTGTATCTGTGATAGGTGTCAAACGAAGGAATGTGCTGAAAAAGGACACAAATTGCATCGGTCGTAATTCGACTTTGGTCAGTGTACTACTGTGTTCATCTCTTGCTCACCCTCTATAATATTTACCCCCTACATTTCTATCCAATAATAAGCTGATAATTCCTTAAAATCTCAGAAAGTTTCCTATTAATCAATTCCCTCTTTTAGTCAAGTTGTGTCACAAAGTTATTTTCTCTCCAATTCTATTCAATAGCTCTTTATTAGTTACGTGATGTGCCCAAGGTATCGTAGTGATTAGCCCACTGAACCCTCTTTACAGAGGGAAACGGTTCAAATCGACATCTGGCCAGACAGATTTAGGTTTTCCGTGAATTGCCTAAATTGTTTAAGGCTGATAGCGGAATGGCTTCTTTGAAAGGGGAGGATAGATTTTCTTCTCCATACTTTCTTAATCGCTCCTTCTCTATTGATCGCAATGTCGACAAAACATTTAACATTAATCTTCCTTCTTGTAACATCACATTTCAAAAGCTTCTCTTTTCTTCTTGACTCAGCTGTTTGTCGTCCACTTTTCACCTTCGTACAAGGCTACAATCGATGCAGATGCCTTCGAAAAAGATTTCCTAGCACTTACAATTTTGTTAGGTGCCAACAAATTGCTCTTATTCAGAATTTGTTGTCTTGCCATTACCAGTCTACGTTTCATACCCTCTCTGCTTCAGCCGTGATTAATTATTTTACTGCCGAAATAGAAAAACTCATTCACTACTTTTAATGTACTGATTTCCTAACCTAATTCAATGAGCATCGCCTGATTTAATCCGGCTGGATCCCATTACCATTGTTTTGTTTCTGCTGATGTTCATCTTATATAATCCTTTGAAAACACTATCCATTTCGTTCAACTACTCTTGCAAGCTCTTTGCTGTATCTGACAGAACTACAATGTCAATCGCAAAACACAAAGTTTTTATTTCTTCTCCCTGAACATTAATTCTTTTTCCAATAACTCTTTGGTTTCCTTTGCTGTTTGCTCATTGTACAACAGTCTGTCTCGCTGCCTTTTCAACCAGAATTTCTAATCTTGTTTTCCAGTCACCAGTGTCAAAAGCTTTCTCCAAATCTAAAAACGATATAAATTAGTGTTTCCTTTTTTTTAAAGATGCCTTCTAAGAGAAGTCGTAGGGTTAGTATTGTCACGCGTGTTCCTGCATTTTTCTGGTACCCAAATTGGACTTTCGCGAGCTCGGCTTCTAAGGGCTTTTCCAGTCATCTGTAAACCATTCGTGTCAGTATTTTGCAATCTGATAGTTCGGTAATATTCACACCTGTCAGCATCTGCTTTCTTTGGAATTGGAATTATCATATTGTCTTAAAGTCTGAGGATATTTCGACTGTCTCAGTTATGTCATGGCAGAGACCCATTGTTCTAAAAGAATGTCATCTACTCCATGGGCCTTGTTTCAAGATAGGTAGGTCTTTCAGAGTTCCGTCGAATTTTGTTGGCAGTCTCATAGTTCCTGTCTCTTCCTCATCTACTTCGTTTTCCCTTTCTATAATACTAATTTCAAGTTCATTTCCCTCGTATAACCTCTCTGTATGTTCCTTTTACATTTCTTCTTTCTTTTCTTTGCCCATACTGGTTTTCCACCTGAGCTCTTTTTTCAAAGAGGCTCTTCCATTTTTCTATAGACGGTATCTATCTTTCTATCAGTTATACGTGCTTTATAGACTTGCATTTGTCCTCTAGCAATCTGGGCTTAGCCATTTCACATTTCCTGTCAACGTCTTTTTTTTTAGACATCCGTACTCCCATTCATCTGCCTCATTTGCTGCATTTTGAAATTTTCTCCTTTCATGAAATAGATGGAATATCTCCTGTGATATCTAAGAACTTCCACTAGGTGTAGACTTTCTGTCTACTGGATCCTCTGCTGCATTTACTATTTCAGCTCTCAAAGCTACTGATTCGTCTCGTACTGTATTTCTGTTTCCTGTTTCAGTTAATCGTTGCCTAATGCTCCCTAATGCTCATTCTTTCAATTTATCCAGGTGTCTTCTCCACAATTTCGTACCTTTTTGTAATTCCTTCAGAACATACTTAAGCATATATAAATATTTGTTGATAATTTGTTATTTTATAGGTTGTGCATGATGATACCATATTATATTTTCATGAACATTCACTATAGTATGTATGCCATAAGTGACGAGCGAGGGAAGGTGCTCATTTGGGTTTGTTTAGTTTTGAGAAAATCAACCTATGTCCAACGAGGGTCATTTTAAACATTTTTGTAACAAGTCATGAACACGACTAGGGTGATCTCGTTCTCGAAGAGTTACATAGACGGCGCTGATGCACCCCGTTATTTTTTCGCTCAGTCGCTTCTGTGAAGAGCTGGTGGTGAGTCTAGGTAGCCTTCAGGTGACAGTTGGTTTCCTGAGATTCAGCACAGCACCTTCATTTACACACTGAAATTTTATAGGTGACACAGGTCGAGTAGCAAGTGGGGACTTACTTGATTTCACATTGCAGTTATGCGATTCACACTTTCGCAAATGCAGTACATTCATCGTAGTGGGAATTTTTTTATTTTTATTTTATTTTTTAAAATTTTTTTCATGAGGAAGTTAAGTGGACAGTGAAACATCATCACTCACGATTTTTACAGTTACGTATAGGCGGAAGTTGGACGTTGGTTTTGCTACAGAGTTAGCTGACTTATCTGTGGAACCTCACAAACATTATTCGCCATTCATGCCATCTGAATTGCACGTAGCACCGATTTCAATTGTTCAGCTAAAGATGGAAACCGACACGCGTTTAATAATTTTATGAAATGCCATTTCCCTTCTTTGTGTTTTATTGCGAATACAGTACTCATTATTGAACTTGACTTCGTCGTTGTGTGACGACATTATTTCACATGTTGATTCCACTTATTTTCTCATTTTGTTCAGCCTGTTTTACTGTGTGATTACCACTGCAGTATAGGTGCAGGTGTTCCATAGGCGCTTGACTGGGATCTGTCATAGATAGTCGGGACTGTTATTATGGCAGAAATGCAGGGGCTGACGACCCACCCCTACGACTGCAGAGCAGCGCTTTGACGCTAGGGTCGTTCACTGGTCCGGACTCCAGTAATCCTAGTACTAATCTGAGAAAACGGATGCAAATTGTCGTGATTATTTTGCCAAGTAGGGGGACTGGGCTTCCATTTCGCGGTCTCTGTTCCAGGATTAAGTCATCCCACAGTGCAGCAACGATTAGAACTCAAATAACGCATTCTGCGTGGGGATTCGCGAGCTGTAGCATATTGTACAGCAGCTACGCAGTGAACAGCATAACTTAAATAGTAGCTATTGGGATCGTATAAGGACGTGGAAGAATGTGACGACGAACTGCATACGGCAGCCACCGACCGAAGTCGCAGACAGCGGCTGCCGACATCCAGCCAGAAGCAGCTAAGATAACGGAACGTCTCGTAAGTAAATGTTACTTGTTCTCCAAAGTACTTTCAAACTTGAATTATGGGGTAGTGATTAGATAATCACCATACGTTTGTGGGTCAGAGAAATCGAGTAGTGCCATATCAGGACACGGGAGCAAAGCAACTGATCCACTCCTCAAGTCAATGAGAACATTATTGGTACAAATGGGTGGTACTGAAAATAAAATGGGGGGGGGGGGGAGGGAGTTAGAAGTGAAAGTAGAAAATGAAATTCATAATTTAGAGAATTAAAAATGTTCTAGGATAAATCGGGGAGATAACTGCGGAGAGGTAGAGTGTGTTAGAAACAAAAATTAGTGGACTTGCTTCCGAAATCAGGAAGGTAAAAACTCAAGTCGATGATGTAGAAAAGACCTGGTGGGTCGTATAGGTAATCTGAGGCGTGATCTGGGTGGCAGGGCTGATATGGCCGAGCAGAAGCGGACTGAGTTAGGTGACAAAGCTATTGATGTGACTGTGAAGGATGTGGGAGAATGTGACGAAACACGAATTTACAGAAGCAGTCTCAAAGTGGAAATCAGCATCGAGACTGCAAACTCAGATGGCTCTGAGCACTATGGGACTTAATATCTGATGTCATCAGTTCCCTAGAACTTCGAACTACTTAAACCTAACTAACCTAAGGTCATCCCACACATCAATGCCCAAGGCAGGATTCGAAACTGCGACCGTAGCAGTCGCTCGGTTCCGGACTGAAGCGCCTAGAACCGCTCGACCAGCGCGGCAGGTGTCTGAAAACTATAAGAAGTTAAGGCAGCGCTTGTTACGATCGCATCGGGTCAAGCGACAAATTTTCTTGTTGCCGCAATGTGCCAACCGGTAGTAGTGATAACTTTGTTGCGGGGATACCAGATGCAGCAAAGATAACATATGTTAATCGCCACCTGCACGACATCGATTTGTAATAGGCAACCCCAATGCCTATAAATTCTTAGACAGTAAAACTTTTGGTGAATGATTTCAACTCAAATTTTGGGATGCTGCGAGACAGACTCGTTTGCAAAATGAATTTTTTAATCATCGTGTGCCTACAAGTGGTCAGGGCGCTATGAAGAAATTTTGTATGAAAGATTTAAAACGGTTCATGCATAGGAGCATGACAATAGGAGTCTCAACAGAAACATCAGCTCTGAAAAGTCGACTATCCGAGAATTTTCTGTGGGATCTGGCGCGTCTGGCTGACTCAATAGATGCTTTTGTAGGTTTTATTGAGAACTTCGACAATGCGTTAAATGTAAATCACGTTGTACAAATAATAATAATGGTAACTTGCGTATTACGAGGAGAAGCACTGAAATGAGAATGATCAATTAGTGTGATGCGAAAACAAAAAGCCGCGAATTTTCGCAGAGGAAGGAGAATTTTAATCAGAATTCGAAAGACAATACATACAATCATCATGGGATCGGGTAGAACAGACAGAAAAGTGATAATCACAGAAATCTGCAACAGGGAAATGAACTTGCGCTGTATCATTATTTCGGAAATGGGGTGGTAAGCGGGCGAGACAAGGGGGCACGGGAAAGGTTGAAAACAAAAATAAGAACAGAGGGGAGCAACCAGCGCAAATTTATGCTATGGAGATAATTTTGAGCGACGGGTAGTTTCGAGGAAGCTGGAGAAATGAAGTTAGCAAGAGAACAAAGAAATTAGCGAAGAAGTGTCATAATTTTAAAACTGATTGACTGTTTAGTACTTCAGGAGAGGCTACTGAAGACTGAGTAGAATTAAGTGCAGAATTTTGTGTTCTGAATCGGAGAAGTTCGAGAAATTAACGGATGTGAGAAACGAGTGTGTGGATGGGGTGTCGTAATAATTTTAATGTGCGATATTTAGTTGATTGCACGATGGTAGATAAATGAACAAAGAGAACGTGATCTGTAGGGAAATTGAAGGGGTAATTAAAGATTAGAGACTGAAGCAGGGGACTATGCGACAGGCAAGTTGGCTGGGTGGCCTTCAAAGTGCATATGTATTGGAAAAGGATGGGTTGCTGCAAGGAGCAGAACTCGCAAATAATGTGTGTGATGTGTATAGTGATTTGGTAAATACTGAACTCGATTTCTCAGAGGAAAATATCTGCATGTGTGTTTCTGTAGAGGGATGTGAGGCCGTATGTTGGACGGTAAAGCAGATTCTAGACAGTATTGGAACGAGGAATACTATTGAGTGAATGGTTGGAGGTCATGATTGGCGATGAACGAAGTATTTATACCAGGTTGGTGAGAGTAGAAAAAGTGCCAAATAGCGAGGGAGCTGGAACTACGCCAAGTGTGAAGCATGGGCTAAAGAAGTGTGCGGCAGTTCTGCTATTTTGATGAACGTTTGAGCTTTATGAAGAGAATTCCTACCATCACTTCGTGTGTGTTTAAGTTCAGTCATGATTTTAGTTCTGATAAATTAGGTCAGGTGAAACAACAGTATTAGGCGCCTAATATAAATATGCACAAAAATTGTTATGTTCCTATTCAAAAATCATACTAGGACATTAAAAAATGCGATGCAACTTCGTTTGGATGTCTTACTTCGTATGATAGTGGAATTCCTCTGCTACATGTACGTGATAATGCAAAGAGTACCCCACTGTAAGTCTAAGAATGAGCAACTCTGCCTAATTCATGTAGCAATCATTAAACAAAAAAGAAACTGCACTCAACTGAAAATAGTTACGAAACTAATACATATATGTAAGATAAAGGTTCTCTTTGAACTAAGCATGTTGCATAAATTCTTCAAGAACAAAAACTGCGTTTTATAACATATGCTAGCTAACGTTTTCTGAATGACAAGCAATGTTAACATGAAGTACTATCGTTTATCCTGGTCTGATGCAAAATATAGAATTAGTCCGTAACGAACAGCAGACTAATATTAATCAAATCTTGTATTGGCACAGCATCAGCATGTGTTGGCGCCGTGCTGCCCAGCTCAGTTTCCCTCACCTACGCTGCTCGCGCATCTTCTGTCAAGGTACTCAGTTTCCCAGATTGCAATGTGGCATGGTGGCTCCTATAGTTAAGATGAAAGAGATTTTATCAAATAAAAAAAATCATAAAAGGATTTTCCTCCAGTTGCAGTTCTTATCCTTGTTGTTGTTGTGGTCTTCAGTCCTGAGACTGGTTTGATGCAGTTCTACATGCTACTCTGTCCAGTGCAAGTTTCTTCATCTCCCGGTACCTACTGCAACCTACATCGTTCTGAATCTGTTTAATGTATTCATCTCTTGGTCTCCCTCTACGATTTTTACCCTCTGCACTGCCCTCCAATACTAAATTGATCCCTTGATGCCTCAGAAAATGTCCTACCAAGCGATCCCTTCTTCTAGTCAAGTTGTGCCACAAATTTCTCTTCTCCCCAATTCCATTCAATACCTCCTCAATAGTTATGTGATCAACCCACCTAACCTTCAGCTTTTTTCTGTAGCACCACATTTCGAAAGCTTCTATTCTCTTTTTGTCTAAACTATTTATCGTCCACGTTTCACTTCCATACATGTCTACACTCCATACAAATACTTTCAGAAACGACTTCCTGATACTTAAATCTATACTCGATGTTAACAAATTTCTCTTCTTCAGAAACGCTTCTCTTGCCATTGCTAGTCCACATTTTATATCCTCTCTACTTTGACCATCATCAGTTATTTTGCTTCCCAAATAGCAAAACTCCTTTACTACTTTAAGTGTCTCATTTCCTAATCTAATTCCCTCAGCATCTCCCGACTTAATTCGACTACATTCCATTATCCTCGTTTTGCTTTTGTTGATGTTCATCTTATATCCTCCTTTCAAGACAGTGTCCATTCCGTTCAGCTGCTCTTCCAGATCCTTTGCTGTCTCTGACAGAATCACAATGTCATCAGTGAACGTCAGAGTGTTAATTTCTTCTCCATGGATTTTAATTCCTACTCCGAATTATTCTTTTATTTTCTTTACTGCTTGTTCAACATACAAATTGAAAAACATCGGGGATAGGCTACAACTCTGTCTCACTCTGATTTTATCAATACTGGATGAGAGGTCGTGGTTGTGAATGTCTATGTTAAAAAATATATTGGCTCAACCAATTGTTTATAGTGTAAAACACTAAGATTGACGCGTTTCGGAAGTCAAGCTTCCATCATCAGAATAATAAAAAGTAAAAGAACCTGTTAAAACTCGCTAAAATGGAACATGCACCAGGCACAATAAAATTGATAATAAAATTCAAACATCGTGGCTACTTCCCTTGTTGCAGCCGTGTCTTCCAAGGTGCATCTCCTCATAGTCGTCAAAATATAAAAAACTCTAAAATGGTATCGCCTATGGTGTTCAACATCTAACCACATGGCTCTCTCCTCCATCGTCGTTAACCGCCCGTGCGTCTTCGTTGATACCACACGCCACGTAGCCAAACATGACACTGAAACGCGCAAGTAAACAAGGAAGTCACAGAGATGTCTATACAAACAGATAACGTATACATGTTCCCAGGACCTCATGAAATTATGGTATCCTGCCAATTGCTAAAAATGTAGTTACTAAGGGAAACCAGTGAAATGTTTGAAAAAGTTATTTGTATCACCAGTTAGCTGTTCATTCAGTGTGTTCTGATTATCCACGCTATGTATCGTAATTTCCAGCTGTTCTAGTACATCCAGCTTTTTGCCTTTGTCCTGTCTATGTAAAATAACGAGATCCTGATCTATACCCAACATGGGGTGTCCCGTTTCCCAAATATGCGTGGCTACAGCTGACTTTTCGAAATTATTAAGCCGGAAAGCATCGTTATGTTCTATGTAACGTACTTTAAAGGACCTACCAGTTTAGCCTATATAGCTCGCCTTGCACGTGTTACACTGAATTTTATAGACCCTAGCTCTCTCATATTTATCGCTTTCCTGCTGTAAATTATTTCTTAGCTTAAACCGCAGCGTATTATTGGTCTGAAAAGCGGTATCAACTTTAAAAGGTTTGAAAATGTTAGCCACTTTTTGCGAAATATCACCGAAATATGGTATTGTGACTCTCGTAATATTATTTGCGGTATTCTTCCTTGCATTCGCGCGCTGTTTCTGTCGTATTAATATATTGACAACGTTTTGGTGATATCCGTTAGCTCTGGCTACTTGTTTCACGATGTTCAGCTCAGTCATTCTGTCTTTTTCATTCATAGGAACTCTAAGGACTCTATCTGTCAAAGATCTAAAAGCAGAAAGTTTCTGGCTATTAGGATGGCAGGAATTATTTTGTATCAACACATCGGTTGTGGTTGGTTTCCTAAATATTTTAAAAACATGCCTACTATTTTGTTTCCTAGTACTTAGGTCGAGAAACTGCAGTTCACCATTTTTCTCTTCATCCACAGTGAATTCAATTTTACCGTGTAACTCGTTAAATTATTTACTATTTCTGCAACTTCTTTTCCTTGTCCATCAATAAGAAGCAGCGTATCATCTTGAGCGTTTGTAATATACAACTTTATCCACGGCATGTTGCGGGTTAACGAGGAGCATTTTTTCCAAATGATTTATAAAGATGTCTGCTATGGTTCCAGATATACTGGAACCCATAGCCAGTCCATCTTTTTGCATATAAAATCTATTGTTAAAAGAAAAATAATTATATTTCGGAACGAATTCTAACAGTTCGATGAATTCGGCTATTTCTTGCTGAGACAGTGTTTTGTACTTAAGCAAATTTTCTTTGATGACCTTAAAGGCCTCACATACCGGCACATTCGCATAAAGGTTTTTAATGTCTAGAGATACTAGGCGGGCCATGTCAGCGATAGGCTTATCCTTAATTTCGTTTATCAAAGCTGAATTATTAGTGATTGAAAACGTATTCTCGAACACGGAAGAAGAGCTGGAAATTACGATACATAGCGTGGATAATCAGAACACACTGAATGAACAGCTAACTGGTGATACAAATAACTTTTTCAAACATTTCACTGGTTTCCCTTAGTAACTACATTTTTAGCAATTGGCAGGATACCATAATTTCATGAGGTCCTGGGAACATGTATACGTTATCTGTTTGTATGGACATCTCTGTGACTTCCTTGTTTACTTGTGCGTGGGCTCACTCGCGTTTCAGTGTCGTGTTTGGCTACGTGGTGTGTAGTATCAACGAAGACGCACGGGCGGTTAACGACGATGGAGGAGAGAGCCATGTGGATAGATGTTGAACACCATAGGCGATACCATTTTAGAGTTTTTATATTTTGACGACTATGTGGAGATGCACCTTGGAAGACACGACTGCAACAAGGGAAGTAGCCACGATGTTTGAATTTTATTATCAATTTTATTGTGCCTGGTGCATGGTCCATTTTAGCGAGTTTTAACAGGTTCTTTTACTTTTTATTATTCTGATGATGGAAGCTTGACTTCCGAAACGCGTCAATCTTAGTGTTTTACACTATAAACAAATGGTTGAGCCGATACATTTTTTGACATTGACCCTGTCTCACTCCTTTCCCAACCACTGCTTCCCTTTCATGCCCCTCGACTCTTAGAACTGCCATCTGGTTTCTGTACAAATTGTAAATAGCCTTTCGCTCCCTGTATTTTACACGTGCCACCTTCAGAATTTGAAAGAGTATTTCAGTCAACATTGTCAAAAGCTTTCTCTAAGTCCACAAATGCTAGAAACGTAGGTTTGTCTTTCCTTAATCTATTTTCTAAGATAAGTCGTAGCGTCAGTATTGCCTCACGTGTTCCAACATTTCTACGGAATCCAAACTGATTTTCCCCTAGGTCGGCTTCTACCAGTTCTTCCATTCGTCTGTAAAGAATTCATGTTAGTATTTTGCAGCTTTGGATTATTAAACTGATAAGACTCAGGAAATGCTCTTAATGCCCCACCCTCGCTTTTCTTCTTAAATGCGTTCTTTATGGAAACAGTAAGGAAAAGCGAACGTACAACGAATATAACCAGACTATTACAAGCCTTTAATGAACTGTTCCATAAAGACAAGGAAATCGATACATTGTCGATGAAAACATATGTACTAAGGGTGTGGAAGGTTGGACACACGAAACTGGGAGGGATTTGTTAGAGGATATATATATATATATATATATATATATATATATATATATATATATATATATATATATATATCAATACAGTAATAAAACTGGAGTAAAAACAGGAGTGCAACTGGACTCTGTTGGCTGTAATGGAATCCTCTATGCTAAGGATAAAGGAGCAAGAGCCTTTAATTTTTCCTGTGATGGGAGTGGAAGAAAAGACACCTACAGGCGGAATGAGGCAACCTGTGAATAATGAAATATTGTTATAATTTCAGAGTGAAATCAGCAATTTTTAAATTAGTTGTCTAATTGTTCTGGGCCTGGTGAAATATCTGATACTAAGTACCAGTTTCTTGATGCAGTGTCGAACTAATATAAACTGTAAAAAAAACTAGGTGCTTTCCACAGGACACTATATCAAAGTCCCATAATGAATCTCCAGGAACTACATGGAAGAGGGTTGAATCCTCACTATAAAAAATAGTTATTTAATTAATTTTGTGTTTTGTTGGTAGGTACATGTCTGCAGTCTTGGTACACACTTAAACCCTCGCACCACACTTCCGTTGTATGATGGTAGAGGAGCTAAAACGAAATGGTATTGTCCCTTCATGAACTGTGGTATCGCACGGTAATTTGTTTTCTACATCTGAAGGGGAGAAACACTGCAACAATTCATGCTGAGTCGGTGAAAATGTACAGCAGTAATACATTACGATATGAAATTGTGAGTAGATGGTAAAGATGCTTTCACTGTGGTAAAACAAATCTGAATGATGACGAATAAAACAACCATCTCTCTGGGAAGAACCGGAAATCGAAAGAGGTGACCTTGGTGCTCGAAAACAGTCAATCGTCATCGGCCCAACAGTGGAAAAGTAAAAATTCATGGATCCGTTTTCAACACCTCCATTTTGACCATCACCAAAGTCACCACCCAGTGGGGGTTCTGTCAGTGAACAAACCCATTCAAACAACCCAACAAACTGAGGCACCATCAGGAATGTTGCAGTTGTATCAGGCCAATCTAGTGACTGATTTTGCTGGTTAATTACTATGGATTATTGTCGGGTATCTCACTATGACCAACAAACAAATGAACAAAGGACCCATTGGAAGCATGTGGATGCAACTCCGTTGTAAAACGCAACGATCTAACAATGAGTGGGCAATGAAATTCAGGTCCTTTTTAGAGGGGCGGGCGGGGGGGGGGGGGGGGGCTGGCATGATGTTATATTCATAAGGGGAAAACCGTCACAGGTACATACTGCTGAAATGTCCTGACGACGAGGTTACTGTAGCCTGTCAAGAAGAAGTACCACGAGGAGCTATACAAGGAAGTGTCTTTGTAACGCAGTGATTTATGCAAGTACAGATGTCACCAGTGGCAGGGCCACAGCGGCTGGCTAGACCAGTTCCTACCACAAAGGAATAGAGAGAAGTAAAATTTATTCTTTTAGATCACAGATTCGGACTCCTGAAACAATTCCGAATATTTTGATACTAAACTCAAACCGTCAGATGATTAATTTGGTCGCCGAACTCAATTAGCATTTTTAAACTATTAAATTAATCTTGCCAGGCCTTCAAATACCACCGACATATTGCCTGCAGAGATCATCAGTTGGAGGAAGCGGGGTAATTTTGACATTCCTAGTTTAATTAACAGAGAAATTGCCCAAGATAGTGAAGTCCAGCAAAGTTCTCTGTCCGCTGTTTTCAAATTTGAGTTGAAGCCGCTTGGTGGAGGAGGCATACCTGGTCGTCCCTCGTTCAGATAACTGGTGCCCAGACAGTTGTCCTAACCTGAGAAACAAATAGATCGAGCCACTGGCGTGTACAAAATGCACTAACGGTCCGTTTCCACCACCTGTGACAACGGCTACGGGAACCTGGTTGTTAACTGCAGGCACGTGTCTAGATGCTGCATCAGAGACTAACAAGCAGCATGGAGAGTCACTCTCGAGCCCCATGCAGTTGCAGTTTTGGACGAGTCTACATCGTGAGAGTCATCGCGTGGCAGTTACCGACATTTTGTTGCAAATGGGGTGCCGCAGCTACGGTGATTGTGACTGTTATCGCGAGATCTGCAGCGCCAGATACCAGCAATACAAATCCACATCTCGTAACCTGGTAACCACTATCGCACCTTTTTTTCAGAGATGCTATATGTTAACTTGGTTGATTTCTAACAGTATCGTGCTTCAATGAGGTTCACTTACCTCACTCTTTTATGAAACTATTTGTAACTTGTAACTTGTCCTGCAACATGCCAACTGCTCACCAAGAAGCTATTATTTGTAACCGATACTTTAAGGAAGACGTCGTGACAGGGCTGTCTTGTATTTCTGCGTTCATTTATAAACACGTGCCTCCATTATCAAAATCTGCTTTTATTGTCTATAGCTTCCCTGCTGTCCATCTTTTGTTTAACTAATTCATTGCTAGCTGACGAAACCCTGCGGTAGGAGGGGAAATGCGATGCTTGTACGGTCCAGGAACCGGAGATCAGCAGGTGAGTGATCTGTTATGGAACAATGAGAGTTGGTGCGTCTCCGAAAGCCATTTATACCGTCTTTTCACAGATATTTTCTTCCGTGACAACGCTGCAGTTGTTTGTGCACAGAACACACACAAACTACTTTTTGGGCTATCAGACTGGGCCTCACCCCCATATTCTCCTGTCATTGTACCCATCTTCTTCTTGCTTCCTCGGGGGACTTAAAAACTGTGTGACAGACATTTCCAGACAGAGGAAGAGGTGATGTTCGATGTGAAACTTTTCCTGTTATTCACTGCTCTTCCCGACAAGCAAAGTGTTATGCTTGTGGCGAGAAAGGGCATGTACAGTTCGTGCAACGGAACAAATATAAGAATTCGGCCCACTCTCCAAAATCTAGTCAAAAGGCCCATGCCATTAATGCAGTATATTCAAAGTCTGCAACAGGCATTACCAAAAGTAGCAACTGAGCAGTTTCTTCAGTGCTACACCAGTCCAACAAACGTTTTGTTCATTTGCTTCCATGTGTGAAATTTCAGTGGCTCTGCTACATTGGTGAATCGTCACACATATGGAATGTCAGGCTCCCCACGCCTCTTAAAACTAACACACACCAGACGGCTCATAATGGACAAGACATTCCCGTTCTCAGAAAATGTACTTTGCCTCCCATGTATCACTCGCATATGCGAACAGTGACTTTTACGGTGCTACAATCACGTGATTGTGAGAACATATTTGGTCTTGATTGATTTGATTTGTTTGGCTTTAACATTCAAGACAATGTGTTGTCAGTGTCTGCGTTCCATGCCAAAAGACTGCTTGCTGAAAGAATTCCCAGAACTCATTTCTGAAGGTTTAGGTAAGGCTAGCAATTTTGTTGCGCATATTACTCTGAAAGACAATGCTCAGCCGAAATTTCGCCAGGCCAGACCTGTTCTCATTGTATTACATGACGAAGTCGCTGCTGAAAAAGAATTGCAAGAAAGCGGAGATATTGCGCTCCTACAAGCTAGGCAATGTGTAAGTCCACAGGGTTTACTCCTCAACTTTCAGGCCGCATTCGCCTCTGTGTTGGCTTTGTCTACGTTCAACCCACAAACTTATGCATTGCCACGCCCAGAGGATCTCATGGTCAGATTAGGGACTGGTCGCTACTTTTCAAAAAGTGATTTGCGCAAAGCGTGTCTTCAAATAGAAGAATCTCAAAAAGTGTGTGTAGGAATACTCATTTGGGCTCGTTTAAATGTTTGCGTTTGCCTTTTGGCAGAGCTTCCGCATCCGCCATTTTCCAACGGTATTTGGAACAGCTGACTGCTCAAGTGACGAACTTCTCAAACTATTTGGACGACATTGTCGTAGCAGGTCGTACAGCTGAAGATCATATTGCAAATTCGTGTGCTTTGTTTCGTGTGTTATCTGATGCAGGACTAAAGTGTAGACTGGACAAGTGTGATTTTATAGACCTGAGTTGCATAACCTTGGTCATGTCATAAATAGTCAAGGTGCACATCTTCTTCAGTCGCATTTGTTAGCCATACGAGATTCGCCAGTTCCTCGCAATGTCACAGAATTGCACTCAGGGAAAATGAGCTGTTATATTCGGTTCATACCGAATACTGCACAAATCGCAGCTCCATTGCATCACTTGCGTCGGAAGAATGTCCCCTTTGTTTGGACAGATGAGTACCAAGGAGCTTTTCGAAAACTTAAAGGTGCATTGCTCAGTGTTGATATTTCGTTCAGTTTGATCCTGACCAACCAGTTCTATTGCAACTTGACGCTTCCTCTTACGGAATCGGTGCAATGCTTTCGGATAGACTTGGTGCTAAAGACAGGCCTGTCGCTTTCGCATCAAAAGTGTTGTCCAAAGGTCAATGTAACTATTCGCAAATCTAAAAAGAGGCTTGGCTATTGTGTGTGGTGACACTAAATTCCACCACTATTCGTGTGGCAGAAAATTCTACTTAGTATCTTTGCAGTCCTTGCTTGATCCGACGAAACCGATTCCTGTACGAACTGCCCAAAAATTGCAAAGATGGGCTTTGTTGCTGTCTCAATACCAGTACGAGATTGTGTATCGTCCGACAGCTCAACATGGTAATGCGGACGCATTTTGACGTCTTCCGATTGGCCCTGATACAGACTTCGACGCTTCTGCTGCATCTTCTCACATCGATGCTCGGGATTCTGAATTGCTTCAATTTTTCCCGCTGAACTATAGGAAAATTGCACAGGCCACGGAAGCTGATTCAGATTTGGACATTTTGCTACCATACATTCGCACATCTTGGCCTCGTTCCGTGCATCGCATAAAGAACCCTGTATTGCGCCGATACTTTGCACGTCGGCATAGCCTCGCTATTCTTGTTCAAAATAACAGTAGACAGTCACGTGTGTTCATCCCTGAAGCTTTGCAAAAAAGAAGCGTTGCAGTTACTTCACCAAGGACACTGGGGGATTGTTCGTACGAAACAGTTAACACGTCGACACTGTAATTGGCAGGGTATGGACAACCAAATAGAACAGATGACGTCACAGTGTCACGCATGTGCAGAAAATCAGTCCACTCTACCACAAAAATTCTCTGCTTGGCCTTAGTCACAATTACCACGACAACGTGTGCACATAGACTTTGCGGGACCTTTTTGAAACACTCGTTGGTTGATTGAGGTTGACTCGAATAGCAAGTTTCCTTTTACTGTGCGAATGGACTCGACAACGTCACATAGCACAATTCAGGCGTTGTCATCTATTTTTTGCCTCGAAGGTTTACGCAAAGTCATAGTGTCAGACGACGGCCCTCAGTTCACATCAAATGAATCTGAAAAATTCTGTGAACGCAATGGCATATAGATCTAACTAGTGCACCGTTCCATCCACAGTCAAACTGCGGAGCTCAACGTTTAATCGGAGCCTTCAAGCAGCAGATGGCCAAACTTCTCTCCACACACACCAGCGATCAAGCATTGCTACTGTTTCTCGCCTCCTATCGTTCGCACCCACGAGATGGACGATCGCCGGCGGAATCGGTTCAGGGCCGTAGCCATCGGACACTGTTCCACCTGCTCCACCCTCCTCAGCATCCGGCGCCGAAGGAAGTCCGCAAGTATCGCTTCGCAGGTATCAAGTCTTCGTATGAAGCACTAGTGTAACAACTGAATTCACGACATCCAGAGATTTATGGCTCTATATGATACATCGGTTTGTTTGGAGAGATGCATATAGAGCATGAAGATGGCATAATGAAATTCTGAAACTGGTAGCCTTCAAAATGAAATAACATCTTAAGTTACACGGCTGTGGTTCACACTGACAATTACTTAACCAGCCGATGTCCACTGTCCATGATGAACCAACAGAGATTTTCTGCAGAGTGCCGACATGTTGCCTTCGCATGGTCCAGTCGAGCACATGTGGGTCATCATCGGACGACAACTCAAGAGTCATCAACAAACTGTGTTAACCACCCCTGTACTGACCGACCAAGAGCAACGGGCATGGAACTCCCACCCTACAAACTGACATCCGGCACCATAACACCACAATGTATGCACGTTTGCATGGTTGAATTCAACATTCTGGTGGTTATATCCGCTTTAATGTACCAGCATTTCACATTTGCAATGGATTATCTTGCAGTTACATTAAACTGTGTTCTTTGAATGTCAGTCAGTTGGATATGTTACCCAGACAATTATATTCCCTAAATTTCAGTACCCTACATTAATTAATTTTTGTTGTTTACCTTTTTTCCCACCAGTGATAAAACTGTTCAAATGGCTCTGAGTACCATGGGACTTAACATCTGAGGTCATCAGTCCCCTAGAACTTAGAACTACTTAAAACTAACCTAAGGACAACACACACATCCATGCCCGAAGCAGGATTAAAACTTGCGACCGTAGCAGTCGCGCGGTTCCAGACTGAAGCGCATAGAACCACTTCGGCCACAGCGGCCGGCCCCGCCAGTGTATTTAGGAGCCCTTAGTGACTTGTGTCGATATTGTTCTCTGCAGCTGACGCCAGAGGGACAACACATGCAGATATCCGTGGGCTGTTGCTCACGTCGGCGAGCCATGTGGCGTAGTGACTAGCACACTCACGGGACTCACAATTGGGTGAAGCAATGCCCACAGTGTGATAGGTTTTTGCTCGTTTTCCTAAATCGGTTTAGGCAATTACTGGGATAGGTCCTTTGAAAGAGGAACGACAGAAAACCGCCACTAGCCTTGTCCTTTCCGAGCCTTCGATTTGCCTCTAATGACTTCGTCACCGTTGCTTTTCTTTCTTCTTTTTCTTGCCACTGACAGCGTGTTAAGAGAGGATTCTCACTGCAACTGATTAATCTCCTTCACGCTTGTATCAAAAAGCTTCTCTTTCATTATTATACTCAGTACGTGGTATTTTCCGTACACTGTGCATGATGTCATGTCACCATATACGGCAGATCCGAACAGACTACATTCCAAGTTGATTTGTGACTGCGACCTCTGATGCTTCCAGTAAACGAGCACCCACGATCTTCCTTTGTTGAAATTGTATGAGATCCGACATAAGATGGAGCATCACAAAGCTTCCATGGCCCCAGGCTCATTGGTGATTGACAATACGGGATATAATGGAAGAGGAAAGAAAAATACAGCATCATATTACACTGTTCATATTCAGTATGGTAATTAGTTCTTGTTCACTTCATTCGTTATAGAAACTAACTGTAAACGTGAAGCCTAGATGGGAGGAAGGCGCAAGAGAGGAAAGCACATTTACACCTGCCGCACAGTTGAGCAAATTTGGCCTAATAATTATGTGATACGTTGCAAATTACCATGGATTGGTGGGCCATGGTTGTCTTCGACAAAAAAATGGACTGGCCGACATTAGGACTATTAAAGGACATGGTTGAAACAACAGTAGTTGGTAAAGATGACGTCATTGGCTAGTAGTTCTACTAGCTGAAGATTACCAGTTTTTATTAGGATATACTGATCTAAGACAGTTAAAAAATTTGTTAATTCTCCACATTTTGTACTTATATCTGGCGTTTTTGATGTTTATGAGAATTGTTGTTCATTTTAAAATCGTTGAGGCTTTCGTGTTCATATTTTGTCACGTTGCTGTTGGCGTCCTTTACACTAGCTACGGACGACGACAACGCTGTCCTTTTACGTATTACATCATGCCAACACGAGCGGCTGGATCTCTCAAAGATTCACACTTTACAGCCAAGCTGTCCGTCAGCTGAACTGCTGGGTGAACTAAATACAACGTACAGTAGTTTCACCTTTATCTTACGTCCGAACGCAAAATATTGTCTTCCAAATTTTATGACTCTGTGAGGAAATGGTATTAGTATTTCAGCTGCCGCTAACGCACCTTATAGTAATTGGAAAGTTTCTCGTAATAGGAAGAGCGAAAGAAAGGAGATGGATTATGTCAACAGGTACATATGCTACATGTGTAATGAGTCACATGGAGAACATTTAGTTTCATTTACTCTGCGATTACTGTATGGCCAGAGAAAACAAGCGGGACGCCATTATATAACTGCAGCTATTTAATTATTGATTTTAGATATTTCCCTCTAATACGAGTTGAACGTCCCTCCATACCGACAAAAGCCACGGCATTTTTCCTCGCCCTAGTTTTCCTGTCATCCGATATCTATCTGATGAGGTCAGAGTTTGGGCGTGCAGTGACACAGCGACCGCTTGTTGACGGATACTGGCCTATTGACACAGGCTGATTGGTTTCCAATTCGTCGCCCGTGTTTCACGTAACCGGCTCAGTGCGCGTCTGCAGCGCAAACGACACGCAGCGGCGGCGGAGGCGCTAGTTTGCGAGTGTTTGGCGGCCTCGCTGTCGGCACACCGTGTACGCCGCTACTGAGAGGCACTCCAGCAAGTGGGATGAAGTCCTGTTGTCCGGCGGCAGGTACCTGATTGAATCTTCCTTGTGTTGTAGTCTCCGTGATACTAATTCCAATTAAACAGCTTTTGTTGAATGTATTGTCGATTCTCCCATTTGTGCCTCTTGCAATTCAACACATTTGTGTTCTCGGCCAATTTCGGTTGAAAGAAGGATCACTGTGGTAAACTCCTGCTTCAGTTCCTATAGTTTCTTAAAATTCCGATAGGTGGCCGCGCTGACGTAGCCTTCAAAATGGTGTCCGTAACGCAAGGGTGTGCCAAGCAGAGAGCTGTCACTGAATTTCTTTTGGTGGAAAACAGAGCATCACAGATATTCACAGGCGCTTGCAGAACGACTAAGGAGACCTGACGGTGAACAGAAGCACAGTGAGTCGTTGGGCGACGTGTCTGTCATGATGGCAACAGGGTCGCGCAAATCTACCAGTCTCCCGCAAGCTGGCCGCCCGATCGCAGCTGTGACTCCTGCAGCGTTAGAACGTGCGGATACTCTTATTCGAGGTGATCGACAGATCGCAATCGAACACATCGTCGCCATAACGAAACGTCTCTATTCGTAGTGCTGACACACTCGTCCGATAGTTGGGTTACGCATAGGTTTGTGCCTATTGGGTTCCTCACTTCCCAACAGAAGATCACAAAGAGCAATGAAGGATCATCTGTTCGGAGTCGGCCCCTGGTAGCTGAGTGGTTGTGGGCGCTATGATCGCGTTATCATGGGAGGCGGTTTCAACTGCGTCCTCCATCCGCGGGACCAAATGCCTGGTTATTCGCCATGCCCGGCGCTGCTCACCTTAATCGAAGATTTTCGTCTATTGGACGATTGGAAGAAAGTCCATGGCAATTCCCCCGGTTTTACCTATTATACAACACATTCTCCGAGCAGACTGGACCGGTTTTATGTCTCTGACCACCTTGGCAACGAAGTCGCCCAAGCTGAACGATGGCTCTCTGCATTTTCGGACCACTGCGCCGTCATTTGCTCCCTGGCTTCGCCACCTCAGTCAATATGGCGCAGCAGAGGTTACTGGAAGCTTAATGCCTCCCTCCTTAATGATCCAAACTGCCGACAATGAATTGCCACTACATGGGCGTCTTGCGAAAGACGCCTCCTGCAGTACACATCCACGTTCCATTGGTGGCTCAAATGTGACAAACCTGCGATCAGAAACGTCTTCATGCAATGAGGCAAGGAAGCAGCGGCATGGCATCGAGACACCACAATTTTTTTTTCCTCCGTGAGCTCGATGCTCTCCCTCCAACACCTGAAAGCCATAGGAAACGACAGCGTACAAAATCTCGTCTCCTCTCTCTCCAACGTGCACGACTGCATGGTGTCGTGGTGCGTTCCCGACGACAGGACCTCCTCCACGACTAAACGCCATCCACAATCCATGCCGCATCCAACCATCGTCATCAACGTCGACTTTTTGTCCCCAACATTACGACCTCCGACGGTGTTCACCACACAACACAGGCGGCAGTGATGTCTGCCTTTGCTGAACATTATCGCCAATTTCATAACGACGAACCTATGGCAACACCAATTCTTGATCATCTCCGTCCTTCCCCTAATCGGACCCTCACCGTAGCGGAGTCAACGTCCATGATGTCTGCCATCACCGCAGAAGAGGTGGTAGATGCGATCAACAAGTGGGCCAAGAACAAATCACCGGACCGGATGGTCTCCCCGTGGAGTTTTACCGGGCGTTCACCACGTTAATGCTTCCTCGCTGGACGGAAATGATTCAGGAACTCTTTCCTCTGTCCTTCCCAATTCCACCTGAATTCGTCACTGGCATTCTTCTACCTGTGCTTAAGCCGAAGGGAGGGTCTCATGTCTCTGCATATCAGCCCCTTACATTAATGAATGCAGACTATAAAATCTATGCACGCCTCTTAGCAGCGCGCATACGCACCGTCTTACCCACGTGACCTCATCGCGCTTGCGGCAGTTTGTCGCCTTCGTGCAGCACTGGTATCCATCAATTTCACGAGTGCCTTTGATCGCGTTCGACACCCATTCTTCCTCATGGTGGAGTTCCCATCACTATTTTTCAATTCCATTCGCCAGTTACTATTTCCCGCGGTCTCGATGGTACAAGTCAATGAGAGGCTTGTAGGACCGATTCCTATACGCCGCTCTGTGCGTCAAGGATGCCCTATGTCTACTTTACTAAATGGCATTGCACCTGAGCCCCTCATCACTGGTCTTACCTCTAGACTGCAGGGTCTCACTTTACGTGACTGCACCTTTCACTGCAGGGCTTACGCGGACGACTTCCTCTTTCTCACCTACTCCTCCACGGAACGCAATGACGCCATCCAATGGATCGACCAGTATGGACGTGTTTCTGGTAGCATTCTTATTGTCCATAAATCGACTATGATGCACACTGGGCGCGGCCTCACGGTTATGGTGCCGACCCCACTCCCAGTCAGTACCACCCTTCGTTACTTGGGTATCGAATTTACGAGCTCCACAGACCGCACAGTGGCCCTCGCTTACCGGCGGCTTTTTCAGTCGATTCGGCACCATGTCCGCGGTCAAGGGCACCGTAACTTAAACCAACTCCAACGTGTGTCCTATGTCAACATGTATGTCGCTACTAAACTGGTACACGTCGCCCTTACTCCTCTGCCACCGCATCCAGTCAGCCTTTGGAAATTTCGTGTCAGCAGGGGCACTTTTCAAAGTCCTCTGCAACACTCTAACACTGCCTCCTGCAAAAGGTGGCCTCGGACTCGTCAACGTGCGGGCACGATCTTCTGCATTCTTTGTCCATACTTTGTTGCGGCACTGGCGGGGGCCGGTCCTGTCCTTAAGACGCAGTCTCTTAGATATCCTCCGACCAGCTTCTCTCGAACCACCGTTCAATGTGGCACCTACTTCTCCATTATTGTACCATGTCGCCAGTTGTTTCATTGAACTCAGCTACGTTTGGGCCGATCTTCCAGTCACCCGTCCTCCCCGTACGAAAGGCTATTATCGTTTGTTTACGCTGTCCAACCCTTGCGATCCCATGGTGCTACAGTACCCTGACATTAACTGGCGAACGGTTTGGGGGTGTGTGCATGCACCCTTTTTACCGTCGTCTGTGTGTGCACTGTGGTAAGTTTTTGTCTATGGCAAATTTCCGACTAATAGTCGACTTTATCGCATAGGACTGCCCTGACTGTCAGCTCGAAGACACCGACGAGCACCGTCTTACGTGCCCCCTCAAACGAAACGTATGGCTCCTCATCCAACGAATCGTGGGCTTTTACCTCCGTGCCCCGCCAACGACGGTAACCCCAGATTTCTTGTTATTGCCCCAGACATTTCACAATCCTCTTGCTAAGCACCATACACTCATCTTGTTTCGAGGACACGCTTTAGAACACCTCTTTCAGAGTGGTCCACATACAGTTCTCAGCCTCTGGTGTAAAGTTGTGAGTGCGCATAGCACCCTCACCAGAGAACCATCTTATCGACAAACTTTTGCCGGTTATCTCCGCAGCGTCTTCCTTGACCCCCTCGAAAGTTGGGGTGTGCCATGCCTACCCGTCGCATGATGCGACACCCTTATCCACGCTCTCATGCATCGACTATAAAAAAAAAAAAAGAGAGAGAGAGAGAGAGAGAGAGAGAGAGAGAGAGAGAGAGAGAGAGAGAAAGGACAGAATGTGTTATATTTTGTTGTATTTAATGTTTTTCTAATATTTTTGTTCAACTAACAATCATTTGTATATGTTTAAATGGTACCTTGAAGCAGTGTTGCATTGTTTTGAAACGTCCCCTTTTTGAATAATTATACAAGACTGTGCTTTAACTGACACACAATATTTTTTAGCGCAACGCAATCTGACTTTCAATAATCCCTACAAAAGAATGGCCATGTCTAATATTAACCTATACGTTTCACAAATCACTTACCTCACCAAAATCTTCGTTACTCGAACTACTGCAATACAGCGAGCGCCACTACTGCCAGCTAAATAAAAGATTCAAACTAAGGAAGGCACTAACTACTGATAGGCATAGTTAGCAAATGAAAGATTTTAATAGAGAACAAACACTGTATTTACCTTAATAGTCATATTATATATAGCAGTTCATGACAGTCTTACAATTTTCAAAACTCCGCCATCTCTCTCCCCACATCCATCACTGCTGGCGGCTCACCTCCAACTGCCGAACGCTACACGCTGTTAACATCCAGGTGCCCAACACTACAATGGCAGACAACAATGCAAACTAGCCACAGACTGCACACAGAACAGCCAGTTATTTTTCATACAGAGGTGGCGTTACCAATAAAAAAACCTAAACAGCCTACTTAAATAGCCCCCACGCTCCCCACAAAAAATTTTACAAATTGTTTTGGGCAGTGGCCAATAATGATTTGATAAAATTTTTCATAATTACAATAACAAAGATATCAAAATGCACACACTTATTGATACAATGTTGGTTAAAAGCTAAACTTTCTCACAGTCCATAAAGACAGTTCTAATCGTTCATCACAGTAAAATAGCAGTGTTTTTCGCAAAGTCTGAGCAGTAAAAGAAAATGCACACGGAAGTAGTGGATTTCCATGCAGTCTTGAAGAAGTAGTGTTGTCCTTCCAACGGAAAGACAGTGCTGACTCTTGACATGCAGACAGGTAATGGGTCACAACAGAGCAAACCCACAGCAGAGTCATTCGAAGTTTTGAAGAATATTGGTAGGTAGGTCATCACACAGCAGACCAACTGTAGTCCTGGTAGAGATTACGGTATTGGTGGGCCATCAAACGTACGGACCCACTGTAGTCCTTGTAGAAATAATGGTACTGGTGGGCCATCAAAGATGCAGACCCACTGTAGTCCTTGTAGAGACGGCCAGTAGCCATGTGTTTCGACTGTGCAGGTGCACAATCACCATCGAAGAGTCTTGCGGAGAATATAGCAAGTCCATAAACCACCACATGTCCACTCACAAAAAATTTGTTTGAAATGTCCTTAGAACCAGCAGCGCTGTTATCCAGTCCCTTGCTGAATTATTAACACACGTGCAAACACTATCAGCCCCTACTTCTCACATATTGTCCATATACTATGACCAACAGAAACGTGTGTACTGAAATGTAACTTACAAGTTGCTTAATTTGATGAACTGGTGTCAATTACAATTTTATAACATAAGAATACAATAACAAAGGTGCAAAATACATCATTAAAGAACATAACAATACAGATAACATTTGTGGTAATGCAGGCATTACAGAAGAATCGAAATAACATACACATCAGTGTTACAGGAATTATAACATAAGTAAATACATAAAAGATCAGAATAACTTTTGAAACATCAACTTCACACATGAGCATTAAAACAAAACAGAATAAATAATGTCTAAACATCTTTACAAAGAAAATAACATATTATCAGAAAAATTCTACAACATAACTCTTTATTAGCTAAACACATTAAGACAGGAAAAACACAAATTCACACAGTGTAATAACACAAAAATACAGGAGAGGGTTTGTTTTCAGTGTGACATTTGGTACTGCAGTCCACCCCAAAACTTCATTCCATATATCTTTCCTCTTATTTCAACATTTGTTTCCACCAAAAAAATTCTATCCAACCTTGCTTTCTGTATTCTGTTCACATCCTCTTTCAAAAAAAGTTTTTCTCCACTGTACACTACTTTTTTGGCCAAATCATTTTCTTATAGCTTCCCAATGCATTTCTTCCAATTCATCACAACTAGTTCTCTCATATAGCCTACCCCATCTTAAGCTAACTTAAATCTACTGAGCTCAGATGCTAAACTAAGGAATGAGGCAATGCAGCAGCACTAAACATTTAACACAAACAGCAATGATAAAAAATACAAATGACAAAGCAAGCAGCATAAATTAGCAAAGCAAATGCAATATTACAACTAATATAAGGCAATGCGCAGCAAACAAGAAAAATAAATTCGTAGTAAATCTGGCTTAACAGGGTAATGTAAAGTGAAATTTAGTAGCACTATGCCTGGCAAACAGCAGCAGCAAATGCAATAACTTATAGCTAAACATGACATAGCTCAAGATGAAAAAATATTACACTAAAAATGGCCATGTCTAATACCTATGTCACATCTTAACACTAGAGTGATGCATCACAAAAACTTACTCTGCAAGAAAATTACCAAGTCATTAAAAAATTATTTATGCAATTCCTGTGAAGGGAAATCTCTATTTGTGCTCTCTTTTCTAAGAAAGTATATGAGAAACGTATTCTTTACTGGGTCTGTAGACAGAAAATAGTGATATTAGTACATCTACTAAATTTTATAATAACCAATGCTACAGTGCAGCTAGAAACTAGATGTTAAAGAAAATGAGCAAATATGTACAAAGGAAGGCACGAAACATCATTCATTAGCCATATGGCATTTCATAAGGTAGTAAAAAAAATCTCTCAACTAGAAAGACAGCAGTTATAATCAGGTGTATAGACATAAAATATTTCTCGTCATTTCATTAGACATTTCAGTAAATATAATAAATTAAGAGTGCCACAGTGTTATGATATGTTTTCAAGTTTGAGCATGTCGTATTTGCGATGCTTTTGACAAAGAAATATCAATAGCGAGGATGATGGCCTCTTTTTTTTTGCACCTAATGGCTTTCTTTTGTCAGACGACTACCTCTCAGCTGGGCGCCCAAACCGCATTATGTGAAGGTCACTTACCTTTCTTACTGAAATATTTACGACAGCAGTTTCCGCTACAGTGGCAGTCTCATATAAAGAAATTCAAAGGTTGAGAATTTGCGTTACAAATGTGTAGAAACAAAATCCTATTGATATAACTGTGTCCAAAAAATTTTCGTCGGCATTGTAATACACTCACGCATTTACATACATTTCATAACTCTTAAAGTACGATTCTTGGTTTCCAACAACCTTTTCCACAAATCAGAGTCCCTAACCACTACTCATTACTCCTTACCTTATTATACATATAGATATCGTCGACACTTCTACAATATTTCATCATAACCAATACGTAGCATAATGAAATTCCTCATATAGCATCAGCTTATTGATCATAAACATACCTCAACAGCATAATACACATCGTCGTCGTAATAATGTCATAACACCCCAATCAAATCTCAAAAACGTCGTAGCTTTCTGCAATAATTTCAAAACTTAAAAAAAATTCTCTGCTCATTTCAATAGTGTCATCTACCTCAAACGTACTTTAAAATCATGCTCCTTTACCAAATACATCATTCAAAGCTCTCATAGTATCACAATGGTTCCGAAAAAATATGAACAGTTCACAAAGTACAGACAAAATACAATTTCATAAGTGTGAAGTTACCCAACTGTGTAACTGTGTAAACATGTGTCACTGATGTAGTAAAAAAAATGTTTATCTCTCAGTTAAATGATCAGATAGCTGTGTAATTTATGTGTTAGAGGAATATGGTACCGATGTGTAAAGTTGTATAAGCAAATACTATATTAGCTAGGGCTCCTTGTGCTTGCCAAACACATGGTACACAAAATTGGCGTGTACCCCCCTGAGGATTAATGTAATTATACCCCCAGGTGTTACAGATTATTGCAATGGAATGAAATGTATCACGGAAAAACTTTGTATCATTGTACTTCAAATATTTTTAAAAATAAATGTTTTAAGTACAAAATTAATCACTCAAATACTGTAGCGCTAAACTGTGCGTCTTGTTGTAAGATAATCTCTGTGGAAGTGTCGTAGTTATCGTCCTCCGAAAGCTAAGTTCTGCAGAAGTCAATGTACTTACCTCATGATAAACAAAAGTGAAATGCTTTGAGTATAGATATCTTAGTTATTATGCTTATTTCCGTGATGAAGAAAGTACTGTGCTGTAACGTATTGTTGTGCTACGGAAAAGGCTGTCTCATTATTGCTATACCACAAAAGTTACTACTAAAACATGTTTTACTTTCCAGAATAATGCAGAAAAACTGTGCAGATATAAAGCAGAAACACCGCAAAAGCAGTATTGTAAATTGTCACTCATTAGTAGCGTCGTGATAAAACCGTGTAGTTGTCACATAAACTCCAGAATGTATTTTCAAGTAAACCAAAATGTTGCATTAAAATCTCATTAGCAGTACCGGTATATGTTCTAAGTATGTGAGCCTTATAGTCGTTACGTAATCGTGCAACTACCAAGCAAGAATGTACACACACAATAAGACATAAGAAATTGTAATGCACGATGATCACTGTATACTTTTACGTGCTTACCAGAAAGAAAGAAACGGAATTTGTTAAATGCCCAAACGATAGCTAAAGCTTCTAATTCAGTAACGGAATAATTTTTTTCAGATTTTGTTAGCACTCGGCAGCAAAAGCAATGGTTTTCTGAACAGTAGTGTCATTTTCTATGGCTTCTTGAAATAAATGGGCACCAAGACCGACTTTAGAAGAATCCGTGCTAAGGCCGAAATCTTGAGACAGATTTGGATGAGCTAGTATTGGCGCGTTAAGTAACGCTTCTTTCAAAGAATTGAATTCCAACTGTGATTGTTCGTCCCAGTTCCAAATAGTATTTTTTCCAGTGAGAGAACAAAGTTTTGGTGTAACAAGAATTTGCATGTTCAGAAAACGACGGTAAAAATTTACGAGACCTAGAAAACTGCGGACTTGTTTTTTTGTGGATGGAACTGGAATGGCTCTGATTGCTTCTAACTTTTCAGGATCCGGCTGAATGCCTTCAGAAGAAATAATATGTCCCAAAAACCTCACCTTTGACCTACCGAATTCAGACTTTTCCAAGTTAACTGTAATTCCAGATTCTGCAAAAATACGTAACAGACTGTTGAGGATGCGATTATGTTGTTCCCATGAAGCTTCCACTATTAGAATATCGTCCACATATAAGGTGATGTGACGTTTTAAGAACTCAGGTAATATGGAATTTAGCCCGCGAATGAATGCTGCCGAAGGAATGTTCAAACCAAAAGGAAGTTTCCGAAACTGATAACAAACGGCGAAACAAAGGAAAGCTGTGTATTTTCTACATTCTGGATGAAGTTCGATCTGATAAAAGCTGGATCTGAGATCAATAGAAGGCAACAATTTTACGCCATTAAAATTTTGAAGAAGTTCTTCCAACGTTTGCGGCCTGTCTGTTTCAGGAATGATGATAGTATTGATTTCTCTCGAATCTAAGACAAGCCTGATCGATCCATTTTTCTTCTCGACAACATGTAATGGATTGTTGTATGAGCATACTGCAGGCTCAATAATGCCCTCATTAAGCATAGATTGTATTTCTGTTCTAACACGGTCCCTATAATGTGCTGGAATTACATATGGTCTAACACAAAATTTAGTATGCTCACGAACACGAAATTGGTATTGAAATCCCTTGATTGTTCCTGTTTTGTGAGTAAAAATTGTGGAATGTGCTTGTAAAATCTCAAAAAGGTCCTGCCTATCAATGTCATTACAGTTCTCAATTGTTTGAATTTTATTTTGAATTAACTCATTAGTATCAAATATGTCGTCGATATCATCCCTGTCAGTACTTGCAGAGTGATTGTTAGTGTCTAGTTCCGTAGAAAACTCCGAACTGTTGTCTAACAGAAGGTAAAGCCGATTAATTTCCTCGTCATGGTTTGAGAGCCAATCTTCAAATTTCAAAGCTATTGACTTACCTTCTTTCTCTAAACTTATTTCAGCGTCGTGAAAGTTTAAGATTGCTTCGTATTCATTCAAAAAGTCTACTCCCAATATAATTTCCGTCGACAATAATGGAACAATAAGAAAGCTCATAGAGAAGCTGTGGCTTTGACAAAAGAATTCTAAGTTGGTTTGTTGGCGTACATCTACACTTTTTCCAAAGATTGCACCTTGTAATTTAATCTTACGTAACGGAAGTGTGGGACAATCGTTCGATTTGTTACATTTGCTAAAGGCTGTTTCACTAATTACTGAAATGGGACTGCCAGAGTCAAGTACTGCCGTAAATTTTACGTCATTTACTGTAATGTGAATCACAGGATATGCAATGTTGTTATGTTTTACGTCGTGTTCCTGGAGTAAGATGTCCCTAATGTCTTCCATTTTTACGTAATTACTAGCTACGGCAGCTGCTTCGTCAGTTTCATACGTACGTTTCGTGGCTGCCAGCGGTATGAGTCATTGCCTATTGTCTCTTTGTTGGCGCGCGTCGTTATTGGGATTTGGAGACCTAACTTCTACAAATTCACCTCCTCGAGAGGGCCCTGCTCTGTTTGAATCCCGCCAGTTCTGATGCAATTCAGGTCTGTCGTTACGATCATATCGTCTGTCGTCATGTCGGTAGATGCCATAGTTTCTTTCTTGTCGGTCACGTGGTGGAGAATTTCTCCCTGAATCGTAACTGCGCGCTGGACCGTTGCGCCTAAAGTTATTCTGTCTCCCTTGATAATAATTATTTTGGTTCCCAAATTGTCTGTTTCTCTGATTGTCTTTGTGATAGTCACTACCGCGGAGAGGTGATCTTTCCCTGTAATTATTACTACTCTGCCAACGGTTGTCATACGGGTGGTGTCTGTTTTGGTCATGATATGTGTTGTGAGAATAGCCTTGTTGTGTCCAGTTATTATTTCTTTCATCGCGGAATTGTGACAGATGTGACCTGTAATTGTTGTGCTCCTGTTATCGCGTTCTGCGATTGTCAGTGTCAATTTCCAGTTCTTGTAACAGTCCCTGAAAAGCTTCAATGTCGTCTTTGCAACGTCCTGCTAAAATAATATGTCGTAAATGTTCAGGCAATTTGAGTAAGTAAATGCAGATGAGTTCTGAGGGGCTGATTCTTACGCAACATGTCTTCAAAATATTTGACAAGACTGGAAAATTCACATTTGTTCAAAGTGTTTCATCATCATGATGCTATGTTTTACTCGGTCTTGTGTAGCTTGAGACCAATATGCTGAGAGGAAGGCATGGTAAAATTCTCCTTCACTGTGACAATCGTGAATGACCGATCGCATTCTTACAGTTGGTTCATTCTCTAAATAGCCACACATAAATTCTAATCTGTGTTCTAACGACCAGTTGAGAAGAAAACAATGAGAGAACTGATGGAGCCATGCTTGTGGATGAATGTCGTTGGCAGAATTCTTAAATGTTTTGAATTTACGTGTAGTAATGAACAACTTATAGTCAAAATCATCATGTCGGCGAGTCGCAAATCGGTCATTGTTAGGTCGTGTCGGCCGTTCCATCTCAAAATTCGGTGCACATTGCCAATTTCTTTCATAACTTCCGAAATGCCCTGTGATATTATTTTGCGGCTTTTCCGTATTTCTAAGTCCCTCTTCCCGTGTTGGAGCGCGAGTGTCCTCTGAAATTTGTAATTTTTGTATTACTTGTGCCAACTGATCTTGTACTTCCCGGATTTCTCTTTTGTACTGTATATTGATTTGATTTTGATTGAATTTCCTAATTTGTTCACACTCTTCTGTGTCATTAAAAACTACCGGTTTTGTGTCATTCAGATTATCATCTACCTTCGTAGATGAATTAGTGAACTGATCCAAAAGTTCGGCTACTTTCTCCGATAGTGTACTTATTTCCTCAGTGTGTTTTTCTGAACCAAGTTTCAGAGTATCTACTGTGTCCTTTAAGTTTTCCTGAGTTTTTGCAAGTTGCGTAACCGAATCGGTAGATGCAACTGAGTCAAATTTAGCTTGCAAGGTCTCATGATTTTCATGAACAATAGTTTGCAGTTCTTTTATGGCTGCTTCGTGATTCTGTAATGCATTTTCATGCCGCGAAAAAATAGGTTGAAAATGCTCACAAATTTGTGTTTTTACGTCATTATAGACTTTTTGACATTTCGATTCAATGTTATGTAACTCAGTAGTTAAATCTTCATGTGTTTGTTCAAGAGTTTGTTCCAATGAGTCTAACTTTTGAAGCTGTTGCTGTGTTAGTCTCTGATTTTGTTCCATCGTGTCTAACTTTTGAAGCTTTTGCTGTGTTTGTCCTATTTGTTGTATTAATTGTAATAACAATGCATTGATGTCTGAAACATGTTCCTCAGTGCTTTTCGGCAGTGAATTTGCACCGGCAACATTCACATTTTGGCAAGCGGAAAATGTGTCTTGACTCATTTGAGAAAACGGTGAGGACGTAAAACCTGAGTCTACACTATTTGCAATATTGTGTTCTGTCATTCCTGATTCCTGAGGCGAACTGTTGCCGACCGATCGATCGATAATGCTTCCCTGTTCACTACCTGTTTCACTGTCTACACCATTATTTGATGCCTGCTCCATTTCCCATTAGTAAATTCATTACTCGGCGGCGCTGATAAGCTACACTCGTCGTCACTATTATTTCTCAGTTTACTTTGGAGCCTAGTGTTACGTTTTTCACACGCCATTATTGTCACAATATTTCACACGATAACACAGAAAAGCACAATTTGAAGAGCAAAATAAGATAAGACATTAACATAGAAATGGAAATAATGTCTACTTATATACTTGGTGCAAATCTACATGCATGCCACAACTGTTTTACTGTACAACAGTGAAAAACTACAACTACAAAGGAGATTCTCTCTACAATTACACACTAGCAATAAACAAAATCTACGCTAATTACACAAACTACAAGGAAAAAATCAGAATATTCCAGTGAGGTATCCTGGCAGGGTCGCCATATGAAACGTCCCCTTTTTGAAGAATTATACAAGACTGTGCTTTAACTGACACACAATATTTTTTAGTGCAACGCAATCTGACTTTCAATAATCCCTACAAAAGAATGGCCCTGTCTAATATTAACCTATACGTTTCACAAATCACTTACCTCACAAAAATCTTCGTTACTCGAACTACTGCAATACAGCGAGCGCCACTACTGCCAGCTAAATAAAAGATTCAAACTAAGGAAGGCACTAACTACTGATGGGCATAGTTAGCAAATGAAAGATTTTAATAGAGAACAAACACTGTATTTACCTTAATAGTCATATTATATATAGCAGTTCATGACAGCCTTACAAATTTCAAAACTCCACCATCTCTCTCCCCACGTCCATCACTGCTGGCGGCTCACCTCCAACTGCCGAACGCTACACGCTGTTAACATCCAGGTGCCCAACACTACAATGGCAGACAACAATGCAAACTAGCCACAGACTGCACACAGCACAGCCAGTCATTTTTCGTACAGAGGTGGCGTTACCAATAAAAAAACCTAAACAGCCTACTTACAGTTTATATATATGTCCTGTTAGTTTGTTCAATAAAGATTATTGCATCTAAAAACAAAAACAAAAAAGTGGTCAGCACGACATAATGTCAATCCTAAGAGGCTGGGTTCAGTTCCCAGCCAGGTCGGAGATTTTCTTCGCTCAGGGACTGGGTGTTGTGTTATCATAATCATCATCATTTCATCACCATCGACGCGCAGGTCGCCTAAGTGGCGTCAAATAGAAAGACTTGCACCCAGCGAACGGTCTACCCTAGTCACACGACATTTATATTTATCTGTGTGGAGTGACTTGCACGTTACGAGGCTGATCTTGATAATTTTTTGTCAAATATTGTCAGAGACAATGAAAACCTGGTTCATCACTTCGAACCAGGAACGAAACGACAATACGTGGAGTGGCACCCCACCACCTCTCCTAAGCCGATAAAGTCATCACGACGGTCTTCTAGGACTCTGAATGAAGGGTTATTCTATTTGATATTCTCCCTCTTCGTGCAACTATCGACTCTGAAGTGTATTGTGCTACTCTCAGGAAATTGAAGAAAGGACTTCAACGTACTCGTCGCCACAAAAATGCAAACGAACTTCACCTTCTCCATGACAACACCAAGCGTCTCAAAAGTGTGCGCAACCGGGAGGAGCTCACAAAACTTCATTGGACTGTTCATCCTCATCCACGCTACATCCCAGGCCTCACACCTTTTGACTTTCGTCTGTTTGGTTCAATGAAGGAGGCACCCAGCGGGAAGCAGTATGTGGATGATGGGATGGGATGCAGCAAGACGTTGGCTCCAATGTCGACCAATAGACTGGTACCATGTGGGCATTCATGCCCTGCCACTAACGCGGTTGTAAGACCGTCGCATTGAACGGAGACCGTGTTGAAAAATAGGGTTTTGTAACCAGAAGAGTGGGGAATAATATGGTATACTGGAATTCCGCATAAAACCAATATTTTTTAAAAAAAGTGTGTTGCGTTATTTATGAAACGTCGCTCGTAGTATTTTTCCTTTTATTTTGAGCATGTGTTCTACATGAATTGGAGTGTTAATGCAGTGAACGTCTTAATCTCGATAGCAATTTGGTGTAAATAGTACTAAAACATATCTCCTAGTTGCTAGATGGCTCAAAATTGTGAGCTAGAGAACTGATTTCTAACCACACGCGGTTCAGCTTCACACAAACACACATACAAAAATTGTGTTTCATTACTAGTTAGAAATTCACAAAATATCAATAAATCTCAGATGTTATTTTTTATGTTAGTTTCTACTTTTCTTTCATTGATATTTCTAATACGTTTTCCGATCGTTTCCGAAAACTAGGCCAGTAGTCTTTACTGGCGGCGAATAACGCTCTTTTTACTAGTTCTTATTTTACTAGTTCTTATTCTATGTTGATATTACGAATCTGTCGAGAATTCGTGATTTCAGAAGAAATAGGCTTATGTTCATCAAGTAAACCTACGACTAACGTTATTTTGTATTACTTATCTTAAAATATAATTTGCCCGAAAATATCGCTTACAAAGTATGCGAGTAGACGGGACAGACAAAATTATCATCTCAACAAAATAAAATAGCGTAATATTTTTTTTAAATTTATCTGCGATAAATATCTGCAATCTTCATACTGATATAAATACCTTCAGCACACTATTGTAGCATGTCGCAGCCCACTGATAAAGTTGAGTATCATGCAGAAATTTGTTACCTGAATTTGACAGTTAACAACGCAGCAATAGTCTACGCTGAGTTGGTGTGCGTGTACGGCAACTACTCATCACCACATTGCATCTAGTCACCGCCTAAGTTCGATGACAATGTGCAATAACTACTCACAGACGGCAAGTGGGAACACTATCAGCGGAGGGTATGAAAGTGTGTAGGGGACGCAGCAGCAGTTCAATCGTTGTCTAAGGCGGAAACGGCACGATTTGTCTGACGTCTAAAAGGGCATGATCATTACCTTTCGGGCCAGCGGTGGAAGCATTTCCGAAACTAACTCTGTAAACTGTTCACGTGCGGTCGTGGTTAAAGTATACCGTGCGTGGATAAATAGCGTCATCCGAAGCAGGCGGCGAAGCAAGCGGTGTACGACAAGCCGCAGATGACAGGGGTAAACGACGGCTGCGGAGATGTGTAGGGGCGAATAGACATAGAACTTTTGAGGAACTGACCGTCCAGATGACCCAAGGGGCTACAACAGTGTCTCTTCAAACACCGTTTGGCGAACTTTGCTGCGACGGGTTTCTGCAGCAGGGGCCTGGCTCGTGCACCCATGCTGACTGTTGCTCATCGTCGACAAAGGCTAGAATTTGCACGCCAGATCGCAACTGGACGTCCACTGAGTGTCGACAGCTGGCCTTTTCGGATGAATCATGTTTAATATCCCATCGGACAGATGGCGTTTTGCTCGTGAGTCCTGCAACAACCGTCGGAATGGTCTAGGCCGGAGGAGTGAGCGTTATTGTTTTGGAAACGTTTTCATGACATTCCCTGGGAGATCTGGTCATTCTGGAACGTACGATGGGTCAGTATGAGTATGCATCTACCCTTGCTGAGTATTTCGACCCCTACATGCACTTTTTTTTTTTCCTCGGCACGATGGCATCTACCAGCAGCACAGTGCAATGTGTCACACAGCTCACACTATACATACATGAATCGAAACGCACCACAATGAGTTCACCCTTTACTCGTGGCCACCAAACACCCAAAATTTCAACGCTGTCGAGAATCTGTGGGACCATATCGATCGGGCTGTTCGCGCCATAGGTCCTCGACCGAGAAAGTAGGCTCAGGTGGCCATGGACATGTAGTTGGCATGCCTTCACATCTCTGTCGTTACCGTCCACACCTCACTGGCTCTTTTATTCAGGCTTCTGACAGGTGGTCACATTAATGTGACTGGACCGTGTATAATGGTTAGTTGGCGCAGACGCTTCAATTGAGGTCAAACAGGTGTGCACGATCAAGAACGAAGTGGTGGACGATCTCTCCGTGAAGAAAGGGGACTGACAAGAAAAGTGGAGCAGCAGCAGAAATGTTGCCAATCTGGGTGACTCCTTTAGACGATTAATCACTTGGAATAACGCTGCGTGTGCCACCATGGGCCCAAGACAAAGCAGCAAAGCAAGATGTGGAAGCGAGTGGATTCATAACAACTGAAAAAGGCGTCGACCCATTCATCAGGGGGTGAAGTGGTGCTGAGTGTCCACTGAGGCTGCCTTAGTGTGGTGCTAACTGATAATTCTCTTAAGGGAAAATCGTCACAAAAGCACAAGAGCGAAGTGTGCAGATGAGGTTACGAGAAGCTAACGATTTTTCCTTATTGGGGACCACAGCCATGTAGAACTTTTTGGTAGAAATTTCCGCCAGTTGACTGTAAATTAATGTTCGTTTGTGAATTTTAAAAGATTCGCCGCGAGTTGAATGTCCAGACAAATTTCTGCCTTGCAGGTGTTCGTCGTTTAATACTTTCCACGATATTTCAACTGGGCACCTACCAGTAAGCTCAGGTAAGCCATCTAAGACTGACGAAGACTTGCTCCGTTCTGCAAAATAGAGAGCGCTGCAGTCCCAAAAACATGTTGCTGTTTTAATAATCATGGTTTTATCATACTCCGTTGAATGCCAAGTGGAAATTCAGTGTTCGTCAATAGCAGACTTGCTTGGTTGCAAAAGGAGAGTGCAGCGTTCATGTTTAGTGCAGCGTTCCTTCAAAATGCGTGCGATCTGTCCTACCTAAGCGGTACGACACTGACAAGGTGTTTTGAAAATTCTGGCCTTCCGCAATAACAAGTCATTCTCCACTGATCCCAAAAGATCTGCAATTTTTGATGGTGGACGGAAAACCACTTTCACCAGAAATTTATTGGATGATTCTTGCTATTTTAAAGGAAATTTTGAGAACGCGCGCAGTGAAACAACGCTGCGCTAACTTTTGTCAGTCTTCGATGTCTCACCTGAAGATCACTGGCAGGTGCTCAGTTAAAATCGTGTGACATATTAAACAAGGACCGAATGCATACCTGAAATTTGAATAACGTTCATTTGCCTAACACATTCGTGATTTGAACTTGATAGCTATTCTCAAGTGCAACGTGACATGTTACAAAATATCCGACATACCTAAACGACATGTCATCATCGAAATAACATGTATTTTGTATAAACCATTCCTGATTTTTGTGACACTTCAACTTGCACTTGATAATGGCTATGAGGCCTAAATCAAGATTTTGTGAAATAAATGAATTAACATTCACATAGTGGAAATATCTGTAATAACATCGTCAATTTAGGGCATTTCTGGGTGAAAAACAACTCCATTGGAGCTATATGTGAAGCAAGCAGAAAGGTACTGAGGCGCTGATACGCAATTTCACAAGCGAGACTGTGCAAGCTTCCGACACTTTCATTTGCAATCAAGTCTTGAACAAAATGGCAAAGGTAATGCTAATCAGAACACTCGGAAGAGTTGTGGTCTAAATAAAAATTGATTTAACATCACATGATAGAAAATGTCTAAAGAAACGCCACACAAACATTTTTATTTGACAAACGCTTTCAAAAATTTGTACTCTGTGGTCGACGAAGTGATCAGCTGGGGATCAACGCACAACACTAACCAGAACTAATCGCTTTATCTGACTTCATAAATATGAATCCATGGTATTGCCCGAAAACTACACTACTATCAAGCATCTATGGTTCCAAAGAACAGGGTGCCGAGAAGCATATATTGGAGCCCAACGCCGAAGCAGCGAATACTTTACTCCTCTTCAGGTCAGGGCGGCACACCACGACATGCTCGCAACTGCAGTCACGGACAGTGACCCTGGAAATATGCAAGAATGCGGTCTCGCTGATTCTGAATGCAGATACTTCCCTACCAGCCTCTGAAACCCTGGTGGATTCCAGTATGCAGATGGATCCATTTATTGGTCTGCCATACCTATTTAACTCCGTGACACAACTATGCATGATGGAATATGTCAAATGTTTAGATGGCCAACTCAAAACAAATAAGTACACCCATTCATAACTTGTTGTGTGTGTGATGCAAGAAGCAGTACCTCTGATGCTTCAGATGATGACTAGTTCAGGCTCTAAGTGGCACACTAACAAAGGACACAAGTCTCATTGTCTAGGTAAAGACCTGCCTTTCTTTACTAGCAAAGTGCCAGTACAAGAGTGTTCTTGTCTTTCTCTACAGCTTTCCTCTGCAGCTCGGTACCATAGCACATTTGCATACTTACACTACACCCACTTTAGCACAAGCCAATCACGAGGTGGAGCTTGAGATTCGAAGCTCGGAGACCGCCCTCCTGATTCCTGGTCTGCATACACAGATTTGAGCAACCAGCTAGTTTAAAAATTGATTGGGAGGAAAGGAAAAAAGATGCAACTTTGCGCCCTCTTTCCCATATGCTCACGCCGTGTCTTTGCTAAAAGAATGACTTTGATGGAACTACAGACCTCCATAAAAAGATTGTTATCTATCCTGTTGTGTCCATTTTGAACTTTTCAAAGAACGGCCATAAACTCGCTAAAAGCCTCATGCCTTCACAAATATGTTTTGTAGCATAGTCTGGACACCTGGGTGCCACTGCCCTGTCCCACGGAGATTCGCAGAAACTCTAGCCAAGTACCCATCTTCTGTTTTATTTCCGGTTATCAGATCTACAATGCGCCGCTCATGGCTGCTCTGACTCCTCGGCGCTAGTCAGCCTACCTGGACGCGTCTGCCAACCGACCAGAGCCACTCAATGTGTCTGCACAATGAGACTGAGGGACTTGGCTGTCAGCAAACAACATACAAGTGACATAAAACAAGTGAATCTTAACAGAAAACGAAAAATAATTCATGCGTTCATTAAGAGAAGAGAAAACGTGGTAAGAAAATTCAGAAAATACATCTAATCTTGTAAAAATCAAAACAGCTAGACACATATGCATAAAACAAATTAATAGAAAACAAGAAATACCTCCTACAGCTCCCTTCTCAGAGGTCTTTAGGAAGTCCATTTTTATTTTAAATTACAATTGTCACATGAATAAACATGACACTACACACGTCATGTAACAGGTTAGATGTGGCAGCTATGAGGGATGAGTTTGCCAAGATTGGTTACCCCGTTTACTTGGCATGTAGTGTACAGGCAGCAGCCTTGGTGTGACAGGACCTCCTCCATGTGTGTTGGCAGCAGTCACTGGTGTCTCGATTACTGACCATCCTGGATGATGCGGCATTCAGCAATGCGTTGCCATTTTAGACGACATTAATGGGATGAGCCAGGCAGCACATGGGCACATGTTTGAGGTGAATCACCACTTTCTGTCGCCGTCTGTGTCGCCCCATGTCTCCAGAGACGTAAGTACCTCGATTCAGCACTCCGCTCCTTTGGCCACTCTCGCCCTTCCATTCAGTGGGAGGTCCCACACGACCTTGGAATGCAGAAGCAGTGGTGAAACCGCTCGTGTGCTACCTGGACAACAGCCTTTTGTTGACAGCTCGTGGTGCACAGAGGCTTATCCACATCTGCCTCCATTCACATAGCCCGATGACATCATATCGACCGGCTGTCCTGTTGTCAGAATGTGGGTCGACGCTGCCTGCTGCGCCAACCCCGGCTCACAGGGCTGGTGGAAAATCTTGACTGAGCCTCCTTGGTGTCCCGTCTGCCCAGTTTCTATGGCCGCCCCAGTGTCATCGACCTCTCCAACTGCTAGATATGTTGCCGTCCACTCAGCTCTCATAGTTTGCACAATGCTTACTTGTAGGCTTAGTGCTGTTGTTTTTTTTTTTTTTTTACAAATATGTTCACAGGATATATACAGAGAGAGCTATAGCGAAATTGTAGGGGATTGCTTTACATGACTACTAAAAAAAATAAAAAATAAAATGATTAACAGAGCTCTTTTGACAAAAATAAAATCTGAGACTATTCCATAATTATCCTTTGATTGTATTACTGCAATAATTTTAAATGATTAATTTTCTGTGTCTAAATCTATATAATCTTAAATAGTGGTGAGGTCATGATGTTGTGATGTATGGTAGTGTAGTGTTAATTTCCCACAACCTTTCATGCAACTCAGAGAAGTGGCTTCGACTGCACACTCACTAGTGACTCTCACACCATCTACTGAAGATACTAGAGATTACTTCCCTATTACTTAGTCGTTATAATGACACTAACGCTGGTGTATGGCGTGAATCTCAGCCTACTTACATAGCCCCCATGCTCCCCACAAAAAAATTTACAAATTGTTTTGGGCAGTGGCCAATAATGATTTGATAAAATTTTTCACAATTACAATAACAAAGATATCAAATGCACACATTTATTGATACAATGTTGGTCAAAAGCTAAAATTTTCTCACAGTCCATAAAGACAGTCCTGATCATTCATCACAGTAATAATTACAATTTTATGCACAAAGTCTGGGCAGTAAAAGAAAATGCACATGGAAGTAGCGGATTTCCATGCAGTCTTGAAGAAGTAGTGTTGTCCTTCCAACAGAGAGATAATGCTGACTCTTGACATGCAGAAAGGTAATGGTCCACAACAGAGCAAACCCACAGCAGAGTCAGTCGAAGTTTTGAAGAATATTGGTAGGTAGGTCATCACAGAGCAGACCCACTGTAGTCCTGGTAGAGATTACGGTATTGGTGGGCCACCAGAGGTGCAGACCCACTCCAGTCCTTGTAGAAATTATGGTATTGGACGGTTATCAAAGGTGCAGACCGACTTCAGTCCTTGTAGAGACGGCCAGCAGCCATCTGTTGCGACTGTGCAGGTGCACAATCACCATCGAAGAGTCTTGTACTATATAGCAAGTCCATAAACCACCACTTGTACACTCACAAAGTTTTTGGAATTATCCTTAGAACCAGCAATGCTGTTAACCAATCCCTTGCTGAATTATCAACAGACGTGCAAACACTAACAGTCCCAACCTCTCATATATTGTGCATATACTATGACCAACAGAAACGTGTGCAGTGAAATGAAACTTAATTTGAAGAACTGGTGTCTATACAATTATAAATTTACGACATGAGAATACAATTACAAAAGTACAAAACACACCATTAAAGAACATAACAATACAGATAACATTTGTGGTAATAAGGGCTATACAAAAGAATCCAAATAACATATACATCAGTGTTACAGGAATTATCAAATAAGTAAATACATAAAAGGTCAGAATAACTTTCGAAACATCAACTTCGCACGTGAGCATTAAAACAAAACAGAATAAATAATGTCTAAACATCTTTACAAAGTAAATAACATATTATGAATGCAAATTATATTTGCGCATAACAGTATTCCTCATCACAGTGAATGTAACTGAGTATTAGAAAGATTCTAGAACATACGTCTTATCAGATAAACACATAAAGACAGGAAGAATACAAATACACAAGGTACACAGACACATAGTGTAATAACACAAAGGACAGGTCAGGGTTTGTTTTCAGTGTGATATTTGGTACTGCAGTCCAACCCAAACTTCATTTCATAGATGTTTCCTCTTATTTCACTTTTTTTAATACCTTGTTAATTCATTTCTTCCAGTTCCTCACAACTCACTCTCTTATATAGTCTACCCCCTCTTAAGCTAACTTAAATCTACTGAGCTCAGATGCTAAACTAAGGGACGAGGCAATGCAGCAGTACAAAACAATTAACACAAACAGCAATGACAAAAAAATGCAAATTGGAAAAACAAGCAGCAGTATATCTAAATTAGCAAAGCAAATGCAACATTACAACTAATATAAGGCAATATGCAGCAAATAAGAAAAATAAATCAGTAGTCAAACTGGCTTAACAGAGTAATACAAAGTGAAATTTAGTAGCACTATGCCTGGCAAACAGCAGCAACAAATGCAATAGCTTATATCTAAACATGACAAACCCACAAGAAGAAAAAATAGTACACTAAAGACAACAATGCAGATAAAGGAAATGTATATTCACATCTTAATGCCTATGTAATGATGGTGGTGCATCACAACTTATTCTACAAAAAAAGTTACCAAGTACTTGAAAAGAAAATTATGTATGCAGTTACTGTTATTAGTCCCTTCTTATTGTTCTTTCCTTTCCAAGTGCTCCTCTTTCGAAGAATATGGATCATAAAATTATTATTTAATAGATCTGTTGACAGAAAGTGTTCACATTAGCAAATGCATTTAATTTTTTTTTATAAAACCAATGCTGCAACACAGGTGGAAAACAGGTATCAAATGAAATAACCAACTATGTAAAGCAAAGCATTACAATTTCATTCAATAGTCATGTGGCATTTCATAAGTTAGTAGAAATTCTCTTAATTCTCGTAGAAAGACACTTGTCATAATCAGGTGTGACCATGTAAGAATATTTCCCATCAATTCATAAGCATTTCAGTAAGTAGCACAAAGTATGTGCTCCACAGTATGGTCATATGTTTCCAAGTAATAGCGTGTCATATTTGCGATGCTTTCTACAAAGGAATGTCAATAGCGAGGTTAATGGCCTCTTTTTTCTCCACCTAATGGCTTTTTCTCCAGGCAGGTGGCACAGCTGGGCACCCACGACGTATTACGTGAAGGTCACTTAAATTTCTTACCGAAATATTTACGACAGCAGTGACAGTCTCATATTAAAAAAATTTCACAGGTTGAAAATTTGCGTTACAAATGTGTAGAAACAAAATCCTATAAATATAACAGTGTCCAAAAAATTTTCATCAGCATTGTAATACATTCACGCATTTACACACATTTCATAACTCTTAAAGTACGATTCTTGGTTTCCAACATCTTTTTTCACAAACCACAGTCCCTAACCACTACTAATTATTCCTAACTTTATTACACATATACATATTCGTAGACTCTTCTTCAATATTTCATCATAATAAATTAATAGCATAATCAAATTCCTCATATAGTATCAGCTTATTGATTATAAACATACCTCAACAGCATAATACACATCGTCATCGTAATAATAACATCATAACACCACAGTCAAATCTCAAAAACGTCGTAGCTTTCTGCAGTAACTTCAAAACCTAAAAAAAATTCTCTCCTCATTTCAATAGTGTCATCTACCGCAAATGTACTTTAAAAATCATGATCCCATATCAAATACATCATTCAAAGCTCTCATAGTATCACAATGGTTCCGAAAAAGTATGAACAGTTCACAAAGTACAGACAAAATACAATTTCATAAGCGTGAAGTTATCCAAAGGTGTAATTATGTAAACATCTGTCACTGATGTAGTAAAATAAATGTTTGTCTGTCACAGTTAAATGATCAGATAGCTGTGTAATTTATGTGTTAAAGAAATATGGTAGCGATGTGTAAAGTTGTATAAGCAAATACCATATTAGCTATGGCTCCTTGTGCATGCCAAACACATGGTACACAAAGTAAGCGTGTATCCCCCTGAGGATTAATGTAATTATAGCATCACGTGTTACAAATTACAGCAATGGAATGAAATGTATCACGGAAAACCTTTGTATCTTTGTAATTTAAAAAAATGTTTAAAAATAAATGTTTTAAGTACAAAATTAATCACTCAAATACGTGTACTGCCGCGCTAAATTGTGCGTCTTGTTGTAACATAATCTCTGTCATTACTTGACGGTAAAAAATGTGCCAAGTGTCGTAATTATCGTCGTCCGTAAGCAAAGTTCTGTGGAAGTCAATGTACTTACCTCGTGGTAAACAAAAGCGAAATGTTATGCGTATAGATATCGTAGTTATTACGTACAGTACCGCGATCAAGAAAGTACTGTAATGTAATGTATTGTTGTGCTATGGAAGACGTTGTCTCATTGTAGCTATACCACAAAAGTTACTACTAAGCTTTCCAGAATAATACAGAAAAACTGTGCAGATATAAACAGATACACCGCAAAAGCAACAATGTAAATTGTGTCACACATTAGTAGCGTCGTGATACAATCGTGCAGCTGTCAAAGAAACCAAATGCCAAGTCATCTATAATCTCACAGAATGTACTTCAAATAAACAATATCTTTTCAAGTAAACCAAAATGTTGCATTAAAATCTCATTAACAGTACATGTTCTAAGTATGTAAGCCATATATTCGTTATGTAATAGTGCACCTAACAAGAAAGAATGTACAAATAACAACACTCTGTCGTCTGTTCACTATAACAATGCATTCATAATTTCTGTTTAAATAAGTTCTCTTGGTTCTTGACTGGATATTTAACTTCAAACATTGTTGCATGTTAACAGTTTCTAAGTCTGACAAAGCATACTAGTAACGTGAAGTGAACTGTTTTATGGCAAAGACAAAGTAAAAAAGCAGATTATCTTTCAACAAACAGTTTTACATGTGAAATGTGGTGTAAACCTTTACTCTTCCTAGTATGCAGAGTTACAACTTGAACGCAATTATCATCTTGTATACGTCGGTAAGGAATGCTAAAATTTTTCTCAAAGTTAGCGTCTATGTTATTTTTCGCTGAGCCAGCCAGCGCACCTGGCTGCCTACGGTGCGAGTCATTGTCTGTCTCTTTGTTGGCGCGCTTCGTTATTGTGATTAGGAGACCTAACTTCTACAAATTCACCTTGTTGAGAGGACCCTGCCCTTTTTGAATCCCGCCAGTTCTGATGAAATTCAGGTCTGTCGTTTTGTCGATAGTTTACATAGTTTCTTTTTTGTCGGTCATGTGGTGGAGAATTTCTCCCGGAATCATAACTGCACGGTGGACCGTTGCGTCTGAAGTTATTCTGTCTCCCTTGATAATAATTATTTTGGTTCCCATATTGTCTGTTTCTCTGATTGTCTCTGTGATATTCATTACTACGGAAATGCGATCTTTCTCTGTAACTATTATTCTGCCAACGGTTGTCATACGGGTGGTGTCTGTTTCGGTCACGATTTGTGTTGTGAGAATGGCCTTGTCGTGTCCAGTTATATATTTCATCGCAGAATTGTGACGGTTGTGACCTGAAATTGTTGTTCCTGTTCTCGCGTTCCGCGATTGTCAGTGTGAATTTCCAATTCTTGTAAAAGTCTCTGAAAAGCTTCAATGTCGTCTTTGCAACGTCCTGCCAAAATAATATGTCGTAAATGTTCAGGCAATTTGATTCAGCGAATGCGGATGAGTTCTGAGGGGCTGTATGGGTTTCACAGGTACTGATTCTTGTGCAACATGTCTTCAAAATATTTGACAAGACTAGAAAATTCCGATTGTTCGAAATGTTTCATCGTTATGATGCTATGTTTTACTCTGTCTTGTGTACCTTGAGACCAATATGCTGAGAGGAAGGCATGATAAAATTCTCCTTCACTGTGGCAATCGTGAATGACCGATCGCATTCTTACAGCTGGTTTATTCTCTAAGTAGCCACACACAAATTCTAACGACCAGTTGGGAGGAAAACAATGAGAGAACTGATGAAGCCATGCTTGTGGATGAATGACGTTGCCAGATTTCTTAAATGTTTTGAATTTACGTGAATTTACGTGAACAGCTTATAGTCAAAATCATCATGTCGGCGAGTCGCATATCGGTCATTGTTACTTCGTTTCGGCGGTTCAATCTCAAAATTCTGTGTACCTTGCCAATTTCTTTCATAATTTCCGAAGTGCCCTGTGTTATTATTTTGTGGCTGTTCCGTATTTCTAAATCCCTCTTCCCGTGTTTGAGCGCGAGTCTCCTCTAAAATATGTAATTCTTGTATTATTTGTGCCAATTGATCTTGTACTTCCCGGATTTCTCTTTTGTGTTGTGTATTAATTTGATTTTGATTTTGTTCTAATTTTCTAATTTGTTCATACTCTTCTGTGTCAGTGAAGGCTACGAGTCTTGTGTCATTCACATCGTCATCTACCTTTGTAGATAAGTTAGTGAACTGATCCGAAAGTTATACTACTTTCTCCGATAGTGAACTTATTTCCTCAGTGTGTTTTTCTGAACCAAATTTCTGTGTCCATGTGTGTTGAAATGGTATCTACTGTGTCCTTTAAATTTTCCTAAGTTTTTGCAAGCTGCGTAACCGAATCGGTAGATTCAAATTGAGTCAATTTTAGCCTGCAAGTTCTCGTGATTTTCATGAACAATAGTTTGCAGTTCTTTGATGGCTGCTTCATGATTCTGTAATGCATTTTCAAGCCGCGAAAAAATTGCTTGAAAATGCTCACCAATTTGTGTTTTTACGTCATTATAGACTTTTTGAAATTTCGATTCGATTTTAAGTAACTCAGTAGTTAAACCTTCACGTGTTTGTTCAAGCGTGGTGTCTAACTTTTGAAGCTGTTGCTGTGACTGTTTTTGATTTTATTCCATTGCGTCTAACTGTTGCCGTGTTTGTCTCTGGTGTTGTTCCATTGTGTCTAACTGTTGCTGTGTTTGTCTCTGATTTTGTTTCATTTGTTGCATTAATTGCAATAATAATGCATTAGTGTCTGGAATCTGTTCCTCTATGCTTTTCGGCAGTGCATTTGCATCGGCAAAATTCACATTTTGAGAAAACGGTGAGGACTCAAAACCTGAATCTACAGTATTTTCAAGATTGTGTCCTGCCATTTCGGATTCCTGAGGCGAACTGTTGCTGACCGATCGATCGATAATGCTTCCCTGTTCACTAATTGTTTCACTGTCTACACCATTATTTGCCGCCCGCTCCATTTCACTATGCACAATTACCAAACTACTAGTTTGAACATTACTTAATTCATTACACGGTGGCGCTAACACACTGCTTTCGTCTTGACTGTCATTTCTCAGTTTACTTTGGAGCCTAGTATTACGTTTTTCACACGGCATTGTTGTCACAATATTTCACACGATAATACAGAAAAGCACAATTGGAAGAGTAAAATAAGAAAACACATTAACATAGCACTGAAAATAATATCTAGTTAATTGCAAGCGCAGCTGCAAAATACTTGGTGCAAATGTACATGCATGCCACTACTGTTTTACTGTACAACAATGAAAAACTACAACTACAAAGAAGATTCTCTCTACAGTTATGCTCGAAGCAATAAACAATAGCTACACTAATTATGCAAACTACCAGAAAATATCAGAAGATTCCAGTGAGGTATCCTCGGCTAAGGGTCGACATATGCAACGTCCCCTTAGAAAAATTATAAATGACTGTGCTGATAAAGCTCTTATATTAATTGATTTTCAAACAGCTGAGCAAAACTGAACATACTCAGACATTTCGCTCTTTACCTATTCTGATCAACACTAAACTGACAGCCAATATTTTTAGCGCAACGCAATCTGACTTTTAATAATTCCTACAAAAGAATGACCCTGACTAACAATAACCTATACCTTTCATGAATCACTTACCTCACAGAAATCTTCGTTACTCGAACTACTGCAATGCAGCGAGCGCCAATACTTCGAGTTAATAAAAGATTCTCCCTACTGAAGTCACTAACTACTTATAGGCATAGTTAGCAAATGAAAGATTTTGATAAAGAACAAGGAATGTATTTACCTTAATAGTGTTCAAAAGTCATAATACATATAGCAGTTCATGGCATCAAGTCTTACAAATTTACTGTCTCTGATGGACACACGTCCAGATCATCCGCTCTCTAAACTCCGCCATCTCTCTCCCCACATCCACCACTGCTGGCGGCTCAGCTCCAACTGCGCAATGTTATGCGCTGTTCACATCTAGCTGCCCAACACTACAATAGCCAACAATAATGCAAACCAGCCACAGACTACACACAGCACAGCCAGTGATTTTCATACAGAGCGCTACGTGGCGTCACCAATAAAAAAACCTAAACAGCCTACTTACAATACTTTCACAGTGCAATTCTAACAGTGCCTAACTCTAACGACTAGCAGTATTAGGAGAAGTTCCTATGCTAATTACAATAGTGATTCACAAAAAAATCTAAAGATATGATCGTTGTCTTTAACACTATCATAACTAAATAAACTTATGCTATCTGCGGAGTCCTGGTTAGGCACACATTTTCAGCTGTCCCCATCGAGGTATATCAACAACACCTGTCGGCAGCTGAGGGTTACAATTAATTATCATTTGTGCTACTATGCTTATCCTCGGCTGTTTCCGACCATTAAACTATCTGTAGCTTCCAGAATGAGATTTTCACTCTGCAGCGGAGTGTGCGCTGATATGAAGCTTCCTGGCAGATTAAAACTGTGTGCCCGACCGAGACTCGAACTCGGGACCTTTGCCTTTCGCGGGCAAGTGCTCTACCACCGAGCTACCGAAGCACGACTCACGCCCGGTACTGACAGCTTTACTTCTGCCAGTACCTCGTCTCCTACCTTCCAAACTTTACAGAAGCTCTCCTGCGAACCTTGCAGAACTAGCACTCCTGAAAGAAAGGATATAGCGGAGACATGGCTTAGCCACAGACTGGGGGATGTTTCCAGAATGAGATTTTTCACTCTGCAGCGGAGTGTGCGCTGATATGAAACTTCCTGGCAGATTAAAACTGTGTGCCCGACCGAGACTCGAACTCGGGACCTTTGCCTTTCGCGGGCAAGTGCTCTACCAACTGAGCTACCGAAGCACGACTCACGCCCGGTAGAGCACTTGCCCGCGAAAGGCAAAGGTCCCGAGTTCAAGTCTCGGTCGGGCACACAGTTTTAATCTGCCAGGAAGTTTCATATCTGTAGCTTGTTCAGGATAAGAATCTTCTAGCAACTTTTCTTCAAGATGGTCATATCTAATAACATTGATGAGGCTAGGTCCGAGTTCAACTGCAATGCATTTTGTGTCTCTTCTGCATATTCAACTAGTTATTCATGTTGGTTGTCATTTCCTCGCGCCCCTCGTCCTGGGTTCGGTCCCCGAATCTCAATTTCCTCAGTCTGACCTCCATTTCTGTTTCCTACTTTTTTCATTCATGGACATCTTCCGTTGTCATTTGTAATGGTACTTGAATTACGTAACCATTACGGCACCTTACCTCAACCTCTCGATACCAGCAATATTCTTCTGTGTTTCTGTAAAATAGTTAACATATTTCTGTGACAACTTTCAGATTTGATTACATTAACGTAGAGGTACTTCGATACATCTATATGTATATATTGCAATGATATTATTCTTATGTGTATTCTTTCTTTTGTCACTATGATCTTTGACATACTTGTAACTCTGATTTTTGGGCGCGTAAGCAATTATTAGAGAGTCAAGCTTTGGTCGTCATGTTAAAAAGACGCAAATTGTAGTCAGTTTATGAAATGTGAACTTTAACAGTGAGGAAGATATTTTCAAGTATGTTTTATATTGTGAAGTGATGTTTTGGAACGAGTTACGTGATATAGGGCCTGCGACGTATCTGTCAGATTTTCGTCTGTGTTCTCTGATATTATCTGCTTGGAATGCATACTCTAATTCTGAAAGAGTGTTACTGAAAGTACTGATCTCAACATTACACCTGCCAGCTAACACTTGTTGATACGCTGACGGACGTTTGGTGTAACAGTGACGTATGATTTCAACGGTAGAGCATGGTACGTCAAGATGCTGGTTCTTGTCAATCATTGCATCAAGGAACTTGACTGGGTTTTTGTAACCTGAACTCTCGAAATCTTTGCCAACAATTAACTCGTACATTATGCGCTATTGGACCAGTAGATATTAGGAAGCTGTCCTTGAACTCCTTGTAACTCCTACACGTCGCTGATATTTCGAGCATTTTTTCCGCATCTGACACTTGCGAGGCCCGCAAATATGTTTTAAAGGCCAATTTGGTGGTAAAAAGAGGTCAGATTGTGATATCCAAGTGCGTGGATGAGTAAAATTACCCTCATCTCGGAAATTTTCAAATTTTCGGACTTGTAAGAAGTGTTGAAAATCGAATGGCGTTTAGTCGACAACTTCCGTCCTACGGAAAATATCAGTCCTTTGGATGTTCTCGTTCGACGTCCCCTCATTTGTGCTGTCCACACGGCTTCGAGAAAATGCAACGTTCACCTCACCATGTCCTCTGCTCGCTGCTAACGGTATGCAGTTATCCGTGCCGTTCGACTTTGTTTCTGGTTCTGCTGCGTTCACGCTTGGCCACATTTGAAATTGTCCCCTTAGTGTCTCCTCCAGTTTCTTCTCGATACGCGTGGTGATAGCTTCCTGTTGAGATTTGAACGCAAGAAGAGTCCGGACCTCTTCAGTCTCGCTCACTGCAGTTGCAGTTGCAGTTTTCACGTCCGCACCAGTCCCTAATTTGCGTAGCTCAGACTTTTATTTGTCCATGGCCACTCTCGCAGGAAGATCCGTAGCTACACGTAGTTTTGTGTCGATACGGCACTCCGCGTCATTTTGCCACTTTTCCACTTCTTTTTGAAATTGATAAATGCCTCTCGTCCTTGCAGTTCTGTGCGTTTACTCGATTTCTATGCTTCAGCTGCTTCTCGCCTTGTGGAAGTTGCTATTGCCCTGGCGCACTCTGCCATCTTATTAGCATCATGTGCAATCTTTAAACTTCTGATTGCTTTGATGTTCACTATACTTAAGTTTTCCTGGAGTTAATTTGCCCACGACATGTGTTCCTATCGCATGTGATCTACCTGAGCACCGATGTTTTTAATGTTCGTCCTTGAATCGTTATTATCTCGTACTAACTCATTAACTTTCTCCTCCATTCCTTTTAGTCCATTAATAATCTCCTCCATTCCCTTTAGTCTAGTCTCAATTTCGTTCAGTCCATCAATTTTCTTCCCCATTCCCATTAAAAATGTCACCAGATTGAAGTACTCTTCCTTTTCCTCAGTATAGTGATCTACCGAACTCATACTTGATTCCTGCGGTGATGTTTCCGCATCTTTTTCTTCTGATACCCGTGGTCTAGGGGTAGCGTCTTTGATACATAATCAAAACGTCTTCGGTCCCGAGTTCGATCCCCGCCACTGCCTAAATTTTGATAAATAATCAGCATTGGCGGCCGAAGACTTCCGGCGTAAGAAGTCTGCCTCATTCTGCCAACGGCCTTGTCAAAGAGGGCGGAGGAGCGGATAGAGGTTCAGGGAACTCTCTTGTCCTAGGGGTGGGAAATTGCCCCTAAAGGCGGAAGAATCAGCAATGATCAACGACATGAGGATGCAGAAGGCAATGGAAACCACTGCATTAAAGATACGGAACGTGTATCCACAGGACATGTGGCCTGTAATTGAAGAAATATCATGATGATCTCTCCATTGGCAAAAGATTCCGGAATAGTCCCCCATTCGGATTTCCGGGAGGGGACTGTCAAGGGGGAGGTTACCATGAGAAAAAGATTGAATAATCAACGAAAGGATAACGTTCTACGAGTCGGGGCGTGGAATGTCAGAAGCTTGAACGTGGTAGGGAAACTAGAAAATCTGAAAAGGGAAATGCAAAGGCTCAATCTAGATATAGTAGGGGTCAGTGAAGTGAAGTGGAAGGAAGAGAAGGATTTCTGGTCAGATGAGTATCGGGTAATATCAACAGCAGCAGAAAATGGTATAACAATTGTAGGATTCGTTATGAATAGGAAGGTAGGGCAGAGGGTGTGTTACTGTGAACAGTTCAGTGACCGGGTTGTTCTAATCAGAATCGACAGCATACCAACACCGACAACGATAGTTCAGGTATACATGCCGACGTCGCAAGCTGAAGATGAACAGATAGAGAAAGTGTATGAGGATATTGAAAGGGTAATGCAGTATGTAAAGGAGGACGAGAATCTAATAGTCATGGGCGACTGGAATGCAGTTGTACGGGAAGGAGTAGAAGAAAAGGTTAAGGGAGAATATGGGCTTGGGACAAGGAATGAAAAAGGAGAAAGACTAATTGAGTTCTGTAACAAGTTTCAGCTAGTAATAGCGAATACCCTGTTCAAGAATCACAAGAGGAGGAGGTATACTTGGAAAAGGCCGGGAGATACGGGAAGATATCAATTAGATTACATCGGGTCAGACAGAGATTCCGAAATCAGATACTGGATTGTAAGGCGTACCCAGGAGCAGATATAGACTCAGATCACAATATAGTAGTGATGAAGAGTAGGCTGAAGTTCAAGACATTAGTCAGGAAGAATCAATACGCAAAGAAGTGGGATACGGAAGTACTAAGGAATGACGAGATACGTTTGAAGTTCTCTAACGCTATAGATACAGCAATAAGGAATAGCGCAGTAGGCAGTACAGTTGAAGAGGAATGGACATCTCTAAAAAGGGCCAGCACAGAAGTTGGGAAGGAAAACATAGGTACAAAGAAGGTAGCTGCGAAGAAACCGTGGGTAACAGAAGAAATACTTCAGTTGATTGATGAAAGGAGGAAGTACAAGCATGTTCCGGGAAAATCAGGAATACAGAAATACAAGTCACTGAGGAATGAAATAAATAGGAAGTGCAGGGAAGCCAAGACGAAATGGCTGCAGGTTAAATGTGAAGACATCGAAAAAGATATGATTGTCGGAAGGACAGACTCAGCATACAGGAAAGTCAAAACAACCTTTGGTGACATTAAAAGCAACGGTGGTAACATTAAGAGTGCAACGGGAATTCCACTGTTAAATGCAGAGGAGAGAGCAGATAGGTGGAAAGAATACATTGAAAGGCTCTATGAGGGTGAAGATTTGTCTGATGTGATAGAAGAAGAAACAGGAGTCGATTTAGAAGAGATAGGGGATCCAGTATTAGAATCGGAATTTAAAAGAGCTCTGGAGGACTTACGGTCAAATAAGGCAGAAGGGATAGATAACATTCCATCAGAATTTCTAAAATCATTGGGGGAAGTGGCAACAAAACGACTATTCACGTTGGTGTGTAGAATATATGAGTCTGGCGACATACTATCTGACGTTCGGAAAAGCATCATCCACACAATTCCGAAGACGGCAAGAGCTGACAAGTGCGAGAATTATCGCACAATCAGCTTAACAGCTCATGCATCGAAGCTGCTTACAAGAATAATATACAGAAGAATGGAAAAGTAAAGGGACGAGAGAGGCAATTCTGACGTTACGGCTAATAATGGAAGCAAGGCTAAAGAAAAATCAAGACACTTTCATAGGATTTATCGACCTGGAAAAAGCGTTCGACAATATAAAATGGTGCAAGCTGTTCGAGATCCTGAAAAAAGTTGGGGGTAAGCTATAGGGAGAGACGTGTCATATACAATATGTACAACAACCAAGAGGGAATAATAAGAGTGGACGATGAAGAACGAAGTGCTCGTATTAAGAAGGGTGTAAGACAAGGCTGTAGCCTTTCGCCCCTACTCTTCAACCTGTGCATCGAGGAAGCAATGATGGAAATAAAAGAAAGGTTCAGGAGTGGAATTAAAATACAAGGTGAAAGGATATCAATGATACGATTCGCCGATGACATTGCTATCCTGAGTGAAAGTGAAGAAGAATTAAATGATCTGCTGAACGGAATGAACAGTCTAATGAGTACACAGTATGGTTTGAGAGTAAATCGGAGAAAGACGAAGGTAATGAGAAGTAGTAGAAATGAGAACAGCGAGAAACTTAACATCAGGATTGATGGTCACGAAGTCAATGAAGTTAAGGAATTCTGCTACCTAGGCAGTAAAATAACGAATGACGGACGGAGCAAGGAGGACATCAAAAGCAGACTCGCTATGGCAAAAAAGGCATTTCTGGCCAAGAGAAGTGTACTAATATCAAATACCGGCCTTAATTTGAGGAAGAAATTTCTGAGGATGTACGTCTGGAGTACAGCACTGTATGGTAGTGAAACATGGACTGTGGGAAAACCGGAACAGAAGAGAATCGAAGCATTTGAGATGTGGTGCTATAGACGCTTTCGTCTCCCTGATTTCCTTGGTGCACGACATCGTTATTGCTAACGTCTTTCAACAGCAACGCCTCGCTACGTTCAAACTGTGCCTCCACCGTTTCATTGCGCCCTTCCTCCATGACGTATGCTTTATTTTCCCGCTCCCAGTCTACTTGTTCCCGTGGCCTACTTCTCGTTATCATTCAAATTCTATATCAAGAAAAAACTTCAATTATCCGTGCAACATGTGGACAACCATATTGTCTAACTCACAAGATGTACGCTGTGCAATACAATGACGTCAAAAAAATTAGCAAAGCAGTATGCAGCCCAAGACTACAACAATAATACACGAGATCTAGAATCAACCAACAACGAAATACAAAAAATACAATAGTAAACACCTAAAAATAATATGACAACGCTGTTAGCAACGACGGGAAACGGTCGACAAGTGACACAGAAGTCACTGACACAAATGCACTGCAAATAAAACAAATAAAGACATAAACGACACAATCAGAGAAATAAGTATCTACAGCATACTACTGAACCATGTTTTTCTTTTTCATTTCAACATAATGTGGCCTTGTTGATAAGGACGCTAAATGACAGCATCACAGAAGTGCCAAGGATCTAGATCCAGGCAGCATTTCGCCAATTGCAAGCTTCCGACTCTTGCAATTGCAAGCAAAACTTTAATAAAATGACGAAGTGAAATGTTAATCATAACACTGGGAGGAGTTGTGATCTAAATAACAACTGATTTATTCATTCTTAACATCACATGACAAAAAATTGCTATAGAAACTCCACACAAACATTTTTATTTGACGAACACTTGCAATATTATGTGGTCTATTGTCAACAAAGTATCAGTTGGGGATCAACACACCACACTAACAAGAACTAATCGCTTTATCTGAATTCATAAATGTGAATCCCTGGTATGGCCCGAAAGCTACGCTACTATTAAGCATCTGTATTGTAACATGTCGAATAATTGGGTCTACTGCCGAATGTTTGTGTCGCTCTGGCACAATATTTCGGCCATGTAACTCGTTGCTTTCTTCAGGTGCTACCTGAGACTGCCGTATTGGAGGAGCAGCGGGCGCGAACCGCGAACGTAACGCCCGACACAGGACAGGCCTCAGACAGCTGCCACAGATGGCGACCAAGTCGGGCGCAGACGTCCGAGGGAGCACCGGGGAACAGACAACGCATTACAAGCAGCGCCAGGCGGGCGCGGACGACAGAGATAGCACCCAGCGCCCTCTGAGCATAAATATTGGACTAGATCCTCCAATACGGCAGTCTCAAGTAGCACCTGAAGAAGGCAACTAGTTACGTGGCCGAAATATTGTGCCAGAGCGACACAAACAGCCGGCAGTAGACCCGATTATTGGACATGTCAAGATCTCGCCGGAAAAAAATCTGAAGAGTTACATCTATATTGTACTTTTCCATAAATAAAAATATGATTCCAAAGACCAGGGTGCTGAGAAGCATATACTGGAGCCCTACTTCGTAGCAGCGAATAATTAACACTTATGCAGGTCAGGACGGCACAACACGACACGCTCGCGACTGCAGTCACGGACAGCGACAAACTGTTATTAACGGCGCGCGCCCGGAAATTTGCAAGTACGCAGTTTCGCGTTCGGCTGATTCGGAACGCAGATAATTCCCTATGAGCCTCTGAAACCCAGGTGGATGTGCAGATGGACCCGTTTATTGGTCTGCCACATCAATTTGACTCCCTGACACCACTATGACGAAATATATCAAACGTTTCGACGGTCGACTCAAAACAAGTAAGTACACCCACGCATAACTCGTTGTGCGCGTGATGCAAGAAGCAGTACCTCTGTTGGTTCAGACGATGACTGGCTCAGGCTCTAAGTGGCACACTAGCAAAGGACACAAGTCTCACCGTCTAGGTAAAGACCTGCCTTTCTTTACTAGCAAAGTGCCAGTACAAGAGTGTTCTCTTTATCTACAGCTTTCCTCTGCAGCTCAGTAACATAGCACATTTTCATGCTTACACAACACCCACTTTAGCACAAGCCAATCACGAGGTGGAGCTTGAGATTCGAAACTGGGAGACCGCCCCCCTGCTCCGTGGTGTGCATACACAGATTTGAGCAACCAGCTAGTTTAAAAATTAATTGGGAGGAAAAGAAAAAAGATTCAGCTTTGCGCCCTCTTCCCACATGTTCACGCCGTGTCTTTGATAAAAGCATGACTTGGATGGAACTACAGCCCTCCATAAAAAGATCGTTATCTCACCTGTTGTGTCCAATTTGGAACTTTTCAAAGAACGACCATAAACTCGCTAAAAGCCTCATGCCTTCACAAATATGTTTTGTAGCAGAGTCTGGACACCTGGGTGCCACTGCCCTGTCCCACGGAGATTCGCGTTAACTCACAGCCATCTAATCCTCTTTCTACCTAGCAAGCACCCATCCTCTTCCTCATTGCCAGTCATCAGATCTACAATCCTCCGCGCATAGCTGCACCGACTCCTCGGCGCTAGTCAGCCTACTTGGACGCGCCTGCCGTCCAACTGGCGCCACCCAATGTGCCTGCACAATGTGACCAAGGGACTTGGCTGTCAGCAAACGTATTCACCAGGTTCCGCAGAAAAAAAGATGCTCCCCTCGGCCCTCGGTCCCCATACGCTTTTACTTCAATCAACTTACTCGGCACCCTCTTTCTTCGAATGCAGCTAAAGCCTATTCCTATGCCTTCATTATACAAGCTAGAATGTTAACTAGCTCAAATGGTTCAAATGGCTCTGAGCACTATGGGACTTAACTTCTGAGGTCATCAGTCCCCTATAACTTAGAACTACTTAAACCCAACTAACCTAAGGACATCACACACATCCATGCCAAGGCACGATTCGAACCTGCGACCGTAGCGGTGACGCGGTTCCGGACTGTAGCGCCTAGAACCACTCGGCTACCGAGGCTGGCAAAATGTTAACTACTGCCAATCATTTCATCATACGAATGGAGTCAGAACGTATCAAATATAGCAACGAAGCAATAAAGATCACCTTTCCTTTGAACATTAAGCAGCATGGCACCGTATCAAAAGTGAGAGTGCCCTGCGATCACTCAACTTTTGTCCAGCACAAGGTGGCCGGGCTGATATGCACAATCGTGGTGACATTGCTAAAAGGCCATGCAACTATGAATTGACCTGTGAAGCATTTCCATATCACTAAAACACAGACGTATTGATCTGTACTTGTCTGGAAGAAATGTAACGGTGCAAGAAGCAAGTTATTAACCACTGATATGTGCTGTCTGGCATTGCCCTCCACGAGAATCACAGTCTCCATCACGTTATGGGCCAGCCAGAAGCTGATGCCTGAGTTCGTAGCCAGCGCCACCAGACCAGTCCACAGTTCTAAAACCACCCCCATGGACATAGAATGACATGGCGGATTATCGGTCCCCAGGATCCACAGTTGGAACCAAATTCTTGCTTTGGTAAACATCGGTCCACAGCCAGGGAGGCGCAGCCGCCATCCATCCGAAAAAGGACGAGTTTCTAATCTGGTTGGGGTGGACACCTATGAAAATTCAGTGGACGTTCGCATCGCTGACGCCGGCCGAAGTGGCCGTGCGGTTAAAGGCGCTGCAGTCTGGAACCGCAAGACCGCTACGGTCGCAGGTTCGAATCCTGCCTCGGTCATGGATGTTTGTGATGTCCTTAGGTTAGTTAGGTTTAACTAGTTCTAAGTTCTAGGGGACTAATGACCTCAGCAGTTGAGTCCCATAGTGCTCTGAACCATTTGAATCGCATCGCTGACGCTGCTCACTCAGGGACAAATAGTGCCCTCTAAAGCAAGTGCTGCCGAGTGGGGTAAACAGTGTCAGCAAAGCAGGACGTGGATGTAACGACCACCGCACGTCACAGCCTTCCAACGTCAACGGTGCTACCGGTAGACCACATGCCTTGGACAGTCGCAGCATTTCAGCATTGTAGCTGAAGGCTAAATAAAACATGTTACATCTTGCATTGGAGTTTTCCTAGCCACTCCTGGCCAGCAGCGGCTCCACAACCTTCCACTCCACCACCTCTCTTCCGTAATGGCGCCACTCACCCTGCAATGCTATACAGTGACTAAGTCCATCTTTATACAGTTAGTTCACGGACCTCGGCTATTCAGTATAGAGTTTCGAACCAAAATATCTTCAGCCATATAAATCTACAGTTATTACACTACTGGCCATTAAAATTGTTACACCAAGAAGAAATGCAGATGATAAACGGGTATTCATTGGACAAATATATTATACTAGAACAGACATGTGATTACATTTTCACACAATTTGGGTGCATAGATCCTCAGAAATCAATACCCAGAACAACCACCTCTGGCCGTAATAACGGCTTTGATACGCCTGGGCATTGAGTCAAACAGAGCTTGGATGGCGTGTACAGGTACAGCTGCCCATGCAGCTTCAACACTATACCGCAGTTCATCAATAGTAGTGACTGGCGTATTGTGATGAGCCAGTTGCTCGGCCACCATTGACCAGACGTTTTCAATTGGTGAGAGATCTGGAGACTGTACTGGCCAGGGCAGCAGTCGAACATTTTCTGTATCCAGAAAGGCCCGTACAGGACCTGCAACATGCGGTCGGGCAGTATCCTGATGAAATGTAGGGTTTCGCAGGGATCGAATGAAGGGTAGAGCCAAGGGTCGTAACACATCTGAAATGTAACGTCCACTGTTCAAAGTGCCGTCAATGCGAACAAGAGGTGACCGAGACGTGTAACCAATGGCACCCCATACCATCACGCCGGGTGATACGCCAGAACGGCGATGACGAATTCATCCTCCCAATGTGCGTTCACTCCGATGTCGCCAAACACGGATGCGACCATCATGATGCTGTAAACAGAACCTGGATTCATCCGAAAAAATGGCGTTTTGTCATTCGTGCACTTAGGTTCTTCGTTGAGTACACCATCGCAGACGCTCCTGTCTGTGATGCAGCGTCAAGGGTAACCGCAGTCATGGTCTCCGAGCTGATAGTCCATGCTGCTGCAAACGTCGTCAAACTGTTCGTGCAGATGGTTGTTGTCTTGCAAACGTCCCCATGTTAACTAGCTCAAATGGTTCAAATGGCTCTGAGCACTATGGGACATAACTTCTGAGGTCATCAGTCCCCTATAACTTCGAACTACTTAAATCCAACTAACCTTAGGACATCACACACATCCATGCCAAGGCACGATTCGAACCTGCGACCGTAGCGGTGACGCGGTTCCGGACTGTAGCGCCTAGAACCACTCGGCTACCGCGGCTGGCAGAATGTTAACTACTGCCAATCATTTCATCATACGAATGAAGTCAGAACGTATCAAATATAGCAGGGATCGAGACGTGGTTGCACGATCCGTTTCAGCCATGCGGATAAGATGCCTGTCATCTCGACTGCTAGTGATACGAGGCCGTTGGGATCCAGCACGGCGTTCCATATTACCCTCCTAAACCCATCAATTCCATGTGGTGCTAACAGTCATTGGATCTCGACCAACACGACCAGCAATGTCGCGATACGATAAGCCACAATCGCGATAGGCTACAATCCGATCTTTATCAAAGTCGGAAACGTGATGGTACGCATTTCTCCTCCGTACAAGAGGCATCACAACAACGTTTCACCAGGCAACACCGGTCAACTGCTGTTTGTGTATGAGAAATCGGTTGGAAACTTTCCTCATGTCAGCACGTCGTAGGTTTCGCCATCGGCGCCAACCTGTGTGAATGCTCTGATGCTCTGAAAAGCTAATCATTTGCATATCAGAGCCTCTTCTTCCTGTCGGTTAAATTTCACGTCTGTAGCACGTCATCTTTGTGGTGTAGCAGTTTTAATGGCCAGTAGTGTATTTTATTTGAGCAACTAGTTTCAGCTCTACATTACCCCAACTTCAAGCCCTCTGACCAACGTGACTGGAGCAGAGATGAGACTCTTTCTAGACGTCTTTCAGGTGGTCTGAAGATGACGTAACGCTGAAACTGATTGCTCAAATAAGTTAACAAATGAATATTTAGACGACTGAACGTGTTTTGATTCGACACGCTAGAGAATGGTCTCAGAAGCATTTTGGTATCAATGGTATGTCATGTTGACGGAATGGATTCCGGGCACATCTTTCTGAAATTAGATTGCTTTACTCCTCGAGCATGTCCACAAGGAGTAATAGGATAATTTTTTTAATTTATTCATCCGTTATCGCAAAAATCGTAACAAAAACACACGACAAAACTACTTCTTTGTTTCAAAGATTCACCATTTTACTATTTTTTTTAGATTTCAAATATACGATATTGCTCCTTGTGGAATATCCTATAGATTAAGAAAATTTTTATTTGGTCACGGACTCATTTTGGACAGAGCAACTTCAGCCCCTCGGGTGGAGAACTTAATAACGAATGAGTTTTTTAAAAAAAATAAAAGAAATTGTCTAAAATCAATAAATTACGTGCAAGTTCAGGTAACATCCTATCTCCTGGCTACATCTGTCCCTCCTACGTCAATTTCATTTTCGTTACTGTCATAATTACTTTTTCCACAGCAGTCTGTTTCCTGATTCAAGTGTTTATTTTACGAAATGCCTCCTAATAATTCAGAAGGTGCATCTCTCGATTTCTCACTGAGCAGACCCAATCCTTTGAATGGTGTACGTTTTGCCAGACTCATTCGAAGTTGAGTATTATAAACTATTTAATTTACCAAAAGCACTCTTGTTTTATTTTACTCTTTATTTTCATATATTTATTGCCATCCAGTTGTACGCTTCAACTTTCCAAAATAGGGAATCTCAGCAACATTGTGGCCATGCACTGATTTAGTTTTTTCTTATGTCCATTGTATATATTTTCAGGAATGCAATACAGTGTTATCATCAAAACGAAGTGGTTCTGATATATCCTGTTAACCCATATTCCTTCTCTTTTTTTAAAAAAAATTAAGAATCTGAAAATGTCCTCTAGGACTGCAGTAAATACAATAGAGACTGTGGGGATACGTTCTGGAATCAGGATTGCAGTAGAAATTGAATACGGAGTTACTGCCAGTGAAAGAAATGTATCGGGCCTAATGCCCTGACTAGCGAGATTCGCAGCTATCTGATTGTCCCGCTACGACATCAGGCTTGCTTTCTGCTCCAGAGTGGTAACACAAAACACCTGAAATATGCTCACTACGGCTTCCTACAGCAGGCTCCTATCATGTGTCTTGCCTATAAATTGCAACCTTTTCATTGAAGCAGCTCTGTCATACAAGTTCATAATTGGAAAGAAACTAATACTGCCTACAGTTTTAACGCACCTCATTGATAAAGAGTGACTGTTTACGTAAAGTGATTGTTTTACATTTGCGACTACCGAGTCCTTCACTTTAAGTGAAGTAATACACACGTTCCAGTGATCTTTCAGAGCCCGCAGACGTGACTTACTACATAATGCGAAAAAGTTGCCTGGTAAGTTGCCCTCGGTAAAGTTCAATCATCAGAACTGCTGTCTCGAACGTGGAATATGTCAAGCAGCTATAATTGTCTAGCACTCCATTTGCTACAAGGTATTTAACACTACCGCTATTACGGGGGACAGCCGATAAGTTCACATTGACTCACTCGACTGTTGGAACTGTTACAGCGACCCAATAACGACTACTACAACAAAAGAGACAAATATCAGAACATCAAATACAAGAAACTGTGCAAGGAATTTTGAGGGTTGATCGATCTGCTTGAACTAGTACTAATCCATAAGGTGTTCTCATTGAACCTATTTACAGAAAGAAGGCTTAGGTGAGGGTAATAACATGTCAAGCCTCCTGGCTGACATATTAATCAACCACTTGGAAAATATATGTTTTTAAGGGAACAATAAAATTTCAAAAAAACTGTTTTTCACAGAAGACATGTGGATGACAGTTTACTTCTATTTGATGGCATAAAAGATGAACTTGAGGAACTTCTTACATTATTCGATTCATTCCACAATAAAATAAAGTTCTCAACTGAACATGAAACAAATCAGTCCATAAATTTCTTAGACCACATGTTCATCAACAGAAAGAACATAATTTTTTACATTTACAGAAAACCAACCCATACTTATCACAATGCAGGAACCATTACACCATCCAAAAACACACAAATATGCTGCATTTAGATACATGGTGAACAAGGCACACATATTACCTCTGAAATCCAAAGCATTAACACAGGAAACTGACATAATGAAAGCAGTTGCAATAAATAATACGTATTCTGAAAAATCAGTTGACAAACTATCCAGCAAAATACAGGCCACTATCAGTAATAGAAGCACTACAAGTATGAGAACTAACTTAAGACATTTATTTGCAAGATTTCCCTATTTATCAACAGCATCACTAACTTGTTTAGAAACACGAATATTAAAATATTCTGCTCTACAAAACACAAACCTGGACGCCACTTACCACACATAGTAAACACAAATATGCCAATAACACAACACATAAATTACAATGTAAAAGTTGTACCTGTATTTTACATTGACAAAACAGAAAGAATTTTCCATACATGCCACAAGGAACAAAGAGATGCTTTTAGATTTAACCACTTTCACAAATCCGCAGTAGTTAACCACATGCATTCTAACACACACAGTCTAAGCGACATCCATAACAGCGTAACTGTACTCCACAGAGGAAACGGTGGCAAAATACTTGATCTATTGGAACAATTATAAATAAAGTTGCACAAAGGAAAATCTTCTGAAAACACGTCGAATGAACAACAGCCACAGTTGTTTTCATTAATGTCAAAAGCTTATTTACACTTAATGAAGCCATTTTTTTATTGCGCAAGTTAATAAAATGAAGCGAGGTTTAAGGTACTCACGAATATTTATCTTATAGCTAATACCTTTGTATAATTAATAATGTAATAACTTTCCACCTTCCTTGAAAAATTCACCTGTGTATTTGTTGAAATACAACATCTTTGCTTTTGAAATTCTTTGGCTTATTTCAACTTGTATTTAAAGCTGTGCTGTAGAATTAAAAGTGCATATATGTACATAAAAGTTACTCATACTGTGCTTCAAAATCATGCATCCTCTATAGGAAATGCTAAGTTATTTTTAGATTTGTCTTAGTTTTGTAAATTTACGATCACAATGTGCCATTTTGTAATATAGCATTGAAATCTTGTTAGAACTGGAATTAACCTAAATCTATACGTTGATGAAGACTCTGAAACACTTGAAAACGCATAGTGCACTGAAATAAAATGACGATTGTGACTAAGATGGTTATTCTTTGTTTTACTGATGTTACATTATACCTCCGAGACTCTATGTTCAATGAAAATCACTCCGAGCACTTAGCGGAGTTCAGTAACAACATAGGCAGAGCGCAGAGACGTAGAGACTGCACTGACTAACTCATACGGTTCCTTTCTCGGCGGTCCACAGGTGAAGATTTCCTTCTCAGGCGCAAACGGCATAGGTAACACTCTTCTGTGATCAGCTAGAGTCCGCAGCTGCCTCCAGTAATCTTACCCCTTTTGATTGTTAAAATTACTCTTTGCCTTTTTTCCCGTTTGGAATTCTGCAACGATAAAATAATTTTCTACTGAAAACTATCTTCTCCACAGTTGAACCCAGAAGAACATATCACCCTGCCTTGCAAGAAAAACCACAAATAACTTGTGAAGAGAAGTTCTCGAGTCTCCAACCGTGCGGCAGCGATATCACAACAATTCTAAGTATGTCAGACTCATCACCTGCTGGCAAAATGATGTCTCAATATCTATTCTAGTAGTCCAATCTCTGCACCTAGCCAGCAGGTGAGGAAGGGGGTAGGGGTGCTGTGTTGGGGTAGCGGCGGCTGGACGCTGCACTTAAATCTTCGCTTGGGCGTTCTAGATCCCACTTGCTTGCTGGACAGTGGTGGGCACACACTCGTCGTATTATGGCTAACACGGATTCCATGACGAACGAGGTGATAAACTTGGTTCCTGTTGACTATATTCTTGTGGGTCTTTATTGTTTATTTCACTCGCGGTGTCGGTACATGGCACTGAACGAGTTTTTTCGACCCCCTTAGCAGCATCCGTCAGAACATTATATTCACTATGGAAGTAGAAGAGAATGGATGTCGCCCTTCCTTGGCTATAATTAAAAAGAAGAAGTCAAATGGTACACTAGACAATGCAATGTATAGCAAGAAGAATTGAACTTACCTGTACTTCTATGCAACCTCTGTCCACCACCCAGCGCGCCTCATCTGCGACAAAGGAAGAGTTAACCGAAGTACAGCATCTGAAGAAAGTACTCTATGAAAACAGGTGCACTGAAGCACAGTTCAGAAGGACGTTCAAGAAAAGAAAAGAAATGGAGCAAACCGGGAATGGGAGAAAGAAAACAGAAGACTCGATATCCTTCCTTACTTGGGGCCGCTCTCAGCCAAACTTGAGAGACTCCTTGGGAAATATAACATCGAAACTGACTTTCGGCTACCACCTAAGGAGAAATAGTGACCTAACTCTTCAAAAAAATTCGTCAAAACTTAATTTACTGGTGATATATAGCATTTCTTGTGAATGCGATTGCAGATGCAGTTCTATGTCTCGATACGCCTCACGTGTGTGGGTATGACTGCGACACAAAAAAGAAATCACCAAATTACTATTCCAGGTAACGGGGTATTTTGACAGGCTTACAAATAAGTCGATATAAATAAGGATCCACAAGAATCTTGTCAATAGGAAGGAAAGGTGCCAGTTTAGTGAGGCCTGGAATCCAGCATTAGCGGTATTACGACAAAGCACGTCCAGCACCGTCCAACAGGTAATATGCATCCGAAATGACTACGCAGAGATTCGTGCGCAGCTTCCGACGCACCAGGCACATCTATAACTGGACCACGGCCCCCGTCTCCACCTGACTGCCTCAAGGAACCCAGCTGGCCACAGTCTGGTGGAGGGGGCGCACCGATATCTCGACACTTCGTCTAAAGATTATGAGAAACGTTTAAGTATTTTACACAATGGGATAAGTATTACGAAAGATTCCTTTCTACGTTTATTGTGGCAAAAATATTTGTGTTACAACTGTCGAAAACTTAATGACGTCGTTAGTTGCTAGTCTATTCAACGCACTAAGTTCTCAGAACTGAAAGTCCAAACCGAAAGTAACTAACCTTCTAAAATTTGCATGTCACTAGTTCTTAGTCAAATTACTCAGTCCAAGCTGTAAACAAAGAAGAATGAAATAAATGACAACTTACTGGCGATCTAAGAAGGTGTAGTCCACATTCTTCAGAGAGTATACTTATTTCATTAATCAGTTTATGCAGTTTCTTAAATAAAAAAAATTTAATGAAAGAAAATTTTAACGCCTGAACCGCAATTTTCATTATACGATTAAAGCATGATGGCTAGTGTCGGCTGGTTTCTACAAGCCTCTTCAGATCTTTAAACAAGTAAATAAAATATAGCCTAAAATATTTTGTACAATAAATTAGGGTATAAAACAATGTATAGCAGCTGAACAAAATACATAAAGAAGGCCAACTCCAACAGTAAAAGTGAATATCTAATAAATCCACTTAACAAATTCATTTAAGAGTGCTGTATAAGTAATATGTTACCGTTTTTAAGACAGTCTACCCCTCAAATCGTAAAAATGAGTGAATATGTGTTGAAGAACATCATCATTAGCTTCAGTCATGCAATGACATGCATTCGTATTATGGGCCAACGAGACTACGACTCTATGTAGTTAAAAGCGTTATAGTGAACGATCCCAGATTGTAAATTTTATGAAAAACTTTCAGACCAAACGTCTTAAACAGCTTTTACCTAAACCCAAGTAATTGTAAGATAATAAAATTAGTAAGGAACAGTTAAAATTGCAAGGCAAAGAAGCTCCGTTTTATAGTTGTCTGGAAATGTACCGTATGTATAAGACAACTACGTAACTGTTAATAATTTAATAAAAGACAAATCCTACGTAACAGTCAATAATTTAACACAAAGTCTTAGAAAATTTGTAACTTATTCCAAATAAGTTTAAAACTATGAAAAGAACAAGTTAAAATTACAAGACGGGGACGCTGCATCATATAGAGAAATGGAGGCAAGCCATATATAAAAGACAGATCCTACAATGTCAAATGATAAAAAACATCAAATTACAGCGCAGCGCTAAATATCTGAAGAAAATACCATAATCTCACAACATGCAGTTGGCATAGGACACCCAAGACGATAGGTGATATCTTCCACATGAAGTCTGCGTGATACTTGGACACCAGATAGGTACCTATTATTACAGCATGATATTTTGTTGCAGCATGCCATGTTCTTGTTGCGCAGAGTATTATGTCAGCTATTGAACGTGGTCGTCGTTATGCGAGGAAGATCTTGTGGTTTTTTATGGCATTGAACTTGGCGTGCCAATCTGTAGTCCATGTTTCTAGATATATCCAGGCGTCCTGGAGTCTTCTTCTTACAGCATTTGGCCGCCTAAGCCTGAAGATAAGCACAAAATTAGCATATCTGTTATTTCCGGATGCGAGGTAGCGGCGGAAGGTCTGCGGTTTGGACACAGTACATGACAGGGCCCAACACGGAGCATTGGGGCACTCCTAGAAGTGGTACTCTGCATGTCCATGTGACGTCTCCGAGCCGTAGTGACGAAGGATCGGTTGCTGGCGAGTAGCTAAACTACGGAGCTTGGGATTCCCTGCGTTAAAAGTTTATAAATCAGTCTCCCATGGCAGACACTATTTAACGCGCGGGAGGCGTCTAGTAAAATCATTACGCTTTGCGTAGTTAAATGCCAGGTTGACTTCTTCGACGACTTGGAACAGTTGGAGGAGCTTGGAATTTCCTTAGCGGAACGCAAATCGTTCTTCGGGCACCGCAGCTTCGCTAATGAGCGGTAGGTTGAGTCGTTTCAACAGATTTCACTCTAAACTCTAGCTCAGCGTAGAGCAGAGAGTAGGCTGATAGGCCTCCAGTTTTTGGAATCTGCGCTGTATTTTCCCGGCTTTGGTACTGCTAGGACGGTGGTTCTCTTCCTAGCTGAGTGGCAGGTTTGCTGAACATTAGAGCTGCTTGTGTGTTTGTGTTCGTGCTAGACGTTTAAATGGTACGCTGCGACTTGAAAAAGCAGTTCCTCTTAAATGTGTCCTCCTGCAAACGAGGAACGCTCTCGTGTTTCCCGGCTGCACGACAGGGCACCCAGTGGCGTGCACATCTTGACTCGTTTCCGTCAGGCTCGGCGAGACGCAGTGTTTGTGTTGGCGCCAGGCGCCGGGAATCGCGCCGCGGCGGGCATTGTCTGCCCTCCGGCTGCTGCAGCTGAGCGGGAGCCGCAGTTTGTTCAGTGCGTGGCCGCGGCACATAACAGTTTAATTACTCCGCGTATGACGCGCTGCTCGCTGCGACACCGCTGTCAGGTCGGCCTGTGGGCGGGCGTTGAGGCGTAATTACGGAGATGGAACAGGGCGCGCTGTGTCACTGCGAGAGAGCTAATGTCGGTGAGTCGCTTCTCACTATTCGAAGGGAATTTATCTGAATCTTGGTGTTGTCACTACGAAAAGTACGAATGGAATTCCATACCAGCTTTACTACTGCAGTTTGTTACTGGTTTTGTACGATGTAGCAGATGCCTCTGAGAATGACTTCCGTCCAGAGAAAGAATCTAAAGCTGGCAGCACACACAGAGGGTTGAAATTAAGCTCACTGCCTCTTTATCAGCAGCTGCTGAAGATCATGACGTACTCCAGGAAGTATGCGTCTGATACTTGAACTTACGTTCAAGGATGTATAGATAGTGGAAAATTTTAGACTGATTTCAGTTACATAATAAATATTAATAACGGTATATTGGTTAAAAAAAGAATTCGATAGGAATAGGCAGAGGTCAAATGGTAATGAAATCACACTACGGAGGGTGGAAAAGGCGGAAGACGAGTTCATTTGTTACCATAGGATACCATAGTTTCACACGATTTAACAGAAAGCAGGCAGAAAGTTAAAGACATAAGAGATATAGCCAGCGTCCTTTATCCTACCGAATCTTGGTCAAATACTTGTAAATAGAGAGAACGCAACCTGTCAAAGACACGACGCAATTGGTGTATATCGCTTCAGTCGTGACAACTGACCTGCCAGCTATGTGGTGCAGACTGGCAAAGACTTTGGTATTAGTTTTAAACTTGGCAGTTTCTTAGCAACCGTATATTAGTTTCAACATAGGCGTTACACAGCCAGCCGGTGGCAAATAACTGTTTGGTACATTGACCTAGGCTTCGACACCTCTAAGGATGTCTTCATCAGAATGAAATTTGGAGAAACTCTATAAAACAATACACAGAATCTTAAGCATAACAAAAAGCATTAATCAAGATGACAATACTCATGACATACAAATGGTTACTTTCGTAAAATTGCATTACGAAAAACAATGGTCAGAATTAAGGGCAGATATGCTCAAGTCAAAAAATGAAATGTAACCCGTTCCAGCCTGTGGAAAGTGTGCCTAGCTAGGAACAACATCAGACTGATCAGCCCAGTGCCTTACATTGCTGTCACGAAAACAATACAAACTGCACAGCCTATCGGCCACGGGGTGACATGTGCCCATTTGAAAAATTATAACAGAAATAACTGAAAAAATGACAGTTAATTTTAAAAACAAAATGCAAAGGAAGAGAGCTCAATGTATTTTTGAAAATATGTAGTTGTCAAGTAGATGATTTATAACTAAGAGCCATCTATTAGGTGTTACAGAAATTACTATTACGTGAAGGTCGGAATAATATACGTAGAAAAGTTATAAACAGCTATACATTCCAAATAATACTTTAGTAGTACACATCTATGAAATTCGAAGAAAATGTTGTTTCGGAACCAGAGGCAGGAAAATATAGCAAGAAATAGAAGAATCAAAATTCCACGACTAGTGGATTAAGCCATTGAAAAAAATCTTTGTTACGTAGTTGTAACTATTCGTTGAAGATGAGGTCATCGTTCTTAGAAATATGCTTGAAAATCTGCAGCCCTTGTTGTACGTCGAGTCTAAGACCTATCTTTTCTCTATGTAAAATGGCAATTTCTTCAGTGCTTTTCGGCTTGTGACTGGAAATTAACGGATGATGAGCAAAAGTGGAACTGTGTACATTAGTGCCTCTTTTTTCCAATAAATGTTCCTTGTACCTGACACTAAAACATCTTCCAGTTTGTCTTATATAATAAACAGGACACGTATCGCAAGTGATTTTGTACACTCCTTAATTGTGTATAGGAGCAACTGTGGACTTGAGATTGTGAATGAGACTTTTTAACATGTTATTGTTAGTGGAAAAGGTAACTTTGCATCCATAGTTTTTAATTAGAAGACGACGAATTTTATACGAGGTGGGGGCTAAAAATGGAATAGAGGAAACTTTTTTGTACTCGTTGCTGTTAGAAACATCACTGACTCCTGGTCACTTTATCGTCAGTTTTAAATTTGAATATCTTGTCAACTAACGTGGGATCATAGCCATCATTAACGGCAATAGATTTACTACACTCATCTCTTCATTAAGCTTGCCAGGTGACAAAGGTACAGAACACCTGAGTCTGAGGAGTTCGAAGTCTACTTTAAATTGCCCTTACGTGATTTAGGCCACTCCAAACGGGTGCACCTAATAGTTTAAAAGCCCTACACAGAGAAGTAAAAGGTCAGACCTTAAACATTCTGGAAGAGACTGAAATTAGCAGAGTCTAAAGCTATCCCCTTCAAAACACCCTCAACAATCAGATGGAGTTAAGACATTATAATATACTGTCGAACTTTTGATCGTCTATCAAGGACATAATGTCATAGTTGTTCAACCGCTTTATTATTGAGCCTGGGCTTGTTGTTATATGCTCTTGCGTCTGGTCTATTTGGTTTTACGGATTTTCAAGGTGGAGTATTTTAGAGTATATATGGTTTAGTATATATGGTCATTCCCGTGATGTTTGGATACGCGCGAGAAAGTTCGTAGCTTTCCCGGCTACGTGGATGGTCGCGCTAGTGACCTCCATGATCCACATGGGCACGTTGATTACCAGCGTGGCCCTGCACGGCGAGGCGTTTGGAGGGTTGTTGTCCGCCGCTTCCTCGTGGGAAATGGCGTTTCTTAACCAAGGGCCTTTGCGTTTTCTTGTGTTCTTATTTTGCTCTTTCCATTGTGGATGTACGCGCTTTTAACATGACAGTTTCTCAACCGAACTATGACGTCTGCTGATAGAGGGTTATTTTACATTAAAAACGTTGAGTCCCTCTCTTTCCTGTATCAGGGATTAAATGTTTTACTGACGGGTGAGTATTTCATACTGGTTGTTATGATGTATCATGCAGCGTAACTTGCTGTGACAGTGCGAGAGAGAGACAAAGATATTGTTTATTACTCTGTGGCGGTCAGCGCTCACATAATTATTCTTAGGATATAGAGTTCTTTTGTTCTTGTTAAGAGTAATTTTTTTTGCGGAGGAGAGCCATTCTTGTGATGTAAAAAATCGACGCCATTACGAGTTTTTGATTCACATTGTAAAATGTAAGTGCATATGGAAGGAAATCAGTTAATAGAACAATAAAATATTGTTCATTTCAAGAAGGTACGTCTTATTATACACCCAGCGATGTACTGCTATTGTGATTTACTAATAAACACCAGTTGAGAACAGTTCCGACGGAAGCGTTCAGTTCTAGTGAAATAGTTCGATGTTTTCTTCGGAAAAGAAGTCACTTCATGGATCATTCAAATCCACAATAGTAACTGGACATTTCTCAGAACTGAAAGCAATCTGATTGCTATGCAACAGAGCCCCGAAGAATATTTCTCCGTATTTTGGTTACCACTTTCAGCTCAACACGGTATCTGGAGCAGATTTCTACAACAGCGGAAGCGTGTAATCGCCATCAGTTTCACACACCGCCCTGTGTACGCTGTATGTATTTACCCACAACAGTGAACATACAGTTACTCACACAAATAGAAAGACAATACTAGGTGGTGTGGGGAAACATTTCAGTATAACGGCCCTGTAGAGCTAAATAGTAATTAAGCTAGTAACAAAAGGAGTCATTATAAATGTCTACCGTTAGACAGGACACGATCCTGATACAACACTCATAGTGAACCTGCAATATAAATATGTTAGTAATTTAGTAATTAATGTTTCATTGTGTGTATGTATGTCTAGTCTTATAGAGTAACTACATTATGGTCCTTTGTATGTTTCATGCTAACGCTAACGTGCGGGAGTATCTTGTGAAGAGAACGAGTGCGCCGTCCCAGCAGCCGAGCAGAAACTTCAAAAAGGCCAGAACATTTGAATTACTAGCTTTCTTGAGCATTTATGCATTGTAGTGACCCTTCATGTAGAAATTTTCTAAGTATAAATAGAGTTGCTATATTACTTTTACTGGAATTGCAGTATTTCAGTAGACATAGTAAGACAACATTTTATGTGTTATCTATGCACTGTTTTTGTGTCACATTGTAAAGTGTACATTAACAGCATTAGGACATTAACGTTTTTGCGTGTGTAAAAGTTTAATAGGCACTTTTGTAGGACTTATTTAGAGGAGAAACTGTCAATTGCTCATTTACATGGTGATAACGAGATCTATGTTCAAAGCCAATAAGCAAGCACGCATCACAATGCCACAAAATGAATTAAATAGTGTGAATGCATCGTCAACTAGTGCCACACAATTTAATACCGCCGTAGTTAGCGATATGTCGATTACGGCTGAGCAACCAGCAATAATTAATGCGCTCATGCCGTCGACACAAACGGTTGCTAGTTCCGACATTGATATGTCGAAAGAAGTCCAGAGAAATATGCAGCAACCAACAAACAACATGAATTTCATCTCTGACACAGACGTGTGCGAAAACGAAATGACTGTACCGAAAATTGTGTCGGTACAATCCTCATTAAGCCCAGAGCAATCGCCAATTGCTGAGAATACCGATTTGTTATCCCAGCTGATGTCAAGTTTGACTGTCATAACACAAGGGATTAAAGCATTGGAAACCACGCAATCCACGTTTGCAAACGACATGAATCGTAGATTCCAGGCATTGGAGAGTGCGCAATTTAATTTGGCTCAGGAGCAATCTAACAAACTAAAAGAAATAAATGATAAGATTACTGAAAAATTCCAGAGTTTGGAAACAAAGCAGAGTCACTTGATTACCAGTCAGGCACAACTCATAGTTACACAAGAACAACAGTATCAGGAATTAACAAACAAATACAAAGACATCTTATGTCGTCAAGATACACTAAATCATCAAGTGCAAGAAGTTATTCATGTACAGAACACTATTGCGCAAGACGTGAATACAATTAAGCACGATAACGAGCAAGCTGTCATTGAGCTTACTCGGAGGATAGACACTCTCAGTCTCGAAGGCGAGAAACACATAGAGAAACTTTTCAATGAACATAAGATCGCATTTTCTAGGGACATTGAAGATTGGGCGAAAGAGCAAACCGAGACAGTGCGAAATTATGTTGACAAAACCTTGAAAGAAACAGTTTCTAACGTGCAAGTTAACAACGAAGCTGCACAAGAACAACATGAAGCAGAAGTTAAAGAGATTAAGGAGAATATAGGAGATGAATTTCCTGCTTGGAAAGCAAAGATAGAAAATACATTAAAAGCATGCCAGCAGGGTCTAGTTAATACTAGAGGGGCACATACTACCTGCAGTTTATCAAAAGCAGACATTATTCCTGATGAAACCAGTGAAACCGAATCCATGCAACAATATCCATGTATTGGTGCATATTTACGTAATCAACCAGAAACAAATTATCGAGATTATCATTCACCGCGTAGTAGCCACCAGAATACACCTGTGACTATGAATGAAGAAAAAATGCTTAAATATCGTCAATTCCAGATATTTATTCCCGAAAGGAAGTCGATCAATCCCGTGGTATTTATCAAGCAATTTAAAGGGATATTGCCGCGAATGTGGACTGAGCAACAAAAAATTATGTACGTTGCAGGACTCATACATGGAGATGGATCGATGTGGGCGTCAGAAGCATCCGATTGGTGTCAAGATTATGACCAATTTGAACGCGCTTTCTTGCACAAATACTGGAATAAAGGTGTACAAGAAAGACTACGTAAGGAAGTTTTTGACCCACAAACTTTTTCTTTCAAAAATGGATCTTTAAGAAAGTATTTCGAGAAGTATATAAATAAAAGTAAATACTGGAATGAACCAATCCCGACGCAGGATGTCATTCGAATATTAAAGGGCAAACTTCCACTTGAAGTTAAGGAAAAACTTCTACATGTGCCTGAACAACATGTGGAAGATTTTCTAGCCACATTGGATTCAATAGACATTCTGTTCGAAGAATCTCGTGTGCGCTATAACCAACCAAGTTACCAACCTAACAAATACAATAGTAATAACAAACAGTATGGAAACAAACCTTTTGCACACAATTCACCAAACCCACAGGTGAATTATTTCCAGAAAAACGTGAAATTTGGTAACGAAAATCCCGACCAGTGTAATCATGACCAACAATGTGAACAAAAATATAAACGGAAATGGAGGAAGAATAATAAGAAGAGGAAAGGATACTATCAAGAAGGGAATTATCAGCAAAAACGCCGATATCAGCAACCAACCCATGAATATCACAACCAACCACAAACTTCATGTTGGGTACCAAATGATAATGCAAATGAATGGAGAAATCAACCACCAATAATAACCGACGTAACGGAGCAGACATCTACTAATAATGGACAATCGTCAAACTAAACTCGACTGTCAGAAGCCCCGACGGTGCAGTCGAGGAAGTTTTCAGGGGCGAAAATTCGAGCGTCAAATTTTCCCGGTACAATGAAGGCAGATTATTAATAGAAGAACTTCAGCAGGATATGATGCCTTGTCAAGAGGAACATATCACTGTACCTGTTGCGAAAATTCAGGCGGCGATTGAAGGCATTACTGTGCAAGTTACTTTAGATACAGGAGCAGCAGTAAATGTGGTTTCTGAAAAGTTATTTCAAAGAATACTTCAGAAAGCAAATCCACCGATTTTTCCTGTTCAATGTTGTAGAATTGTAGGTCCTACTGGTCATAAGTCTTCTCAGGTTAAAGTGCAGACTCAACTCCAGTTAGATATCGGAAATGTAGCTATAAATTGCACGTTCCTTGTAATAAAAAAAATTGGTTGAGGACTGTGTCCTGGGTATAGATGAATTTAGAGAGAGAAATTGGCATATCGATTTATCTCTAGGCCGTACCAGTTTTACAATAATGGATCAGAAACATCAACTGAAACTTCTCAGGGAATATAGTACCCATGGAAAGTATTGTCAGGGACGAAAGCTGCAAATAAAGTGGATACATAGCAAACCTGTACGGTATTACCAAATTAATTACTTGCAACCAGTTTTAAACCCTGAAGTTATGGTATATGAAAAGGTGCAAGAACCTGAATATTTGCAACAACACTAAAGAAAGCAATTATATGATCTTCTACAGGAATATCATGAAATCTTTCAAGAAAGACCTGGTGTAATCAAAGGATACACATGCCATTTAGATGTGATACCACACCAGGTTTTCTGCCGTATTTTTTATCCAGTACCGTGGCACCAACGAAAGGCAGTTGATGCGGAAATCCACCAGATGCTTGAATGGGATCTGATCGAACCTTCGACGAGTCCATACTGTAGTCCGCTTCATGTTGTCTCGAAAAAGGGAGGAAAAGTTCGTCTCGTGCTAGACGCACGGCAGATAAATAAGATTATCATGCCCGTGCGAGCTCACCCGGAAAACATCGACGAGCTAATTGAAAAGTTCGAGGGGATGAAATACTTAACAAATATTGACCTGAAAAGTTCATTTTGGCAGGTGGCACTAGACGAACCATCAAAACAAGTAGAAGCTACCAATTTAAGGTTTTACCTTTCGGGCTAAACGTGAGCTCAGGAGTTTTTATAAATGCTCTAGATCATGCATTGGGACCTGCACTTCGAAGCAATTTAACTTTATTTGTGGACGACATGCTCATAGCTACGAGCACATGGGAGGAGCACGTTGATTTATTGAGAGGAGTGTTAGAACGTTTCAAGGAAGCAGGCATAACCGCAAATCTGCAAAAGTCCCATTTTGCTCGAGATAAAATCAAATTTTTGGGTCATCTTATAAATGGAAAAGGCATCTTACCGGACTCCGAGAAACTAAAGGCAATCAAAAACTTTGCAGTTCCATCAACAAAAAGACAGTTAAAGGGCTTCCTCGGAGTTGTCTCTTTTTTCAGGCGTTTCATTCACGAACACTCTATTAATGCAGAACCGTTGTACAGCTTGTTGCGCAAAAATACTTCGTGGGTGTGGACGCAACAATGTCAGAATGCATTTGAAGCAATAAAACATGCCTTAGTCAATTCACAAATATTATATCATCCAGATATGAGCCAAGAATTCGGTTTAATGGCAGATGCTTCGGAAATTGGAATAGGTTCATGCCTCTTCCAAGTAAAGATGATAGATAGGAAATCAACTTTCTGTCCAATAGCTTTTGCTAGCCGACTCTTAACTGCTTGTGAAAGAACATATACGACTACCGAAAGGGAAGCATTGGCCGTAGTCTGGTCATTTAAGAAATTTTACTATTACTTATATGGAGCGAAGACAACAGTATACTGTGACCACAAAGCGTTAAGTTTTTTGCAAACATGTAAATTATTACATCCAAGATTAGCAAGATGGACGCTCTCACACCAAGAGTTTCAATTTGAAATACCTAAGCGGCCAGGATAATTTCATCGCTGATGCACTGTCTAGAATGCCAGATGGAGATTTGTCAACTATCAACATCACCGCCAATCCGTCCGAATTTAATGTTCTTATAATGGCTGATAGAATATATAGGAAACATTTTCTTGACATGTGTAAGAACATGGAAAAACTACAGAATGAAGATCCTCGTTGGCATTCAATAAAGGAAACTTTAGCAAAGCCTGGGAACGATGATCTGAAGAGACTGTACAAAGTTGAGGACGATGTCTTATTTTTCAAAGGGCATCTTGATTCAGATAATTGGAAGGTGTGTATTCCCGAGAAGAATGAGAATGACTTAATTTTGCACACGCACATCACTTGGGGACATTTTGGAGTATTAAAGTGTGCTCGGAAGATTCAAGCATATTGCTACTTCCCAAACATTCGCAGGAAAGTGCACAGACAGTTAAGGAAATGTAAAATTTGTCAGCTAGCCAAACCAGGAAATTTTTGTGTGAAAGATTTCCTACATCCTATTATACCCACTAAACCGGTGTCAATCATTTCGGTCGACGTCTGTGGTCCTCTACCATCATCAAGGGGAGGATGCAAATATATTGTAGCTTTTCTTGATATATTCACTAAGTATGTCAAACTTTATCCATTAAAATCAGCTACTGCTGCATCCATAGCCAAGAAGCTGGTCAAAGATTATATAGTCAAAGTAGGCAAACCAGAGGCTATTCTTTCTGACAATGGGTCAATGTTCACTGGATTTCGTTGGAGGCAAACATTAGCCAGTTATGGTATAAAACAAATTCTAACATCAGTGTACCACCCTTCGGCGAATCCCGTGGAACGAATTTTTCGTGAATTAAACCGGTTCATGAGAACATATTGCCACAACCAGCAACCCAAATGGATCGATTATCTTCACGATTTTCAGGAAATTGTAAACAATATGCCACGTACTACGACAGAATACACCCCATACGAACTGATGTTTGGAACACAGGAACAGAATGACTGGATTCGACCAATTCCTAAAGTAGCTATTAACAAAATAGACCTACAAAATAAAGTACGACAATCCTTACTCAATATAATGGACAAGGCAAGAAAAAGGAAAATATATTTTGACAATCGACTTGGAAAAATAAAAACATATAAAGTGATAGACCAAGTTTTAGTAAAAACTCATCCTAAGGCTTCACTTATACAGAGGAAGAACACAAAATGGCAATTATTGTATCAAGGACCATTTGTGATTACCAAAATACCCCATCCAGGAACTTATGTTTTGAAGGATGTGAAGAATGGAAAGGTGAAAGGTATGTATCCTCATCACTTGTTAAAGCAATTTCATGATGACTGAAGATTCTGAAGATTGAAAATACTATTCTTATCAAATAATATTGATTAGAGAATTTTCATTAAACCTGTGAATCATACTTAGGATAGTTTCTTTTTTTTTGCAATTTAGTGCATATGGAAGGAAATCAGTTCATAGAACAATAAAATATTGTTCATTTCAAGAAGGTACGTCTTATTATACACCCAGCGATGTACTGCTATTGTGATTTACTAATAAACACCAGTTGAGAACAGTTCCGACGGTAGCGTTCAGTTCTAGTGAAATAGTTCGATGTTTTCTTCGGAAAAGAAGTCACTTCATGGATCATTCAAATCCACAATAGTAACTGGACATTTCTCAGAACTGAAAGCAATCTGATTGCTATGCAACAGAGCCCCGAAGAATATTTCTCCGTATTTTGGTTACCACTTTCAGCTCAACACGGTATCTGGAGCAGATTTCTACAACAGCGGAAGCGTGTAATCGCCATCAGTTTCACACACCGCCCTGTGTACGCTGTATGTATTTACCCACAACAGTGAACATACAGTTACTCACACAAATAGAAAGACAATACTAGGTGGTGTGGGGAAACATTTCAGTATAATGGCCCTGTAGAGCTAAACAGTAATTAAGCTAGTAACAAAAGGAGTCATTATATTGTTATGAACATATTTTATTAGGATAGACGTCAATTTTTTTACCATAAAGACGATTGTACAGTTCGTACCTTGTACGTCTATAGATGAACATGTGATTTGAATAAACAAAACCCCTCGTGCCCCTGTAAAAGTCCATATGCAGCTAAAAGTGGTTTACTTCACAAACATGGGTTACTTCCGTTGCAGCTGCCCTCAACAGAAAACTAATTGCTTCAGAAACATGTTAGGTTAGGTTGTTTGGGGGAAGAGACCAAACAGCGAGGTCATCGGTCTCATAGGATTAGGGAAGGACGAGGAAGTAAGTCGGCCGTGCCCTTTCAAAGGAACCATCCCGGCATTTGCCTGGAGCGATTTAGGGAAATCATGGAAAACCTAAGTCAGCATGGTCGGACGTGGGATTGAGTCCAGCGTGCTAACCACTGCACCACCTCGCACGGTGAGAAACATGTTAGTGCGAAGGACTACAGGGACATGGACTTGCCTATTAATCAGTGAAAAGGAAAATACAATAAAAACACAGATTTCTGTTTACGTAAACGTACTTAAACATTCAAAAGTAAAGACAGGCAATTTACGATGCAAAATAAGTATTCGTCTACAATACTGAAAATGACACTTTGAACGCAGAATGTTCTGATTAGTACTTAGTAGGCTCTCCTTTCCTCTTTAAAATCTGTTGCATTCTCCTCAGCATGAATTTCTACAGAGTTTCTATTATTTGCATTGTAATTTTACGTTATTCCTGCAGCAGAGTGTTCTTTACATAATTCCTATTGGACATCTGATTGATTCATGATATGTTTGTTGATTAAATTTCACAAATTATCTCTTGAATAATTGTCTGTGAATTGCAGTGGCGTCGGCATCAGCTGGGAGAGCCATGCAACAAACACAGCGTTGCATCTAGAATTGTACGTTTTGGATCATTATATTGTGTAGAAACATAACACCCAGATAAACCTATATTATTAAGACTTCTCGATAGATGTGTTTTAGGATGTTTATGTCAACCTTGTGGTCCATAAATCCATCAATAAAGCACAAATCCCATCCATCATTTGCACTCATGAGGCCCCAGACAATTACCGAAGCTTTAGAGAAATCACGGAAAACGTAAATGAGGATCGCCGCACGCGGGATTGAACCGTCGTTCTCCCAAATGCGAGTCCAGTGTGCTAAACAATGCTCCATCCCGCTCGATTCGTATTAAGGACTGTAATACGAATGTGTTGTAGAGCATATAAGTAATTTTACAGTGAGTTTGTTTTCTGTTATGTGATGGTATTAGGTGAAAGTGTTAAACGCTAAATAAATGCCCTTAAAAAGAGACACCAGAGCAATCCACGGTGTCTGGCATGGGAGACTGTTGTGCAGCTATTTAAACTTGGCATTAGAAGCTCACATGTACTGCTCTTGACGAGCTACCTAAAAGATCGAACTCTCATCGTAGAAGAACAACATCCACGATCCGAAGAGTAGGCACAGGGGCTCCGAATGGGTGCGTGCTGGATCCTGTGCTGTACTCTGTTTACACATTGAACCTATCGGAAATGCCAAGAGTCTCCAGAGTTATTTACACCGATGAATCTGCAGGGTGCACCCGGTACACTAGCAACTGCTGGCCTCATTAAGCTCGGAGACAGCAACAACATTGTACAAATGTTGAAGCAACTGATAACAAAAAGAGAGAACACATGGTAACTTATTACGAAATTAGTGATGAAGAGAGATGCTGAACGAAATCGTACTGACTGTCGCAGCTTGGGCTTTCCTCATATGACATCGTGTAAGCCAGGGACCAAGCCAATCAGGTAGATATGTATTTGTTGACTTCCGAAACGCATTTCATTCAGTGCACACCAAGGCTAATTAATGGAAGTACAATCAAATGGGGTATGAAAAATATGTGACTGGTTTGAGGATCTCTTCGTAGGATACAGCTTGTTATGTTGGATTTACTGTCATCGAAATATATTCAAATAGCTTGAGGTCCATCCGTTCATTTTCTTTATTAATTACCCCGCATAAAATTTTAATAGTGACCTCACAGATTTTGTATTTAATGCGGTCATCTATAGTACTCTCTGAAAACAGCTACAAAAATTTTCAGTCAGATCTTGATAACATTTGAAAGTGGCGCAAGGACTGTCAACTTGTTTTAAATGTTTATAAAGGCACAATTGTGCATTTCAGAAAATGCTAAAACGTAGCCTCTCGTGATTACAGTGCCTATGAATCACAACTATCAGTTAACTCATAATTTAACTGGGGGTAAAAATTTGTGGTAATATGAAATGGATTTCACACATAAGAGGTACTGTAAAATATAAACTGGCCAACATTTGAGGGCTAGCATCAACGATTCCGCCTAGTTAACAAATTTTCAGGAAGCAGTACTTAGTGAGGAATCTAGGAATTACTTCAACTCCCTGCGTAACACTCATGTAGGTACTGTAAAGGCAAGATTAGACTAACGACAGCGCAAAAACCCATTTAAGAAGTTGTTCTTTATGTGGCACATACGCAAGTGGAGCGGAAAGAAACCCTAATATAAACTAATACAAGAGGTACCTTCTTCCGTGCACTTCACAGTGGTTTTCAGAGTACGGCTGTAGATATAGATGCTAAGAACACACACTTCGTTAATATTTGTGGGTAACACTAAGGAACATGTCACGTTTCTCGTTGTTAGGCACTCTGGACTCCTATTGTGCAACAAGCAGTCGGCTTTCGATGGAAATTAACTAAAGATTTACCTCTTGTTTCGCTGTTGTTTTCTACCACGAGGTGACATGTTATCATTTGGAGAAGCACGTATTTCCTTCATACAAACAGGCGACGGTATTACAGGGCGGGAAAGACTGGGTAAGGCTCTGTCCGTTGCTGCTGTAAAACATACGTCTCCGGAAACTGTAGGTTGTGATCTGTCGTAGTTGTGTCGAATGAAAAAACTGTAATACCGTCGCCTGTTTGTATGAAGGAAATACGTGCTTCTCCAAATGATAACATGTCACCTCGTGGTAGAAAACAAATCGGTGGCAATAACCATTCACAGACGACAGGTGGCAGCACTAGCAGTGGAGGGTATGTAAAGTATGTCGGGGTGGGAGGGGGGGGGGGGAGGGAGATATACGGAAAACAGTGCAGTACTTGATGTGATGTGTAAACGGCAGCCGGCCGCGGTGGCCGTGCGGTTCTGGCGCTGCAGTCCGGAACCGCGGGACTACTACGGTCGCAGGTTCGAATCCTGCCTCGGGCATGGGTGTGTGTGATGTCCTTAGGTTAGTTAGGTTTAAGTAGTTCTAAGTTCTAGGGGACTTATGACCTAAGATGTTGAGTCCCATAGTGCTCAGAGCCATTTGAACCATTTTTGTAAACGGACAGATTTATCTGACGGTGGAAAGGGCGTGATCATTGAGTTTCGGGTCAAGGGTGGAAGCATTACAGAAATGGCTAAGTTTGTAAATTGTTCACATGCAGCAGTAGCTGAAGTACGCCATGTGCGGCAAAATCGCGCTATCCAGAATCCGCCGCCGAGGCGACTGTGTGCTCCGCGACCAGTAGATGACGGGAGTGAACGGCGGCCGCGGAGATGTGTGCGGGCGAAAAGACGTGCAACTGCTAAACAATTGGCCGCCCAGATGAACCAAGGGACCCTTCAGCGAACGAATGGGCCTCCGTCGCCGGCGCCTGGTTCATTCAACCATGCTGACTGTTGTTCATCGGCGACGGAGTCTGGAAATTACATGCCATTACCGCAACTGCACGTCCACTGAATGGCGACACGTACTCTTTTCAGATAAATCGCATTTTATTCTTCATCGGGAAGATAGTCGTTAACAGTTTGCTCTTGTCCCGTGCTCGAGAATGTTGACGTCATACGATTTATCTGATGTTTTTATATGACTTACAAGTCCGCCCCCGGTAGCTGAATGGTGCATCCACGGTAGCTCAGCATGTTCGGCCAGAGGGCTGCGTGCTCTCTGTAATAAAATAACTGAGTGAAGGAATCAACGATCAACTTCAACGGATGTCTTGTGACGTCCGCCCAGATCAAACGCAACGAAATATATCGAACAAAATGAAAAAAAGAAAAAAAATGGTCAGCGTGACGGATTGTCAGTCCTCTGGGCCCAGGTTTGATTCCCGGCTGGGTCGAGGAATTTTCTCCGCGCAGGGACTGCTGTTGTGCTGTCCTCCTCACCATCCTATCATCCTCATCGACTGCAGGTCGCCGAAGTGGCATCAAATTGAAAGACCGGCACCCGGCGAACGGACTACTCGGAGGGGGGCCCCTAACCATACTTGACAGAAAATCCTAGGAAGTTCTGGTCTTACGTTAAATCAGTAAGTGGCTCGAAACAGCATATCCAGACACTACGGGATGATGATGGCATTGAAACAGAGGATGACTCGCGTAAAGCTGAAATACTAAACACCTTTTTCCAAAGCTGTTTCACAGAGGAAGACCGCACTGCAGTTCCTTCTCTAAATCCTCGCACAAACGAAAAAATGGCTGACATCGAAATAAGTGTCCAAGGAATAGAAAAGCAACTGGAATCACTCAATAGAGGAAAGTCCACTGGACCTGACGGGATACCAATTCGATTCTACACAGAGTACGCGAAAGAACTTGCTCCCCTTCTAACAGCCGTGTACCGCAAGTCTCTAGAGGAACGGAGGGTTCCAAATGATTGGAAAAGAGCGCAGATAGTCCCAGTCTTCAAGAAGGGTCGTCCAGCAGATGCGCAAAACTATAGACCTATATCTGTTACGTCGATCTCTTGTAGAATTTTAGAACATGTTTTTTGCTCGCGTATTATGTCATTTCTGGAAACCCAGAATCTACTATGTAGGAATCAACATGGATTCCGGAAACAGCGATCGTGTGAGACCCAACTCGCCTTATTTGTTCATGAGACCCAGAAAATATTAGATACAGGCTCCCAGGTAGATGCTATTTTTCTTGACTTCCGGAAGGCGTTCGATACAATTCCGCACTGTCGCCTGATAAACAAAGTAAGAGCCTACGGAATATCAGACCAGCTGTGTGGCTGGATTTAAGAGTTTTTAGCAAACAGAACACAGCATGTTGTTATCAATGGAGAGACGTCTACAGACGTTAAAGTAACCTCTGGCGTGCCACAGGGGAGTGTTATGGGACCATTGCTTTTCACAATATATATAAATGACTTAGATAGTGTCGGAAGTTCCATGCGGCTTTTCGCGGATGATGCTGTAGTATACAGAGAAGTTGCAGCATTAGAAAATTGTAGCGAAATGCAGGAAGATCTGCAGCGGATAGGCACTTGGTGCAGGGAGTGGCAACTGACCCTTAACATAGACAAATGTAATGTATTGCGAATACATAGAAAGAAGGATCCTTTATTGTATGATTATATGATAGCGGAACAAACACTGGTAGCAGTTACTTCTGTAAAATATCTGGGAGTATGCGTGCGGAACGATTTGAAGTGGAATGATCATATAAAATTAATTGTTAGTAAGGCGGGTACCAGGTTGAGATTCATTGGGAGAGTGCTTAGAAAATGTAGTCCATCAACAAAGGAGGTGGCTTACAAAACACTCGTTCGACCTATACTTGAGTATTGCTCATCAGTGTGGGATCCGTACCAGATCGGTCTGACGGAGGAGATAGAGAAGATCCAAAGAAGAGCGGCGCGTTTCGTCACAGGGTTATTTGGTAACCGTGATAGCGTTACGGAGATGTTTAATAAACTCAAGTGGCAGACTCTGCAAGAGAGGCGCTCTGCATCGCGGTGTAGCTTGCTCGCCAGGTTTCGAAAGGGTGCGTTTCTGGATGAGGTATCGAATATATTGCTTCCCCCTACTTATACCTCCCGAGGAGATCACGAATGTAAAATTAGAGAGATTAGAGCGCGCACGGAGGCTTTCAGACAGTCGTTCTTCCCGCGAACCATACGCGACTGGAACAGGAAAGGGAGGTAATGACAGTGGCACGTAAAGTGCCCTCCGCCACACACCGTTGGGTGGCTTGCGGAGTATCAATGTAGATGTAGATGTAGATGTAAATAAATAAAATAAACATGGCTTACATAGCAATGCCTTTGAAAATGACGGAAAGTTGAAACGCGTAAGGTTGATGAAAAGTAAAAGTGTGGCCAAGACATAAGTAAACTTATTAAAAATGCGTCGTCTCATAGTTTCGTGCAAATCCCAATCCTTTGTTCACTAATCCCTGTGTCCGCTTTGATGCTTGGTGGCTTTTGGAGTTGCGGTATTCAGTCTCGCTACTACAGGCCTGTGTTCACTAATCCCTGTGTCCGATTTGATGCTCGCTGATAGCTCAGGATTATTTGTTGCCAAGAGGTCTACTGTATTTTTACAACCACTTACTATCCGAGTGTTCATCTTTGTTTCTGTGGAACACATCTCTTCTGTCGAACAAATGCTCACCGTTCTTAAGGTATGCGTTTTAGTTGCCACGTTCACTAGACTATTTTGCTTCGAATGATCGTTACTTCATATCCGTGAATGTTGACTGTTCCTCTTGGTACACTCTGTACACCTCACTGTATAGTTACAAAGATTCGCCACTTGCGTGTAATAAAAACCGTGTGGAAAGGGTGGACCGTGTAAAAGTATTAGTGGGGCAGAATGGAAGATTTAGGTTTGTTGCAAGGGTTCTGGGAAAATGAAATGAAGGAAATTCATTGTACGTTTTTTGGAAATTTGTGGTACGTTCCGATGGGACGAAACTGCTGAGGTCATCGATCCCTAGGCTTAAACACTAAAAAATCTAACTTAAACCATCTTACGCTAAGGACAACATACATACCCATGCCCGAGGAAGGACTCGAACCTCCGACGGGGCCGGCCGAAGTGGCCGTGCGGTTAAAGGCGCTGCAGTCTGGAACCGCGAGACCGCTACGGTCGCAGGTTCGAATCCTGCCTGGGGCATGGATGTTTGTGATGTCCTTGGGTTAGTTAGGTTTAACTAGTTCTAAGTTCTAGGGGACTAATGACCTCAGCAGTTGAGTCCCATAGTGCTCAGAGCCATTTGAACCATTTGAACCTCCGTCGGGGGAAGCCGCGCGAACCGTGGCAAAGCACACTAACACGCGGGGCCGAAGTAAAGGAAATGAGAGGAAACATGCTAGTGCGATCAAAGTTGTTCTTCCAGCGGTTGGAGTATTTAACATGTAAGCATTACAACAGTCATCCAAACAATGGAGAGATGCTAAATTAGTATTATAAAAAATGGGTACAGTCCATCGAAGGTGTGGAAAACTATAATGGAAGTCTTTGAAAGAAAGACGTCTTAGTTCTCGGGATATCTTGATGGCTAAATTTTCCCGTGAATGAAAGGCAGCCGGGCTATGGGCTCACGATTCTCCTCCTCCCAGTGGCGCGTCCAGCGGAAGGTTGCATTCTACCTGCAGTCAAGCGAGGAGACAGTTCACGAGTCGAGAGCCACAGACTTTTTGCCTCTACATAGGATGAGAACCGAGCAGAATAGGGCAGAAAAATAGTAATATTGGTAGAAAGTGGTTCAGATGTATGTAGATATACGTAGACGTAGATGTAGGACCTTCACATCACCTCTTTCTGTCGTCCACTCCTTACACTCATAGAATTCGTGAGTGGAGTGTTATTAGTCTTTGCATAAGCTATCTCTGCTTTTCCCGTCATGGTTCTCTCGTGAGATTTAAGATAAAATAATGTTTAGTTTGATTCTTCTAGGGATAAACGCTCTCCAAATATTAACGGTAAATCCTTTAATGTTGCGCTGGATTCCTTTCCTTTGTTTGACACTGGAGTTATTTATTCCACTGACGCTGGAAATAAAGCCCTTAGGGAAAGGGGTCGCTCTTCATTGGCTCTTCTCTATATCGTCTACTAAGTCTACTTGGTAAGCTTTCAATGCTCTAAGATACTCAGTCAGCGGTCTAACGAAATCCATATGGTACTGTCGAAGTCTGTTACGACACAATGACGGATGTGCATTTCTTCTCAGTGAAAAATGAAATGAGCGTATGGCATCGCCGGCCGGGAGGCCCCTATTCGGGGAAGTTCGGCCGCCAAGTGTAAGTCTTATTTCAGTCGATTCCACATTGGACGACTTGCGCGCCGCTGATGAGGATGAAATAATGATGAGGACAACACAGCATATAGTCCCCGAGCGGAGAAAACCTCCAACCCGGCCGGGAATCGAATCCGGGCCCGCTTGCGTGGGAGGTGAACACGTTGCCACCAAGTGAAAGTTAGTATATACAGGTGCGCAAGCACACACAACGGTGGTAGTTTACATTAGCGTTGCATCTCAAACGCGCCTTGTTAGATCTTGTGTACTCTACATTGTCGCTAACTATGCTTTCAAACCACTTACAATGGTGAAACGGTGAAACTTCTTTGTACGGGTCGTCCATGATTATAGTGGACCGAGTAGTCTCAGAATGTACTCTTTCCACTTTGAAGCGTTCATAATTCCCCAAAAACACAATACAATCTTAACCTACATTCACGTGTACATTGGTTCTCGTTTTCTTGTAGAAATAGTGTGATGTGCCATAACACTGAAACACTCGCAACTGGACTTATCACTGTTCGTGGACCCCCAGGCATTTGCTTTTACGTATATGAGTAGTGCTGTCTGCTATACGTATGAACCATTCTTTGAAATGTTGTTGGCCTAGTATCAAACCTATAAAGCTTTGTTATGCACCATCAACACTGATTTAGTTCTTCCAGAACAACTTCAGTACGCATTAACGTACACATAATGCAGTGGAACTTTTTTTAAACTACGCCTTATGTATAGACAATGTACTTCTTTTCTATTTACCTAGACGGGTTTCGACACCTATGTGTCTTCTTCCCTGAGTCCACGTTTGTTTTTGCAAAATACCATACGAAGTTGTTTATCTATTTGTAAAACACTTTTTCGTGAGTAGTCGCTGTGTGTGTCACTGTACTTACATTTTTCGTTCAACCGTGCATCTCTGGTGGATTTTCCTTTCCTGTTGCTTCTTTATATTACACTCTCAGTTTCTTTTCAAACGTATTTTACACGAGGTGGGAGACGAGCAAACGCTTATGTCACCATACTCATAAGAGGCGCCATGTTATCCTTGCCTCTCACCTGTTTATCGTTCTGGTCCTCAAATGGTTCAAATGGCTCTAAGCACTATGGGACTTAACATCTAAAGTCATCATTCTCCTAGGCTTAGAACTACTTAAACCTAAATAATCTAAGGAATCACACACATCCATGCCCGAGGCAGGATTCGAACCTGCGACCGTAGCAGCAGCGCTGTTCCAGACTGAAGCGCCTAGAACCGCTCGGCCACCCCGGCCGGCGTTCTGTTCCTGTTCAGCGTGGCGCTTAATTCGAATGTTTGGTGAAAACTATTCTGATGTGACTCTTATGGGAGAACTTACATGATGTATGCGTACTTGATGCATGCATGTGGCGCACGTGCGTGGTTGTAAGTGTGTGTGTGTGTGTGTGTGTGTGTGTGTGTGTGTGTGTGTGTGTGTGTGAACAAAAACAAAACGATGAACAGGTGACAAATGTGAGAAGAGGGAATAGCGTTTGCCTCTTATTGATTATGGAGATGTAAGTGTCTCCTCAAACCTCGTTTTGTGTAAAGTACGCGTGAGAAAAAGGTGAGCGTGAAATATAAAAAAAGAGTTAAAAATAGCCTATACAGTAAAAGTACGAAAATAAGATCGCCACGGATGCACAACTGGAAGGAAGAAGTATGTACAATTATATGAGCAACCACCACTCCCGAAAAATTATTTTCAAAATAAATTTATTCACTAGTACTTTACACTTGACATGCTGTCAAGAGATAACGAAGGCCACCAGTAAAACTCTACTTCCACAAGTAACGTAACTAATGTGAGCAGTAGAAATAAATTAAACAAAATGTACGTATTATATTTTTAGACCTAAAATGTATAACAATCACAAACTTTGTACGATGTTTACAGAAATAAATCGAGAGTCTCAGAAGATTACACAAGATGTTAACCATGTCTGGGAAAATAAAAAGAGAATGCACTCCGTTTTGTGTTAGGTGGAGCTTAAAACAAAATTTTATATCACAGACACCCCTAAAAGAATCGTTGATACGCGCTTTCAACCCGAAATCTATACTAAGTGTTGCAGTAGAACTGATTGAGGCTCTGGACTGAAATACGAAATTTATAAAAATTCACACTTTTAGTGCTTCAGTAGCTCGATGTGTGATACTATCACATTATTGAGTGTAGCACTTTTTTTCCGGGTGATTAGATGGCAAAATAGTTTGAGTTGTCCGAATCATGTTCCACGGACACAGTTGACAAAGAGTGTGAATTCACAATTGAATTTAATTGCACTGAAATGCTGTGGACGTCATAAGAGACCCAAATCTGTACTCCGCAAATGCAAATCACCGCATGGAGCCGGGGAAGAATGATTGTTTGAATGTCTCTGTACTTGCAATAATTATTCTAATCATATCCTCACAATCTCTATATGACTGATACGTACGAGACTGTAGTACATCCCTAGACTAATAATTTAAAGCCGGTTCTTGAAACTACGTTGATAGACTTTCTCAAGATAGTTTACGTTTGTCTTCAAGAGTTTGCCAGTTCAGCTCCTTCAGTATCCTTTTCGTAATCCAAAAATTAACAACTCACGTCGACACGCCGATACCATGTATCAACGTCACTCTCCGAGTTTTATGATGGAACACACGCTAAAAGCGTTAGACTGATATGAATTTAGCCAACAGCTCTATTCACTTAAAAAACACATCTAACACTGTTGAGCTTTAGTATACTGTGTACTTGTACTGATGAAGCAACGATATTATTATTACGTCTTATTTACATTCCGTTGCGAACCAGCGACTGAATTATTCGCAACCTGAGAATTCATCATTTTTATTCCAATGTTCCAAGTCTACTGCGAACCTATTCTTTCGTAATGTTGCCTCTCTAAGTATTTGTACTATCTTTTGCTTTTCAAAGATTTCTTCTTTTGTCCAAATCCGACCGAATACAGTTGTTAGTACATGTTTCTCAAAAAACGTATAGCTAAATCTTTGGTTTTCTACGTCTATTTAATATTATATTCTTGGCCCTTGGCAGGTCCAATAAATGGGAATAACTTAAGTTTAATTAACTTTCCCTAAAGCAACTCTGAAAAAATTACCTTTTCTCTCTGTTTCTTTCTTTATCTTAGTCTCTTTATCTCGTTCTTTCTGTTTACTCAAAGAATAAAACCTTTCTTCAGTACTTTCTCTGTACTACAAATGCCGAACGCAGAACACATTTTTAAACTTTCACATAACTAAACAATTATATTTTTGTCTTGAAAATCTCAATGGTCACAGTTTATAGTGGTTGATTCAAATGCTGTTTATGAGCTATTCCCCTTCTAATCGGAAGACACACTAAAAAAAAAGAACACAAACAAAAAACCTAAGTGTCACCGCCACTTTGTATTCTACTTTAAGATTTTAGCAAAATGTCAGGCGTTGACATTCGCGTACCCACTATACCTTGAAGTTATTAAATCAATTACAGCACTTGAATCGTGATAGATAATTACCGTTCGTACCTCCTGTAAATGGTTCTTGATTGGATCATTTTCTGTCTTGACTCTATCAAAAATATAGGAAGACAGACTGTTCAAATGTTCAAATGTTCAAATGCATGTGGAATCTTATGGGACTTAACTGCTAAGGTCATTAGTCCCTAAGCTTACACACTACTGAACCTAAATTATCCCAAGAACAGACACACACACCCATGCCCGAGGGAGGACTCGAACCTCCGCCGGGACCAGCCGCAAAGTCCATGACTGCAGTCCCCTAGACCGCTCGGGTAATACCGCGCGGCGAAGACAGATTGTTTCCAAAGACAATTGCAATATATGGTATAGTATATTAACGTACAATGACGTAATGTTGCGCCGTCCGGACCTCAAAACTACAAGTCTCACCTCAGTAGGTGGTCGTGGGGTTCTCAAGCGTTGTTCAAATACTTTAGAACACGTATTAATAATAATAATAATCCTATTTGGTCGATAGTAGCTCCGTATTCCTCTACACCCACTATTATATCGGCTGTGTCACACTCTATGCTGCACGCGATTAATACTCCAAACTGTCCATAATATTGGATAGTTAACGGATGAGCCCTCCAACATTCACATAAATCCCTAACCAAAGAAAAGAAACCTCCACAACATCTAATAGCCAGTGCGACCAACAATTCTTCAAAATTCATTAGCAAATCTATCATATAATCGTGTACGGCATTTTCGCACCCATTATCCACAGTGCGTAGCGTTACATAGACGCCGACCTAGCTATCTTTCGAATCTGAATTATCATGCGCTTGTATAGCAATAACATTGAGCTGCCAGGCAGACACCAACACTTCTCAGTGCTAACCCAGTAGATTGAACTCCCGACTTCTATACTGACTGCCGAATCTTGAACAAATTAATTTCAATTAACTTGTCGGAGTAAATCATTACTGATGGCGAATGAGAATTCAGAAGCAAACTATGACACATCAGTGTCCTGTTATACATCACAACAACCGGCTGTTACCAGTCTGCCTCCTAACAGCGCCTTCTCACCCTTCCTTCCTCGAGGATCGAACTAAGAACCATATTTCGAACAATCTTGGAACGGTGATTATCCCTTGTACATGTCAAGTTCATCCTTAGTGGCCTTCGGTAACCTTTCTGGGGGCCAGCTGTAGTAGTAGTGCTGCTAACCATTCGCTCTGGTGATGGAGCATGGCTCTTTGTGACCTGGTTTTCGTCGGCTTTTTCTTTCGGTATTTAGGTACTATAACATGTCAAAGAAATACACATTAAAATATAACTTTTCCAAATTTTAAACATCCATTTTCCTGTCGTGACTAAGCTGAGTCAGCTCTATTACGTAATGCGAAACGAAAAAATCGTAACAAAAATTTTTGGCGCATTTCACTCTCCTACGGATTAAACAAAACGGTGAGAATTCGTGTACGTATACGTTCATTATCCCCTGTTAGTCGTATCTATTACGATCCCATACACTTGAGCAATATTATAGAACCGGTGGAACGAGTAATTTGTAAGAAATTTCATTTGTAGGCGGATTGCACTTCCTTAATATTCTACCAATAAACCGAAGTCTACCTCCTTCTTTACCCTCGACTGAACCTATTTGATCATTCCACGTCATATCCCGACAAAATGTTTCACACAGGTATTTGTATGAGTCAGCCGATTCCAACAGTGACTCATTTATGTTATTGTCATGGGATATTACGTTTTCTCGTTTTGTGAAGTGCAAAATTTTACATTTCTGAACATTTAGAGCAAGTTGCCTATATCTGCACCACGTTGTAATCTTATTAAGATCTGACTGAATATTTGTCCACCTTCTCTCAGATAGTACGTCATTATAGGTAACTGTATCATTTGTAAAAGGCCTTAATATTGTCTGGCAGATCATTAATATACAACATGATCTGCAAAGGTCCCAGAACATTTCCCTGGGACACACCCGCAGTTGCGTACACATCTGACGATGACTCTCCATTCAAGATAAACGTGCTGCGTCTCCCTACCAAAAAGTCCTCAATCCAGTCACAAATTTCACTTGATAAGAGTAGGTGCGGTACAGAGTCAAATGCTTTTCGGAAATCAAGAAACACTGCATCTCCCCCTTGCGTTGATACAAAGCTTTCAGTATGTCACGGGAGAAAAGTGCGAGTTAGGTATCACACGATCGATATTTTCGAAATCCATGCTTGTTATCTTCGGTAAGGTCATTCTTTCAATATACCTCATTATGTTTGAGCTCAGAGCACGTTCTAATGTTGTACAGCATCAGCAAATCGATGCAAAGAATCTGTGTGTCAATTCAAATACCCTCCTTGTAGACCTGCGCCTTTTTCCAAGAACTGGGCACGGTTTCGTGTTCGAGGGATCTACGACAGATTATAGTTAGAAGAGGGACTAACTCAGCCATAAATTCATAATAGAATCTGACTGGGATTCCATCGGGGCCTGGAGCCTTGTATCTTTAGCCCTGCATCACCCATTGCTCTCTTGACAGTCAAACACATTTCATTGTATCTATAGCCCTACGCTCTGTTTTACACCTATTATGCAGCAATCTCTATTTATTTAGAAGTTTCTTTACAGTGACTGTATGCCATGGAGATTTCTTTCCATTATGAACTGTTCTACTGGGTACATATCTACACAGTGCGTGGTCAACTATTCTTTTGAACTTGAACCAGAGTTCCTATACACGCTCCTGACCTGTGCTGAAAGTTTCAAATTCCTCATTGAGATATGACACTACCGATTTTTTATCTCGTTGACCGAACGTATATATCTTTCTGCTTGTATTAGTTGTCCTTTGTACTTTAGTAACCACTGTTGCCACAATCGCGTCGTTTTCACTGAAACCAATTTCGGTGTTGATATCCTCAGAGAGGTCAGGTCTATTTGTTGAATTTAGATCCAGTATGTTTCCATCATGAGTGGGGTTCCTAACCATCTGTTCTAGGTGGTTTCCAGAGAAGGCATTTAGTAAAAGTTTCACAGGATGTCTTATCATGCCCACCACTAACAAAACTGTAAGTTTCCCAATTAATTATTTGATGATTAAAGTCTCCACCGATGATTACAGTATGATTGGGGAACTTAAGTACAAGTGAACTGAGGTTTTCTCTGAATCTTCCATTATGTCTTTTCTTATGTGTCCGTGTACAGGAGACAACTTCTTTGTTTCATACAACATTCGGTCTCCTTGTTACATGTGTCCCTCCAAGCTTCGTTTCATTTTCGTTACTATCATAACTCCTTTTTCCACTGCAGTGTGTTTCCTGACTCGAGAGTTTGTTTTACGAAATTTTCCCAGTAATTCCCGACGTGCATCTCTCGAATGCTCGCTGAGCAAACGTGATTTATTAAATGATTTTCACTTTGCATTCTGAGTGTAAGTTTCTCTACCAGACACATAGAAAGTTCAGCTTTATAAATCCTACTTAATTTACCAAACTCACTCTTTATTTTTATTTATTCTTCTGCCATCCAGTTGTGGTGTTCAGTTTTCCAAAATAGGTGACCTCATAAACGTTGTTAGCTCGCACTAATTTAGTTTTTTTAGAGTCCATTGTGTCAACGGCCTTGCCACAGTGGTAACACCGGTTCTCGTCAGATCACCGAAGTCAAGCGCTGTCGGGCCGGTCAGCACTTGGATGGGTGACCATCCGGTCTGCTGAGCCATGTTGGCAAGCGGGGTGCATTCAGCCCTTGTGAGGCAAACTGAGGAGCTACTTGATTGAGAAGTAACGACTCTGACATACGGCCGGGAGAGCAGTGTGCTGATCACATGCCCCTCCATATCCGCATCCAGTGATGCCTCTGAGCTGAGAATGACACGGCGGCCGGTCAGTACCGTTGGGCCTTCACGGCCTATTCGGGAGCAGTTAGTTTTAGTTAGATTCCATTGCACGTGTTTGCTTACACAGTTTAAGTGTCGTTTAGGTACCTTAAAATGTCATCATCAAAACGTTGTGGATCTTTCGTGTTCTGTTAAGACGCATTCCTTATTTGTCTTTTACTTTTAGAATCTCAAACTCTTGTCTAGGACTACAGGAAATACAATAGAGTCTATGGGGATGCGACGTGAGCACGGAATGAAAATTACCTGACTAGCGAAGTACACAGCTATCTGATTGCCCAGCTACGACATCATACTTACTTTCCACTCCACATTGGCAGCAGAGGACGCCTGAAGTACCGGCCGCGGTGGCCAAGCGGTTCTAGGCGCTTCAGTCCGGAACCGCGCGACTGCTACGGTCGCAGGTTCGAATCCTGCCTCGGGCATGGATGTGTGTGATGTTCTTAGGTTAGTTAGGTTTAAGTAGTTCTAAGTTCTAGGGGACTGATGACCTCAGATGTTAAGTCCCATAGTGCTCAGAGCCATTTGAACCATTTTTGAACGTCTGAAATGTATGGAGAAAACAGTGTCTCACTACAGCTTCCTACAGTACACTTTTCTGTAAATTGCAGGTTCTCCGTTCAGCAGGTCTATAACACAAATACATAGCTGGAAAGAAACTAATACTACCAACAGCTTAAACACACGTCGCTGATAAAACGTGACTGTATACTTAAAGCGACTGTTTTACATCTGCGAATACCATGTCGTCTCTTGTTTTTACGTGAAGTAATATACACGTTCCTTTTTAACAGTGATCTTTCAGAGCTTGTAAACATGAACTTCTTACGTAACGCGATTAAGTTGCCTGGTAAGTGGCCCTCGGTAAATTTCGATCATCGGAATTGTTCGCCCTAATGTGGAATATGTGAAACAGCTATAATTTTCTGAATCGGCAAAAAACACTCCACTCGCCATTCAAGCCGAACGGTATTACAGAAGAGAGCCAATAACATAGGAGTCACATTGTACACCAGGCAATGCAGTATGCAGGAAGAAGAACTGTGCATACTTGTACCACCATGTAACCAGCCGCGCAGCAGTAGGCAGTTGTGACCGCTCTGGTACATTGCTGTGCCGTCACAAAAGACGGCACTGTTTCGATGCATTTAAACCACCTTGCGCGCCTCCGCCGACGTTGGGTGACGCTGTGGCCAGCGTTACTGCGGCGCCGCCTAAATGAAGCTGCCTACCATCTGCCTCAGAGTGACCACATAAGTTCTCTACAAAATGGAAACCTGCAGAGACCATCGGCGGAGTCTTCCCCGCTGGAGACATAGTTGAACATGATTGTTTTTGCAGGCTCGATATCGTGATTGGTAGCACCTAACATCGGATGATCCAGTGTGATAATGGCCGCCTGCTCTGGTTCGGTGCACCTCGTTGCATGTGGCTTGTTTGTTATCCAGAGAGGTTCCGGCCGTGACTGTGAGGAAACAGTTGGTGTAGCTGGCCAAAGGCAAGCTCTCTGTCTTACGTTTATGTGTATTGTGCCTCCAGCATTATCTGTGGTTTATGTGATCGGAGCTCAGTTTGAGGGCAGTTGCTACAAGCTTTATTGATTGTGTTCATAAGTGTAGATCATTGCTTATGTCAAGGAAATTGTTTTAAATTTTTAAACTTATTAGGCTTAGCGCCATTCATGTCACAGCAGTATATTTCCATGCAATGGTAATAGGGGATTTATAAATTTTTATTGATCTTGTTTTACAATCGTGTCTTACACAGGTTATTATAGTTGAATTTTGTAATTGCTGAGGTATTTGGTAAGATATATCAGTTTGATTCTTTAAAAAATTACATTACTTTTAAATTGAGTGAAGGTTTGAAAATTGTTTTCTTTTAATGGGAGATTTAGGAAATAACATTACAATGTGTTTTGAAGGAAAGAATAACACTTATAGTAAACTAACCCTTTCACTCGCTTATTTCATAACATATGGGCTCAGTTCATCTGCGATAAAGAGAGCCTTCCAACTCACCCCTACGCCTAAAGACAGTAACTCTAAAAACAGGTACAGTGAAGCACATAACGTGGCGCAATGGAAAAAAAAAAAAAAGGAAAAGAAAGGAGGGGTCAAGAGACCCAATTTCCTTCGTTAAATGGGATTGATCTGAGCCAAACTTGAGAGGGTGCTTGGAAAATACAACATTAAAACGGTCTTCCGACCACCATCTAAGAGAAAAGAACCTTGTTTGTGCGAAAAATTCTCAACTTACCGTACCCGTGATATACTGCATCTATTGGGAATATAGTTGTCAATATATCATGGAAACGCAGTTCTGTGTCGCGAAACGCATAAAATAGTTCAAATGGCTCTAAGCAATATGTGACTTAACATCGGAGGTCATCAGTCCCCTAGACTTAGAACTATCTAAACCTAACTAACCTAAGAACGTGACATACATCCAAACCCGAGGCAGGATTCGTACCTGCGAACGGTAGCAGCAGTGCGGTTCCGGACACAAGTGCCTAGAACCGCTCAGCCACAGCGGCCTGCGAAATGCATCAAGGAAGCCCTCATGTGTGTATTACTACGATACACAGAAAAACCAGCAGTGACAGAGCACAGCATAAGCGAATATCGTACTTTTGATTTTGGAAACACCAAATTACTATTCCCAGTAACCGGTTATTCCGACAGCCTTATAAATAAGTCCATATAAATAAATATCCACAAGAACTTAGTCAGTAGGAACGAATGTTACTGAGTTAGTGTAGTATGCAATCCACATCAGCGGTAATACGAAGAGAGCACGCCCAGCCCTGTCAAGCAAGCAGGACGCTTCCAGGACGCCCATGCAGAGATTAGAACGCAGCTTCCGGTGCACCCAAAATCCCCCTTCCCACCTGCCCGACTCCCAGAACCCAGCCAGGTGAAGGGGACGTACCATTGTATAAATATTGGGACACCCGCACTGCTTCTACACATCGGCGGCTGATGATGAGAAACTTTCTAGGCATTTACACAAAGGGATTAGTGCAACGAGAAATTCCTTCCTGTGGGAATAGTGGTTGTTCTGTAGCACATGCAGGACACGACCGACACCACTCTTATCTACCGTAAACGCCAAAGAAACTGGTATAGGCATGCGTATTAAAATACAGAGATATGTATAACAAGCAGAATACGGCTCTGCGGTCAGCAACACCTATATAAAATGGTTCAAATGGCTCTGAGCACTATGGGACTTAACTTCAAAGGTCATCAGTCCCCTAGAACTTAGAACTACTTAAACCTAACTAACCTAAGGACATCACACACATCCATGCCCGAGACAGGATTCGAACCTGCGACTGTAGCGGTCGTGCGGTTCCAGACTGTAGCGCCTAGAACCGCTCGGCCACTTCGGCCGGCACCTGTATAAGACAATAAGTGTCTGGCGCAGTTGTTAGATTGGTTACTGCTGTTACAATCGCAGATTATCAAGATTTAAGTGAATTTGAACGTGGTGTTATGGATGGCGCAGGAGCTGTGGGGGACAGCATCTACGAGATAGCGTTGAAGAGGGGATTTTCCCGTATGACTATTTCAGGAGTGTACTGTGAATCTCAGAAATACGGTAAAACATCAAATCTCCGACATCGCTACGGCCACAAAAAGAGTATCACTGTGATGTCCTGCAACGTGTTACTCAGAAGAGATCCCCCCCCCCCCCCCTCCGTTTCTCATACACATTTATGAATAGCCCTGCAAACTTCATGGTGTCAGTTCCCTCCAGCACTACTTCAGGCTTTAGTCGAGTCTATGTCACGTCGTGTTGCGGGGCACTTGCTCGTGATCGCGGGGACCCTACGCGATATTAGGCAAGTGTACCAGATTTTTTGGCTCTTCAGTGTATGTCACCTAGTGAACCTTAGTCTCCTGATTTTTGACGGCATTGAACTCAATGTGCCCTCTGTAATACGTTTTTCATATTAGATGCATTGTGCTGCCACCTACTGCCATATAACCGACCGCAGTAGTCATTAGATGTCAGAGAGCAGACTGGGGGCTCCGTGGAACTCAAAAGCCTCGACGTGGTCAGGTGATCGGGTGTCACTTGTGTCATACGTCTGTACACGAGATTTCCACACTCCTAAACATCCATAGGTCCACTGCTTCCGATGTGATAGTGACGTAGAAATGTGAAGGGACACGTACATCACAAAAGCGTACAGGCCGGCCTCGTCTGTTGACTGACAGAGACCAACGACAGTTGAAGAGGTTCGTAATGTGTAATAGGCAGACATCTAACCAGAGGATCACACAGAAATTCCAAAGTGCATCAGGATCCACTGGAAGTACTATGACAGTTAGGCGGGAGGTGAGAAAACATGGATTTCATGGTCGATGGGCTGCTCATAAGCCACACATCACACCGGTAAATGCCAAACGACGCCTGTCTTGGAATAAGGAGCGTAAACATTGGACGATTGAACAGTGGAAAAACGCTGTTTGGTGTGACGAATCACGGTAAACAATGTGACAATCCGATGGCAGGGTGTGGGTATGGCGAATGCCCGGTGAACGTCATTTGCCAGCTTGTGTAGTGCCAACACTAAAATTCGGAGGCGGTGGTGTCATGGTGTGGTCGTGTTCTGTAAAGAGGGGGCTTGCGCCCCTTGTTGTTTTGCATGGGACTATCACAGCACAGGACTACATTGATGTTTTAAGCACCTTCTTGCTTCCCACTGTTGAAGTGCAATTCGGAGATGGCGATTGCATCTTTCAACAAGATCGAGCGCCTGTCGATAATGCACGGCCTGTGGTGGAGTGGTTACACGACAATAACATCCCGGTAATGGACTGGCCTACACAGAATCCTGAACTGAATCATATAGAACACCTTTGGGATGTTCTGGAACGCCGACTTCGTGCCAGGCCTCACCGACAAACATCGATACTTCTCCTTAGTGCAGCACTCCGTGAAGAATGGGGTGCCATTCCCTAAGAATCTGATTGAACGTATGCCTGCGTGAGTGGAAGCCGTCATCAAGGCTAAGGGTGGGCCAGCACCATACTGAATTCCAGCATTACCGATGGAGGGCGCCACGATCTTGTAAGTTATTTTCAACCAGGTGTCCGGATACTTTGGGTCATATAGTGTATGTTATCTGCTGACACGGGTTGACGACGGAAGGTCGACTGTGGAGGCACAGTGCAAGAGAGAGGCTAGCACCGAGGACTGAGGCAGTCTTGAAATTGGTCCTCTACACGTCCACGTGACGTCTCCTACCCTGCCGACGATGGATCGGTGGTGGTAAGTTCCTATGGGACCAGCTGCTGACGTCATCGGTCCCTAGGCTTACACGCTAATTAGTCTAACTAACTTACACTAAGGAAAGCACACACACATACACACACACATGTGTGAGGGACTACTCAAACCTCAGAGGGGGGCACGAAGGATCGCTTGCTGGCCAGTAGCTGAACTAGGGAGCTTGGTATTCCCTGTGTTAAAAGTTAATAAATCAGTTTCTCTTGTCGAATAGTATCAAATGCACAGGAGGTATCCAGTAAAATCATTCCGCACTGCTCTGTGTGTTTAAATACCAGGATGAGTTCTTGTAGAAATCGGAACAAGTGGAATGGAAAGCAAATTGTTCTTCGGGCAGTGCTGCTTCGCCGGTGGGAGGCAGGTTGTGCTGTTATAGCAGATTCCACCCAGAGGTCTCACTCAGCCTGGAGAGTAGGCTTATATGCCTGTAGCTTTTAGGTCCTGCAGTAGCTGTGGCGCTACTATTATGATGGCTGTCTTCCAAGCTGAGGGATAGGTCTACTGAATGTTCGAGTTACTTGTGTGTTGGTGTTGGCACTAGACGTTTAAATACAGTGCAGGAAAAAAAAAAAACAAAAAAACAAAAAGAACAGTACACCGTTTTAGAGATTTCCAATTCACTCAATATTTACTGTTACATGAGTGCATATGGACTACATGAAATGATTACTTTCACAGATTAATAGGTCAAACTGTTCCGAGGTATCAGGTATTGTTCCATGCTGAAACACCTAGATCAGCACGTCGTGTAGCCTCTACTGGCATTGCAGGGGCTGACTCTGACAATCAGTGAATCGTACAAATGGGGAATAGTAGCTTGGGATACGTTATCCTGCGTCTGCTCAACCTGTTAACGTTTATCTGCAAGATTTTTTGTTTGACGAGTCACACAAGTCACTTCCCGTCCTATCATGTCCCACACGTGCACGAATGCAGACAAGAGCGTAGATCGTGCTGGCCAAGCAAAAAAAAAAAAAAAAAAAAAGTCTGTGAAATCTTATGGGACTTAACTGCTAAGGTCATCAGTCCCTAAGCTTACACACTACTTAACCTAAACTATCGTAAGGACAAACACACACACCCATGCCCCAGGGAGCACTCGAACCTCCGCCGGGACCAGCCGCACAGTCCACGACTGCAGCGCCTTACACCGCTCGGCTAATCCAGCGCGGCTGTGGCCAGCTGCATGTCTTGCAGAACACGTTGAGTTTAATGGGGAGTGTGTGGGCGAGTATTACGTTATCTTCCAATTTTAAGAACGGAGAAAGATCAAGTCTAACAAAATTTTGTGCGTACCGAGTGGTGATTAGCGTGCGCTCCAGAAACACCGAAGGTGGCAGAGAGCTGTAGTTTATCGCAAACGAGACCATAAGGCATGAGGCAGGGGAAGTGCGGCCTGGACGAATGCTCTTTACGACACTGCGCTCATCAGCTGTACGTCATACTTGCAAATGATCATCACTTGCATGCAGGCAGACTCTGCTTTCATCGCTGAAGACGACGGCGTGCCATTCCATTTTCCAATGGCTCCTCTGATGGCACTAGTCGAGTCGTGCTAGAGTTGTGCATGTCCGACGTCTGACTGCTAATTACTGGTTTGCAACGGTTCATGTTGACACGTCAGGGCTCACAAGGCCTCTAATCTGTGCTGTTTAGCTGTATGACCTGCCACTGCTGCCCTTACAGTACGGGCATCTGTATTGCGTGGACCTACAGAACCTCGCCAAGTGGTTTGAGAATATTCGCGTGACCACTAATATCAACATCGTTGTACAACAGACGCAACACGTAAAACTAGCGTGGCAGTTCTCATTCTGCCACTCGGAAGGCCACAGTTTGATCATACTTGTTCACTTGGCGGTAGGAAGCGCGAGTGCGGCCTCGTGGCATAGCTGCCTGCGTGTTTCACACATCTGCACAATTTTTAGGCTTCTGGCTGTGAACATTCCCTATTAAAGTGTAGACTAAGATGGCAATCTGGTACCTATGCCATTACACTATCCTTTGGCTAACGACATTGAAACTGTTCTCAGTACTTCTACTATCTGCCAGGTGGCTTATGCTGTTATCAGATCAAACTCAACGTCATTTTCCAGGTGTATTAATTTCTTTCCAACAGTATTATACACACTGACGTGAAAAAGCCGTTCCTCTTCGATGTTGTCCTCCTGTAAACGAGGAACGCTCTCGCGTTTCCCGGCTGCACGACAGGGCACCCAGTGGCGTGCACATCTTGACTCGTGTCCGTCAGGCTCGGCGAGACGCAGTGTTTGTGTTGGCGCCAGGCGCCGGGAATCGCGCCGCGGCGGCCATTGTCTGCACTCCGGCTGCTGCTGCTGCTGAGCGGGAGCCGCAGTTTGTTCGGTGCGCGGCCGCGGCTGCGGCACATACCAGTTTAATTACTCCGCGTATGACGCGATGCGCGCTGTGACACCGCTGTCAGGTCGGCCTGCGGGCGGGCGTTAAGGAGAAATTACGGAGATGGAACAGGGCGCGCTTTGTCACTGCGAGAGAGCTAGTGTCAGTGAGTCGCTTCTCACTAGTCGAAGAAAATTTATCTCAATTTCTATGCTGTCACTTTGAAAAGTTTGAATGAAATATACTACCCTGGAAAAGCATTTCCATACCACTTTCACCACTACAATTTGTTATTAATTATGTACGCTACAACAGAATAAATTTCGTCCCGTAGAAGAACCAGAAGACCGTCACCACACACACTGGCTCTGTTTGCTGCAGACGAAGACATGTTCCATTAAATATTCATCTAATACATTAGTTTAGCCGGCCAGAGTGGCCGAGGGGTTCTAGGCGCTACAGTCTGGAACCGCGCGACCACTACGGTCGCAGGTTCGAATCCTGCCTCGGGCATGGATGTGTGTGATGTCCTTAGGTTAGTTAGGTTTAAGAAGTTCTAAGTTCTGATGACCTCAGCAGTTAAGTCCCATAGTGCTCAGAGCCATTTGAACCATTTTTGAGCATTAGTTTACGTAAAGGATGTGTAGATAGTGGCAAATTGTTAAGGGTGTTGCACTGCAGGGACTTCAAGTCGTTTACTAATACATGAAAATGAGAATACAACAAAGAAACACAGATGTCTGTTTACATAAACATAGTTAAACATTCAAGAGTAAAATCTGGAAATTTAGAATGCAAAATAAGTATTCGTCTGTAATACTGCAACGAAATGTCGTATGGCTAGGGCCCCCCCACCAGTTACACCGGTCACCTGGTACAAGTCATTTGAATTGACGCCACTTAGGCGACTTGCGAGTCGATGGGGACGATATGATGATGAAGAGCGGAGAAAACTGTCCGACCCAGCCGCTATTCGAACCCGGACCCCTTTGCACAACAATCGACCGCACTGACCAAGCTTCCTAATTCAGCGTACCGCCATCGGAAGTTCGAGTCCGCCCTCAGACATGGGTGTATGTGTAGTCGTTAGAATAAGTTGGATTATCGTGTATGCCTAGGGACCGATGACGACAGCAGTTGCTCCCATAGGAACTTATCACCACCGATCCTTCGCCGCCAGATTCAGAAACGTCACATGGACGTGTAGAGTAACACTTGCAGGACTGCCTCAGTCCTCAGTGCTAGCCTCTCTCTTGCACTCTGCCTACACAGTAGACCTTCCGTCATCTACCTGTGTCAGCAGATAACATATAAGCTGGCGATACTACGTTTCAATACAAACCAGATGCTGCGAGAAGAAGACTCCAGGATGCCTATAGAAATACAAAAACACGTTTTAGAGAAGGCACATCGAGTTTAATGCCGTCAAAAATCAGAAGACTAACGTTCACTGAGTGACATACACTGAAGAGTTAAGAATATGGTACACCTGCGTGTAGGGCCCACGCGATCTCGCAGAAGTGCCGCAACACGACGTGACATAGACTCGACTAATGCCTGAAGAAGTGCGGGAGGGAACTGACACCATGAATCCTACAGAACTGTCCATAAATCTGTAAGAGTAACTAGGGGTGCGGATCTCTTCTGAACAGCACGTTCCGAGGCATCCCAGGCTATGCTCTTCTGCAGCCGCAGCGATTTTAGAGGTTTGAGGTCTTACCGGATTCCTGAGATTCAAGGTACACTCGTGAAATGTTCGTACGGAAAAATCCCCACTTGATCGCTATCTTGGACAAGCCGTGTCCCATCACTCGTGTGCCATCTATAACACCACGTTCACACTCACTTAAATCGTGATAACCTGCCAGTGTAGCAGCAGTAACCGGTCTAACAACTGCTCCAGACACTTGTTATTGTATATAGGCGTTTCCGACCGCAGCGCGAATTCTGCCTGTTCACATATCTCTGTATTTGAATACGCTTGCCTATACCAGTTTCTTTGGCGCTTCAGTGTAATATTCGATGGGCTAACAACGTGAGCTCCGCTTGCTAAACATCTTAGTGAAAAACTAGATCATCAACTGTCGACGAAACATCACGCAGACTTGGTCTGGAAGATATCATCTGCTGTCTTGGATAACCCTATATTAAACGATTAATGAAGAATATGGATAACAGTTTCTCACTGTCCATACTTTTTCATTTGTTTTATTCTCCTTCCTTACAGATTGGAACGAGTAATTCGACTAAAACTAGCGATACACAGATTTTAGAAAGATACTGGTAGATAACTACTTTTTTTGACTACTTTTTGTTTGGACTTCTAATGTTGAGACTTTAGTGTGTTTTATAGTCAAGAATTAACAATTTTACTTAGTTTTCGACTAATGTAACATAGATATTTCACATGAATAACTGAGGCAAAAGGAGTGGAAAGGAAACTGTATGGGAATGGGATATGAAAGAAATAACGACTGCTCGCTGCACAGGGCATTGCAACACTGCTACAGCGAGAGTTGAAAGTTTGTGCCGGAGCGGGCCTCGAACTGCGGTAGTCTACTTCCGTAAAACGGTTGCCTTATCTTCCTTGGCCATCCAGACACGATTTGCGTTATACCACAATTCCCAACTTGTCGCTCACCGCACTGGAACGACCCCCGCCCATCAATCCCCTAATCGCATATTGATTCCCGTAGGAGTTTGCACTTTGGTTGTGCATTGCACTGAAACTTTTCCATGAAACAACTATCGCCCTCACAGAATTACACATTTAAGAGCCGAAGAAACTGGTACACCTCCCTAATAGCGTGTAGGGCTCCCGGGAGCAGGCGTAGGTGCCGCAACACGACGTGGCGTGGTCTTGACTAATGTCGGAATTAGTGCTGGAGGGAATTGAAACCATGAATCCTGCATTGCCGTCCATAATTCGGAAAGAGTACGAGGGGGCGCACATCTCTCCTGAATACCATGTTTTGAGGCGTTACTGCCTACCACGCAGGGATCCCGGATGTTGTGTGTCCTTCATCATCATTTTCAGCATCATTGACTCGCAAGTCGAGGATGTGGCGTCACTAAAAAGGACTTGCAATACGGTGGCCGAAATACCCCGAATGGGGCCTCCAAGCCAACAATGTCATACGATCATTTCCATTTCTTTTTTTTTCTCTTTGCTAAAGTTCATCTGAATACACAGTGGATATGAATGGAGGCAGGTGATCAGACACGATGCTCAAGAATATGTCACCTGTCAGAGTCGTATTTAGATGTATCAGGCGTCCCATATCAATCCATCTGCACACACGCCACACCATTACACGGTCTCCACCAGCTCGAACAGTCCCTTGCTGACATGCCGGGTGCATGTATTCGTGAGGTTGTCTCCACATCCCTACACGTCCATCCGCTAGATACAATTTGAAACGAGGCTCGCCCGATCAGGCAACATGTTTCCAGTCATCAACAGTCCAAATGTCGGTGTTGACGGGCCAAGGTGAGGTGTAAAGTTTGTGTCGTGTAGTCCTCAAAGCTACCAGACTGAGCGTTCTGCTCCGAAAGCCCACATCGATGATATTTCGATGAATGGTTCGCATACTGACACTTGTTGAGGGCCCAGCATTGAAATTTGCAGCAATTTGCGGAAGGGTTGCACTTCTGTCACGTTGAGTGATTCTCTTCAGTCGTCGTTGGTCCCGTTCTTACAGGATCTTTTCCCGACCACAGCGATGTCAGAAATTTGATGTTTTACCGGATTCCTCAGATTCACGGTACACTCGTGAAATGGTCGTATGGGAAAATCCCCACTTCATTGCTATCTCGGAGATGCTGTGTCCCACCGCTCGTGTGGCGACTATAACACCACGTTCAAACTCATTTAAATGGTGATAACCTGCCATTGTAACAGCAGTAACCGATCTAACTATTGTACCAGACACTTCCTATCTTATATAGGTATTGCCGACCGCAGTGCCGTATTCTGTCTGTTTACATATCTCTGTATTTTAATACGCATGCCTATACCAGTTTCTTTGGCGTTTACGGTACAGAAGAGTGGTGTCGGTCCTGTCGAACATGACCTACAGAACAGACACCACACATATCTGTAAGAAATTTCTTAGCCACAATTCCCATAGGAAAGATTTTCTCATTGCACTAATCCCTTTATGTAAAGGCCTTGAAAGTTTCTCATCGTCTTACTGCGATGTATGGAAGTAGTGCGGATGTCCCAGTATTTATACTATGGTGCGCCCCCTTCACCTGGTTGGGTTCTGGGAGTCGGGCAGCTGGGAAGGGAGATGGTGGGTGCACCGGAAGCTGTGTTCGAATCTCTGCATGGGCGTTCCGGAAGAGTCCTACGTGCTTGACGGGGTTGGGTGCGCTCTCGTTGTATTAACGCTGATGTGAGACTGCATACTCCACTAATTCGTTCCTATTGGCAAGGTTCTTGTGGACTTATTTATAATTATGAACCAACAGCCGGTTACTTGGAATAGTAAAATCGAAAGTGCGATAATCGCTTATGCTGTGCTCTGTCACTGCTGGTTTGTCTGTGTATCGTAGTAATACATACATGGCGGTTTCCTTGATGCGTTTCGAGACACAGAACTGCGTTTGCCTTACATATTGGCAACTATATTCACAATAGATGCAGTATATCACCGCTACGGTAAGTTGTACTGAATTTTTCGCAGAAAGAAGATACTCTTTTTTCTTAGATGGTGGTCGGAAGGTCGTTTTAATGTTGTATTTTCCAAGCATCCTCGCAAGTCTGGCTGAGAGCGGTCCCAATTAAGGAAGGAAACTGAGTCTCTTGTCCCCTCCTTTCTTTACTTTTTTTCCCCTAGCATGCCGTTATGTGCGTTACTGTACCTGTTTTTAGAGAATACTGTATTTACGTGTGGGTGTCAGTTGGAAGGTTTTCTTTATCGCAGATGAGCTGAGTCCATATGTTATGAAATAAGTGAGTGAAAGGGTTAAATTTCTATGAGTGTTCTTCTTTTCTTCATAACACAGTGCAACGTTAATTCCCAAAGCTCCCATTAAAAGAAATCAGTATTCAAACCTTCACTCAATGTAAAAGTAATGTAATTTTAAAGCAATCAAACTTGTATACTTAATAATATACCTCAGCAATTACGAAACGCAATTACAATAACGTGTGAAAGACACGATTGTAAAACAAGTTCAATAAAAATTTTATACATCCTTATAATCCTTGCGTGGAAAAATACTGCTGTAACATGAATGACGCTCAGCCTAATAATATTAAAAATTTGAAACATTTTCCTTGACATGAACAATGATCCACGCTTACGAACACAGTCAATAAAATTTGCAAAAAAATGGCTCTGAGCACTATGGGACTTAACTTCTGAGGTCATTAGTCCCCTAGAACTTAGAACTACTTAAACCGAACCAACCTAAAGACATCACACACATCCATGCCTAGGCAGGATTCGAACCTGCGACCGTAGCGGTCACGCGGTTCCAGACTGTAGTGCCTAGAACCGCTTGGCCATACCGGCTGGCTTAAAATTTGCAACAACTGCCCTCAAACTGAGCTCCGATCACATAAGCCACAGATAAGGAAGGAGGCACTATACACATAAACGTAAGACAGAGATCTTGCCTTTGGGCAGGTACACTAACTGTTTCTTGACGGTCAGGGCCGGGACCTCTCTGGATAACAAACAAGCGACGCAGTACTTCCCCACATGCAGCGAGGTGCATCAGGTATCGAACCCAGAGCAGGCGGCCATTATGGCACTGGATCACCCGATGGTAGCTGCTACCAATGACGATATCGAGCCCACAAGAACAAACATTTTCATCTAGGTCTCTAGGGAGTAGGACTCCGTCAATGGTCGCTGCAGGGTCGCAACTTGTGGGAAGAGAAGTCGTGTTGTCACTCTGCGGCAGATGGCAGGCAGCTTCGTTTAGGAGGCGCCGCAGTGACGCTGCCGACAGCACCACCCAACAGCGGCGGAGGCGGAGGTTGTGTTTCATAAATGAGCTGCATAGAGACAGAATTAGCAACACTTTCTGCAGGACCTGACCATCATTTTGCAGGACAATGCTCAAGCACGTACAGTGCAAGCTGTTACTGATTTGTTTGACTGATGGGGCTGCTAAGTGCTATACCATCTACTGCACTCCCCTGACTTAAGCCCTCGTAAGTTCAACTCGATTTGTAAACCGAAGGAAACACTTGTGGGTTTTCAAATAGAATGATGTGGTGTGGCCCTCAATTACTTTCCCCTCAGACTCACAGTTGAAATATTAAAAGTTTTGGCTGGTTTCGTTGTCTACGGGCTGGGATACATAGGTGCCGCATTACGGGCCAAATACTGCTGAGTCTACAGTATATAATACGAATATACACATGAATCGAACGGTCGAAGGTTCCTATCACACGGCAATTGCGAATTTCGAATGAATAGTCATTTATAAATGAAAGATTGCAATTAAATAAGATGTGCAGGTGCTATTCTTAACGACTTTAAATGATGAGTACGACAGTAGACGTACCTATTAGAATGCCGTTTATTACTACATAACAATGGTGTCGATGTTCCAGCAATTACACAAAATGTAACTCGAATAACAAGGAAACAATAAATTCAAGCTTCATGTAATTAGTTATGAACAACAACATAGCTCGCAAGATGATCACTTCTTAATGGATACTACGTCTTCAGTGCAGAAGCCATGGAACTCTCACAAGGACACCAGTCGGCACAAAGAAATATTTCTATGTCCCGACCATGCGCAAAACACTACTCTCCAACGTAGTTTCTGCGACCGGCCGTTGTACCTTCCCGTCCAGCACTCTCCCATGTCCTCTTCCGTACTGTCCAGAACTCCCCTGTCCTCTCTCGAAACGATGCTCCTCCCCCACTTCCATACAGTCTCTCCATGTGTCCTTTTTGGAACGATCGCTGTGATTGGCTAGAGCACTCCCGCCCTGTCTCTAAGCTAACGCACACTCACGAACATAATGAAAGAACATTCGAAATACTGGATTTACATTGAAATAACTTGAAATTAAATAAATACTCCTATGGCTGGACCAAAAACACACTCTAACGCACATTATTACATACATAAAAAATCAAAGGAATAGAAACAAAGAGTGTGTCAGTAGCCTATTGTCTCTGTGCTTTCTAAAACACAGTAAATATTTAACCAATTTCTTCATGAATACTATATATCGGATATAAACAACATAGATGAATAAATATATTTATAAGCCTGCTGCTACCGTTTTTTTCGTCAACTGTGTTGTACTTATGGCCTGATGCGATCGATATTAATCGGCCACTTTGACTTCCAATAACTCGTGTACTGTTCAAGTTATATGCCTGTAATTCATAGCAATTCAGGTTTACACTAATAGCTTTTTTAAACATACGTCGATCGACAAAATCGCATGAACCGTTTAGATTTAGGAAATTCATTACTGGGTGTTGCTTGTATAATTTACGGTAAGATACTAAACTTTGAACTAATAAAGATATTGAAAAACTGATTACGTTATCAGAATGGTCATGCAAATAATCGTAATGTACATGTTTATTTTTAAGGTATCATCATTCCTCTGGCTATTATTAATTTATACATAAGCTGTGTAATGTCTGCCATTATGGTTTCACGAAGTCCACCATCTTTGACACTCCACGGCATACAAATCTCCTGCAGTGACACAAAGCCCATTCCACGACACAGCGTTAACATGGACTTCCCAGCCACATGGTCGGCCTGCACCATGCGCTGGGGCTACCCCTCTTGCTCCGGCTAAGGTATGGCACCACGCAGTCCCTGGCGGGCCCCAGCTTGCCGAGCGCCCCGTGCGGCAACGCAAACCCCGTACTTAGAATATTTTCAGTGCGCCACAACTCGCCCGTTACCTCACACACTTCACGGCATTCGCTTCAGAACTGCTACAAATTCGTTGGGCAATAGACCACACTTCTCGACCTGTCAACACAACTGGAACTGCAAAGAGTATCCTACAACTTCCACATCGCTGGCAACAGGTTATACACAATGCTGGTGACTGCTTTGAAGGTCAGTAAAACATTGAAATACGTTTCTATTTTGTACAAGCTGTAAATAAGTAGTTGCCACTATTAAAGTTCCGACCCTCGTCTGTGTGTGTGTGTGTGTGTGTGTGTGTGTGTGTGTTGGGGCTTGTGGGCGGTCAATGTCGAGGTCATCAGCGCCCTTACGCACATTAAAAGAAACGAATGTGAACAAATTTAGTAAAATGGAAGCATACAAGCAAAGAAAGCGGGAAAAGATGCAAAATGCTGTGTAAGAAAATCAAACTTAAGTAGGACGAGAAAGGAGCGTCAAAGGTGCCGCAGGAAATCGTCACTGGCTGGCCATTTACATAAAATATGGGCGAGCCAGTCATCCCGTGAACAAATTAAGACTCTCTCCCTAAAACCTTGGTCAAAACATTGGACAAGTCGCAGAACTTTAAAACTATAACCACATTCGTTTGAGTATTTCCTAAAAGAGATTGCAGATCCGCCGGCAAGTCAGCCACTGCCCGCTGGTCAGAAAATAAAACGTAATCCAATAAAACGTGGCGCACAGTGACCTGGACGCCACAAGTACCACACATTAAAGGGTCCTCTCGCCGGAGCAGGAAGCCATCCATCATGGGACTGTGGTTTATCCGAAGCCGAATGAGGAGAACCTCATCCTGTCTATGGGGCTAGAAAGAAGTACATCACACATGCGTTGTGGCCTTGATTAAACGAAGCTAATTGTCTGTCATTTCCAGCCACTCATCCTCCAACCGATTTATGACTCATGAGCTCAGTAGCGAGGTGAGCGCGTGCAGGGGAAGGCACACTGAAATACTTGCGGATCGAGATATGCCTCCTTGGCTGTGAGATCTGACGTTTCGTTCCCAGCAATGCCGATGTGCCCTGGAACCCAGAAGAAAACGACTTCCTTCCCCAGTCGTTGTAGTTGGAGGAGAGCATCCTGGATGTTCTGGACTATTTTATCTGCTAGACACAAAAGTTGCAACGAGTGAAGGGCACTTAGTGAATCGGAACAGAGAAGAAATTTGGGACGGGGAGAGCATCTCACCTGCTCCAGTGCCCGCAAGATCGCAGACGATTCTGCATCAAAGACAGTAAATGCTTGAGGCAATGGGACCTTGAGAACACGATCTGGAAAAACAACAGAGCAATCAACAGAGTCTTCCTGTTTTGACCGACCGTAAAAATAGCCTCATAGTCGTGGTGCTCCACTAAAATGGCAGAAAATGTTGCATTAAAACGATGACAGGAGTGCAATCTCTTCTGTACCGCACCAAATCTAAAATCACTCTGGCCCTCTCTAGTAACCAGGGTGGCACGCGGTTAAAACCCTTGATATGGGGCTGTATGGACTCTATACCAAGGGACTCCAGCACACAATGCACACGGACCCCTAGCGGCATCGTGGCTCGTGGACAGTTGGAAAAAAGGGACTTCAGAGGCAGACGAGCAACAATATGGTGAGTGGGTGAGGTTGTAGCTGCAATAAATTTACAAGACTGGCGCGCCAACAGGAGCTGCCGCCGGATGTTAAGTGGCGGTTCTCCCGCCTCAGCACAGAGGCTGGTTCTAGGACTAGTCCGATAAGCATCCATGGCCAGTCGAATCCCCGCATGGTGGACAGCGTCAAGGATCCGCAAATATGAGGAACTCACTGACCTATACACCGTGCACCCGTAGTCCAGCCGCAAACGCACAAAAGCCCGATAAAACTGGAGAAGATGAGCCCTGTCCGCTCCCCAAGACCTGTGGCACTTGAGGATGTTCAGCGCCTCAGGGTTCTGGCTTTCAAGTCTCACAGGTGTGACAACCATGACAGTCTGGAGTCAAAAATGAGGCCCAGAAACCGCACTGTGTCTCTAAAATGTAGGATAGTGTCCCCTATATGCAAGGCAGGCAAATTACAAGGACGACGAAAACGATTGAAATGAACACAAACACACTTACCGGTAGAAAACTGAAAACCCGTCTTTACAGCCCACTCCTCTAACCGCCGCACTGTAAGTTGCAACTGATGACTCACCGTTGCAGCACTGGAGGAGGAACAGAAAACAGCAAAGTCGTCCAGAAATAAGGAGCACTGTACTGGACTACTTACCGTAGATGTTATGCTGTTGATGGCTATAGCAAAGAGGTTAACACTTAAAGCACTGCCCTGGGGGACACCATTTCCCTGCTCAAATCGATCAGACTGTATGTGACCAACTCGGGTCCGAAAAAACCGCTGAGACACGAAAGACCGAATGAAAATGGGGAGGTGGCCACGAAAGCCCCATTGATGCAGTTGTGCGAGAATACTGTATCTCCAAGTAGTATTGTACGCCTTACTGATATGAAAGAATATGCCAGTACAGTGATGCTGACGGAGGAAAGTCTGCTGAATAGCCGTTTATAGGAGGGACAGGTTGCCGACCGTGGACAGAAACTTTCGGAATCCACACTGAGAGCGGCTAAGGAGTTGCCTGGTCTCCAAAAGCCAGACCAGACGACGGTTAATCATCCTTTCCAGGGTCTTTCCCACACACAGCTCGTCAAGGCGATACTCCGATAACTACTGGGACATGTGCGATCCTTTCCTGGTTTGAGGAGAGCGACTAGAATTGCCTCCCTTCACGAGCTGGGGAAGACACCTGTCTGCTATATTAAATTAAAACATTCGAGGAGGATTTCTTTGGACGCCGCTGGCAGATGTCGAAGCATGCAGTATCGGATGTGGTCGTGACCAGGTGCAGTGTCAGAAGTCCCAGTCAGTGCCGATTCGAGTACGCACATCAAGAAAGGAGAGTTGTAGGCCTCAGAACTGTTCGACCTAAAGTCCAACTTTTCCCTCTTGACAGTTGTGCGGTAGTGACGAACCACTGTATCCTGGCTTGCATTGACAGTAGTTTGTGCAAAATGCTCGGCCAGCGACTTAGCAATGTTTCTAGGTGTTGTTTGGAGGCACCCCTAGCTCAACACTGCAGCTTCTCGTACTTTTGAGGAACAAGTGGAAAGATTGATAGAGTTCAGGAACTCCTGCCATGACTGCTTTTTGCTCTCTTTAATGACACGGCAAGCCTTGGCTCTCGCGATTCGAAAGGTTAAGAGATTGTCCGCTGTCAGGCGGCATTTAAACTATCGAAGAGCCACACGCCTGTTCCATGTGGCTAAATGACACTCTTCTGTCCACCAAGGGACAGGTCGCCTCTGAAGAAGGCCGGAAGACGTTGGTATGGATAGATCATCAGCATGATGGATCACGTGCGTGATGTGATCCACCCATTCCTGCACGCTGTCATGGTGTTCAAACACAGCCAACTGGCCCAATAGCGTCCAGTTAGCCCTGCCAATCATCCACGTTAGTGGCTTCTGTTCTAGCAACACACCATCAAGTATCTGAAGGCAGATCAGGAAGTGGTCGCTGGAATGAAGGTCGACAATGACCTCCCAGTGAACAGAGTCGGCGAGGGCTGGAGAGCATAGAGAGGTCTATGGCTGAAAATGACCCAGTAGCACCACAGAAATGAGTTGGAGTACCAGCGTTTAGGGGGCACAGCTCTCAAGATGTCAGGAGGCTCTCCGAAACTCGACCCCGATGGCAAGTACACGTTGAGCCCTACAGGACATGGTGGGTATTGAAGTCTCCCAGGAGGAGAAATGGTTGGGGGAGTTGCATGATAAGATCTGTGAGAGCCTCAGAGTCTACTAAATCCAGTGGAGGTAAATAAAGAGAACAAACTGTAAGCCGCTGAAGTGCAGAAATTTCGACTGCAACTGCTTACAGGTCAGTATTCAGGGGATGTGCAGAGGAGAGGTGCCCATTATTGACAAACACAGAAACACCTCCTTTGGCTCTTTCCCCAGTCAGGTTATCCTTGCGATATCGGGTATAGCCCCACTGTGTAGGGGCATCAGATGCTTTGAAATGTGTTTCCTGCAAATACAAGCACAGAGAGCGTTGCTGCATTAAAGGTTTCAGTTCCTCCACGTGCGTACTGAATCCGTTCATGCTCCACTGTAACATGGGAGCCATCTATCAGGGTGATAGTACTTTCATCCTGACTTTACGACGGGAGGGGGGCCCACAATGGGTCGATACTCAGGTTTGGAGCGAGATGGTTGCCCCAATCCTACAGCAAGCTCCATAGCCTCTAAAGAAGAATCGACTGAGATGTCAGAGAGGTCGATGTCGAGATCGTCGCCGGCGCTGTGGCCGAGCGGTTCTATGCGCTTCAGTCCAGAACCGCGCTACTGGTATGGTCGCTGGCTCGAATCCTGCCTTGTGCATGGTTGCGTGTGACGTCCTTAGGTTGGTTAGGTTTAAGTAGTTCTAAGTCTAGGGCTCTGATGACCTCAGACGTTAAGTTCCATAGTGCTTAGAGCCATTTGAACCATTTTTTCGACATTGTCAGGCTGTTTTCTGCCCGATTCCACCGGTGTTGGACGTTTTACCTTGGATTTTTTTGCCTTTGTAGACTTTGCAGCCACATCTGCGGTTGAGGTTGTGGCAGCATTTGACAGCCTACCAGATGGAACCTTTGGAGACGCAGGGAGCTCCACAATGTCAGCAACCACAGCTTTTTCTGAAGTTGTTGGTGGAGGGACAGGCTTAGACACAACTGCAGCAGCACAAGTGCAGGGACACACGCAAGTACTATTGGCGACACTAGCAGCCTCCGTTTTTGTAGCAGTGTCAGTTTTCCGCGTGGGCTGTTTAACAACTGAAGTGAAGAAGGTGGCAAAATACGGGGGCAGCATGGCTTTATATAGATTTTGCTTCAGAGTAGGGGATATGCTTCATAGTTTTAAGCTCCGGTGTCTTCCGTTCTTCCAGATTCATGCTGCAGTCCCAAATCCAGACAGCGTGAGGTCCAGAACAATTTAAACACTTCGGTGGAGACGAACAATGGACTCTGTCATGGGCGACCTGACCGCACTTGCCACAAGTAGCTTCTCCACGACACCCAATAGTAGTATGCCCAAAGCACCGGCATTTGAAGCACCAAGTTGGGTTGGGTACATAAGGCCAAACACTTAAGCGAAGGAAACCTGTTTAATATGCTCAGGGAGTTTCGTGCTATTAAACGTCAGGATAAAAGAAGACTAAACAAGAACTCCATCCACCTTCTTCATGATATTTTGCACATCAACTATTCCTGGTGGAGCACACCTATCTTTCAATTCCTCTTTGGGAACGTCCATCAGATCCCCGCATGTCACAACACCTTTGCTGTAATTGAAGGTGGTGTGCAGCTCAGTTTCGATGGTGTATTCCCCAAGGGATTGCACATTCTGCAGATTCATAGCTTGTTGGGAACTAGCGGTTTCCACCAACAGCGCCCCATTACACAATCACGTAACAGATATCAAACTGCCAGCAATGTCCTCGAGTCCTTTTTGAATATAGAAAGGTGAAACTTTCTCAAAGCTGCCCTGTTTCCATTTAACGATTAAAACACATTATGACCACCAGCATGTGTTCTGTTGGAAACCACCAGCGTGTGTTCCAGTTGGCAACACTGCCCCGACTCGGACTCTTTGAGTATTTGCTGCACTAAATTGTTATAAAAAGCCTTGTTATTAAGCTATTTTGAAACGTGTACGGGTGTTATAAATATAATATAAGTGTTGTTGAATTTGTGGAAGTGTTAGTGAAGTATAAAATAAGATTTAACGCGGTAAGAAGCGTGTTTTTCTTTTCGCGCCTGTAGCACGAATCCGAGGCCTAATTTCACGCGCGCGAATCGTAAGTAAGCAGTGAATTAAACTTACAGGTAAACGTTTCCAGTTGGTATAAATATAATATAAGTGTTGTTACATTAGTGGAAGTGTTAGTGAAGTGTTAAAGAAGATTAAACTGGGTAAGAAGTTTATTTTCTTTCTCGCGCCTATAGCATGGATTTTAGGCTTAATTTCACGCGCGCGTATGGTAAGTAAACAGTGACTTAAACTTATATGTAATCGCCAGTTTTTTTACTCAGTACTCTTTCAATTTATTTATATCTGCCTGAATAGTTTCTAGGGTCCTTTGTTTATGTTTTAGTCAATACTTAAATCAGTTGATACAATTTCTGTTTTTACCATGAGTGAGAAGTGTGTGACATGCCGTAGGATCGTTAGTTCTGGGGTATGGTGTGATGGGTGCTGTAGTTTCTTTTATTGGGGCGAATGTAGTGGCGTGAGAAATGGGGACATAAATTAGGCTCACCAGTGGTATTGTAGGATCTGCAGTAGAGATAGGAAAATACTGGAACAGGAAGGGAAAATTTCAGCTCTTCAAGCTGACCTAGACAAGGCAAGGGAGGATCTAGACAGGTTAAAGAGGGAGAAGGGTGAACAGAGGTGGGAAGTGGCAACAGGTAATAGGGGGAACAGGCAAAAGAGAGCATCAGACAGCTTTGTCATAAATCTTAAAAATAGATTTGACCTGTTGCCTCAGTCAGAATCGGATGAGCCTCATGTAGCTGAAGCTGTAGAAAGGGCACAACAATCTTTCAAGGACTTGAAAAAGGTAGGGAAATTTGTAAAGAGGAAGAAAGTTCTGTTGTTAGGTAGTTCCCATGGTAGAGGTGTTGGCCAACTACTTCAGGAAAATCTGGGTCCAGAGTACCAGGTCACAAACTTTTTCAAGCCTAGTGCAGATCTGGGTCAGGTAACAGAGGATGTAGGCTCGTTATGCAAGGATTTCACAAACGAGGATGCCGTGGTTATAGTGGATGGTCCGGGAAATAGCATTGACAGAGACTCTGAATATTCCATAGAGAGTGACCTGGTGAAGATAGCATCAGTAACGAAGCATACGAGTGTGGGATTTGTGTCTGTGTTGAGACGCAATGATCGGCCTCATTTGAACTCTTCCGTAGGGAGGGTGAACTTGGAGTGGCTTCTTAGGACGGATATAGGGTAACATATTGGTTTGATTCCTGTGGATGCTATCCATAGGTGGGACTACACTAGGCATGGCCTTCACCTTAATAGGAAAGGGAAGGGAAAACTGTCTGGATTGATTGCAGAAAACTTAAGGGGGGGCACTGCCACAAGTGGTAAATTACCAGTGGTCACAGGTGTTAGAGGGATGCCTTTTTTAGGATAGGGAAGGGGGAAAGAAAATGACTTTTAAGAGAGATTGGCAGACACACTCGTTTTGAGAAAACAAATAAACAGGAGTCAAATTTTAGCATACAGCCTCCATTTAAACAATGTTTAACAGAAAGTAATCATAAACTGCCAGTTCATTTTCGCCAAAGCAGTTATAATCCCATTAGTATGCAGTATCACTTATCTTTATTACAACAGAACACTCAGAAATAAAGTTGATGAACTACTCATTTGTATCGATGAAACGAATTCATCTAACCAAATTGACATAATCTGCCTCTCTGAACATCAAGTGACCACTGGTATAGATATGTTAGACATTTCAGGATTTAAGCTAGCTTCCTACTTCTGCAGAGTAGATATGGATGGAGGAGGAGTTGCCACATTTATTGAAAACTGCCGTAAATTCAAGAACATTGACATTAATAAATTCTGTTTAGAGCAGCATCTAGAAGGATGTGCAACAAAAGTAGAGTTCCATAACAGATCCTATATCATAGTAACTATTTACCGAGCACTGGCAGGAAGTTATAATCTATTCACAAATCATCTAGAAGCTCTTTTGGGTTATTTAACAGTAAGAAACAAAGAAATTTTGATTGCTGGTGACTTTAATACAGATTTTCTAATGCAATTTTCTAGTAAAAGTTTACTCCAGTTAGTAATGTTGTCTTTCAATCTAACTCACACTGTGAACTTTCCAACTAGGATCACTAAATCCTCAAGGACAGCCATTGATAACATTTTCATAGACGAATCAAAGGAACAAAATCATATCATAAAACCTGTTATAAATGGACTATCAGATCATGACATGCAGCTCCTTGTTTTAGATGTAAATTCGAAGCAGATTATCAAGACTGCTAAATCTGAGTACAGGAGAGTAGTCAATCAACCAAAAATTGAGTGTTTTAGAAAACTGCTCAAAGGTATGAACTGGAAAGATGTTTATAGTGCTCATGACATGAATGAAGAATATAACACATTCATGAACAATGTCAGTACCATGTTTGAAAACTGTTATCCTCTAAAAGTTACTCAAATTAAACAGAAGTCTATAATAAAACCATGGATTACACAAGGGATAAAGATTTCCTGTAAGACAAAAAGGAAAATGTATCTGTCGACCAAGAATAGCTCCACTGCAGATGATTTAGCTAAATACAAGGAATACTGTAAAATATTAAAAAAAGTAATTCAGACATCCAAACAAATGCACTATGAGAAGAAGATAGCAATACCAGTGAACAAAATAAAAACAATATGGGATATAGTGAAAGAGGAGACTGGTAGTACCAGAAACGAACAGGAGCAAATAGCACTAAGGGTAGATGACTCATTAGTAACCGATGGGCGTAGTGTGGCAAATCTATTTAACAAGTACGTTATATCCATTACTGATAGAATGGGATTGTCAGGATCAGTAAATAATGCCCTTGAATATCTGAAACTTGCCTTTACAAATAGCTTCAGGTACATGAATATGTCACTCACTTCACCAAAGGAATAACTTTCATAATAAAATCTTTAAAAACAAAGCATTCTAGTGGTTACGATGAAATATGAACAAAGTTAATTATGGCATGTTCTTATGATTTTAGTACAATTCTAAGTTACTTGTGTAACCAGTCAATTATAACCGGGACATTTCCCGACAGGCTAAAATATGCAGATGTTAAGCCTCTATTCAAGAAAGAGGATAAAGAGATACTGGCAAACTACAGACCGATTTCACTTTTGCCAGCATTCTCAAAAATTTTAGAAAAATTAATGTACAGGCAGCTTCTCAACCATCTAACCACAAATAACATATTATCAAGAACACAGTTTGGATTTCTGAAGGTTTCTGATATCGATAAGACTATTTACACTTACACTGAAAATGTACTCAATTCATTAAATAACAAGTTACAAGCAGCAGGTATTTTCGGTGATTTGTCAAAGGCATTTGGTTGTGTGAACCACGACATCCTTTTAAATAAATTAGAATTCTATGGTGTCATGGGCAGTGCTGCAAAATGGTTCAAATCATACCTCGCTAACAGGAAACAAAGGGTGTCAGTGCAAAGGACTAGTGAATAAAGTAATCAGCCATCATCAGAATGGGAAGAAATTACATGTGGTGTCCTGCGAGGATCCATCTTAGGGCCATTGCTTTTTCTTGTGTACATTAATGATCTCTCATCAGTTACACAGCGAGAAGCAGAGTTAGTTTTGTCTGCAGATGACACAAGTATTGCAATAAATAGTATGTCAAGTGTGACCGAGCGAGGTGGCGCAGTGGTTAGCACACTGGACTCGCATTTGGGAGGACGACGGTTCAATCCCGTCTCCAGCCATCCTGATTTAGGTTTTCCGTGATTTCCCTAAATCGTTTCAGGCAAATGCCAGGATGGTTCCTTTGAAAGAGCACGACCGATTTCCTTCCCAATCCTTCCCTAACCCGAGCTTGCGCTCCGTCTCTAATGACCTCGTTGTCGACGGGACGTTAAACACTAACCACCACCACCACCTGTATGTCAAGTGTAGTTCTAGAAAGATTTGCTAATGATATTTTCATGGATATTAATAAATGGTTTAAAGCCAACTCACTGACATTAAACTTCGAAAAGACTCACTGTATGCAATTCAGAACCTGTAAGAGGTTTCCATCCAGCATATGCATAAAGTACCAAGAAGAGCAGATAGAAGAGGTTGACAGTCTTAAATTCCTGGGATTACAACTTGATAATAAATTCAGTTGGGAGGAGCACACCACAGAACTGCAGAAAGGCCTTAACAAATCTGTATTTGCAATTCGAGTGTTAGCAGACATAGGCGACATAAAAATCAAAAAGCTTGCATACTTTGCCTACTTTCATTCCATAATGTGATATGATATAATATTTTGGGGTAACTCTTCAAGTCAAACAAAAGTTTTTAGGGTCCAAAAGCGTGTAATACGTATTATTTGTGGAGTAAATTCACGGACGTCCTATAGAAACCTCTTCAAAGAACTGGGTATACTAACTACTGCCTCTCAGTATATTTACTCCTTAATGAAATTTGTCCTAAATAATATATCTCTTTTTCCAACAAACAGCTCAGTTCATACTTACAATCCCAGGAACAAAAATGATCTGCACAAGGACTTAAAAGCACCTACTTTAGTTCAAAAAGGGGTCCACTAATCAGGAACACTCATCTTCAATAATTTGCCAGCAAACATAAAAAATTTAGTTACAAATAAAGATCAGTTTAAAAGGAGCCTGACAGACTTGCTAGTGGCCAACTCCTTCTACTCCATTGACGAATTTTTTAATAGAAGCGAATTACTTACTGTATATATTCATACTATTAGTATTGTTATTTCAGCTTAAAAATTGACATGTTCCACATCCATGAGGATCTCCTCAGCACTGATGTATGGAATGAAAAACTAATCAAATCAAATCAAATCAAGTTACTAGTCATGGTCCCCTGAGATTTCGCTCCTGAGTCAGGAAGACTGGCTACACGCACTCTCTTGTTGGACTGGGTGTTGTTACCTACCAGCAGCCCACCCTTTCCGCTGGGAGGAGGCAAAGAAGATTTCGAGGGATCCATCTCGGTCCTACGAGCAGCTAGGGAACTAGAAGTCCACCTGGACAGAGCCCCATGTGCCTAGGTAAGCCTTATACAACTGAGGTGCGGCAGGTTCCCCAGAGGTTGCCCGCTAACGACTGTTCCACCTCAACAGCTATTCCTCTCATCAGTGCACACCTCACCTTGAGAATGAGGTTTTTTTTTTTATACAGGATTTTTCCACCCTCGCCATCCGGACGGTCAAGGCAAGATCCCCATTCCCTGAGACACACAGCGTTCCACCGCTACACCACACGGTGGTCGCTGAAGCATGCCCAGAGCTTACGGTGGCAGGGGACTGGCTGCGCTTACGAGTTCCAGCTCAGGAGCCTTGGGGTCGCCAAGCCTGTACTCAACAAATGAATGCCGAGCCTCTGGGGGCCCAACCCTGGTATATGCCCTGGCCGTTCTTGTGTGAAGCTTTATTTACCCATGCTATTGTTCTCTTTACATGTGTATTGGCGGCAATTTCCCTGGGCCCAGAGCAGAGGTTTTTTTTTTTTTTTTTGTTGGTGCGGCGGCACTCCCGTCATCGCACGGTTTCTGGGTTGACCGGTAATCTGCAGCCCCTACCAGTCGCATCATGGTGGATCAAGTTAAGTAAAGAAGATCGTTTTATGCGTGCCACGGCGGAATGTCGCCGTTTGTGCTGGTAATAGTTGGATCAAAATTGTTTGTTGAACCTGCTTGCAGCCACACCCAGTGATGTGACTTTTTTTATTTTGGGAACTCTGTACTTCCGATTTTCATGTCATGCTCTTAATGGTGCAATTGGCAAGGTTGTTTTCTGAAAATTTGAGCCTGTTCAAGCTCTGGTGACAATTCCAATGTTTTTAATAAATTTTAAATTGTAAATGTTGTTGAAGGTAATAAATATGTGGGTTCACTTTCCATGTTTTTCCCTTAAAGTCATCCCAAACCTAATTGTGACGTACGAGTATCAAGTATGACTTCTTCATTTGCGTAAAGGACATCTTTTGATTGAACAGTACCTCTACAACAGCAAGAAAAGAAATGTTTGCCAAATTTACTACGAACTAATCAATATAGCACAGCTCTATTAGTGAGCGATCTTAAAAGGAATTCCTGCATTAATGAAGTTATTCTAAACAGGCAAGCAACATTCAAAAACCAATAGCGAGAAAATACTAGTTTTCAAACTTTTGCGACTTTAAATAATGTTGTTTAGTGTACTGATCTTTGGAAAATGACTCATAAATTATTACACTGAAAGAAGTGCTTTGAAATGAAATGAAATGACCGTATGGAATTGTTGACCGGGAGGCCCCATGCGGGGAAGTTCGGCCGCCGTACTGCAAGTCCTTTTTAGTTGACGCCACTTCGGCGACTTGCGAGTCAATGATGATGAAATGATGATGAAAGACACACAACACTCAGTCATCACGAGGCATTCGCAGTTAATGTGGTAAACAGTGGTAATTAATTGCTTTAAAAGTGATAGCAAGGGATCAAATCCGTAAAAATAAATCACTTAATGATTCAAATTATAAATTGAAACTAGTTGTACTCAAAGCATTCGATCTGAGTACAGTAAGTTTACTACAAATCATAACACCTACGGATGGCTACTATTAACTGACGAAATGTTCAAAGGTGTTCTGAAGCCTATTAACTACGAAGAACTGAAGAATATCGAATATTTGATTCTACAGAGAAAATTAGAAGCTCTAGCAGTGAAACTGTCCGAAATATTACGGAACAGTTCAGTTGGAATCTGTGCATTATAGATTGATGATGCAATGCGTCATTGCTTTTGAGGGAACATTCACAATTTACGCTTCATCGGTGTCTTGCATTAAATTTATGACGCAATACATCCTCTTCTATGCAGATTAATGGCCCTGATCGGTATTTTAATAAATATTTCACCCATTCGCAGTTACTAGGAGCACAAGAACATAACAGAAAACTCATAGTATGCGGCGAGGAAACTGAAGACTTCTTCCACAAACCACGCTATGCCCGATCGCATGCTAAACATCTGCAGCATATTCACCTTGTCCAACTAGTAAGTCCGCTATCGCCGAACATTTTATATCCATTGGTCATTTGATTAAATACAATGAAACAAAAATTGCCAGCCATACGTCAAACTTTCGACGCTCCATCAATAAAGCAGTGGAAATACGACTGAGTCTCTTATCAATCGAGACCGCGGCTTCCTGTTAAATTCTGGATTTCATCCTGTCATAGATAAAGTTCGTGCTCAGCGTAGCTGGTGTCGTTCTTGCGATTTTACCGTAGAAGACAATCGATTTGATATCGATGAGGCGAGCTTCCACCACGGAGGGCGTACGGCGTAGCGCACAGGCTTGTCGCAGAAGTTCTTGTACTCAAGCAGCGCATGCGCAACGCCAGCTGCATACACCACGCATGTGCCGCGCGATCTTAAATCCGGGAGCTCAGTGCATTTTCATCAGTATGCACCTGAAGATGGCCAGAATACTCCGCGCCGAAATATAGTGGCAGCAAGTTGCAGACATCCGGCAGTTCCCTTGGAATTTTGTGGAAAGATCTGCTCGACGGGCAAGTTTTAAATTTCACATAGAGTCCCAGCCCCCCACCTCCTTTGGGACAGGTGAAAAAAAAACATAAACAAAAAAACAAAAAAAAACGCGCTGGGTAGCCGCGCGGTCTAGGCGCCTTGCATGGTTCGTGCGGCTCCCCACGTCGGAGGTTCGAGTTCTCCCTCGGGCATGGGTGCGGGTGTTATCCATACTGTAAGTTAGTTTAAGTTACATTAAGTAGTGTGTAGGCTTAGGGACCGATGACCTCAGCAGTTTGGTCCCATAAGACTTTACCACAAATTTCCAATTTCCAAAAAAATACCTCAGCCAAAGTTGCGAATCTGTCTAAGATACTCACCGGTATTCATACATCCGTTACGTCTTCCTTAAATCAGTTCAAACGTCTGTCACGGCGATAGCTGATTACTTTCTTCATTCTTTTAACTGAGGAAGATAAGCAAATTTTATCCTCGAGCAGGCGCCCCTATTTTCGTAACACGAGCAGGTGCGTGGCGCAATTTGTACATATGTAGTCAAAAGCTGTCATCATGCTATCAAGGGAAACATGTATGAGCTAAATCACAGTTTAATTTTAGTTTATTTAAACAACAATACAAGGAACTTACTAATATATTACACCGCTAATTTACTATTTGATTAAACAAATAAGAAACATTCATATCATTCTAATGCCGCGGTTGACATATCAATCTATTCCAACACTTTTTTAAGCACATGCAGAACAAAAACACTCTTTCCATGCAATAGAAAAGGACAAAGGCTGTATACACTGAAGAAGTATCAGTATCACAAAGTTGCTTCCAGCTACACAGTTAATTGTTTTGCGCATTTCTCGCACGTATGCAGTGTCCTTTGCAAACAAAGCTATGGCACAGTTCCAGCTTATGGTAGTAGATGTGTTTCTCGCTCGTCCACAAGTCACACACCGACCACTTTTCTTTGTGGTAGGCTCCTCAGTTCTTTCAACACGTTGATCTTTGTATTTCACGAGGAAAGTTGCAATGTTGGCAGGAAGTGGAGGAATATTAGCTCTTTCCACTAGTTGAGGCTTCATAAGAGGAAGTGCTAAATCTTTCAAGAAAATTATTCTCTTCTTTTTTGGATTTGCCTCATTTGTACGAAAAATTATATGAGCATTTATTCCTGAAATATCCGTTAGAGCATACAATAAAACCAATAACCATCTTCTTGTCACCAGTGCGACGGATTACGCACCTCCCAGATGATCGGCTGTGTCGACTCCTCCCTTTGCTATACTGTAATCGGAAACTATCTCTGGTTTACCTGTAACTTCATCAGTGGTTCTAAAATCGTAGATAGTTGAAAGTAATATAACTGCCTTGTTTTGTTTCGGCACATACGAAGCTAGCGTCATATCATTCTGAAAATCAAATAAACAGGGGTGGATAGCCCTACATTTCCCAGGTAAAAACTCTTGTGGGATCTCGCGTTTGTTTTTTCTCAACGTCCCGATGCATGTTAGTCGCTTTTGCAAGAGGGTGTTGGCTAAGGAGTAGCTAGTGTACCAATTATTGATTGTAAAGTTTCTTCCTGAGCCTTCAGTGTCAGTAACTAGCCTTCCTACAATATCACAGGAAGAATTAGAAACATCGTATGGTGTTTCAGGTTGTTTTTCACAATATACTTTAACATTAGTAGTGAACAATGTTTTAGTGCCTGCTAAAATAAAAATTGAATGTATATGTTCGTGTATTTTACAATTTCATCAATTTTTTCCAGGCTAGGTATTGTCCATAAAGCCTCTGTTTCACTTACGACCCCTCTGGCAACACGTGTAGGCCCAGAGAATATTTTCACAATATTCTTTCTTTTTGTTTTCGAAATCACATTAGGACATATTTTTTTCCATTTATACATTTTTCCCTTCCAATTAAGTGACCTTCAGCGGAGAGCGACTCTTGAGAGTCACCATCTGAATCGTGGACTTGATCAGAATCGGAGTCTTGGTCACTTCGTGTAATAAATTCCTCTTCTTCTTCTTCACAGTCGTCATCTTTTCATTGTCTGGTACAAAGTTGAAGTCTGGATCCTCGTTGAGTAACCAATCAAGCTCGTGGTGTGTCAGCTTCGATCTCGCCATGCACAGTGGTTCACTCGCTTGTTACGTGTTATCTTTTGATTCAATTACAAAGAAACGAAATAAAAGTGAAGGAAAAATTACTTACATGACCGGGCGCATGGGGCACTTTGTACACTAATATGACACATACACAGTTTATTTTAAATTACTGTAGCTCACGTGAACCTATGACAACACAACTTCTCACTGTGCTAATTGAAACAATAATGCAGGAATAGGTAGGGGCTTGCTATTGTAAAACAAAAATGGAGCTGCACACGACAATGCTATTTGCGGTTGGCGCATTTTATACACAGGTGCGCCCGTTCGAGGGTTAATAACGATGCCTTCGACGGGACGTTTAACTTCCTCGCCTTTTTGTTTTTTTCTCCACCCAAAAACTAAGTCAATCCGCAAACTGCTAGTAACGCTGTATCCTTTGTGGTGATGGACTCCTACGCGTTAAGTGTGATCTGGAAAATGAAATGACTCGGCAAAAATTGGACTTACTTGCGCCATTTTAACACTGCAAATGTAGCAATACTCAGGTACAAGTTGTCGAGACAGCGGTACCTCTCATAATAAGGAACTCAGCTACAAACGTTTCAGTTCATTGTTGCCCAGTCTGTGTATACACAGTATTATTTTTTCCATTGTTAATTACATTATTATCTGACTCAGGTGCGAAATCAAAACAGGGAAAGGGGAGAGGGCTGTGACACCTCCTTCCGAAGAATACGTTTTAGTGAAACCGTTTATATTTTTACCTACTTCTGTTTCAGTATTTATAGGAGTAACTTTCGGAGAACAAGCTAAGATTGCAAACTAACATTCCCGAAAGTGGGAAGAAATTCTACCATTGATACAGCATAGTTTGTAGCTGCTTGCGTGAGTGTTTGCTGACGTGGATAGGGTGCCTAGTGACATCCCAGCCACCTAAAGTCACATGTTGACAAACTGAACTGTACCTGGTGTCAGCAACATACTGTCAGTGGAGCAAGGGCAGACGGAAAGGGAAAGACCTTCTACAAAGGAAAAAAATTAACAGAAAAACTGATTTCTTGAAGTTAAGCCAAAAACGGCTGAAAGCAACGGGATTCCCCCATTTACACGCTTGTATAGTCATATTAGGGCTTACTGAAGTACTGATAACGGTGAGTGCACACTTTGATTTTACATCGGAATAGTCAAAGTTGTGAGAATCTGTTTTGCTGTTATTGTGGTTTTTAGTCCAAAGCCTGGTTTCACGCAGCTGTTTGTGTTACTCTATCGAGTGCAAGTCTCATTATCTCTGAGTAACTATTGCAACGTGCATCCTTCTGAATCTGCTTACTGTATTCATCTATTGGTCTCCCTCAACTATTTTTATCCCCCATATTTTCCTCCAGTAGTAAATTGGTGGTCTATCGATGTTTCAAAATGTGTCCTGTCAACCAATCCATTTGCAAAGGCGGTAGCAGAGCCCATAGGCTGCTGGAGTAGTAGGACTAAGGCCAACTGAGGATATAAAATAAATTAAAAACTTTATTTCTAAAGTCATAGCACTCAATACATACTCTGTTGACAACTCGTATAAATTTCATTAAGATAAATTTATTATAACAGACACTCGCTCAGAGATTGTACCCTGAAAAAATTAATATTACAATTGTGCAAAATGTGAGTTAGATGATTCAAAGAATGTCAACCAAAGTGACAGTAAGTTACTGCACCAAAAACCTTTACAAATGAAGCACAGAAACACATTAATTGCATCAGGTTAATCAACAGGCAAAGCTTTGATTTAATTACAAGAGCTGACCAGAAGGGCCACCGCTCACTAATATGCTTCAAATATTTTAATAAACAATAGAAATGTATCACAGAAATTCAGATCGGCTTAACAAGTCATCAGGTTTAATTTAATTTGTTCGGAGAATAATTGCTTATAATTTTTTCTGTTGTACCCATTTCGGCCTGATGGACCAGAAAACAAAATTTAATAATTTCTAAGGGAAATCAACACATTATCTTTACAATTATAAAAAAACACGAGTAAAGTAACAGTAACAAAACACTAAGATTTTACGGTGGAGCGCGTCTTACAGTGCGTCATCCAACTGCGAGGAGGCTCCCACGACTATTCTGGTGGCATCACCAGTCATAGTATCATACACACAGGCCAAATTAGATGTACTCTACAACATAAAGAACAGATATTAATTACAAGCCAAAAGAGGTGACATTGTTAAACAGTTACAGTTACACCAGCTTATCTAGACTGAATACACCTTTAGCTCTTTAACATAGACGCTTAGTTTAACTGACTGCCTGACTGCATGACCATACAAGTGAGCTATTTTGAAACTCCAGGCCAGTAATAACTCGAGATTTTAAGAAAGTATTAACTAAGGTCATAAACGGAAACCAGTGGTTCTACAAATCAAAATACATAAATGTATTTATCTGCAACTTAGTGCGGCGCAGAACATATTGTGCAATATCAGGATTTGTAATTTGGCACTGAGAACTTTAAGTTTCATCAGAAAGAACATTTAATATACAACAATGAAGTTATTAAGTTTCTTGAAACACTTTCAATAAATACGTGCCGCTTTCTTGGGCAGCAGAAGGGCTCGGATTTGATCACTTGAGCCAAATGACACACAGCTTGCAGATACTGACAACCGTGAATCAGCAGTCACCGATGCCTAACACTATTTTGCCGTCAGAGAGTTGCACTACAAGCTTGAGGTGCTCACCAAATAATCCCAACGGCCGCAGTTATTGCGAAGGCGTCAGACACGGTGTATGGTTGCAGGCCACGTATCCGCGTGTACCAGCACCGATGGTCCACGGACAGCACAGCTCCCACAGCGGCCACTGCTAAACCCAGTTTCGCAATACCAGAAACTCACCTTATGTCCGCCGTCCAGACAGGTGTGTCCAGGCTACAGTACGGCGAGCGTGTTGCCTCTATCTGTCCCACTTGGCAGCGCTGCTCGTCAGCGACTTAACCAATTCGGCCGCAACTACACAGACCTTTCGAGGATAGCTCCGGCACCCTCTCCGCCACGCGATTCTCCTCGAACGTCCGCTGCCTGTCAACGTCACAACTTCCTCACTAAACAGCAAATGTCCGCCAATCGCGAGACGTCAAAGATGACTTCGCCGGCAAGAGCGATCACAAAGACGAAACCAACGATGTTCTATGGCGCAACTGCTCACCCCTCTTCTAGTGAGGTTGAACCACAAATTTCTTTTCTCTCCAATTGTATTCATTACCTCCTCATTAGTTACGTGATCTACCCATCTAACCATCAGCATTCTTCTTTAGTGACACATTTCAAAAGCTTTTGTTCTCTTCTTGTCTAAACTATTTATCGTCCATGTTTCATTTCCATACATGACTACACTCCACATAAATACTTTCAGGAAAGACTTCCTGATATTTAAATCTATACTCGATACTAACAAATTTCTCTTCTTGAGAAATTCTTTTCTTGTCACTGATAGTCTATGTATTATATCCTCTCTACTTCGGTCATCAACTGTTACTTGGCTGCACAAGTAGGAAAATTCATCTACTACTTTAAATCTTTCGTTTCCTAATCTAATTGCCTTACCATACCTCATTTAATTCGGCACCATACCATTATCCTCGTTTTGCTTTTCTTGATGTTCATCTTATATCCTCCTTTCAAGACTTTGTCAGTTCCGTTCAACTGCTCTTCCAAGTCCTTTGCTGTCTCTGAAGGAACTACAATGTCATCGGCAAACCTAAAAGCTTTTATTTCTTCTTTGTTTCCTTTATTGCGTTCACTGTGTAGAGATTGAATAATATCAGGGATAGGCTACAACTCAGTCTCACTGTCTTCTCAACAAGTGCCTCCCATTTATTCCCATCGACTCTTATAACTGCTGTCTGGCTTCTGTACAAGTTTTAAATTAACTTTCATTCCCCATATTTTAGCTCTGCTACCCTCAGAATTTCATAGAGAGTATTCCAGTCAACATCAACAAAATCTTTCTCTGAGTCTTCAAATGCTAGGAACATAGGTTTGCCTTTCCTTAACCCATCTTCTAAGATAAATCCTAGGGTCAGCATGGGGTCAGTGTTCCTACATTTCTCTGGAATCCAAAGGGATCTTTCCTGAGGTCCGCTTCCAACGGTTTTTCAATTCCTCTGTAAAGAATATGTGTTAGTGTTTTGCAACCATGAGTTATTAAACTGACAGTTCAGTAATATTCACACCTGTCATCACCTGCTTTCCTTAATATTGGAATTATTACATTCTTTTGAGGTCTGAGGGTATTTCGTCTATCTCATACAACTTACTCAGTAGAGAGGAGAGTTTTGTTATGGCTTGCTCTCCCAGGACTATCAGTAATTCTAACGGAATCTCATCTACTCCCGAAGCCTTGTTTCAGCATAGGTCTTTTAGTATTCTGTTAAATTCTTCTCGCAGTGATATATTTCCCATCTCATCGTCATCTATGTCCTTTTCCATTTCTGCACTATTGCCCTTGTATAGATCCTCTATGTACTCTTTCCACCTTTTATCTTTCCCTTCTTTCCTTAGGACTGGTTTTTCATCTGAGCTCTTGATATTGATACACATGGTTGTCTTGTCTCCAAGGGCCTCTTTGATTTTCCGACAGGCGGTACCTATCTTTTCCCTAGTGATGGACGCTTCTAAATCCTTTAATTTGTCCTCCACTCACTGCTGCTTAGTGATTTTGCACTTCCTATCAATCTCATTTTTAGACGTTTGTGTTCCCTTTCGCCTCCTCATTTACTGATTTTCACATTTTCTCCTTTCATCAACAAAATTCAGTATCTCTTGTGTTATACAAGGAGTTCTACTAGGCCTCGTCTTTTTACCTACTTGATCCTCTGCTGCGTTCACTATTTCATCTCTCGAAGCTACCCACTCTTCTTTTACTGCATTTCTTTCCCCTACTCTTGTGAATCGTCCCCCATTGCTCCCTCTGAAATTCTAGCTCTTGCAGTTTATCCAGGTCGCATCTCCATAATTATCTACCGTTCTTGCAATTTTTTCGGTTTTAATCTGCAGTTTATAGCCAATAAATTGTGCTCAGAGTTCACATCTGCCCCTGGAAATATCTTACAATTTTAAAATCTGGTTCTTAAATCTCCTTCATAAATAGAGGTACCTGTATAATTTTTTCAGACGTATCCCTAATCAAAAACTCTATTTCAGCGGTAGCAGTTTCTACTCCCGCATGTCAGATGGGCATCATCCATTTGTAATAAAATGAAATACGAAAAGGAGAAGGATTTAGGGACGAAAGCATAGCAAATTTTCCAGTCAGTAGTTATTAACCAAAGAATACACAGTTTTCTGAGATATAGTCTGAGACTTTCTTTAGGAACTGATACGATTAAAGCAAAATCCACTAGGCTTGCAGAACGAAAATGACGTAACACAACTCACTATGGATGTTCTCTTGGCCATGTTATCCTCATAATAAAAACATAAATGTAGTCCCTAATTACCTGTCAGTTGACGTCTGTCGCTTCCCACTACAGCACTGCCACATAGGCTGCCGCCTGCCGCTCGGTTGCAGGCAACAAGCAAAAGCTGTGGGCCACCTCATAAGTGCTGTTAGGGGTAACGTGGTACATTGTTGGCTCTGGCAGAAGAGAGGTTTGACTGCAACGCGAGTGCTCTGTCCACTGCTGATTTTAAGTGTCCGGCGATTAAACTACGGCAGACGCATTTTGTAGCGCTGGATTTAAACCCATGTAACTTAACACATCCTCGTGTCATGTCGTAAGCTAAATACAACCTCGTGATATGCAATGTATCTGAGAAACTGGCGGTTGAAAACTTGCGCCAGGACTATTAATCACACTCGTTTTGTTCAGGGAGATTAAAGATAACCTCTATGTGTAACCTCGAAAAGAAAAATTTCATTTTTAACACAGAAACTGTAATTTTCGATTTCAGTGGTTGCCTGAAACTATCCTCAAACTAGCTACATGAGCTGATGCGTTACACACCGATAAGCAGACTGGTTAGCATCCAGTTACAAGTTATAGGCGACAGACAAAGGTTCCAAACAAAAAGGAATGATAGGAAGAAAATTAAGACAAAAAGGTCAATATGATGATGGAAAAAACCAGACAACTGCGAGTAGGACTCGCGCTCTGAGGGTTCCATACAAACTTAATTATGTATATAAATAATAATAACGATAGCTTTGAGTGGCCTGGTGCAAGTCTTTCTAGTGGACGCCACTTCGGCGATTTGCATGTTCTTAGTCTACCTTGGTTATCCGGCCGATGGAAATGGCCCTGAAATTTGACGTGGAATCTGAAACATTTATTGTTTCTGGCGTTCCCCACACTGTTGAAACTTCCTGTTGAGAGAAGAAGGCTAGGTCAAAACGAAGAGTGAAAAATCTGGGGTCCGATCGAGATTCGATACCACGACCTCTCTGTTTCCAGGCAAGTGCCTTACCGTCTTTTTTCTTATTTTTTTCGACTTACCACTTTTTTTCAGACGTTACCCTCCCCTTTTCTTCCTCTCTGGGGGACATTACCTTGACGAAGCACTGTCCGTACGGGTGGAGAGGCTTGCATAACCACGGGAAGCTGAGGGCTATGCCGAAGGTAGAGGACCTACTGCCTGAAAGGCCTCATCCGATGGATCAGACTAAGAGTGTCCCACAACGTCCCATCTTCCCTATCCACTCCTAGTCTTACCCTATTCCCTGACCCAACCCAAGGTGTCATGAGATCCGTGCTGAGGGGTATGTGGCACATGGGAAGATGTTTCGCAAACGGAGCCTCAGTGATACTTGGCGACCTCCCTGAGTAATTAGCCTCAAATCGCGTGGGATGTTCGTGGTGTGGACCTTCTAGATCCCCAAATCTCATTGGACAACATGGACACGACTACAGAAAAAGAAAAAGAAACTGAGGGGCAAATTGAGACATCAGATACCCAAACATTGAGGACTGATGGAAGGCATTTCCACTACTGAATCAGGGTCTAGGCCTGAGCCAGAAGTGGGAACTGTAACCGAGAAGCTAGACCAGATTAAGATCAAAGGCTTGTCTGGGGCTCAAAGGAGGAAGCTGCTCAGGAAGGAAAAGAATGTCTTCCTAAACACAAGTGGAGGGAAGTAAAGGGACTAGAACACAAGACCCCCAGGAAAAAACTGTATCAGGTTGAAGGGGACACGCAGACCCCCACAACGTCAAAGACAGGTAGTAAGCGGATGAGAGAGGAATCAGAAACTCCCTCCTCTCTGTATAAGCGAGTCCAGAAAAAACCGAGGCAAGAAATAGGGAAACAGACCTATAGTACCGCAGTCTCGATTTTTAGGATGGCAGTTATCCAGGAAGGTTATGCACTGGTGGCCATCACCTCGCAGCAGGAGGAACTAGTACAGATGGCCCTCATTGAAAAGATTGGGGGGGGGGGGGGGGGGGAACTGACCCAAGTCCCAACTTCAGGAGGGTCTATGTACATCATGGTGCACTCATTTCTGTCTGTGAGGGGGTGCACACAGTAGAATGGCTCAAGGACAAGGTGCCCATGATATCCCCGTGGGGAGATGCGAAGCTGCTGGTCAAGACGGCTGTAGAGCTTTTTAAGACTGTAAAGATATCATTATGGGTACCCAAGATCCTTAAGGAAGCCTCTCCCAAGACTCTGTTCAGGAAAATAGGGGCCCAGAACCCAAAAGTCCCGTCAGAAGACTGGAGAGTGATTAACCAGAAGGTTGCTCCAGAAGGATGAACCCTGGTGGTGGGGGTTGGTGAGAAGTTCCTGAAGGCGATGCAGGAGCAGGACCTGAAACTGTTTTTAGGGTTCTCGCAGCACCGTCATGGTTTTCAAAGACCTCAAAGATGGCAGTAAGATGGAGCCTGGAGGTGCTGCAGATTAATCTGCAGCACAGTAAAGGGGCCTCTGCTGCCCTGAGCCGCTGCCTGGGGAGACAGGAAGTGGACGTGGCCCTGATACAAGAACCCTATTTATACAAAGGGGGTGTATCGGGCCTCGAAGGCACTGGAGGTAGCTGATCTATGGTAGGTATCTAAGAAACTCCAGAACATGCATCTATGTTAGAAATGGCATCTCTTGCATGCCAATGATAGATTTCTGCTCTAGGGAGTTAGCGACCATAAAAATGCAGCAATGTGAGGAAGGTATCACGAAGGAAATTCTTTTGGCCTCAGTATACCTTCCTTATGAAGACAGTTCTCCTCCTCCCTTGTCATCAGCAAAGTGACCAACTGCTGGTGGGGTGCGACGCCAATGCCCACTACCTATGGACTCACATTCGGGAGGACGACGGTTCAATCCCGCGTCCGGCCATTCTGATTTAGGTTTTCCGTGATTTCCCTAAATCGCTCTAGGTAAATGCTGGGATGGTTCCTCTGAAAGGGCACGGCCGACTTTCTTCCCCGTCGTTCCCTAATCCGATGAGACCGATGACCTCGCTGTTTGGTCTCTTCCCCCAAACAACCAACCAACCAACCCACCACCTAGTGTAGAGCAGCAAGGACACCAACAGAATAGGTGAGTACCTTCTTGAATTCCTCTTAGCTAACAACTTAGAGGTCCTGAATAGGCACAATGAACCTACATTCAGGAATAGTAGAAGGGAAGAAGTAATTGACGTAACATTTGGTTCCATGACGATGGGTAGCTATGTCAAACAATGGCACGTGGTGTTGTAGCCATCCTCATCGGACCCTATGTACATTTAATTCAAGGTTGAAATGGGAATCAGGCAGACCATGACTTATAGAAATCCCAGGAAAACAGACTGGGAGGCATCTAGGAGGGACCTTGACTTAGGCTTATCGGAAATTAAAACCACGATAAGGAAGCCAGTAAAATTTGAGGAAGTAGCAGAGGCCATAGTGACCTCATATCAGGACAACTGCACTATCACCAGGAAGTGCACAATATCCAGTGGGTGGTGGGAACATTCCAACCGTTCAAGTCACCTGGCCCAGATGGAATGTTTCCATCTCACCTGCAACAGGCAGGAGGAAAGCTTATAAGAGTCCTATGCAGGCTACTTAGGGTTAGCTTAGCAGTAGGATTCATTCCCAATGTTTGGAGGGCAGTGTAGGTTGTCTTCATTCCAAAGCCAGGGAGAATTGATCATACCAAGGCCAAGGATATGAGACCAATCAGTCTGTCCTCCTTCATTTTCAAAACATCGGAAAAACTGGAGGCTAAGCTGGGTACCTCTGCACCTGAACGAACACGCGTACCAACAAGGTAACTCATGTGGGGCAGCTCTCCACCAACTCTTTGGGAAGGCGTAAAAAGCACTTCACTTCCAAGAAAAAGCCCTCTGCATCTTCCTGGATATCGAGGGGGCCTTTAGTAACACGACCTTCGATTCCATGGTAAGGGCAGCAGAGGTGCATGACCTGGGGATCTCTATATGTTGGTGGACCAGAGTCATGCTTGGTGGAAGGAAGGTAGAGGCTACCATGATGAATGAAAAGATGGTAATTAAGACCACTAGAGGTTGCCCACAAGGAGGAGTTTTGTGGAATCTAGTAGTGAACGAACTCATTGAGGAACTAAATTCCAGACAATGCTTCTGCCAAGGATACACAGATGACCTTGTCATAGTAATGCTTGGCAAATTCACTGACACAGTCAGGAATATAGCACAAGGAGGGTTGGACATTGTGCAAAGATGGTGCATTAAACAGGATCTGAGAGTTAATCCTAAGCAGACTGTTGTGGTGCCATTTACGAAGAGACGTAATCAGCGTGCTAGTTGGAATCTAAAGCTCTTCTACGAAACTCTATCTGTGAAGGGGACAGTGAAATATCTAGGGGTAACTTTGGGTGAGAAGCTAACTTGGACCCCTCATATTAAGAGTATCTGCTCGAAGGCAAAAAGCACTTTAGTGAGTACTAGGAGGGCTTGTGGCAAAAACTGAGGTCTAAGACGCAGGGGTATGCACTGGATATACACCACAGTGGTTAGATCTATTATTTCCTATCGGGCCGTAGTGTGGTGGAAAAGGTAGAACAGTGGGTTGCTGCTAAAGAGCTTGCTAAGGTGCAGTGATTGGCCTGCTTAGCCATAACGGGCGGAATTAGCAGCACACCAACCGCTAGAATGGAAGCCATACTGGATATGCCTCCATTTCACCTTTGGGTTAACATGGAGGCAGCAGCTGGAACACACAGACTTAAAACTGGCCAAAACTGTGTCTCATTCGGATATCCAGAATCACACACTAACATACTGAGTGAGGTAAATATAGGTATGGCTGGGGAAACGCCCGCCGATTGTATAATAACTCCCAACTGCTTCGACAAGTCTTACAACATAAAATTGGAGGTAGGGAGCAGTGGGAGAAAACAGTTCGACACCATACGGGGGACATCGTTTGGTTCACCGATGGGCTGAAAACAGATCAAGGCGTTGCGGCAGGGTTGTACGGGGTTCAACCAAGACTGGAGAGCAGCATCTCTCTAGGAAAACTGGCCTCTGTATTCCAAGCTGAAATTACTGCAAGCAGGGCATGTGTGGAGGAGAATATGAGTAGGTGCTACAATGACCGTAGCATCTACATCTATTCAGGCAGATAGGCAGCCCTGAAATCATTGGCAGCTCCTGCAACAAGATCTAAGATTGTTGCAGATAGCAACAGGGCTCTGGTGGAGCTAGATGGAAGCAATAGGGTGTACCCAGTGTGGGTCCCTGGCCACTCAGGGATCTGTGGCAATGAACAAACCGATAGATTGGCTGGAATGGGGCCAACAACTCCATTTATTGGACCGAAACCTGTCTTGACAATCACCAAGGCTATGATCAAATTAGAACTACGAAACGTCAAACTGAGCCTGCCACTCCTCTATTAGGGTGGTTAACGGAAACACTGCGTAAATAATTTGCGAAGAATGTGCGTTTGAGATATTGTGAACGTTTGGAAGGTACCACTGAAGCCCCACTTTCTCCCCTTTACTGAAGATGTAGTCGATGGTCATTCCCTTCCCATGCAAGTGCATGCTATTTTGCGGGGGAAAATAATAGTCATCCATGTGGAGGAGGGTCCGAGGTTTAATCACATCAGTTGTGACGCGCATGTAACAAGCTAAGATCTTCTGTGTCAGTCGTCAAACCCCGGACGACGACACCATGTTCGTTGGTGTCCAGGAGGCGATAGTCGGGGTAAAGGGGACTGTCTACTAATTAGACAGCGTGGAGCCAATGTGCCAATGTCTCGCCGCACATTTGCTGACTTCAAAGCCGTGCGTACGGTAGTGGGAAGTCTTAGTGTAACGCTTGCCTCACTCGTAGCCAATGGACAGTGGGGTACTTAGTTGCCACGATGTTACGTGCAGAGTGCCTCTAGAGGGCGCATTGGGGGTTGATACGAGATCACATAGCTGTATTCGATAATGAATGTCAATACGTGAGAGAGGCTCGATACGTTGGACAGCTGTGTCGCGACGTGCGTCACCAACACCTTTGGGAGGTAAGAACCTGGCATCAGAACTTCCAATAGGCAACCGATGAGGGAGGCGTGTTGACTGGTCCATCGTTACCACATATTGCTCATGTAGAAGGCAGTTACTTGTGCCCAGACCTTAACCAGTCCCAGCCCTTCATCAGGCCGGGGGTGAGTGAGAGCGTGGTAACGTACTTTCAATAGGTGTCCTGCAGATAGGAAATAACCGAAGGCCGCCTGCAGTCTGTGACCTATCGCTGCCGTGTAGAGGTTAAGATATTCCACATGTTGTAGTTGGTTGAAGTCCTGGAGCAGGTTCTGGCGCACCATCACGTGTACGACCTGTAGTATCCGTCGACAGCTTGCCGCGACAATTCCAAGCACATTCTTCGTAAACGAGACTCCCAAATATCTCACTTCAGTAACTGGCGGGAAGGGCTCGACAGTGTCCAAGTGAACACCGCATCCAGTATCTAACGCCACTGACTTGTTGACATTCAGAAGTCTGCGAGCAGCCCTTTTGTATTGCTCGATCCAGTTTAGTATGGTGCGGATGTCACCAGGTCGTCGGCATAAGCATTATAGCGGAAGATGATGTGCCACAGTCTGGTGCCAGAAAGCATGCAGTTGAGACCCCCGAGGAGTGGCTTGAGCGCTATTCCACAAAGATAGATAGAAAGAGGGTTGGTTGGTTGTTTTGGGGACGGAGACCAGACAGCGTGGTCATGGTCTCATCGGATTAGGGAAGGACGGGGAAGGAAGTCGGTCGTGCCCTTTCAGAGGAACCATCCCGGCATTTGCCTGGAATGATTTAGGGAAATCACGGAAAACCTAAATCAGGATGGCCAGACGCGGGATTGAACCGTCGTCCTCCCGAATGCGAGTCCAGCGTCTAACCACTGCGCCACCTCGCTCGGTAGAAAGAGGGCAACCTTGTCATAGAGACCTCTTAATGCGTACTGGGCCCACCATCTATCTGTTGACCTGGACCGGAGAGCTGATGGCTGCAGGTTGTCGGTGAGGCTCGGGAGAAATCCCATACGGTTCGTCACTTAATGGATGAAATTGTGATGCGCACTGTCAAAGGCCTGATCGAAATGGATGGGGACGATGGCCGCTCTCATGTGGCACGCCGAGGCGATCTCCATTAAGTCCCTGCTGTCGATGGTGGCCATGTGTATGTTGGCATTTCCCCTCCTGCAACGTCTCTCCTGAGGTGAGGACCATCGGCAACGTCTCCTTAATGTGGCCTGCCAGGCGCTTGGCGAAGACTTTGTAACCGAAATTCAACATTTTAAGTAGCCAATAGTATTGATGGATTGCCTTCCCGGTGGCTTGTGTACCAATGTAAGAAGTTCTTAGACTAAAGCAAGCTGAAGAGTACAGTACAAGGACACCAAAGGATACGGCGCCACGTATCAGCTACATTTATTGAAACTGGCATTTGACTTCTCACTTACAAGTAAAAAAATACATGCTACAGTAGTTTTGGAAATTCAGTGCCTATGGGGGTGAAATAAGGGATGGAAGTTTGCATGGAAATGTTTCATTATCCAAGTATTGTTGGCGCCAATTTTTTATTTTATTTAGAAGTGGCAAGGGCGTTATCGACCATACGCCTGGTCTACAAGCCTCTTCCATTTCCTTCTGTTTGTCCTTTCAGTCTTCGTGTTCGGCCTAGTTGTGTCCTCACGGATGTTATCTCTCCACCTACTTCTGGGTCTTCCTCTTCCTCTCGTTCCATCTATCGTCCTTCCGAATGCTATTTTAGGTAATCTGTTTTTGTCATTCTTGCTATATGGCCTGCCCAGCTCAACCTTCTCTTCTTTAGCACATCTACGACGTTACGGCATTTGTACAGCTCTCTCAATTCTTAATTTTTTTTCTCCATTCCATGTTATCTAAATCATATTTTGGACCAAACATTTTTCTTAGTATTTTTCTTTCAAATATTAACAGTTTTTCTTCATCTTTCTTTATAAATATTAATGTTTCACATCCGTATAGTATTACCGGTACAGTGGTCGATTGATATAAGAGAATTTTGAAGTTATTACTAAGTGATCTCTTCTATAAGATTTTGATAAAACGAAAGAGTGTTTTGTTCATTGTTGCTAGAAGAGCATCCGCTTCTGTATCCATTCCATTATTGTTACTAAACAGACTCCCTAAGAGCCTGAAGCGGTCAGCTGTTTTGAAAGTGAATCCCTACAACCAAAGGTGCATCACTTTGGTTTTTCTTACTTAACCAGAAATTGTGTCTTTTCTTAATTGACATTTAATCCTGCTTTCTCAGTAATTTTGTAATAATTTAGCATAATTTTGATTAATTCTGTTTTGGAATTACTTATTAACACTGCATCATCTGCTTAGGCAGATCCGGTAATGTTCATCTCCTGCATTTGGTTCAAAATGGCTCTGAGCACTATGGGACTTAACACCTATGGTCATCAGTCCCCTAGAACTTAGAACTACTTAAACCTAGCTAACCTAAGGACATCACACAACACCCAGTCATCACGAGGCAGAGAAAATCCCTGACCCCGCCGGGAATCGAACCCGGGAACCCGGCCGCGGGAAGCGAGAACGCTACCGCGCGACCACGAGCTGCGGACTGCTGCATTTGGATTAGTTTTACTAAATTCTCTATTGATCTTCTCTAAGACGAGGTTAAATAAAATAGGTGAAATGGCGTCTGCTTGTCTCAGTCCAGTGAACACCTTAAAATTATCTGTTTCTCCTACAAGTGTCTTGATGTGACATAAAGTTTCAACTGTACAGATTTTAATTAATATGATTAGCTTTGATGCTATTTCAGTTTCCCTCATTATAGATAGAAGTGTCTGTCGGTGTATGCCATCGTAGGCCTTTCTCAAGTCTACAAATAATATGTGTACATCTACATTGAATTCCCATGCGTTTCCAGTTACCTGTCTTAGAGTAAAAAGATGTTCCAATGTGGAACTATTTCTGGGGAAACCGCATTGGTAGTAACCTATTAATTCTTTTGTAATTGGAATCAGTCGGTTTAATAGGCAGGTCGATAGGATTTTATACGTGACACCCAGTAAAGCGATTCCGCTATAGTTGGCGCACACAAGGGGATCATTCTTCTTAAATATGAAGAATAAAATTGCAGTTTTCCAGTTTTCAGGTATGGTTTCTGTGTTCGAAATTGCTTCTATTAAAGATTGTAGTTCTACTTCCAGTTGTAGTCCTCCAGTCTGTAATAATTCAGCGTATATCTGGTATTCACTATAAGTAACTTGTACATCGACTGCATCAGGTTCTTCAAATTTAAAGTAAGACTGTGGACTATTGCAGTTGAGTAATTGTGAAAAGTATGTCTTCCATCTTTTTTGAATGTCACTCTTGTTGGTCAGTATTTTCCCATGGTGTTTCTTTATGAACTGTTCTATTTTAGTAAATTTACCAACGTATTTTTTAATATTTTGATATATCTGCCTTGCTCTGTGGTGCTTGAAATCATCCTCTGCTTCTTTTATCATATTGTTGTAGTATTCCCTTTTCTCTTGTCTTAGTCTTCTTTGTGTTTCTTGGCGGATTTTGTGATATCTTTCCTTCAGTGTCATATTGTTCCTTTCTTTAATCCGCACTTTTCTCTCATTTCTTCTCTCAAGAAATTTTTCCTTGGCACTTTTTGTTCAACCAAATTTTGTTAGGTCGTTTTCTTTTTCCTATAAGTTTGGAAGATACTTCCTGAATACTGTACTTCAGGTGTCTCCATCTGCTTTCGACATCTTGTTGTTCCCGGTTGGACAGTCTAGTTTCTGAAACTATTCAGGCTTTCCCAGCGATCTAATGACATCTTGGGTTGTCGGGTGTTCTGCCGAATATCAGCGTCGTACTTGCACGATATTTCGGTCACGCAGCTCGTGACCTTCATCAGGTGCGACCTGAGACTGCTCCTCGAGTGAACCTGGTCCAGTATTTATGCCTATGGCCTTCCCCCTCCACCAACGGCTGCAGGCGCTTCCTCTGTGGTCCGCGCCCATTATCTGTGACCTGCTGGAGCGTTGCTGCTCCGTTTTCCGTCCGCTGCGGTTCTAAGTGTTCCCTCTGCGGTCCGCGCCCACCGAACCCGCTCCTGGGGGTTTCATCTACGGTCTGGGGTACTAAACGTTCCCCCTGCGGTCCGTGCCGGCTCACCACGACCTGTTGGAGCGTTGCCGCTCCGTTTTTCGTTCGCTGCGGCTCTGGATGTTCCCTCTGCGGTCCGCGCCCACCAGTCCCACTTCTGGGTGTTCCATCTTCGGTCTGGTGCGCCTGGCAGTCCGTCAGGGGCTCGTTTTCCATCTCCATGTCTCTGGTTCTTCTGTTTGTGTAGTGTTGCAGCTGGCCCCATTGCTCCTTTAACAATTCCAGAGCCGGATTCCCGGCTCTGATTAGCTGGTACCCTGTGTCACGGTTCATAAGATCGTCAACCATTTTAATTCCTATCGATTCTCTTATAACACTGTCCCAAAATCTGGGTGTTTGTGCTAGAATCTTGGTATCCTCATACTTCATGGCATGATCTAGTTCTAGACAGTGTTCAGCAATGGCTGACTTAGTCACCTGTCTTAATCTAGTGTGCCTCTGATGTTCTTTGCACCTGATCTCCACACTTCTTGTCGTCTGGCCAATGTAGGACATGCCACATTGACAAGGGATATTGTAAATCCCTGGTTTTCGTAACCCCAGGTCGTCTTTGACACTCCCCAGCAGTCCCCCGATCTTGTTCGATGGACAGAAAACACACTTGATATTGTGTTTACGGAGTATCCTACTGATTCTGGCAGAAATAGAGCCAGCATATGGCAGATATGCCACCTTGTTTGCTTCATCTTGGTCTTCTACAGGAACCTGTGGTATAGTGGCTGGTTGGAGTGCCCTCTCAATTTGTCTGTCCGTGTATCCATTCTTGGAGAAAACTGTTTTGAGACGTTCTATCTCTATAGATAGATTCTCTTGGTCTGACAGGGCACGTGCTTTGTGGACCAAAGTCTTCAGAACCCCATTCTTCTGTGCAGGGTGGTGACAGCTGCTGGCCTGCAAATATAAATCAGTGTGTGTTGGTTTTCCGTACACACTGTAGCCAGTTGATCCATCTGCTTTCCTCTGGACTAGTACATCCAGAAATATCGTGCAAGTACGACGCTGATATCCGGCAGAAGACCCGACAACCCAAGGTGTCATTAGATCGCCGGGAAAGCCTGAAGAGTTACATCAAAAGTCTCTACGGGGAGGAGATGTATCAGAATATCAAGAGGCTGGACAAGCTATGGCAGAAGAAAGGGAAGATGCTGAGTTCTCTCAGTTTTTTGCTGAGGTGTCGAGACGGACAAGTGGTACCAGTATTTGCCAGAATTAAACATCACATCAACTCCAGAGCGGCGAACAAGATAAAACGCAGAGCCAGCATAGCACTAGTGAGAGAGAGGATTCGAGATATGCACCACAGGTTAGATGTTGTGGCCAGAGAGCTGTTACACATTCATCTGTACATGGCAGCCTCCTTAACAAGAGAAGATTGGGATTGGGTAGACTGTGCCTCCTGGTCTTTAGCTGAGTGTGCTAGAAGGAATGCCTCATCTTGCCAATCTGCAAAGTTTGACCGTATGAATAAGAAAGCACAGCAGATGGAAGAGACACGCACTGTGACGAATCTGAGTGGCATGCAGTTTGATGATACAACCTTAAAGGTACTCAGCAAGGGTCTCAACTTTGCTACGACCCCTAGAAACGTACTCATTTCAAGTTTCGTCAGTGCAGTAGAGCAAGTTGCAGCCACACTTACACCTACTGTGGCAGAGGAAGTCCGCCGAGAGACCTGCAGGGCCCTCAGCAAGGCCAGGCCGCCGAAATCGAACATCACAACTGAGGAGCGGCTTGCACTCAAGAAACTACGGGAAGACAACAGCATTGTGGTACTGCCAGCAGACAAAGGGAACTCCACTGTCGTCTTGCAGTGGGTGGATTATGATGAGAAAGTGCACCAACTTCTGGAGGACCCTGCATACAGAATTCTGGAGTGTGACCCCACGGACAAGGTGGCCAAGAAGACTAGTGCTCTCTTGAAGGAAACAGGGATGCCCGATAAGATCATCAGACAACTACGGGAAAAAGCGCCAGTGCCACCTAGACTGTATGGTCTGCCTAAAATACACAAGGAGGGCGTGCCCCTACGTCCTATTGTCAGTAATACTGGGGCACCTACGTACACAACAGCCAAGTACTCGAAAGGTCTCCTGTCTCCATATGTGGGGAAATGTATTCACCACATCCGCAACTCAGAAGATTTCCTGCAACGCCTCAAGCAACCGCACATCACAGATTCGGACATCATTGTTAGTTTTGATATGGTATCGCTGTTCACCAGGGACCCACTGAAGGACTCACTAGAACTGATTGCAGAGAAATTTGACGGTGCTCTGTTGGACCTGTTCAGTCATACACTGACATCCACGTATTTCCTGTACAGAAACCAATATTACGAGCAAACTGAAGCAGCCCACTATCCCCTGTGGTTGCCAACATGTTTATGGAGAGTTTTGAGGAGAGGGCATTGGAGACAGCCACATTTCAACCCACATGCTTCTTTAGGTATGTGGATGACACCTTCGTGATCTGGCCACATGGAATGGACAGGCTTAATGAGTTTCTTGAACATCTTAACTCATGCCTCCATAATATCAAGTTCACCATGGAACTGGAGAAGAATGGCCAGCTGCCAGAGGAAAGCAGATGGATCAATTGGCTACAGTGTGTACGGAAAACCAACACACACTGATTTATATTTGCAGGCCAGCAGCTGTCACCACCCTGCACAGAAGAATGGGGTTCTGAAGACTTTGGTCCACAAAGCACGTGCCCTGTCAGACCAAGAGAATCTATCTATAGAGATAGAACGTCTCAAAACAGTTTTCTCCAAGAATGGATACACGGACAGACAAATTGAGAGGGCACTCCAACCAGCCACTATACCACAGGTTCCTGTAGAAGACCAAGATGAAGCAAACAAGGTGGCATATCTGCCATATGCTGGCTCTATTTCTGCCAGAATCAGTAGGATACTCCGTAAACACAATATCAAGTGTGTTTTCTGTCCATCGAACAAGATCGGGGGACTGCTGGGGAGTGTCAAAGACGACCTGGGGTTACGAAAACCAGGGATTTACAATATCCCTTGTCAATGTGGCATGTCCTACATTGGCCAGACGACAAGAAGTGTGGAGATCAGGTGCAAAGAACATCAGAGGCACACTAGATTAAGACAGGTGACTAAGTCAGCCATTGCTGAACACTGTCTAGAACTAGATCATGCCATGAAGTATGAGGATACCAAGATTCTAGCACAAACACCCAGATTTTGGGACAGTGTTATAAGAGAATCGATAGGAATTAAAATGGTTGACGATCTTATGAACCGTGACACAGGGTACCAGCTAAGCAGAGACTGGGATCCGGCTCTGAAATTGTTAAAGGAGCAACAGGGCCAGCTGCAACACTACACAAACAGAAGAACCAGAGACATGGAGATGGTATACGAGCCCCTGACGGACTGCCAGGCGCACCAGACCGAAGATGGAACACCCAGAAGTGGGACTGTTGGGCGCGGACCGCAGAGGGAACATCCAGAGCCGCAGCGAACGAAAAACGGAGCGGCAACGCTCCAACAGGTCGTGGTGCCTTCGCAGCCGCCGTGGCTGCAGAGAAGGAGGAGGCCTTGAGGCAACTGCGTGCAGTCTTCGCCCAAGGCCCCACCGCAGCAGTACCTGCGAACACTCCTGCGACCTCGCAGAAGAACGTTCGAGCGCCTGTCCTGGCGGTTGCCCCAGCAGCACCGCAGGTGAAAGGTGCAAAGAAGAAAACCGCCGCCCCAGCTGAACCGGTGGCAACGCCGACTGCTGCGGGAGCGGGCCCCGCAAGGGATCGAGAAGCCAAAAGGGCAGCCTTCATCGCACAAGCGCGAGCGAACGGTAATACTTCCTCCGACGCTGAACTGACGCAGCTCTCCGAACAAGCGGAGCTCATGGAAGCTACATTACGGGAGGGCTGCGGCGTGCAGTAGAGGAGGACGCTGAACGGTAGCTGATCGCTGCCGTTCTGCACCAGCCTGATGAAGCTGCACCAAGCCACCGACGACAAGGCGCAGCAGACGGCCTAACAGCAACGCATGAGTTGTCGCGCCGAACTCTTATGTTACAGGGAGGAAGCCACTGCGGCTGGCCCAGGAGACTACAAGCCAGCCCAGCCGCAGCACCCGGACCGACCCAGCTAACGAACACGCAGCACATAGGTAACGATGCACGATACCTCACGCTAACCTTGCCTCACCTTGCATGCTCTGTCGCAGCTAGCAAGCCGCTACTGCCCTTACTACCCGTCCTACTGTCGCAGAGGTTTTTTTTCCCTTGGCGCTGGCCTTGGCACTTTTTTTCCTCTGCTCTTACAACCGCTACCCTTCGATCGTTTTCGACCACTTCTATCTCCTGATGGACCATGTTAATGAATAGTCTTACCCAGACGCATGGATAACATCACATCCCGCATCCTGTGACGCCTGATTCAAAAACTAACATGTTTACGGAGGTGACAGTAGAACTTTTGGTTTGGTCACCACGTTGGTGTGGGCGTGGAGGGGCCCCATCCTTTATGAAAAAAAACTCGAAGAGCAGTCTCAGGTCGCACCTGATGAAGGTCACGAGCTACGTGACTGAAATATCGTGCAAGTACGACGCTGATATCCGGCAGAGCACCCGACAACCCAAGATGTCAGTCTAGTTTTTGTTAGGTTTCTTTCCATTTCTTTGGTAAAATTTTCTTTTGTAGATTATTCAGGCAGATTTCCTAGGTTATATCTAGTAATTCCCGCTCTATTTCCATTTATTTTTCTTTTTAATTTTATTTTCATTTTCGATATGATTAACATATAGTCTGCGTCAGAATCTGCGCCCCTAAAAGCTCTAATATTTTTAATACTGTTCTGCAATCTTTTCTGGATAGCCACATGATCAATCTGATTCGCTACTTCTCCATCTGATTATATCCATTTCCCGAAGTGAATGTGTTTGTGTTAAAATTTTGTGCCTCTTAACGTGAGATCGTTTGTTATTGCAAAGTTTATAAGTCGAACCCCATTACCCGAAATTTTCTCGTGTAAGCTGAAATTGCCGATGGTTGGTTTCTAAATTTCCCCTTCCCTACTTTGGCATTAAAACCTCCTAACATTACTTTTACATTATGTCTACTTATTGAGTTGTACGTGCTGTCAAATTGACTGTAGAATTCTTCTTTCATATCATTATCCTTATCTTCAGTCGGTGCATGTGCATTTAGAAATGTAATATCTAACCACTGAGTCTGAACTGTGATGTATGAGATTCGACTATTGACATGTTTGAATTCCTTTACTGAGTCATTCATTGATTTATGAATGTAGCATCCAGTTCCAGATTCATGTCATTGACCGCATCTCCATAAATTATAGTACCGTCTCCTATTTTCAGTGAGCATGTTCCTTGCCATCTTACTCCTTGGAGAGCTACCAGTTGTGCTCTGTATTTCTGTGGTTCGTTTATTTGTATTTGGGCACTTACAGGGCAGTATAGACTTCTGATACTCCAAGAACCAAAAGAGAAATCCTTGCAGCTTTCCCAACTTTTGTTCCAGTATATTCTCTCCTGTTTCCAAGGCATGCGTTGAGTATCGTGACCAGTCGGCATTTTTATATGAGTGGGTTGGTAGCCCTCAGCACAACCCCCAACGCTGAGGATCAAGAGTCTTGTTTTTGGGGTGCTCTATCCCTAGGTGAGTTGCCTTCACCATGGTTTGGCGAAACTTTTCTGCCCGTGTTAGTTTTCACCCACCCCGGGTATTTTATTTCCCCGGTACCAACCATATTTGGAGAGATTTTCCCTATCCGCCACCTGGGGAGGCGCCCGATAGGGGACGACGCGGAAGGTTTGCAGCCAAATTAAGAAAATTTTAATTGGGTTCTCTGCTAGAAATAAAAAGGTGCACAGTTCACTGTTTCTGGAAATTCAGCCCCTGAGGGGCTGAAATGTTTTATGAAAATATTTCATTGTGGGATCATTTAAAAGCTAAATCTAGGAAAATTAGTATTTAGCTTCTCCGTTTTAAATGAAAAGGAAAAAGACATGTTTCACTGTTTTGGTAAATTCAACGCCCAACGTGGTGAAATAGCACTAGTGTGATTCACTGACTCATCAACGCCCACCGAAAACCGTTAAAGATGGAAAATTGAAGTTTAGAGAGGGTTTGGATCTTATACTGTAGGCGTCGCTTGAGAAGGGATTGTTCGCAGTTCTACTTTAAGGGGCTGAAAAATGGGATGAAAGGCTTTCTTGAAAATTTGTCGAAAATCAAACAATTTTGTAGCTAGACCTACAAAAACTAGTATTTCATTGGCTATGGAGCTTCGTTTGTGAAAACTAGTACTCGTCTTCTCGGCTACAAATATAAATACACGTATTTCAGTGTTTTTGGAATTCCATTCTCCTAATGGAGTGAAGTAAGGATTAAAAGTTTTATCAAATTATTTAATTTTGAAAGCATTTTCAGAGCTAAATGTATGAAAATTTGTATTTGGCTTCTTTCTTAGAAATAATTAGATATGCATTTCATTGTTTTTGGAAATTCAGCCCCTTAGGGGATGAAATAGAGGATGAAAATTTTTGAGAAAATATTTCGTTATATTAGAAAAAAATGTTTAAAGCTAATTCTATGAACACTGGTATTTCATTTGTCGGTTAGCTGTAGAGAAATATACGTTAGTGGATGAACGTTTGCAATATAGCCTCAATCAGCGTGAAAAGTTTAGAGAGTGTTGCGGTCCGTGAACAACATAAAAATTCGATTAAACAAAAATAGAGAGAAATCTGTGCAGATTGTACAGTGTACGCGAGCGAAGTAGCGGACGCTAAGATAATTATAAATAATATTAAGTTAAAGATGAACTCAGACCGTACATAAATGATTTCTTTCAGATACTTAATTGCAGAAAAACACAGTAAGTGCATTTCACATTCTAATTAAAGTTTTACAAAATTATTAAAAATGCCAGCCACATCCCGACAACACACTACGTACATGAACATTAACACTGTGCCATTATAATTAGCTAAACAATGAAAGAGAACTGACCACTTGTTGTGGCAGTTTGACAACGGTAGTTCGCGCACGAAGCTGAGTGCTGTTGCTGGAGGAGACGAGCTCCGCCCCGTGAGGTGTCAACCTGCAAGTAATTTTAAACAGACTGTAGAAAGGCGGATAGGAAGCATACCGCGGGAAGATGCGGTGTTTCCTTCCTTGTCCCTTACCGCTGGCTGCTCGTAATGTTGACCTTGGCCACCTCCGGAAATTGATACGCTCCGAGTACACTTCTGCCGTGTTTACACCGGCACCGTCTTTTTGCCTTTAATGATGTTTGTTGACTGACAAACAGCGCCGCTGTCCACAGATCAAAGCTGGCCGCGAAACGGGGTCCAAGGGGCGACGTGGGCGCCGGTTTAATATCGGGCTCTGAACCCTCTAACTGTCGGGATATTAAACTCGTGGCGTGTGTGACTTTGGGCGGCAAACTCCGGGACGACAGTCTGGCGAGCGTTCCATATTGTGAGGCACCAGCCGAATACAGATGACGCTAGTCTTTAGAGGCTGCGTCAGCGCGATACCTCACGCCACGATACTCTGAGGAGGGGTGCGAGTCATTTCACAGTTCGTTTACTCAAGCCCTGGGGAGCCTCCAATTACAAGCTAAAGTTATCGTGGCTGTAAGGTGTAAAGATTAAAATCCGGCTCATCATAGGTCACACAGTGTGATCTGCTTGCTAAAACATCTTGCCTAGCCTGAAAAGCGACGCTTATGTAATAAACTAAGTGCACAGCGGACACCCAAAGGGGTAACACATATTGCTTGATGTTTCAGTTAGTCGCACTCTTCATACAGATAAGAAATGCGGTGGCTCTTTCTTTCCTCGTGTCTGCGAGATGATTGTTTTCAGGTTTCACGATTATAATTTTCCTTCTCTTCATTTCAAATACAGTGAAATTTATGCATCTAGGAGCCACTTAATTAGTCGCATACTTTATCTGATCTCTTTAGTTTCTAAAACATTGTAAGAATTTAAATCTAAATGTGTAAAGGACTGATTTTAATGATTAATGAAAACCATTTCATCTGTTTGTTGTGTTACGGCTAGTTTCATTCTCAGAACAGGATGCCTCCAGTTACATAGAACAAGACATTACGCTAAAGATACAGCATCTTGACAAATAAAACAACTCACTTTGCCAATAATCTTATACTAAATTCCCATCGAGTTGTGCTAAAATCTGCTTGCCGTACTTCCACTACGCCATCGGCAGAATGTTAATGATCACTGTTTCTGGTTTAATCATGTGATAACCACTCAATTTATATCATGATTTCAGCACAACTCGGTGAGACTTTGGTATAAGACTGTTGACAGCGTGAATTTCTCATTTTATTCGTTAATATGTTGTAACTTCAGCCTGATTTGCTGTTTTGTTGAACAACCGGAAACTTAAAGTTCTCAGAACGAAACCGGTCGTAACACGATAAACGTGCAACAACAGAACTGAGATGGTTTTCATTGATTTTTAAAATAAGTGTCAATTCAGCTGTGGTGATCAACGTGCTCGACGTACAGAGGACGTAGCACGTAACAGAAAATTAATATTTTGCACTCAGTATTTTTAAGTTTACCTATTGGTGACCTACAGACCAAGTGACAATTTCAGTTCATTTTCATTGGTCGTTCTTCTCCTCCAATAGTCTTTCATTTTCGTCTACTCACCATGTCTCTTCCGTCTTCCAACAGATCTCGCATTTTCTCTTACTGCTTCTCCCTTCTAATCTATATACTTTTCTTCACTAGTATTTCCGGTGTCACGTTCGAGGTCCGATCTGACAAGTGATGAGGAAGGAAGAGGTATACCAACCTCGCATGAAAGACATCAGTCCGTATGGCTCCGGACGGTAGTACCCAGTAAAGGTTCCTGCCTAGGGTTACAAGTGGAAGGGACCATCAAATTCAATGGCGGAACGCGGATCTAATTCTCGTTCATCAACAATTCACTGTTTTTATTATACAGGTTGTATCAAAATGAATCATCCTATCTGGCACATCTATACTTCTGAAACTAATAAACATATACAAGGAATTTTCTTTTTTGATTAACGGGAAACTCAAAAAAAAACTTTTTTCATGCCTTTTCATAGGCGTTCAATATTCCTCCCTTGAGATGCACGGCATATGTCAATGCGGTATTCAAATTGTTCCCACACTTCAGCTTCCACAACATCCCTTGTGCGATGTCTCAGCATTCATTATTGTTGGTAATAGAGGCACATAAACAGAGTCTTTTATAAACCCCCACAAGAAATAATCACCTGCAGTCAGATGTGGTTCAGTAATCTTTTGATTTAAAAATTCCCTCACTTTCAGGTGCAAGTGTGGCGGACCTCATTCTGTTGGTAAATGAAATCGTTTGACTCAGTCTCGAACTGTGGGAGAAAGTTCTCAAGTATATCGACATATGTGCTTCCGAGAAAGAAAGATGGACCACACACCTTATCCCGTGAAACTGCACTAAACACTTTACATTTTCGAGAGTCCCTCTCATGTTGTACAACTTCATGTGGTTTTCCCATACCCCATAATCTCACATTATGACGGTTCACCTTTCCATTTAAATGGAATGTTGCGTCGTCACTAAACACTAAGCGTGGAAGAAAACAGACGTCCTCCATCTTACCAGGAACGAAATTACAGAACTCGACACGTTGTTTGTCACATTCACGAAAAGTTTACAGTAACTGTCGAGCAGCACGGCGAACGGATTTCTGCGGTCTACTTGTGAAACTATGCCAGATGCGTTCGACGACTGTGTCAGACAACCGGATACGGCCCGGCGATTTGCCTTTACTCACACAACCTGTTTCTCGGAATTGTTCATGCCATCGTCTAATTCTCTGTGCCGTAGAAGGACCTACACCATCTTTCTTTCACTGGTGCCATGTCCAGCGCTGACGCACGGTCGACATTGTTAGGAACGGATTTGGCAAGGTTAGCGGAAAGGGGTGGCAGGATGCCCTTCCTGCCACGAACCCGTACCCCCGGGACAGAATTAGTGTACCCCTGCTGTCTGCATCTAGTGTAATTCGTGGAATAGTGCAAACGTGTTCAGATGTCTGCGAGTCGGGTAACTGAGGCGGAACGTAGGGACCAGCCCAGTATTCACATTGGGGGATGTGGAAAACCGCCTAAAAACTACATCCAGGCTGGCTGGCACACCGACCGACGTTGGTAATCGGCTGGGCGGATTCGATCCGGGCCGTTGCGCCTACCCAAGTCCAGGAAGCTGAGCATTAGCGCTCTCGGTTAACCTGGCGGATAGGAGGACCCACACCATACCTAGTACGAAAGCCACGCTGAACAGTTATTACTGGCCCACAATGGGCAAAACGTAGAAAACAAAAGGCTGTGTGTTGTCCCGACACCATTTTTGCTAGAACTAAAATGGGCGCACGCTGCTGCTACCTAGCGAGAACCATGTAAAACTCAAGAGTTCGCTATTTCCAACAGTACGTTGTTCACGCATATATCTCAATTAACATAACAGTTATGATTTTTGAAAAGTATAATGATTCTTTTTGGAACAGCCGTTGTATTTGATACTAGCTTAGCGCCCACTGCTTTGCTTGCGTAGACTATATGGCCTGCAGAGCTTTTTGCGTCTACAAACTGCAACATCTTCTAAGCTTTTCACACTAATTAAGGCCATATAGCATTCTGAATTTTGTTCTGATTAAAAATCGATTCTAGTAGCTGGAGTCACAACTTTTTGTTAATAACGCCTTTTCAATTCTTGTGGAGATATTCCCATGGCAACTTTCGTCCCCAACAAATACTTCTTTACATCTAACCAAGAAGTGAAATAACAAATTTTCATAAATTTAGCTTAAAATGTTTTTAATGTAACGAAATATTTTCTTAAAAAAGCTTTCAACCACTATTTTACCCCTTAGTGGTTGAATTTGGGAAACCAAATACCATTTTCCGTAGTTCTAGCTTCGAAATTCTCTTAGTTGCTAAATACTTCCAAAAGGTCTTGCATCTCCTATTTCACCGCCTTAGGAATGGAACTTCGGATAACCATTTATTAAGTAATGTCTACAATATAAGATCCACACCCTCTCCACACCTCAAGTTTCTATTCTCAGCGGTTTGAGCTGGGCGGTGATGATTCAGTGAATCAGTGTGACTATTGCATCCCCTGCGGGGTTGAATTTCCAATAACAGTGTAACATGTATTTTTCATCTTCAATCGAGAAACCAAACGCAAATTTTCAAAGATTTAGCTTTAAAAATAATTTCATAATAAAATATTTTCATAAGAAATCTCATCCCTATTTCATCCCTTGTTGTTGTTGTGGTCTTCAGTCCTGAGACTGGTTTGATGCAGCTCTCCATGCTACTCTATCCTGTGCAAGCTTCTTCATCTCCCAGTACATACTGCAACCTACATCCTTCGGAATCTGCTTAGTGTATTGATCTCTTGGTCTCCCTCTACGATTTTTACCCTCCACGCTGCCCTCCAATGCTAAATTTGTGATCCCTTGATGCCTCAAAACATGTCCTACCAACCGATCCCTTCTTCTAGTCAAGTTGTGCCACAAACTTCCCTTCTCCCCAATTCTATTCAATACCTCCTCATTAGTTACGTGATCTACCCACCTTATCTTCAGAATCCTTCTGTAGCACCACATTTCGAAGGCTTCTATTCTCTTCTTGTCCAAACTGGTTATCGTCCATGTTTCACTTCCATACATGGCTACACTCCATACAAATACTTTCAGAAACGACTTCCTGGCACAGGGATCCAATTTCCAAAAATTTGTAACGGAGAAGTCAATGTTCTTAGATGTAGCTTTAAAAATCATTTAACAGTTATTTAATAATGATATGGTTTCAAAACCGTTTTCACCAACTATTTCATTTCCATAGGGCTAAATGTGGTTCCTGAAAAGAGGCAGCAGCCTTTTCAGTAGTTGCAGGGGCGACAGTCTGGATGATTGACTGATCTGGCCATGTAACATTAACCAAAACGGCCTTGCTGTGCTGTTACTGCGAACGGCTGAAAGCAAGGAAAACTACAGCCGTAATTTTTCCCGAGGGCATGCATCTTTCCCGTATGGTTAAATGATGATGGTGCCCTCTTAGGTAAAATATTCCGGAGGTGAAATAGTCCCCCATTCGGTTCTCCGGGCGGGGTTACTCAGGAGGACGTCGTTATCAGGAGAAAGAAAACTGGCCTTCTACGTATCGGAGCGTGGAATTTCAGATCCATTAATCGGGCGGGCAGGTTAGAAAATTTAAAAAGGGAGATGGATAGGTTAAAGTTAGATATAGTGGGAATTAGTGAAGTTCGATGTCCGCCACCGGTAGCTGAGTGTCAGCGCGACATAATACCAATCCCAATGGCCCGGGATCGCTTCCCGGCTGGGTCGGAAATTTTCTCCATTCAGGGACTGGGTGTTGTGTTGTCCTAACCTTCATCATCATTATTTCATCCCCATCGACGAGCAAGTCGCCGAAGTGGCGTCAAATCGAAAGACGTGCACCCGGCGAACGGTCTACCCGACGGGAGGCTCTAGTCACACGACATTTATTTTTTTAGTGATGTTCGGTGGCAGGAGGAACACGACTTTTGGTCAGGTGAATACAGGGCTATAAATACAAAATCAAGTAGGGGTACTGAAGGAATAGGTTTATTAATGAATAAAAAAATAGAAGCGCGGGTAAGCTAATACAAACAGCATAGTGAACGCACCATTGTAGCAAAGACGGACACGAAGACCACGCCTACCACAGCAGTACAAATTTATATGCCAACTAGCTCCGCAGGTGACGAAGTGATTCATGAAATGTATGATGAGATAAAAGAAATTATTGAGATAATGAAGGCAGACAAATTTAGTAGTCATGGGTGACCGGAATTCGTTAGTAAGGAAAGGAAGAGAGGAAAAGTAGTAGGTGAATATGGAATGGGGGCAAGGAATGAAAAAGGAAGCCGCCTGGTAGAATTTTGCACACAGCGTAACTTAATAATAGCCAACACTTGGTTCAAGAATCATGAAAGAAGGTTGTATACACGGAAGAGACCTGGAGACACTGGAAGGTTTCAGATAGATTGTATAATGGTAAGACAGAGATTTTGGGACCAGGTTTGAAATTGTACGACATTTCCCGGGGCAGATGTGGACTCTTACCACAGTCTATTGGTCATGAACTGTAGATTAAAACTGAAGAAACTGCAGAAAGGTCGGAATTTAACGAGATGAGACCTGGATAAACTGAAAGAACCACAGGTTTTAGAGAGTTTCAGGGAGAGCATAAGGGAACAATTCACAGGAATGGGGGAAAGAAATACAGTGGAAGAAGAATGGGTAACTCTGAGGGATGAAGTAGTGAAGGCAGCAGAGGATCAAGTAGGTAAAACGACGAGGGCTAGTAGAAATGCTTAAGTAACAGAAATCATATTGAATGTAATTGATGAAAGGTGAAAATACAAAAACGCAGTAAATGAAACAGGCAAAAAGGAAAACAAACGTCTCAAAAATGAGATTAACAGGAAGTTCAAAATGCAATGGTGGCTGGAGGACAAATTTAAAGATGTAGAGGCATATATCACTAGGGGTAAGATAGATACTGCCTACAGGAAATTAAAGAGACCTTTGGAGAAAAGAGAACCACGTGTTTGATTATTAAGAGCTCAGATGGAAACCAAGTTCTAAGCAAAGAAGGGAAAGCAGAAAGATGGAAGGTTTATGTCGATCTAGATTATGTAGATCGCAAGGGCGATGTACTTGAGGACAATATTATGGAAATGGAAGCGGATGTAGATGAAGATGAATGGGAGATATGATACTGCGTGAAGAGTTTGACGGAGCACTGAAAGACCGGGAGTAGACAACATTCCATTAGAACAACTGATAGCCTTGGGAGAGCCAGCCCTGGCAAAACTCTACCATCTGGCGAGCAAGATGTATGAGACAGACAAAATTCCCGCAGACTTCAAGAAGAATATAATAATTCCAATCCTAAAGAAAGCAGGTGTTGAAAGATGTGAAAATTCCCGAACTACCGGTTTAATAAGTCACGGCTGCAAAATACTAAGACGAATTCTTTACAGACGAATGGAAAAGCTGATAGAAGCCGATCTCAGGGAAGTTCAGTTTGGATTCCATAGAAATGTTAGAACACGTGAGGCAATACTGACCCTACGACGTATCTTAAAAGATAGATTAAGGAAAGGTATTTGTAGACTTAGAGAAAGCTTTTGCCAATGTCGACTGGAGTCCTCTCTCAAAAATTCTGAAGGTGGCAGGGATCAAATACAGGTAGCGAAAGGGTATTTACAATTTGTACAGAAACCAGATGGCAGTTATAAGAATCGAGGAGCATGAAAGGAAAGTAGTGGTTGGGAAGGAAGTGAGACAGAGTTGTAGCCTACCCGTGATGTTATACAATCTGGATATTGAGCAAGCAGTAAAGGAAGCAAAAGAAAAATTCGAAGTAGGAACTAAAATCCATGGAGAAGAAATAAAAACTCTGAGGTTTGCCGATGACATTGTAATGCTGTCAGAGACAGCAATGGACGTGGAAGAGCAGTTGAACGGAATGGATAGTGTCTTGAAATGTGGATATAAATTGAACATCAACAAAAGCAAAACGAGGATAATGGAATGTAGTCGAATTAAATCGGGTGATGCTGGGGGACTTAGGATAGGAAGTGAGACACTAAAAGTAGTAAATGAGTTTTGCTATTTTGGGAGCAAAATAACTGATGATGGCAGAAGTAGAGAGGATATAAAATGTAGGCTGGCAGTGACAAGGAAAGCGTTTCTGAGGAAGAGAAATTTGTTAACATCGAGTATAGATTTAAGTGTCAGGAAGTCGTTTCTGAAAGTATTTGTATGGAGTATAGCCATGTATGGTAGTGAAACATGGACGATAAGTAGTTTAGGCAAGAAGAAAATAGAAGCTTTCGAAACGTGGTGCTACAGAAGAATGCTGAAGATTAGATTGGTAGATCACATAACTAATGAGAAGATATTGAATAGAATAGGGGAGAAGAGAAATTTGTGGCACAACCTGACTAGAAGAAGGGATCGGTAGATAGGGAATTTTCTGAGGTATCAAGGGATCACCAATTCAGTATTGGAGGGCAGCGTGGAGGGTAAAAGTCTACTTGCAGGGCTCGAAACTAAGAAACTATGGAAGTGTATAGGGGTTATTATTAGACAACTTAAATCTTGTAGAAACGATTTATGTTAGTAGCATTTGTTCAACGAAAACCGTAGAGACTGCAGGTCAAAAATCATGTGCCGTAATTGCTTATTTATGATACGGGTGTAACTGCAGCACCAAATCACTGCCTACAGTGTAGTCTTTGTAGCGAGCACTTCACGGGCAAGTGGATTGGTGCTCACTGAAGAATTTTCTCGTACACGACCTAAAACCATCTCCTCAATCTGTACGATCTGGCTAAATTGGCGAAGGCGGCCTCCATCTCTCGAGGAATGGAAACCAAGCAGACGATCAGCAGCATCGTACCCACGGTGGTCCGATTGTTTGTCGACTGGCCTTAGCGATCTACCTATGGCTTAAATGGCCGTTTCTGGTAACTTTCTACTCATGGAGATAAAAAACTTCCTCCAATCAGGATAAAGCATGTTGCTAAATATTTATCTGTGATCTTGTTTGGCGGACACTAGATCGTGCAACACCTCATATTTTATAAGGTAGTGTCCATTGTGAAAAACAAGCTTTTCTTGAACGCATCCTTCATTCAAGACCTCGTACCACCAGAAATATTTGTTCACGACCTTTTATACTTCAAAATATTTATTTTAGAACCTCTACCGTCAGTTTAATTTTGACGCCAAAAACTGAAAATTTTGCCAGTCCAGCATTCGAAGACAGGATCTCCAGGTTAATAGATAGTTACGTTAACCACTGAGTCATCCAGACACAGTGCTTATCGGAATTCCGCGGACTGTCTCGGCACGCCACCCAGCCGACCCACGTTCCTACCTAGCGCCATCTATCTGCAGCCCCTATCCATGTCCTCATGCTCGCTACTTTGAGGTTCCCAAGGTGGATGAACGTAATTGTGCACCTGCACAGAAAGTGGTGCCCATCGAGACGAATCAATGACATGAACGTGTGGTGTTCACGAAGAAAAATTTATGAGCTTGTCTCATCCTCATTGGAGGAAGTTTTTTTTATCTCCGTGTGTAGAAAGACACCGTGCATTCCTATAACTCGATGGTTAGTTTTGGAGAGAGCCCATTTACGCACAAACCGCATCATATTGAGCCTACGCCATCGTTGTTGAGAAAGCGTTTGATGGGAGGTGTAAAGCAACATACCAAGAAGTACTGCTTGCATATATGAGAGTAGAACAGAATATAAGATGTCCTCTTGATGCTGTCGACGACTAGACGAGAATTGAATAACTGGGTGCAGACTGTCAGAAAATAGCGGACAACTCGATGATAGGATGGCATGTGGATGAACTTACCCACAGTAATAGAAAGGAAGAAGTCGTGTCATTTCATACCAGCAGTAGGATTATGCACTTTTGGCGGGACATGGACTTCATCCAAATAATGTGTCCAAGATTGGTACACAAGCGATGAAAGACGTCAGTGCATAAAGGTAGGAACTGGCGAAAATGAAACGTGGTGGAAAGAACAACACAGCCAAGAGGGATCACCAGAAGATAAAGAAGATAAACCCAGAAGAGGGGGCGAAACCTCTATTATTTACGGAGAGATTGAAGAGAAATATGTCACGGCCTTACAACATAAAAGATTTTACCTTCAACACAGAAGCAGCTAAAAAATTTGGTGACAGAAAGAAAAACGCAATCCTCTGCTAGCATTAGAAACGGAGTAAATATTGGAGGCCTTAGCATAATTAAGAATAAAATATGTTTTCAAAATATAACTGCAATTCTAGAGCTGTCGACAGAATTTTATTTTGAAAAAAATATATCCAAAATTGATCAAAGAATGACAGTTGATCAAAGAATGACAGCTATGAATAAAATCATAAAATGCAACATATAATATAAAAGGCATCCAGTCATTATTGTTTGCAGAGCAAAGATTTCATTTCGTGTGTTGATACTCTAGTTACTACGTGCTTATTTATCGATTATTACTTTCTTAAGTTCAGATTGTGAAGTTGTGCGTGAATGTACGTAATTGAATTTTTCAACAGAGATTGTGATTTGTAGGTCAATTCAACTGTCTCGTATTTACAAATGCTGAGTATGCTGATATGGTATTTGTCCATTGTTTTTGATAGAGACGCTGCTGCTTTTAGAGAATACTGTTGAAGGTTTCCTAGCCACAGAGTACTAGACCCAAGAGTGTCCGCCTATATTTTCACTAAACTTTGTGAGCCTGGTGCAGTTCACAGAAGTTACATCTCATATGATCGTGCCAATGAACAGAGTGTGGGCGAAGTAGTAGGCGCTCTAACTTGGTAGAGCGTAATTCAACAAACTCCTCGCCGTTTGAACAGGCCGCCCACGGTACCGACCAGCCATCGTGTCACCCTCATCCCACAGGCGTCATTGGATGCGGATATGGAGGGGCATATGGTCAGCACACGCTCTCTCGGCCGTATGACAGTTTACGAGCCCCACAAGGGCTGAGTGTACGTGCAAGGGATCCGTGATCCCACGAACATAGAGATTAGTATCCGACACCCAGGTCGATAGCAGACAGGAGTCGATTGTCGAGCGCTGCAAGAGGCTGTGAGATGAGTGTCGAGTGAGCAGTGGTACTGGAGAGACGGACAAGAATGGTGGTCGAGTGAGTAGTAAACGGTAAATTCACCGGAGTATGGCAAATGAGCGCGTCCCCCTGATCGTCGTGGGGTTGACCCTAATCGATACCTAGTGATATGAAACCAAAAGTGACAAGTGCCGCCGGCCCAAGTGGCCGTGCGGCTAAAGGCGCTGCAGTCTGGAACCTCAAGACCGCTACGGTCGCAGGTTAGAATCCTGGCTCGGGCATGGATGTGTGTGGTGTCCTTAGGTTAGTTAGGTTCAAGTAGTTCTAAGTTCTTGGGGACTGATGACCTCAGGAGTTAAGTCCCATAGTGCTCAGAGCCATTGGACCATTTTGAACCAAAGTGACAGTACGTCAGTTTCACTCACCAGTTTCGGAACTAAATAAAATAGTTTCACCATTTCTTACTCTCCACACGTCCAGCCTTGTCCTCCGCGATCCGAAATGCTGTGACTTTTTTTGGGATTAAGCAGCATTAAAAACCACCTAACATCTGTACGCCTGTCCCATATTCTTGAGCAGCACTCACCAGTCTACCAAGGAACATGTTGCCTTCTAAGATGTCCTGAGAACTTTGGAATGGATACGTCAATGGCATAATGGATCACTCGTGTGATGTGATCTGTCCAGTCATGGGTGCTGTGACGGTGTTCAGATACAGCCAGCTGGCTAACAGCCCCCAGTTATGCCTGCTGACCATCCATTTCGGCGGCTTCTCCATCGAGTAGATAGGTCTATAGTAGGAAATGATCTCTAGAATGGAGGTCATTAGTTGCTTCGCACTGAGCTGAGATTAATAATGACACTCTACCTACTTCCGAAAAAGAAATCGACAATTAACGTCTCTTCAGTGTAGCCAATAATAATAATATGTGCGGTGTTCGACTACAAGTCAACACAGAACTTTTCGTAGTGTTATCTATTGTTCAAAACGCCCACATCTCGCTACTGGTGAAATAAAACGATACTCGACGTCTACTCGTGGGCGGAAAACAACGACGATGGGTGGAAGAAAAAACTTTTTCGTAATGTCATTTAAGTTTCCGTTGTCTTGCTGTAGTTGAAAAAATTTGGTATCTGATATGCTATTGTGATTTGTTACCAATTCGATCAGATGCTGGATTTGAATACCCATCTAACACAACTTTACGTTACTTTGACTTTAGGCAAACGCACATTTCGTTATTTGTGAGTGAAGCAATATTTAAGTTGCTTGGTAGGAGTCCCATACACTAGTCGAGCGCAGAAACTTTCATCATGTACTGCTTTTTGAAATATATCTGATTGTAGTATATCTGAGTTTACAAGCTTTAAGAACTACGTAATTTCTAATATTTTGTTTCCTGACATTTGCAGATGTGAATCAGGTGGAACGCAGTTCAGATCGCTTACATTCTTTTGAGCATGATTGTATAAACGTAAAATTCATGAAAGAAGAGCAAGCATTCAGCCGCACTGGATTTAAAAAAAAATTCACGACTCCCAAGAATTGAGGCTAATCTGAACAATGCTCTCTACATTGGAGTTCTGGTGGTACTGTCCATCCTTCAGGGTATTACACTTGCTATATTTCTGAAGAACAATGTCCAGTTGTATATGGCCATGAAACCTAGAAACTTTTTCCGATGAAGTATACCACTGCGTCCTAGGACTGCACGTTCGACTTGCACGTCCTCCATCGAACACGTCTGCAATATGGTTGGTGGGCAACTTGATTGCCACGATGTTCCATCTACCACTTTTTGAAGCTTGGGAGAGTCGCACACAAACTGGGTGATTACCAGGAAATATACCCAGCCTCTCAGCGATTCTACACCACCACGTTTAGGCTCTCACTAAAACATATTAGGGCTCCATCCTGTACTGAATTCTGGAAGGCAGAAGTTACGTGCATAGATGTAATCCTAATCTTTTTATGGATTACCAAGTAGCTTCTCTGTGGCACAGAGTTTGTGTCAGTTTCTTGAATCGTTTATGTGTTGCAATTTTAGCAAAAGTTATTGTTTTTTCAGAGGTGACAGCGTTTAAACAAATTTCGGTAATTCTTTAATGCTGATGCATAAGTGAACGTAAATAACAAATGGGAAGTTTTATAGTGGTAATGAGACTTCACCGATCATGGGATGGCCGTATCCAGGCTCCCTCAGCTTACGAGAACCGTTACTACAACCTGTGACGAACGGCAGCTGGATGTTGACCCGCCGCCCCAACGAACTTAGTCATCTCAGCAGAGAGGATTTCCCGGTATTCGGAGGTAAGGGTGTGAGGGAGCTTGTGGTTTCGCTTTTACGGGACAGCGAGAGCTACTTGGTGTGGCTCTCAGCAGCTTATAGTTGGCTGGTCGCCCATCAATTTGCATGAAGTCACGATCCAGTTCGATGCCACTCACATTAATCATTCCGGGACTGACAGGCTGACGACCCGACTATGCTACTGCAAGTGTCGAGGAACTTATTAAATGCATACGTACCGTTTCTCCAGAATGATATTTATTCTACGATCGTGTCGAATATTGTTGCTTAAAGACATGAGATATTTCTCTGTTATATAATAATAAAGTTCATATGTTCAAAAAGAAGAGGCGAGGGAAGAAAGTTAGCAGCAGAAAGTCTCTTTCCAAATTGAAAGCACATAACTTTGCATTTCACTGACATCGGTTTATTTAAATCCGGAAAACTTTGCAATCAGACGCAATTTGTGATTATAGATTTTTTTTTTAATTTACTGTTACCGGTGATGCTTGTCATCGTTCTTGTTGCTCTGGTCTTCGTCCTAAGCTTGTTTAGGCGAAGCCCCCACGCTGCGCTATCCCATGCAAGCCACCTCATCTCCGAACAACTGCTGCAGCCTACATCCATTTGTATCTGCTTACTATTATTCATTCCATGGTCCTCTCCTACAACTTTTACCCCCCTCTTCCCCAATACATATTCCCTCCAATACCAAGAGTATGGTTCCTTGACACTTCAGAAAGTGTTATATCGGCGGACTCCTCCTTTTAATCAAGTTGTAGCACAAATTTATTTTCTCGTCTCCATTAGTTACGCGATCTACCCATCAAATCTTCAGCATTTTTCTCTAGCATTACGTTTCAAAAACTTCTATTCTCTTATTTTCCATGTTTCACCTTCGTACAAGTTTACCCTCCAGACAAATAGCTTCAGAGAAGACCTCCTAACACTTAAATTTATCTTCGATGTTAACAAATGCTCTTTTCAAGAAATGCTTTTCTTGCTTGAGCCAGTTTGCATTTGTAAGCTCTCTACCTCGGCCATCATCAGTTCTTTGCTGCCCACATTGCAAAACTCATCAGTTACTTTTAGTGTCTCATGTACTAATCTAGTTTACTCAACATTACCCGATTTAATTCAGCTACATTTCACAACCCATGAATTATTTTAGTTGATGTTCGCCTTGTAATATATTTTCAAGACACTATCCATTCCGTCCTTTTAAATGTTCTTCCACGTCTTTTGCTGTATCTGACAGAATTACAGTGGTATCGGTAAACATCGAGGTATTTATTTCTTGTCCATGAACATTAATTATCCAAATTTTAATTTCCTCTCCTTTACTGCTTCTTCAGTGTTCAGATTGTACAGTATCGGGTTTAGACTACAACCGTCTCTCTCTCTCTTCTCAACCATCGCTTTCCTTTCGTATCCATCGACTCTTGCAATTCCATTATGATTTCTGTCCAAACTGTATATAACCTTTCGCTTCTTATATTTTATCCCTGCTGCCCTATGAATTTCAATGAATTCCTTCGGTCAACATTGTCATAAGCTTTCTCTAAGTCTACAAATGCTGTAAACGTAGATTTGCTTTCCTTTAACCTGTTTTCTTAGATTGTTCATACATTCAGTATTGCCACTCGTGATGCTATATTTCACCAGAACCCAAACTGATATTTTACGAGGTGGGCTTCTATCAGTCTTTCTATCCTTCCGTAGGTAATTCGCGCCATTAATTTGGAACCATGACTTATTAAACTGATGGTTCGGTAGTATTCACAACTGTCAGCACAGCTCTCTTTGGAATCTGAATTGTTCCATTTTTCCTGAAGTCGAAGGATATTACGCCTCATACCACTTGCACACCATTTGGAACGGTTTTGTTATGGCTGGGTTTCCCAAGCATGTAAACACTACTGATGGAATTGCGCTTACTCCAGGACTTCGTCTCAGTTTTCTGTGCTTTGCCAAATTGTTCTTGCACTGTCAAATCTCCCACCTGATCTTACTTAGTTTCGTCTTTCCATTCTATAATATTGTCTCAAAGTTAATTTCCCTGGTAGCTATATCCTTTCCAACATTCAACTTTACCTTCTTTCCTAAGTACTGGTTTATCTGAGCTCTTGATGTTCATATGGTTGCTTCTTTTTTCCACAGGTCTCTTTAATCTTTCTGTAGGCGATATCTATTTTTGTCCTAGGTGTATATGTTTCTAGAGCCTTGAATTTGTCTTCTGGCCATTCCTGCTTAGCTATTTGCACTTATTGCCAATCTCATTTTTAAACGTCATTATTCCCGTTCGCCTGCTTTATTTGCTGCATTTTTAAAATCTTTTCTTTTCCGCAATTAAATTCAATGTCTTCCGTGCTCCCAAGGATTTCAAAGAGGACTTGTCTTTCACATATGTGATCCTCTGCTACCATTACTGTTTCATCTCTCAAAGTTACCATTTGATCTTTTACTGTAATCACTTCTTCTATTTCAGTCAGACGACGACTAGTGCTCCCTTTGAAACTCTCGATAGTCTCTGGAATCTCTGGTTCTTACAACGTATCCAGGGCTAATCACTTTAATTTCCTACCATCTTGCAATTTCTTGAGTCTTACGTTACAGTTCACAACCAGGGAATTATAGCCAGAATCCTCATCTGCCCTTGTAAATACCTTACAGTTTAAAATCTGGTTTCGAAATCTTGCCTTTACGGTCATACAATCAACCTTAAGTTTTCCAGTGCCTCCAGCTCTCATCCACGTATACATCCTTATTACAAGTTTCTAAAACCAAGTGTTGGCGATGATTAAATTATACTCTGTGCAAAATTCAACAAGGAGGCTTCCTCTTTCTTTTCTTCACCCCAGAATACATTCTCTTACAATTTTTCCTTCCGTGTCTCTACCTACTATCGAATTCCAGCCCCCCATCACAATTAAATTTTCGTCACTCTTAACTATCTTAGTAATTTCGTTTATCCCATCATACATTCTTTCAAACTATTCATCATCTGCGTTGCTAGTTGGCATGTAAACTTGTACTACTGTGGTGGTTGTTGGCTTGCTTTCTGTCTTGTCTACGATAATGCATTCACGATACTGTTCATAGCAGCTTACCCACATTGTTATTTTCTTGTTAATTACCAGACCAGCTTCTGCATTGCACCTACTTAAGTACATATTTATAACCCTGTACTCATCTGACCAGATGTACTATTCTTCCTGCCACCACATTTCACTAAATCCCACTGTATTTAATTTCAACCCATCCAGTCCTGTTTTAAAATTCTCTAACCAACTTATCTGATCAAGGGCTTTAAATGACATGCTTTGACTGGTAGAATGCTAGTTACGTTTTCCCTGATGACGACATCCTCCTGAGTATTCCCTGCCCAGAAATCCAAACGGGGAACTGTTTAACCTCTTGAGTATCCTATCCGAGAGGATGCCATCATCATTCAACCACACAGAGAAGCTACAAGCCCTCGAGAAAAATAACTGCTGTAGTTTCCAATTGCTTTCATCCGTTCCAGTACCAGTACAGCAAGCTCACGTTGTCTAGCGTTACAAGACCAGATCAATCAGTCATGTAGATTCTAGACTGTTGTCCCGGAAGATACTGAAAAGGCTGCTACACTCCTTTAGGAAACATATGTTTCTCTGGCCTCTCGACAAATATCCATCCGTTGTGGTTGCATATACAGCACAGATGTGTCTATCGCTGAGGCACTCAAGCAACCCTGCCTCAACAAGCTCCATCAAATGGTATACCTTTCATAATATTTGTTTGTAGCATCGCGGAGTCGTTGGGTGGTTGCGGCTGTGGCAAAATAGAAAATGTCGAAACCAGTGAACACTGAAATCATTTGGAATTGCTCACATCATAATGTCGACTTATTGACAATACTTGCAGTTATGTGTATACATAGGTTAATGTTGGTGCACAAGTCACTTTACAAAACACAGTTTATGTTTTACATTTATGAAAACTGAACAGCCCTACAGAAATTATGTACCACTCTTTATGGATCCTTCGTGCTTTAGAGAGTGTAAACAAACCAAAGTGAGACTAAACGTAATGTTCAGAGATTTTGCGTTGGAGCGGTGATTTACATCGAAAAACATTGTATGTTTAGAAACAGAAGTCAATCACGAATGACAGTAAAAATATATATGGATTTAAATTACGTAAATTATTACAAAATAACACGGGCTTTTTACAACCTCTTCGAAGCTGAGGCTAGGATTCAAATGATGTTTCTCCAAAAGTTCTCAGAACTGAAATTACATTTATCTGGTTTAATCTTGCTTGTTACATATTTCTTGTGGAACACATATCAGACCTTAAAACGTTGATGGCTCCACTTAAAGAAGTGCTTAGTTCATGTGGACGCTTCGAGCGGTAGGTACGCTTGTGGGGTGGAAGGCGATGGGAGGTTGTGTGTGTAAGGCACGTGGGAGCCGTTAAGGAATGCGCCAGAGATAATGTTTATCGTGAGGTGTCTGTAAAGCCGCATCGTGTTTGGAGATCTCTGCCCTGCGTCCCTGTGTCTTTTGGAGAGGGGAAAGAAACGAAAGGGATTATATTGTTAGATTCGGTACGACTAAATACATTTGAAGCTCTATCTCGTTAAGTAACCGAAAGTAGTGGCATGAAAATGAAAGATTGACCAAATTTTTGACTATTATTTGAGTTTACCAATGAGAGAAATCTCCGTTCACGGAAATAATAATAATTGTATTTCTACAGAAACAAAAGTCAAGATGAGCTAAAAACTCAAAACAGATTTTTTCGAGCTTTTCCATCCTTGGGGAAAATAATATCTACCTTACAGTTCAGAAGAAATGTTGTAAAGTGTTCTGGCAACTTAAGAGGCTGTAATCCGGATCCAGGGAAAATTTATATCTACATCTACATCTACATGGTTACTCTGCAATTCACACTTAAGTGCCTGGCAGAGGGTTCATCGAACCATTTTCGTACTACTTCTCTACCATTCCACTCTCGAATGGCGCGTGGGAAAAAGGAACACCTAAATCTTTCCGTTCGAGCTGTGATTTATCTTATTTTATTACGATGATCATTTTTCCCTACGTGGGTGGGTGTCAACAAAATATTTTCTCATTGGAAAGAGAATGCAGGTGATTGAAATTTCGTAAATAGATCTCGCCGCAAAGGAAATCGTCTTTGTTCCACTGACTGGCACCCCATCTCGCGTATCATATCAGTGACACTCTCACCCCTATTGCGCGATAACACGAAACGAGCTGCCCTTCTTTGCACTTTTTCGATGTCCTCCGTCAATCCTACCTGGTAAGGATCCCATACCGCGCAGCGATATTCCAGCAGAGGGCGGACAACTGTAATGCCACAACGCGCAGCAATATTCCAGCAGAGGGCGGACAAGTGTAATGTAGGCTGTCTGTTTAGTGGGTTTGTCGCATCGTCTAAGTGTTGTGCCAACAAAGAGCAGTCTTTGTTTCGCCTTCCCCACAATATTATCTATGTGGTCTTTCCAATTTAAGTTGGTCGTAATTGTAATTTCTAGGTATCTAGCCGAATTGACATCCCTTAGATTTGTGCTAGTTACCGTATATCCAAAATTTATCGGATTTCTTTTAGTACCCATGTGGATGACCTTGGAATACGACGGTTGTGAACCACAAGCCAACTTTACCGTGACTTGCGCTAGTTGCGGTCTTCTTCCCTGCCGTCGTTGCGTAACAAAAAAAAAAAAAAAAAAAAAAAAAAAAAAAAAAAAAAAAAAAAAAAAAAAAAAAAAAAATGGTTCAAATGGCTCTGAGCACTGTGGGAGGTTAGCACACTGGACTCGCATTCGGGAGGACGACGGTTCAATCCCGCGTCCGGCCATCCTGATTTAGGTTTTCCGTGATTTCCCTAAATCGCTCCAGGCAAATGCTGGGATGGTTCCTCTGAAAGGGCACGGCCGACTTCCTTCCCTGTCCTTCCCTAATCCGATGAGACCGATGGCCTCGCTGTTTGGTCTCTTCCCCCAAAAAACCAACCAACCACTATGGGACTTAACTGCTGTGGTCATCGGTCCCCTAGAACTTAGAGCTACTTAAACCTAACTAACCTAAGGACATCACACACATCCATGCCCGAGGCAGGATTCGTATCTGCGACCGTAGCGGTCGCGCGGTTGCAGACTGTAGCGCCTTGAACCGCTCGGCCACTCCGGCCGGCCGTTGCGTAACGTCTGTGGACTGAAGTGTGAGCTTAATATTCATATAGACTCTCAGCTAGCTTTCGGGAGAAGTAAATAAATGGCTTTTACACGACTGACATCCTGAAGTCCGAATAACATGGTAAAGTACACATGTATTTGAAAGAACTGTCTGACTTCTAATTCAGTAAAATTCAGTTTGAGGAACAGTGTTTCAAAGCACCATCGCATCCACTTCATATTCATCTCAGTAATAATTTTGACAGCACAGATTACTGGTAGATAGGTCCAACAAAACGATTTTTTCATAATCCACAGTATTAGAAATATTACTCCCCAACCTCTTTGCAATAAAAAATTCTTTCTGTCGAGCTGTGTGTTTATCAGTGATTTTTGCACCAATATTAACCCCACGTATTCAAATAGCTCTAAGTAATACCATCAAGTTTACACTATGACGCAACTAATTCAAAATATTTCGCCACATTCGGTGGTCACTTGTTCAGATCTTTTCTATCTTTCCACAGCCACACATCGACCACACATCGACTCCCACAGGGATACAAAAAAACATGAAGAAATTCTACTGTCATAAAGGACCATGTTATGTAGACAATCGGTAATCAGGTTTGCTCCACCACGGATGCTCATGATATTTCTAAGTTGGTTGATACCACTGCAGTGTGGGCCCTCGTTATCTGCAAAACATTTTAACAATATAAATTGGTTGATAGATCTTCAGTTCTAAATGTGGGTTGCTGATAGCACTTTAGCAGTAGCATCCGTCAGTTACCTTGTAGTAGAGAGAGAACTACCATTGTCGTACTGCGAAATCCTCCAGTTGGGTACAGGAATGGTGAATGCTTGTTTTCCGCTAAATGAGGAAAGAATAAAGTGAACAAACAGTTGCCCGTGAAAAAATGTGATCGAATTTTGCGTTAGCTCTACTTGGGAGTGATGTTTTCGAATTATCTTCGCTGTTACACCGTTTATGCCAAAGGCGCTATTTATACCTAAGTGGTTTACTATGTTAAACAGCGTTATCTCACTTTCTGTTCATCATAAAGTTAGCTGGCCGGAGTGACCGAGCGGTTCTAGGCGCTGCAGTCTCGAAGCGCGCGACCGCTACGGTCGCAGGTTCGAATCCTGCCTCGGGCATGAATGTGTGTGATGTCCTTAGGTTAGTTAGGTTTAAGTAGTTCTAGGTTCTAGGGGACTGATGACCTCAGAAGTTAAGCCCCATAGTGCTCAGAGCCATTTTTGAACCATCATAAAGTTACCTCAGCCAAATAGCTACGATACAACTCTCTTTAGCGTCGTATCTGTTTAACTGGCTACCGACTTTCATAGCGGTTCATTGCGAAACAAATGAAAAGCTAATTCGTCCTCTAATTTAGCAGATCTATTTAATTAATTTTAAGAAATCTCTTCGTTTCAGTAATTATTAAAACTGTTATTTGTTAAGTGTGTCACACAGATAAGTTACTGGAGAGCGTTTCTTCATGAACTCAGTAACTATGGTGAATGACGTAAAATTAGATCATTTTGGCACTAATTTTTCTTTCTGTAATGTTCAACAAAATATAAGATGCGACCGCTGTGTTAAGTCTTGATCTTAGCCACTGTATTATGCAAAATGAGTCATCGTACGGACAATGTCAACACGAATGCTACAATTTGTAACTGAAATGCAGTATTTTACACTATTTCTGTTCCATTACACTCTCTAACAGCGCCCGAGAAATACGAACCAAATGGTTCAAATGGCTCTGAGCACTATGGGACTCAACTGCTGAGGTCATTAGTCCCCTAGAACTTAGAACTAGTTAAACCTAACTAACCTAAGGACATCACAAACATCCATGCCCGAGGCAGGATTCGAACCTGCGACCGTAGCGGTCTTGCGGTTCCAGACTGCAGCGCCTTTAACCGCACGGCCACTTCGGCCGGCAAATACGAACCCCTACATCTTTCCGTGCGAGCTCTGATTTCTCTTATTTTATTGCAATGATTATTTCTTCTAATGCAAGTGGGTATCAACAATATATTTTCGCGGCTGGAGGAGAATGTTGAAGATTGGAATTTCGTGAAAAGATCCTGTCGCAATGAAAACCGTCTTTGTTTTATGGATTGCCGCCACAGCTCGCGTATCACATACCTGACACTCTCTCAACTAATACGCGGTAATACAAAACGAACTGATTCCTTCGAACTTTTTCGGTGTCCACCGTCAATATTATCTGCTAAGAATCCCATACTGCACAGTAGTACTCCAGCACAGAACGGAGAACGTAGTGCAGGCAGCCTCTATAGTAGACCTGTTGCAGCACCTAAGCGTTCTGTTAATGAAAGGCACTCCTTGACTTGCCTTCCCCGCAACACAATCTGTGTGACTGTTCCAGTTCAAGTTATACTTAATTGTAATTCTTAGGTATTAGCTGAATTGCCAGCCTCTACATTTGTGTGATTTATTGTGGAAGTGAAATGTAATGTATTTCTTTTCTTACTCATGTGTATGAAGTTTCACTTTTCCTTATTCAGAGACAACTACCACTTTTCTCACCATACAGATACTTTGCCGTAATCGTTTTCAAATTTGTTTTGATGCTGTGATGATATTACTATACGGTAAAGGACAGCAGCAGCTGCAAAGAGTCCAAGAGGGCTATCCAGAGTGCTTCCTAGATCGTTTATATAGATTAGCAACAGCAGAGAGCCTACAGTACCCCTTGGGTAACGCCAGATTTCATTTTCTTTTTACTCGATGACTTTCCGTCAATCACTGCGAATTGAGACCTTTCCGACAGGAAATCACGAACCTAGTCACACAATTGGATGGATACTCAATAGTCGCTTGTGAGGATCGGTATCGAAAACGTTTTGGAAAGCTAGAAATGTGAAGTCAGTTTGGTACCTCCTCATTACTTTGTGTGAATAGAGAGCTAGTTGTGTTTCACAAGAACTATATTTTCCAAATCTGTGCTCACTGTACGTCATCAGATCGTTTTCTTAGAGTTAATTCATAACCGACACACACAATAGATGTTCCAAAATCCTGCTGCATATAGATGTCAGCGATATGGCTCTGTAATTCGTCGGATTTCTCTTACTTACTTTCTTGAGTATTGGTGTGACTTGTGCTACCTTGTAGGCTTTATGAACGGGTCTTTTGTCGAGCGATCGGTTGTATACGGTTGATAAGTACGGTGCTATTAGATCAGCATGTCTGCCTCCATGTCTTAGTGATCAACGCAGCAAAATACCAATCGAGTCAAATGTACTGATGTGGTAGCTACTCTTGATTTACGTTTCGTTTACTGGGTAGACCTACATGCAATTTCTGTTCCTTTTACAAGAAGCAGCTTATTGAAAGCCTTTGCAGTAGAAAACAGAACTGAAAACTATTCACTCGGGGTGAAAATGATCGCGAAAAGATACTTGAAATCTTAACAATAAATAATCCCTAGCATTTAGGGAGCATTATGGCAGATAAATGATTAGTGGCAACAAGCCAGAGATTTTATCCGCTCTGGGACTGGGTTTTGTGTTGTGTTCATAATTTCATCCTCATTGTCACACAGGTCGCTAAATTGGCGTCAACTAAGAAGACTTGCACCAGGTGACCGGTTTACCCGACTGGAGGCTCTAGCCTCACACACACACACACACGCACACACACACACACACACACACACACACACACACGCACATTTCATTTGTATGAGCATACTCTGAAAAGGCTGGTTTATAAGTGATTCAAGCAGCTTCTCTGCCACCAGGATATCTAACTCGCTCATGTTGGCAGCAGTTCTTGATTAGAATTCTGGAATATTTACTTCGTCTTCTTTGGTGAAGTAATTTCGCGAAACGTAATTTAATAACTCCACTTTAGTGCCACTGTCAGCGATAACATTATCATCACTATGGCACAGCTAAAGTATTAATTGTGTCAAACCGTTGGTGTACTGCACATACGACAGGAATCCCTTTGGATTTTGTATCTTATTTCGAGATAATTTCGTTCCGGAAACTATTAAAAAAGGATCTCATACTGAAGTTCTATCTAAATTTCGCGCTTTTCTAAAACTGCTCCAGTCTTGGGGGTTTTGTCGTTGCTTCTGCAACAGTGTTCTGACCTGTTTTGTGTACCATCGGTCTCTCATTAATTTATGGCTGTTCATTGCTGTCGGTACTATTTCTTTGAATTTAAGCCACAACTGGTCTACACTTTCATAGTTCAGAAGGAGTGGAGGCTGTCTCTTGGGAAGGCATGAAGCAAATTTTTATCTGATTCTTTAAATAGATACATTTTGAGTTTATTTTTGGTATGTTTGGTTGCTACGGTATTTAGTCGCATTGCAACGACCTTGTTGCCCCTAATCATTTATCTGCCATAATGCTCCCTAACTGCTCGGGATTATTTATTGCTAAGAGATCAAGTATGTTTTCGCAATCATTTTCACTCCGAGTGAATAGTATTCAGTTCTCTTTTCTACTGCAAAGGCTTTCAATAAGCTGCTTCCTGTAAAAGGAACAGAAATTTCATATAGTCCTCCCCAGCAAACGAATAGTAAATCAAGAGTAACTACCACATCAGTACATCTCCCATACGTTAGATTATCTGTAGTAATCTGATGTTCAAAATCCATGTTAGTAATTCAGTGCGTAACACACTGAGCGAAAAATGCTTTCGGTCTTATAACACACTAGTACGCTAATTATTTAGCTTTAAAATTACCGATAGAGCGAAACAAAGTAGAACAAATGCTTGAGTAGATGCATATAGCAACTGGAATGACATGATTTTATTATTATTATAAGGGGCGTTCAAAAAGAAACGAGCCGGAGGCATGATTACAGAAAGTGTAAGTACCCTGTTTCCGTTTTTATATTGGTAACGCCGCGTAGCGCTGTGGCTGTTTGGCATTGTTGAAATATTCTCTATTGTAGTGTTGGGCAGTTGGCTGTTAACAGCGCGTAGCGTTGCACAGTTGGGGGTGAGCCGCCAGCAGTGGTGGATGTCGGGAGAGAGATGGCGGAGTTTTGAGAGCGGATGATCTGGATGTGTGTCCATCAGAGACAGTAAATTTGTAAGACTGGATGTCACGAGCTGATATATATATTATGACCTTTGAACACTATTAAGGTAAATACATTGTTTGTTCTCTATCAAAATCTTTCATTTGCTAACTATGCCTATCAGTAGTTAGTGACTTCAGTAGTTAGAATCTTTTATTTAGCTGGCAGTATTGGCGCTCGCTGTATTGCAGTAGTTCTAATAACGAAGATTTTTGTGAGGTAAGTGATTCATGAAAGGTATAGGTTATTGTTAGTCAGGGCCATTCGTTTGTAGGGATTATTGAAAGTCAGATTGCGTTGCGCTAACTAGATATTATTTTCAGTGCTATGTTAATGTATTTTCTTAATTTTTCTCTTCAAATTGTGCTTTTCTGTGTTATTGTGTGAAATATTGTGACAATTATGGCGTGTGAAAAACGTAATACTAGACTCCAAAGTAATCTGAGAAATGACAGTGAAGACGAAAGCAGTGTGTTAGCGCCACCGTGTAATGAATTAACTAATGTTCAACATAATAATTTGGTAATTGTGCATAGGGAAATGGAGGGCGGCAAATAATGCTGTAGACAGGGAAACAATTAGTGAACAGGGAAGCATTATCGATCGATCGGTCGGCAACAGCTCGCCTCAGGAATCGGAAATGACAGACACAATATTGCAAATACTGTATATTCAGGTTTTGCGTCCTCACCGTTTTCTCAAATTAGTCAAGACACATTTTCTGCTTGTCAAAATGTGAATGTTGCCGGTGAAAATTCACTGCCAAAAACACGTGAAGGTTTAACTGCTGAGTTACTTAAAATCGAATCGAAATGTCAAAAAGTCTCTAATGACGTAAAAACACAAATTTGTAAGCATTTTCAGCCTATTTTTTCGCGTCATGAAAATGCATTACAGAATCACGAAGCAGCCATGAAAGAACTGCAAACTATTGTTCATGAAAAACACGACACCTTGAAAGCTAAAATTGACTGAGTTGCATCTGCTGATTCGGTTACGCAACTTGCGAAAACTCAGGAAAACTTAAAGGTCACAGTAGATACGATTTCAACACAAATGGACACTCTGATACGTGGTTCAGAAAGACACACTGAGGATATCAGTTCACTATCGCAGAAAGTTGTCGAACTTTCGGATCAGTTCACTAACTTATCTACAGAGGTAGATGATCATATGAATGACACAAGACCTGTAGCCTTCACTGACACAGAAGAGTCTGAACAAATTAGAAAATTCAAACAAAATCAAAATCAAATCAATACACAGTACAAAAGAGAAATCCGGGAAGTACATGATCAGTTGACGCAGGTAATACAAGAATTACATATTTCAGAGGACACTCGGGCCTCAATACAGGAAGAGGGACATAGAAATACGAAACAGCCACAAAATAATAACACAGGGCACTTCGAAAGTTATGAAAGAAATTGGCAAGGTACACCGAATTTTGAAATGGAACCGCTGAAACGAAGTAACAATGACCGATATGCGACTCGCCGACATGATGATTTTGACTATAAGCTGTTCATTACTACACGTAAATTCAAAACATTTAAGAATTCTGGCAACGACATTCATCCACAAGCATGGCTCCATCAATTCTCTCATTGTTTTCCTCCCAACTGGTCATTGGAGCACAGGTTAGAATTTATGTGTGGCTACTTACAGAATGAACCAGCAGTAAGGTTGCGATCAGGCATTCACGATTGTCACAGTGAAGGAGAATTTTATCATGCCTTCCTCTCAGCATATTGGTCTCAAGCTACACAAGACCAAGTGAAACATAGCATCATAATGATGACACATTTCGAACAATCTGAATTTTCCAGTCTTGTGAAATATTTTGAAGACATGTTGCACAAGAATCAGTACCTGTCAAACCCATACAGCCCCTCAGAACTCATCCGCAATTTTTTAATCAAATTGCCTGAACAATTGCGACATATTATTTTGGCAGGACGTTGCAAAGACGACATTGAAGCTTTTCAGTGACTGTTACAAGAACTGGAAATTGACACTGACAATCGCAGAACACGAGAACTGGAGCACAACAGTTACAGGTCACATCCATCACAATTCTGCGATGACAGAAATAATAACTGGAGACGACTAGGCTATTCTTACAACGTAAATCGTGACCAAAACAGACACCACCCGTATGATAACTATTGGCACAGTAGTAAGAATGACAAGGAAAGATCACCTCTCCGCAGTAAGGACTATCACAGAGACAATCAGAGAAACAGACAATATGGGAACCAAAATAATTATTATCAAGGGAGACAGAATAACTTCAGACACAACGGTCCACCGTGCAGTTACGATTCAGGGAGAAATTCTCCACCACGTGACGGACAAGAAAGAAATTATGGACTCTACCGACATGACGACAGACGATATAATCGTAATGACAGACCTGAATTGCATCAGAACTGGCGGGATTCAAACAGGGCAGGGCCCTCTCGACAAGGTAAATTTGTAGAAGTTAGACCTCCAAATCCCAATAACGACGCGCGCCAACAAAGACACAGACAATGACTTTCACCACAGGCAGCCATGTGCACTGGCTGACTCAGAGAAAAATAACATAGACGCTAACCACATGATAATTGCGTTGAAGTTGAAACTCTGCTTACTAGGAAGAGTAAAGGATTGCACCACATTTCATGTGTAAAACCGTTTATTGAGAGATAATCTGTTTTTTTAACTTAGTCTTTGCTATAAAGTTTTTCACTTCACGTTACTAGTACTCTTTGTTACACTTAGAAACTGTTAACATGCAACTATGTTTTAAAATTAACTATACAGTCTAGAACCTAGGGAACATATTTAGACAGTAATTTAGAATGCATTGTTATAGTGAACAGACGACGCAGTGTTATTGTGTGTGTACAATCTTGCTTGTTATTTGCACGACTACGTAACTACTATAAGGCTTACATACTTAGAACATATACCAGTACTGCTAATGACATTTTACTGCAACATTTTGGTTTACTTGAAAATACATTTTGGATTTAAAGTGCTTTCTGAGAGATGTCAGATGACACAGTGGTTAGTTTATGTGACAGCTACACGACTATATCACGACGCTACTAATGTGTGACACAGTTTACATTGTTGCTTTTGCGGTGTATCTGTTTTATATCTGCACAGTCTTTCTGTATTATTCTGGAAAGTAAAACATGTTTTAGTAGTAACTTTGTGGTATAGCTACAATGAGACAGCCTTTTCTGTAGCACAACAGTACATTACAGTACAGTACTTACTTCATCACGGCAATAAGCGTAATAACTACGATATCTATAGGCAAAGCATTTCACTTTTGTTTATTATGAGGTAAGTACATTGACTTCTACATGACTTTGCTTATGGACGACGATAATTACGACACTTGGCACATTTTTTACCCTTAAGTAATGACAGAGATTGTCTTACAATAAAACGCACAGTTTCTCGCTACAATACACGTATTTGAGTGATTGATTTTGTACTTAAAACATTTATGTTTAAAGATTTTTGAATTACAATGATACAAAGGTTTTCCGTGATACATTTCATTCCATTGCTGTAATCTGTAACACCTGAAGGTATAATTACATTAATCCTCAGGGGGGTACACGCCTACTTTGTGTACCATGTGTTTGGCAAGCACAAGGAGCCCTAGCTAATATGGTATTCACTTATACAACTTTATACATCGGTACCATATTTCTCTAACACAGAATTACACAGCTATCTGATTATTTAACAGAGAAACAAACATTTTTTTTTTACTATATCAGTGACACATGTTTACGCAATTAAATAGTTGGATAATTTCACACTTATGAAATTGTATTTTGTCTGCACTGTGTGAACTGTTCATACTTTTTCGGAACCATTGTGATACTATGAGAGCTTTGAATGTCGTATTTGGTAAGGGAGCATGATTTTTGAAGTACGTTTGAGGTAGATGACTTTATTGAAGGTCTTCAAATTATTGAAAGAAACTGCGAAGATTTTGAGATGTGATTGATCTGTTATGATGTTGTTATTACGATAACGATGTGTATTATTCTGTTGAGGTATGTTTATGATCAATAAGATGATGGTACCGTATATGGGGAATGTGATTACGTGTTTATATGTATATGAATAATGAGTAGTGGTTAGGGACTCTGATTTGTGGATAAGGATGTTGGAAACCAAGAATCGTACTTTAAGAATTATGAAATGTGTGTACATGCGTGAATGTATCAAAATGCCACCGAAAATTTTTTGGACACTGTTATATTTTTAGATTTTGTTTCTACACATTTGTAACGCAAATTCTCGACCTGTGAAATTTTTATATGAGACTGTCACTGTAGCAGAAACTGCTGTCGTAAATATTTTGGTAAGAAAGCTAAGTGACCCTGACGTAATATGCTGTAGGCACCAAGCTATGTGACAGTCGTCTGGAAAAAAAAAAGCCGTGCCTTTCAGAGGCACGACAAAAAAAAAAAAAAAGGAGAGGCCATTATCCTCGCTATTGACATTTCTTTGTAGAAAGCATCGCAAATACGACACGCTCGAACTAGAAAACATATGATTACACTGTGGAGCTCTTAATTTATGATATTTACTAAAATGCCTAATGAAATGATGAGAAACATTTTACATCTATTGTCTTTCTAGTTGCGGGATTGCTAATTTTGTTTAATATCTAGTTTCTAGCTGCACTGCAGCATTGGTTAAAATAAAATTTAATAGATGTACTAATATAGATATTTTATGCCTACAGATCCAGTATAATAATTTTATGATCTACTTCCAAAAAAACGAGGGTGCACCAAAAGACATTTCCACTTCACAGGAACTGCATACATAATTTTTGTCAATGACTTGGTAACTTGTCTGCTAGAGTAAGTTATCGTGATGCATCACTCTAGTGTTAAGATGTGACATAGGTATTAAACATAGCCATTTTTTTCTGTAATATTTTTTTCTGCTTGAGCTTTGTCATGCTTAGGTGGACGTTAAAGCATTTGATGCTGCTGCTCGTCAGGCATAGTGCTATAAATTTCACTTTGTATTACTCTGTTAAGCCAGTTTTGTTACTGATTTATTTTTCTTTTTGCTGCACATTGGCTCATATTAGTGATAATGTTGCATTTGCTTTGCTAATTTATATATATTGCGGCTTGCTTTGCCAATTTACATTTTTTGTCATAGCTGTTGTGTTAATTGTTTTGTGCTGCTGCATTGCCTCATCCCTTAGTTTAGCATCTGAGCTCAGTAGATTTAAGTTAGCTTAAGATGGGGTAGGCTATATAAGAGAATGAGTTGTGATGAATTGCAAGTAATGCATTGACAAGGTATAAAAAAGTGAAATAAGAGGAAACATCTATGAAATGAAGTTTTGGGTTGGATTGCAGTACCAAACGTCACACTGAAAACAAGCCCTGTCCTGTTCTTTTGTGTCATTCCACTATGTGTCTGTGTACCTTGTGTATTTGTGTTCTTCCTGTCTTTATGTGTTTATCTGATAAGACTTATGTTGAAGAATTTTTCTAATACTCAGGTACATTCACTATGATGAGAAATACTGTAAGCCTCAAATATAATTTGCAATTATAACATGTTATTTACTTTGTAAAGATGTTTAGACATTACTTACTCTGTTTTGTTTTAATGCTCATGTATGAAGTTGATGTTTCGAAAGTTATTCTGATCTTTTATGTATTTACTTACATCATAATTCCTGTAACACTGATGTATATGTTATTTCGATTCTTTTGTAAAGCCTGTTGTTGTTGTTGTTGTGGTCTTCAGTCCTGAGACTGGTTTGATGCAGCTCTCCATGCTACTATATCCTGTGCAAGCTTTTTCATCTCCCAGTACCTACTGCAACCTACATCCTTCTGAATCTGCTTAGTGTATTCATCTCTTGGTCTCCCTCTACGATTTTTACCCTCCACGCTGCCCTCCAATACTAAATTGGTGATCCCTTGATGCCTCAGAACATGTCCTACCAACCGATCCCTTCTTCTGGTCAAGTTGTGCCACAAAACTTCTCTTCTCCCCAATCCTATTCAATACTTCCTCATTAGTTATGTGATCTACCCATCTAATCTTCAGCATTCTTCTGTAGCACCACATTTCGAAAGCTTCTATTCTCTTCTTGTCCAAACTATTTATCGTCCATGTTTCACTTCCATACATGGCTACACTCCATACGAATACTTTCAGAAATGACTTCCTGACACTTAAATCAAGACTGGATGTTAACAAATTTCTCTTCTTCAGAAACGATTTCCTTGCCATTGCCAGCCTACATTTTATATCCTCTCTACTTCGGCCATCATCAGTTATTTTGCTCCCCAAATAGCAAAACTCCTTTACTACTTTAAGTGCCTCATTTCCTAATCTAATTCCCTCAGCATCACCCGACTTAATTAGACTACATTCCATTATCCTTGTTTTGCTTTTGTTGATGTTCATCTTATATCCTCCTTTCAAGACACTGTCCATTCCATTCAACTGCTCTTCCAAGTCCTTTGCTGTCTCTGACATAATTACAATGTCATCGGCGAACCTCAAAGTTTTTATTTCTTCTCCATGAATTTTAATACCTACTCCGAATTTTTCTTTTGTTTCCTTTACTGCTTGCTCAATATACAGATTGAACAACATCGGGGAGAGGCTACAACCCTGTCTTACTCCCTTCCCAACCACTGCTTCCCTTTCATGTCCCTCGACTCTTATAACTGCCATCTGGTTTCTGTACAAATTGTAAATAGCCTTTCGCTCCCTGTATTTTACCCCTGCCACCTTTAGAATTTGAAAGAGAGTATTCCAGTCAACATTGTCAAAAGCTTTCTCTAAGTCTACAAATGCTAGAAACGTAGGTTTGCCTTTCCTTAACCTTTCTTCTAAGATAAGTCGTAAGGTCAGTATTGCCTCACGTGTTCCAGTATTTCTACGGAATCCAAACTGATCTTCCCCGAGGTTGGCTTCTACTAGTTTTTCCATTCGTCTGTAAAGAATTCGTGTTAGTATTTTGCAGCTGTGACTTATTAAGCTGATAGTTCGGTAATTTTCACATCTGTCAACACCTGCTTTCTTTGGGATTGGAATTATTATATTCTTCTTGAAGTCTGAGGGTATTTCGCCTGTTTCATACATCTTGCTCACCAGATGGTAGAGTTTTGTCAGGACTGGCTCTCCCACGGCCGTCAGTAGTTCCAATGGAATATTGTCTACTCCGGGGGCCTTGTTTCGACTCAGGTCTTTCAGTGCTCTGTCAAACTCTTCACGCAGTATCATATCTCCCATTTCATCTTCATCTACATCCTCTTCCATTTCCATAATATTGTCCTCAAGTACATCGCCCTTGTATAGACCCTCTATATACTCCTTCCACCTTTCTGCTTTCCCTTCTTTGCTTAAAACTGGGTTTCCATCTGAGCTCTTGATATTCATACAAGTCGTTCTCTTATCTCCAAAGGTCTCTTTAATTTTCCTGTAGGCGGTATCTATCTTACCCCTAGTGAGACAGGCCTCTACATCCTTACATTTGTCCTCTACCCATCCCTGCTTAGCCATTTTGCACTTCCTGTCGATCTCATTTTTGAGACGTTTGTATTCCTTTTTGCCTGTTTCACTTACTGCATTTTTATATTTTCTCCTTTCATCAATTAAATTCAATATTTCTTCTGTTACCCAAGGATTTCTACTAGCCCTCGTCTTTTTACCTACTTGATCCTCTGCTGCCTTCACTACTTCATCCCTCAAAGCTATCCATTTTTCTTCTACTGTATTTATTTCCCCCATTCCTGTCAATTGCTCCCTTATGCTCTCCCTGAATCTTTGTACAACCTCTGGTTCCTTTAGTTTATCCAGGTCCCATCTCCTTAAATTCTCACCTTTTTGCAGTTTCTTCAGTTTTAATCTACAGGTCATAACCAATAGATTGTGGTCAGAGTCCACATCTGCCCCTGGAAATGTCTTACAATTTAAAACCTGGTTCCTAAATCTCTGTCTTACCATTATATAATCTATCTGATACCTTTTAGTATCTCCAGGGTTCTTCCATGTATACAACCTTCTTTCATGATTCTTAAACCAAGTGTTAGTTATGATTATGTTGTGCTCTGTGCAAAATTCGACCAGGCGGCTTCCTCTTTCATTTCTGTCCCCCAATCCATATTCACCTACTATGTTTCCTTCTCTCCCTTTTCCTATACTCGAATTCCAGTCACCCATGACTATTAAATTTTCGTCTCCCTTCACAATCTGAATAATTTCTTTTATTTCATCATACATTTCTTCAATTTCTTCGTCATCTGCAGAGATAGTTGGCATATAAACTTGTACTACTGTAGTAGGCGTGGGCTTCGTATCTATCTTGGCCACAATAATGCGTTCACTACGCTGTTTGTAGTAGCTTACGCGAATTCCTATTTTCCTATTCATTATTAAACCTACTCCTGCATTACCCCTATTTGATTTTGTGTTTATAACCCTGTAGTCACCTGACCAGAAGTCTTGTTCCTCCTGCCACCGAACTTCACTAATTCCCACTATATCTAACTTCAACCCCTCCATTTCCCTTTTTAAATTTTCTAACCTACCTGCCCGATTAAGGGATCTGACATTCCACGCTCCGATCCGTAGAACGCCAGTTTTCTTTCTCCTGATAACGACATCCTCTTGAGTAGTCCACGCCCGTAGAGCCGAATGGGGGACTATTTTACCTCCGGAATATTTTACCCAAGAGGACGCCATCATCATGTAATCATACAGTAAAGCTGCATGCCCTCGGGAAAAATTACGGCTGTAGTTTCCCCTTGCTTTCAGCTGTTCGCAGTACCAGCACAGCTAGGCCGTTTTGGTTATTGTTACAAGGTCAGATCGGTCAATCATCCAGACTGTTGCCCTTGCAACTACTGAAAAGGCTGCTGCCCCTCTTCAGGAACCACATGTTTGTCTGGCCTCTCAACAGATACCCCTCCGTTGTGGTTGCACCTACGGTACGGCCATCTGTATCGCTGAGGCACGCAAGCCTCCCCACCAACGGCAAGGTTCATGGTTCATGTATTACGACAAATGTTATTTGTATTGTTATTTTCTTTAATTATGTATTTTGTACCTTTGTAATTGTATTCTTCTGTTGCAAATTTATAAAATTATAATTGACATGAGTTCATCAAACTAAGTAGCTTGTAAGCATTCATTTCACTGTACCCTTTTCTGTTGGTCATAGTATATGCACAATATGTGACAAGGTGGGACTGTTAGTTTTTGCACGTGTGTTAATAGTTCAGCAAGGGACTGATTAACAGCATTGCTGGTTCTAAAGACAATTCTAAAAACTTTGTGTGTGCACAAGTGGTGGTTCATGGACTTGCTACATTGTCCGCAAGAGTCTTTGATGATGATTGTGCACCTGCACAGTCGCAAAAGGTGGCTGCTGGCCTTCTCTACAAGGACTACATTGGGTCTCCATCTTTGATGGCCCACAAATACCATTATTTCTACAAGGACGTCAGTGGGTCTGCACCTCTGGTGGCCCACCAATGCCATAATCTCTACCAGGACTACAGTGGGTCTACTCTGTGATGACCTGCCTACTAATATTCTTCAAAACTTCGACTGACTGTGCTGTGGGTTTGCTCTGTTGTGGCCCATTACCTGTCTGCATGTCAAGAGTCAGCACTGTTTTTCCATTTGAAGGACAACACTACTTCTTCAAGACCGCATGGAAATCCACTACTTCCGTGTGCATTTTCTTTTACTGCTCAGACTTTGAGAAAAAAAAAAACACTCCAATTTTACTGTGATGAGTGATCAGGACTGTCCTTATAGAGTGGGAGAACATTTTAGCTTTTGACCAACATTGTATCAATAAGTGTGTGCATTAGATTTCTTTGTTATTGTAATTATGAAAAAATTTTTTGAAATCTGTATTGACCACTGCCCAAAACAATTTGTAAAATTTTTGTGGGGAGCATGGGGGCTACATAAGTAGGCTGTTTAGGTTCTTATATTGGTAACGCCACGTAGCGCTGTGGTTGGTTGGCATTGTAGAAATATTCTCTATTGTAGTCTTGGTAGTTGGCTGTTAACAGCGCGTAGCGTTGTGCAGGTGGAGGTGAGCCGTCAGCAGTGGTGGTTGTGGGGAGAGAGATGGCGGAGCTTTGAGAGCGGATGATCTGGACGTGTGTCAATCAGAGACAGTGAATTTGTAAGACTGGATGTCATGAGCTGATATATATATTATGACTTTTGAACACTATTATGGTAAATACATTGTTTGTTCTTTATCAAAATCTTTCATTTACTAACTATGCCTGTCAATAGTTAGTGACTTCAGTAGTTAGAATCTTTTATTTAGCTGGCAGTATTGGCGCTCGCTGTATTGCATTAGTTCTAATAACGAAGATTTTTGTGAGGTAAGTGATTCATGAAAGGTATAGGTTATTGTTAGTCAGGGCCAGATTGCATTGCGCTAAAAATATTGTGTGTCAGTTTAGTGTTGATCAGAGTAAGTAAAGAGAGTAATGTCTGAGTACGTTCAGTTTTGTTCAGCTGTTTGAAAAGCAAATAATGTAAGAGGTTTATCAGCACAGTCATTCATTAATTTTTCCAAGGGGACGTTTCAAAAGCAGCACCTGTATGTTAGAAGTGTTGACTGTGGTTGTTGAGACACTTGTCCTACTGTAACGCGAGGCGGTGAATGGCTGTCTCATAAAATCCCCTTGGCTGCGATGTTAACCAGTTCCGCATGTACAGCTGGACGCCGTCGTTCGAGGTGAATCGTTATGCTGACATTCTTCTTTGACCAAGATGGTCCCCTTCTGATTCACTTCCTGCAACACTGGACAACAGTGAATGCCCAGCGTTACTTGCAAATCTTGACCACCCTTCAGCAAACGATCGAATCAAAACGACCAGGCAGTGACACACTTGGGGTCATTCTGCTCCAGGACAATGCAAAGAATCATACGGCCAACACAGTCACGGCACTCCTGCAGAAATTCAAATGGGAGGTTCTCGGTCACCCCCCATACAGTCCGGACCTCTCTCCCTCTGGATATGCCATTTTGGTCCCATTAAAAAGGCTCGGTGGGGCGAATGATTCACCTCGGACTACGGCATCCAGCAGTACGTGTGGAACTGGTTAACATCGCAGCCCCGGGAATTTTATTAGACAGCCCTTCACCATCTTGTGTCACAGTGGGACAAGTGTTTCAACAGCCAGGGTCAATGCTTCTAACATACAGATACTGGTTTCTGTAATTATGCCTCCAGCTCGTTTCTTTTTGAACGCCCCTTATATTATAATTATTGCTATTATATTCAAGGATTTGTATGTCATCAGTAGACACAGAATGAGATGTGGCTGTTTTACTGTTGGCGGCTTGGTACACCGCTGGCGCAACTAACTACTTGGTTTGCCGATATCGATCTGGTCTATGTCGATAACTTAGATATTTGGTCGAGGTGTGTGTTGTTGTTTGGGGGGTCAAGAGACGGCAGTTAGCTGGAGGGCATGTGGTTGGCAAGTTGTGGCTTTTGGGGGACTGCGGCTGTCCAGTACGGACCTCGAGAAGTCGTGAGTGGTTAAATCGGTTGCTGGCTAGCTTAAGGGCTGGTAGTGACGTGTTGCGGGAAGAGCAGCGGACGTCACGTGCAGCCTGAGCGACAAGTTCCCGATGTATTTTGCAAGCTTAAATTTTGCAGCATCTCGAAGATCGCCCGTATGGCTGGAGTCGATAACACCCCAGCAGTATTAATTGTCTAACGATAGTGTATTGCAAGTGCGACCGGAATTCCTTTGGCTTTTTTACCATATTTCGAGACAGTTTCGTCTTTGGAATCCTGCAAGGTACGGCTCCTTAACACTTGAGTTGTCACATTTTGTTTCCTTATTTTTAGGTACTTGATATTGCAAAGCCATGTCTGTGCTACATGGAATTGGACATTTTATATTAATGTACCTATGAGTGATTGTGTGTATGGTCATCGGTCAGTGTAACTGATCGCAATTCATATCCTAGGTGTGAGGTAACGGCCGAGTTGTGGCGCCCTGGAAATATTGTAAGTTGGGAGTTGGCGCTGCCGCACGGGCTACTTGGCAAGCAGGGGCCCGGCAGCAAACACGTGGTGCCGAACGTTAGCCGGACCAGAGGGGGAGCCCCAGCGCGTGGTCCAGCCGCGTGGCTGGGGATTCCTTGGTGACACTGTGTCGGTGAAAGAGGCTTGTATATCAAGAGTGCCAAAGATGGCAGACTTTGCAAAACCATCAGGGCAGACATTTCACAGTTCGTATAGAAATTAATAGTAGCCAGAGAAATCATGACACCTTAAAAAGAAACATGTGCATTACGATTCTTTGCACGACGATTCTGATGGTGTAATCAGATTTTCAATATCTTTATTAGTTTAAAGTTTAGTATCTGACTGTGAATTATAAAAGTAACACCCAACAACGAATTTCCAAGATCTAAACGGCTCATCCGATTTCGTCGATCGACATGTCTTTAGAAAGCTATTAGTGTAAACCTAAATTGGTATGAATTATAGGCATCTAACGTGAATAGTACATGAGTTTTTGCAGGTCAAAGTGGCCAATTACTATCGATCGCGTCAGGCCATAAGTACTCCACAGTTACACGAAAAAACGGTAGCAGCATTCTTATAAATATATTTATTCATCTATGTCTTTGTTTATATCCGATATTTATGCAGAAATTGGTCAATTATTTACTGTGTTTCAGAAAGCACAGACGTTAGGCTACTGGGCTACTGTGGCTTGCTTTTCCTTTGATAGTCTATTTAATTTTTTATGTATTTAATAATGTGTGTTAGAGCGTGTTTATGGTCCCGCCGTAGGAATATTTATTTAATTTCAAGTTCGTTAAATGTAAATCCAGCATTTCGTATGACTTTCAATACGTTTGTGAGTATGCGTTGGCTTGGAGACAAGTAGGGAGCGCTCTATCCAATCACAGCGCTCGTGAATGGGGAGACTGGATGGAAATGGGACTAGAGCATCGTTTCGAGAGAAGACGGGGGATCCGGGACGGTACGGCGCGACGGACGCACAGTGGCGAGAGTGACTTAGAGTGTGGAGTGGTTTGCACATGGTCGCGAGAGATAGAAATACTTCGGAGTGCGTACTTGCGGACTTGTGAGATTTCCGAGGTTTCTACGGTGAAGACATAGTATGCGTTTAGAAGTAAATATCTCGCGAGCCATGTTGTCGTTCATAACTCATTACGTGCAGTAGGAGTCTATTGTTTTCCTGTTATTCAATTTTTATTTGATTGCTGGATCATCGACACCAGTAAGTGTTTTGCAGAAATGTACCACATTCTCAAAAGAATTTCTACTGTCGTTCTCATAATTTAAAATCGTTAAGATAGTACCTGAAGATTTCATTTAATTCCAATCTTTCCTTTATTAATTTTTCGTCATATTCGCAATTGCCGAGTGATAGGAACCTTCGACAGTTCGATTCATGTGTATATTCATATTGTGTACTGTAGACTCAGGAGTATTTGGCTTGTAATGCGGCAACTACGTATCCCAGCCCCTAGACAACGAAACCAACCAAAACTTTTAATATTGCAACTTCGAGTCTGAGGGTACGCAGCTGAGGGTCACCACTCATCACATTTTTCTATTGAAAGCCCGTACACGCCACATTCCGTGTAAGTGTATGAGTATTCTTTGTTACAAATTCAACGGACTTAATTAAATTTGTAACATAATCTGTGTCGGAGGCAAAGCATCCTTTGTAGATAAGTATGCCTGAATTATTGCATTAGGCGCTGATCTTCCTGCTTCTAAGAACGAATAATTGCGTGATTAGTTAAGATTTTCTACATCTTAGGCATTCTCGTCTGTAGCCTTATTTGCGCAAATTACTGTTCCCTTTTGATGTGTGGTGGCAGAGTAGCTTTGGCAGCCGATGACGTATTCATGTTCCCTGGGCCGCAGCGGAGGCGTGTAGGCTTACTGCCGCGGCGGCACTTCTGTCGTCGCACGGCGTCTGGGCTGGCTGACAATCTTGTGCCTCTACCAGCCACGTCGTGTTGTCTCGAGTAAAGTTCTACATCTACATTTACATACATACACCGCAATCCACCACACGGTGCGTGGCGGAGGGTACCTTGTACCACAAGTAGCATCTTCTCTCCCTGTTCCACTCCCAAACAGAACGAGGGAAAAATGACTGACTATATGCCTCTGTACGAGCCCTAATCTCTTTTATCTTATCTTTGTGGTCTTTCCGCGAAATATAAGTTGGCGGCAGTAAAATTGTACTGCAGTCAGCCTCAAATGCTGGTTCTCTAAATTTCCTCAGTAGCGATTCACGAAAAGAATGCCTTCATTCCTCCAGGGACTGCCACCCGAGTTCCTGAGGCATTTCCGAAACACTCGCGTGATGATCAAACCTACCAGTAAAAAATCTAGCAGCCCGCCTCTGAATTGCTTCTATGTCCTCCCTCAATCCGACCTGATAGGGATCCCAAACGCTCGAGCAGTACTCAAGAATACGTCGTACTAGTGTCCTATAAGCGGTTCACAGATGAACCCCATCTTCCCAAAATTCCACCAATGAACCGAAGACGACTATCCGCCTTCCCCACAACTGCCATTATATGCTTGTCCCACTTCATATCGCTCTGCAATGTTACGCCCAAATATTTAATCGGCGTGACTGTGTCAAGCGCTACACTACTAATGCAGTATTCAAACATTACGGGATTCTTCTTCCTATTCATCTGCATTAATTTACATTTATCTATGTTTAGAGTTAGCTGCCATAATTTACATCAATCACAAATCCTGTCCAAGTCATCTTGTATCCTCCTACAGTCATTCAACGACGACACCTTCCCGTACACCACAGCATCATCAGCAAACAGCCGCACATTGCTATCCACCCTATCCAAAAGATCATTTATGTAGATAGAAAACAGCGGACCTACCACACTTCGCTGGGGCACTCCAGATGATACCCTCACCTCCGACGAACACTCACCATCGAGGACAACGTACTGGATTCAATTACGTAAGAAGTCTTCGAGCCACTCACATATTTGGGAACCAATCCGATATGCTCGTACCTTAGTTAGGAGTCTGCAGTGGGGCATCGAGTCAAACGCTTTCCAGAAGTCAAGGAATATGGTATCCGTCTGATACCCTTCATCCATGGTTCGCAAGATATCATGTGAAAAAAGGGCGAATTGCGTTTCGCAGGAACGATGCTTTCTAAAGCCGTGCTGATGCATGGACAGCAACTTCTGTCTCAAGGAAATTCATTATATTCGAACTGAAAATATGTTCGGGAATCCTGCAACAAACCGATGTTAAGGGTATTGGTCTGTAATTTTGAGGATCCGTCCTTCTACCCTTTTTATATACAGGCGTCACCTGCGCTTTTTTCCAGTCGCTTGGGGCTTTACGTTGGGCAAGAGATTCGCGATAAATTCATCGTTCAATGGCTGCCACGGCGGGCTGTCGCCGATTAATCGAGAATCAGTAGTCTGCTCTGTTAGGTGAATTTAATAAGCTTGTGACGTTTAAAGCATGTTTTGAAAGCCCAAAGTTCCTCCTCGCTATACTTCAACTACTCATTTAAACCTTCCACCCTTATTGCTACTTCTGAACGCGTTACGTTTAAAGCCTTTTACTTATCAATAAAGTGTTGAGCCTTTCCTTTCATCCACAGTCATTAGCTAACTCCTCTCACTTCGGAACTTGCTTGCTTGTTCCTTGTTGGCTGCCTGTAGTAGTTCTCGGCTTACCTTGAATTTTAGGGAATTGTATATTCGTTAGAGGTCATTGTCAGCGTTTCTGCTGGTGTATACCAGTTGGAAATAACATTTACATTGCATGTCCTACCAGCGTATCTTGTATTTTGGGCAACTGTGTTTCTATTAAGGATCATTGTCACCGTTTCTGCTGGTGTGTACAAGTCGGGAGTCACATTTAAACTGCATGTCCTCTCAACTTATTTTGTATTTAGGGCGTTTGTATATTTTTATTAACTGTCATTGCCAACGATTCTGCTTGTGTGTACCAGTTGGGAGCCACATTTAATTGCACGTTCTTCCAGCTTATCTAGTATTTTGGACGATTGTATATTTATTTAAGGACAATTACGAATGTGGTGTTGTTGTTGTATTCCAGTTGGGATTCACATTTCAATTGTATTTCTTCGCTGTTTTGTCTGTGTTTTGGGGACTGTGCATTTTTTTGCTTAAGGGATTTTCAGTAAGGTTTATACATTATCAAGCGGCTTTCCAACAGCCACAGTCAGTGGCGTTACTTGAGTCTTTCTGTATTTCGGATAGGCGTTATCCACTTATGTAACGAGTTACCCAAGTTTAGAAATTGATAATACCGTCAGCGGCTGACATTGTAATTCATTTTGCTGATAATATATTTTGTTGAACCTGCTTGCAGCCACTCCTAGTTCGTGTGACTTTTTTCTCGTTTTTGGGAACTACATACTTCAACTTTCAAGCCCTGCCTTAAGGGTACAAATTGTTAAAATTTGCTTTTAATGAATTGAGCCTGTTCCGTGTTTTTAAAGCTTCTGAGCGTTTTAATTTTTTAACAAGGTTTTTCAAATTGTAACTGTAATGCAGTATTTGTTACACAGTAAAGAGTATTATACGAAACAACAAATGACGGAATATGGGTGTCCATCTTCCATGTACTTCCCCAGAGTTATTAACCCAAGTTGTGAGGTATCACAGACACTAAAATCTGTGAAAAATTTTAATTCTTTGTGTAGACTATCTTAATTCCTGGGTCTGAGTTTCACGTACATGTAAGTGCTGTACATTTCCTTCATAAGTACAATAATTAAACTGCTTGTAAAGCGGTTTAATGTGTTCCTGCTATTACGCAGCATATAGCTGGCAATGTTTTAGCTTTCTTCACACTGTCGGTTTTTGTGGTTGAATTAAGATATGGGCTTTGAAGTAACAGTTGAAACACAGAGATACAAAAGGGCCTCACAGATATTCGAAAAACACTATCACTTGAAATAGTTCGTAGTTACAGGATACACAACCGTTTTCGACATCTAAATAAATCCACTATTTGCAGTAATTACACTACTTTCATTCACAATAGCTTCTATGGAACATTTCTGTATGTACCTAGTGTCAGGGTGTGTGCCCTCGCGCCCCTTCCCATACCACGTTCCACATTCGGGCAGCTCTCTGTCTTTGAGCTGGGAGTGTTGTTGTGTTCTTACAGCAGCAGAGTAGCTTCAGATATGTAGAGAAATTACAGTCCTAATGTTGACACTACTAGAACAGGACCTCTGGATCGTGCAACTAATTATATATACCTTTTTGTTTACAGGTATACCATATACTTTCAGAAGGACAATGTTCCTTGGAAAACACAAATTTGTAATGAAATGACAGGACAATTATTAAGTGCTTCGCTCAGAAAACCACGTTTAACGAGAAGTACAGCTCCATTGTTATTCTCAGACTATTGTTCCTACCTCTCAAAAAATAAAAAATAAAAATAAAATAAGAAATAAATAAAAAAGTAAAAAAAATAAAAATAAAAGAGCAGATGTGAAGGGCCAGAGGAGAAATTCTGAGGCTTTAAATATCGTGCACCACCATTACAGCATATTCTGTCAACTCAAAAAGACTATGATGATGCTTTCAGCTTCAATTCTGTAACAGTGAAACATATTCTGTTTCAGAATATTTCCTGTATGTAACTGTTACAAATTGATAAATGAATCATCAATTTGGAATTATGACGTTTCCTGTCTAAATGCCTTTCAACATACAGAATTTCATTTTGCATTGGTTTACACTAGATGATAGTCCCGCCACCCTCCCCTCCCCCAAAAAGAAACATTCACGCATAAATGTTTACTCCTGATACTTTATTTTCAGATTCATTTTACTGGTATATTACTTATTTTGTCACAATGTTTAACAATTTTGAACGATATTTTTAATGTAAATAAATTGACACTATTTCTTTTATTTTACCTTGATTGACTATGGTATAAATCACATTTTGACATTATGTAAGTAACACATAAAATGGATCTTTAGCTTCCATATTTACTGAAGTTGCTTATACATGAAAAAACAAATCCATTGGAAATGGATATCACTGTTTTGTTATACATTTAACGTAATCATGTTCCATGAGCTGGGATTTCAGACTCACTAGATATTCACTCCCAACGCTTAATTTTTACTTCTTTCATGATTTGTTTGGCTTGACTCTTACGTTACCTTACGTGCACTTTTATTCTGAAATCATGTTCAACAACCAGGACACTTCTGAAACATGTCATCTGTAAGACAGATTTGTGAAAAGCGGCATTATAATGCCCAAAGGAAGTTATAGCAGCCTATGACGTCGTTTATGAACGTCCTATAAATTGATACGATTTTTCCGCAAGCTGCATTGTAATTTTTGTACTAAATTTGCCTAAACAAATCTGCAGTAAAAATTCAACCCCTGCGTGCCGAGCCATTTCGCAGGAAAACGTTTTCAATTTGTCCTGTTTCATATATTTCGACGGTGGTTGCACTCTACCAGGAAGGAAATAACACCGCAAAAAATCATGATTTGCAATTAATTTTTAAAAAGCACGTCACTTAAAGGCCTGTAAACATCTCTTTAGGAGTTGCATTTCTTTACATCGTGGTTGAATTTTTGTTCAGTGCGGTCCAAATAAATTGACAAATGGAGGTAGCTATTAGTTTTTTCACCATGATTTCCTTAACCCTTCCTTATTGTGTTGAACCTTCACATGTTTTTCTCAACGTTGTTTTGAGATGGCGTACAATTTGTACTTCAGCACTTCAGCAGCTTACTTTTACAACCTGCAGTTGGCATTATTGTAGTTAAAATCAGTTTCGCTTTATTTGCGGAGGAAAAAAGACGCATTTTTCGTCTGTTCATTATCTAATAAACATTTTCTGAATTTACCTTGCAGATTCAGTTTCTGTGGTGTAAAGAATGCTTAAATCTGGCACGAACATAAACATTAGGCTACGCTGTAGGTCATTCTTTGGCTACAACCCTTCTCGCATTCGATTTCAATGGTTACACCAACTCGTGATCGAATTATTACATTTCAACCTAACATAGACTTCGGTTTAAGCTAAGAAACCGGATTTCCCTAAGGGGGGGGGCAGGGGGTCTGTCCAATATCACACTTAACACTCTAGCCAAACACATCACTATTACAGTCTGGTAAAACACCAAATTTAAGACTTTTGTGAGAACAAATTGGCATCTAGACTCATTTCTTCGACCATAGATAGGTTATACATTCGTAGCGTGAGACACAATGCCCTTCAAATGAAGCTTGAACGTCGGTCAACAGAGGGCACGTGACGTTGAATATCACACTGAGGTAACAAAAGTTGTGGGACACCTCCTAATATCGTGTCGGGCCTCCTTTTGCCAGGTGTAGTGAGGCTACTCCACGTGGCATAGACTCAACAAGTCGCTGGAATCCCCTGCAGAAATATTGAGTGATTCTGCCTCTATAGCCATCCACAATTCCGAAAGTGTTGCTGGTGCAGGATTTTGTGCACGAACTGACATCTCGATTGTGTCCCATCAATGTTCGACGAGATTCATGTCGAGCGATCCGGGTTGCCAAGTCGTTCGCTCGAATTGTCCAGAATGTTCTCCAAACCAACCGCGAACAAGTGAGACCCGGTGACAGGGCGCTTTGTCATCCATAAAAATTCCATCGTTGGTTGGGAACATGGACCTCGTGAAAGGCTGCAAATGGTCTACCAGTAGCGGTAAATAACCATTTCCAGTCAATGATCGGTTCACTTGGACCAGAGGACTCAGTATATTCCGTGTAAACACAGCCCACAGCGTTATTGAGCCACCACCTGTTTGCACAGTGTCTTACTGACAACTTGGGTCCATCGTTTCATGGGGTCTGCGCCACACTGGACCTCTACCATCAGCTCTTACCAATTGAAATCGGGACTCATCTGACCATCCCACGGTTTTCCAGTCGTCTATGCTCCAACCGATATGGTAATTAGCCTAGGAGAGGCGCTGCAGGCGATGTCGTGCTGTCAGCAAGGGCGCTAGCGTCGGTCGCCTGCTACCATAGCCAATTAACGCCAAATTTTGCCACACCGTCCTAACGGATACGCTCGTCGACGTCCCACTTTTTTTTTCTGCAGTTGCTTCACGCAGTTCTCGTCTATTAGCACTGACAACTCTACGATAACGCCTCTGCTCTCGGTCGTTAAGTGACGGCCGCCAGCCACTGAGTTGTTCGTGGTGAGAGGGAATGCCCAAAATTTGGAATTCTATTCTCGGCAAACTCTTGGCACTGTGGACTTCGGAATACTGAACTTCCTAACGATTTCCAAAATGAAATGTCCCATACGTGTAGCTCCAATTACTATTCCGTGTTCAGAGTCTGTTGATTTCCATCGTGCGGCCATGAAATGAAATGTCGTGTGGCTAGGGCCTCCCGTCGGGTAGACCGGTCTCCTTGTGCGAGTCTTTTGAGGTTACAACACTTCGGCGACCTGCATGTCGGTGGGGATGATATGATGATAAACACAATACCCAGTCCCTGAGTGGAAAAATCCCCGACCCAGCCGGGAACAGAACCGGGGCCCCTTTGCACAGCATTAGGTTGTCCTGACCAGTTTTTTTTTATTACAGGGGGTAGCTAACCCTCTGACCGAACAAGCTGAGCTACCGTGCTGGCTCCGCTCAGCTATAGAGGCGGAAACCTTTCCACGTGAATCACCTGAGTGCAAGTGACAACTCGGCCTGCCATTTTATACCTTGCGTACGCGATTCTACCGCCATCCGCATATGTGCACAACGCTATTCAATGACTTTGGCTCACCTCAGTGTATAATGCTTAAATGCTACTTCTAATTTTTATTTTTTACCTAGTTGTGACTGAAATCGCAGCCAGATACTGTAAAGTTGTTATTGCGAAACTGTTACTTTTCAATCACTGTCCTTCACAAATATGTGATTCCTTGCCCACACCTAGTCTGAAAGGTGTTACCATACTGAAGAAGACGTTGGATGAAGGCTGTTGTTCCAAATGTCACATGTAAGCGAACTATACGTTACAACTGAAATTAGGACAATATAAATTATTTCCTTACTTTTCACAATGTGAGCAATCATAAAAAGGAAACATTCTCTTCCTAACTGATTTTTACTTCCAGTTCCCTTTACCAAGTGGTTTGAGCTACGACCGGCTCGGCCAATGACGAGATGACGTCAAGGACTAACTCATAGTTTTTTTTTTTTTTTTTTTTTTTTTGCGAGCTGCTGATCGAACTGAGCCGTAAGCAGCACTGCGACACCAACAGTAGTTTTCTGTGTGGATGGAATTCAGGCAGAGAGTACCCATAAGAGCGAAACTCGTCGCACCTTAAGAAGACTGCTGTGTCATTCTTCGAAACTTAGTACATGAAATGCAACCAACAACTCTGCAGAACGCACGCAAACACACCGTTATACAAAAGTGATTTTTTTCTGGGAAGGTGAGTTCTGAGGGAGTGAAATGTAGGTAGACTGCACTAGCTAAGAGCTTCGGTATGTGAGGAAGGCATGTTTGGAAGGAAGGGTACTTCGCTGTAATGGGCTAAAGATTCCTTGCAGGAACAAAGGTAGACGTTGTTTCTTTAGTAGACATGTTATTAACTGTCTTTTGAGGCTTGAAATGTTACTCAACCCTCTGATGTAATGAAGGAGATCATTCCACTGCCAGGTGTAGGCTGCTTCGAGAGTGATAGAGAGCGCCAGAAAGTGTATTACTCTGGTGGGTTACTGTTGGTGTGTTGTTCAGGTAAGAGCATAAGGAAATCTCCGTACCGACTGCACGTAGGCGGGATAGCTGTGTATTGATGGTGAAATACAACCAAAAAGTCCAATGTCACCGACATATCGCAAGCAGGGGCTTGTCACTGGTTCCAAGCTCTGTGTACATTCATGAGAGAGACCTTGCAGCATAACGTCGCTGTAATCAGCATTCGGAGGAAGAAGTGATTGAACAGTTTTCTTTTTTTTTAGGTCAAAAGGGAGGAGTTTTGTTACTTTTGTAGGATGTTGAGAGATGGTGATGCCCTCTGACGTGAATGCATATGAAATGGAGGTGATCGTGACATTAGCCGGGGAAGTAAAGGGTAAATCTACATCAAGATATGTACTTTGGAAGCCTCCTTACCGAGGGTAGCAGGGTTACCCCTATCATTTCCACCCGCCTATGTTCCATTAGAGAAAAGTGCCTGGGGAGGAAGAATTTCGACAAAGGTTCGTTTGAGCTCTACTTTCTCTTATGTTTTCGTCGTTTTCTTTTGGTGAGACATATGTGGGAAGAAGTAATATGTTACGCAAGTGTTCTCCGAATGTAAGCTCTCTGAATTTCAACAGAAACGTTCTTCGTGATGCACAACCAAGGAAGTTTATAATATTCCTGCTGCGGGTCAGAGTTAATCATTAAAAAATGTGTACTGACGATACTGATGAGAGCAGCAATATTATAAGGAAGACGAGACGTTCTGGTAAAGAAAATAAAGCAACTAAGACTGTGTTTAAAATCAGTATATCTGGTTTTGGGGTCAGTCATTAATAGGGTGATACTCGACTGTGTATCTTCAATGAAGGCTGGAATTGCCAATGCTGGCATCCATAGAAAAAGCAAACAACAAACTGTAATCTGACTTCGCCGGCCACGGTGACCGAGCAGTTCTAGGCGCTTCAGTCCGGAACCGCGCTGCAGCTACGGTTGCAGGTTCGAATCCTGCCTCGGGCATGGATGTGTGTGATGTCCTTAGGTTAGTTAGGTTTAAGTAGTTCTACGTTCTAGGGGACTGATGACCACTGCAGTTAAGTCCCATAGTGCTCAGAGCCATTTGAACCATTTGAACCAATTGCTTATTTTAAATAAGAACACTGAGTAGCTTAACTGATACACTGTCGCAAAATATGTATACATTAAAAATGCCGCATCCTTATCAAAGCGTGCGTCTACATCGGAACCTAAGTCAAAAGAGTGTTCAGGGTGTGTGAGGGAGACAAGATTCCTCAGAAAAGAAGCTGTTATCATTTATTTCAACAGGGATTGAGACGAATTTGAAGAGTCACACATTACTTTTAGATAAATGTTTCGTCGTTCCACCTGTGGAGCGGTAGGTTGGCCAATTAATTTAGAAAAAGAAGTATCACAAGTTCTTTGCTAGATTCCAATACTTACGAAAAGACCGCGAAGACGATCTAACTGAAAGTGGGTAGGTTACACCAGAAAATGTACTGGAGTCGTAAAGCATTGAAAGGACTGAAACAGGAATTTATCCAACAGTGGATGACGTATGGCTGATTTTTCATAATGTTGAGCATTGTTCACTGTCGGTGGGGGTACGGTGTCCTGAATAATACAATAATGCGCAGTCACTCTGTACGTACCGTAAGTCATTTTGGAATACTAATCACTCTTCGATGTGCTCATCTTCTGTTGGCGTCCGATTTTTAATCAGCGGCCGGAAATGAGCGGGCGCTTTCTTTGCCGAGCACTTGAAACTCTGGGCCGCCCAGATTACGCGCCGAGTGCTTCAAACTCGGCCGACTCGCGCTTAAACCCCGGAGCCGCCCGCCCGCCCGCCCGCCCCTGTTGCTTTTGTTCACTGCGCTGCGCTGGCGCACTTCGTTCTGCGGTCCGCGAAAACACCGCCTCCCACCCCAGCCGCTGCCAGAAACACGGCCGCGAGCGGCGGAGGTTCCGGCTTTTTGCTGGCACTCCCGCGCACGTCCAACTAGTTGAGCAAGAATTAACCCTCTTCACGCTTTCTGCCTTCTCACTTTAAGCAGTTGTAATGCGCCGACTTAAACGGGTCATGTCTAATTTTAATCTGGGAGGCAAGAGGATCTGTGTTACTTTACGTTTGAAACAGCCACACGATTTCAGTTACAGGTTGCCTTTTTAATGGCCTCCAGGTCTAAAACAAAATTTGATTTTCAGTATGTCGTGTAAATATTGACCGACTTTAAAAATTTAAAGTGGTGTCGTAATCTATTCGTTAAGTCCTACAATTTTACATTAAAAACTTAGCACATTAAGTCAGGTATTTAGGTTGGGTATTTGTCTATATTTTATATGAATGCTTGGTGTCAGTTCTTTCGGACATATCCAAAACGACACACACCACAAATTGATATAATTCATTCGTCTTGATAGGCAACGAATCCACAACCTTCAGCACAGATGTACATTAACGTTCGACTTCCAGCGGGAATCTAAAATTAACAAGGATGGAGTACACAGACGGTGACTGCGGTTGGGGGGCACTTGTTGGGAGCGTGCGTCGGACGAGAGGCTTGCGAGATAGACCGCGTATTTACGACTAACATTATGCCCGGGTAGCGCAGTAGTTAACGCTGCAGCCTCACGGGTTTGAGTCCTGGTCTGGCACACAGTTTCACTCGTCGTCGCCAATGATTCCGCACAAGCCCCAATGCAGCGGACATCAATAGTCCTTCCTCCCCCATTCAATTAATTATATAATTTACAGGGCTATATTTATCCAATATTTGAGAACAAGACTTAGCGGCATGGAGCAACATTTACAGATAATTTCACACATTTTTGAAACATTTTCTCGCTGACGCCACCCACAAAATGCGAAAGGAAAAGAAATTTATCGCCTACTACATTTTAGATGCTCATGCAGCACAACTTCTGCGTTAGACTTGACGTTTTAATTTATTACTTCTTTACTACTAACTCTATTCGCAACATATTTGTATACAGTATCCACACATGTCGCTCCATATACAGATGGTGACAGAATTCGTAGGACCCATCGTCTCATCGTTTTGATGAACTGCACAGCTTTACTTTTTGTTAATGCAGCGTACCATGCAAGGAGACGTAATCCTACAAACATGCTTGTCTACAGGCGTGAAGTCGATATATTATCCGAACACTGTCAGACTCTTTTAGATAAAGTGGGAAACTACAGTGCTGCTGACTGATTTATCTGTTATTTTCATCTGATGTGACCAATAAACTAACGAGAATACGCTATTTAGTACGTATCAGTTACAACTTATCATGGTAACGTCATTAAAAGGTCTTTTTTTTAATAAAACAGTATAGCACGTATTGTCACGAGTTAACAGGATAATAAGCACTTTCAGCTTAAAAATCGTCTGTGTCTGTGTTCAATCCAGTCATACTTAAGTAGTGCTAGAGGACGACCACAAAAGTATGCGTATCTAGCAGTAGGAATGGATACATAACAAAATGTAGTTAAGTTTTTCAATGCCACATTAAGTCGATAAGGCTGACAGAAGATCTACAGAGTACAGAACGAAATAGCAACAAAACTGATGGCGGAGAAATTGTCTGAGGATTTTTTTTACTGATTGTGGATCTGCGTGCTTGTGGCTCTTTCACAAAAGAGATAAAGATCATTTTTCCAGCGAAAGTAGAATCGAAAACTAACGAACACAATCTGAGGTCTGAAGGACAAACACTTTATCGCTAAGCTAGAACACAAACATAGAAAACAGCGCTTCCTTGCTGTTCCAGCGCATGCTAATATGGAGAATTCGCAATGTAAATGGCAAAATAAGATGTATTTCTTGTTGGAACGAGGTTCCTGGACTTGAGAACATAAATTTGGTACCTCCATATAAATCAGAATATTTAATATAAATGACAAGAAAATATCGAGTGAATTTATGATGATAATTCTGAATCATTCCGTAAAGTAGATTGGTCACATAGATGCTAAACATATTCTAGAGTGTTGACAATTCTCCTTTAGACTGTTGACGGGCAGAATGCGTTTGCTCAATCGATGTTTCTTGAGCTGGCTGGCAAGGGTAAGATTGCCCTTCGATGACGCGGCTCCGCCAACTGCCTCTATACTGATTGAGAGCAGAAATACATAGTACAGTTCCCTAAATTTTACTGGAATTTCTGTAACCATGGTTTGAGTCTAAAGCACTGTTACGAATAATATCCAGATGCACCAACTGCAACTCGAGCATGATACATAAGGAGCTCGGACAATTGTTTACGCAGTTCTCCTGTTCAGTAGCTGCCATAAGTATTTTTCTTTTTCTACCTTAAGCGAAGAGCAAAGCAGAAACTCATTCACCGGAAGCGATTCGCTTCCTTAACGTCGCCAGACGATATTTACATTACCAATAAATAACTTCGATTTCAATATTAAACGCCTGAAAACAGATGTCCTTAAGGATGTTTGCAATGACACCACCTCTAATACGTAATAGCACAAACGAAAATGCAAAGTAACACTGTTTGTGGACGTTGGCGTTTTGTAATCAAATTGAAAAATCTGAGAATAAAATATAGTTTTATATTACAAAATCAAACTGTGCAAGATAATATTTCGCAATGACCTAAAATTAATACTAAAAATACGAGAAGGAAATTGCATCATTGCAGCACAAGTTCGACTCCAGATTCTGATAACATGAGAAGTACTTATACTGATAATATGAAACAAGGAACCAAAAGCGCAGACAGTAATATGTCAAATGTTTCACTGTCAAATATGTCATTCACGCTATGAAAACCAAAGAGACGAATTATGTTGTCTACTCGTAATGGTTACAATATAAATGCCTTTGATGTGTTGTCAATGAAAGTGAAAAGCGCCTGTTGAAAGAACTTTTCAATTTGCACACAGCGGAAGACTGTGAGGGACCAAAGTAACAAGGAAAGGTTACTCTAGGTGAGCATGGGACGTAACGTCCATGCAGCACCTCGCAGTTGGCATATTTTACTTGTCTCTGTATGTCTATCTTTTCATAGATGGTTGCGGGACTCGGCTGTCGAATTAAAAAACTTTCAGCCGTCCAGTTTTCAAACTTATTTTATTTGGCTTCCTGCACGTTGGTCAGGTAGCTGAAGATGGCGTAGCAGATCGCCGAAACTGGTAGCCAAATAAAATAATTTTGGAAACTGGATCGCTGAAAGATTTTTGACATCCTCCATTTTACTTGCAGTTTATTTCCGGTTGTTTCACATTGACGACCCTTCTGGGCTATCACCACATTCACATGAAAATTATCGAGGTGTAATTGTTAAATATTACGGCAGTTACGGCCGAATCTGACTGCGAACAATGCTAACGGTAACCTCATTTCATCTGCGAGACTATACGAAAGACTTAATAACACTTTTAAGATAGTCCCTGTGCACGTCAACTTGTCTCTGATGAAACTGCTCATTGGCTCTCGTTAACTAAAAAGTTGTGTGTCAGGTAAATAGGGTAAACCCATAAGGACCAATAAACATGGAGACGAGACATCCTGCTCTTTACATCACCATGGAATAACCTGACAAAGTTAACTTTGTAATGGCAACGAATTCATTTGAAATGAAAATTGTGAAATAAACATTTCGAGATCAAACCTACACTATTTCTTCTCTACGTATTTCCATGTTAAAATCGTCCCTATACAACTCACAAACGACAAATGCCTGTAATTGAAGACCACTTCGAGGACACGTTGGGGCATGTCCACCACTGGATACTCTCGTCACCTCAGTCCCGGTTTATTGACTTAATTGTGGCACTGAATGACTTGTTGACTGAATTTTCCTATGATCTACCCTTTCTGCTACATTTGCATACTTTTGTGACAGTCCTGTAATGCTACTTCAGCACACTGTGGGCTGATCGTAGACATAGACCGTTATGGAGCCGAAAGTGCGTATTGTCCAAGTAATTCGTGACAATATGGGATACACTGTTTTATTAAAAATGACATTTTAGTAACATTATCGTGATAAGTTGTAACTGATTTTTACTAGCACAGGACACACGAAATAGCGTTTTCTCGGTTGTTTATTGAACACAACAGATAGACGTGAGAGATAAATTAATCAGCAGCATTGTAAACTCCCACATTATCTCAAACAGACTTGAAAATGTTCGGGTGATTTTTTTCGACTTCACGCCTGTAGACAATACGTTGGTAGCAACTAGTCCCCTTAGATGTTACACTGTGTTAACAAACACTAAAGTTGTGCAGTTCCACATAACAAGGCGATAGGTCTCGCTAATTCTGTCATTGACTGTACCTGCGTAAATATATCATCGTACGTCACATAGTTCGGGTGTATGACGCCGGAGTTCTCTTCTTTAAAGATTGGGTGGTTGGTTGTGGGGTTACTAGTATTTACGAAGAGGGCTTTTTCTTGCCCAGGATTTTTGGGTTTCCTGGCGTATGATGTATTTGAAATCTGTATGGGTGTTCTGTCGGATGCACAACTTCGTCCGAGAAAGTTGTACACGTTAACACACACACACATACTCACACTATTTCGACAGCTGACTTACTGCCATCTTCAGACACCTTCTGAACAACGCCACCCCGCTGAATACCCGAAGGTATTTCAAAATCAGCATAGCTGTCGATATATGCAGGAAAACCATCTAATTTCCAGTTCTCTGTTCTTTAAATATCTTAGACGATAGGATGAGGAATCCTGCTATTAGAGCATTTGTATGTTTAGGGAGAGCCTTTAATAATGTTCAGTGGAATATACTCTTTGAACTTCTGAACGTGGCAGGGAGAAAATGAAAAGGTATCTACCTGTACAGATAAGAATAGAAGGAAATGAGTGAAAACAATTAGGGTTATAGCCTATATTTGATGTAATTCAATTTATACGTTGAGCAAACAGTTAAATAATCCTCGGAGAAATTCTGAAAGGGAACTCCCTTTCAGAATCGGAGTGGGATAAAACAGACGTTTGCCGATGACATTGTAATAGTGAACAACTTGGATGAGTTGTTGAACGCGGCGGCTACTGTCTTGAAAAGAGTTATAAGATGACAGTGAAGCAAGCGAAATCTAACGTAGTGGAATTAAGGCAGACGATGTCGTGGGAGACACTAAAAATAGATGAGTTTAGTTGTTTGAGGAGCAAATAATTAACGACTACCGAAGTAAAGTAGCAACACGAAGACATGCATTTCTGAAAAATATAACTTTTTTAACCTCGAATATTAATTTAAACGTTAGGAAGTATTTGTTGAAGAAATTTTTCTACAGTTGAAACTGGCACGAAACGGTACTGATAAGAATAAGACAATTCTGATGAGAACAGATTCTCTGAAATGTGACGCTATAAAAGAATGCTGAAGATTAGTTGGGAAGATCGAATCACTCACGGGGAGGTGTTGAGTCGAATTGGGGCAAAAGAAGTTTACCACATAACTTGACTAATAGTTATGAATTTTGTGTCTCCATTGGTTTCGTAGTCTTGTTTATATTCAGCGTTTTTCACTTAATATCCTATAGTCTCAGTACTCTGCTTTATAAAACAGCTTGGCCTGACATTTCAGAAGCAATGCAATAGCGTAATTCAATTTACATTCCATAAACGGTGAAAAAAGTTTTAAAATGAAGAGAACCTATAAGGCGAAATTATGCAAGTTGTACAACACATGCCAACAGGTAAATGAGTAATGGTAAATAATCAGAGTACGGACAAAGAATTTATGTTGAAACATAAAACATCTGCGAAGTGTCTCAAACGGATGTTTCAGTACTCGATGTCAGGAGAATGTAATGGCCACTCTGTAAGTTGATTTGCATACTGTTAGCTAGTTAGTTAGGTGTTCCATAGGCCATTTGAACTATTCTTTCTTCGAAATGAGGGGAACGATTTTATCTGCAGAATACGTACACGGTTACTGTTAGACCCCTTATGTAATCAGGATCACAAAAATATAGGATACGTCTATGATCAAACAACTGAGGGCTCTTAACATACCTGTTTGACCATTAAGCAATCAAATATTGTTAAGGAAAAGTCATTAATGGCATAGCTTAGGCTTTAAACGTTCGTGCCGTAATCTATAAACACATTTAAACAATGAGGCATCCTAAGGATGTACGCTGCTATAAACGAAATATGGACAGGAGAACATTCATTTCATTGTAGAACGAACAGAAAAACACAGCCCATTAGAACTGTTAAGCCTTGGCGTGTGCGGGCGAGCGTTATCTTGCTCAAATATAAGCCCTGGATGACTTGCTGTGGAGGGCAACCGCTATGCTGTAAGGTTGCCGCGGATGACATTCTAAAGGGTCCTGCTATGAAAAGAAACTTTATTTCGATTTAGATCGTTGAAATATACGGGTTCTATACTCAAAATGCATTCCGCTTTCAGGAGCATCTAACGAGTGCTGAAATCTGTTTTGTGTCTTCGCTTCTCATCGGGGCTCAGTTCGAAGCGGTACTCATTACTGACGACAGTTATACTGAAGTCAGTGAGATTACAGGCAGAAGATATGTCTGGAGACGCCTTGAATAGGGGTGGGATACAAGTCTGACTGCCGCCGGCCACACGGCCCGACATCCAGAGTTGATGATCTGGAGTGCTATTTGATTTCATAGGAGGTCCCCTTTGATTGTCATCCTCGACACCCTTACAGCACAGCGGTACGTCGACAACAATCTACGCCCCGTTTTGTTGCCCTTCGTGCAAGTCATTCTGGGCTTACATTTCAGCAAGATAATGCCCGACCGCACACGGCGAGACTTTCTATTGCTTATGTTCGTGTTTGCCGAAATCTGCCTTGGCGACCACGGTCGCAGGTTCTCTCCCCAATTGGAAAAGTTTGGAGCACTGTGGTAAGGATCCTCCAAACATCGTGGATTTTGACGATATAGATCGTCAATTGAATAGAATTTGGCATGATATCCCTTAGGAGGTCACCCATCAACTCTATTAGTCAATACTAAGCTAAATAACTACTTGTTGAAGAGCCAGATATGGACCATGTGTTGTTGACCTGATCCATTTGCAGAGCTTTCTCTTGAATAAATCATCCAATTTTTGTGAAACTACAATCATTTTTTTGTCTGTACATGTACACCACTACTACCAATTTCCGACCCATTCAGATGATTGCTTCGTGGGGCGTCATGTCCTTTGTCTCATTGTTAGAGTGTATTTACGGCTTGACGGTCCGACGCAAATGTTTACTAGTCGCCATTGATTCATTTCAGTACCAAGTGCGGCCGATGTCAGAATTTCCTTCATTTCTGTTTCCATGGTGAGATCATAACAAATAAGAAAAGTTATACAAAAAAACATTCATCACATTCGTAATTATTCACTTGTGAATTCATCTTTAGGATGAAAACAAAAATATTAGTTTGTTAACGTAAGAAGTGGAGAAGACTACTAATAAATGGCCGGAATACTCAGTAAGTATGAACTGTAGAGAAGAGTCACACAGTGAGATACAAGAAGATGAAGAAATGGAGAAGAAAAAAGATTGGAGATGAACGTCACGTCGACAAGGCGATCATTAAAGACACAGCCAGACTCGGATTGGAGAAAAATGCGGAACAGAATAGACTGGCTCTTTTGAAAGGAACCATCACGCCACTCATCTTAAACGATTTAGGGAAATCGCGGAGAGTCAACATATGTACGGCAGGACGGGGATTTGAACCACCTTCCACCCGAACACGAATCTAGTGTCTCACTACTGCTCCACATCGCGCGGTTTGGTGGGAAGAAATACACTCATGGAAATTGAAATAAGAACACCGTGAACTCATTGTCCCAGGAAGAGGAAACTTTATTGACACATTCCTGGGGTCAGATACATCACATGATCACACTGACAGAACCACAGGCACATAGACACAGGCAACAGAGCATGCACAATGTCGGCACTAGTACAGTGTATATCCACCTTTCGCAGCAATGCAGGCTGCTATTCTCCCATGGAGACGATCGTAGAGATGCTGGATGTAGTCCTGTGGAACGGCTTGCCATGCCATTTCCACCTGGCGCCTCAGTTGGACCAGCGTTCGTGCTAGACGTGCAGACGGCGTGAGACGACGCTTCATCCAGTCCCAAACATGCTCAATGGGGGACAGATCCGGAGATCTTGCTGGCCAGGGTAGTTGACTTACACCTTCTAGAGCACGTTGGGTGGCACGGGGTACATGCGGACGTGCATTGTCCTGTTGGAACAGCAAGTTCCCTTGCCGGTCTAGGAATGGTAGAACGATGGGTTCGATGACGGTTTGGATGTACCGTGCACTATTCAGTGTCCCCTCGACGATCACCAGTGGTGTACGGCCAGTGTAGGAGATCGCTCCCCACACCATGATGCCGGGTGTTGGCCCTGTGTGCCTCGGTCGTATGCAGTCCTGATTGTGGCGCTCACCTGCACGGCGCCAAACACGCATACGACCATCATTGGCACCAAGGCAGAAGCGACTCTCATCGCTGAAGACGACACGTCTCCATTCGTCCCTCCATTCACGCCTGTCGCGACACCACTGGAGGCGGGCTGCACGATGTTGGGGCGTGAGCGGAAGACGGCCTAACGGTGTGCGGGACCGTAGCCCAGCTTCATGGAGACGATTGCGAATGGTCCTCGCCGATACCCCAGGAGCAACAGTATCCCTAATTTGCTGGGAAGTGGCGGTGCGGTCCCCTACGGCACTGCGTAGGATCCTACGGTCTTGGCGTGCATCCGTGCGTCGCTGCGGTCCGGTCCCAGGTCGACGGGCACGTGCACCTTCCGCCGACCACTGGCGACAACATCGATGTACTGTGGAGACCTCACGCCCCACGTGTTGAGCAATTCGGCGGTACGTCCACCCGGCCTCCCGCATGCCCACTATACGTCCTCGCTCAAAGTCCGTCAACTGCACATACGGTTCACGTCCACGCTGTCGCGGCATGCTACCAGTGTTAAAGACTGCGATGGAGCTCCGTATGCCACGGCAAACTGGCTGACACTGACGGCGGCGGTGCACAAATGCTGCGCAGCTAGCGCCATTCGACGGCCAACACCGCGGTTCCTGGTGTGTCCGCTGTGCCGTGCGTGTGATCATTGCTTGTACAGCCCTCTCGCAGTGTCCGGAGCAAGTATGGTGGGTCTGACACACCGGTGTCAATGTGTTCTATTTTCCATTTCCAGGAGTGTAAATTATAAACTAATTTGTTCAGATTTCGACACGCCTGACTAATTTGTACTTCAACAAATCATCAAGAATTGCTAAGCAATCTGATTTCACACAATTGTCTATGAAGCAGGAGGCTTACCATCGCGTATACAAAAAAAGCATTATTGTCGTATATCCGAAGAAGGTATTAGCGCACAAATGTGAGAATCGTCGTTAGCGTTATATTCTGATATGTGTTACTTGGGGAGCACGTTGACCTATTTCCTTGAATGTGTCGTTACTATTGTTTTTAATTTCCACAATCATCTTGCAGAGAGTCAAAAAATATTTCTCGTCCGTAGCTATGGATTTGCACTTTCACAGTGTGTCACAACAAACCTACAGAACAGAACTTACTTATATCTGTCGCATAAGTTTGAATCTCATAACCACTGCTTCCGTGTGCAAGGATTAGCACATGACGCGTTATTTTCTCTTGTGACATCATAACGCACTATGAACTCACCGTAGTACAATCTCTTTGCTTCTCTGACGGCGGTTTCTTGTTCGGCACCTACCACTGTAAATGGGTGGTTACATTGCCAATTTACTGGATGGTATCATAGTTCGTCAATACTTAAAGCTGAGTGAACAATTCGGAAGATGGGAAGAAACAGCTTATTACAATAATTATTGTTATAAAATCACTGGTACACACACGCACTCGGAGTTTACTTTCTTCGCCAGTTTTAACAGTCTTGCAAGAAATTGTTCACCTGACGGTTTTTACTGCAAGATATTTTGCATGTAGTGCTGGCGTAACAAATTAAGTTACATTCCTAATTAAACTGGAAATAAGGGGCCTCGCGGTATTCTGGCAATAGCGTAATTTTGTATCAAAATGAACTCGTAAAAGTCAAACTTCCCAGAAGCTGTTACAGCTAAACGATGACCTATAGACGTGCTCCATCCTTTGGAAGTTTTCGTTCTGCAAGTTTCACCCTCCTCCGTTCCTTCCATTATCGAATCAATTGGTTCCGGCTGGCTTTGGAAAGTCTGTTACCGCCCTTCCTCTCCCTCTGGCAAGATTTTAAGAAGAAACTTCCTTCTCGCCCTTCGTATCTAAAACTTTTTCATTTCGTTTTATCGATAAGTATGCTCTTTATGAGTTTGCAGAGAAGATGATGAATACATCACGCTGTTCTCGTTTGAGACTTATTGTTGTTCACCAACACATTGGGGCTGTGGTGATGCAAATACGTTAAGCAGTGATGGTATAGGGAATAGATTATAACATCACAAAATGGTTCCTGAAGTACTGCGGTTAAAAAATATCGGAAAAGACTACAAGTCCATTAATAGCATAGCGTGACATAAAAGTCCATTAACATTTGAAAATTCATTTCTTCACAGAATAATGTAGTTAAAGAGGTAAAAATGGAGGCGCATGTTCAAATGACATGGGGTGCCCAAAACGACGAGCAGTTGGCGCTTCACATGCTAGAAAAGCAATAATTAATAAAACAATTACTTCAAATGGCTCTGAGCACTATGGGACTTAACTTCTAAGGTCATTAGTCCCCTAGAAATTAGAACTACTTAAACCTAACTAACCTAAGGACATCACAAACATCCAAGCCCGAGGCAGGATTCGAACCTGCGACCATAGCAGCAGCGCAGTTCCGGACTGAAGCGCCTAGAACAGCTCGGTCACAGCGGAAAGCTGTATTGGCCAAGATCGACTTGCTACAGGCTGCTGCTGCTCTGGGCAGCGGTGGCGTTGGGACACCTGAAACGAATGATGTAGCTCAATGTCGCATGGGATCCATGATGTCGCAGCGCCTCTAGATTTTCGCGTCCCGCTTGGTCGACACCTACCTGCCGGTGAATGGCGAACAGTGTCAGGGTTGTGAATCTCTGTGCGGTTGGCAATTGTGGGTTCTGGCAGCACGGCTGTACCTCTAGGCCACAAATAGAGGCCAGAATGGGGCACTTCGCTTGTTGCAACTGGGACCAAACCTCCTGAAAGGTCCAAAAAAGCGCAGAGGGTAGGATTGCTTGTCACTGGGTGCTCCTGAAAGAAATAGTGGGCAGGTTGTAACGCCGGAAATGCATATCCTCCTATTTCCATCTATTGTACTGTAAATTTTTTCCTTATTTTGTTACCTGAATATATGACATTTCTGTGCCTTTATATATTGTAATTGTTTTGCTATTTGTATAAATATATTTATGCATTTATGTCGATGTATAATTGATTTGTTGTGTAAAGATTATTTGTATTTACACGCTGGGTCTGGCCTAGGGAAAACTATACTATCGAACGAATACATCGATAGGTCGTGTGGAGAACGAAAGTGTTTAGGATCTTTGGTAGTGTTAACTCTGTCGCGTGGAGCGCGGGCAGAGGGGGAGTCCGCCGGGAGTAGTGCAGTGGAGCAGGTGTGTTGTGTGACGCTCCCGCGAGTTGCCGCGCTTTCGGGGTTTGGCAGCATGTAATTGCGCTCGACTTGCGATGATAGTTTCTGACATGGTGTCGCGGACGGGAAGCATTAGCTGGCGCACATCAAGAGCCCGTTTCGCCTGGTGACCGTGTCGAGAAGAAGGCGCGCCAACATCCAGCTTCTGCAACAGCGACGGCCGACAATGAGTGACTGTCGCCACCTCCTCGATCGACGACTTCAAACCTTCAATCAACCAACAAGGAAGACTAAAAGCACGTAAAGTTTCAGAACTGTATGGCAGACCTCAGCTTTTCAAACTGTTCCATTTGCCTCGCAAAATTACAGCAACTTAGCATGAACTTTTGTTGCTCATTGTCCCAATTGCATTACCAAGCAGGGTCCCTTCCTTTTCCGGAATGAACCCGAGTGTCGTTGAAATTCAAACGCCAGCATCATTCAATTTCACTACCTTAATTTCAAAGTTCAGTTAAAGTATTCATAGCTGGCTACAATATTTGGATTACACAAGCACAACTGAAGAGTGCGAGTTTTGTTACCATATTTTAGCTTACCTGTGACTGCAGCTCAGCTTGGTACGTACAAAATTTTACTATTGTTAATTGTTCAGAATCATTTAATTCAAGTTCAGAGTTAAATCTCTTATTTCTAAATTGCGCAGAGTCAAGTTGCTTTTGAAATGATTGTTGAAGTAGTCCAAGACTAACCGTATTTTACTGAATTTCGATGTGCTTAAGAAAGAAAGCTTCTTATTAATTTCAGTCACTAAATTAACTTTCAGTTTTCCGGTTTTATTAATTCTTTTGCCAAATTAAGTCAGAGTGCAGTGAAAGTTATTACTTCTGACAAACTTTCAGTTTTCACACTACACGTGTCAACCTTCAGTTGCCACGCTTCTAGTGCTAATTATATGTGTAATTACCTTTCTTTTTCAGTTACTATAGTAATTACCCTTAGGACTGGCGACCGTAATTTCCCCCTAATCTCAAATATCTAATTACCGCTAGTTAATTGTTAACGTAACGGCCGCACATTTACTTTCTTCATTAACTTTACCCCTTTTCAAAATTAATTTCCACCAGTTTCATTTGCATTTTTCCTTTCATTTAGATGTAACCCTTTCCTCCCTCTTTACCGACAGATTAACTTCGGTGACGATTGCTTTTCCCAAATTTCCATTAGGTACACGCGGTTTAATTTTTCACTGTCATTCAGGTCGATAAGTGAGGGGGAGGTTACAAGGTCAAGGAAGAACGCTGTGTCCACTCCGTTCGCTTGATTTGGGGGGGGGGGGGGCATCTCGTGCGAGACGTTGTGGAGGCTCTATCGGCAGCGACTGGGTGCACTCGGCTGCAAACGGTGGCTCATGTCTGCACAGCTGCGGCCTGTGTTCAGGCGGATTTTCGCTTTGATGAAGACAGTTAGCCTCGCTCGCGGGGTGGAGGCAGAATTAGCGCTTAGAAGCATCGTTTCCAGTAGCGATCACGGTCTTCTGGTTTGAAGCCGAATGGAAGGCTTAAACCAGAGGCTTAGACGATGTCGCATGCGGATTTGCCGACGTCCGCTACCGGGAAGGTTACAGGACGTCCTAACAAGTGAAGCGTGTAGCATGTGCAGGAAGCGGTAATTAGGGTGGCGGGGTATGTGTGGGGTCCACATGTGGGTGTTTTAGGATAGATATATTTCCCCATATGCCCGATAAGGTGCGTTGAGATTTCAGACAAAGACGAGATTAAATAATGAGAGTTGGCTACTCATGGGAAGTCAAGATAAGAAAATTTTAATATCGGATTAGTCTCACTTATAAATGGCAACAATGTTCACATAGTACTAGGGGCTGAAAGTTCGTTGGAAGCAGAGGTTAATAGCAATGAAATTCTAAACATATACTGCAAAGGGGAGGCACATTTATAGCAGTAAAAAATTCGATAAGGTATAGTGAGGTTAACACAGGTTTCGAATGAGAAATAATTTTACTGAAGATAGGTGTTAGAGGTGGAGGAAACATGGAAAAAAAATGGAAATCAGCGTTTGGTGTCAATGTCCGGGAGGCCCCTTGCGGGGCAGGTCCGGCCGCCTTGGTGCAGGTCTTATTACATTCGACGCCACATTGGGCGCCCTGCGCGCCGGATGGGGATGAAATGACGACGAAGATGACACAACACCCAGTCACTGAGAGAAGAAAGTCTCCGACCCAGCCGAGAATCGAAGCCGGGCCCACAGGACGTCAATGAGTGACGCTGACCACTCAGCTGTCGGGGCGGACGAGGAAATATGGTCATCAAATGTTTTTATACATCCCCTACCTGAGTGGTAGCGGTGCAACATTTAGGGAAACTTATGGATTAGCTAAAATTTTCTAATCATGTCATACAATTTGGTCGCGATTTCAACCTACCAGCAGTAGACTGTGAGACTGAAATGACGGAGGAGCTTACGAGCGTTCAACGCCGAGGTTACAAGCGGGGAGATTGAAGCGGTAAAGGCGGGTAGTACGGATAGGAAACCATGTGAAGTTCTTCCAGATGTGTTATTCGATAAATTACTTTGAGAAGCTAACAGGGGACCTATTCGCAAAAGGAACAATTACATCTCCTAATCACCTATTCGATCCTGTCGGCGTAGTAAAGGAAATCAGTGATTCTAAGGCCGTTACAGTGCCACTGAATGTGACGGTAAGTAAGAACATAAAGAAAGGTGGGAATAAATTTCTGCGTAGTAACGGCGACAGGAAACACATTTAAGGTTGTCTCAGCGGTCAGCATGAAAATTTCATTTCCAACACTGACAACGTTGAGCATCAATGGACAAAGTTCAAGAGTATTGTACAATACATCTTATACACATATGTGCCGAACAAAGTTGTAAGGGATGGAAAATACCCGCCATACTTCGATGGGCTGTTAGAAAGCTGATACGAAGCAAAGAGAACTTCACTGCAAATGGAAACGTAGCTGAAGCCACAAACGTAGACCAAAATTGAACGAAGCCAAAATTAGCTAAGGAGTGCCATGCGTGAAGCGTTCAATGAAATCGAAATAAAATTCTATCAACTGTCTTGAGAGAAAATCTTAAGAAGTTGTGGTCTTAATTTAAATCAGTAAACGAATCAAAACCGTCTGTCCGGATACTCAGTGACCAAAATGAGTAGAAACACGCTGTGATACAGAGGACGAAATACGAAACATCTTTTTCCAGAACTGATCAATGAGTAAGATCTCACTCCATTTTCTCCTCTAAACCATTGCATGATCATCAGAATGGCAGATATTGAAGGAGGTGACCATGGATAGAAAACTTCCGAAACCGCTTAACAAAAGAATAGCTACTGGATCTGAGGGGATGCCAGTGCAGTTCTAAGTACAGTTTTTCTTTCTTTCACTGGTGCCTTATCCCGCGTTGTGCATGGTCGGCATTGTTAAGAACGGATTTGGCAAGGTTGATAGTTAGGTGGCCGGATGCCCATCCTGCCGCCACGCGGTACTCCCTCCCCCCTCCCCCTCCTGGGAAGGAATTCATGTACCCTAGCTGTCTGCGTCTAGGGTAATTCATGGAATACTGCGAACGAGTTCAGAAGTCTGTGAGTCTTGTAACTGATGCGGAACGAGGGGACAAGCCCGGTATTCATTTAGCGGGATGAGGAAAACAGCACAAAAACCACATTGAGGCTGGCCGGCACACTGGCCGACATCGGTAATCCGCCAGGCAGATTCGAGCCGCGGCCGGCGCGCCTATCAGAGTCGAAGAAGCAGCGCTTTAGCGCTCTCGGCTAACCTGGCGCGTTAGTATTATAAGTAGAGTATGTGAGAGATGTTTGTTCCCTTCTAGCAGCAGTGTATCATCTGTCTCTGGAATAGAGAAGCATTCCTGCTGATTGGAAAAAAGACGCAGCTCATTTCCGATTTCAGAAAGGGTCGTAAAACAGCCACAGCAACCAATAATCCTATGTCTCTGACGTCTGCTGGTGGGCCTCCATACTTGGATGGTCAGCATGGCAGACTGGCATGCGAAGGGCAATGGATCAACTCTCGGTACAGCCAGGGATTTTTCTTTGATGGGATGACTAGACTAGAGTACACGCAGTCCCGTGGCGCCGATTCAGGAGTTGCTTGGATGAGAGATGTAGCGACTCCCAGGTCTGTGAAGCCGACAACGACCGAGAGAGTGGTGTGCTGGACCCACGTCCATCCATCCTTATTGACCCTTCTGCACGAAGATGGCTGAGCTTTCCGACGTTGGTATCTTGCAGAAGTTTATGCTCGCGTATTATGACGTTTCTGGTAGCTGATAAATTCCTGATAAGGTATCAAGAAGGGTTCCAATAATAACGATCGTGTGAAAACCACTGAACTGAAGAGTTTCAGAGGAGAGAAATCTTCATGCCATGGGGCTGTTATACTAGTATATTTTTTCGTAATGTATGTAAATGACCAAGTGCAGGACTTAACATCTCACTGATTTTGGGAATGAGTACTTTTGCCTGCACAGGATCTTGTTTGGAAGCATAGCACGTGCGGCGTGTTGGCGGATGAGGGAATTTTGCACCAGCATGTGGTTGCGACAACACGGAAGTTGCGCGAAGTATGAAACATGGGAGGGTCAGTTTTGATTGCGGCGCCATGTGATAGCAGAAATAGCGAATTTACAGTGTCTTCTTATTCCAATACATAGTGGGAAGAATCTTATCTTCTTACACAAAAATGGGTTCGTAAAAAATTTATTAATAAGACATCGAATACTGAGCCGGTCCGCTATCGATAGGCAAAGATCTGCGCCTGCACTCGAGACTGTGGTACGTCGGTGCCTCGCTAAGAACCGGCCGATTCGTGTGACTCGGAAGGAAGAATCACAAGCGGCCCGTCCGCCACTGTCTTTCCTACGACTGGGGTTTGGGTGGCAGCGCTTTCTCTGGCGAGTCAGTTGCTGTTATCTCCATTCGAGAGAAGAGCTAGTGCGGGCTGTGTGACGTCACTCTAGCTGATGGACACGTAGTTGCCTTTTGATGGTCAACAGAGAGCACTTTGGGCCGTGTTATCCCTAGTGTAGGGTTGGGAATTACAAGCCGTTAATAGAGGCGTTATTTGTGTGCGACAGGGCAGATCGGACGGAGCTGCAAGGCACTGCCTCTACTAGCTGCGAAATGTGGATACTTTCTGACATACGACGGCAGGATTTTTTGAGCCAAGAACAAGCAGCACTTCAGTACATGAAATGGTGAGCATTATGTCAGCGTGTAAACAGTTCTGGCTTGCGTTGGGACAACTGGTTCACTTAATTGTCTGATGTTGCGATGGGTGACTTTGCCTTCAAGTTTTGTATATACAGTGTACATAAGGGGCGCCATGTTTAGAAATTTTGTCTATTTTTTATAAATGTAAAAGCAACCACTTCGTGGTTCATTACGTGATTAGTCTAGTGTAATTTTTAATTCTCCATTTGCTAGCTCATTTATTCTAGTAGCGTTAATTTTTCTGTAACCGCCACTTAGGGGCAATGCTAGTTGAATTGTCTCGTAATGACTGTGTCTTGAACTGTCTTACCGCAAGATTCATGCTCAGCTGTAAATTGTGATTGGTTTGAAAGAGCTGATTATCTTGAACTGAGAGTAAGACGCAATAGGTTTTCCATTTAGTTTGATTTTAGTACTTTAACATGTTTTAAAGAGAGCTTTCTCAGGAGTTTCCTTTTTAAAGACTTCTAATAATCTTAAACAAGTCACTGCACGTTTGCCGGCAGTTCTTTTAATGAAGATTAAATGATTCATTTACTGATAGCTAACTTTTATTAGCTGTAGTTCCTTTTAATTACGGGAAGGTTGGACGAGTAAATTTTGGTCTCGTTAAATCAATTTTCTCGTTTCTGAATTGCGGCGTTATTGAGCGCTTCATCTGTTAGTGCTAGTTTTGTCAGAGTTCTCCTGAGCCTTGCATAAAGGCAGCTCTCACGAAGCCGGAGACGCCGTTTGATTGTGAAGGCAATGCCGTCCATTTCATCTGTAACGCCAATGTCATTTAAATTTATTGTAAATTGCGGACGCTGTGATATGGAATATTTGTTTATTCTACCTTTCAGATTTATTTATAATTTATTGTTAAATAAATGTGTGAAATTTATTTGTGACTGTGTTTACGATCCCTCCATGTCCTAATAGAGCCTAGTTGGAAATTTAGTTCAATGATGTTAAACCTGCAGCTCATTTTCATTTAAATTGCACACATTTATTTAACAGTAAATTACTAATATATCTGTAAGTTACGAAAACATACACCATACTCGTATCATAGTTAACATAGCCCACAAACACACATAAAATCATTACGGTTCTTAGCATTAACAGTTGAAGTGTTCAGTAACGTCGCAATTCAAAAACAAGATTACTGCTTTAGAAGAATCAAAACTTCCTTGGCCAACGTTGCTATAGTAAAAAAATTAAAAGTAATAAAACTTTGAAATCAGTAAATGATGCATATAATCATTACCAAAAAATCTGTGGGCAAAAGTCCCATGACTTTTAAAATAAAATTAAAGTTCTTTTAATAGGAAAATCCCAAGATAGGTTTCCGTAAAACAGATTTTAAAATACTAAGGTTAAAAATGTAAAACCTACTAGCTCTTATTCTTGGCTCAAAATAATCAGCCGATCCAAATCAATCAGAATTTACATCTGTTTAGAATCGTTCGGTAAGACTTACTTCAAAGTGCAGTCATGAACAAACAATTTAATTCTCATCGCGCTAAGTGGCGGTTACAGAAAAGTTAACGCCAGCAGATTAAATGAGCTGACAAATGAACAATTTAAAATTACACTAAACAAACCACATAATGAACCATGAAGCATATTTTTTGCCATTCATAAAACAGTGACAAAATTACTAAACATGTGAGTCTTATGCCCACTGAATATACAACTTGAAGGCAAAGTCACTCACCACAACATCAAACTATTACTGAGCCTCTAGTCCCAACACAAACCGTAACTCTTTACACACAAACATAACCCTGACCATTTCATGAACTGAAGTTTTGCTTGTTCTCCACCATAAAAATCCATCAGTCATGCATCAGAAGCATCCAAACCTGAAACTAGTAGCGGCAGTGCTTGCCAACTGCTTCTGATCTGGCCTTTTGCACACAAATAACACGTCTATTAACGGACCGTATTTGCCGACCGTACACTTGGGCTACAACGGCCGGTCCCAAACAAGGTGCACTTGTCGACCACCAAACGACAACTACACTCACGCTCATAAACCAAGGATAATTGCAGAATGTGGTGCCACACAACGTGGCACTACACAAAACTGGCGCTAATAGCATAGGCACATAGGCAACACACACGACACAGATCTGTAAGTCCACGGTATTGGTGATAAGTTGAGAAACCCGTCCTGAAGTACATGTGCTACAAAACGCCACTGTTTTCTGCACATGGACCCCGACATCAATATGAGGTATGATCACCATGCACACGTACACAAACCGCACAACGGGTTGGCATACTCTGGATCAAGTGGTCGAGCAGCTGCTGGGGTGTAGCCTCCCATTCTTGCACCAGTGCCTGTCAGAGATCCTGAAGTGTCGTTTGAAGACGAGCAGCGATACGTCGACCGAGAGCATCCCAGGCGTGCTCGATGGGCTTTAGGTCTGGAGAACAGGCAGGTCACTCCATGCGTCTGATATCTTCTGTTTCAAGGTACTCCTCCACGATGGCAGCTCGGAGGGACCGTGTGTTATTATCCATCAGGAGGAAGGTGGGACCCACTGCACCCCTGAAAAGGCGGACATACTGGTGCAAAATGACGTCCCGATACACCTGACCTGTTACTGTTCCTCTGTGAAAGACATGCAGGGGTGTACGTGCACCCAGTCATAATTCCACCCCACATCATCAAACCACGACCTCCATACAGGTCCCTTTAAAGTAGATTAAGGGGTTGGTATATGGATCCTGGTTCACGCCAGATGAAAACCCGGCGAGAATCACTGTTCAGACTACACCTGCGCTCGTCAGTGAACTTAACCTGGGACCACTGTTCCAATGACCAAATACTGTGTTCTTGACACGAGGCTTTACCAGCTCTCCCGTGACCAGGGGTCAGTGGAATGCACCTTGCAGGTCTCTGGGCGAATAAACCATGCCTGTTCAGTCGTCTGTAGACTGTGTGTCTGGAGACAACTGTTCCAGTGGCTGTGGTAAGGTCCCGAGCAAGGCTACCTGCAGTACTCCGTGGCCGTCTGCGGGCACTGATTGTGAGATATCGGTCTTCTTGTGGTTTTGTACACTATGGACGTCCCGTACTGTAGCGCCTGGACACTTTTCCTGTCTGCTGGAATTATTGCCATGATCTTGAGATCACACTTTGTGGAACACGGAGGCCCATGCTACGACCTGCTGTTGTTGACCAGCCTACAGTCGCCTTAGTATTCTACCCCTCATAACATCAATATGTGTTATTTGAGCCATTTCCAACACACAGTCACCATTAGCACGTCTGAAAACGTCTGCACACTTAGTCGCTTCACCGTACTCTGACATGCACCACCACACCTCTGCGTACGTGGACTGCTGCCAGCGCCACAGTGCGACGACCGCAGGTCAAATGCACCACATGGTCATATCCCCAGGTGATTTAAACCCGCAAAGCGCCCACCAGAGCGTTGTTTCACCATGTATGAGTATTATCCTTAATTTATGAGCATGAGTGTATATGAAAATTCCTGGCAGATTAACACTGTGTGCCGGACCGCGACTCTAACTCGGGACGTTTGCCTTTCGCGGGCAAGTGCTCTACCAACTGAGCTACCCAAGCACGATTCACGCCCCGTCCTCACAGCTTTACTTCTGCCAGTACCTCGTCTCCCACCTTCCAAAAGTTCTGCAAGATTCACAGGAGAGCTTCTGTAAAGTTTGGAAGGTGGGAGACTAGGTATTGGCAGAAGTAAAGCTATGAGGACGGGGCGTGAATCGTGCTTGGGTAGCTCAGTTGGTAGAGCACTTGCCCGCGAAAGGCAAACGTCCCGAGTTCGAGTCTCGGTCCGGCACACAGTTTTAACCTGCCAGGAAGTTTCACATCAGCACACACTCCGCTGCAGAGTGAAAATCCCATTCTGGAAATGGGTGTATATGTCCATCAGCTAGGGCGACGGCGCACAGCCTGCAGTAGCTCTTTCTTCGAACAGACAACTGACCAGCCGGCGAAGGCACCACCAGCCAGGCCCTCGTGTACAAGACACTGGCAGACGGAACACTCAGACTCCTCATTCAGCTGGATCACATGCAATCCTTCATCCTGACACATGTGAGTTTGCCACCTCCTAGCGAGGAGCCGGCGTAATGAAACCTCAAGCATGGCCGCGGATCTATGCCTATTGATAGTGGTCCGGTTCATCCTCCCCACTTAAACTTGGGTAATCTTTCGGATGACTTTACCCGGCCCTGTAAATCGTACCATCTTTTCTGTAATGCCCAGCACACCTCTGCTATGCTCGCAAAGGTTCTTCACGTACACCAGTTCTCTGAAGCGAAGGGAAATTCCTAGGTTGTACTGTTTTGTCTGCTTTTGATGCGCGAGATAAAATGCAAAAATAAAGTGAATAGTACAGGGAGTATGAATGAAAATAGAGGCGTATTTAAGTTTGCAAAATTATGACAAGTTTTATTAAGCTTTTAATAACTACAACTAGCTGATAAATGTTACAGAAAGATGATGAAATCAAATCAGATAAGGAACAGTGTTTCACAGGCAAAGCATACTTTGGAGTGGAAGCTAAACAATTTCTCCCTTTTACAATGCAATCTGACTTTGTTTGTATGAATCCACAGTGACGCCCAGTGCTATTCAAATGGAATGAACTGCGATCAACTACAACGCAAATTATGGTTCACCTGAGAGCAAGGAGATGTGAACATCATTCAACAATACTACGCCAGTGCAACAGTATTTTAACCTTTCACGTTGATTCAGGCAGCAGCAGAAAACGGCACGGTATGGGAAAGGAGCGGTCGCTGTGGCAGCCGTAACGTTCTGACGCGTCCACGAAAATATCCGAACTACGCGGTCTGGCATTCTCATTATCAGAACGATGGAAACTTCCCTATCAGAGCCCTGAAAACCAGGAAGATTTCAGTATGAGGTGTACCCGTTCGCTGATCTGGCCAAACCGCTTTGACTAACAGATACGACAGTATTTGCTGAATTTCCGAACGCCATACGGCAGACTCTGGACGAACAAGTTCACCCTCGTGACACACGATGTAGCCTAGATGATATTAGTGCTAGTTGGGTCCACCTTCTCAGGCAAGAGTCGCTGATCAGCTGAAGATTACTGAATGGGGAATTGATGGGTTAAGGCAGCATAAGCTTGGTTGGTTGAGTTCGCGTTCTCAGTTGGGAGAACGCCGATAAGTGACAGATTACTGATTGGGAAACTAGTGGGGTAGACGAAGATGAAGTTGGCCAGTGTGGTTCCATGCATATCACCAGCTGCATGTTAAAAGCAAAGGCCCACCACCTGACCAAGCTATCCCACTGTGACTGATTGTGAGAGTGCTAAATAATTAATCTCGACTTCAGATTCCAGTCGATGCATTCAGGATGGATGGATTTAGGAAGTCTCATAGTCATATGAGAAGTAACAAAATCGAAACAAAATCTCTTAAATGGGCTGGAAAGAAGTGCTTCCATATCGTCTAAAGCCAAGACCTTTGGTGGACCAGAATTTTGAAAATACCCATAAGATGTCATTTGCTGCCATAGCCTTTTAACGCCAAATTTCGCGGCACTGTCCTAACAAATACGTTCGTCGTACGTCACACATTGATTTCTGCGGTCATCTGACGCAGTGTTGTTCGTCTTATAACACTGGTGACGCTACGCAAGCACCGCTGCTCTCGGTCGTTAATTGATGGCCGTCACCACTTTCCGTGGTGAGAGTTAATGCTTGAAATTTGGTACTCTCGGTAAACTGTGGACCTCGAAAAATTAAATTCGCTAACGGTTTCCGAAATGGAATGGCTCATGTGTCCACCTTCAAAGTCTGCTAATTCCCGTCGCGCGATCATAGTCTCGTCGGAAACCTTTTCATATGGATCATCTGCTTACAAGTGACAGTTCCGCCTTTGCCCTGTCCTTTTATACCTTGTGCACGCGATACTACCGGCATCTTTATATGTGCGTGTGGCTTTTTCCATGACTTTAGTCATCTCATTTTATGTCCACTTCATGTAGAAAACATTTGCATGGTGCTGTTATAGAACATGACAATCGTGCATTTCAGTCAGGTTGTTGAAGACAACGTTCAGATCTAGCTAGCAAAATTATTGTTAAGTGTTTGTTCCATACCATTTAGCACTCTATGAACTTATAGATATCACTGGATGGCAACTGGATGTGAGACTCTTAGCAGCGTTGAACAAATCATCGAAAATGTTACTTTCTCATCGAATTTATTGGTTTACGTGTCTACAGACGGAGCGCAAGGAATGTTGGGAAATAAATCAGGATTCATAGTGCAAGTGAATGGGAAAATGGAAAAGTTTGTAGTATACAATACGTGATAATCAGCAGCTTCAAGCAACTGATCTGAAGTGCGGCAGGAAAGATTAAGACATTGTAGATTTCTACAACAATTTGCCTGAGGACAGAGTTCCTCGTTTACATATTTCACCCTATTGCCTGTGACGATTGAGGAAGTATAGTACTCGCTGTTCGCAGGGCTGCGCCCACCATCTGCTCGTGGAACACGTTTGCTGTCCATCCCTGACACAATCGATAACGCCGGTAGTTCTATGAGGCTCTCGCGGATGATTCTTTTATACACAGAGAAATCGCAACGCTAGAAAACTGTAGCGAATTACAGGAAGACCAGTAGATGATCGACACTTTGTCCAAGGATTGCAACACTGAGAGATGTCTGTCATATACTTCCATATCTATTTATTTTTCTAAATTGTCATTGGCGTTTGCCACGTCCTAAACGTTTTCAGATACAACCAACCTCTCGAAAAGAAGTGTGCCGCTGTATTCTTTAGGTTAGCATGTTTGATAAATGATAATTTTGGTCGCCACTCCTGACTCCGTTCCAAATGCTGCTAGTACGAAAATTCAATCTGAGATAGTCTGCAAGTATGGAATGTGTGCTGGCGATTTTCAGTGCTCTTAAATGTTCTGCATACCTTGTCGTGAAATTTCTACATGTCTGTACAATGTAAACTAAATTATAGGCTTTTTTGGTTGTGTTCGAAATTTCTGGAGTATGGTACTTGTTCTATATGCCACATGTAATCTGATTTTCTCATAATTTTTCCTGTTTCTTCATGTTGTGTACTTTGCGTGTTCTCTATTGTGTGGCTGTTACTGGTACGTTGTGTGGTGGTACTATGGTGTGTCTTCGGTGTCAGATGTGTTTTTATTATATTGTTCAGTTTGTCAACAATGTGTAGTTTTCTCTATTTTCTATGCCAGCCTGTCCCTTTACATTTAATTCTTGTGTTCATCTATCTTTGTCCATTGGAATTCTGTTGAGACTGTATAGCAGATACCTGAGATTGGTCTGCTTGTAGGCTTTGGGTGGTTTGACCTGTACTGTTTGGTATAGCTTTCCAGTATATTGAGAACCTGTGTTTATCGTTTTCCTCTAGGAAATGTATTTTTCTGCCAGTTTCAGTTGAAAGGGTGAAGTGAGCTTTTGTATTGACAGAGCTGATGTCTCTGTGCCTGAAGTTTCTGGTCATACCAAAATATTACTTGATACTGTTTTGGTTTAATTATTTCATCAAAGATTTTGTTTCCAATGTGATTAAGCAACATGTCGGCCAGTTGGCCACTTATGAGTGATTCCATGGGAATATCATCCTTTTGGACGTATAATTAATCAGTAAATTTGAAATAATTTTGTCCTGTAATAACTTTGAAAGTTGTAGCGGTTTCTTGTGTCTGTTTTTATATGATGTGTACAGTGATGTGATGTCAAATTGGAGTAATGTAGCAATGTTAGGTATATTCATATCTTTGGTTTTGTTGGCTAGATCATTGGTGTTTTCTAGGCTTCTGTTGTTCGTAAAAGTGTAACGTTTTTTGTAAAATGTGTAGATTTGTCTTGCTAAATGGTACGCTGATGCAGTTCTGAAATCAATCACTGCTGCGATTCAGAACATCAGGTTTGTGAATTTTCAGTAAACTACTGAGTGTGTGTGCTCTGCCGTTCTTTTGTGTTATTCTTTTCATCTGGCGTTGTATGGATTTTATGTTTTAATAGTTTTTAACTGTCTCTTTTGAATATTTGATTAGGGTCACTTTTTAATTTTGCTATTCGGTGTTTTGTTATGAATTTTGGTGCTCTCTCAGTATGGTCCCTTTCATACATGATGACCAATGTTGTTTCCTTCTCTGCCTTTGTGATCATTGCATACTCTCCCTTCAGTTTTTTGTGTACGCCTTTGGCTGTTTTATTGTCTGTGCTTACCTTCTTATTACCGACAGTATTTTTGTTCTTTCTGATCAGCTGTCTGTCTCGAAAACTGGCAGAAAATCGCAAGAGATTCTGATCGTATGCGAAGTAAGTTAGCGGCAAGAAACAATCAATGCCTTCTCTGCGCGATAGTAATGGAGATACTACCGAAGGCAGTGCTGCCAAAGCAAAGTTACTAAACACAGCATTCCGAAATGCCTTCACAAAAGAAGACGAAGTAAATATTGCAGAATTCAAATCGAGAACAGCTGCTAACATGAGTAACGTAGAAGTAAATATCCTCAGAGTAATGAAGCAACTTCAATCACTTAATAAAAGCAAGTCTTCTGGTCCAGACTGTATACCAATTAGGTTCCTTTCGGAGTATGCTGAGGCATTAGCTCCATACTTAACAATCATGTACAACCGTTCGCTCAACGAAAGATCAGTACCCAAAGACTGGAAAGATGCACAGGTCACACCAATATTCAAGAAAGGTAGCAGCAGAAATCCACTAAAATACAGGCCCATATCGTTAACATCGATATGCAGCAGGATTTTGGAACATATATTGTGTTCAAACATTATGAATTACCTCGAAGAAAACGGTTTATCGACACACAGTCAACATGGGTTTAGAAAACATCGTTCCTGCGAACCACAACAATCTTTATTCACATGAAGTGTTGAGTGCTATTGACAAGGGATTTCAGATCGATATCATATTTCTGGATTTCCGGAAGGCTTTTGACACTGCACCACACAAGCGGCTTGTAGTGAAATCGCGTGTTTATGGAATATCGCCTCAGTTATGTGACTGGATTTGTGACTTCCTGTCAGAGAGGCCACAGTCTGTAGTAATTGACAGAAAGTCATCGAGTAAATCAGAAGTGATTTCTGGCGTTCCCCAAGGTAGTGTTATAGGCTCTTTGCTGTTCCTTATCTACATAATCGATTTGGGAGACAATGTGAGCTGCCGTCTTAGGTCGTTTGCAGACGACGCTGTCGTTTATCGACTAATAAAGTCATCAGAAGATCAAAACAAATTGCAAAACGATTTATAAAAGATATCAGAATGGTGAGAAAATTAGCAGTTGACCCTAAATAACGAAAAGTGTGAGGTCATCCACATGAGTGCTAAAAGGAATTCTTTAAACTTCGGTTACACGATAAATCAGTCTAATCCAAAAGCCGTAAATTCAACTAAATACCTAGGTATTACAATTACGAACAACTTAAATTCTAAGGAACACATAGAAAATGTTGGGGGAAGACTAAGCAAAGACAACGTTTTATTGGCAGGACACTTAGAAAATGTAACAGATCTACTAAGGAGACTGCCTACACTACGCTTGTCTGTCCTCTTTTAGAACACTGCTGCGCGGTGTGGGATCCTTACCAGATAGGACTGACGGGGTACATTGAAAAAGTTCAAAGAACGGTAGCACGTTTTGTATTATCGCTAAATGTGGGAGGGAGTGTCACAGAAATGATACAGGATTTGGGCTGGACATCATTAAAGAAGGGGGTTTTTCGTTGCGACGGAATCTTCTCACGAAATTCCAATCACCAAATTTCTCCTCCGAATGCGAAAATATTTTGTTGACACCAACCTACATAGGGAGAAACGATCGCCACGATAAAATAAGGATAATCAGAGCTTATACGGAAAGATATAGGTGTTCGTTCTTTCCGCGCGCTGAACGAGATTGGAACAAAGAGAATTGTGAAGATGGTTCGATCAATCCTCTGCCAGGCACTTAAATGTGATTTGTAGAGGATACATGTGGATGTAGATTTCTTCTGCTATCAGTTTCTTAGTAGCCCCACTCCAAAATTAATGTAAACGACATTCATCTTCGTTTATTATAGGCCATTTGCATGCGGAGGATACTTCGTTGATTAACAGTGGAAACATACAACTTAACACAATTCCTTCCGCAGGGAGACAGCACAAAAATTGATCGTTTACACCTCGAACGACATCCTGAGCTAAGTCAGAAATTGCCAGCATGCTGATTACGAACGAAGTTGCGATCGCTGCAGACTCAGCAGCGCCAAACGTGTTTCCTAAATTCATGATAACTAGCGTGGTTTGGCTAAGAGGTTTTCGAAAATGGTCTGAATTGTAGGAGAAGATGTGAGCAATTGCTCATATCTTACAGGTTAACGTCGAGACAAGAACTCTCACTAGCAGCTAATATGTGGCATGAATATTACTGAGGCCCGTAAGACAAGTAGAGGGGAAGCTTTAGGAAAATTTTCTCTTTCCTGATGGTTCAACAAAAAACGCATGAGCCCTGGCTAACTGTCACGGGTTTCTAGCGGAAGATTGGCGCATTAGGATGACATGGAGATATTCGGTGGTTTTGATTCCTTTTTAGTGAGGATGACTGTCTGATTTTGAGGTCTCATTGATTACCTCTAAGTGAAGATGGCATTGTGATTATAATGGCTAAGTTTATGTTGTAGTGATTAAGTTATTTGAGTTGGTTGATTCTCCTTCATGTAGAGACAATTTTTTCTAATTAAGTTTAGTGGATGTACACGGGCAGTAATCAAGAGAGGCCACACAGCAACTATTACCTGTTCCGTATGTTACTGTAAGTGATGATATGTGAATAATTTGCTTGCCTTAAATAAGAGCATCGTGGCCATTACTGTGGGTTTTATCGTGGGCTACGATTGATGAGTGCCAGTATCTGAAATGTAAGGACTGCGTTCACATAGACGAAGTTTATGATGAATAATTAATTTTGCTTGCCTAAAATAAGAGAAACGTGTCAGTTGTTAAGGAGTTCGTAGATTCGACGCTGGTGCAGGAAGCATTACAGCTGTTTGAGGGAATGAGGAAGGGAATTGTAGTCTGGAAAGGATGATGAAACTAACTGTTTCGCGTAGACTTTGATGAGATTTTGATTTTTATGCACTTTTAAATGAAGGGGCCTAAAAGAGGTTTGATATTCAGATGGAGGCTATTTTGGAATGTTAAGATGGATGTGATATGAGATGTGAAGCATACCACCACCAGATATGAGAATTGATAAGGATGGAGACGGAAATATGTCACATTGCTGGACTACAGGTATAGGCATCCTCCCACAGAAATATTCTATGATAAAGATAGAAAATGAGGTATCGAAAGTTAGTGGAACGTAATTAAACCTTTCTCCAAGGACATGTACATTGTTTGGGTACTCTCGGTAATGCAATGGAACAGAAATATGATTATGTGCAATAGGAAATGCAGACCTACTTAAGAACTGTTTCTGAATCTTTTTCAGCGACGGTAATAAAACTTAAAATAGTAGTTCGAATTCGCACTATATCAGACTATTTGCGTGCGTGCGTGCGTGCGTGCGTGCGTGCACGCGCATGCGCTATTGTGTGTGTGTGTGTGTGTGTGTGTGTGTGTGTGTGTGTGTGTGTGTGAAGATATTGTACGTAGGAATAAACTCCCGTGGGTGGAGCGAAATAGTAAATAAAAAGTGAGACATATGTTATATCATCCATGGTCACTGAAAGTACAAACGAAAGTAAAGCGTAAGTCAAAGTTAGATTAGTTAGAGTGAAAATGCGATATATAAATTAGATTTGAATCAGTTTCTTTGATTATTAGACTACTTGTATGTGCTAATGTGACTTCTAAGTTACAGCAAACAAGAGGGACTGTAATGGCAAAATGAAAATCTATGAGTAATAGGACACGATACCAGACAGAAGAGAGCATCTCAGAGAAGGAAACAACGGAAAGATGGCACTAAAGGTACAAACGGACGAAGGGATCTCTGAGGAAGAGAGCTATTTGTATGTAGTTGATTTCATTTTCTTACGATAATAGTTTCTTGTTAGCAGCAGGTTGGATGTTTTTGTTTGTCCACAGACGAGTTCTTTGAAATATAAGTGTAGTGTCTGAGTGAAACTGAGTAGTTAACAGAATGTGGCTGCATGAGTTGAAGATTTCGTATGTAGTTGGGGAAATCCTGTGAGAATGCTGTCAGGACAATAATAATTCATGCACGCTCTGGTATGTAGATGGTTACGGTATATAAAATTTGTTGTAGTTTTTCATGTATATTATTGATTGGTACTTGTGCATAAATTGCTTCTGTAACTTTTTATAATCAGCTTCCTTTGCACATTAGCTTCAATATGTGCACTAAATTGCGTTGTCATGTGTTTTATATCCATTGGTGAGTTCGATTTTTTAATATGATTGTATGCATTGTTGTCTCCTTTTGGTACAAATATGTAGTAATTTCCCTTTGCTTCCATTAAGCCATTTCTTGGCCAGTTCAAAAATCTAACTGAACAATAACTTTTTCTATTCATGACTTTGGCCATCTATGGACTGCATACAACATAAGACGTATGGTGTTACTTTTTCTTCCTTTCTTCCCAATACATTTTCTCTCCAACTGCTCCTCTCTGATCATCTGTCCACACTCTCTTTGGCGAGGATTTCGCTTATATTCTTCATAGGCTGCGTTTTCTATCAGTAGCCTTAAGAGATTGCTATTACGCATTATTTCTTCTGTAACACCTATTTTTGCATCTTTCTTCACTGCTTCTGTCCATCCTACATTTTTCAATTTATTAACGTAATTGAAAATTTTCTTTGTAATTCCTGTTTATTCCACTCTTTCTAAAGTCTATACAATGTCAGCTGTCTGTAGCTCATTGTATCTGTGATTTTCTTTGCATTTTTATATAACTTTTGATTTCTCCTTTTAATCAATATATTTTGATTGTTTTCTCTGGACCTATAATTTATCTTGTATTTTCCTCTCTTTTTACTAGTTCTTAGTTCGCCTTTCTTATTCAGTGTTAGGCACTCTGATCCATATATTGCTTGTATCCTAGTAATTGAATTGTAATGTCTAATCTTCGCTTGGATAGCTATTGATTTTTTATTGTAGTAGTTTTGTGTTAATTTGTACGCAAATTCTAACTTCTTTGTCATTTCTTTATTTGTTGTGTTATACAGTCGATTGGCTTCAATCCATTCCATGAGGTATTTAACTGTGTCAGCTCCTTTAATTTTTTCATACTTTGTTTTCATAATTTTTTCTCTTCTTTTGTGTTCTATATACTTGATTTTTTCATATTTTTAGCCCAGTGTTTTGAACAATCTCATGTAATCGATCTAACATAACAGTTCCATCTGTTCAGTTTTCAGTTATCATTGCTATATCATCCGCAAAGGCTAAATATTTTACTTCAAACAACTGTGGGTACACATTTTAAACTTATTCTGAACTTTGCCTGAACACATTTACTCATATAGCTGATGTGACAATTGTTGGGTGTGTATTGAGGGTTTGTACTTAATTTAATAGACCAAGTTGATGAAATGTAAAGACATCTGTTGTAAGTGTGTCATGATTTTGAGGTCACTGTGGTGCAAACAAATAATATTTTCTGGAACTAACTTTTCACTGCAAAAATAGTTCCAGCACCTTTATTTTCTTTTTGTTGTGTTAAGGCCATGAGAGAGAGAGAGAGAGAGAGATCTGTCACATACACCTCACACCCTTTTACTTTTCTAAATTCTGCATTGGCTTTTGCCAATTGCTAAATCTTTGCGAATATAATCAACCTCCAAGAAAGAAGTGTGGCATTGTGTTCTAATCTGGGTTCACACTTGTCGCTCATTTCCTAATCCAACTAATACGAAAATCCCATCCGATAGCAGACAACTGAGAGGTAGATTAACAAGAGGAACATGGGAGATGCTGATGTGTTTCACACTACTTACACTTTGACTAAGACATCTGCCAACTGTGATCAGACTTCACCTAAGATAAATTTCTGTTAGTAATTTCGGTGTGAGCCTAAGCAGAGAATAAGTAATTGCAGTCACCCTGGAAATTAAATCCTTTTGATAGAATCTAGGCAGACTATTTGATACTCCTCTTAATATATCACAGAATAAGAAAGTCAGACTTGGAAGACCAAGTTCCAGGTATGGGTCATGTGCCTCCTCCAGCAAGGTAGAACCTGTGAACACTAGAGATTTCACATACTGTTTACACCAGAACCTCCGCCTTGGGCGGTCGCGTTACAATTCCTCCAGGGCTTTGTAACGGCTCGATGTTGGCAGTGTACTCCAGGAAAGACTTTTTACTAACATATGTTGGAGAAAGGCCTCCTGTTGACGCGATAGCTCCAGCAGCATGGAGACTGTTCAAAAATTCACGATTGTTTATTCCACCAAGTGACATGCTGACTACAATCGAGTGTTGACAGCCTGATGTTGGGTACGAATAATGACTTGAGATTGGGTCTACATTTTGTAAGTACTCAGTTACAATTTGATTTAATATCCAAACATGTTTCACCACAGAGGTTTTTTTTATTTTTTCCTGAAATATCTACATACAAGATTCAGTTCATCTTGGGAAATATGTTCCATAGAATTTAGTTATTTAAATTACATGTATACTATAAGTTCTATTTGGCTGCCAACCGAAATCACCCACAGGTTTAAATTAATACATCATAACATCTGAAAAAATTAGGGATGTTAGGATACTGTCTGCATTACATTTTTGTCTGTAATCCAACCTTTGAGCTATATGTTCCGGTAAAAATCGTAGCACACGTCCATTTTTTAGCCATAACGTTGCTGTATTTGAGTTGTCCTAAACTGTGGCTACTTCGTAATTGTGTGCCAAAGGTTTTTTTTTTTTTTGTTTTTGCGGGCAGTCTGGTGTGGTTTGTTATTTATGGATTATGTTTCGTATTTTAACAGCTTTTATCCATGTTTCCCCTGCTCATTTGTTAATTCTGCGTCTTTATATGTTCGTGTGGCTTCGACACCCGTTTCATTCCACAATTTACGTTTTAAAAGCTCTTTTTTACTGTTGTTTGTAGCACTGTTGTGGGTTTGTTTGATGGCCACAAACTCTGAAGTTGTTCCTGTGTGTGTGTGTGTGTGTGTGTGTGTGTGTGTGTGTGTGTGTGTGTGTTTTATTTTGTGTTATCTGAGAGTTCGTTTAGAGTGCTCAGTAATCTTTTGGTGTGGAGTACTGTTTGTTTATTGCTGATTCCTTTGCCCTACGTAATACCGTTTTGGACGTGGTAAAGTTTCTTATATTGTTAAAAATGGTACAGATGATTACCGTGTTTTAAGATTTGGACGTTTGTTTCTTTGCCACTGGGGTGGCAGTTGTTTCGAATGTGGTGGTCTGCAAATGTGAAATACATGCCGTTACTTTTCAGTGCTCTTGACCTGTAACTACAGGTGTGAGTCATATGACACCACACTATTAGATTCTCGGCGATTTCACCTTTTTGTACATCCGTTAACCGCACCATACTATCAGTACCTTCAAACAACCTTTTGTCAGTCAGCATATACAGCGTCGAGACCCTGCAATTGTTTCTAAGTAAGTTTTTTGTTGCTGAGTTTAGGGATGAGCTTTATAGAATCAATTTAATTCCACACCTGTGAGTAAGTGAAAAAAAATTGCTAAGTCTTCCTTAATTTATGTAGCTGCGAAAAGATTTTAACTATTTAGTTGCTATAAAATCTCCTTAATCCTTAAAACACATATTCGCCGGAAACTGAGAACATCAATCAGAAAGGTAAAGAAGAGGAGCAGAAGGTACTAAGTGAAGATAAGCTGGCAACTAGAAAATATTGCTTCTATATGTCCCAAAAACAACTGAAAAGGAAAACATACTCAATATGCGAATATTGTTATCGTTTTATCTATGGACAGCGCTCATCAGATGTGTGTCACAGTTGTATTTGGCACAACATTTTTTTCTAAAAGAGATTCCTATATTACATTATTTACATCTGACATGGTGAAGAAGAACGTTTACGAGTACTTTCTAAGGAAGGAATACGTCAGTACTTTAAATTCCTTTCTGAAAACTGTATAACTGTATAGCTCAGGCATCAGCTTTTGTGTTTTATAAATACTTTAGTGTTAAATATGATTTTGACTTACTAAATTTAGTAACTTGTGTCTGTAATTCTTTTCATTCTACATAAACTAATGTCTTGATTATAAAGAGTAAAGACAAACGGATTTATTTTTACTTTATTGTTATTTTAAAACCTGTACAAACCAGGTAGGCTGGCAGCAGCACACTACACCGCTCTTCAGCCATAGTGGTTACAATAGTATAAGAACGGAGAATGACAATGAACATAATGACGGGCAAAAGAGAGAGGTCACAGAGAGACAAAAAACATGGAGTCGTTCACACGTGACGATAACACTGAAAACACGTTGGCACGGTGCACAGAACACTGATGAATCCGACGGCACAAGTGGACGTAGTAGTGGGACGGCGGACACCAAAAACACTAAACGACGTCACACACACGAGACACAGAAGGCGATGATCTCCGGCGCGCGAATGTTCACTATGCGTGTGCGAGTCCGGGGACCTGCCAAGAGAGGAGGAGGAGGAAGGGGAGTGGGAGAGCGAGAGGGGAGAGCAGAGATGCCATGGGCAGGGGAGATAGGGGAGAGGGAGAAAGGGGGAGAGGAAGCCCAGGGGAAGTGGGGGGAGGGAGGGGACAGGGAAAAGGAAAAAGAAGGGAAGAGAAGAGAAGGGAGGGAGGGTGCCGAAAGGAAAGGACACTGGAAGTGGGGGTGGGGCAGGGTCAAAGTTGATAGGAGGGGTAGATGGAGGGGACGAGAACATCAACAGGGAGAGGGAGCTGGCGGAAGCCACCTTGGGAGAGGGTAAGGAGGGTGGAGAGATGGAGACCGGGCGGGACGTGGGAATACAGGCGCGGCAGCGGGTGGGGGTGGGAGAGGATCGGGGATACAAGCGGGTGAGGAGGATCAAGTTTACGGGAGGTGTACAGGATCCGTATCCTTTCAAGGAAAAGGAGGAGGTGGGGGAAGGGGATGAGATCATACAGGATCCGCGTGGGGGAGGGGAGACGGATGCGATAGGCAAGGCGGAGAGCATGGCATTCAAGGATTTGGAGGGATTTATAAAAGGTAGGGGGAGTGGAGATCCAAGCCGGATGGGCATAACAAAGGATAGGGCGGATGAGGGACTTATAGGTGTGGAGGATGGTGGAGGGATCCAGACCCCACGTACGCCCGGAAAGGAGCTTGAGGAGATGGAGTTGGCAATGTGCCTTGGCTTGGATTGTCTGGAGATGGGGAGTCCAGGAGAGGTGACGGTCGAGGGTGACGCCAAGGTACTTAAGGGTGGGAGTAAGGGCGATGGGATGGCCATAGACAGTGAGATAGAAATCAAGGAGGCGGAAGGAAGGGGTGGTTTTGCCTACAATGATCGCCTGGGTTTTGGAAGGATTGACCTTGAGCAACCACTGGTTGCACCGAGCGGTGAACTGGTCAAGATGGGATTGGAGAAGATGTTGGGAGCGTTGCAGGGTGGGGGCAAGGGCAAGGAAGGCGGTGTCATCGGCAAACTGGAGAAGGTGGACGGGGGGGTGACGGCGGCGTCATGTCCGCCGTATACAAAAGGTACAGAAGGGGGGAGAGGACGGAGCCTTGGGGCACACCGGCTGAGGGGAAAAAGGTGTAGGAATCTGTGTTATGGATGGTGACATAGGAAGGACGGCGGGAGAGAAAGGAACCGATCAGACAAATGTAGTTAATGGGAAGGGCGAAGGTTTGGAGCTTGAAGAGGAGACCGGAATGCCATACACGGTCATAAGCACGTTCGAGGTCAAGAGAGAGGAAGATGGCGGAGCGACGGGAATTGAGCTGTTCGGAAAGGAGATGAGTGAGGTGAAGGAGAAGATCGTCGGAAGAGAAGGATGGCCGAAAGCCACACTGGGTAACGGGAAGGAGGCGGTGCTGGCAGAGATGCTGGTGGATGCGTCGGGTGAGGATAGATTCCAGGACCTTGCTGAAGACTGAGGTAAGGCTGATGGGACGGTAGGAGGAGACGGCGGACGGCGGTTTGCCAGGTTTAAGAAACATGAGGATATGGGAGGTTTTCCACAGGTCTGGGTAGTAACCGGTGACAGGACTACATTGTAGAGCCTGGCCAGGGTGGAGAGAATGGAGACAGGAGCTTCACGAAGGTGACGGTAGGTGACACGATCGTGACCAGGAGCGGTGTTGCGTTTTTTGCGGAGTGTAGCAATGAGATCCTGTGTAGTGATAGGAGTATTGAGGTCCGTGTGTGTAATGTTGTCGAAGTACTGGAATCCAGGAGCGAGGGGAGGGACAGAGGTGTCAATTCGATCGTGGATATCCGGGAAGAGGGAGTAATCGAACTGGGGATCATCGGGGATGGAAAACACATCGGACAGGTAGGAGGCAAAGTGATTGGCCTTACTAAGGGCGTCAGGGAAGGGGTGATCATCATGGAGAAGAGGATAGTAGGGGGAGGGCTTAGTTCTGGTAAGGTGACGGAAGACGGACCGGAACTTGGACGAGTTTATAGGGAGGGTAGCATTTAAAAGGGTGCATGTCTGTCGCCAGTCCCGGCGTTTCTTAGCCGCGAGCAAATTACGGATGTATCGCTGGAGTTGCCGGTGGCGTCGTAGGGTGTCAGGGTCACGCGTGCGGAGGAAGGCACAGTAGAGATGGCGGGATTCATGGAGGAGGACGGCCTGTGGGGGTAAGGTAGGACGGTGGGGGTGGATGGCAACAATAGGGACGTGGGCCTCCACGGCCTCAGACAAGGTCTGCTGGAGAAAGGAGGCGGCATGGGTGACATCATCCGGACGGCGGTAGGTGAGAGTGTGGTTATCGACCTGGGTGGAGAGGGTATCCCGGTAGGCATTCCAGTTGGCACGGGAATAGTCATGGATGTACTTAGGGGGAGGGTCATTACGACGGTCGGGGCGGGGGGACGACCGTCTGAAACGGTGAGGAGGACAGGCAGATGGTCGCTACCAATAGGCTCCAGGACATCCACAGTAATGCAACCAAGGAGGTTGGGGGAGGAGAGAATAACATCAGGAGTGGAGTTGGATTCGGGACGGGTGTGCTGGGGGACGGGGATGAGGTCGCCTTGAAGGGAGGAGAGGAACTGATGCCACCGCCGTAACTGGGCAGCGGAGCGACTATGGATGTTGAGGTCAGCGGCGATCACATAGGAGGAGAAGGTACGGTCGATGTGGGAGAGGAAGTCGAAAGGAAGAGGGGCGTTTGGGCGGACATAGATGGTGACGCAGGTAATGGTAAGGCCGGGGAAGAAGAGACCAAGGATCAGGTGTTCGGTGGGGTCGGGAAGGAGAGGTTGGAGCCGAACGGGGATCTGGCAGCGGTGACCAATGGCAACTCCGCCACGCGCAACTGGGAGGGGATTATCGGAGCGGTGGAGAAGATAGGGGGAGGTGTGGATGGAGTGGTGGGGTTGGAGGAAGGTTTCATTGAGGAGGAAGGCATCCACACGGTGGGTAGCAAGGGTGTGCAGGGAGAGGTTCTTGTTGGCGGGAAGGAAGCAGATATTGTTGAAAAGGATACGGTGCTGTCGCACCATGACAGGGATTTAGACGAGGGTGTCAAGATGGGAGAAGGTGAAATGGGCCTGGTTGTTGGAATAGGTGGCGTACATTTTAAGGTGGAAAATGGAACGGGCGGCGAGGGAGATCTGTTGGAGGGTGTGGGGGCGCTGAAAGGGATGAACATTCTGGAGGACGATGGTGAGGAACCTGATGATGTCCTCAGCGGTGGGGGGGGGGGGACGAAGGGAATTGCCAGGAGGGATGGGGGCGTCCAGAGGACTGACAGGTATGGTGAGTTCAGGAGTCGTTGGAGGGGGTCGGGCTTTAGACTTTTGGGAGAAGGTGGGATGGGGGAGATTGCAGGTATTACAGGAGGGAGGGGATTGAAGGTTAGGGCACTGCCGGAGGAAGTGCGCTTGCCAACAATGCGGGCAGGTGGGGGACTCGGGGCACTCAGCTATTGGGTGCGCATTGTAGCGCAGACACCTCTGGCAGTGCAGGGGTTGAGGAGGGGAACGGGAGGGGTCGACCTTGTACCGTTGGTTGAAGAGGAGGGCACCCTCCTTCAGGAGATGGTCAATGGAGGGGGCGTCCTCAGAGAAAACCCGCATGCGGGTGGGGCCGGCTGAGTTGAAAATGGGGCGGACCGCCCGCACCTCCAGCGTGGGATGGGCATTGATCTCCGCCAACACCTCCTCCTCCGTGATCGACAGACTGAGCCAAGTGATCACGGCGGTGAGGGTCGGCAGGCGACGCGGAGGTTGGGGTTGGTGGGTAGGAGATGGAGAAGGAGCAGGAGTAAGGGAGGCGTTGGGGCCAAAATGGTTGATGGGGAGGTGGGAGAGGATGTCAGTATGGAGGGTTGGGCTGGGGGAGGAGATGAGGTCAGAATCCCATCTGGGAGTAAGGAGAGAGAGGGGGGCACCAGGGAAGTGTTGGCGGAGGAGGAGGGAGAGATTCTGGGCCTCGAGAAAGGAAGGATTGGGATGGGACAAGAGATATTTGTATAAACAGGGGGGGGGGGAGGAGGAGGAGGAGGAGGAGGAGGAGTAGGAGGAGGGAGCAGGGCCAGGTGGGGAGACATCCATGGCACCCTGGGGGGGGGATGGAGGTCGGGGCGGGGCCTTTTTGGGAGCGGAGGAGGTGGGGGTGCCTCTAGGGTGTACGACGGCGGCAGAAGGGCGGGTGGTGATATGAGTGACGGGAGCTATAGGGAGATGGTTGGAAGGGACAGGTCCCGGCGTGGACGCAGCAGTCGGCGCCGGAGATGGTGACGGTGACGGTGAAGGCGAAGGCGAAGGCGACGGTGACGGCGACGATGATGACGGTGGTGGCGGTGATGGCGAAGGCGACGGGGAGAGCTGGGCGTGGACAGTGGCCCGACAGGCCACCACCCTAGCCGGAGCTGCAGTGACAGGCTGGGGGAGTGGGGGGAAAGGATCAGAACGAGAGGAGCAAGAGGAAGAAGGGGGAGAGGGGGCGACAAAGAGCGAGGGCGGAGGGAAAGTGAGGAGAGGTGGGATGGAAGGAGGGGGGTGTGACTAGGCACACCAAGTTATAGTGGTGGAGGCGGCGGAAGGGGATGTATAGACGATGGTGGTGGTGGCAGTTGTGGCGGTGGTGGTGGGGGCGGACATGACGACAGGGAGAAAAAACGAACAGCACGAAAAGGAAAGGACACAAACTGGGAACAGACGAAGACACAGACGGACGAAGACCAGGGTCGGACGGCGACGGCGACGGCGGGTGGCAGGAACGCCGCAGCTGCTGCTGCTGCCGCGGACGGGGCCGGGGCTGCTGCTGCTGCTGCTGCTGCCACAGGAGGAGGACTGGCTGGCTGCTGCCGGTGGGACCTTTCGGTGTACCGCCGGAGATGGACAAACGGAATATTAAGTCAATTTAACTCCATATCTGTAGTTATCTAACACGAATTCAAGACTGTAGTTATGGGTTAAACGTTTCGAGTATCTTATCCTGAAACTTCTACATATCTGTCCAACATACAGGGTGGGCCATTGATTGTGACCGGGCCAAATATCTCACGAAATAAGCGTCAAACGAAAAAACTACAAAGAACGAAACTCGACTAGCTTGAAGGGGGAAACCAGATGGCACTATGGTTGGCCCGCTAGATGGCGCTGCCATAGGTCAAACGGATATCAACTGCGTTTTTTAAAATAGGAACCCCCATTTTTATTACATATTCGTGTAGTACTTAAAGAAATATGAATGTTTTATGTGGACCACCTTTTTCGTTATGTGATACACGGTGCTGTAATAGACACAAACGTGTAAGTAAGTGCTATCACGTAACATTCCGCCAGTGCTTCGTGATAAATTATCCGTATGAAAATGAACCGTTTACGAATTGCGGAAAAGGTCGATATCGTGTTGATGTATGGCTATTGTGAGCAAAATGCCCAACGGGCGTGTGCTATGTATGCTGCTCGCCATCCAGGACCGTTCGCCGCATAGTTAAGTTATTTAAGGAAACAGGAAGTGTTCAGTCACATGTGAAACGTCAACGACGACCTGCAACAAATGATGATGCCCAAGTAGGTGTTTTATCTGCTGTCGTGCCTAATCCGCACATCAGTAGCAGACAAATTGCACGAGAATCGGAAATCTCAAAAACTTCGGTTTTGAGAATGCTACGTCAACATCGACAGCAACCGTACTATATTTCTATGCACCAGGAATTGCATGGCGACGACTTTGAACGTCGTGTACAGTTCTGCCACTGGGCACAAGAGAAATTACGAGACGGTGACAGATCTTTTGCACGCGTTCTATTTAGCGACGAAGCGTCATTCAACAATAGCGGTAACGTAAACCGGCATAATATGCACTATTATGCAACGGAAAATCCATGATGACTGCGACAAGTGGAAAATCAGCGACCTTGGCGGGTTAATGTGTGGTGCGGCATTATGGGAGGAAGGATAATTGGCCCCCATTTTATGGATGACAATCTAAATGGTGCAATGTATGCTGATTTCCTACGTAATGTTCTACCGATGTTACTACAAGATGTTTCACTGCATGACAGAATGGCGATGTACTTCCAACATGATGGATGTCCGGCACATAGCTCGCGTTCGGTTGAAGCGGTATTGAATAGCATATTTCATGACAGGTGGATTGGTCGTCGAAGCACCGTACCATGGCCCGCACGTTCGGCTTATCTGACGTCCCCAGATTTCTTTCTATGGGGAACGTTGATATTTGCTATCGTGATCCACCCACAACGCCTTACAATATGCGTCAGCGCATTGTCAATGCACGTGACAACATTACGGAAGGCGAACTACTCGCTGTTGAGAGGATTGTCGTTACACGTATTGCCAAATGCATTGAGGTTGACGGACATAATTTTGAGCATTTATTGCATTAATGTGGTATTTACAGGTACTCACGCTGTAACAGCATGCGTTCTCAGAAATGATAAGTTCACAAACGTACATGTATCACATTGGAACAACCGAAATAAAATGTTCAAACGTACCTACATTCTGTATTTTAATTTAAAAGAACCTATCTGTTACCAACTGTTCGTCTAAAATTGTGAGCCATATGTTTGTGACTATTACAGCGCCATCTATCACAAAGCCAAAAACGTGGTCCAACTAAAACATTCATATTTCTTTACGTACTACAAGAATATGTAATAAAAATGGGAGTTCCTATTTAAAAAAAATCGCAGTTGATATCCGTTTGACCTATGGCAGCGCCATCTAGCGGGCCAACCATAGCGCCATCTGGTTTCCCCCTTCAAGCCAGACAAGTTTCGTTCTTTGTAGTTTTTTCGTTTGACGCTTATTTCGTGAGATATTTGGCCCAGTCACGATCAATGGACCACACTGTATACTGAACCATAGACTTTGCAGGCTAGCTAGTATCTACCTCCTTTGTTGAATTTTTCCGTGGTGGTGTTGGTTATTTTTAATCTTTTCTGTCATATGCTGTTTGTTTCTATGTGTCACATATATACCCTGTTTTTCCATAATGTTTCCTGTTATGTGTGTTATTTTGTTGTTAAGTGTCCGTATATTCCATGTTTTCCTGTTATTTGCGGTTTAATCATTTTGTGTGCTTTGTGTGTTCTGTCGTGTAGCTGTTACTGGTGTTTTGATACTATTCATACTTTGTGTTCAGTCTCAGCTGTGTTTTTATTTTATGGTTCAATTTGTCAACAGTGTTTATTTTATGATCATTTTCTGTGGCAGGCTTTATGATTATGTTTAGTTATTGTGTGTAGCTACTTTTTTCATTGGAAATCCCTTGTCTCTCTAGGAGGTATCTGAGGCTGGCATCTTTATGGACTATTGGGTGGTTTGACCTACTGTGAATAATTTTACTGCTTGATGTAGGCTTCCTCTCTGCTGAGAACAGGTGTTTGCAGTTCTTGTTTTCTCTTGTGATGTCTATGAAATTTACTTTCGTGTCTGTTTCGGTCATGTGTTTCATCTACTGTCAACGTATTGGTACTAGTATATTACTTTCTACTGGTTTGGATTTACTATTTCTTCAAAGATTGTTTTCAGGGTGATTAAGGAAGATGTTGGCCAGCAGCTCACGTATTGGTGACCTCATGGTCTGTGCTTACTTTTGGATGTAGAATTTATCTGTAAATTTGAAATAACTTTGCCCTGTGGTTACAGTCAAAATGGTTGAGACTCATTGTATCTGTGCTTGTGGACTAATATTTATTTGTCTTAGTAGTCTTTCAATTATTTTAATTGCTTCTTCAGTTATGTGAATGTACATTCATTTCATGTAAAATGAGGGTAGTGTAATTGTTTAGGGTATACTTATATCCTTGATATTGTCAGTTGCACCACTGGCGTTTTCCAAGCCTCTGTTGTATCTATAAATGTAGTGTTTTTGTTAAAATGTGTCCATGTGTGTGGCTAAACGATAAGGTGGTGAAGTTCTGTAACCGGTCACAGGTCGGATCACAGCATTTTTGATAAACTACTTAGTGTGAGCATCCGGTGTTTGCTTTGTGTTATCCTTTTTATTTGTCTTTTTGAGAGGTTCATCTGATGTTCCTTAGTAGTTTTTGTATGGCTCTTTGCAATCTTTAAGTGGAATCAGCTTTAGTTTTATTATTTTCTTTTCTATTATGACTGTTAGTGTTTTCTCAGTATAGTCCTTTTTATACATACATACATATATTCTTACAAGCTCTTGTGACATTTGCATATTGTCCCTTCAGTTTCTGATGTAGGTCTTCTGCTGTTTTCTCGTCTGTAGCGATGTTGCTATCAATGACATTACTTTTGTCCTCTCTGATAAACTGTTTGATTTATTGTGTTCTCAGTTCTCTGTTTAGCTGCGCATTGAAATTAACGTAAACAACATCTGTCTTGTTTATTCACTAGGGCAAACACTTCTTGATTAATTATGGAGGCTCGCCTCTTGCAGACATGACGGCTCCAGAAGCAGGGAACAGGAGAGAAACTGACAATCACTGACGGCTCCAAGTTACGTACTGATGCCAATCTAGAGCTGAAAGGAGACTGATTATGTAGGAAGTTACGCACTCGCGAGTCTAATACCTCTGGCAGACGCACGTAAACGAAGACCACGCTAAGTTACATGATTAGCATTGAAATAAGAGCTAACTTAGTTAATATCACATTCGAGACTAGTGCATTTACCTCTTCCTAGACTATCTAATGAAGGTTTCGCTTTTCTGAGCGTATTTAGATGCAAAAGAAAGTATTTCGTAAAGACCGATAGTCGTTAGTTTTGTTTATATTTTTGGCTTAAATTTCGGGCGAGTGTAGATCTTTATTTTTTGACTAGATTTAGCGGTTCAAAGTTAAATTAATTAGCGTCTGTGATACAGATTTTACGTAATTAATTAAAACTTTCGAAAGTAAGTGTAAAAGTTTGTTTACAGTAGCGTTTATTTACGTATTAGTACAGGCTACGAAACATCAGTGCTCTTGTGTCAAGTTATCCTCCGCATTTGTGTAAATTTTGTGTAAAGTTTTGTGTAATAATTTATTTAAAACCTTGTGTGACAAATATGGTGGTTGCCGTAAAAATCTGAAACAGGGGTTTTTGTTTGAAGACTGTAGGTTATGGTTTCATTGGGGGGAAGGTAGCGGCGAGAAAACGGGGGTAGATAATGAGGCTCTTCCATGGTAATGTAGGTTAGGTAGAAAGGACAGAAAAATCGCTGAACAGGAGGCAAAAATTGTAAGTAGGCTGTTTGTTTTCTTATTGGTAACGCCACGTAGCACTCTGTATGAAAATCACTGGCTGTGCTGTGTGCAGTCTGTGGCTAGTTTGCATTGTTGTCTGCCATTGTAGATTGTAGTGTTGGGCAGCTGGATGTGAACAGCGCATAGCGTTGCGCAGTTGGAGGTGAGCCGCCAGCAGTGGTGGATGTGGGGAGAGAAATGGCGGAGTTTTGAAATTTGTAAGACTGGATTCATGAACTGCTATATATATTATGACCTTTGAACACTATTAAGGTAAATACATTTTTTCTTCTCTATCAAAATCTTTCATTTGCTAACTATGCTGGTCAGTAGTTAGTGCCTTCCGTAGTTTGAATCTTTTATTTAGCTGACAGTAGTGGCGCTCGCTGTATTGCAGTAGCTTGAGTAACGAAGATTTTTGTGAGGTAAGTGATTTGTGAAAGGTATAGGTTAATGTTAGTCAGGGCCATTCTTTTGTAGGGATTTCTGAAAGTCAGATTGCGTTGCGCTAAAAAGAATATTGTGTGTCAGTTTAAGCACAGTCATGTATAATTTTTCAAAATGGGACGTTTCATATGGCGACCCTTAGCCGAGGATACCTCACTGGAATCTTCTAATTTTTTCTTGTAGTTTGTGTAATTAGTGTATCCTTTGTTTATTGCTAGCGCGTAATCATAGAGCATTTCCTTTGTAATTGTAGTTCTTCATTGTTGTACAGTAAAACAGTTGTGACATGCATGTAAATTTCCACCAAGTATTTCGCAGCTGTGCTTGCAATTAACTAGATATTATTTTCAGTGCTATGTTAATGTGTTGTTAGTTTTGCTCTTCAAATTGTGTTTTCCTGTGTTGTCGTGTGAAATATTGTGACAATAATGGCGTGTGAAAAACGTAATACTAGGCTCCAAAGTAAACTGAGAAATGACAGTGAAGACGAAAGCAGTATGTTAGCGCCGCCGAGTAATGAATTAACTAATGTTCAACATAGTAATTTGGTAATTGTGCATAGGTAAATGGAGCGGGCGGCAAACAATGGCGTAGGCAGTGAAACAATTAGTGAACAGGGAAGCATTATCGATCGATCGCTCGGCAACAGCTCGCCTCAGGAATCCGAAATGACAGGACACAATTTTGCAGATACTATAGATTCAGGTTTTGCGCCCTCACCGTTTTCTCAAATAAGTCAAGACACATTTTCTGCTTGTCAAAATGTGAACGTTGCCGGTGCAAATGCACTGCCGAAACGCGTAGAGGAACAGATTCCAGACACTAATGTATTGTTATTACAGCTAATGCTATAAATGGAACAAAATCAGAGACAAACACAGCAAAAGCTTCAAAAGTTAGACCCCACACTTGAACAAACACGTGAAGATTTAACTACTGAGTTGCATAACATTGAATCGAAATGTCAAAAAGTCTATAATGAAGTAAAAACACGAATTTGTGAGCATTTTCAACCTATTTTTTTCGCGGCATGAAAATGCATTACAGAATCACGAAGCAGCCATAAAAGAACTGCAAACCATTGTTCATGAAAATCACGACACCTTGCAAGCTAAAATTCAGTTGCATCTACCGATTCGGTTACGCAACTTGCAAAAACTCAGGAAAACTTAAAGGACACAGTAGATACTCTGAAACTTGGTTCAGAAAAACACACTGAAGAAATAAGTACACTATTGGAGAAAGTAGCCGAACTTTCGGAGAAAGTAGCCGAACTTTCGGATCAGTTCACTAACTTATCTACAAAGGTAGATGATGATCTGAATGACACAAGACCTGTAGCCATCACTGACACAGAAGAGTATGAACAAATTAAGAAATTCAAACAAAATAAGAACCAAATTAATACGCAAAACAAAAGAGAAATCCGGGAAGTACAAGATCAATTGGCACAAGTAATACAAAAATTACATATTTCAGAGGACACTCGTGCGCCAACATGGGAAGAGGGACTTAGAAATACGGAACAACCACAAAATAATAACACAGGGCATTTCGGAAATTATGAAAGAAATTGGCAAGGTGCACCGAATTTTGAGATGGAACCGCCGACACGACGTAACAATGACCCATATGCTACTCGCTGACACGATGATTTTGACTATAAGCTGTTCATTACTACACGTAAATTCAAAACATTTAAGAATTCTGGCAACGACATTCATCCACAAGCATGGCTTCATCAATTCTCTCATTATTTTCCTCCCAACTGGTCATTGGAGCACAGGTTAGAATTTGTGTGGCTATTTAGAGAATGAACCAGCTGTAAGAATGCGATCGGTTATTCACGATTGTCACAGTGAAGGAGAATTTTATCATGCCTTCCTCTCAGCATATTGGTCTCAAGCTACACAAGACCGAGTAAAACATAGCATCATAATGATGAAACATTTCGAACAATCTGAATTTTCCAGTCTTGTGAAATACTTTGAAGACATGTTGCACAAGAATCAGTACCTGTCAAACCCATACAGCCCCTCAGAACTCATTCGCATTTGCTTAATTAAATTACCTGAACATTTACGGCATATTATTTTGGCAGGACGTTGAAAAGACGACATTGAAGTTTTTCAGGGACTCTTACAAGAATTGGAAATTGACACTGACAATCGCGGAACGCGAAAAAGGAAAAAAATCACTACAGGTCACATCCGTCACAATTCCATGACGACAGAAACAAGAGACAGAATAACTTTAGACGCAAAGGTCCAGCACGCAGTTATGATTCAGGGAGAAATTCTCCACCACATGATCGACAAACAAGAAACTATGTAAACTACCGACAAAACGACAGACCTGAATTCCATCAGAACTGGCGGGATTCAAACAGAGCAGGGCACTCTCAACAAGGTGAATTTGTAGAAGTTAGGTCACCTAATCCCAATAACGACGCGCGCCAACAAACAGACAATGACTCGCACCGCAGGCAGCCGCATGTGCCAGCTGGCTCAGAGAAAAATAACATAGACGCTAACCTTTAGAAAAATTCCAGTATTCCTTACCGACGTATACCGCATGATAATTCCGTTCAAGTTGAAACTCTGCGTACTAGGAAGAGAAAAGGATTGCACCACATTTCACATGTAAAACCGTTTATTGAAAGATAATCTGCTTTTTAACTTTGTCTTTGCCATGTAACTTTTCACATTACATTACTAGTATGCTTGTCAGACTTAGAATCTGTTAACATGCAACAATGTTTGAAGTTAAATATCCAGTCTAGAACCTAGGGAACATTGTTAAACAGAAATTGCGAATGCATTGTTATTGTGAACGGACGACACAGTGTTGTACATTCTTGCTTGTTAGTTGCACGATTATGTAACGACTATCAGGCTTACATACTTAGGACATATATTGGTAATGCTAATGAGATTTTAATGCAACATTTTGGTTTACTTGAAGATACATTCTGGATTTAAAGTACTTTCAGTGAGATTCCAGATGACAGTGGTTAGTTTATGTGACAACTACACGGTTTTATCACGACGCTACTAATGAGTGACAATTTACAATGTTGCTTTTGCAGTGTTTCTGTTTTATATCTTTACAGTTTTCTGTTTTATTCTGGAAAGTAAAACATGTTTTAGTAGTAACTTTTGTGGTATAGCTACGATGAGACAGCCTTTTCCGTAGCACAACAATATGTTACAGCACAGTACTTTCTTCATCACGGCAATAAGCGTAATAACTAAGATATCTACATGCAAAGCATTCCACTTTTGTTTATCATGAGGTAAGTACATTGACTTCTGCAGAACTTAGCTTTCAGAGGGCGGTAATTACGACACTTCCACAGAGATTATCTTACAACATGACGCACAGTTTAGCACTACAGTACAAATATTTGAGTGATTAATTTTGTACTTAAAACATTTATTTTTAAAGATATTTGAAGTACAATGATACAAAGGTTTTCCGTAATACATTCCATTCCATTGCTGTAATCTGTAACACCTGAGGGTATAATTACATTAATCCTCGGGGGGGTACACGTTCACTTTGTGTACCATGTGTTTGGCAAGCACAAGGAGCCCTAGCTAATATGATATTTGCTTATACAACTTTACACATCGGTACCATATTTCCTAACACACAAATTACACAGCTATCTGATCAATTAACTGAGAGATAAACATTTTTTTGTACTACATCAGTTACACATGTTTATGCAATTACACAGTTGGGTAACTTCACACTTACGAAATTGTTTTTTGTCTGTACTTTGTGAACTGTTCATGTTTTTTCGGAACCATTGTGATACAATGAGAGCTTTGAATGATGTATTTGTTAAGGGAGCATGATTTTAAAGTACGTTTGAGGTAGATGACACTTTTGAAATGAGCAGAGAATTTTTTTTAAGTTTTGAAATTATTGCAGAAAGCTACGACGTTTTTGAGATTTGACTGGGGTGTTATGACATTATTACGACGACGATGTGTATTATGCGGTTGAGGTATGTTTATGATCAATAAGCTGATGCTATATGAGGAATTTGATTATTCTACGTATCGGTTATGATGAAATATTGTAGAAGTGTCGACGATATGTATAATAAGGTAAGGAATAATGAGTAGTGGTTAGGGACTCTGATTTATGGAAAAGGTTGTTGGAAACCAAGAATCGTACTTTAAGAGTTATGAAATGTGTCGAAATGCATGAATGTATCACAATGCTGACGAATATTTTTTGAACACTGTTATATTTATAGGATTTTGTTTCTACACATTTGTAACGCAAATTCTCAACCTGTGAATTTTTTTATATGAGACTGCCACTGTAGCGGAAAATGACGTCGTAAATATTTCGGTAGGTCACTGTAAGCATCCAGCTGCGCAACAGTGTGTGCCTTTCAGAGGCACAGGTGCAAAAAAAGAGGCCATTATCCTCGCTATTGACATTTCTTTGTAGAAGGCATCGCAAATACGACATGCTCAAACTTGAAAACATATGATAACACTGTGGCGCTCTTAATTTATATTTACTAAAATGCCTAATGAAATGATGAGCTACATTTTACATCTATTGTCTTTCTAGTTGAGAGATTGCTCATTTTGTTTAATATCTGGTCTCCAGCTGTTTGCAGCATTGGTTTTATAAAATAAACTTAAATGCATCTGCTAATGTGAACACTTTCTGTCAACAGATCTATTAAATAATTATTTTCTGATCCACATTCTTCGAAAAAGGAGCTCTTGGAATGGAAAGAACAATAAGAAGGGACTAATAACAGTAACTGCATATATAATTTTCTTTTCAAGTACTTGGTAATTTTTTTGTAGAATTAGTTTTTTGTGGTACACCACTTTAATTATATAGACATTAAGATGTGAATATACATTTCCCTTATCTGCATTGTTGTCTTTAGTGTACTATTTCTTTTTTTTTTGCTTGAGCTATGTCGTGTTTAGATATAAGTTATTGCATTTGCTGCTGCTGTTTACCAGGCATAGTGCTACTAAATTTCACTTTACATTACTCTGTTAAGCCAGTTTTACTACTGACTTATTTTTCTTGTTGCAGCACATTGGCTCATGTTAGTTGTAATTTTCCATTTTATCTGTTAATTTAGATTCACTGCTGCTCGCTTTGCCTTAGTTTAGCATCTGAGCTCAGTAGATTCAAGTTAGCTTAAGATGGGGTAGGCTATATGTGAGAACGAGTTATGATGAATTGGAATAAATGCATTGAGAAGCTATAAGAAAATGGTTTGGCCAAAAAAGAATTTTGAAAGAGGATGTGAACAGAATATAGAAAGCATGCTTGGATAGGATTTTTTGGTGGAAACAAATGTTGAAATAAGAGGAAAGATCTATAGAACGAAGTTTTGGGTTGGACTGCAGTACCAAATGTCACACTGAAAACGAACCCTGTCTTTCCTTTTGTATTATTTCGCTATGTGTTTGTGTACCCTTGTGTATTTATGTTCTTCCTGTCTTTATATGTTTATCTGATAAGACTTATGTTGTAGAATTTTTCTAATACTCAGCTACATTCACTCTGATGAGGAATACTGTTATCCTCAAATATAATTTGCATTTATAATATGTTATTTTCTTTGTAAAGATGTTTAGACATTATTAATACTGTTCTGTTTCAATTATCATGTGTGAAATTAAGGTTTCGAAAACTATTCTCATTATTTTGTTTATTTACTAATTTCATAATTCCTGTAACACTGATGTACATGTTTATTTCTATTCTTCTGTAAAGTCTGTGTTACTACAAATGTTATCTGTACTGTTATGTTCTTTAATGATGTATTTTCTACCTTTCTTATTGTTTTCTTATGTTGTAATTGTATAGACACGAGTTCTTCAAATTAAGTTACATTTCACTGCACACGTTTCTGTTGGTCATAGTAATGCACAATATGTGAGAAGTAGGGACTGTTAGTGTTAGCACGTGTGTTAATAATTCAGCAAGGGACTGGATAACAGCATTGCTAGTTCTACGGACAATTCCAAAAACTTTGTGAGTGCACAAGTGGTGGTTATGGACTTGCTATATCATCCGCAAGACTCTTCAATGGTGATTGTGCACCTGCACAGTCACAACAGATGGCTGCTGGCAATCTCTACAAGGACTACAGTGGGTCTGCATCTCTGATGACCCACTAATACCATTATTTCTACAAGGGCTACAGTGGGTCTACACCTTTGCTGACTCACCAGTACCATTATTTCTACAAGGACTGCAGCAATGGGTCTGCACCTCTGGTGGCCCACCAATACCATAATCTCTACCAGGACTACAGTGGGTCTGCTCTGTGATGACCTACCTACCAATAGTCTTCAAAACTTCGAATGACTCTGTTGTGGGTTTGCTCTGTTGTGGCCCATTACCTGTCTGCATGTACAGAATCAGCACTGTCTTTTCGTTGGAAGGACAACACTACTTCTTCAAGACTGCATGGAAATCCACTACTTCCGTGTGCATTTTCTTCTACTGCTCAGAATTTGAGAAAAACACTTCTATTTTACTGTGATGAACGATCACGACTGTCTTTATGGACTGTGAGAAAATTTTAGCTTTTGACTAACATTGTATCAATAAGTGTCTGCATTTGATATCTTTGTTATTCTAATTACGAAAAATTTTATCAAATCGTTATTGGCCACTGCCCAAAACAATTTGTAAATTTTTTTTGTGGTGAGCATGGGGGCTATGTAAGTAGGCTGTTTGTTTTCTTATTGGTAACGCCACGTAGCGCTCTGTATGAAAATCACTGGCTGTGCTGTGTGCAGTCTGTGGCTAGTTTGTATTGTTGTCTGCCATTGTAGTGTTGGGCAGCTGGATGTGAACAGCGCGTAGCGTTGCGCAGTTGGAGGTGAGCCGCCAGCAGTGGTGGATGTGGGGAGAGAAATGGCGGAGTTTTGAAATTTGTAAGACTGGATGTCATGAACTACTATATATATTATGACCTTTGAACACTATTAAGGTAAATACATTGTTTCTTCTCTATCAAAATCTTTCATTTGCTCACTATGCCTATCAGTAGTTACTGCCTTCTGTAGTTTGAATCTTTTATTTAGCTGACAGTAGTGGCGCTCGCTGTATTGCAGTAGCTTGAGTGATGAAGATTTTTGTGAGGTAAGTGATTTGTGAAAGTTATAGGTTAATGTTAGGCAGGGCCATTCTTTTGTAGGGATTTCTGAAAGTCAGGTTGCGTTGCGCTAAAAAAATATTGTGTGTCAGTTTAAGCACAGTCATGTATAATTTTTCAAAAGGGGACATTTCAAAATTTATGCCCTTATGGCTGATTTAAAAAAAAAGTGAAGATACTGTATGGGGGCCACAGACACACAAGGGATGATCTCTGTGGTTGATGGGACCAGGCAGACAATCAAGAAACAATCAAGAAACAATCAAGAAAAATAGAATAAAAGAAGCTTTATGTATAGTAAATAGGGATGAAGCTAAGGGGCAGTATCAGTTTACTTCATCAAAATAGCAGGGGAATAAAAAATAAAAAAGCAGATGAGCTGTTAGTTGTTAAGGTGATCTTAAAAATAAGAATGATACTGATATACTTTGTCTGTCTGAACACCATGTAACTGTGGGAATGGAAAGTGTCAGTATAAATGGGTATAATTTAGTAATTTAAATTTTCGGATCTATAATGAATAAAGAAGTTGCCATTTACACAAGACAAGTGTATAACTGTGAAATAGAGGTAAGTAAATTTTGTGTTGATCAGCATTTTGAAGTTCGTGCATGTAAACTGCAGTAGATGATGTAGTGTTGATGTTAGCAGCAATGTACAGCTTTCTGTTAGGAGATTGGGAGCTAGTCATAATAAAGTTTGACTCTCTGTTATACTGTCTGTCAAACAAAAAGAAGTTATTAATCTGTGGTGACTTCAGTGTAAACTTTCTAAGCAACTCTGATAGGTAAAGTGAATTAGAAGTGTTATTAATGATATATAACTTACAATCAGTGATCAGTTTACCTACATGTATAGCTCAAGACAGTAGCACTCCCGTAGATAATGTATTTGTACAGAAAGACAATGTAAAACTAATACATGCTTTTCCTGCGATAAATGGATTTTCAGACGATCATGCAAAATTGAGTGACTTACAACACCTAACACAGTGTACAGTTTAGAAACCATTAAGTAAAGGTGTGAGGTTGATCAACCCAATATCGATTCAGCACTACAGAGAAAGTTTAAGAAATGTTAATTGGGCAGACATACACTCCTGGAAATTGAAATAAGAACACCGTGAATTCATTGTCCCAGGAAGGGGAAACTTTATTGACACATTCCTGGGGTCAGATACATCACATGATCACACTGACAGAACCACAGGCACATAGACACAGGCAACAGAGCATGCACAATGTCAGCACTAGTACAGTGTATATCCACCTTTCGCAGCAATGCAGGCTGCTATTCTCCCATCGAGACGATCGTAGAGATGCTGGATGTAGTCCTGTGGAACGGCTTGCCATGCCATTTCCACCTGGCGCCTCAGTTGGACCAGCGTTCGTGCTGGACCTGCAGACCGCGTGAGACGACGCTTCATCCAGTCCCAAACATGCTCAATGGGGGACAGATCCGGAGATCTTGCTGGCCAGGGTAGTTGACTTACACCTTCTAGAGCACGTTGGGTGGCACGGGATACATGCGGACGTGCATTGTCCTGTTGGAACAGCAAGTTCCCTTGCCGGTCTAGGACTGGTAGAGCGATGGGTTAGATGACGGTTTGGATGTACCGTGCACTATTCAGTGTCCCCTCGACGATCACCAGTGGTGTACGGCCAGTGTAGGAGATCGCTCCCCACACCATGATGCCAGGTGTTGGCCCTGTGTGCCTCGGTCGTATGCAGTCCTGATTGTGGCGCTCACCTGCACGGCGCCAAACACGCATACGACCATCATTGGCACCAAGGCAGAAGCGACTCTCATCGCTGAAGACGACACGTCTCCATTCGTCCCTCCATTCACGCCTGTCGCGACACCACTGGAGGCGGGCTGCACGATGTTGGGGCGTGAGCGGAAGACGGCCTAACGGTGTGCGGGACCGTAGCCCAGTTTCATGGAGACGGTTGCGAATGGTCCTCGCCGATACTCCAGGAGCAACAGTGTCCCTAATTTGCTGGGAAGTGGCGGTGCGGTCCCCTACGGCACTGCGTAGGATCCTACGGTCTTGGCGTGCATCCGTGCGTCGCTGCGGCCCGGTCCCATGTCGACGGGCACGTGCACCTTCCGCCGACCACTGGCGACAACATCAATGTACTGTGGAGACCTCACGCCCCACGTGTTGAGCAATTCGGCGGTACGTCCACCCGGCCTCCCGCATGCCCACTGTACGCCCTCGCTCAAAGTCCGTCAACTGCACATACGGTTCACGTCCACGCTGTCGCGGCATGCTACCAGTGTTAAAGACTGCGATGGAGCTCCGTATGCCACGGCAAACTGGCTGACACTGACGGCGGCGGTGCACAAATGCTGCGCAGCTAGCGCCATTCGATGGCCAACACCGCGGTTCCTGGTGTGTCCGCTGTGCCGTGCGTGTGATCATTGCTTGTACAGCCCTCTCGCAGTGTCCGGAGCAAGTAGGGTGGGTCTGACACACCGGTGTTAATGTGTTCTTTTTTCCATTTCCAGGAGTGTATGTAATGAGCCAAATGCCAATATAAATGAAACATATTTCTTAATAAATATGTTTCATTTCTTAATACCCTCATAAACCATGGACCTTGCCGTTGGTGGGGAGGCTTGCGTGCCTCAGCGATACAGATAGCTGTACCATAGGTGCAACCACAATGGAGGGGTATCTGTTGAGAGGCCAGACAAACGTGTGGTTCCTGAAGAGGGCAGCAGCCTTTTCACTAGTTGCAAGGGCAACAGTCTAATCTGGCCTTGTAACACTAACCAAAACGGCTTTGCTGTGCTGGTACTGCGAACGGCTGAAAGCAAGGGGAAACTACGGCCATAATTTTTCCCGAGGGCATGCAGCTTTACTACGGTTAAATGATGATAGTGTCCTCTTGGGTAAAATATTCCGGAGGTAAAATAGTCCCCAATTCGGATCTCCGGGCGGGGACTGCTCAAGAGGATGTCATTATCAGGAGAAAGAAAGCTGGCGTTCTACGGATCGGAGCGTGGAATGTCAGATCCCTTAATCGTGCAGGTAGGTTAGAAACCTTTAAAAGGGAAATGGATAGGTTAAAGATAGATATAGTGGGAATTAGTGAAGTTTGGTGGAAGGAGGAACAAGACTTCCCGTGCCTGGTTTCCCGGGTTCGACTCCCGGTGGGTCAGGGATTTTCTCTGCCTCGTGATGACTGGGTGTTGTGTGATGTACTTAGGTTAGTTAGGTTTAAGTAGTTCTAAGTTCTAGGGGACTGATGACCTTAGAAGTTAAGCCCCATAGTGCTCAGAGCCATTTGAACCATTTGAACAAGACGTCTGATCAGGTGACTACAGGGTTATAAACACAAAATCAAATAGGGGTAATGCAGAAGTAGGTTTAATAATGATTAGGAAAATAGGAATGCGGGTAAGCTACTACAAACAGCATAGTGAACGCATTATTGTGGCCAAGATAGATACGAAGCCCACGCCTACTACAGTAGTAAAAGTTTATATGCCAACTAGCTCTGCAGATGACGAAGAAATTGAAGAAATGTGTGATGAAATAAAAGAAATTATTCAGTTTGTGAAGGGAGACGAAAATTTAATAGTCATGGGTGACTGGAATTCGGTAGTAGGAAAAGGGAGAGAAGGAAACGTAGTAGGTGAATATGGATTGGGGGTAAGAAATGAAGAGGAAGCCGCCTGATAGAATTTTGCACAGAGCACAACTTAATCATAGCTAACACTTGGTTCAAGAATCATGAAAGAAGGTTGTATACATAGAAGAACCCTGGAGATACTAAAAGGTACCAAATAGATTATATAATGGTAAGACAGAGATTTAGGAACCAGGTTTTAAATTGTAAGGCATTACCAGAGGCAGATGTGGATTCTGACCACAATCAATTGGTTATGACCTGTAGATTAAAACTGAAGAAACTGCAAAAAGGTGGGAATTTAAGGAGATGGGACCTGGATAAACTGACTAAACCAGAGGTTGTACAGAGTTTCAGGGAGGGCATAAGGGAACAATTGACAGGGATGGGGGAAAGAAATACAGTAGAAGAAGAATGGGTAGCTTTGAGGAATGAAGTAGTGAAGGCAGCATAGGATCAAGTAGGTAAAAAGACGAGGGCTAGTAGAAATCCTTGGGTGACAGAAGAAATACTGAATTTAATTGATGAAAGGAGAAAATATAAAAATGCAGTAAATGAAGCAGGCAAAAAGGAATACAAACGTCTCAAAAATGAAATCGACGAGAAGTGCAAAATGGCCAAGCAAGGATGGCTAGAGGACAAATGTAAGGATGTAGGGGCTTATCTCACTAGGAGTAAGATAGATACTGCCTATAGGAAAATGAAAGAGACCTTTGGAGAAAAGAGAACGACTTGTATGAATATCATGAGCTCAGATGGAAACCCAGTTGTAAGCAAAGAAGGGAAAGCAGAAAGATGGAAGGAGTATATAGAGGGTCTATGCAAGGGCGATGTACTAAAGGACAATATTATGGATATGGAACAGGATGTTGATAAAGATGAAATGGGAGATATAATATCGCGTGAAGAGTTTCACAGAGCACTGAAAGACCTGAGTCGAAACAAGGCCCCAGGAGTAGACAACATTCCATTAGAACTATTGACAGCCTTGGGAGAGCCAGTCCTGACGACTCTACCATCTGGTGAGATGTATGAAGCAGGCGAAATACCCTCAGAATTCAAGAAGAATATAATAATTCCAATCCCAAAGAAAGCAAGTGTTGACAAATCTGAAAATTACCGAACTATCAGTTTAATAAGTCACGGCTGCAAAATACTAACGCGGATTCTTTACAGACGAATGGAAAAACTAGTAGAAACTGACCTCGGGGAAGATCAGTTTGGATTCCATAGAAATGTTGGAACACTTGAGGTAATACTGACCCTACAACTTATCTTAGAAGCTAGATTAAGGAAAGGCAAACCTACGTTTGTAGCATTTGTAGACTTAGAGAAAGCTTTTGACAATGTTGACTCGAAAACGCTTTTTCAAATTCTGAAGGTGGCAGGGGTAAAATACCGGGAGCGAAAGGCTATTGGCAATTTGTACAGAAACCAGATGGCAGTTATGAGTCGAGGGACATGAAAGGGAAGCAGTGGTGGGGAAGGGAGTAAGACAGGGTTGTAGCCTGTCCCTGATGTTGTTCAATCTGTATATTGAGCAATCAGTGAAGGAAACAAAAGAATTCGGAGTAGGTATTAAAATCCATGGAGAAGAAATAAAAACTTTGAGTTTCGCCGATGACATTGTAATTCTGTCAGAGACAGCAAAGGACTTCGAAGAGCAGTTTAATGGAATGGATAGTGTTTTGAAAGGAGGGTGTAAGATGAATATCAACAAAAGCAAAACGAGGATAGTGGAATGTAGTCGAATTAAGTCGGGTGATGTTGAGGGTATTAGATTAGGAAATTACACTTAAAGTAGTAAAGGAATTTTGCTGTTTGGGGAGCAAAATAACTGATGATGGTCGAAGTAGAGAGGATATAAAATGTAGACTGGCAATGGCAAGGAAAGCGTTTCTGAAAAAGAGAAATTTGTTGACATCGAGTATAGATTTGTCAGGAAGTCATTTCTGAAAGTATTTGTGTGGAGTGTATCCCTGTATGGAAGTGAAACATGGACGATAAACAGTTTTGACAAGAAAAGAATAGAAGCTTTCGAAATGTGGTGCTACAGAAGAATGCTGAAGATTAGATGGGTAGATCACATAACTAATGAGGAAGTATTGAATAGGATTGGGGAGAAGAGAAGTTTGTGGCACAACTTGACGAGAAGAAGGGATCGGTTGGTAGGACATGTGTTGAGGCATCAAGGGATCACCAATTTAGTATTGGAGGGCAGCGTGGAGGGTAAAAATCGTAGAGGGAGACAAAGAGATGAATACACTAAGCAGATTCAGAAGGATGTAGGTTGCAGTAGGTACTGGAAGATGAAGAAGCTTGCACAGGATAGAGTAGCATGGGAAGCTGCATCAAACCAGTCTCAGGACTGAAGACCACAACAACAACAATTTCTTAATAAATTTAAACCCCTTTTTTAACATTGTTGCACCAAAAAACTTAATAAATGTAACAGCAAACAATTTTCAAAGAAACCCTGGATTACTGCCAGTATTAAAGTGTAATCAGAAAGAAAAAAGAAATTGTATGAAGCAGCAAGAATTAGTGAAGACCAAGAAGTAATTTTACACTATAAAAATTATTTTAATATACTGAGAAAAGTTGTCAGAAAATAAGTTATATGTGTATTAGAGATGAAATTAACAATGCAGGCAACAAAATCAAATCGGTTAGGAATATTGTTAGAAGAGAGACACGCAAAGTAATCACTGGGGTAGGTAGTACTACTATTAAAGAGAATGAGAGATCTTAACTGACAATACACAAGTAGCTAACGTATTTAACAACTGTTTCTTAAGTGTAGGTGAAGAAATTGGTGAGAATAGTTCAAAAGAAAAACCAAACAGTACATGGAAGAATCAGTTTTGAGAAATCCTAGTCAGATCAATTTTCGTCCTACGACCTCGTATGAAATAAGGAAAATCGTCAAATATTTGAAAGACGAATGGTCCTTAGGAGTAGATGACATCTCCAATGAGACATTAAAACAATGTTGAGCACTTAAAGCTGATGTTCTGAGTCACATCCTTAATGCATCAATAACTCAAGGTATTTTCTCAGACAGGTTAAAATATGGCATTATCAAGCCTCTCTACAAAAAAGGGGACACCACAGATGTCAGTAACTACCAGCCAGTATCCTTGCTTACAGAATCCTGAAAAATTGTTGTGAAAATAATGTACTCAAGTGGTTAGCCATCTCAGCAGTACAGGATACTTAGTAAATCACAGTTTAGATTTCAAAAATTCTGCTTCATTGAGACAGCAATGTACAGTTTCACTGCCAACATAAGAGTCTTTCAAAAGCAAAATATCACCAACAGAAATTTTCTGTGACTTATCCAAAGTGTTTGAGTGTATGAACCATGACAGTTACAGAAATTACAATTCAATGTTATATATGGAACAGTGTATGATTGCTTTAAGTCATATCTACAGAACAGGAAGGAAAATGTTTCTTTATATGGTTTAAGGAATTTTCACACTTCATCTACCTGGGATGAAATTACATTGGGTATTCCATAGGGTTCAAACATGGGTCCCCTTCTGTTTTTGATATATGTGAATGATCTCCCTTCTTATCTGAAACAAGAAACTAAACTGACACTGTTCGCCGATGATACAACCATCATTATTAGTCCAGTGAAAGGAACTCCAATAGAAAATGATACAAATAATGTATTTGGAAAAGTTATTGACTGGTTTTCCGTGAATTGGCTTGCTCTGAAATTTGAAAAAAAAAAAACACAGTACATCCAATTTTCTACTACAAGGAGTACAGTTTCTTCAATAAGTATAACACATTAACAAAAGTCAATAGCCAAGGTTGAGCATACAAAGTTTTTGTGTGTTCATATAGATGAGAATCTTAACTGGAAAATTTCTATTTTGGATCTCTTATAGCAATTAGGTCAAGCAACTTTTGAAAATTGCTGGGTTTGAGCATATAGAAATTAGCAAGCTAACATACGTCACATTTCATGTCATTTAAGGGAATGAGGTAGATAATAAAAATTTTGGTCCTTTCTTTAAAATAGAAAACCTAGATTCATGTGTGCATTTCTCATACACCTGACACGTTCCACAACATAACGGTTACAGTGAGATTGATCAGTGAAACATGTAGCTAACATACTGACTCAGCAAAGCCAAATAACCCCAAGAACTTTTGTGGATTAATTACGACGCTTTCGAAAATAGTCTGAATGGTAAGGCATGATGCGACTGTTATATAAAAAAATATATTAAGTATAAGACGTAAAAAATTATTGAAAAGAAATTCTAACTGTTTGTAATAAGTGTTTATAAACAACACTTTTCATTTTGTTAAGCAGGATATACAAGGTGTTTCAGGAATGCAGCTCAATATTCAGGGATATAAGAGGAATGATCATTCGAAACAAAAAAGTCACGTAAACATGGGGTCTAAAACGCATACCTTAAGAGCTATGAGCAATTCTTGATCTTCGATACTGTGAAACAAATCTCTTCTACTGCAAGCTTTTGCTTTCCATATTTTGGGAAGTGGTAGTATGGACCAAAACGAGAAAAAAATGTGCAGTAAACGTGTGCTCGAAAATGCATACCTTAAAAGTTATGACCACTTGTTCATTAGAAGAGTTGTGTTTAAGAATAGCGAAGACTAACAAGTGCTCATAGCTCTCTTTTCTGTCTGTTCTTTCTTCACTGGGAATTTTCTTTTGAATATTAAAGTTGACATCGTCGATAATCTTATTTTTAGTTGCTAAAATTGCCTATCAAACAAATGGTATACGACGTTTGGATGAATTTGGTCGATGAGTTCGTTTTCAGCAGTAGCTAACTTGCGAAATCATTGTTGATTTTAATGAGGCCAGTCGTCTTTTCAGTAGGATGTGTGCATTCGCTCATCTGTAAAAGTTGTTGAGCAAAATGTGCTGTTGTGTCGTCTTTCGATAGTTAAGTCTCATATTTCTTCTGTGTGTGTGGCCAGAGACTGATTCTTTTTAACATGCATTGGTGTTGATTTGGTAATAACTGGAAGTGTTTGTCGGAAATCTCATGAGATTATGAGTAGAGCTCCTCCCATCAGTTGAGAGGTTCCTCGCTAGTCTTGTAATGTTCTGTCCATGGCTTCGAGTGATTGTTATGTGCCACTGTGTATTCGTCCCATAAGACAATTTTAGCTTGCTTTAGAAGTGCACCGTATCCGGATGCTCTTGAGATCTTACATGCTGGGTAGTTGTAGGGCGGAATAGGCAGTTCATCCATCTTCCATAAGTGTGGCTACAATACCGGATGATGCCACTGCAAGCGCAACGTGTTGTTTAGAACGAATTTCCGCCAGCAATAGATTTATTATAAACGTTTTCTCGGTGCCGCCTGGTGCTTGCAAGTAAATAATTGCGCTAGGGTGGTTGTCGATCCGGTCCATGATAACGTTGTAAATTTCTTTTTTATTGTCACTGAGGAGTGGTTTGGTGTGAGCAATGTATGGAAGTAGTTCGCTGATGTTGTAACTTTTTCCTTTGTAATATCGAAGTTTATCACACAGATAATTTGCTTTCGTGTTGCTTGCATCCCAAGTTGTACTAAGGTCTGGTTGTTTATTGCGAAACATTTATCTTAGGCGAAGGAGTGTTTCATTGAATACGTCGTCATTGAAGTTGATGGTCAATTCAGGACGTGATTGTTGAATTGGCACGGTTTGTCGTCACTCATAGTCTCTTTGCAGGAGTCCCATAGCTGTTTTGGCTTCGATGGGTTACGTGCTGCTAGAATTATGGCGAATAACTCAAATTTGTTCAGCTGAAGACGTGAATGAGCCTTCTTGCTGTGTTAATCCCCGTTGTTGTCGTTTTGCTGTAGTCTCTCCAAGCATTGGCGTTTGGGAAGTAAACTCTCTGTCCATTCTTCAGATATACTACTAGATTTTGCACAGTTGGTTTGCGTTAATGTAAGGGGCAAACCGAAATCCGCCGTGCTGCATTGTTACTGTTGATGTATCTTCCCATTTGCTACATCAGGGTCTCATTGTTTCTGTTTTGTTGTTCGCTGTCTTTGGCTAATTGCAGTGCTCCCATGTCACTGCCTTTGTTCACATACTTACAGACGTACTTCATGGATTTCACAGAATTGCAGTATTCTATGTTTATGTGTGCTTGGGACATTTTGGAAAGTAGTGTGATATGTTACGATCCACTGATTATGTATTTCCGTTACTCGCTGCCTCATATTCGTATTTTTGTTGTGAAGCCACCGTTTTAGGGCCGTCGTCTTCTGTATTTGGAATAGCCATCAAGTCCCGTTTGTGTGTCGTCCAAGTACGGTTTTGTGTACTTCGTGTACATTTTCCATTACTCATAAATAGCTAATTGGGCCATAATGGTCCGCATGTTTTTCACTGCTGTATCGTGCAGTTCCGGATCTTCTCGTGGATTGGGAAACTCAGCTTGGATCATTTTGTCGATATCCGTTGAATGAGATTGTGTGAGTGAGGCATTCCTCGTTTTTGTCATTCGATTGTATACATCGAGCATGTAACAATTCCAAAGATGTAATACTTTGTGATGACTTCAATAAATTGTATTGATTTTTGTCGGAAAACTCGGGCTATTATGTTGTTTTGATGCATGGGGGCTTGTCCGTATCTTAAAGTTGTTCTTTGATTTCTGGCCACAACGAGTTGCGTGTGAATGTTATGAAGACTCCGAGTCGTCCATATTTTCTTATGTATGTCATGGTATCTTCAGTGTATTTCTGTATGTGTCTAGGAGTTACTATGTATGATCTTATATGAATGGTGTGTCTCTACAATGCCTTGTAGCCCTTCTTTTCTTCATCGTACAATTTTGTCATGGATTATGTTTTCACTGCCCACAATTACGATGGCAGCTTCCTCTCTCTGGGGTGCAGTAAATCGACACTCGTGTTCTATAGGTGGTTTTTAGTTGGTTCGAATTATGACTTTAAAGTCATCACAAATCATTTGGTCTAGCGCTGTTTTGAATATATGACTCAGTTGACTGTCTTTGCGTAAGATCCTCTGTACATCTTGACTGCTTCTAGTCTCAATACATTCATATTTTTGTATCGTTGATCAGTTTCTGTTTCTTCATTTCTGATGAAATACACTTGCTGAAATTTATGGTCTTCGTTGGATGGTGGTAGTAATTATCCCACGTATTGACAGATTTGTCCTAGGACGGGAGAAAGATAATCGATTTCATCTCTGTTAATGTTGAACTAAGTTTAGGCGTTGTACGCTTTTATATTTTGAAGAAAGTATTTTGATTGTGGTTGTTCCCCGGTCATGTCATGTAAACATCCCTACGGAGGTGCTTCCAGTGGTGGTAACCGAATTTTTCCATTCATACAACAGCCTCATGTTGTTTTTCTACTGAATTATTTCGCCTTGCGAAATTGGCAGATGTTATCAATTTTTTGATTACGACGTGTATATGTTTATGTTCTTCCGTCGGGTCGTTCTGGAACTCCTCATTTATTAGGTAGTATTATTTACTTGTCCTCGTCCGCGCTTCTCGAAGAGTGATATTCTAATGGCTGGGTTGAGTTCGCCGTCTTTTATTATAAGACTGTTTCTCAATTCTCGATTTTTCAGTCCGTTCATTTCATTGTTATTTGGTATTTCTGCTCTCACAGCATTCATTCTCGTTCGTTGGGAACTTCAAAGTGCTTTCCGCTCTTCGTCTGTTTTGTTTTTCCCCGTTCTTTTTCTTTCGCCCTTTTACTCCAGAACTGGCAGAGATCTCCTTCTCTTTCACGTTTAGACATTATATAAAATATAAATCAAATCAACTTTTTATTAAAAAATGCAAACTTTTTAGACTTTATTTTCGATTTATATTCAGTCACTGTGCGACTTTGAGTACTCACACTTCACTGTTTGTTTTTATTCATTCACTGCACTACTTTTTCGGTTCTCCCTTCGTCACTGATAAGAAACTGACGTTCGAACTCACGACGGATTCTGCTTTATATACCCGTACCAATGGGTAGCTCCACCAGAGGCGAATTCCAGAACATACCAAAAAGACTTCGAATGGTCCACTATGTTCCAGAACATTTCACAATATTCGAAGCTGTGCTGGAATGCTTCACAATGATCTGGGATGTTCGGGGACGTTTCCGAACATTCTGCAATCTTCCCAAATTTTCCAGTCTACTCCAGACCATTCCAGAAAAAAAAACGGGTCAGTCTGAACATTCCGGAACATTCTGGAATGTTTTGGACTGCTCTCGAACACTCACAATCTTCTGGAACGTTCTAGACATTTCTAGAGGGCTGGATTGCCCAGACTTTATATCTTAAAAAGCACGCTCTTCAGGTAGACGGAAACGTTCTTAATGGTTGGGAGGGTAAAGGTCTACCACACCATATAACTTCCTTGATCGTACTGGTGCTCGCTTCTGAGTTTTAGCGGCACGCACATTGTATACTTACTTTTATAGTATACAGGGTGTTACAAAAAGGTACGGCCAAACTTTCAGGAAACATTCCTCACACACAAAGAAAGAAAATATGTTATGTGGACATGTGTCCGGAAACGCTTACTTTCCATGTTAGAGCTCATTTTATTACTTCTCTTCAAATCACATTAATCATGGAATGGAAACACACAGCAACAGAACGTCCCAGCGTGACTTCAAACACTTTGTTACAGGAAATGTTCAAAATGTCCTCCGTTAGCGAGGATACATGCATCCACCCTCCGTCGCATGGAATCCCTGATGCGCTGATGCAGCCCTGGAGAATGGCGTATTGTATCACAGCCGTCCACAATACGAGCACGAAGAGTCTCTGCATTTGGTACCGGGGTTGCGTAGACAAGAGCTTTCAAACGCCCCCATAAATGAAAGTCAAGAGGGTTGAGGTCAGGAGAGCGTGGAGGCCATGGAATTAGTCCGCCTCTAACAATCCACCGGTCACCGAATGTGTTGCTGAGAAGCGTACGAACACTTCGACTGAAATGTGCAGGAGCTCCATCGCGCATGAACCACATGTTGTGTCGTACTTGTAAAGGCACATGTTCTAGCAGTACAGGTAGAGTATCGCGTATGAAATCATGATAACGTGCTGCATTGAGCGTGGGTGGAACAACATGGGGCCCAATCAAGACATCACCGACAATGCCTGCCCAAACGTTCACAGAAAATCTGTGTTGATGACGTGATTGCACAATTGCGTTCGGATTCTCGTCAGCCCACACATGTTGATTGTGAAAATTTACAATTTGATCACGTTAGAATGAAGTCTCATCCGTAAAGAGAACATTTGCACTGAAGTGAGTATTGACACATTGTTGGATTTATCATTCGCAGAAGTGTACCCGTGGAGGCCAATCAGCTGCTGATAGTGCCTGCACACGCTGTACATAGTACGGAAACAACTGGTTCTCCCGTAGCACTCTCCATACAGTGACGTGGTCAACGTTATCTTGTACAGACGCAACTTCTCTGACGCTGACATTAGGTTTATCGTCAACTGCACGAAGAATTGCATGAAGAATTCCCCAGTCGCGAGTCATAGGCTGGAATGTTCCGTGCTCCCTAAGACGCCGATCAATTGCTTCGAACGTCTTCCTGTCGGGACACCTTCGTTCTGGAAATCTGTCTCGATACAAACGTACCACGCCACGGCTATTGCCCCGTGCTAATCCATTCATCAAATGGGCATCTGCCAACTCCGCATTAGTAAACATTGCACTGACTGCAAAACCACGTTCGTGATGAACACTAATCTGTTGATGCCACGTACTGATGTGCTTGATGCTAGTACTGTAGAGCAATGAGTCGCTTGTCAACACAAGCACCGAAGTCAACATTACCTTCCTTCACTTGGGCCAACTGGCGGTGAATCGAGGAAGTACAGTACATACTGACGAAACTAAAATGAGCTCTAACATGGAAATTAAGCGTTTCCGGACACATGTACACGTAACATCTTTTCTTTATTTGTGTGTGAGTAATGTTTCCTGAAAGTTTGGCCGCACCTTTTTGTAGCACCCTGTATATTGATTAATAAGAGATAGGCTCCAACATACAAAAAATGGAACACATTGCGCATCAGTAGACAGAAAGACCCGTTATTGTCTAATTACACGATTGCTGAACAATCACAGTAACCAGTCACATCAATGAAAACTGGAAGTATGCTTACGAAACTACTTAAACTGGAACGACCACATAAAACTACTTTCAGGTAAGGCGAATGTCAGACTGAAATTTACTGGAAGGATCCACAGGTAGTGTAGTCCAAGCAGAAACGAGGTAACTTTCAAAAGAGTCGTAAGGCCAATAGTTGAATATTGCTCATCAGTCTGGGACATTTACCAGACTTGACTAATAGGGAAAATACAGGGTGATTCAAAAAGAACACCACAACATTAGGAATTTAAAACTCTGCAACGACAAAAGGCAGAGCTAAGCACCATCTGTCGGCGAATTAAGGGAGCTATAAAGTTTCATTTAGTTGTACATTTGTTCGCTTGAGGCGCTGTTGACTAGGCGTCAGCGTCACTTGATGCTAAGATGGCGACCGCTCAACAGAAAGCTTTTTGTGTTATTGAGTACGGCAGAAGTGAATCGACGACAGTTGTTCAGCGTGCATTTCGAACGAAGTATGGTGTTAAACCTCCTGATAGGTGGTGTATTAAACGTTGGTATAAATAGTTTACAGAGAATGGGTGTTTGTGCAAAGGGGAAAGTTCTGGACGGCCGAGAACGAGTGATGAAAATGTAGCACGCATCCAGCAAGCATTTGTTCGCAGCCCAGGAAAATCGACCCACAGAGCTAGCAGAGAGCTGCAAATTCCACAATCAACTGTATGGAGAGTCCGTAACTACCTGAACGTCAACTACCCGAGGCGATGGATCGGCCGCCAGGCAGCCCGTGACAGAGCACTTCAACACTGGCCTCCAAGAAGCCCTGATCTTACCCCCTGCGATTTTTTCTTATGGGGGTATGTTAAGGATATGGTGTTTCGGCCACCTCTCCCAGCCACCATTGATGATTTGAAACGAGAAATAACAGCAGCTATCCAAACTGTTACGCCTGATATGCTACAGAGAGTGTGGAACGAGTTGGAGTATCGGGTTGATATTGCTCGTGTGTCTGGAGGGGGCCATATTGAACATCTCTGAACTTGTTTTTGAGTGAAAAAAAACCTTTTTAAATACTCTTTGTAATGATGTATAACAGAAGGTTATATTATGTTACTTTCATTAAATACACATTTTTAAAGTTGTGGTATTCTTTTTGAATCACCCTGTAGAGAACATTCAAAGATGAGCACGTTTCGTTACAGATTAATTTAGTAAATGCGGAAGGGTCAAAGAGAAATTCAGCCAAAGATAGTGGCAAACGAAGCAAGAAAGGCATTGCGCATGCAGTTCACTGTCAAATTTCCGGTGATACATTCCTGCACGAGCAAACCAACATACTCATCCTGCCTACGAAATTTGGAAGTGACAGTGATAAACAGAGTACCCATCGCCACACACCATAAGGTGCTTGCGGAGTGTAGATGTAGATTCGGAAATGGGAAAATTTCAATAACCAACTGACCAGTTGGTTGACACCACATATGTTTCAACTCAAATACATTGATAATTGATATCCAACGTAATGTTAAGATCACTATCTACTGCAAGTGAGTGTATAAGAGTATACACTAATTTTTCTTTCGGTTGTGTAAGCCATTCAGTCAGCCTGACACATCGTTAATAAGTCATTAATTTTAATAGTTAGGCCAATTGTTCATTTGCATACAAACATACATACATATACAATCCTATGAATGTTGATTTATCTGATTATGTGCAAACTGACACATTACTGACGGCACAGTAAGGACCCACACAAATGTTCAAATTGGGACTTGAATCAAGGATCCCCAAGTTCTTTGCCGTTGCAGCATGCAGTGCACTATGATGTTACAGAACTCCATACCTGATCCACTCTAATTGCCTCTCAATGTGTGACAGTTTCCTATGTTATTCGTATCTTCTCCGGCATCACCGATTTTTTACCAAGCAGATTATGTTTAGCCAATTCGTTTTTGTCAGTTACTAAAACTTACTATGAGTGTTTCTGACACCAAATTACACTAGACACTCTCCATCGGTTTGGTCTTTTTTATTTGGTGGAACGTTAGTGTAAGTATTGTAATCGTCCCACCTGTTTTGCGATGAATTGTGATTGCAAAACATTGTATTCAGTGTTTAGTTGTGGACAGACAGGTGTAATAATTGCAGCAGTGTTCAGTATCCTGTATTATGTATATATATATATATATATATATATATATATATATATATATATAATTACAGACAGTTAAGAGTAGGTTCACTATCTTTGGCCCGAAAAAAGCATATTCTTTGAGAATATTTTTCTGGGGATGTGTTACAGGTTACAGGTGTCTGTGTCAAATTTGTTCAAAATGTTTATTAATATTTCCTCTAGAAACCGGAATTTTTCGACCGGAAATGTTGAAGATCAAAGGCGGAAGTGCCGCCGTAACGAAACAAAATTTCGGTGTAGACCTCCACGAGCGATATGTCACAGGTCAGCCGGCTCGTCTGAAATCAAACTGAGTTGACGTTAGCGAAATATATATAACTCTTTAGGAGTTGTACCTCGCTTAAGTCATTTGGACCATAGGAAACAAAATGGCGACCATTTGGAAAAAAATAAGGAATAGTGTTTCTTCATCGACTTTTCGACTTCGTCGGCCAAGTAAAAATATTTATAGTTGATGGATCGGAATAAATGTGTTACAACTCCTAGACAATTTAGTTGGCTTTGACGGAAACAAAGAATCATGCCAATCGGTTCAGTAGATTCGAAGTTACCAAACCGCGCGATAAAAGAAACGTCATTTCGAGAAAAACGCGTTTGTAGTTTTGACTACACATAAATGCAATATTATGCAACTTACATTCAATCTGCTATTCCGGGTCCATAAACTAGTCCTTTCTCTTCCTCAAAGAGGGCGTTCTGCTCGATCTGGGTCACCCTGCGCTGCTCCAGAGCCGCTCGTACGGCCGGCGACAAGCGGTTTTCGGTCACTTGAATCCGGTGGTCGTCCGAGTGCTTGGCGAACTGCGTCGAATAGTCCCAGGGTGACGTCCATCGTTGTCATGGTTTCAGAATTGCTGAATACCCTTCGTTGAAGCTGCTCACTGCCAGGAAAAGTCGCAATCTCCACGGTCTTCGCACCAGAATGCAAATGCCTGGGGGCTAACTTCCAAACACACGCGTTCAAACTTTCACTTGAATTATGTGTGTTTTTTCCCAAGCACCAGTACAATAACTCGTCCTCCGAAAGAAAAAAATCTGTTGCGTGGAAAAGACTGATGTCAGGCTGGTGCATTTTTTTGTTCAACTCCGAATAACAAACATTTCCGTTCCGTATTCGAAAAAACCGTTTCAGGGGTGGATTCTAAACACTTTTATGGATCCAAAAATGCAGTTTTTAAAAAACCGATTTTTTGAACTAAAAGACAGTAAACCTCCCCTTAAATACTGAAGGCGTCATGTCAAGTAGCCTTGCACAATTCTGGTTGCCATGCCGCAGTGCTGCCATAGCGTCAGTCATTGCACTGTAAGTGCTACAGCTCACAGACACATGCTAGACCTCTACAACTGACGCCACATTACCATCCCACTGTCAGTTATTCAAAACAGTCTCAATCGCATTTACTATTATTATTATTATTATTGTTATTATTTCTTTCTTGTCTCAGACGTAATGTCTGGTTAAAAATGGAACGTGACGCGGACCTTGATCAAGCGTGACTTCCTTTTAACTGTATGGTATGTGTTACATTGCATTTAGGAACTTTCGGGTAATTGAACAAGTGTCAATAATTACGGATTTCTGTAGTTGTACATATAAGTTTGGATGTAGCTGTATTGCTTTGATGTACTGGAGGGTATTGTGTGGTATGACTCCTGTAGTTGATAGTATAATTGGTATAATGTCAACTTTATCCTGATGCCACATGTCCTTGACTTCCTCAGCCAGTTGGATGTATTTTTCAATTTTTTCTCCTGTTTTCTTTTGTATATTGTTGTATTGGGTACGGATATTTCGATTAGTTGTGTTAATTTCTTCTTTTTATTGGTGAGTATGATGTCAGATTTGTTATGTGGTGTTGTTTTATCTGTTATAACGGTTCTATTCCAGTATAATTTGTATTCATCGTTCTCCAGTACATTTTGTGGTGCATACTTGTATGTGGGAACATGTTGTTTTATAAGTTCATGTTGTAAGGCAAGCTGTTGATGTATTATTTTTGCTACATTGTCATGTCTTCTTGGGTATTCTGTATTTGCTAGTATTGTACATCCGCTTGTGATGTGATCTACTGTTTCTATTTGTTGTATGCAAAGTCTGCATTTATCTGTTGTGGTATTGGGATCTTCAATAATATGCTTGCTGTAATATCTGGTGTTTATTGTTTGATCCTGTATTACAATCATGAATCCTTCCGTCTCACTGTATATGTTGCCTTTTCTTAGCCATGTGTTGGATGCGTTTGATCGATGTGTGGCTGTATTAGATGATACGGGTGCTTGCCATGTAGCGTTTTCTTTTTCCAATTTACTTTCTTCGTATCTGTTGATGTTATGTGATTTAAAGGGTTGTAGAAGTGGTTATGAAATTGCAGTGGTGTAGCCGATGTATTTATATGAGTGATTGCTTTGTATATTTTGCTAGTTTCTGCTCGTTCTATAATGAATTTTCTTAAATTGTCTACCTGTCCATAATGTAGGTTTTTTATGTCGATAAATTCCCTTCCTCCTTCCTTTCTGCTTAATGTGAATCTTTCACTTGCTGAATGTATGTGATGTATTCTATATTTGTGGCATTGTGGTCGTGTAAGTGTATTGAGTGCTTCTAGGTCTGTGTTACTCCATTTCACTACTCTAAATGAGTAGTTCAATATTGGTATAGCATAAGTATTTATAGCTTTTGTCTTGTTTCTTGCTGTCAATTCTGTTTTCAGTATTTTTGTTAGTCTATATTTTTCTTTTAGTTCTTCTTTAATATTTGTATTATCTATTCCTATTTTTTGTCTGTATCCTAGATATTTATAGGCATCTGTTTTTTGCATCGCTTCTATGGAGTCACTGTGGTTATTCAATATGTAATCTTCTTGTTTAGTGTGTTTTCCCTTAACTAAGCTATTTTTCTTACATTTGTCTGTTCCAAAAGCCATATTTATATCATTGCTGAATACTTCAGTTATCTTTAGTAATTGGTTGAGTTGTTGATTGGTTGCTGCCAGTAGTTTTAGATCATCCATGTATAGCAAATGTGTGATTTTGTGTGGGTATGTTCGAGTAATATTATATCCATAATTTGTATTATTTAGCATGTTGGATAGTGGGTTCAGAGCAAGACAGAACCAGAGAGGACTTAGTGAGTCTCCTTGGTATATTCCACGCTTAATCTGTACTGGCTGTGATGTGATATTATATGAATTTGTTTGGATATTAAGTGTGGTTTTCCAGTTTTTCATTACTATGTTTAGGAACTGTATCAATTTAGGATCTACTTTGTATATTTCCAATATCTGTAGTAACCATGAGTGGGGAACACTATCAAAAGCTTTTTGGTAATCAATGTATGCGTAGTGTAGCGACCTTTGTTTAGTTTTAGCTTGTTATATCACCTCTGTATCTATTATCACTTGCTCTTTACATCCTCATGCTCCTTTGCAGCTGCCTTTTTGTTCTTCATTTATAATTTTGTTCTGTGTTGTATGTGTCATTAATTTCTGTGTAATGACTGAAGTTAATATTTTGTAGATTGTTGGTAGGCATGTTATGGGGCGATATTTAGCTGGGTTTGCTGTGTCTGCTTGATCTTTAGGTTTCAGATAGGTTATTCCATGTGTATCAGGGAATGTGTATGGGTCTGCAATGTAACTGTTAAAATAATTTAGTTAGATGTGAATGTGTTCAGGTGAACTTCTTTAGCCAGAAATTTGCTATTTTATCATTTGCAGGGGCTTTCCAATTGTGCGTAGAATTAATTGCTCGGGTGACTTCATGTTGCAAAATTATCACTTCAGGCATTTGTGGTATCATCTTGTATGAGTCTGCTTCTGCTTGTATCCATCGTGCATGCCTGTTATGTTGTACCGGGTTTGACCATATGTTGCTCCAGAAGTGTTCCATGTCTCTTATGTTTGGTGGATTGTCTATTTTAATGTGTGTGTTATCTATTGTTTGGTAAAATTCCTTTTGGTTTGTGTTGAATGTTTGGTTTTGTTTCCTTCTATTTTCACTTTTTTTGTATCTTCTAAGTCGTTTGGCCAATGCTTGTAATTTCTGCTTCTTTTCATCTAATTGCTCTATTGCTTCTTGTTGTGAGATTTTACCTAACCTTTTTCGTTTTTTGTCTGATATTTCATTTCTTATAAATTGTGTTAGCTGTCCGATGTCTTTTCTGAGTTTTTCTATTCTGATCTGTAGCCTGTGTTGCCATGCTGGTTTTGTGGGTTTCTTATGTGTGTTGGTTGGTTCTGATCTCTGCCTAGTGTGTATATTCAGTGTAGTGAGTGCTCCTACATAAACCAGTAATTGTAACTCTTCCATAGTTGTGTATTCATTTATTTTGTTGTGTATGATTGTGTTGATAGTTTTTATTGTTGTTTCGACTTGTGGGTTATTTGGTGGTCTATGCAAGAATGGTCTAATGTCTGTATTTGTGTCTATGTATTCTATATATGTCAACTGAAATTTTTCTCCTATCTCTAACATGTGTGTCACTTCGTGTTCTATATGTGCTTTTTCTGGTGGCTGTCTTAAGTTTTCGTTTTCCTCAGATTGTTTAATTGATGCGTGTTGTTCTTTGTTCGTTTCCTCTGGGATGTTTGAGTCCATTGCTGTATTTTCTTCTTCTAATTGCACATTATTTTGTTCCAGTATTTATTGTACTTGTTGTTTGATGTTTTCTAATTCTGACTGTGGTATCCTGTCATTTTTTATTATTACACGGATCTGATCAGCTAGTGGTTGCAGGAAGCATATCCTGCAAAACACCTCTATTTGGATTTAAATCATTTTCCAGTTGGCCAGCAGTGTCATTACCATTGTGGGCGGGCATAGAGTTCAAGCGTCGTCCCCGACCATGACGGCGCTTGTCCGAGGCTTCTTTAGTTCTGTCCTGAACCAAGTAATCACACTAAAAGGGGGGTTAGCCCTATTAGTGGTTTGTTCTTGTCGTCGCCTTTTACGACTGGCAGAACATACCGGAGGCCTATTCTTTTCCCGGGCCTCCACGGGGATTATTATTATTATTATACCACCAACCGGTTTCAACCCGACGTAGGGGTCATCTTCTGGGCGTTTACACCATTGGTCGGCTGCTGGTGGTGTCACTCCTGTCTACATAACGGCGGGAAACTATCCCTATTGTTTTTGAATAACTGGTTAATCATACTAATCGCTGCTTCATCTCCACAACCACGTTGTCCAAAAACCTTCCCACTGGCTGGACCCTGACTTCGGTAGTATCCAAATAGGACCTGAGTTAACATGCCAGGAAACATGCACTTTAACTCATATTGAAGAAAGACAGGGATGAAAAAGTCGCTAACATTGAAAATAACCTACAACCATATGTATGATCTGCAGGTAAATTAAAAATTAAGACATGTGCATTCGTCCTCCACGTATCAAAACGTGTGTGATGGATCTGAAACTAAACCAGATGTGTTACAAGCATACTAAGGGTAAAACACTTTTATACAGCGTGACAACCCGAATCACGACCATAGAAAATGCGGGAAAAATGCGGATATCTAAAATAACGACGTCATTCTGAACATATTGCTGTATAACACGCAGCATTTCAACACGAATAATGATCAGACACTCTAGGTGCAAAATGCAGACGCCTCCTGTAGGAAGAGAAGCATAATGATGTATGCTAGAACCGCCACTGACACACTACAGCCGCAGTCGCTTGGTAAACGTCTAGGACGTCAGGTATCTGGAGGATCTATTGTGTGTTACCGCCCGCCGCCGCCCAGTGGCTGGCAGTGTCGCTACAGAGCTCTACCTCCATCCAGAGTAAGGAATATGAACACTATAGCTAGAGGTCCAATGGGGAAACACGTGGCTATATCTTGCGTCACAACTGCAGTAGAGATCTACACCAGGTGGGCACAAAAAACGAAGACGCCACAGAATCGGACGACGGGCACGCTCGGTCATAGACAAAATCGCCTGCACCCACCCCTAAGGCGCTGAGAAGTCCTGCGCCTCTTGAACGTTAGCTGAGAGTGTATGGTACTGCGAATCTGGTAAAATTCCGAAGAAAGGAGTGATATAACAGCTTGCTGATATTTAGTGCAATGAAAGTTCTCAGAAAGTTACAAAAATGTGATGATGCGGACAAACCCAATTGATTTTCATCTACCACAATGTACAATTTTTAACAAAACGATTGGACAAAACAACAAATCATTGAATTTTAAACCCAATTTTATGCTGGAATCAACGAATATTACGAAAATTATACCGACAACACTGAATTTTGCATTGAAAACAGCTAATACGAAATCAGTGAAATTAGTACTCAATGTTAAAAGCAACAAGCTATTTGCTAGGAAATCTTCAATCTAGACACGATATTCCATATTTTGCTCATGTGCTGACATCTCAGAACTGTACTGTACTGAACACCAACCAGAAGTCGGAAACCCTAACCTTATGCTGCAACACATTTGACAACAACATCGAAGAGCAGATTAAGATACATCCACCACAGATTGGGTCTCTCCATAGACATACATACTGCAGTGTACAAGCCGCGTAGGTTCACGGCATTTGGATGCACAAAGGCACATAATTGTTGTCCCATTGCTCCCTTTGCGAATCGAACAGGAAAGGGAAAAAGTACTAATTGTATCAGATATGGTCCACAATGTGTTGTATGGTGGCTTGCAGAGAATATATAGCCTCTTTGCTGAAGTTTGTAGCTTAGCAGAAGCATAATGATTTATTATACTGCAGTCAAATATGCTGTATGATATAAATGCGAAAGTTTGTGTGTTTTTTAATATGTTTGTTGCTGTTTCACGCTGAAACAGCCGGACGGAATTGGATAAAATTTGGGGTGACGATAGCTTAAACGTGGAATTATAGCATAGGCTACCTTATACAAATACCTTATGTTTGTTGCTGTTTCACGCTGAAACAGCCGGACGGAATTGGATAAAATTTGGGGTGACGATAGCTTAAACGTGGAATTATCGCATAGGCTACCTTATACAAACATACCTATGAATGGGGTGGCGTTGGCGGTGAAAACAGGTAGCCAATGACGTGTAAATTCTAATAATCCAGTGTTTCAGAATGAAAGCACTTCGTGATTTGCAGCATACTTTGCACATAATATCAAACCTTTACGAAACATTTTCTCGCTCACAGACCGCACAAAGGGACGAAAGAAAAAAAGTTTTGTACTTACTACATTTTCGCTGTTCATGCTGTAAAACTGCCGCGTGAAGCATGATGTACATACAAGCAAAATTATATCACTGTATGACACATAGTTCAATAGGTATGACGTCATAAATAATAAGATACCTAAATAACTGACGCATCATGAACGATGTTTAAATTTATTACTTTTTTGCTACTAACTTTATTCATAAAAAGTTTACAGCCAGTAGCCAGACATAACATTGGATGTACCTGCAAAATCATATTTTTGTATACACATAGTTCAGCGCACATGACAATCGTGAACATTGAGAAGATGCTTGAAAAAATGCCGCATCATGCATCACTTTTTAATTTATTACTTCTTTGCAGACGGTAGCCACATATACCACTAGATACACCTGCAAAATTATATCATTGTACGACACATAGTTCACGAAATACGATGTCATAAACATTGAACTCAATAAAAATGAAATTAAACTCCAGTCATTCCTCCTATAAATACAAAGTGATGTATTGTTCATGCGATTTATATTATTACACGCCCAGATTATAAGATCTTAGGTTGTACATAGGACATCCAATACCTCGCGCAAATTTCTTATGGTGCTGTCCTATCATGTTGACCTGTGAGCCACTGAACGAAATGTCATCGTAAGGGGGATGAACATAGTTACTTTATGAACAGACCTCGCGAGTGTAGCTCTGTGGTATTGTCCCCCGCCTGGCTCCGTGAAGAGATACATTTCGTTTTCGATAAAAGTTACGCTGCGGTGTCTCGACAAGCGCCGAAAGTAGCAGTAGATTCATTGGTGATGTATATTTCAAATGTCTGTAGGTCTCGAGGGCGGTACTTCATCGCATCTACATAAGATTTTGTAACATGCTTTGGGTTTAACTGTTGTCTGCATGAGCTCTCACAGTTTCTTACTAGTACACACTAAGGTAACAAAATTCGTGGGATAGCGATACATACATCTACAGATGGCAGTAGTGTCATTTACAGAGAGTATAGAAGGGCAGTGCATGGCTGGAGCTGTCGCGTTTACTCTGGTGATTCAAGTGAAAAGGTTTTCGATATGATAATGACCCCACGACACTAATCAACTGACTATGTAAGGGGAATAGTAGTTGGAGATACACGCACGGAACATTCCACTTCGGAAATCGTTAGGGAATTCAGTATTTCGAAATCCAGTGTCAAGAGGGTACGAGAATAAAAAAAAAATCAGACATTAACCCTCACCACGGACAAGGAAGTGGCCGATGGCCTTCACTTAACGACCGAGTGCAGCGACATTTCAATAGAGTTGTCAGTGCTAGGTGAGAAGCAACAATGCGAGAAATAACCGCAGAAATCTATGTTGGACATATGCAGAACGTATTCATTAGGACTGTACAGCGAAATTTTGTGTTAATGAGTTTTGGCACCAAACGACCGACACGAGTTCCTTTGTTAACAGCACGACATGGCCTGCAGCGTCTCTTGACCATATTGCCTGGACACTAGACGATTGGATAACTGTGACTTGGTTAGATGAGTCTCGATTTTAGTTAGTAAGAGCTGATGGTAGGCTCAGAGTGTGGCGCAGACTCCACGACACCATGGAGACAAGTTGTCAACTAGGCACTGAACAAACTGGTGGTGGTTCCATAATGGTCGGGTCATGATTGCAGGTGCCAGGAGATGCGATGTGAAACGACCGTGTGTGTGGTTTTAGGGGAATTCTACAAGCCTTCTAGTTTATAAGACAGTGAAATATGTTCTACTTGAACTTAGTTATTCGAGGTCACAAAGAGTCTGAATGTATGAACTCTACTCTGAAATACGTTGGATGAAGTTTGTACTTTGAGTCTTCAATATGCAGCAGGAGTATGGTGGGAAACTGAAGAATCTGAGCACTGCACAGTGAAGTCTACATGATAGTTCACCCAATGTACCTATGAGTTTCAATAAAAATTGTAACAAATGCCCTCCAAAGATGACTAACTTCAATGTAGTCTGCATGGTGAGCAATCCATGATAGCGATCTTGAGAGAACCAGCTCAGACTTTATGGTTTTATGTTGGTTCAAGATGGCGATCCATGATATCACCAATGACATCAGTATCCAAGATAGTGATCCAAGATGATTGACCTGATGGTACAAACGTACCCCACACTGGTCAACCCAAAATATTTCTATGTTCCATGTTGCTTCGTTTGTCTATGTCCCCCTCACGCCACCACTCATCCTCAGTATCCAGGCTTACTAGCCCTTCAGGTAGATCCCCCACTTGTGCTCTGAACACCATAGCGAAAGGCTGATCATCATCATGAAGTGTCATCAGAGATCTACCATGTTCAGGCAGAAAAAGCTGACTCAAACAGTTGGCTTTAAATACCAGCCCATTCCTCTCTCTCACTGTGTACTATTAGACACACTTCCTGATGCAGCTCCCGATACTTTGGTGTGGAAATAAAGTCAGTATGGAGAACTATTTACAGTTTGAATTTCCACTATACTCTATACCAACATTCAGCACGCCGACAAGCTCTCAAATACAGTGTCCAATATATCGATGCAGGACACAGAACTATTTCCAGACAATGGGCTCCCTCTATATCCAAGATATGTACAACTGATCAAGCCTCAGCTAAGTCGTTACAAAGTGCTGTTGTTCAACGCTACTTATGAATTGGCTGCCGATGGATTGAAGCTTGTTATTGTTAGTTCAGCATCTGATGTGAACTTTGAAGTTAAATTAGAAACAGAGAATGTTCTGTGGTGTGGAAATGTGCAGTTCAGTGATATGGAGTAGGATCAACTGTGCAGCAAGATGAAACACATTGAGGATTGCATGACAACTGAGTACGGTCCATTCCCTCGAGACATCAGTATCTTCAACAACAACAGGGTATAAAAAAAAAAAAAAAAAAAAAAGGGGCACTGAGCACTATGGGACTTAACTGCTGTGGTCATCAGTACCCTAGAACTTAGAACTACCTAAACCTAACTAACCTAAGGACATCACACACATCCATGGCCGAGGCAGGATTCGAACCTGCGACCGTAGCGGTTGCGTGGTTCCAGACTGTAGCGCCTAGAACCGCTCGGCCACTCCAGCCGGCCACAGGGTATCCCATCATCTACATATTTTGGAGTGATACGATGAAGTTAACAATTCAAGACCTCAACACAGAGAGTATATTTCAAGTGTGTAAGTGTGGCACGCCTGTTGTGTTTTATGGGGCAATATAGATCACCATGGAGAGGTTCAGCCAGTGACAAATGTTTATTAAACTCCTCTTCGATGATATTATCATATTGGAACATGAAATACTAGATGAGGAGGAGGAGTTACATGTGTGTATAGGTGTGCATATATCTAGCATTCCCAGATCTCCTATATTACTAACACACACAGAAATTCCACGCAAGCATAGTGTACAGACAGCATTCTGAAGTCTATTGGTGTTCCAATTGATTTGGTAAAATACATGTTGAATTTAAAGGGAATATAGAAAACAGCAATTCGGAAAATATTGCAGAGCGATGAATATGTTTGCTGTGGAAACAAAACAATTACGCTCTTTTAACTATAGTAATATATTTTCCATAATTCATGATGTACAAAATACATATAAACAATTTATAAAAATCTAACAAAATTTGTATCAAATAATATATTTACAAATTGCAATACGTTTTTATCCCAGCATACATATACCCCATGAGATTTAACAGTTCAGCTGTTTTAGTTTCTTAGTGGTTCATACGTTTACAGTGCAACAAATTTTACAGGCGAGTTTTTGCTTTATTCAATTTTTTGATATGTTGACAGGACTTAACAACATCTTACGTGAGAATGAACTTAACGGTTCAACTGCTGCAATGTCAGAAAGAGATTTGACAGCCATTACATTTTCAGTCCTTCTCGCTATGTTAGAGAGAAACTTAGCAGTCCATTCATTTTGTAATTGTTGTAGAAATTAGCTGTTGATTAGCACAAGAGGTAAAACGTGTGTGGAGTCTGAAATATGAAACTTGGAATTTGTAACACTATCGTCCTTTTTATAGTCTAGAGACTTTGCACTAATGAAGAAAAGAATGAGATTAGTACAGTGAGCAGCGTATAAGAAGGTCTGCAGAAGACATTCTTTGACTGTGTGAAGTTTACTGTTTATATGTAATTAACAAATGTTTATAATGTTATGTAAGTAACAGTAAGTATCTTTTATTTAACTATGTATAATTGTTTGTAAAGTGAAGTCAGCACCAGCTGAGGGCTAAAGTTAAATATAGGTAAAACCCAGTAGGGCCTTACCGACATTCTGGAAGGTCGGAAAAGGTGGAGATTTTTTGCTGCTAATGGAAGCAGGTAGGAGAGGGGAGAAGTGGAGCAGGTCATAGAGGCGCAAGACACTGTTGAGGCAGGCGATGAAAGCTGATGCGCACTGTACTCCGCAGTATTGTTTAAACAAAGCTAAAGTTTATCTGCTTAATAGGTGTGAGTGAAGGGGAAGTGCTGAGGTACAAGTTTGCAACGCTTTATAAGAGATATAAAATTACGTTTGCAACGAGTGTTGGTTCCTGGATGTGGAATGGTCTAAGGCATCTATTACTTAGACTGACGCAGATCCCCAGGAAAGCCAATATTAGCGGTAGTATAAGTCCATTATTCGATGCTACGAAGACAAGTAATAATCTCCGTCGCTGCAAAACTGGACATGCCTTCACCGCACCTAAATCTCCAGCAACTGTGCTCACAACGATACTACTGAAATTAACCGTCCATAGTTCTGTATACGAGCTGTTTTGGCAAGTTTTTGCGTGTTTTGTTCAATAACCATTTAATTTTCTTACACAAAATTACTCATATAAGCTAAAGTGTTCCAAGTAGGGATCCTTTCTTATACTAAAGAGAATGACACCGAGAATTCATTGGCGTGAAACATTATCGCGCGACTGAGTGTTTTCTTGCAAAGTAAATTTAAATTATCACTCAAGTGCAACAATAAAAGTAAATTTGGAAATTGTAGATTGTCTTGAAAGTAAGTAAAGTAAATAACAAAAATGTCTTTGAGCACCATGGGACTTAACATCTATGGTCATCAGTCAGTAAATAACAGTTCTACCTGGCGTCCAAGAAATTATGTAATGTATATATTTCAATAAAACTGTGGAAAACCAAGCATAAAACCTTTTGCAATCATTTCGATACTAACAAAAGTATTGTAAAAATATTTCTTGTGTATAATACATGTTTTCAGAAGCGATGTTGCTGATCTTACCTTCAGAAACGTAAGCAGGCATTTTTGTCTTTCCGGCGTTGTTTTCACGGACCAAAACTTTCGAAGTGTGTGCGTGTGACCAATTCTGAAAGCAGTCATTATTCAGCTATCTATCTGTAATAGCCTGTTTCTTCAGTGATAGAAATTACTAAAAGAGAAAAAGTTTTGATAAGAACCAAAATATAGTAAAGACCAAATTTAGTGAATGTGTTGAATAACGTCAATCGATTCGTCATTTTGGCTGGTGACCGTGTTTCTCAATATTATTATCACTCGCAAGAAGCAGTCTGACAAAAAAGAAAAGCATCAACCAAGACTATACGATAACTTCACATTTGACCGAGCATTACAGATTATGCGGCAGCTGAGGTCACTAGCGGTTGTTAAAAAGGTAGTTGTGTTTAAGTGCTTTAATTACCGAAGCTAGAATAACATCTGAAGAACTAAACGTAACTACGTCTACATACTATTGTTATATATGTCTTAAGTGACAGAACAGCACTTACATCGCCATGCAGCCGTTATAACTTAGCAGACTGTATTTTTCATGGTTAGAAGAGTGAAAAAATTTATCGAATGTGAACGCTCGAAAAAAAAAATTAAAGTACGAACAGGTGACGTGGGAGCAATGGAGGCTCCTCCTTACGTACAGAGGAATCTGCTGCTACCACCTTACTGAATTCGACATGGGTTCACAGTTTAAATCTACTGAACCGACTACTACTACTAACATCGGCAATACTCTGCCAATTCAGCATATCGATCCACATTTCGTATGAACTATTATAACACATTTTCTTGTACAAACATCCTCAAAATTCATCATACATGATTTAGAAAACCCTTGGAAAAGTTAAACATATATGTGAGTCGTTTACGTACACTGAGATGTATGACATTCGCTTTGCAGATCAAAAGGCTACTCTGCCATGTGTAGAACTATTTGTAAGTACATCACTTTCACGCTACTCCTGCTAAGCTACAAAATAACCGTTAGATAAGCGGCTATGTGGACCACGATTGCTTTAGGTTAGACACGGACGCCAGCTGTCGTTTGGTTTTGCACTCGCTGAGGAAAAGACGGAGCTTACAACGAGACGACGCCTACTCATCATTGCCGAATTCGTCAAAACTTATGGTACATGTAGAACGTGGTGAGACAAAAGAGTGCCCCAATTGGAAATTCCATATGGTCAAGCGTTTAGGAAATAGAAGGAATTTTGATATGGATCAGTCAAAATGTGCAAGTTATCAATTGCCCCTGTGAGAATGCGCTTACAACGCGGGGTTTGGCTCGGCGGAAAGAGATCTGTTGTTACTGTTTTTGCGGAATAAAAAATGAGCTGCTATCACAAAAAAAGAGATGAGATTCACATTGAAAAGGTCGCAGGATCTACTCCGCCCATTAGCAATTATTCTTGTGCTCCTTGGCAAAGCGTACACTACTGACATCACAATTAACAGCAACATCATATAGGTTATTTTATTAATTTGTACAAGCACAAAAAGTGTAGGCATAGGATGAAATTCGGTGACTGCAAACATTCAAAAAGGGATCGTAGTTAACGCGTGCACGGGAACGTCATGTATGTAAATCGACGTTCCCATGCACGCGTAAACTACAATCCCTTTTTAAATGTTTGCAGTCCCGCGCCGGCCGCGGTGGCCGTGTGGTTCTAGGTGCTGCAGTCCGGAACCGCGGGACTGCTACGGTAGCAGGTTCGAATCCTGCCTCGGGCATGGATGTGTGTGATGTCCTTAGGTTAGTTAGGTTTAACTAGTTCTAAGTTCTAGCGGACTGATGACCTAAGATGTTAAGTCCCATAGTGCTCAGAGCCATTTGAACCATTTGAACCAGTCCCGCATTTCATCCTACACTTTTGTGCTTTAATGAATTAATAAAATAACCTTTACGACCTTGCGGTTAGCTGTGCTGTCAGTAGTGTACGCATTGCCAAGGGGCACAAAAATATTTGCCACCGGGCGGAGTAGAATCTGCGACATTTTTATTGCGATTCTGATCTCTTGCCGCTTTTTTAAAAAATGTCATTTTCTTAGTTGCATTTGTTCGGAGCGGACGTCCCTTGACACCTGTTGAAATTCTTTCTTGATCCATTCACTCAGTTGTTTTTATTACAGAGGGTAGCTAACCCTCTGACCGAACACGCTGAGCTACCATGCCGGCAAAATTTATGCTCCATCCCGGTTCGAACCTGGACCTCCAGCTTACTAGACAGACGCGCTTACCACTGGACTATCGGCACACAACATCACTGAGCCAAACACCGCTTCCTAAACACAGTCTCATAGGGACAATTAATAAGGTGCACATGGTGATAGATCCGTATCAAAATTCCTTTTATCTGCTAAACTCTTGGCCTTCTGGAGTTTCCACAAGGGGCACTTTCTTGTCTCACCGCGCCCTGCTTGTACTACGAATTTTGACGAATTCGGCGATGACGAGTAGGCGTCCTCTGCTTGTTAGGTAAATGAAGGAGTGATATAAGAAGAGAGGAAGATTAGTGCGTGAAAGTTTACTATGTGACTTGAGGATAAGCGAATCAAATGATTGTCATAACTTTCTGATGATTGGCTCTCGCTCCATTGTCGTACTTTTGAAAACCGTTACGCATATCACTATGGTTATATCTGTATAATGTTTATTCATTTCAATTCAGTTTTTTCTTAATTCTAGAAGTACATACATAAATTGCACTGAAATATTTCTTGCCCTTGTAAAAAGTTCATGGCTTCAGAGTACCAAAGTGTTCGCTCCATTAGGTCGAATGGCTCCAGCTACGCTTTTCAATGCACTCTTAATTTTTTTCAGTTCTTTCCTATAATTTGCCTCCAATGAATTTAATTTCTTTACTAATTGAAACTTACCTACTACCAGGTAAATTTCCCTATATTTTGACAGCAGCTGATCGTATTGCTCAGTTTTCTTTTGTCCGTTATTGTATTTCTTTCATATAACATACGATAAGGTCGCTAAAATCCTGAAGTTTAACGTGCGTTACGCTACTTTTGAAACCTTTTATACTTCACAGTTCAAAAGATCGCACAAAATAAATTGATCAGCACACGAGACAAAGTGCATAGTAGTAGCCAAAGACTATACAGTTTATCTCTCAATAAGAGGTGCGTAAGTAAGTAAAGCATCATATTTTTTCTGAAAGCAGGTTGGTTTTATTCAGAATTCCAATACACTACGTTATTCTCCGCTCTTTTGCTACAAACCCCTATTTTTCAACATGGTCTCCGTTCAATGAGACGGCCTTACACCACCTTACTGGGAGGGCCTGTACGCCCGCGTGGAACCACTCTTCTGGTCGACGTTTGGAACCAACGTCTTCCTGCATTATACGGCCCTTCAAACTTACATGAAAGGATGTTGTGGTGGCCCTCAACTACGCACCCACAGAGTTCCAATATTAAAAGTTTTGCGTGGTTTCGTTGTCTAGGGGCTGGGATACGTATTTGCCGCATTACAGGCCAAATACTGCAGTGTCTACAGTATACGACAAGAATACACACATGACTCGAATGGTCAAAGGTTTTTATCACTCGGTAATTGCGAATTATAAATGAAACATATAAGTTCATAAATGAAAGATTGAAATTAAATAAAGTCTGCAGGTACTGCCTTAACGACTTTAAATGATCAGTACGATAGTACAAGTACTTCTGAGAATGCGGTGTATTTCTGGAAAACATTGGTGTCGATGGTCCAGCAACTAAATAAAATATAGGTTGAATAACAGGGAAACAATAGATTTCTACTTCACGTAATTAGTTATGAACAACAACATAGCTCGCGAGATATTCACTTCTGAACGAATACTACGTCTTCACTCCAGAAGTCATGGAAATCACACAACAGCTCACGTTGACACTCCGAAATATTTCTATCCTCCGCGACCACGTGTAAAACTTCACACACTACTAATCTCTCTCGCGACCGTGCGTCCGTCTCGCCATCGAGTCCAGCACTTCCCTGTCCTCCGTCCTCTCGCGTACTGTCCTCTCACTTCCATCCAGTCTCCCCATTCACGAGCGTTGTGATTGGCTAGATCACTCCCACCATGTCTTCAAGCCAAAGCACATTCACGAACATAATGAGACACATTCGAAATACTGGATTTATATTTAAATAGCTTGAAATTAAATAAATATTCCTACTACTGGACCACAAACATGCTCTAATATACATTATTAAATACATAAACAAATTAAATAAACATACTCATATATCAAAGGAATAGCAAGCAAAAGTAGGCCAGTAGCCTAATGTCTCTGTGCATTCTAAAACACAGTAAATATTTGACCAATTTCTTCATGCATAGTACATATCGGATATAAACAAAGACATAGATGGATGAATATATTTATAAGCATGCTGATACCGTTTTTTCTTGTAACTGAGGAGTACTTACGGCCTGACACGATCGATAGTAATTGACCTCTTTGACCTCCAATAACCCATGTACTATTCAAGTTACATGCCTGTAATTTATACCAATTTAGCTTTACATTAATAGCTTTCTAAAGACACATCGATTGACGCAATCGGATGAATCGTTTAGATTTTGCAAATTCGTTGCTGGGTGCTACTTGTAGCCGGCCGCAGTGGCCGAGCGGTTCTAGGCACTACAGTCTGGAACCGTGCGGCCGCTACTGTCGCAGGTTCGAATCCTGTCTCGGGCATGGATGTGCGTGATGTCCTGAGGTTAATTAGGTTTAAGTAGTTCTAAGTTCTAGGGGACTGATGACATTAGAAGTTAAGTCCCATCGTGCTCAGAGCCATTTGAACCATTTTTCTTACTTGTATAATTTACAGTCAGATGCTAAACTTTAAACTAATAAAGCGATTGAAAATCTGATTACACTATCAGAATCGTCATGCAAACAATGGTAATATACATATTTCTTTTTGGGGTATGATGATTCATCTGGCTACTATTAATTTCTATACGAACTGTGAAATGTCTGTCATTAAGGTTTCACAAAGTCCGCCATCTCTGGCACTCCGGGCATGTCTCTTTCATCAACACAGCATCACCAAGGTATTCCTAGCCACGCGCTCTCTGGACCACACGCTGGGATTACCCTGCTGATCAGTTAATGTTTGGCACCACGTGGCTGCTGCCGGGCCCGCCCTAGCCAAGCATCCCTTGTGGCCATGCCAACTCTGAACGTAGATTATTTACAGGGCGCCACAATTCGCCCGAACCTCACAATCAGTAACCTCCCCCAAATCCATGTACTGCTTCCCGCGGATTGCGTCATTCATTGGGTCAAACAGACGGTAGTTTGAAGGTGCGAGAACCGGACTGTAGGATGGATGAGGAAGAACAGGCCAATGAAGTTTAGTGAGCTTCTGTCGAGTCTGCAGATCTGTGTGAGGCCTTGGTGAAGGAGTTGTTTCTTCAGTTTCCTGAGGGTAATACAGCTATGTGAAACCGGCCGGCACCCGGGAGATCGGATAGGTTTGGGCGACCTTGTTGCGGTAATATTAGACGCCTCGGCCAACGACTCAAAGTCCTATCATTCACTGCGTGGTCTCCGCAGATGATCTGCAAGTGTCTATGAGTACCTGACACTATCTCCCATGTTTCGCGATAAGACAAAACGAGCTGCCCTTCTTTGTACTTTTTCGATGTCATCCGTCAATCCCACCTGATTCGGATCCCACACCGCAAAGCAGTACTCCAGAATAGGCCGAACAAGCGTGGTGTAAGCAGTCTCTTTAGTACACCTGTTGCACCTTCTAAGTGCTATGCCAATGAATCGCTGTCTTTGGTTTGCTCTACCCACAATATTATCTATGTGATCGTTCCAATTTAGGTTATTCGTAACTGTAATCCCTAATTATTTAGTTGAATTTCCATCGTTCAGATTTGTGTGACTTATGGCGTAATCGAAATTTAGCTGATTTCTTTTAGTACTCATATGAATAACTTTACTCTTTTCCTTATTCAGGGTCAATTGCCGCTTTTCGCACCATACAGATATCTTATCTAAACAATTTTGAAAGTCATTTTGATCATTGATGACTTTACAAGACTGTAATTGACAGCATCATCTGCAAACAATCTGAGACAGCTACTCAGATTGTCTCTTACGTCGTTAACATAGATCAGGAACAGTAGAGGGCCTATAACACTTCCTTTCGGAATTCTGGGTATTGCGAGGTGCATTCAAGTTCTAAGTCCTCCGATTTTTTTTCTCCGGACTGGAAAGAGATAGAATCATGCGCATTGTTTTAAAATGACGCCGCGTTCATTGTCAATATGTCCCAGAGATGGCAGCACCGTACGGCAGATGGAATTTTACCGCCAGCGGCGAGAATGAGAACTGTTTTAAATACTTAAAATGGCGACGTTTTCCTTACTTGAACAGCGTGCAATCATTCGTTTTCTGAATTTGCGTGGTGTGAAACCAATTGAAATTCATCGACAGTTGAAGGAGACGTGTGGTGGTGGAGTTATGGATGTGTCGAAAAAGCGTTCGTGGGTGCGACAGTTTAATGAAGGCAGAAAATCGTGTGACAACAAACCAAAACAATCTCGGGCTCACACAAGCTGGTCTGACGACATGATCGAGAAAGTGGAGGGAATTGTTTTGGGGGATCGCCAAATGACTGTTGAACAGATCGCCTCCAGAGTTGCCATTTCTGTGGGTTCTGTGCACACAATCCTGCATGACGACCTGAAAATGCGAAAAGTGTCATCCAGGTGGGTGCCACGAATGCTGACAGACGACCACATGGCTGTCCATGTGGCATGTTGCCAAGCAATGTTGACGCGCAATGACAGCATGAATGGGAGTTTCGTTTCGTCGGTTGTGACAATGGATGAGACGTGGATGCCATTTTTCAATCCATAAACAAAGCGCCAGTCAGCTCAATGGAAGCACACAGATTCACCGCCACCAAAAAAATTTGGGTTAACCGCCAGTGCTGAGAAAATGATGGTGTCCATGTTCTGGGACAGCGAGGGCGTAATCCTTATCCATTGCGTTCCAAAGGGCACTACGGTAACAGGTGCATCCTACGAAAATGTTTTGAAGATAAAATTCCTTCCTGCTCTGCAACAAAAACGTCCGGGAAGGGCTGCGCGTGTGCTGTTTCACCAAGACAACGCACCCGCACATCGAGCTAAAGTTACGCAACAGTTTCTTCGTGATAACAACTTTGAAGTGATTCCTCATGCTCCCTACTCACCTGACCTGGCTCCCAGTGACTTTTGGCTTTTTCCAACAATGAAAGACACTCTCCGTGGCCGCACATTCACCAGCCATGCTGCTATTGCCTCAGCGATTTTCCAGTGGTCAAAACAGACTCCTAAAGAAGCCTTCGCCGCTGCCATAGAATCATGACGTCAGCGTTGTGAAAAATGTGTACGTCTGCAGGGCGATTACGTCGAGAAGTAACGTCGGTTTCATCGATTTCGGATGAGTAGTTAATTAGAAAAAAAATCGGAGGCCTTAGAACTTGAATGCACCTCGTACTTCTGTTTTACTCGATGACTTTCCGTCTATTACTACAAACTGTGGCCTTTCTGACAGGAAATCACGAATCCAGTCGCATAACTGAGGCGATACTCCGTAGGCACGCAGTTTGGTTAGAAGACGCTTGTGAACAACGGTGTCGAAAGTCTTCTGGAAATCTAAAAACATGGAATCAATTTGACATCCCCTGTCGATAGCACTTATTACTTCATGAGTATAAAGAGCTAGTTGTGTTTCACAAGAACTATACTTTCTGAAACAGTGCTGACTATATGTCAATAAATCGTTTTCTTTGAGGTACTTAATAATGTTCGAATACAGGATATGTTCCAAAACCCTACTGAAGTCGACGTTGGAGATATAGGCCTGTAATTCAGCGGATTACTCCTGCTTCCCTTTTTGGCTATTGGTGTGACTTGAGCAATTTTCCATCTTTAGGTACCGATCTTTCTACGAGCGAGTGGTTGTATATAATTGCTAAATATGGAAGAGTAGGGGCTGAAGCGGGAATATTCGACAATGTCCCACAACAAATTCCGCATTTTTTCAACCGAAATTGGACGAGAAAAAAAATGTTGAAATATTTATTGGAAGCCCCTCGTGGTATTGTACAATATATTGCATAATTTTCGGTTTTATCCACAGATGGTCAGTAACACTGCACACTACGAATTACTGCACAATGTTATTGACAATCTAGCAGCCGGTTGTGGGATAAGCAACCAGATATTCAACGGCACACTTTAACGAAGTAAAAAATTCCGGTGTGGACTCTGAAGTAAGTGCCCAGCGTCGCCGCCTTGGTGTTGAGTGAATTGCCAGCACTTGCCGTGAGCCGCTAACAGTTTTTTCTGCCGCAGCCAGCTCTAGTGCAGGGCCACTCGCAGCAGGCCCTCGCCTTTTCCGGCCAGCTCATCCGGAAAGAGGCCGCATTAAGTTTTCAAAGAAAACAGCTGCCGCTCTTAAGCGCGGCTGTCAGTTAAGCCGCAAAAAAATACGCCGCGTCTCTGCGGTTCCTTACGGAGCACAGTGCAGTGATGTGTGTGGCGCCCGCCGACCGCCATTCCTCACGGGCTCTGCTCGCCAACCATCCGGATTGTCGGTTAGAGAATTCCGCAGTGATTCGATCTGAAATATATCACAGCCCCGGCGGGACCTCTTCAGGTCCTGTATAAAACTCAAAAGTATAAACACACCGACAGCTGTAAGGCGAACCGCTTTCATTTTACATACAGTTTCAGGATTTTCCACGAAATTCAATTTTATCAGTCAGCAATCTTCTCGAAGATCTGATGTGTCCTACCCCAAACTCTGCTCCCGCGTTAACCTCTGCATCTGAGAGCAGCACGTGCAAACTTCGTCCTCAATTATTTGTTGTATGTATTCCAGCCTCTGTCGTCCTTTACAGTCTCCACCCTCGACAGCTCCCTCTAGTACGACAGAGGTTACTCCTTGGTGTCTTAGTACATCTCCTGTAATCCTGTTACATCATCTTATTAGTATTTTGAATGTGTTCTTCTCTTCACTGATTCAGCAAAGAACCCCCTCATTCCTTCTCTTATCAGTCCACTTACTTTTCGACGTTCTTCTGTAACACCGTATGTCAAACGTTTTGATCCCCTTCTATTCCGATTTTCCCACTGTTCATGATTCATTACCACACAATGCTATGCACCAAACGTATATCCTCATACATTTCTTCCTCAAATTAACGCCTATGTTTGATAACAGGGCTGGCATCTTTGCCTGTGGTAAACTGCTTTTTAAATCCTTCACGCATCCTCTGTCGTGTGTTATTTTGCTTTCAAGCTGGCAGAATTCATCTGCTCGTCACCACTAATTTTGACGTTAAGTGACTCGCTATTCCCGTTTATAATGCTTCACATTACCTTTGTTTTTTTCGGTTTGCTCTCAGTCCATATCCTGTACTGCTTAAACTGTTTATTCCATTCAACAGATTCTGTAATCCTTCTTCACTTTCACTGAGGACAGCAATGCCATCCGTGAATCTTTACTCTGCTATTCTTTCACCCTGAATTTTAATCCCACTCTTGAACGTTTCTTTGGTTTCCGTCATTCCTTCTTCAGTATATAACTTGAAAAATAGGGGCAATAAGACTGCGTCCCTGTCTTAAACAATTTATACATCGAATCGTTCGCTCTTATTCTTCTAATCTTAATGTTCACTCTTGGTTCTTGAACATATTGCATATTACTTACCTTTCCTGTAGCTTACTCTTATTTTTCTCAGAATTTCGGACACCTTGCGCAATTGTACATTGTCGAAGGATTTTTCTAGTCCGATAAATTCTAAGAACGTCTCTTGATTTTTCTTCAGTCTTCCTTCCATTATCAAGGTCGACATCAGAACCACCTCTCTGGCGCCTTTACCTTTCCTAAATCCGAACTTAACTCGGGGATTTAGAAGTTCCGATGGAACGTTATCTAACCCTTCTGCCTTATTTGATCGTAAGTCTTCCAGAACACTTCTAAATTCTGACCTTAATTCCCTATGTCTTACATATCGACTACAATTTGTTCTTCTGTCACGTCATCATACAATCCCCATCCGCTCGTACATGTACTCTTCCCGCCTATCCGCTCTGTTCTTTGCGTTTAACAGTGGTATTCCCATCGCACTCTTTACGTTACCACTCTTGCTTTTAATTCCACCTAAAGTTGTTTTGTCCCTTGTATTGCTGTATGAGTCTCCCGAATAGCATTTGATTTCCGATTTTCACATGTTGCCTGCAGCCATTACGGCTTGGCTGTCCTGCACTTCCTATTTATTTCATTCCTGAGCGACTTACATTGCTATATTTCTGTATTCCCCTGAAAATTTTAGTACGTCCTACTTTGGTCGATCAATTAAAGTGTTTGTCCTGTTACCCAAGATTTTTTCACAGTTACCTTTTTGTACCTATATTTGTATGTCCTATAACTGTTACGACCTTTGCAGAGATGTCCACTCCTGTTCGTCTGAACTGCCAACTCTGGTATTCCTCATTGCAGTAGCCTCATCCTTAACGAACTTGAAACGGGTCTCATCATTCCTCAGTACTTCAGTACCTCACGTCCTTCCACGCCGTTTCTTCCAGGTTATTTTGTTAAACATCAGTTTGTTTTCATCGTTACCAAATTGTGATCTGAGTCTGTGTCTACATCCGGGTACGCCTTGTGATACAATATGTGATTTCGGGATCCCTGGCTGCCATGATATAATCCAGCTGCAATATTTCCCTGTCTCCATGTCTTTTACAAGTATACCTCCACCTCTTATGATTCTTGAACAGAGTATTAGCTATTAAAATCTGAAACTTATTACAGAACTCAATTAGTCTTTCTCCTCTCTGATTCCTACTGCCAAACACATATTCTCCAGTAACACATTCTTCTGCTCCATGCCTTACAACCGCCTTCCAATCCCCCACGACAACAAGATTTTCACTTTCCTTTACATACTGAATTATCCTTTCAGTATCCTAATGTACATTCTCTATCTCTTCATATTCTACTTACGATGTTGGCATGTATACCTGAACTATCGTTGCCGGCGCTGATTTGTTGTCGAATAACACCCTATCACTGAACTGTTCGCAGTAGCTCTCTTGTACCATACTTTCCTACTCATAACGAATCACACTCCCGTTACATCGTTTTCTGCTGCTGTTGGTATTACCCTATATACATCTGACCAGAAATCCTTACCTTCCTTCAATTTCGCTGCACTGGCACCCACTATATCTAGAAAGAGCTTTTGCATTTCCAATTTCACGTTATCTGTCTATCCCAGTACGTTAAAACTTCGGACATTCCATGCTCCGACTCGTAGAATGTTGTCCCGTCAGTGGTTATTCAATGTTTTTCTGATGGCCACTTTCCCCTTGGCAATCCCCTCCCAGAGATCCGATTGGGTGACTAATCAAAAATCTTTTGCCAACGGAGAAATCATCATGACATTTATTTTTCAGCTACAGGCCACGTATCCTGTGGATATGCATTATGTGACTTTAATGTAGTGATATCATGGACCGCTGATTCATCCCTCTTTTCGGGGCAGTTTCTCATCCCAAGTGGAAGAGAATGCGTTGAACCTCTGTCCGTTCCTCCGCTCTCTTTGACAAGGCCTTTCTCATGCCGAAAGTCTTCGGCCACCAATGTTGATGTATCTGAACACAAACAAATACCAAACAGATATAATTGACCAACAAATTTGTTTATTTATTTATTTACATAGTTTACGCCCATTTATACTTCTTTAAACCAGTAGTTTTTTGTCTTACTTTTCCAAAACTAGTTAAAAAGTTGTTTCAGAAGTCTAGTACTCGGTAAGCGAGAAATGGGGGCAAAACATGTAATCCTTCGTTTTCGCATTGTAACAACAGTGAACTTACTTTCTTGGTAAACCACGAAATTGCCTAAGTCTCCACTTAGCATTAACTTGGTGTTTTTTATTGATAATCGTTCGGAGTATTCTTCTATCAACTTCTGCAGTTTATTAGTTGGTGCTTGAGTGTTTGGTGTAAACGGTGTTTCACTTGCACGTGTAGCCTCCGGTTTAGCGACGGAGGAATAATGTCGAAGTTTAGCAATTATTGAAAGAGATTGTTTATCGTTTTTCGTAAGCTTCCACGTAATTCTCTGTGCTCGCTGTAGTGGTAATATTTTACTGTTTGTTGGTGCTCTTTCACTGACATTTCAGAATACTTAAACATTTTTACCACATTAATTTTTTGAGCATTGAGGAATATAATATGGGATATGCCAAATGGGAAGCTGAACATCATTTCAGTTTTCCCAGAAGAAATTTTTGACCCAAACTTTGGCGATAATCGTTTTGATTCTTATACCTGAAACCTGGCTTCATCGATACTGTTCGCTAACAACAGCAAATCACAAATGCAAGACAGTTGAATCGAATATTAATTTGTTGTTGCATCGTTTGAGACGTGAATATTTCCGTAGTGTCCTCTTGTTCCGTATTGCACTCTAGTAAACATAAACTCCCCGCAGCGAAATCGATTATCGCTTGTACGTTTACCAAACAAGACAGTGATCTGTCAGTTTACTGTAATATGTGTGTAGAGGGCGTGATTACCATGTATTGATTACGTCAGTTAATACGTCTGCAGTGACATTTGGTCGGGCCTGATTGACCTGAGCTTTCTAATGAAACTCTCTAATCGCTGATCTGGTTACAGCTCCACTGACTCACTTGTTTCTAAACGCTTACAACAATATTTAACACAGTACCCCACTGAAACTTTAAATTCGATATGTGACATTAACTTCGTCGGCAAATAGAAGCGTTGCAAAATTTGCCTCTGAGTCCTGCACGTTTCAGTTTGTTGCCGCCTGACTGGACAATTTCTGTCCACTAATATATAATAAGGCGTAAAAAAAACTACGTAAACATAATTTTAGCGTTTAGAGGAGATAAAAGAAACACTTTTGTATGTGACAAAAACGTCACAGGCGCACCGTTTCCCCACCAGGCGTACATACAGGTTCTGATGCAAGTAATGTCCAGAGACGCTGTTAAAACTGTAGTTTGATTTACACTGTTTTGGAGCTGTTGCTGACGTACTATCGATGCAGCGTTTCGCTTATGAGTTACCGATAGGCACTCCAGAAGAGCTGGGTGCTCATTTGGATGAAGGTGCAGCCGTAATTTGTGAAACGCCTGGTAGATCTAAGCGTTTAGACAGGCTTTAACACGCAGATTGCAGTTGTGCATTAACGTAAACGGATTACATTTTCAGCTACGTCTCTAAAACAATATACAGCATACAGCAATTCGAAAACCGTCCCTGATCATCACTAAACAACCCGGACATAAATCTGGCTTCATCACAAAATATACAAGCTAACTGTACGAGATAATCAGTCTAGAGCTCACTAGTTTAACTGCACCATTACAAATTTTAATGGAAAATCCACAGTGCCAGTAACGTGACTATCTTTCAAAAGCCTAAGTAACGACATTTTGAAGCGCAAACCATTGCGCGATGTACTGACATGGGTGTGGAGCAATGCCGATCCCAGTCCTGTGGTCAGCTGCGCTATGTTTCTCGATTGAGAATGCATGACGCGAACAACCCGATCGAAGTGGTTCCGCAGGTTAAACCCGTGGAGTTTGGTGGCCAGGGGAGTAAGCTAACTCATCATGGTGCTCTATGAACCACTCACGTAAAATTCGGGCTGTGTGGCGCGTTGTATTGTCCTGCTGATATACGCCAATGTGCTGAGTAAAAACAAATTGTATGTAGGGCTCGACGTATTCCCCCCCCCCCCCCCCACCTTCCCCATCCTCAGTATAGATGCATATGTGTGTTGATCCTTTGCTCCTTACAGAATGACGTGATCACCCGCGGAATGCCACGTTAACATCCCCCAGACGATATAGCTCCCTCCTCCGGCCTGTACCCTTTGCTTTCACACGTTTTATGCCGTACACGCCAACGACCATCTTCCTGATGAGCATAAAGGGTGATCGATTTGAAAAGGCCTCTTGTCGCTAATCAGTGGACGTCCATTAGGCATACTGGAGTACAAATTTCAGTCTTCGTCGCCGGTGGACAGCAGTCAGCATGTGTTCACGCGCCTGCTTCGCAGGCCATTGAGCAGCACTGAACAGTCGTTGAGGAGACACTGTTGGTAGCCCTTTGGTTCATCTGAGCGGTCAGCTGTTCAACAGTTGCACGTTTATTCACTCTTACACCCCTGTCATCTACGGCTTGTGGCGCACCACAGATGCCGCGGGGCTGGTTTAGGATAGCGCCATTTTGCCATACTCGGTATACTTTAAGAACCGCGACACGCGAGCAGTTTCCAAACTTAGCAGTTTCGGAAATGATCCCATCCTTGACCCGAAAGCAAACGACCATGCCCTTTTGGACGCGAGCTAAACCACTCCGTTTGCGCATTACAACGAATGGATGTCTTTCCACGTCCTCCCGACACACTTTATATACCCTCCACTGCTAGTGGTACCACCTGCCGCATGTGAGTGTTTATTGCACGTTGACGTCGAACTTAGGCGATGATCACATTAATGTAACTGAAACGCCTAGTTAAAGCACCTCAAATTTTTAAGTTCCCTTTTACAAAGATGGATCAAATGCAAAACACATTTGGGAACGAACCTATTCAGGGAACAACAGCATTCTTCCCCTCAGCCAAATAAGAGAGCGTCTTGCTTTGGGCCGTAGAATATCCCAATCGGATATCTTTGCGATGGATATCCAATTACAGTATGTACCTTACAAGCAAGGGAACGAATATTTTCAGATTAATTCTGAAACGATAGGTTCCACACAGAAAATTCATGCCTAGAGTCTGTCAAAGCGTAATTACAAATTATGAGGAGTAATGGACACTACAGCAATCTATAACGTGAATATTAGTTTTCCACTCACTTGTTATGAACTTTGCCTAGGTGGAATTGCTTGCATGCCTGAACGATACACGCACAAGCCGTAAGGGAGAGCTATCAGTGGAGAGATATTACTGACATATATGGTTCCTGAGAATGGACGACAGCCCTTTCGATATTTCCAAGGCCAACAATATGAATGACAGACTCATCTGGCCTTGTAAAATTAGTCGACACGATCTTGCGTAAAAGTAAGGGAGACTACAGCCTTAGTATTTCCTGAGAGCATGAATCTCTATTGTATGCCTTAATGATGATGACTTTCTCTTGGTTAAAATATTCTGGAGGTGATACATTTCTCCACTAGGATCCGAGGGCGGGAACTTCTCAGGAAGATATTGCAGACAGCAAAAGCAAAACCGGCGTTTTATGGGTCCGATCACGGGTCTGTAAACAATTCGTGTCATTACTCTGCCATCACCGCCTATTAAACCGTAGTTCGATAATATTCACACCTGCTAGTACATACCTTTTTTGGAATTGCACTCAAACATTAAATCTATGGAACTATAACAGCAAAAGGAGCCTCTATCTGTGGTCAGAACCATGTCTCGGGTAGACAGCAAGTGCAGCTGACGTCGGCTTAATTGCTATGGCAGAGGTCGTCAAGAATTCTGTTCTCGCCCGGAGGATTCTTTCCGAGGGCAGCTTATCTGCATATTTCCAGGTCGTTGCGGAACATATGCATTTGCTGGCCCCTATCTCTCTCCCTCCCTCCCCCCCCCCCCCCCCACCTCTTTCTCTCTCGCTGTTACTTACACTCTCTTCCTTCCCTTTTCCTAATCACATTAAATGTCTGTGTTTTTAGCAGTTTCTTTCCAATGTCTCTCGTTTATTTACATTGATTACACGTAATTGAATTCCATCATTAAGACGATCGTGAAATCTGATAGCTTAGTCGCGAAGATTAACTTCTATATCTGAGTAGCTACTGGTTTTGTTTACTACTTTGACCATGTTGTTGGGTATCTAAGTCCCTTGACGTGCAAACTATTGGATTTTAAGATGTTGGTCGCGCCCTGGGAATTTCTACTTCAATAGCTACGCTAACGCACAGGGATGACAAAACCCGGATGTGGGTTCCAATTCTTCCATTTTTCATATGAACCTCACATCTATAATAGTAGCACCTGCACCTACTATGGTTGCGCAGGACTCATTAGCGGTGACATCAGATGTTGCCTTCTCCTTTCAGTTTTGTGAGGTATATGACATGCTGGTAGTATAGAAGGTTTTACTGTGTTGATAATGCCTCAATGTAGTAAAATAAGGTGGGATTTCAGAGTAAAGGAAGAGCATATGCAAGAAATTGAGTACCTGTAAGAGTTTTTGTGCGCTGAAGTGAAAAGTAAGTTAATATAAGGTGGAGTGGGGAAGGGAAAGCCAAGTTTTTTGTCGCTAAACTCAAATACCCTTTCACATTCGTTAATTGTGTTTGTCTGTAACCACTATTTTCACAGCCGAAAATGAGTAACTTAGACATATGCATGGAGCCAAGAAAAGTTTTCATTTCTGCTGCCCAACAATGGGTATGGGGCAACTGTGATGCTGATACTCTGTCAAACTACTTTCTAAAAATGTGCATGACTCAATGATCAGCTGCAAATTACTGAAGCGAAAAGATTTTAAAAAAAACGAAACGAATTAGTGATTCATAACGTACGTAACGCAGCCAAACCTGTCTTACTACCCAACGCTATTCGTTCGTAAGGCATCTGTCATGTAACCAAGAGTGCGCAGATCCTCTTTTTGCTATTGTTACTTATCATCTGGACAAGGGCTCCCATCAAGTTCTGATATAATAAAGATGGAACTTGTTTTCGTTCTTCTTGGAGCGATGTGAGTACTGTTGTATATTTGACGAAGTCATCTGACATCCAACAAAGACTGTAGTTTACCCAAATGATGTTCCAAATCCCCTAGGTAGGTGTCTCGACGAAGCCTGTCCTAGTCCAGCTAAAGGTCGAAATTTGAAAATACGATGTAGTGGTAATTCTTCAGTGGGCAGAGGCAACGTCATGCTGGTATAGAAAAGCAAAGCTTGATACTGATGAAAATACTATCCTTATCATCTTCATGTACTTTGCTAGTACCCAAAATTAGTACTTCAGCATCAGTAGATGGCCTACGCAGGTCCTGGCACAGATAGCATTGTTGCCATATTCCTTCCCTCCCTCACCTAACCCTCCTCATCCCACTAGCCATCTCTCTTACATAATCAGTGATGGCATGTGTTGTTGCCAGACTCGCCGACTTCTCCACCACCCTCCTGATGTCTTAGTCCATTGCCTATCTGTAAGATGGCGGGAAATTCAAAAAATGCTTTGAAATTCAAAAAAGCCCAGTTGTACTAAGTGTAAAATGTCGTGATATTCACAAACTCCAAGATGGCGGATCTAGAGACAGCCCCTATGGTGTCAGAGTCCAAGACAGTGGACCTGGACTGCCTGTGTGGTTGCCTGGTTTCCTGGGTTCTCACCAGTCCTATTACATCATATTCCACAGTGGTGGACCTGTTGAATACTGACACAGCCTACATGGTTGCCATATCACGTCTCCTAAGTATATAATCAAAGCTGGTGGACCTAGTGTGTAGTGGAACATCCTTCATGGTTGCTGGGTCAATTGTGCTGAGTTTCGAATCAAGTCATAAATGTAAAAAAATCAGAAATTCAAAACCCCAATTCTCCTAGGTGTAAGTCCACTTGTGCTTCATTTATATTTATTGCTTAAACAATTACAGCTGCTTGCATGGCATGATAGGATGGGAGAGTGTATTTACTTAAATAAATGTAAGGAAAGCCCCTTTTGCAGTCCTTGTTACAGCCCCTTCTTGAGCAGTTCATGCTGCACTGACAGACAAGTCATGTGCTTACTGCCCATGGCCTTGCACAGCACCAGCTAGATCGTCATGAGTCCTACCAGAACATGCATCCACAGCAGTTGTGATGACTTGAGTGCATGTGTACTGTGCTCAACACAGTTGCATTCCAATGTGCCCAGGCAATGTGATATCAGTGGTTCAGCTTACTCTAACAGCCAGTTAATGCTATAAAGTAGCACTTACATAGATGCATTTTCAAGGAATTAATCAGGGTGCTGTTTCAGATCTGGACAATGGCTACATCACATGATTCATGCTCTCTAGCACATCACACTGGCATGCATCAACTTCTGCAATGAAATCTGCACCATACCAGTCTCATTTGATATGAAGCCATTTCAATTCGTCAGTGATGCACCAGCATGGAAATGCACTAAAGCTGCGTCTAGGTAACAGCTGATTAGCTGTTCCTAGCATTACCCAGTGCCAGCCCACCGAAAGAACGGACAAACATTCACTTTTCAAGAATGACATGCAGATTTCTGACAGAATAAAAAGTTCATTAAGTCATGCAGACTGCGCTGTATTCATAGCAGTACCCACCAACCAGCCAACCAACACGAGTGTGCCCAGTATACCTCATACTGTTAATTACTTCAGCAGGAGTGTGCGAAAGTGACACTGTTTCTACAGGAAATTAGGTTTCTGCTAACTCTGGCGAAACACTCAGATGTGAAACAGTCAGTATATCCAATGATGTAATTTTTCCCAAGTCCAATCCCCCACACAGTGAACAGACCATCCACTCACCTTTACAAATAAACAAAACTTGCATGGAAACTCTCTCCCATATTGTAGCGCAATTTTGCGTTGTTTGTTGGGGCTGGATAACAATTTCAAGGATGAAGTCACTCTCAGATTCCAGTTCGGGCATTGTGATTTTGCATCATTCTGATAGATTGCATGTTGTTGTCGAAGTGTTGGGGGTATGGCTGTCAGTGAAATGTCTTTCTTGGAGAGCAACACATGTCATAGAACAGGAGGAAACTTGGAAACTCAAGACAGATGAAGCTTCAATACAGTAATCACATAAGCAAAGCAAGCTCATAAAGCTTGTCATTGTAACACATAATGTAGATTCATGCCACCAGTTCGAAACAGATTCCCAACTAGCTGTAGTAGTAGTAGTAGTAGTAGTAGTAGTAGTAGAGTCATACCACAAGTTAATATAGAATCTCAGCTAGCTGTACTGTAATGACAGCGCACTTCTATTGATAGATGACAGTACTATTCTTCAATTAACTCTGATCTTCGCTGAATGTAGGCTTTAGTGTGATAGAAATTTGTTACTAGTAGTATCCAAGGAGAGTTCTAGGTGGATAGTACATCTAGTAGTGTAACTGTTGATAGTAATCAAAGTGCACACTTCAGGAATAAATATCTTTTTCCTATTTGGAATGCTGGCCAACATTAACAGGTGCAGTTTCAGAGCATTTCATTAGTTCTGTCCCACAAAGACCATTCATTCTATAGCCTCCATTCCAGCATTACCAGATTAAATAGCCAAGGAATCTGTGTTTGGTCGACTCATACATGCCACACAGCCAACACCACACCAGACTGACCATGTGACTCTCACCATTACTGTGGAAGACACTTAGCAGTCTTCAATGACGCTTCTACAGAGCACAATCACACAGTTTGGAATGCCGGCATCTAATAGGTATTTCATGTCGTAGCTATAAATAGATGCAGTGTTAGAGTTTTCATGAATGTCAGTCGCGTGGTACATTTGTTTGCTTGCCATCTCTGCAGTATCTCCTGCAAAGACAAAGTCGCCATCCATCAAAATGATTGATGGAGACATCTTCTGTGTCTGGAAGGACATGATCACTCGTTAGCTCCTGACTGTCGCCACACATTATCATTATGGACCTGATGGTGGTTATCAGACATGTCAGTGGAATGGAATCTTAGATTAGTAAACCTCACCTAACTTTTATGTTATGTTCTGAAAAAAAATGTGTGTGAAATCTTATGGGACTTAACTGCTAAGGTCATCAGTCCCTAGGCTTACACACTACTTAACCTAAATTATCCTAAGGACAAACACACACACCCATGCCTGAGGGAGGACTCGAACCTCCGCCGGGACCAGCCACACAGTCCATGACTGTAGCGCCTCAGACCACTCGACTAATCGCGCGCAGCTTGTGTTCTGAAACACCTAGATATTATTCGTATGGAAAAGTTCCACTCATTGTCTGGAACTACTGCTATTATGGATTAGTCAGTGCTCTAAGTGACGTCATATGGCTGTCAGCAGACTGAGTAAGCCAGCGAATCGGTTCTACAGTGATTTCTTTCAGGTTTCCAGAAGTAAGTGGCATCATATGTATCCACAATTCCCGTAATTTTCGACATCTAAAAGCGTCACAGATGCGCTCAGATCAAACCAATATGGTGGTTATGTCGATGTGGCGTCGATATAGTTCTTTCAACAAGGTCACTACAAATCTGTACCGTAATCAGTGGAAGCTAGCGTTTTGTCTCTTATGATCACCATGTAGATGCTATATCAAACTCCAGCCACTGTTCCAATAAACAGAAAGTTGTCTAGTGTTCAGGCAAGAATTACATGGTTTAGTGGTTCTGAAACTGAATCAGTTATTATGAGAAGGACATGAGTCCTATTTTTCACAAATTCAGATTTCAGTACCTTCGTGTACCCCATCTGTCGACGCATGTATCTGTGTTGAGAACGTCATGAGTTTCTGCCTTTAAAGCCAAGAAAATCGTTGCCAAAACTTTTGGTTGGTATGAAAAGTCATGAGTCCAGGGCTCATGTCGTTTTCATAGTATGTAATATTTTTTAAATCACCGGTAGTAGCCTACGAGTTATGTCCCTACATTAACAACAATCAAATTTTACCAGTTCCGATTTCATGATCTATTGTTGGCATCACATTGTAAGACAAATCTTGCGTGGTTGTTGTCTAATCTTTCATTAGTAGAGGCAATTTAATCAGAAAAGAGAGCATGGACTAAAATGAAGAAGGTAACAGCCATAGCAAGAGGGAAGGCATACGGCATTATGATAAATACAAACACATCATAATAAAGAAGGCTAGACTATGAGGAGAAGCGTACATTAACTACAAAGGAGAAAACATTCCTACAACTATTACCTTTGAAAAAAATTTTCAATTCTTTTCTATCCAGGGGCACTCTTTCCTACCTTATGATAGGGTGTTTGAGGGTATAAGAAGAAAGTTACGACAAACTGACAGAGTTTATACTGTGAAAGAATATATCGAACTTATTCTTCATTCTGGCAATAAAAAGAACTCATTCATTGTCAACTACCTTGAGGATAACAACATTGTTAAGAACTAAGAGGAATGGTGGCCAGATCTTTTTAAATGCAATTCCCAGAGTTTAGAAACAATGGGAGAAGACAGTGAAATGAAAGTCAACTTCAGTGTTTCACAGTATAATATTTATGAGTATGACAGTGGTCTAGTGTTGAGGCTATTATTATATGGTTAAGAGGTTTTTGAAATTACTTTCTTGATCTTTTCGTGTTTTCCTAGCATTATGTTCACTGAAAGCAAATTCTAATTCACAAACCATGTTTTTAAATGCTTCAGTGTCTCAGCAGCATTGTCTCGCTTGTACGTTCTGGTAATTAGTCATCAGTTTCATGAAGCAGTGTCGAATTATCTTGCCTGGGCTACAAGGAACATTTAAGAATTGATTGTATCTGACTATAGCTCCAAAGAAGTTCACATGGCTCTTAAAGCCAGATGCTGCTAAATCCGTGCACATTCTCTTCTCACGTTTTACTCGTTCCTGCATCTCAGGTGACTAACAATCCGTGAGGAAACCATGTCTGAATTCTCTGTATGAGGTACAAGTGACAGCATTCCTCCTCATCTTTTCCTCTGTTTCCCCTTTGACGTATGTGCAAACGAATTCTGGCTTGTATGGAAAGAGCATGAAGGAGGTAAAAATAGATCGAAATGAGCACTCCAGGTTTTGGGGTGAAGCGTATTACTATTACTCTTGTAATTTTGAAACATTCAGATAGAGATATAATGTTAGGAGTTGAACAGTTTCACTTCTCTTACGCCTGAGCTAACTGTAGTTTACAATGTGCTTACTTCTTCATTTTGGGAGTCATCATGACAGTTCTCGCTATTGTTGTGCCTAGAACTAATTTCACTTCTGCCTTGAGCACGGCTTCTGCTCAGTGGTACTAAATTACGTGTTTCACTTGATCCCATTTCCCAACCAGCGGCCACACGTTCTCTTAAAGTCTGTTGTAAGTCTTATGTGACTCATTCCTTCTCATTGGTGTTTTCTTTTTTCTTGCTAAATGCAGGCAGCAATCAGTGACTGTACATGCTGGATTTCTGCTACTGATACGAGGAAGGCAACATCTGAAACTACATCTGCTTTATATAATTCTTCTTCTACTACCTCACAGTTTTTAATCTGTAATTGATGCAGGAAATCTTCTAACATATTGTCTATCTGTTCTTTGCTCTTCCCAACTCGCTCCTCTGTCTTATCAACACATTTTTCAATATTTTGCTGCCGCTTGGGCAATTTCATTTGATTTTTCCGAAAACCTGAAAACTGATTTGGCATTCATGCAACCTTTCCAACCCTTCAAGTTAATTTCTTCATCCCATCGCAGGGTTACTTCATTATTTATTCTGTTTGATCGATCGATTCTTGTCCTATTATCGTGGCCTCTTGTGCTTCTTTCAATGCTTGCCCTACTTCTAATCTAGTGTTTTCTACTTCGACTTTTACTTTCTCTCTCACTCCATATGTCCTTTTCTATACTTCCTCGTCCATTTCTTTAATACTTCTGTATTCCACAATTTTCGTCTCTTTGTACTGCCCATCTATTTGTCTATTAAGGCATGTGAACTCAACTGAGCACGTTTTCCATCTGACGTGCATGGCCTGTCAATATTACAAAAAATGCTTCAATGTGCCAGAAACGACCGCATCTTCATCCTATCCAGTCGCATTATTTAGCTTTAATTAATGAAAGCTATATGAGCCAAATGCATTGCTACCTTTCAAACCAAACACTTATGCCCTCTCGTACTATGCCCGTAGCTGTAAATGTTTAAACATAAAATATGAGCATAGCACAAGTGGACTTCAACCTAGGACAAATGTGTTTTTGAATTTCCGCTCAGTTTACACTTAGTAAGTGTTTGTAAGTTAGCAAAAGTGACCTGGCAATCTTACAGGTTGTGCCAGAATCTACTAACTCCACCATCTTTGATTCTACACTTAGAAGAAATGATCAGGCAACTATATAGGCTGTGCCAGTATTCATCAGATCCACTGTCTTGGATAGTAACACTGTAGAGCTGCAGAAAATTCTCAAAATCGGGCAACCATGCTGGTTGTACCATTACGAGGTGCATTCAAGTTCTAAGGCCTCCCACTTTTTTTTCTAATTAACTACTCACCCAAAGTCGATGGAACTGACGTTACTTCTCGACGTAATCGCCCTGCAGACGTACACATTTTTCACAACGCTGACGCCATGATTCCATGGCAGTGGCGAAGGCTTCATTAGGAGTCTGTTTTGACCACTGGAATATGACTGAGGCAATAGCAGCACGGCTGGTGAATGTGGGGCCACAGAGAGTGTCTTTCATTGTTGGAAAAAGCCAAAAGTCACTAGGAGCCAGGTCAGGTGAGAAGGGAGCATGAGGAATCACTTCAAAGTTGTTATCACGAAGAAACTGTTGCGTAACGTTAGCTCGATGTGCGGGTGCGTTGTCTTGGTGAAACAGCACACGCGCAGCCCTTCCCAGACGTTTTTGTTGCAGTGCAGGAAGGAATTTGTTCTTCAAAACATTTTCGTAGGATGCACCTGTTACCGTAGTGCCCTTTGGAACGCAATGGGTAAGGATTACGCCCTCGCTGTCCCAGAATATGGACACCAACATTTTTTCAGCACTGGCGGTTACCCGAAATGTTTTTGGTGGCGGTGAATCTGTGTGCTTCCATTGAGCTGACTGGCACTTTGTTTCTGGATTGAAAAATGGCATCCACGTCTCATCCATTGTCACAACCGACGAAAAGAAAGTCCCATTCATGCTGTCGTTGCGCGTCAACATTGCTTGGCAACATGCCACACGGGCAGCCATGTGGTCGCCCGTGAGCATTCGTGGCACCCACCTGGATGACACTTTTCGCATTTTCAGGTCGTCATGCAGGATTGTATGCACAGAACCCACAGAAATGCCAACTCTGGAGGCGATCTGTTCAACAGTCATTCGGGGATCCCCCAAAACAATTCTCTCCACTTTCTCGATCATGTCGTCAGACCGGCTTGTGCGAGCCCGAGGTTGTTTCGGTTTGCTGTCACACGATGTTCTGCCTTCATTAAACTGTCGCACCCACGAACGCACTTTCGACCCATCCATAACTCCGTCACCACATGTCTCCTTCAACTGTAGAATTTCAATTGGTTTCACACCACGCAAATTCAGAAAACGAATGACTGCACGCTGTTCAAGTAAGGAAAACGCCGCCATTTTAAGTATTTAAAACAGTTCTCATTCTCGCCACTGGCGGTAAAATTCCATCTGCCATACGGTGCTGCCATCTCTGGGACGTATTGACAATGAATGCGGCCTCGTTTTAAAACAATGCACATGTTTCTATCTCTTTCCAGTCCGGAGAAAAAAAATCGGATGCCTTAGAACTTGAATGCACCTCGTATACACGTGGACCGCCATCTTTGATTAGATTTCATGGGGTTCGGGAAACTAAAGAAACCTGCAAAACTTTACACTACGCTAGTAACCCCACACCCGCCATCTTGGATTCTGGAACCATTAATGCTGTAGATCCGTCATCTTCTATATTACACAAAGCAAAATTAGAGTATTTTGAATTTTCAGGCGTTTTTTTAATTTTCTGCCTTTTTATACATATGGTAATTGGTCTATCTCATCAGAGACGTTATAACACTTCTGGATATTAGTATTTACCAAAAATGGTTTGAGCTTGCACAGTATAGTGTTACCATCTGGAAGGATTTTTTAATTTGACCGTGTGTTACCTTACAGAAAGTGGGTATCGAATATGAAATTCGTAAGGGTGGCAGTTGGTAGACAACAGAAAAACTAAAATGTGGTAAGAAATTACGGTAACAGCTTTAATATAAATGAAATAATAAAACGGTCTCCAGCCTAATTAGGCATAATAATGTGAAATCATCATATTCAATGGATTTGGATATACTCTTGCAAAAGTGACATTAATAGATTCTTTCTCAGAAAAGTGCAATGAACACCTACAATAGCCAGACGAATCTACACAGAGGGTAGCAGCAACAACTGCAAAGGCCAGCAGTCACAGAAACAAAATAGACACTTCATCCCTGCTGACTACAATCACTACTTCAGTCTTTAAATAATTCAGCACAAAAATTGTTCTCAAAAACTAAAAGGAGACTAATCAGCATCTGACCAGAGTTCAATTTAGGTTAACACGCTTAAACATATGACAAATTCAATAAAATTCACACTACTCACATTTCATATGCATTTCACTTTGTGAATGTTTCAGGTTCCTTTTCGTAAATGCAAGTAAAATAAAATAGATTAATATCAGTCTTTCGTGAACAGGATACTCGGACTTAAATACTTTGAGGAAAGGACCCTGCTTCGTTGATTGAAGAGGAAAATTTCATCTTTCAAATATCAGTTTTTGCACCATCTGGATTACGATTACAAATTTAAACACACACAAACACACTGGTTCATACTGATATACGGTTCTAAGCTCCTGAAGTTGTTTGAGCAGTGGCGCAAGAGCGGTGCTGAGCACGTGGCAGCTACCTGGTGTCTCATCTGGCGGATTATTGCTCTATTTCATTTCTTCTTGGCTGCGTAAATATTAATTTTAGAGCCCTTCCCAAGGCGAGAGCACCCTTTTACAGCAGCAACCACATCCGAGGCCGTTCCATCATAGATGAGGATACCGAACGCCTCACTCGGCACCTGCGGTGCTGACTCTACAGCTGCTGGCCACTGACTGCCTAGTGTGCTCTGTCGCTTCCCGCTCAGCCTAACCGTCATTTTCACCTTTTCTTTGCGCGCCAAACCACGTCAGTAGTAGAGGGGAATCACTATGTCTTTCATATTATACAATACAAAATCCCTAAGTATGAACCAGTTTTTATTTTGCAGTTTCTAATACATAAAGAAACATATTTAATAAAATTTGATTATTTAAGCACGCTGTTACGTTAAACCATTTACACATCATAAAGTACCACCTCCCTCCAATGATCCAAAGAACTTAACTAGTAACACATAAACACTTCTTAAATAAAGTTGCTCTGTACCGATTTCTCACAATCGATTGTGATGTTACAACATTTGGGGGGGGGGGGGGGGGGGTCGGAGTGAGGGAGAAATATTGCAGCTATGTTTGATGTAGTTGGCGATGTTAGAAGGTTTTGGAGAGGTGGAAAGTATGGGCGGAGAGAATATCGCAACAATGCAGCGTGTGCCAGAACCCACTTAGTCCCCTGGTAATGTCCTGTTGATGATTAGGTCGTGTGAGGCGGATCTGTGTCTTGCATTGAGAAAGGAAATCAGATGTCAATTTTAATGGAATCATTCTGACATTTGCCTTAATCGATTCAGTGAAACCATGGAAAACCTAAGTGTGGATGACTGAAGAAGCAGCTCAGCTGCTGTCTCTGAATACATTTCCAGCTCCACTTTTATTCGGTAACACTGTAACATCTTATGCCCACAACAATATTCTCATCTAGCTGTAGGTATCTGAGATGTATATACATTCTCATCTGAATGTCACATCATACACATTGGCTTCTTATTTGTTATAGCCTTGTATCATTATCTACTGACAAATGACAACATCACAACAGAAAGAGCTATCAACCAGGTGTAATTACATATCTACCTCCATAATTAGTGCTTCCAATACTAATGGCTTCTGTAATGCTACAGTAGTTGAGGAATTGATTAGAATTCAGTTCTCTGTGATATTTGACAGCAGCTTTGAGACCAAACTGGCGTCGACTTGGTGAACTATTGAAGTACAGTCGTGGACAAAACGAGCGACACCCCTCGCCTTTTCCTTATGCTGATCAGCACACCTCTAAAGTCTGATACACAGCACAACGTGCAAGGCGACGAAGTGCTACCAACATACTATGCACAAGCGTGAAATTGAAAAACTTTCCGAAATTTGTCACACTGTTTTCAATCATGTGTTAGACTACATCAATGCTGATTAGTGTCTTAACCACAACACCTAAATATAAGATATAAATGAAAGAAGAAACGCTAATTAGTATGAAATGTACTAATAAAAATGAATTTCAGCTTATCGAGGTAACATAACTGTTTTAGTAAGACAAAGTATCCCAGATCGTTGCGAATTAGCAAAATATTATGCGCATTCGGTCGCGAAATGGTCTGTGTCAACGTTTAGACCAGTCATACTGGATTACCGTTGCTGACCTACCATGAAAATGTGCAAATTTAGCAATGCTTGAAGATTCGTAACGGAATTCAGTTAAAAATCATTGTGCCACGCTTAAGTCAATTCAGTTATTGACAGAAGCGGAAAAAGTAGGCAGTAACAAGTATGAAATTCTACAAGACTTTCATATCGACATTCACGGGGGGCGGTACAAAATAAAGGTAGCAATAAAACGTATTGGGGGTGCGAGAATTTCTTAAAATTCTTTTACTGATAGTCTATCTGCCTCCATAGAGATTAGAACCGAAAACAAACCAGTCCTCTCCTACAGTAGCAAACACCTTTCACTACGCTAGCAGACAACCCAGGCAAACAGGCCTCTATTATTACCCCAGACATGAATAAACTGGCAATTTCGCAATGAAAATGGCAAAATTATCTGCAGTTTCTGTTGCACAGAGGTTTCTGGACTCAAAAACACGAATTGTCTACCTTTATGTGACAATCATTCGGGATGTTTATCGAAATAACAAAAAACTGTTATTAGCGAGTACATTTAGTAGGACAATTCTGCACCACCCCTGGATATAAACGGCGACGTAGCTGCCAAACGTATTCTACAATGTTTCGAATTCTCCATTAGACGTGCCACAGCCAGAAAACGTTCATTAGCCAGAGTGTTCCTTAAGGTAGCAAGCAATGGGGATGCTCGCACATCTAAAACGCGGTGGCATTAATAGTGGGATCTGAATTACCACGAGTATAGGCAAATGGATTTTATTTTCATTCCTGTAAACCTGATGTTGATCGAAAGCGGAGCGACGATTAGTATGCTGATGTATCGACTGCAACTAGAACATTTCGAATAAAGAGTAGGGGGAATTATTATGCGGCCCTCATCTCCAGTAACTGTGGTAGCTGTTTTCGTTGTTAGGATTTCGTCACGTAAATCGGTAAAAATGGAACCCTACTAGTTTCACTTTCTTGACCGTCTATCTGTCTTCCCCATTTACCTAGAGTACATGCGGACATAATAAGCGGAAATGTATCGCACTTCCTGCGGTATACGGTTCCTTGGTGGTGTAAAAAAATGAGCTATTGCAACGCAATCTAAAGATACGGCCGTTTATGTAAAGAAAATTTACGCGAAAGGTCATAAATGGCCCTAAGAACTATGCCACCAAACTGCTTAGGTCATCAGTCTCCTAGACCTAGAACTACTTCAACCTACCTAACCTAACACACATCCATACCCGGGGAAGGATTCGAACTGACGGCGCAAGCACCCGCGCGGTCCGCGATATGACGCCGTTGAGCGCACGGCTAACCCGCGCCGGCAAGCTGTTAATATCATCTGGTGTTACTAAAAAGTTATTCACTTCTGATGAATGATTTTCTGCGCAGTTCATTTAAGAAACAATAACTAAAATATAAGCGTCCCCTTAAATATGAAACGTCCCCTTAGAAAAATTAGACATGATTGTGTTTAAACTGACACACAATATTTTTAGCGCAACGCAATCTGACTTTCAATAATCCCTACAAGAGAATGGCCCTGACTAAATTAACATATACGTTTCACAAATCACTTACCTCACAAAAATCTTCGTTACTCAAACTACTGCAATACAGCGAGCGCCAATGCTGCTAGCTAAATAAAAGATTCAAAGTACTGAAGGCAGTAACTATTGATAGGCATACTTAGCAAATGAAAGATTTTGATAGAGAACAAACAATGTATTTACCTTAATAGTGTTCAAACGTCATAATATACACATATCAGTTCATGACATCCAGTCTTACAAATTTACTGTCTCTGATGGACACACGTCCAGATCATCCGCTCTCAAAAATCCGCCATGTCACTTCCCCACATCCACCACTGCTGGCGGCTCACATCCAACTGCGCAACGCTACGCGCTGTTAACATCCAGCTGCCCAACACCACAATAGCCAACAACAATGCAAACCAGCCATAGACTGCACACAGCACAGCCAGTGATTTTCATACAGAGCGCTACGTGGCGTTACCACTATAAAAACCTAAACAGCCTACTTACAGATGTTACGGAAGAGGGAGGACGCGTGATTCATTTCCCCTTGTCTTTATCCATGATGTTAGATTCGCCATCTGAGCATAGGTACTATCCATAACCACACTTTAGATTCAAGTCATAGTCACAAATATGCGAATATAACACATTGGCTTATACTTGAGGTATTTAGTTTTTCACGAAGTGGTGGCAGACGATGCTGTGGCGTCTTCGAAATGCGAGTTTCTCCAGTGCTAGCTATCTCAGCCCATCAGCTGAGCGAACTTGCATAGTATGCTGGTGGCACTTCGTCGTCTTTCCTGTTATGCTGTGTAGCAGACCTTAAAGCTGTGCGGATCAGCATAACGAAAAGGCGAGTGGTCTCGCTCGTTTTGGCCACGACTGTACATGGGAATCTCACATCGCTGTGTCCTACCATCTGCAATCGTCTCCCCGACGACTAGCGATGATTGAAGCAGGAAGGCAAAGGTCTTTTGCGATGGCGAGAACAGTACAGTGACATCAACTTAGAAACATTTCAGAATTTGAGTGTGCCATAAGCAAGAGCACTAGTTTTAAAAAAGAGTGGTTTATTAGTATAGGTGGGTAATTAGGGGGTAACAGAAATTTTTTGAGACTACTATTGTCTCAAGGAAGATTAAAGTGACTACCTAAAATTTTCTCCATAATAATTGTTTGATATGGCTTTATCCTAGGTTTCAGTGTCAACTGATCTATATGACCTCACAGAATGCGGCAGCAGGGTGCGTAAGTGCTTTACTTTGAAAACTGACGTTTGTGACGTCCCTGTGCACTTTTCTCTGTGATCTTTTCTCGCCATAAAATTCTGCTACCTCACATTCAGTCCAACAAGTCCTTCAGAACAGGCATCAGATTCCTTTGTCCATTTTCTTCAAAGTCTTCTTGCCATTCTCCGTGAAACATGGCTACTCATGCGCTGCCTGATCAGCGTGGTACATCTTCGTCATTTGTGAAGTTTTTACCAGTGAAGGGGGGACTAGGGCAAGAGCTGTGAAAATTCACGTTACATAACCTCAAGTGGGTGAAGCAAGTTGTGAACTCGTTTGATGCGCTAGACTCACAACAGAGGATCATTGTTGGATGTGCTGCTTCTTTACTCCTGCCACATCCAACTTGATGGACATACTGACTACATCACTAAGTAGTCTCTTACTTCCACTTTGCATCTCCACCAGTATCTGCACAACTTGCGACTTCCTGCAACTTTATTGCAAGAGCTTCACAAGTTTAATATCTCATCATCATCATCATCATGATAAGGCCTATAGGCAGGGTTACGATACCACTGATGTCTACACCTTATTCTGCTCGGGGTCAACTGCTGCATAATCTGATACCTTCCTTCTTTTGGTTCAAAAATGGCTCTGAGCACTATGGGACTCAACTGCTGAGGTCATAAGTCCCCTAGAACTTAGAACTACTTAACCCTAACTAACCTAAGAACATCACACACATCCATGCCCGAGGCAGGATTCGAAACTGCGACCGTAGCGGTCGCGCAGTTGCAGACTGTAGCGCCTAGAACCGTTCGGCCACTAAGGCCGGCCTTCTTTTTTTTTAACTTCAGCACTTTTATTCTTCTCGTACCTATATTCTTCTGTATTTTGACTGTACCGTCGACAGCTGTTGTTAGGATATCTTTTTCTCACAGTCTCACTCAGTTTGCTTTCCTTTTGTTAACTGGGCTTAGGAGAGTTATTTGTTCTTTATCCATTCCATAGCTTCACAGTTCTGCATTTTATGCACCCATATTATTTTCTCTATTTTCTTCCAAACCCACATCTTGAATTCCTCAATTTTATCTCTTTCTCTCTTCTTTTGTGTCTAAGTGTCACGTCTGCAGAGAAAACCACAAAAGGAGAAATTTCTGAGAAAATGCTTTTGGAGCGCAGCATTGTTTGACGATTCATAATAGACTGCGGACAAACCGGAAAAGAAGATAATCGAGGAGTGTGAGAAAAGGGCCTGTTGATGGATTTTGAAAATTAGTATCAGCGAAGAAAGGAGGATATAGACAACCTTGATAAGAAGAAGAAAACAGGATAAGTCATATGTTAAGACATTAGAGAATAACTTCTATAGTACTAGAAACAGCTGTATAGGGTAAAAAGAGTGTGGAAAGGCACAGATTGGAATATATCCAACAAATAATTGAAGGCGCAAAGTGCTACTCGGAGCTGAAGAGGTTGGCACAGGAAAGGAAATCGTGGCAGGCTGCATCAAACCAGTCAAAAGAAAAGTGACATTGCAATAACTGCCACGAGAAGTGTGGTCCTTTACTGGTTTTTTTGGGGTATGACGACTGTTCCTCTCTAGAAATGTGATACCTGTCCGTTGTGCCAAGTTTGACTGAGAAGACTGAGGAGGATATTCTTTGACTTGGTTTTAAAATGACCGTCGGGGGCAGTTAGACAGAGTAAACTCCAGCGGCCATATGAAGGAAGGGCAGTTGTTCGCTTCGATGCTGAAAATTAAGTGCCAACTGGTTTGAACCGACTAAAAGCTAGAGCCATGATTGCTATGACTGTTACACTTGCATAGTGTCTGCTACAACACGCTATACGATCTAAGCTCTTGACCTGGGCTCCATTTTGTCGGTGCAGCTGATGTTGACGACTTTGATTCTATGTTGGAAATTCTTCTAATAATTTCTAATACTTTAGTAGAGCCCGTTGTTTCTTTCATTGAGTTCAGGATGACAGCTAGCAATCGAGCTCTATCTTCCTTCTGAAATGGTATAATGATCTGCATCAGTTGGGCTGCTGAAAGGCAGATTGCTCGCAGAAGAACTCAGGTGCACAATAAAATGTTATACAAGGGACTTTAATTGCTGCTGTTAAAAGTGGGGTTGGCCCTGGTACTGTGTGTTGGGTATTGACACTCCCGGTATTGACACTCCCATAATTCAATATTAACAAACTAGATGAAAAAGAAATTCACTTCCTATGGATTTCAAAACTTGGTCTAAGTGAAGCCAAGTTTTTATTACAGAATATTCACAGCGCGCAGATTAATAAGAATATTACACAGAATTTAGTCGAACACACAACAGAGTACATCTGATTGAAACACGAAAATAAATTATGATCACCACTGTGTTTGGTAAAGTTACCTACAAGGAAGTGTTGTTGGTAGTAATCGCCTTCCTAAGAATACTAATTCAGCACAACGTAGCTGCAGATGGATAATACTGATTGTGTGAACGTACCGGATAGAGAAGTGAAAACAATCATGCAACTATGCCTAGCCGCCTGGTCATGAGTGAGCCCACATGCAGTTTATGAAATATTTGAAAACGCCTAACTTCGTTCTTTCCTAAGCAGCCAATGCCACCCGACATTCTCACCATAACAGTCGTGTTTGACAAGGAGATTATGGATAGTGCAATCCGATGCCACATGGACTGGTGTATCAGTTGAGTTTACTTCACAAGCAGCGGCAGGTCACCGAGAGAAGAGTATCCGTCGCTATCACGTCTTCACAGTGAAGAAGAGGGTCTTGTGTCTCTCTGCCTCCAAGAGTAGTCATCGGGTCTCTAGCACCAACAGAAGTCTCAACCGAATCTCTTGTGTCTGCTCTGCTCCAAATTTCCATCCGAAATTCATCCACCACTGAGAAAAATTCTCAGTTCTCAGCTCTAACCAATGGCGTAATTGTTACGGTACTGTAGCCCTCCCACCAAAAAGCTGGAAAAATCTTGCTCAAAAAAATCTGGGTTTTCAATCCCACTTTTACGAGAATTTCAAACTCGTAAGGGTACTGGTACGCCATTATTTCGCTTCTTTATTCCACCAATGCACGGTCTCCCCGTTTGTTTAGAACAACCGACGCGTTTTCCTCTTGTCTATGGGCGGGAAAAAAATGTCCCGTTCCACTGGCTCTTGGCGTCTGTTTATCGCAACCCGCTTTCACCAAGCGGTTAAAGTACGCGCAGTCCGAATGGTTTAGCTGCTTTCAGGAGTGCCAGGCAGAAAGCAATATGTACAAATGGGTCCGCATTCACCAGAGACCTCAGCAGAAAGTGCTTTATGGAAGGGCGTAGCCGTAAAATCGCCATTTATTTGCTGGGTCGAGCATCCACAGGTCACTGTTATTAGCGTTCTGCTGGACTCTTCCATTGTGGACCGTTTTCTAAAGCACGAGGATATAATTTGCTACGGCTGACAGGCCGACGCCCCTGAGTCGAAAAAATACGGGCCAGCGGCGTGCCCGCCAAGCCCGGTTGGCTCAACATCTCCTTCCACCGAGAGGCGAGCTCTTCACAAGTCATCCCAGGCGCCTAGAGAGTAACACAGCGAGGCTTCTCGGCTTGCGTGAACTGATATGTCTAACTGCTGTCTTTCAAAAATCCCCCGCTCACGCAGGCGAGATATTTACCATTGCATGTACAGAAATTCAATTATAATATAGAGAAAAAGAATTAAAGAAGATGGCTAGGCCATTATAGTCACTGTTACTAAACACGCAACTCAATAAATGAAAAAAAAGCTGACCGATATAAACGTAACTTTAATAGATGATGAACCCTCACTATAACAGGTGTGGGGAGAGGAAGTACTTTATGCTAAGCTCTTCAAAGTACCGTAATCTAGTTTCTTACTTTATATTTTAAAATTTTGAAGAAAAAGCTTATTTTTAACGAATTCTTCTACCAGATTCCATGTATGTTTCAAGTTTTTCAATTAAACTAAACTCAAAAATTTAACTCTCCCTAGTAGATGTCACATTCCCCGATGAATGTCATAACATTTACAGGTTTATGGCCTTACTTACACCCCAGTATCGTTTTTAAAAATATGTTGAGAGTAAAAGTCAACAACAATGAACTAAATGCAAATGTTTTAAATTTTTTGGGGTGTCCATGAACTCGGTAGTACATATTACTGAAATGCATTGATACTGCTAAGAGTATCCTTAAAGGTATTTTCAGGTTCTGGACCCTACTTACACATCAATAGCAATTAAAAAAATATATTGGTAATGTAATTCAACAACAATGTTAAGGAAATTTTTCTTGCGAATGTGCATGAAGTGTCGACTCGACATCCCCCCCTCCCCCCTTGGTACTCGCCGTTATGGAAAATACCTTGGTATAGCTAGAGTTAATTGGATTTGTTTATTAAAAAGTGAAGAAATGAGAATTTTCAGGTCGTGAACGGCTTGACAATTCTCAAAGAATTACTCTATAACCTTTTAATGCTCACTTTGATGCTTTTACCCTCTGCTAGGCACTTTATTGTGAATAACAGATTGATCACACAGATGTAGATGTAGATTTCGCTTTTGCCCTCGTAGTTTCGAATCTTGCGAGGTATGTTATGTGTGTAAGGCATACGGGTTTACTTTGCTTAATATGGCTTTGTTTGATGCGTCTGCATTTATTTCGTTCTAGGTGGGTGGCGGGGGGGGGGGGGGGGGGGTGGAAGAGGAGGAGGATACTTCAATACTTCACTGACCCCTTCAAGGCGAGCAGAGTGAGCGTGAGTCGAGCTCGTGATCTGGAAATTTCTATGCTGGCAAGCCGGAGAAGTACCGAGCAAACAGGCTATTGTGTCAAAGCAACATGGTGCGGCCTGCGAGCCCTTTAAAACCAGCGCTGGGGAGTCTCTTGGAAGTTTGTTTTGCAACTCGAACATCTGTTGCTGTGCGAAGTGAAATATTACCTCCTAATACTAGAGGGGTTCACCCCGAGGGTTAAGTTACAGATATTATTCTGAGTACATGACTCTATCGGGTGAAACAAGCTAAAGTGACAAATAAAAGAATATTTATTTGATAAGACTTTACTTTCCATGTATATTTAGTTAGCAGTCACTTCGCCAGGTTTGTACGCTTCTTAGGGCTACATTCAGACGCGTATCTCGCTTCAGTAATCTTACACGCGAACACGTTCTTATAGAGATTTGAATGGAAATGCCACAAGAAGCCCCGACGTAAACACATTCAATGTTGGAACCGGAAAATCGGAAATACGCAATTACTGAGTGTGCGAACTATGGTCCTTCGGTGCTTCAGCGTTAAATTGGTGAGGAGCAGGACGAGAAGATCCATTTTATGGCATCAGCTGTGTTTATTGCGCAGCCTTTGTATGAAAGTTTGTATCCGTGTGTGAGAGAGAAATTAGTCCTCTGGAGGGCGGTAAACGCTGACTGAGCCACAAAGCTCGCTTGTTGCCGCTAAAGCCGCCTTTGTTTATGGCAGGCCATGATAGTGGAATATAGACACTGTTGATAATTTCTGTTACAGTACGGGGTCACCCGAGGCGTACACATGGGCGCTTGTGGGAATTTAGGTCTGCCTAATACGTACACAACCAACCTCTTTACTACCTACATCATCATCGACTACTTTTATTCGAATATCAAAAATACAAAGATGTTTTGAGGAATAAGCACCATGTCCCGCCTTCTGTGACGTCCAAGAGACCATAGAGTCACGAGTTAGGAATCTTCGACATAACGGCATTTTCCGTTGTAACGCAGCCCTTTGTACGGTCTTTCGCGCATGGTTACGCCAGAAAGCCGCTAGAGAAGCGATTCACGCCATTAGAGGAAACCAGTGTCTGTCAAACTAACGAAACTATGAAGCGTGCCAGAAACTGTGCAAACGAGCGGAGATTGGCTGTGAAAAGCAGAGCACTCTGTGCCGTCGGCCGTTTTCTGCGGGACTCGAAGTCTTAAATATCTCCCACAGCGAGTACTCTGCATCACTTGGACCCGAGTTCTACAGGCACCAGAGGTTCGTTAAAAGACTGCCAGCTGATCTTCTTCCTACTGTGTCTGAAATTAAGTTTAAATGTATATAACGGATAACAGCAGTTATGCTTCTGAGTTTTGGGTGATTCCAAAAAGTCATTAATAAATTTTTAAAAAAAAGAGGAGTTAACACCTGCAGAAAACATGACTACATCTCTGTGACCTTAACTTTTACATTTGCTTTCGCGTGTATAGTTACATGTTAATGATCCGTTTACGTGCAAAAGAGATAAACAGCAGTCATCATTTAGGTTAATTTTTCGAATCATTGGCAACTGACAGCGTAGAGTGTTAGAATGTAAACAAATTTTGAAGAAAATCCCTAGTTTAGATCCTCCGTGTTATACTCAGTCCTCTGCTGAAGTTTAGGGGCAGTGGAAGAGAATATCCACACTCTTCAATGCATAATGTTTGCACGATTTTGAAAATTGTTGTCTCTTCTACAGGTTGCTATGTGTTACAAAGGACTACATTTTCCACTGAAGGGTGCAGGTTATGGGAACTCCCACGTATTGATTTATATCTTCACTTAGAAATTTGTTATAAAATTAAAACATCGCAAGAAGTATTCGTCTGTGTTCCATAGAAATTTAGACATAATTCACAAAAGAAGGCCAAAAGAAGGTTTGTGCTTTGAAAAACGGGACTGGACATATTACCTCCCTCGATGTTAATTTATGTTTAGTTCAAGAAGGAAATGTTGATGCGTACCATTGTCTTCATTTCAGATAATTATTAATGAACAGCTCTGAATGAGAAATGGAAGAAACAGTTCGTTTCTTGTTAATGTTTCAGATGCGTGCTGCAAATGTCGTAAGACGTCGCTACAACTCACATTCTCTGTCACCCTAAGACCATCAAACTAATCATATTCCTTGGTGATGCTGTAATTGTAACGGTTACCTGCATTTCCACCACATGACTGCGCCACGTGAACCAGTCTGAAAACTTAAATCGGTTGTGCGTGCGAAAGTCATATCACCCCATTAACTCACGGTCCGACATAGGCGTTTCTGCACTGTATTGGGAGCTTCGATATTCTGTTTGCCAGCAAATTGCAAATTGTAAGACAGGTGTATGCCTTGCAAACGCAGAGAGGCGTCGTTGTGTAGTTAAGTCCGGTAATTGGTTATGTCGTTCAGTGATAAGTGACCCTATCGTTGTACTGATAAGACAATTTTTGTGACATATTCAGTGCTGCTGAAACTTTGAAGTATGTCTAACGTTCTTGATTTCTTTCACGGATTTTGTCTTGTAAAACGAGGACCATGTAACTTATTTTATGGCACTGCTTTGTGCACGTCACTTACAACATCACACTCCTGTCTCCTTTATTTTGGCAAGAAACCGATACTTTTTACATGGCGATAGAAAGCTGCCTTCCCGGTATTGTTTTTCACACAACGCCGGTGACTTAATATTTCGATATTATGGGTATTCTCGATATTCGATATTATTCATTATATTGTGACTGTCATCAGATCATTAGAGTCTCCAATACGTGTTACGTTATGAGATTATTGTTTTAACTGGAAAATGATAGGTCTCCTCCCATTTTTCCATGGTTGTTGCTACTGCCTGACAAAAAATCTGTATCACCCAGAAGACGTGGTCGGATGCCGACTTCGGGAACGTGCACACCACCAGTGGGTATGTAAATTACCAGAGTTTCAATTCCCCGTGATAGGCAGAATGGCCATTAGAGTGCATAAGTGTTGTTAGTATCTACTGTTGTTACCAGACATGGTATAGTTGAAACGGCCCTGAACACTGTGCTGGTGTAACCCGTCGCCAGCACACCACGTGCCAAAGAGGTTGCGATAAGATCGATAATAGGTACAAGAATCGCGCGTTTCAGGAGAGAGGCCTAAAACAGACTCACAGGCAAAGCGCTGGCAACGCCCTCTCGACCGCCAGTATTTACACTCATGCTCATAAATTAATGATAATGCTGATACATGGTGAAACAAAGCTCAGATGGGTGGTTAGCTGGTTTAAATCACCTCAGGGTTTATCATGCTGTGCATTTGACCTGCGGTCGTCGCACGATGGCGCTGGTAGCAGTCCACATACGCAGAGGTGTGTTGGTGCATGTCAGAGTACGGTGCAGCGAGTAAGTGTGCAAACGTTTTCAGACGTGCTAATGGTGACTGTGCGTTGAAAATGGCTCCAAGAACACATATTGATGACGTCACGAGGGGTACAATACTAAGGCGACTGGAGGCTGGTCAAACACAGCAGGTAGTATCACGGCCGTCTGTGTGCCACAAAGTGTGATCTCAAGATTATGGAAACGATTCCAGCAGACAGGAAACGTGTCCAGGCGCTGCAGTACGGGACGTCCCAGTGCACAACACCACCAGTGCCCGCAGACGGCCACGTAGTACCGCAGGAAGCCTTGTCCGGGACCTTACCGCAGCAACTGGAACAGCTTTCTGCAGATACACAGTCTACAGACGACTGAACAGGCATCGTTTATTAGCCCGGAGACCTGCAAGGTGCATTCCACTGACTCCTGGTCACAGGAGAGCACGTAAAGCCTGGTGTCAAGAACACAGTACATGGTCATTGGAACAGTGGTCCCAGGTTATGTTCACGGACGAGTCCAGATATAGTCTGAACAGAGATTCTCGCCGGGTTTTCATGGGGCGTGAACCAGGAACCAGATACCAACCCCTTAATGTCCTTGAAAGGGACCTGTATCGAGGTCGTAGTTTGATGCTGTGGGGTGGGATTATGAATGGTGCACGTACACCTCTGCATGTCTTTGACAGAGGAACTGTAACAGGTCAGGTGCATCGGGACGTCATTTTGCACTAGTATATCCGCCTTTTCAGGGGTGCAGTGGGTCCAACCTTCCTCCTGATGGATGATAACGCACGGCCCCACCGAGCTGTCATCGTGGAGGAGTGCAATGAAACAGAAGATATCAGGCGCATGGAGTGGCCTGCCGCTTCTCCAGACCTAAACCCCATCGAGCACGTCTGGGATGCTCTCGGTCGACGTATCGTTGCACATCTTCAAACCCCTAGGACACTTCAGGAGCTCTGACAGGCACTGGCGCAAGAAGGGGAGGCTATACTCCAGCAGCTGCTCGACCACCTGATCCAGAATATGCCAACCCGTTGCGCGGCCTGTGTACGTGTGCATGGTGATCATATCCCATGTTGATGTAGGAGTACATGCGCAGGAAACAGTGTCGTTTTGTAGCACATGTGTTTTTGGGACGGTTTTCTCGACTTATCACCAATACCATGGACTTACAGATCTGTGTCGTGTGTGTGTTCCCAATGTGCCTATGCTATTAGCGCCAGTTTTGTGTTGTGCAACGTTGTGTGGCACAACATTCTGCAGTTATCCTTAATTTATGAGAATGAGTGTAGATCGCCGCCGCGAGCTGGGGAACCAGTCAGTTACAGCCAGTGAGTCAAAGAGTCTAGTCATCTATCGCAGCCCAGAGGGAGTCGCAGTCGCAGTCAGCTCAGCCGCTAGCTCAGAGTCAGTCGGTACGTAGCGACCAAAGTAGTATACATAGCGGACTTATGCTTCACCAGCAGTGAGGCTAACATGAACTGTTACGGAGGGCTTGTACCACAACGCCTGGACTGTCTTAAGTTAAGCAGCTTTCTTATTGTTATGAATAAAGAGCCCAGTTAATATAAGCGTGCAATTATGTTATAGAAAGAGGCCACTAAACAACGTCCTATCCTTGCTTCTCATGGTACAGGCCTACAGAGACAACGAGACGACACAAAACACACCGTCACAGTGATTACTGTGAAGGACACGGAGATCCTAGGTACCCGTGTGAGACAACTTTACAGTACCTAAGTGGGTTTGAAATTCGCCTCACTGTGGGACTCCGTGTGGCCGGCTTGTCGAACTGTGCAATATCTAGATTTCTGAGACATTCAAATGTGACAGTGGCCTATATCGTACTGCGTGGGAACGTGAGGGCAGCCATACTCGTTGTGAAGGTTACAGTCGAAAACGTCTGACCACCACAAGGGGGTATCGCCATATTGTGCACCAAGCACGTCGCTTTCACCCCCAGTAACAATTAATGGGTCCCATGCAACATTCTGTTACATCCAGAACTGTTAGTCCAAGACTAACAGCAGCCAGAACTTGGCATTACCGTCTCATGCGTACACTGCCCTTAATATGGCGACCCAAACGGTTCTATATGGGGTGTTCTCGTGATCAGAAAGCATCTACTGCTCATGAATAGCGTCCCATTGTGTTCGGCGATTATTCGCGGCTCTGTACGGCTCGAGATCATAATCATCGGCGAGTATGGCGCCGGCCTTTCAAGAGATTCCATTGTTCCAAGGTTTTGAAGAGGCACATCCGTGTTACTTCTAGCATCATAGCAGAGCTTGTGACAATCTTTTTATTTTTCACTAGTTAAAGCGCGACCGGTTTCGCGCTCTTACACGGCCCTCATTCGGTGTCACGCTGAAAATAAACAAGAGACCGGAGCTAATAATAGTTTTTACATGCAATAGTAATATTAAAAAGAAAAATGAATTTCCATATAACATTTCAGAAAACAGCGGTCGCGCTAGGTGCCGTAAAACCTAAGTCAATGGCATAGTGACACCGGGCAATTCTACGCACGACTGCCTGGGTAAAGGAATATGCAGCGAACAGGACACTTCCACTTCGTGCTATGACTCCGAGCTCGGCGGTGGGCGAAAGACGCGGTGTACCACCAGTGAGCGCAGAAGATGGGGGGTAGCGACCACGAAGGGCAAGGAAACTGGTAAACCAGAGTGGCAGCCGCGCGGGGTAGCCATACGGTCTTGGGCGACTTGCCACGGTTCGTGTTCGTGCGTCCCCCCCTCCCCCCCCCCACCCCCCGCCACGTTGGAGGTTCGAGGTTCGAGGTTCGAGTCCTCCATGGGGCATGGGTTTCAGCCTAGGGACCGATAACCTTAGCACTTTGGTCCCACAGGAACTTACCACAAATTTCCAAATTTTTCCGGAGTGGCATAAGTATTGCCATCTGTTGACGAGAAGAGCAACGCGGGGATAACTAGCCCGGAAGTTCACAATTTGATTAGCGCTTTACATTCAAAATGGAAAAAACCATTACATAGAAAGTTACGTGAAAAGCGTTAAAAGTGCATTATGAGTGGTAGAGGAACATGCTGGACAGGGGAAGTACAAACCTGTGGTAAAACTAACTGGAAGTCGGTCACATAAAATTTGGGCGCAAACCGTAAAACACAGTGTACTCGAAAGCCGCTTCTGATAATCGGTACCACACTACCCTATCATCGACTAGTAATGATAACTCTAAAAACGATTTTGCAGGATCCCATGCGTAGGTTTTATGCTCAATAGGATCAGGAAATAACTTAGAAAAGAGGGGGCTATACCCGCCTTCTATACCCCAGATAAAGTCGGGCACCTATTTAACCACAACGAAACCAGGAAGGACAAACGCTACGCAAAATCGTGTGTCTAGCGCGCCCAGTGTAGTGACTGTCCTTCCATCTACATGAGCCAAACTGGCCGCTCCTTTAACATACGCTTCAGAGAGCATCAGGAAGGTACGAGGGAAACTCCCCATTGCACCCCACTCAATGGTAAAAGGGCCGAATGGACAGCCAGTCAAAAACTGAACACAGATCAAGCATGAAAGCAGGATGAAGGTGTACTGAGCTGTGAAAAAAAGGAAATTAGAAACAGCGAACGGTCCAAGCGTAAGAAGAGGAACTTAGAGCAATTTGCAACAGCAATGTGGTCACAACGGTGTTCGATTGCGACGCACCCGAGCAGGTTTCAAAGCACCCTGGTGTCAATTTTTTGTTTTCGCTGTTCGCTGTATATAAATTTGTTCGTGTCGTGGTGTAAAATCCGTTTGCTACAGCGAGGTGTAAGGAAGGGACGTATAATAAAAGTTGATTCCGGACAACTCCTCTATGAGCAACCGAAAGCAAGCTATTTTCGAATGGGGACCGCAAACCTTTGATGACAAGGTGAAAAGTCAACTGAATCCTCCACCAGCAAATAGGTCTGCTGTTTCATATACGGTACTAGTGACAGTACGTCTGTCATATGATAAGAATCTCTTATCGACGCGCGGGCCGCAGTGATCCGAGCAGATCAAGGCGCTTCAGTCTGGAACCGCCCGACCGCTACGGTCGCAGGTTCGAATCCTGCCTCGGGCATGGATTTGTGTGATGTCCTTAGGTTAGTTAGGTTTAAGTAGATCTGAGTTCTAGGGTACTGATGATCTCAGATGTTAAGTCCCATAGTGCTCAGAGCCATTTGAACCATTTCTTATCGACGCACCTAATTTGTACGCCTGGTGGGTGAGTGAGATATGCCTCCTTGCCCGATTTAGTATGAATGTGAATGTGATCACTCCCAAGAAGATGACGAAAAACACAGTAGTTTGTCATATACAACAAATGAACGCAACAGTTTCACAATCACACAGTTTCTCTGTGCTCTGTCAAAACTTATTTTTTAACATATTTGGAGTTGCGTTCGGTTTTGGAAGTTGTGAATCCTGAATTCTTTTGTTGTAACATAGTTCACACCGTTTATTTGTTGTCTCCATTTCTGTGAGACGTCTGTGTGGTACCTCAAGGATCATGATTATTCCATTTCAGATATAAACACGAATTGCAGCATTCAACGTAAGGGAACTGTTTTAAATATTTTAGAAGAGACAGAAATTATCCGTAGGATTAACTGTGATCCGGCAGGCATGTCGAATGAGCAAATTTTGCTTAAGCATGCAGTCCTGCCGAATAACGTTTCTTTTTTGAAGCATCGTCCAGTGCCATTTCCTTCGCCTTCTGTTCCTGATTATTGCACGTTACACATATATGCTTCTTAACTGATTTTTTGCCGTTGCTTTGGCGGCCTTTAATTAGCTACTATACGGCATACACTCATCTTCTATGTAGTGTAGTCCGCAGCTCGTGGTCTCGTGGTCGCGTTCTCACGTCCCGAGCACGGGTTCAATTCCCGGCGGGGTCAGGGATTTTCACCTGCCTCGAAATGACTTTGTTGTCCTCATCGTTTCATCATAATTCATGAAAGTGACGAATCTGGAGTGAGCAAAGGCTGGGAATTTGTACGGGCGCTGGTAATCGCGCTGTTTAGAGCCCCACAAACCGAATATCATCGTCATCATCCAATAGTGAAGACAGAAGGGTCCATCCAGTATATTCTACATAGCGGTGAAGCTCCTCTTTTAATAGAAGTTCATACATTTTTAATGTTTTAATCCTATGACTATGGTGCACTATTGTGCGTCATTATTTGTTTTCTCACTAAATTAAAACTTGTTTATCGTCTTCGATGTAAAATTTGTCTCAGCTCTTATCTTACGTAAACAACGTTAAGTCCTTAACGTTGTTTACGTTTAAGTCCTTGACTTTTAGTTAGCAGGTTTTGAATTGCACCTACTTTTAATGTGTGCGTTTAGTGCTACTCCTGCAACCTGTTAATTGGTATGGTAGTTCCTGACAGTGTGGACTTGAAGGTTTTGCTACCTCCCGTTTTGCTCAGTAAAGAGACGTTGTTTAATAGGAGTGCCATATGCGCACTTCTTTCAATGCGTGACTGCGGCACGTAATTCCACGTCGCCATATGTATCCCCACTATTTTAAAAATTTGATTGCCACTCGTGGAAAGGGAAATATCTTCATTTTTTTTTTACGGTTTATACATAAATTTTATGTCGCCGGCTTACAATCAGTTTTATTACAATTCTGTACGGACCTTGTTCTGATTCTTTACCACTTTTAACGCTTTTCGTGTAACTTTCTAGGTAATGTTCTTTTATTTTTTATTTTAATTTTTCAATTTTTTTTAATTTTTTGCATTTGAATGTAAATCACAAGTTCAAACCGTGAACGGCCGGGCTAGTTGGCCCCGCGTTGCTCTTCCCGTCTACAGACATCAGCACTTTCGCCACTCTGCTTTACCAGTTTGCTTCCCCCTGCGTGTAGGCTACTCCCCGCTCTGCGCTCGCTGTGACACACTACGCACTGCGGCACTCGACGTCGTAGCATAAAGCATAAGTGTCCTCGTGTTCAGTGCATATTTCTTTACCCACGCAGTTGTGCGTAGTATTGTCTGGTGTAACTTTGGCATTGACTTAGGTATTACCGCACCTAACCAAACCGCTGTTTTGCTTTTTTATATGCACTACGGCCTGTAAAAACTATTATTACATCCGGTCTCTTGTTTACTTTCAGTTTAACACCTGATGACGTGCATTTAAGAGCCCGGAACCGGTTGTGTTTTAACTATTGAAACATAAAAAGAACCGCACAACTGAAAAAGTATTTTCACTTCTGCCATAATGTTTAGTTGGGGATGTTCCTCCAGCAGCATTGATACTAGCGTCATGGTCTGGAGAACCGTCAGGTATGACTTGAGTTCTCGGCTGGTGGTGACTGAGGGAATCCTGACGATGCAACAGTACGTGACGGCCATCCTGCGCCTTCACGTGTTAACTCTCATGCGACAGAATGATGCTGTCATTTTTCAACAGCACAATTTCCTTACCCCCGTGGCAGGTGTCGCTGCACTATCTTTATGATGTTGAGATTGTCCTGTGGCCAGGTAGGTCCCCAGGGGAACATGTCTAAAACCACTGAAACCATCTCGAAAGTCATCTCCATGCCAATTTCAGTACCCAGGCTATATAGGACGAGCTCTAGATCTACATTACTCTGCAATTCACAATTAAGTGCCTGGCAGAGGATTTATCGAATCATATTTAACCTTGTTTCCAGGGCTCTCCAGTGTCCTGCCGGATACGATCGTTATAGTCCCACGACATTTCGGCGAATAACCTTTCGCCATCTTCATGGCGGAAAGGTTATTCGCCGAAATATCGTGGGACTTCAACGGTCGCATCCGGCTGGACACCCGAGAGCCCTGTAAACAACATGTACGCCAGGAAAGCTCCCGATCACATCTTTTAACCTACTTCTCTACCATTCCACTTGCGAACAGTTTACGGGAAAAATGAACACTTAACTGTTTGCCTTAATTTGCTATATGATGATTTCTCCCTATGTACGCGAGCGTCAATAAAATATATTCACCCTCTGAGGAAAGAAAAGTTGATTGAAATTTCATGAAAAAATTCTGACGGAACGAAATATTCCTTCGTTTTAATAATCGACATCCGAATTCGCGTATCACATACGTGGCAATCTCTCTCCTATTACGTGATAACACGAGCTCCTCTTATTTGAACTTTTTCGATGTCCTTCGTCACTTCTATCTGATGCAGATTCCATCACAGAATTACTCCAGCAGAGGACGGATAAGCGGAGTGTAAACAGCCTCTTTCAGTATACCTACCACATTTTCTAAGTATTCTGCCAATGAATCACAATCTTTGGTTTGCTTTGCCCACATCATTATCTATTTCATCGTCCCAATTTAAGTTATTCGTAACTATAATTCTTAAGTATTTAGTTGAATTTACTTCCTTTACGTAGATTTTATCGTGTAACCCAAATTTAGCCAATTTCCTTTAGTACTGATGTGGATGACTGCGCACTTATTATTTAGTCACTTGACACTTTTCGCACTATGCAGACACCTTGTCTCAATGGTTTTCCAATTGGTATTGATCATCTGATGACTTTACAAGATGGCAAATGACAGCATCATCTCCAAACAATCTAAGAGGTGTGTTCCGATTGACTCTTAAATCGTTTATGTAGAGCAAGAACAGCAGAGGGCGTATAACAGTTTGATATTATTTCCTCTTTGCTCGCCGGCCGATGTGGCGCTTCAGTCAGGAACAGCGATGCTGCTACAGTCACAGGTTCGAATCCTGCCTCGGGCATGGATGTGTGTGATGTCCTCAGGTTAGTTAGGTTTAAGTAGTTAAATAAGTCTAGGGGACTGATAACCTCAGATGCTAAGTCCCATAGGGCTCAGAGCCATTTGGACCATTTGAACCTTTTTGCTCGATAAAACTTTCCGTCAATTATTATGCACTGTGACCTTTGTGATAAGGAATCACGAATTCATTCACAGAACTGTGACGATACTCCACTGGTTAGAAGTCGCTTGTGAGATTTCAAAAATCTACCGGAAGTCTAAAAATACGAAATCAGTTTGGCATCTGACGACACCACTTATTACTTCGTGAGAATAAAGCGCGACATTTACTGAATCTGTGTTGACTGTTTGTTAGTAATTCGTTTTCTTTGGGGTAATTCATAATGTTCGAACGCAGTAATTGTGAGCTATTTCGTCTCAGGGGAGGATAAAACGGCTTTATGACACACTTCTCGATCGAATCAGTGCATATATAAGGCAAACGGCCTGCCACGTCAAACTGATTGGCAGGATCGTACTACCAAAGTCGTTGTAGATTGGAGTTTATAATGTGATCACTGAAATAATATCACATACACTCTCAACACCTAAAGTTCCGTTTCATTTCCTTCTGCCCCTCTGGGGAGATTCATGAACGGTGACAGCATTACGGCGACGTAAAATTTAATCGAAGACTATTCAGTAGATGGCTGCGAGTTGTACTGTGTTCCCAATATTTTTGTAGACACGTTAGGGAGTCCACGTCGATAAAGCAACAAATTGTGCAACACTCAACGAGGACGACAAACTCGCTGAAAACTAGGGATGGGGCACAACCGACGTTCAAAATCGATACCGGTATTTTAGTTCCGAATAACAGACATTTTTTCGGCTTTCTTTTGGTCTCGTTTATAACAGGTATTTTTTTGCTTTTTACTAACAGCAAAGTGAAAAGTTGGCATATAAATTTGCCGTAGCAAGAGCGCTAAAATTGTTAGAGTTCAATAAACTTTTTTTGCAAAGAGTAACAGTACCTATCTGTAAAATTTCCATTGCTTTGAATTATTGGGTTATTGTAGAATACGGGGAAAGCGATCAGTGCTATTTCAATAACAATGGCGACATTTATAAACTAGCAAAAAACACATGACATAAGAATCGGTACAACATTACTGGGACAATAACGAATCTGTTGCCATGGGAAGTGGTCTATTAGACAGTACGCGTGGATACGTAGAGTGCAAGACTTCCCCCACGTCATGTATACGACAGTTTCTCGCTGTCGTCCTCAGACGTCAGCTGTGGTTCAAAATGGTTCCAATCTGCAGTCTAAAAGTACCGGGTGATCAAAAAGTCAGCATAAATTTGAAAACTGAATAAATCACGGAATAATGTAGATAGAGAGGTACAAATTGACACACATGCTTGGAATGACATGGGGTTTTATTAGCACCAAAAAAATACAAAAGTTCAAAAAATGTTCGACAGATGGCGCTTCATCTGATCAGAATAGCAATAATTAGCATAACAAAGTAAGACAAAGCAAAGATGATGTTCTTTACAGGTAATGCTCAGTATGTCCACCATCATTCCTCAACAATAGCTGTAGTCGAGGAATAATGTTGTGAACAGCACTGTAAAGCATGTCCGGAGTTATGAGGAGGCATTGGCGTCGGATGTTGTCTTTCAGCATCCCTAGAGATGTCGGTCGATCACGATACACTTGCGACTTCAGTTAACCCCAAAGCCAATAATCGCACGGACTGATGTCTGGGAACCTGGGAGGCCAAGCATGACGAAAATGGCGGCTGAGCACACGATCATCACTAAACGACGCGCGCAAGAGATCTTTCACGCGTCTAACAATAAGGGGTGGAGCGCCATCCTGCATAAACATCGTACCTTCCAGCCAGGCTGGGGATGATGCGATTCTGTAACATATCGGCGTACCTCTCAGCCGTCACGGTAGCACTTACAAAACCATTAGCACGCATTTCCTCGAGGAAAAAAGGCCCGATAACGTTAGATGTGGTAAATCCAACCCATACCGTGACTTTCTCGTCGTGCAATGGAGTTTCCACAACAGTTCTAGGATTTTCGGTAGCCCAAATTCTGCAGTTGTGGACGTTGACAAACCCTCGGAGCGTGAAATAGCTTCGTCGGTCCACAAAACGTTACTCACCTGATCGTCATCTTTCACCATCTTTTGAAACGCCCCATCGCAAATGCCCTCCGCTTCGCTAAATCGCCAGGTAACAGTTCATGATGCTGATGGATTTTGTACTGATAGCATCGGAGGGTACGCCTCAGTGCCAACCAACCAGTAGTGTATGGAATGCCGGTGCGACGTGCGACTGCACGAGCGCTGACCTCCCCCTGCATAGACGAACCCACTACAGTCTCCGTTTCTTCCTGACCTGTCTCTGCAGCATTACGCCTTGTGCTCTGTCGGCCACTACGGAGTCTATCGTCTGAACAACCCGTGGCTTCGAACTTCGAAATCATTCTAGCCACAGCTGCATTTGTCAACGGACCTTTACCCGTTCGAATCCCCTACCTATGGCGATAGGATCGTAACGCTGAACTAGCACATTCCCCATTCTGATAGTACAGCTTCACTAAAAGCGCCTTTTCAGGGAATGTCAACATGCTGCGACTGCTGGCGCATCTGATTCTCTCTCTCATTACAACTCCTTTTATACACGATTGTCCTGCGCAGTCACTGACATTTTGCTGTCCAGCGCCATCTGTCGGACATTTTGTGAAATTTGTTTTTTTTTCTGTTCTAATAAAACCCCATGTCATTCCAAGCATGTGTGTCAATTTTTACCTCTCTATCTACATTATTCTGTGGTTTATTAAGTTTTCAAATTTATACTGACTTTTGATCATCCGGTATATAACGAAATGTGACACCAGTCGAATACAATGCTCCATTTGCTCTAAAATATAAAAACGGGAGGAGGCCCAGCAAGCTTGTGACATCATATTAGAAAAAGAACTTCCACAATGTCCCTTGGAATAGAAGTTAAATTTGATTGACGTATCATGCTATAAAATTGGAATCATAACTGAAGTCAAAATCTTGTGGCTGCTTCATGGTGAAAACTTGCTATCATACGAAAACGACGACGCAGGAAAGTCATAAGTTGTGACACTTTGCTCTCGCCGTCTCTCCGGCCTCCTCCCTCACCTCCGTCACCTTTACTGGCGACACAGATTTATTTGGGTCATACCTTCAACTTCATATCGATCGAGATATATTACTACTTTACATTCATTAGAATTGCTTAATCTTTGGCGGTAGGCTACGGTTATTACTGAGAATAACAGAAATGTACAAACCCAAAATCGGTTACTTGAGAAACCGGTTATTTCGAGCGGTTTTAACAGTCAGGTAAAACTGGAGATGAAAAAACTGGTGTAACTGAAAACGAATTGTTTCACCTATACCAACCATTTCCAGGTGAAATACTTTCTTGCTAGTAGTCGAAAAGTAGAAAAAAATTTCTCTGTAATAGCAGACTTTCTCCATTTTCTTATTAGTATACTGCCCATTATCAGTGTTCTGTAGTGTTCAGAAAATTTACTCCTAATATTTAACACGTAGAAACACAACCCTGAATAACGCTGACTTTGGTTGTAAGCAATCGTCTCTACGCTTTTATCGTCGCAGAGTGCTTCAGTAACTTCACCACTCCTTATCGTTAGGTTAATGGACTTGTAAGCCAGCCACTGGAGGTGGAGTTCCACCCACAAAAAAAGGTATGTCGCCCGGGGCACTGCGAGCTCGCTCGCAAGCTGGTCTGCCAATTTCAGCCAATTACTTATTTAGAGGTATTACGTAAGCCCTTTGTGCATCTTTTTCCAGCTGAAAAGCGCACCCGGACGGAAATGTGGCGCTGATGAATTATTTCCTCGCTGTGAAGCGTTGGCGGGATGCAAACTAGCTGGCAGAGTGTTCGTGATACCGCTCCAAACATTTACAGCGACCGAATCGCCTGTGAAATCGAAGAACGGAAACAGGAAGCTTGCAGTTAGCTGTAGCTCACCAGTTTTGGCACGTTTGTGCAGACAGCTTTACATTATACTCAAGTCTAATGAGAAACGACAGAGAGGAAACGCTCGTTGTAGCGTAGTTTCCAGGTATGGTACGACTGTTTGTACTTCATGAAATTGATACACTCAGCACTTACAGCTCCTCCACACAACGTAGTGGACTGCAATTGATACTTATTTGATAATATTTTTTAAAACAGAAAGTCTGTCTGTATCTTTTTTGCAGTCCTGTTTTTCCTTTTACTTCCATCGTTATGGGAAGATGACCATTTATGAAATGCAGTTTCCTGCTTCTTTTCCAGCGTGGAACGTTGCTGAAGTCGTCTTCTACACCTTTTGCTTACTACTTCACTCAGCTGTGCACTTTTTCCCTATTTCTGTCGTTATTTCGATCTTCCTCTTTACGTTCATAGATTTTATTATGTTGAAAACTTTTCAGATTATTATGTTTCCATATTTCTGTTCGATCTCCAATATTAACTTATTTATACAATTTTCTTACAGTTATTTTGTTTATCTGCCAAGTAACAGTTCAATATGTTGCAAAAATGCCATGTCAGCCTATTAGGAATTATTCGTAATTTCATCGGCTTTGTTGTGTGACGCAGAAACGATGGCAGTGGAAAATGACTGGAGGATGTGAGGATGTAAACGCTTAACAAAATATAAACCCATTTTTAATCATTATTAACAACTCAGAGCGTATACACAAGAAGGAACAATAGAAGGAATCACTTCTCAGTTCATCAAAACGCCACTTAATATCTAATACAGTGTCATACACCCACAAATAACTTGTCTTTGGATTCAACCGACTTTACAATAAGAGCACACGGATTGAAATACCAAAAATAACAACCTTAATACCTAATATTACCATAATGGGGTGACATACCACAAATTGCTCTATACAATAAAAGGAGAATACATAAATATTCAACAAAGGATGTTAACACGGAACCCAGTTCTAAAAGCTGTCACGTTACTTAACGCTTGACAAAGGTGATACAAAATCAAGAATGAAAACTAAATGCAATGAGAGATAAAATGTTTCACATTATTCAAACAAATAAAGCCCTTCGAAGTGAATATTCCTGGCCCAACCACAGTGATGGACTAACCCTGTCGGAGGCACGGGGCAGCGAAACAGAATTAGGTCTGCTTAGGCACTGATATATTCGTAGTGTACATTTTGTACAAATTGAATAATCTAAATGTAACGGCTGACAAAAGCAGCAAGTATTTATAATGTGCATGATCTACGCTCTAATTATTGAAATATACGTACTTAAAGATATTATGGGAGACTTAGAATACCACTCAGCATTTAGCACAGCAACTGTAAGGTAGAGTGCAAAGAAATGACAAAGAATCAAATAAGAAAATTATGTTTTATCTTTTATTTTATACGTCTAGAAACAAAGTTTATATAATTATAATATAAGTTTCGTAATCTTAGTGCAAGACAGTAATTATTATTGATATTGTTGTAGTACATGTTCTAGTGCTTTTATTTCACTGAAATTTTCAATAGCGTCGTTGGACTCTATAGCAATTGAACTTTTCTTTCAATTTATAAAATGGACAGATTGGCTTGTGGTTCTTGATTCATCGCGGAGAAAGGACAATTTTTATTGGTTTCATTATAGAAGAACTTCTCGTGCATGATGCAACTGTGGCACAGATGGTCAACAATTACGGGATTATAAGTGATGTACAGGGAAATGATTCGCTGAAGTCCCATTTACTTATAAATTGAAGGATTCCTGGGCTGTCTATCTAACAGCAACGTTCACAGTCGTAATGGCTGCACGTAGGTGCCTACGATACATTTTTATTTTTGGCAGCATCAGCTCCTTATCGAACTCATTGTGAATTTCTACCAGAACCTCTATTGCTACAGGCAGAGTATCATTGGAAGCTTCAATGATAAATTTAGTTTCGACGCTGTGGTGACTTCTTTCAACGCCATGTATCGTTGTGACAGTTTTTGTACAAATAACTGTACATATGCAAACATTGATAGAAGAATTGCTTCTTGAGTCGACAATGCATCGTTGTGAGGTAGTTCACCCTGCATTGTTTCGATTAACCTCCTTCTTCACCGTTGGTCAATTTTAATGTCATATCACTCCAGTTTTTAGTGCCACAAGTAACAGCATTGACAGTAACTGTAGCTCGTTCCGTCAATAAAAACTTAGTCACGGTTTTTTATCTGGTGACCCATTTATCGAAATTCATTTTTGGAGACTCGAAATATTGTTGGACTAAATTTACTCCTTCAAGAACTGTGTGGCGAAAGTTGATGTTGGATGAAAAAGTAAAAATAAAACTGGTTTTAACGAAAGTTATTGAAAAGGCTGTATACTAGTATAAGGGTAACTGATCATTTTAGTTCATATAATTTGCTCTCTAATGCGCAGTTCGGTTTTGCGAAGTGTCTTAACAACCGAAAATGCTACACTATCTTTTCTATGTGAAGCGATGGATGGATAATACAAAACTGCGAGTAGGAGGAATCTTCTCTGATTTAACGAAGGCGCCTGACTGTGTTGATCAGGAAACTGTATTATGTAAGTAGGACCATTATGGAAGAATGCGAGAAATTCACAATTAGTTTTTATTATACTTTAGAGAGATGCAATAAAAGGTCATTCTCCAAAGTAAAGAGAACGGCTATGAGGTGGCGACTGACTGGGCTACAGTTAAGTGGAAGTGGGGTGCCTCAGGGGCCAGGCTGGGACCACTATTATTTCTTACATATATGAATGATATGACACCTAACAGGAGAAGTGAATCTAAAATATTTCTGTTTGCTGATGACGCTAGCTTGGTAGTGAAGCATTCCAGAGCATCTAAAGCAATGTGTCAAATATAATTATTGTAGTTCAAGGCATAAATTAGTGGCTTGTAGACAATAAAACTTCGTTAAATCACAATAAGGCTTAGTTTTTAGAGTTTCTAATACACAGTTCAATTAAAAGTGACAATATGATTACACAGAAAGGGCGTATGATTAGTATAGTCCCAATTCCTAGGTGCTCAGACAGAGGGTACACTTTCATGGACAGATTATGTTCAGGATCTCAAAAACTTATTGCTATTGTATTTACCATCAGAACAGTGGCTGCAATATATGGAATTATATGCTTCCCATTGACAAAAAGCATCTTTGGTTCAGAAATGGGCAGCTCGAACAACATGTGGTGTAAATTATCGACCCTCTAGACGACCCCTCTTCAAGAGTCTGTATCTCTCACATTGACCTCTCAGTGTATGTTTTATTTAATGTTGTTTACAGTAAAAGCTTATTCCCAAGAATTAGCAGCATTCATTCAGTAGTTAATACTAGGCATATATACAATCTACATTTGAATCGAATCTCCTTGAATGTCGTGCAGAAAGGCGTGTAATATCCTTCTGCACGCAATAAATTATCACAAGAACTAAAAGAAAAACTTAGCATTAGCCCTCGCTCTTTCAAATCTAAATTGAAAACTTTCCTCAGAGCTCACTCCTATTCGGGTTGGGAAATTCTGGAAAAATTTAAGCAGTTCCTTGTGTTATTTTTTGACAATGACGATACACACTCAACAACTTAACGTCAGTATAGGATATGTGTAAATTTAACTTTGTTTTTAGCAACTTTTCTGCTGTAATTTTATGTACTGACTTATTCCATAACCATTGTGCTCCACTTCTCAATTGGGTCTAATGGAACTAAAGTGCTTGTCATTTATGACGGCGGCCGAGTTTAGGTTAGTTCTACGCATATGACTCACAAAACGCAGTCAGCCAATGAACAGAGAACGACGTTGCCAGAGCTCGACTGCAGTGCAGAGCACGGACGAGTGTCTTCAGTTTGAGAAACGTTCAGTCATAAATAAAGTAATTGAACAAAAGCAGTGTCTTGAGAGAAGACTTTCTTTAATAGAAAGTTTGGAAAAAGCATTCTTTATACCAATTGCTTCATATTCTATTAATTAATTAAATCAAATAAGCAATAAGCCTCCTAATTCATGTGATAGCAAGGAAAGGTGTTCGTATCATTCTCACGAACTTTTCCACAATAAAGAACAGCGGTAATTGTTTATTTCCTATTGTACTTCGACGAAACGTGAGTAATTCATAGTCATACCAACAGTGTTTGTATTTTGCGTGAAATGTATAAGTCCTCCAGGAGCTCTGTTAAATGAGATGATGCGTTAGCGTAATGGTTAAGGTGTTTAGTTGCCAAGTGAGAGGATCCAAGCTGAAACCTCGTTCGGTGCTTTATATTTTCTGTATTTAAAAACAATATCGAAGTGTCTTACTTCATGAATTTTATTCGTTTGAATGTAATTTTTTGAAATTTCTAGTGCTTTGTCTCTTCATTATAATCATAATAAGTTTTCGGTTTTTCTAATTTTGTCCTCCAATATTTCTTTTTACAGTAATTAAAAACAATTAAAAGGCACACATACAATATTCATGTTATCTCTTTTGTTCATATAACTTCTCTTCGGCAGTCGCTGTTTTACTATTCATATTGAGATTTATTCTTTTGCTTCAGTATTAACAGTATTATTTAGAGCAGAATTTCGGCTCGTACGTTGCCGAGCTACTTGATGGTCGGACGCAATTCTTTGTTTCATTGCTTTGGCAACATGATGATAATCAATGTTTTAGTCGACTGATCAATGTTCTGGCAAGTATTTGCTGTCCGTTGTGACAAACACAAATTGTTTGTGCACTGTGCCTCACTGACAATATATTTTAGTTTTTTCTATGTTTTATTACGTCCACAATTCACTTTTGCGTACTTCGCCAACTTTGTTTTAATCAGAAATTTTTAGAAAAAAATCGAAATAACTCTGGTATAAATAAAACTTTTATTACAGTCGCGGAAGACGGAATATTTCTCAATATTGCATACGACACCTATCTCGTACTTAAATTAAATGAAATATTGTTATACAGTAAATTTTATATGAAATTTCGGTACCTTGTCCACATATCATTCTCAAGATTGTGGCAACTAAAATCGACCGTACGGGATGTATACGCTATGGACTTTTACCTCTGCAAACTCTTCAAAATTTCGTGCAATGGTTTACTACATTTAATGCTGCACAGTAACTGCGTTGAACATCGAAACAAAATTAAGTCATTTATGGGGGGAAGGTGTCAGTCAAGAAGATGTGTAAAAATAAAATTTTTGGGCCAAATAGATTTTGTGAAATGGAATGATAAGTGTCAAAGCAGTCGGAACACTGTGTGTCAGCACAGGCGAGCAGTGCAGTGATGATAAAATCGCGCACAGCGCGGAATGCGGGGAGCACCTCTCTGAAGCAGCTAAAGGGTTAATGCGGCCGTGGCGGCTTTACTTCATAAACTGCGCACTCCACCCTCAACGTAAGTTTGCGAACTATACTATACTATGGCGCTCCTTCTCTTGGCGCGTGCGTCGTTTGCAGCAATCCTCCCGCGTTTGGGCGGGCATGCACGAGCCGCCAAGACAAAAGAATTGAACTATAGATGTGTAAAACAACACAATAATAGTGAAGCATCCAGCCCCTGATTCCTACGTTTATTTAACTACAGCTTAACATTTATAATATATCTGAATTTGACTAGAAACTCGTTGCAGCATCGGATATATTCAGGTAATTACTCATTTCAGTTTAAATAATATACAATTATTTTATTGTTAGGTTGTGAATTGACCATGAACTTTTATCCTGTGTTTAGTACATTCATTTGTGAAATATTAAATGAAAAATTAGAGTGATAGTCATTTTACGAACATCTGGTTTGTGCAGATTAGTGTTCATATGATAGTGCATAAGTAGACATATAGAGACGAGCTCATAGTCTTTTGTTAGTGAGCATTGAGGATAAGAGGATAGTGAGTGAACATGAGTGACCAGAGTGTGACAGGGCCTAAGACAAGCATTTGTGGTACTTAGAACATTTTCTGGCTATGAGCTTGAAGACTCGGAAAGATTTCAGGATTTTGACAGTTCTGTGGGAGTGAACTGTGGATTTTGAATATTGTCAGAGTTTTCTTGTGGCTTTCAGTCATTGATTGTTTTGCAGCAGCGCGAACATTTTAACTGTTTTAATCATCTCTGGGCTTTAATATTTTGCTGCACTTCAGTATTTCAAGTTAGGTGAATTTGCCATATGCTGTTCACGACAGCTTTGACGATTAATAAATTTTTGATTTTGCTGTGAATGTTCGTGAGATTTCGTGCTAGTGATCCTTAAGACTGACTACGGGTTTCGTGAATTAATGGGTGGTTTTGTGTACTTATTTTGTGTAGACTATCGTCAGTGAATGCTCTGCATCCTCTACATAAATACCTTTGCGCTAATAGTTTAAATATTGCTTACATGATTTATTTATTTTATGTGAGGCTACGACTGACATATAGCTGTGCGCTTATCTGAAATAAATCCTTCGTTTGAATCCGAAACAGCCTGAATTACGCAAAACCCTATTCTATGGGATCATAACTTATTATTTCACTATTATTTATTGCGTGCTCAAATTAATTTTTTAGATTTCGTTTCTATGGTAATAAAGGGTTTTAACACAAATTTTGTGTCGGGATTAGGGGCTAAAAGCGACAGAGAATGACCATCTCATACGA